>NC_139459.1:392922500-394172500 GCF_057233095.1 Heloderma suspectum
TCAGTCTCTCTTGGAGCATCTCAGTAGCGCCACCACTCGGGAGTGCCGCAGAGTAGCACTCCAGGCTCCAGCCCATCGAAGATGACAAAAGGAGACAACCCTAAGGAACAATCTCAACTTCCAAATTTCCATTGTATTACATTGTAGGCCATGCAGATCTTGTAGATCCCTGGGGAGTGTCTATTACATGAAATTTGTTTAGTTTACAAAATATAAATGTTGATAGCACACTTGCAGTTTCTTTCCCCTTCTTTGAGATTATCCAGACAAGCTTTTTATTCATTGCATAAAGAAGACACACCGATCTGAAAGTCAGGCTGGTAATGTTAGACCCATAAGACAAGCATTTGGATTGAAAAAGACCAGGGTCCCAAGCCCACCAGAGACAACTTTGTCCTCTCCTGGTTGTCCTATCCTCCTTTCAGCTTGCTCTCTAGCCAAAGAAGCCACGGTGTCTGCTATTTCATTGCAGGTTGGTTGTGGAGAAGAGTGAAGGGTGATGCATATATGTTTCTTCTTCTTCTTCTTCTTCTTCTTCTTCTTCTTCTTCTCTTTCTCCTTCTCCTTCTCCTTCTCCTTCTTTTTCTTCTTCTTCCCCTTCTTCTTTCTTAAAGCAATCTACAAATATCCACCTTGTTCTCACAACAACCCTGTGAGTTCAGTTAGGCGGAGTGAAAGGGACTGGCGCAAGGCAGTGATCCCTGGTTCTGAGCAAGAATTCGAATTCTCTTCTCCACAGTCCAAGCCCAACGCTCTTCACCAGTCTGCCTATTCATGAGGGACTACACAGGTCCCTCCTTTCATTGGTGAAACAGAAATCCTTTCCCAGCACGCACCAATTTCCACCGAATTCCATACTTAGAACAGCTCATAGGAGATCATCTATTCCTCTGGCACTGGCTGCCACAGCAGGTCCAACAGGAGGTTCTGCACCCTGGGGAGAGAGAGGGAAAGAGAGCGGGAGAGAGAGATCCTAAATCAAGAAGATTTCTTCTTCCAAAGATTCAGCAAGTGTCTTTGCCCCAGCCCTTAAAGCTTGCTACAGCATATTCAGAAATGCCATGCTGGATCAGACCAAGGGTCCATCTCATCCAGTATTTTGTTCACGGCATTCTGTTCATATTTGGCAAGGCACCGCTGCAACACGGAGCTTAGAATGAAGAACATCATGATCAGTCCCAGGAGATTCAATGAGCAAGAAAAACTAGGACAAGGGAAGAGATTTGAGGAAAGGTGCCTTGAGACTAATAGTGGAAGAATAGTCTAGGAACATAAGCAGAACCCCGCTGGTTCAGTCCAAGAGTCTTGTGCAGTACCACAATTCTTACAGGGGCAAATGGGAAGCCCACAAACACAACATGAAGGAATTCCCTCCCCCCCCCCGAAAATGGAAAGAAAACATGTAATGTCGGGTAGATTAGATTAAGTGAGCAGAAAGAATTAGAACGGGGAAGGAGTTTTGAGAAAGTAGCAGTGAGAACGTTTAATAAATATAATCAATCAAGCAATATATTAAATAAAATGCATCAAGGCATTTAGATCTGGAACAAGGACAATTCTTAGGACCAGGAGTGTGGTTCATATAGGAGATAAATTCATATCAAAGCTTTGAATGGAGGAAATGTTTTAGTGAGCACAACCGATTTATCGGCAATGTAATTAATTGTGCCCCTGCCAAGTGAAAAGGCCTTAAGGAGGGAGAGAAACAAAAGTCCAAGCGGGTATATTTACCTTGTTCCAGAGTAAGGGGGATGCAAAGGACCTCCCTTCCTGGATGGTAGTGGATACTTTGAAACTCACAGCAGGCACTGGAGTTCCTCTGGGCTCCAAACCTCTCACAATATACAGCTCTCTGACAACATTGCTAAGAGTTGTGGGAGTCAGCCCTTAATGTGTCTTGTTCAAAGGGAGTGAAAACAGAGCTAATCAGAAAGAAATTACATTTAGGACGTTAGGTTGGGAAAGAGGTTTAAGTTGCTCCAATCTTTTGGTCTCCCCCACCTCCCCACCTCCCCAAGCCCCTTGCTGATATGGAACATAATATCGACAGGAACTATGAAATCATGGACTTTATCTTAGAAATCCATTGTACACACAGGCAGAAAGATCATGGGGTGCTTAACTCTCTAAACAGTTATTTCCATATCCTCATCACAGCTGTCTGTCCCCCTGGTTCAGTGCTCCAGGATGCAGAGAGATGCCTTTAGCTTGTGTCCCTGGGAAAGGCAGAGTCTTTTTTTCCTCTGGCCATTCAGATACAACTCAAAATGTCAGATGGAATGAAGGGTCTGAAGAGAGGAAACATTGGCATGTTTACTTCAGCCCCATTGAACCTGCTGGGATTTACTTCTGAGTGAACAGGTTTTCTGTTGCGGATCAGGGCTCTCAGTACCGTGTTCCTGGACAGGGATAGCTTGGCCATGGTGTTGCAGGCATTAGTCAGCTCAAGGCTGGAGTACTCTAATATGCGTTCTCTTTGAGGCTGTCCGTAAGGCTGCTCCGGAAGCCTGAGCTATTGCAGAACGTGGGGGGTGGCTAAATCAGTCCGAGTAAAAGGGGCACTGATTAGGAGGGTCTGAAGCAGCATCCAAAGCAAAGTGGGGGATCCATGCACAGCCCTAGTTTTAAGCGTCCGTATTATGCTGCACTTTGTGGTTTCAATTTTTGTGAACCACCCAGAGAGCTTCGGCTATTATAAAACAATTAAAACATATAAAATTTTATTGTAATTTTATTGTTATAATTTCATAGTTCCATGTTAACCACTTTGATATCCCACTGGAAAACAGCATATAAACTTTGATCATAACAACAACAAAAAATGATTAAGGAGGCAAGGAGGAGGAAAAGAGGACAAAGGCTTACAGTAACCCTGCAGCAGAATGAGGAAACCCCAAGGATTTCACTTGGTAGATTAAAGGAGTTGGAAAGATGTTAAGGGCATCAACTGTACTTGGGGCGTAGTGGTGCCTATGGCCTCAGAAGTGGGAATCCACCATGTTCTGTGGTCACCAGGATGTTCTCCCAGTGACCATAGGATTGCTTTATTAGTGTGATAAAATTCTCTATCCCAGTTCAAGCCACAACAGATAGAGTTGAACTTCTCAGTTAATTGTGGCTCAGGGGTCTCTTGTTCTACTGCCTCTTTGAAGTTTGCATGCTCCAGTATGGCCACTTCATGTCAGTGACAGAGTGTCCTGAGAGGCGGGGGTGTTATTTCTGATGATGGGGAGACTGAATGGAGGCTTAGCCATTGTTAGGCAGCCTGGATCCACCACAGTTCAGTTTAAAGATAGAATTTAACATTGTGATCCTTAGAACGGGGCTTCTCCTTAGATCCGGACCACAGCAAAGGAAATAACCAACATGGAGGGAGGGAAGGAGGACATGATCCAAAAACATCCTTGAGTGACCAATCACAAGTGCACTATAAATGGCTCATGTAAAGACAGCCTTCCCCTTCATGGATGACTGCCTTGTTGTGGGGAATGGGCTTGCGTAATTCAGTGAAGCCATAAGCTATGCCATGCAGGGACACCCAAGATGGACAGGTCACGGCAGAGAGTTCTGACAAAATGTGGTCCACTGGAGAAGGAAATGGCAACCCACTCCACTATTCTTGCCAAGAAAACCCCATGGAACGTATCACAAGGCTAAAAGAGATGACGCCAGAAGATGAGCCCCTCAGGTCAGAAGGTGTCCAATATACTACTGGGGAAGAGCAGAGGGAATTTCCAAGTAGCGCCAGAAAGAGTGAAGCGGCTGGGCCAAAGCCGAAAGGACACTCAGCTGTGGATGTGTCTGGTGGTGAAAAGAGAATCTGATGCTGTAAAGAACAATATTGTTTAGGTTTGAGTGGATCACAACAAACTGTGTCAAATTCTGAAAGAGATGGGAGTACCAGACCACCTTCCCTGTCTCCTGAGAAACTTGTATGAGGGTCAAGAAGCAACAGTAAGAACCAGACATGGAACAACTGATTGGTTCAAAACTGGGAAAAGAGTACGACAAGGCTGCATATTGTCGCCCTGCTTATTTAACTTATATACAGAGTACATCATGAGAAACGCCGGGTTGGATGAATCACAGGTCAGAATTCAGATTGCTGGGAGAGTGATCAACAACCTCAGATACACAGACGATACCACCCTAATGGCAGAAAGTGAAGAGGATCTCAAGAGCCTCTTGTTGAGGATGAAAGAGGAGAGTGCAAAAGCTGGTTTGAAACTCAACATTCAAAACACTCAGATCATGGCATCTGGCCCCATCACTTCCTGGCATATAGAAGGTGAAGAAATGGAAGCAGTGACAGATTTTATTTTCTTAGTCTCCAAGATCACCGCAGACGGTGACTGTAGCCATGAAATTAGAAGACACTTGCTCATTGGGAGGAAAGCTATGGCAAACCCAGACAGCATAGTAAGAAGCAGAGACATCACCTTGCCAACAAAGGTTCACATAATCAAAGCTATGATTTTCTCAGTAGTAACATATGGCTGTGAGAGCTGGACTATAAGGAAGGCTGAGCGCCAACAAATTGATGCCTTCGATCTGTGGTGCTGGAGAAGACTCTTACAAATCCCCTGGACTGCAAGGAGGTCAAATTAGTCCATCCTAAAGGAAATCAACCCTGAGTGCTCATTGGAAGGACAGATACTGAAACTGAAGCTGAAATATTTTGGCCACCTATTGCCTGGAAAAGACCCTGATGCTGGGAAAGACTGAAGGCAAAAGGAGAAGGGGACGGCAGAGGATGAGATGGCTAGATAGCATCACCGATGCAATGAATATGGACTTGAGCACGCTCCGGGAGAGAGCGGAGGACAGGAAGGCCTGGCGTGCTATGGTCCATGGGGTCATGAAGAGTCAGACACGACTGAACGACTGAACAACTTATCCATGCTGTTTCACTACCTATAAATAAAAATAACAATTATTTCATTATTACCTACATAGTGTACGAAAGTCACTTCCTTTTCGCGGAATTGATTCGCGGTGGGGGGGGAGGCGCTCCACCTCTCCCACCGGAATCCACGACAGGGGGGGAAGTGATCTGATCCTCCCCCCCCCCGAATCCTGCCTGGCCAGCTCCGCTCCACAGCAGCTCCGCGGCGCAGCCAGCCAGGGCCATTTGCAGCAGGAGCTCCGGCTGTGGACGGGCTGCTGCGGATGCAAATGGCGGCCCCTGTAGCGGCTGCCCTTTGCATCCAGCCAGGCTGCTGTAATAAGCTATGTAAGTATTTACGTAGCCTATCACGGCTGGGCAACCCCCCCCCAAAAAAAACAGCGTACGCAAATAGACGCGGCTACGGCCCCTGTAATTTGCGTTCCCTATTTTTCACCGTTTTAGCCTACGTAAATATTTACGTGGATATTACGGCGAAAAAAAGGGGAACGCAAATAGCGTAGAGGGAGCTATTTGTGTTCCCCTTTTTTTTTCACTGTAATAGCCTATGTAAATATTTACGTAAGATAAAATGGCAAAAATAGGGAACGCAAATGGCAGCAGCCATAGCCACCGCCATTTACGTACGCTGATTTTTTTTTTGCCCAGCCGTGATAGGCTATGTGAATACTTACATAGCCTATCACAGCTTCAAGGATGCAAATGGCAGCCGCAGCAGCCTGGCTGTGGCCGGCCAAGAGACCAGCTGCCGCAGCTGCCGCCGGAGCCACCACCGGAGCTGCCGGAGCTGCCGCCACTGCTGCATCCGCCCCAGGTAAGTTCCATTCCGGGGGGATTCTGTGTGGGGGGTGGGGGGCAGGAGGACATTCTCACTGGAATCCGTGGTGGGATTCTCTGTCATCCCTAGTGCTGTGCCAAAAGTTCTAGAGCATGGTCATTTAGGAAATGAAGCAATGCTACATCTTTGTCTTGATGAGAACCCGCATTTGTCCAGTCTATGGGTGTCTCTGCAAGCTGGGTTGCAGTGAAACCTCAAAAAAACCAAGATTATGGCAACCAGCTAGATTGATAACTGGAAAATAGAGGGAGAAAACGTGGAGGCAGTGACAGACCATGTATTTCTAGGTGAAAAGGTGACTGCAAACGCTGACTGCAGCCAGGAAATCAGAAAACAGGTTACTTCTGGGGAGGAGAGCAAAGACAAATCTTGTTAAAATAGTGAAGAGCAGAGACATCACACTGACAACAAAGGTCTGCATAGTGAAAGCAATGGTATTCCCTGTAGTAACCTATGGCTGCGAGAGCTGGACCATAAGGAAGGCTGTGTGAAGGAAGATGGATGCTTTTGAACTGTGGTGCTGGAGGAAAATTCTGAGAGTGCCTTGACTGCTCACTTGAGGGAATGATATGAAAGGCAAAACTGAAGTACTTTGGCCACATCATGAGAAGACAGAATACCCTGGAGAAGATGCTGATGCTAGGGAAAGTGGACGGCAAAATGAAGAGGGGCCGACCAAGGGCTAGATGGATAGATAATATTCTGGATGTGATGGACTCAACCTTGGGGGAGCTGGGGGTGGCGACAGCTGACAGGAAGCTCTGGCATGGGCTGGTCCATGAAGTCACAAAGAGTCGGAAGCGACTGAACGAATAAACAACAACATGGGTGTCTCTACATTAGCAAAAAGCCCCACAACCTTACTGGGGCATTCTGCTTTTGGTTTCTTTGCAGGATTAGGATTTGATCCACTACACAGCACACACATGGTTTGAATCAAAGGAGTGTCTCCCTCCCTCCCTGGCATGTGTGCAAAGGAGCAGTGGAGGTGAGGTCTGCTTTTCATCTCTTAACTTGTGCTGTACTTTTTCCTCGCAGCCCCCAGGAAAGCTACGACTTACTTCTGAGCAGACATAAGCTTGTGTTGTAAGTCTGGGAACCTCGGCACACTTACTTGGAAGTAAGCCTCACTGAACTCAAGAGGGTGCTCTGAATCAACAGAGGATGCTGATTGTGAGCTTGGTGGGTGGGGGATCAGATCTGTCACCTTTCTTTGCAGGGAGGCTTTTTACCCTCTTCTCCCTCCCTTTGGGCAATGTGCTCAAGCATTTACATGGCAGACATGGAGAGAGTGCGCAGGTGGCGGGCGATTTCTGCCCTCGCGCCTGTCAAATGTGCTTGATCTCTTTCCATTCAAGGAACCCTCCCAGCTGTTCTTCCCTACTTGCCAAGAGGATCCCCACTCAGGATCTCCCGATGCAGTATTCGAAGTCATGCATTACTGCAAAACGTTCTCCTTCAGATGACTGCCCGATTTTATTCTCCATCTGAAGAGCGACCTGAGCATTTTGCTCAGTGGGACGATAGCATGTCCCCAGTACTAAACTGCTTTGGGGGCCAGATGGTGTCACCCACAGTGATCCTGTAGAGGGGCCTGCCCCCTGTTATGTTTGTAGTTTGTTTGACATTCTGCCTGCTTTGACATTCAGAATGACGCCATCTCTGGTACGCTCTTCCCTGTTCTTCCTATAGCATTTGCATCCAGAGCTGAACGTGTCCCACCGGTTCTCTCCATTCTATGAAGTTTCGTTATGCCCTCTATATTCCCCCTTAAAAAAAAAAGCAGCACTCCAACTCTCCCATTTTGAATCAAAGGCGTGTAGCACTGGTATATGTAGTGAGCTGGTTAGTGAGCAGAAAACATGGACTCCACATAGTTCCCAACATGCCTAGAGACCTGTGTAGTGTAACGTAACCCACACTTTATGGTTACGAAAGCAGGCCTTGGACACGGGCTGGCAAATCACAAGCTGCCTTGAAGCTGTTTATGCAGGGTCAGTTACATCATCCTGAAGGAAGTGATTGGGGTGAATTACCTTGAGGCTCACAGAAGAGTTGGGAGACTCCCCCACCCCAAAGGCAAGCAGAGCCCCAGGAGAAACGTTTTGACCACCTTTTCGGGTGAGGGAGAAGCCTGCCTTCTCTTGCGTGTGTGTCAGCCTGCTGGTATGAGAAAGGAGGGGAGAGGCATTGCTCATTGTGCCCCTGGGACCCAGACAGACATTCAGGGTGTGGCTACTGCTTCGTCACCTGAAGGGAGGTGTGGACCTTTTTTGTACATATTTATTCTGCATCCATTTTCTATCCAGAAACTGTCATCTTTTGCACACGTGGCTTGTTTCAGCTTGATAAACAAAAGACTCTGAGGACTGGAACTGACCGGATCAGGACTCCAGAGCAATACAGCATACCAACACCCATCCATGGTATCCCCCTCCAGAAGTGTCTTGTGGGTGTGTTTTACCCTAGGGCCCTTTGGCTTTTTGTCTGGCCGTCACGTTTTACAATACGCTCATGCCCAGGAACTGCCAGGTAAAAACTGGTGGGCACAGGTCTGGTCCTCCACAGCCCTCTGGTCCACCTAATGCAGTCTCCTCCTCCCCCAGTAGAAGGAAATGTTTCATGTGCTCATAATGTTCACTAGTAACAATGGTGCTGTGAGTGCTCATTCATAGACAATGCATCCAAAAGTGTTGTCTTGATCCTGGTTCTTATGGCAGCGTTCTTATGACAAGGTCAGTGTTGACCTGACTTTGTCAAGCTGAAGTCCAGCCATGCTCACTTTTCCCCCTGCTTGACCTGTATCAGATGCTGAAGCTTCCAGTCAGATCTCACAAACATGTTTTTCTGCTGCTCTCCACCTGCACGAAAAGCTCTACAGAGAGAGTGGCACAGGTAATACTCCTTCCCCTGAGAATTCTCAAAATCATAGTGATTTATTTGTATTCTTACCAAAGCTCAAGAGGTTTTTCCAGAGACTGCAGTTGAGACCATTAAGATAACCATTGGAATCAAAGAAAACATGGGGTAACTTCTTGCCTGCAACATTTGGTGGCAAAATATCTCTGTACCACTGAGAGCTTGGGCTTTAGGGCAGGCTGCTAAGGTGACTCTGTCTGTGTGAGGTTCCATCAAATTCCCCGTAGGGTCTGAAGCCAGAGCTGGGCACCATCAGTGTTTGTAAAGATCCTGCAGCACCAGCCTTGCGGGTGTGGGTGGGTGGTAATTTCTTTATTTATTTGCCTTCTTCTGGTTTCCTGGCTCTCGAGTTCAGAGGAGCAGTCAAAAGGGAGGTAGAGCAAGCCGGCCGAATTGCAATGATATCACTGCTCCTGCTGCTGTTTCTGCCCGGTGCAGCCTGTGGGATGCAGAAGAGAAAGTGCCCCTTGAACGTGATCAGAGATCAAAATGGATCCATCCATTATTACCGGCCGGGAGATCAGCTTGTGAGCGGAGTCGTATCTGTACGATACATACGCAAACAAGAACCATATGTCTTCTGCAAGCCACCATTCACCGGATTGCATAGGTAAGTACAGATGTGTTAATAAGATGTAATTTTTGCCAACCTGCATTCTGATTGGTCCTGTTTCCGGGACACAACCCTATTTCCTGGTACATCTGGTTATTCCTAGCTATTCACTCTCCTTCTTTTCCCCCATTGTGCCTTTTGAAGGTGAATTAGGAGTACCATGAACAGTGAGGCAACATTTATTTCAGTATGATGACATATGGCTGGATAAATACGGTTCCCTATCATAGTTTCAACTGAAAGAAGAAGAAGGAAACCCTTTGCTTTTCAACCTTGTAACAGGACACAGAGTGGAGCCAGGGTGGCTCTTTCTTGGGGGTGGTCTGAACACAACTGCCATCAGGCAGCTTCCCCCTCCATCCCCAGCATTACCTCCCATAATCAGGGAGCAAATGTAGTTAGGTGTATTTGTGTTGCAGCCATTTGATAGGAAGCAGAACAACACACATATCTTCACTGAATGTTTGGTGAGAAGAGGGGTGTCTCCACCAGTGATTTACTCTGAGTTGGCTGTGTGTGAAGGTCGTAAGGGATACATGACATCATGACCACCCGGCAGCCATCCAGAGCTTCTCAGGGTTGTGATTTGGTCCATGCCAGGTTCCAAACCCCACCACGAAGCATGTTCTGTGAAGCAATTTTCATTTCTTCACCAAACATACTTGTGGGTGGTAGTTGGAGGGAACATCATCTGATTGACAGGGGTCCTCAACCAATATGAGAGGCTTACCCCCTCCCCGCTTTCTCCTGTCCCATGAAACTCCAGATGCACCTGCATTTCAAAAGCAAGCCTCACTGAGCACAGTGGGAGTTCATTCCGTGTATTTTATTTTATTTATTTAGATTATTGCTTTTACGTCCTGCCTTTTTTCCTCCGAGGAACTCAAGGTGGCTTACATTATCCTCCTCCTCTCCATTTTATCCTCACAACAACAACCCTGGAGGTAGGTTGGGCTGAGAGGCTGTGACTGGCCCAAAGTCACCCAGTGAGCTTCCATGGCTGAGTGGGAACTAGAACCCGGAACTCCCGGCTCCCAGTCCAACACTCTCACCACTGCACCACACTGGCTCTCAAGTGTGTGAGTAGACACACATATGCTTGTGCTGGGGAAAACTTCACCAGTCCAGATCTGTAATGATCTCCAAGAATTGATCAGAATTAGGAGAATGTTGCTGCCTGAGGCAAAGGGCAAAATGGAGCCCCCTCACATCTGAGCATCAGAAAAGCCATGTTGGATTAGACCAAGGGTCCATCTAGTCCACTATTCTGTTCAAACAGGGGCGACCAGCTGTCCACCAGAAACCCACAAGCAGGACAGAGAACAACAGCACTCTCCTACCAAGGTGGATCTGATTTTGGTGGGGTGGAGTTTCCATTTTGGGTTTGAGTTACAACCAGCCAGATGTCTCAACGATCTGTCCAAGGTCCTGGACCCTATCCCCCAAATGTGTGCAACATCTCGGATAGCTCCTTTAGGCTTCTGGCTGGTTGTAACCTAAAGAGGAATCTCTGCCCCAACAAAACTCGACACATCACTCCTACCGCTCCAACCCATGTTCCCCAGCAACTGGCATACCTAGGCACACTTCTCCTGAAACTAGAGGTACCATATAGCCTTCTGGACCATGGATAGCCTTATCATCCATCCATTTGTCCAACCCCTTTTTGACACCATCCAAACTGGTGGGCCTCACTACATCTTGTGGTAGAGAAATCCATAGTTTAACCATGTGCTGTGTGAAGAAGCCCTTCCTCTTTATCTGCCTCCAGTCTGCTCCCCATCAGCTTCATGGGATGACCCCATTCGGGTTCTACTATTATGAGAGAGGGAGAAAAATGTCTCCCTATCCACATTCTCCACACCATGCATCATTTTGAACACCTCTATCATGTCTCCCTGTACCCTCCGTTTTTCCAAGCTAAACACTGACGGCTGTTGTAGCCTTCTCTCCTAGGGGAGTTTCTGCAGCCCTTTCATCATTTTTGTTGTCCTCCTCTGCTCTTTCTCCAGCTCGACAGTATCTGTTTTTACGTCTGGTGACCAGGATTATACACAATATTCTAAATGTGGTTGCACTATAGACTTGCAGAAAGTCAGTAAGATATTGGTCATTTTGTTCTCCATTCCTTTTCTAATTCTGCCTAACATGGAGTTGGCCTTTTTTACAGTGGCTGCACACTGGGATGACATGACTTTCGTACATCCCTATTAATGAGACAGGAGTTCCCATTCTGGAAGCCATGTTGATTCTTTTTCAGTAGGGCTTCTCCTTCTACATTCATAATCATTTGAACTTTAATAATACTTTCCCCCAATTTACCCAGAAGAGTCATTAAGCAAACCAGTAGGTAATTTCGCAGATCCCCTCTGGATCCCTTTTTGAAGATTGGTGTTACATTGGCAATCTTCCAGGCTTCTGGAATAGAGGCTGATCTTAGGGCTATGTTGATTCTTTTGGTAAGAAGGTCAGCAATTTCATCTTTGAGTTCTTTGAGAACTCTAGGATGGATACAGTCTGGGTGTGGTGATTTATTAACTTCATCTTTTGTCACCAGAGTTTGCCTCAGTTGCTCAGACTTTCTTCCTGAAGATATCAGTTCAGGCACAGGTATCTGTCCTAAACTTCTGCAGTGAAGACCAAGAAGAATTCATTCAGCTTCTCTGCAATCTCTTTGTCTTCCTTTAGTACGCGTTTAACTCCAGTGTCATCCAAGAGTCCAACTTCCTCCTTAGCTGGTTTCCTGCTTCTGATTTATTTAAAGAATCATTTATTGTTGGCCTTGATATTGTAAGTGATACGTTCTTTGAAATGCTTTTTTCCATCTCTTATAGTCTGCTAGCATCACATTTGTGCAAGCTTGTGCTCCCTTTTGTTCTTCTCATTTGGACAAGACTTCCATTTTCTGAAGCGAGTGTTTCTTTTCTCTAATAACTTCCTTGACACTTGTCATTAGCCATGCTGGTGACTTAGAATCATAGAATCATAGAGTAGTAGGGTTGGAAGGGGCGTATAAGACCATCGAGTCCAACCCCCTCCTCAATGCAGGAATCCAAGTCAGAGCATCCCAGACAGGTGGCTGCCCAGCCTCATCTTGAATGCCTCCAGTGTGGGAGAGCCCACCACCTCCCTAGGTCATTGGTTCCATTCTCGTATTGCTCTAACAGTCAGGAAGTTTTTCCTGATGTTCAGCTGGAATATGGCTTCCTGTCACTTGAGGCCATTATTCTATGTCTTGCATTCTGGGATGATCAAGAAGAGATTCTGGCCTTCCTCTCTGTGACACCCTTTCAAGTACTTGAAAAGCACTATCCTTTCTCCCCTCAGTCTTCTCTTCTTAAGGCTAAATACGCCCAGTGGGCAACAGGTCTCTTCCTTAACACGTTGCTGCCACCTCCCAGCATCAGCCCTTGTGGCAGGTTCCGAACTATGCCGAACTAGCATATCACCCACCATCTCTCTTTACCATTTCCACCCTGTGTATTTCGCCTTAGCGTTTTGTTCCACTTTGTGTGGGTGTGTGCTAGTGTGTTACTTCTGAGTAAACTCACTGGCTGAAAGGCTTTCCTTTTCTGGGAGCAAGTGCCATTGCAATCTGTGTGGCTTGCTTCTAAGTAGGCATGCATAGGAGTGCACCCCTTCAATGCATTTACTTGGAACTTTCCCCTCCCATTGACTTCACTGACTGCTTCTTCTTGCTTTTGCTCAACAGTGTGATGGGTTTTTTTTCTCCCTGCTGATGGGGGAGTCTCCCTTCTCAGCCACACAGGAGAAAGGCTTGGCATTTAGGATTTCAATGGGCATCAAAAGTGCCTTTGATTGAGAAGCCAGCCAGACACTACTTCTTCTTCTAGCCCAACATGCAGGGTCGTAGGGAAGCCAGAATAAGGGGAGGAGCAACAACAGTGCTGTGTGTGTGTGTGTGTGTGTGTGTGTGTGTGTGTAGCAAGCTGAGTCTAATGAAGAAAGCGTCTCCATGAAGTGGTCACTAAGGACCGGGGGGGGGCACTAGGAATGGAGATGCTGCACACACAGCGATGAGAAGCTGGGTCTTTAAGGGCTGTGGAAACTGGTAAAGGAGAAGATGCGTTTGGGGAAACATCACAACAAAGTTGCAAACAAAGTGATAGTATGGGAACACACCCCTGCTCGTTCCTTTCTGTTCTGACATGTGACGGGGTCAGCTCTTCTGAGAGACACATGGCCTGAATGCCCAGCGCCTTCCAACTGATATTCCCCAGCAGCTGGCTTTCAGAGGCACCCTGCCTCTGATACAGAGGAAACTTATATCTACAATGAGTCGCAGCTAGGGATGGGTGGATTCCAGACCATTTGTCCCGGCAAGGAATCTGTCATCCATCCCTTGCCCTGGAATACTCTTCTGCCGGCTCCGCTCCACACCGATTCCATGGAGCCAGCTAGGGATGTCAGAGAATTCCATGACAGATCTCAGTGAGGCTGAATGCCAGTGCATTCAGCCCCCTGAAATCCGTGGTGGAACGAAGCCCCCCCCCAACCCACAAAAGGCACGCGAAAGGGAGCAATTACCTGCTGCCATCCGCGCTGAATTGCGAATGGCAGCCACCATTTGCGTTCCCTATTTTTTGCCATTTTATCCTACATAAATATTTACGTAGGCAATTACAGAGAAAAAAAGGGACCTGCTAATAGTGTAGTGGGCACTATTTGCGTTCCTTTTCTTTCCTGCCGTAATTGCCTATGTAAATATTTACATAGGATAAACGGCAAAAAAATAGGGAATGCAAATCGCGGCTACTGTGTTTTGGGTTTTTTTTGGACTTGCCGTGATAGGCTACGTAAATATTTACATAGCCTATCATGGCAGTCTGACAGGATGCAAATGGCGACCGCTATGGCGGCCGCCATTTGTGTCTGCAGCAGCCTGTCTGCGGCTGGAACTCCAGCTGCGGACAGCCCTGGACAGCTGCACCGTGGAGCCGCCGCAGAGCGGAGCTGGCCGGGCAGGATTCCGGGGGGGAGGACTGGATCACCTCTCCCCCCATCGAGGATTCTGGGGGGAGGGACAGAGCACCTCCCCCCTCCACAAATCATGTCCACGAAAAGGTAAGTGACTTTCGTACATCTCTAGAGCCAGCTGCCAGCTCCGTATCATTGGCGATACGGCCAGCTGCCATTTCCTTGCTATATCGCTGGCTGAGTGAGGGCTGACTCTGGACACAAATGGTGTCCACTACTCCATTTGCTGCCGTAAAGCCCTTGGTTTAAGCTAATTGCAGCCATTTGCAACTGGAGTCAGCCTCACTCAGCCAGCGATATGGGACGGCAATGGCGGCTGGCTGTATTGCCAGCAATACGGAGCCGGCTGACGGCTCCACAGGATCAACAAGGGCAGGATCCGGTTCTGGGCGGTTCTGGAGGGAGGCGGAGGTGAGTGGTGCCATTCTGCCATGGATTCCGGAGGATGGATTCTTTGGAATCCAGCCTCACTGGGGTCCATGCCAGAATTCTCTGCCATCCCTAGTCGTAGCCAAGGGCAGCCTTATCCTCCATGGATTTGCCTAATCCCTGCTTAAAAGCCAAGCTGACTCCTGTCATGACAACTTGTGCTAGCAAATGCATCGTTTAACTCTGTGCTGTGTGAAGAGTGACTTCCTTTTGCCTATCCAGAGTCTCCCACCAATCCACTTCATGGGATGACCCCAGGTTCTAGCATCACCACTCCATGTTTAATTTTATGCCTCTCTATCATGTCATACTTTCACTTTTCTCAGCTAAACAGGGGATCAGGTCGTCTGGAACCGATATTGCCTGATAAGGCCCTTAGATGTATAATGCAAAGAACATGACACTGTATTTTCATTGAACATCATTATCATCATCTGCAGTGTAGGAAAGGTCAGATACTGGCACATCCTGTCCTTCCTGTTTGCCATTCATGAGATCAGTCAGAATCCCAGGCTCCTGCCCAACATCACCCTGGGCTACAACATTTATGAGACCCATTTCCATGGGAGATTGACCTCTGATGCCATGCTGGACCTGCTTGCTGGTGGAGCAACCAACGTTCCAAACTACAGCTGTGGAGGACAGAATAACCTGCTGGCCATTCTGGAAGGGGCAGAATCTGACACCTCCATCCAGATTTCAACCATGTCGGATATCTACAAGATCCCACAGGTATGGCGGTAGGAAGTAGGTCAACAACCTCCAGGAAGAAGAGCCGGTACCATCCTGGTCTCTGCTGGTGGTGACAGGGTGGGCCTCCCTAAAGCACTACTGGGAAGGGGGGGTGGGAGTTGTTCTACCACCCTGCAGTGAAGGGAGGGATGAGAGGTTTGTCATGCTGAACACCAGCCTAGCTAAAGAGGTTGCCCCCATCCCTTACGTCCACTTCAGCCTGAGCCAGGGGACTCTCAGACCCTGCAGGACACCCCTGAGGCTCAGAGAATAAGGGGTTCAACTATCACACCCTGTCTCCAAGCCTGAAATTTTAAACTGTAGCAACAACTGAGAGGAAAGCTCTTGAATCTTAACTGGAACAAAACACATGCATTCTGTGGAGAGATGTGATAGTTTACTGGCTAAGGGAAAGGCGAGAGGAGCAATGCACAGCAGAACAGAGCAGGCTTTGAAAATGACTCTTGGAGGTAGATAGATAGATAGATAGATAGATAGATAGATAGATAGATAGATAGATAGATAGATAGATAACAAAGATACCCAAACCTGCCATTTACCGAGGCGTGGGTCTTCCAATAAGTCAGTGCCCAGTCTGATCCTGGGTGTTACTTGGATGCCACAGGGGTTGCAATGTCCTTATTTTTTTATTTCTTTCTTTTCCATACCTCCCCATGGCTGAAGCTTTCTGGGGGGCCCACCGATTTAAATCTCTGGCAAATCAGCCAAAGAGTAGCTACACTGCAAATGGCCCTTGAGACATTTTGGTACCTCTCCTGCCCACCGCATGCATCACAGACCCATCGCAATGAATGGCCCTTAGTTGGATATCAACAATCTCAGGTTAATAAGTATCTAAACTTTATGCTGAAAACAAAACAAAGCACCGGTCTCCTCCTTTCCTCACTAGATCAGTTATGGCTTTGCTGCTCATGCTCTGAATGCCAAAACTCAGTTCCCTTTTATCTACCGGATGGCCCCAAAGGAAGAAGCCCAGTACCCGGGGGTTGTCCAACTGCTCCTGTATTTTGGATGGACGTGGGTTGGTCTCTTTGCTCCAGACAATGACAATGGAGAGAGGTTCCTGAGTGCTTTGACCCCCCTGTTGCTGAGCAGTGGGATTTGCGTTGCCTTCTCAAGAAGACTACCACAGATGTCTATGCAGGAAACGTTCCATCAGAAAGTACCCTCTGTCTGGAGTACACAAGTCACTGTATTGCTTTACTACCAAGACTCTTTCAACCCAGTTGTTCCAGTGATTGTACCACATGAAATTGGGACAAAAGTCTGGATCACAACAGCTTCTCAGGACATTAACATGCACCTTTATCAAGTGTCTCATGAGTTCAAGTACTTGCACGGCTCGTTCTCCTTCGCAATGAAGACCAAAAAAAGAACAAAATATGACTACTATCTACCATATTCCTCTTCTCTTGGAGAGTTTTTTGGTAAAGCATTTCATTGTTTCTATTCCACGTATGCCTTGCCCATAAAAGGCTGGACAAAATGCTTAGAGAGAGAGAAACTGCAGATGCTGCCCTGGGAGGAGGCTGAGAGAGCCCTGTCTCAAGATGGCTACAGTACATACAACAGTGTGCAAGCTGTGGCCCATGCCTTAGATGCGGCATATTCCTCGAGATCGAAGTGGATATTGAGGGTGGGTGGAGGAGACAGGCTGGAACGTGGAACCCTACAGCCATGGCAGGTATTGCTCTTTATTTTCACTGCACGTCCACAGCATATAGCAGCCCATGGTTGAACTCTGAAATCATTATCCTGGATCCAGACTCAAATATAGTAGTGAGGTCAAATTTTGCCCAATTCTGAGGTAAACCTAGTTTGTGGGGCTCCTGGTAGAGGTTTATAATTTTGCCCACTACGGTGACATCAGAAGAATCCCGTATCCAGTGGTTGATCCCTGGTGTCCTGAGAGAGATCCATCCTTCTTAGTTACCAAATTATCAAATTTGTCTCTGCTGAGTCCCATTCCACAGGTTCGCCCTGCCACCACATGAGGGAGGGCCTATCTTCCCAGGAGTCCTCTCCGACATGGGATCTCTCTCTGTCTCTGCCTCCCCTGTTCCATCTCCTGGCTGAGGTAACGCTTGGGACAGAAGCCAGAGCTGTGTTATATTATTGCTCTGCTATTGAGTTCTGCTCAAGTCTGCTCCTAGTAAAACCTGGGGCCTCAGTCTAGATGTCTGGGTAGCTGCACATCTGCCCACCCCCAACACACAAATGCCTGTTATGGTGAAAAAACATATTTCAGCTAAAACCCTATCTCTCCTCTCTAGTATACGAAGAGAACAGAACTTTTCTGTTCCATATAACTGTGTTTAGATTTATGTATTTTGAATGGCAACAAGTTTACCATGGCTTTATTCTTCCTGTGCTGAGCGTTACACAGACTCCTTGTGTCATTCGGATCAGTGCTGATGGAGGTCTAAGCTTTGCCCACTATGGTGATGTCAGAAGCATCCCCTTATCCAGTGATTGCTCCCGGGTACCCCAAGAGCGATCCAGCCTTCTTTGCTGGTATTGATATTACCATGGCTTTATTCTTCCTATGCTGAGTGTTACACAGACTCCTTGTGTCGTTCGGATCAGTGCTTGCTACTTCTTTGGGAGAGTTTATTCCCCCCTGATAAAAACTGTTTGTTACAACATTGAGCTGATTCAATGTGGAGCGACAGCACATCCGGGTCGTTCGTGACAGATGACACTGTCGCCAAACTGCAGCAACCCTGCTGCCTCCTTGTGGAAAAGGCACATTTTAAGAAAGTCCTTTCAGTGACTCTTTCTTCCTTAAACACATTGCTCATGCGATCCTGCGGCAAAGTGCCCCATCCCCTCGCCCCTGACTTCCTAGGCAGGCCTGCTTTTGTGCCCTGGATGTGACCTGGCAGTAATCTGGCCAAGGAGTGGGGCCACCCCTCCCCCTCCCTCCCTCCCTCCCTCTTTTCCCCATTCACAGTAATGCAGCTGCTCCTTTCCAGGCATTCACAGTAGCGGAAAAGCTGCTTTCCCCATTCACAGCTTGTAGCCATTCTGTCCCTTCAGAACAGCACAGTAGCGCTGCTTCAAGCATCCATAATATCCCAATAGTGATGGGCAGAAGAGAGGTGTGGGGGAAACTACAGGTGCTCAATATAGTGCTTCCATTAAACTTCATGACCCAGGAAAGCGGGTCGTGTCCATTCCACTTGCTTCATGTGTCGTCGAAGGACCAAAATCAGGATATGACCAGAAAGCGCTTTTCATTCTGGTTCCATGTAAACTGGGCCCTGGGCTAGATGTTCTGGGTCATGGATAGCTTTCAATAAAGGAGCTTTCCCAGGTTTTACTTCCTTTCTACTTTCTTTTATTTCTTTTTCAATTTCATTTCCCATGAGGATCAGAATTCACCACTGTATTTTACCTCCAGTGTCAGAGCTTCCTCCACTACCAGAGAAAGGGAGCCTATGGACACCCATTGCTGGGGAACATGGGTGGGAGGGTTCCAGTTCACTCATATCCTCTTCATGGGTATCCTATTGGGGCAGCTGGTTGGCCACTGTGGGAACAGAATGCTGGACTAGATGGACCTTGCTGGTCAGATCCAGCAGGGCTCTTTTTAGGTTCTTATATTTTTATGGCCCACCCCATGAAGGAAACCCTTCAGAGGGGATCTCCACTGCTCCCTCCAATCTCTGAGAGGTGGCAGGACTTTCTGGCAAAGGGGGGGAGAGAGAGTGCCCCCCCCAGCACACACACACATTGGTGACTCCCAGCCTCTGCCACCTCCCAACCCCACCGCTATCTCCAATCTCAAATTTGTGATGCCAGCAGGGGTGTGGGGGCAGGCTGGGATTTCTTCCTGATGAATGGAGACACAGTTCTGTGCCTCCACCTAGCATGAAGAAATAAAGGGGGGGTGACTTCCGGTTGGAACCGATGTCGCTCTGGCAGCTTCCCACGGCTTCCCCCATGGGAGCTTTATCAAACAGCTTTTTAAAGGTTGAAAAACCTTTTCATCTCTACCCTGGAATTAAAGGGGGGGGCAAGGCAGAATCTGGACAACATCTTGGAGAAAAGTACCCCCTCGAGATAGCAGGGGGGCTGGATTCCAGGATTATCTCCCCAGAGCTTTACCAATGCAAAAAGCTGTGATGAGACTCCTATTTCATAGGAGAAAACAGGGCTGACGTGCTCCATAATAATATATGCTTCAAGAAATATCAACAACTCCTGTGGGATGATTTAAGAAATAGTAACAACATCTGAGAACATCTGAGGACCTGTAAGATCTGTTTGAGAGAAACATGATTGCACCGAGGAGAAGAAAGCGGATGGCTTCACTGCCAACTCCCCTCATACCTCCTATGTCAAAAGTTTTGAAAACAGAAGATCTAGGGGAAGTAGTTACTCTGATAATGACTTTATCGTCACAATTTACGGAGCAAGACAGAAGGTTGGATTTAATCCAAAATTCCATCACCACCTTGCAAGGAGCCCTCAATTAAATTAATGAGTCATGGCAAAAAATGGAGACAAGAATTATTGAGCTAGAAGACTGAGTAGCAGCGAATGAAACTTCAACACAAATTTGTTTTAAAAATACCTCTGACAGAATTTCTCAACTAGAGGCCTTCACGAGAAGATCCAATGTACGTATTATTGGGATTAATAATCTGTCTAATGAAATTGCATATTCTTGTGGATAAACTTTTGCATGAGATTCTCCCTAAGCCATCTGATTAGTTACTTGATATTGAGCAGGCATTTCATGTGCCAAATGCAAAAGAGACTGACTATACCATCATAGTCCAATTTGCAAAAGTCTCCACAAAGAATTATATCCTGCGTTTGGCAAGAGAGGGCGGAAGCCTTTCCTGGAAACAAGTTAAAGTTATGTTATTTCCAGATTACATCAAAGAGATGGCGAATAAAAGAAGGCAAATTATCACAGCAAAACATATGGCAAAACAAATGACCTTACAATATTACTTAAAATATCCTGCTACACTTTGTATCGTGTCTGAAGGTAAGATGAAGAAGTTTCTAAATCATGAAAAAGTGGTGGCATGGTTGAACGTAAAAATGCATGAGATTTGTGTCGCACAACCCCATGAAATGGAATCTTTAAACAAGCTTTGTTAACTGTGTTCAGTCTACATGATCCAGGCTAGGTCAGAAGATAAATGATTATGTATATATATTCGTTTATTCTCTTTCTTCTTTGTTTTTTCTTGCTTTTCTTTATATTTTTGATTTCAAAATAGATATGGTATGCTGTATTTAAATTAATTGTTTGAGGGTACAATGTGTACTCATACATCTAATATAAAATATAAAATATATTACTGATGGTTGAAGGTTTATTTTAAGTTTTATTATTATATAACACTATATTCCTTTACTATTATCATTATTATCATTATTAATCATTATTAATCATCATCATCATCATCATCATCTAGGCTACTGGGAATGAACTGTAGACCTGTTTTTTGGATATAAGATTGATGATATGATATTGAAATGTAAGGTTGTTTATTAAACTGTAAGATTGTTAAGGTTATAGATATAGTTTGTAAAATAGAATGGCATCAGAGGCTGGGGGGGTATTGGAGTTTAAATTTAATTCTTTAAGGGGGGGAGAGGGAGAGGGGGGAAGGGGAAAGAATCTTCTTCCTTTTTCTTCACCTCCTTTCTTCCTCCCTTTGCCTTTTTTCCTTTCTTCTTCTTCTTCTTCTTTCTTTTTCCTTCTCTTTTTGTTATTATGGTGTCCTCATCAGAATATTGTATTGTTGGGAAATTCTAGTATTGATCCAGTTGTTGGTATGTTTGGTATTGTATATTTCATTTACAAAGATAAAATAAATAAAAATATACATTTAAAAAAAAAAAAGAGATAAAGGGGGGGTTGTCATCAGGGGGAGTGCCAAACCCCGGGCATCATCCAGCCCATGATCTGTGGGGTGGGAGGCAATCTCCCCCACCACCACTCCAAAACACTTCAGCACCCCTTCCATAATTGGTATTAGAAGGAGTGCTGATGCTGAGCCTAGGGATGTGAGAACTTCCCGTTGTTTGCTTCTCCTCACCTTCGTCGAAGCACGCAAGCCATCAGCGATCACTGTCGATCATCCCTCGAACTGGTTGCCTCTTTGGTGGTTCTGTTTTGATTCAGGAACCTATATGCGCAAAACGGGGCATGTTCCCACGCAGAGCCTTGAATTTGCGCACTTTTAAATCCCCAAAATGCAGACTTTCAACTACATCCGCGCAACCTTTCAATTCAGTATTGCTCAATCATCCATTCACCATTGCGTTGCAAATATTTTACGGAGGAGGGAACATCAGGAGTGTTGAGTTGTTCCTGCCATGTGCTTTAGCCTGCCCTTCTGACGCAGACACCCCCCTCCTCCTCCCAGCAAAAAGAAGAAGCTGGCAGGGTCCCGTGTTTCCCATCCAACAATGATCTTCCATATAGGGAATGAATCCGACCCTTTTTTTCTTTTATGTAAGCGGTTTGCGTGACGACTCATTCCATTCACAGAAGTTACGCCCAAGCACACACAGGAAGACAAGCTGGAGTACTTTCAAATCGTTATGCAGACATTCAGGACGAAGGGCCATTCAGTGATTCACTCAGGAAGAAGGCCCTGGCGGTGCTCTTCTCTTCCTTTATTCTTCTCTCCCCAGCCTCCACAACAGGTCCTCCTGGATCTCTCTTTGGCTACAATTGCTAATTCCCCCAAAAGGAAACTCATTTGACTGGGACATGGGGAAAAGCCCTGGTAAATGTAGGGATTTATGAAAGTGATGTACCTTTTCGCGGATCTGTTCATGGTGGGGGGGGGAGGCATTCTGTCCCTCCCCCCGGAATACTCGACGGCCCGGCTGTGCTCCGTGGCGGCTCCATGGAGCAACCGGCCAGGCCCAGGCCAGGGCCGTCCGCAGCTGGATTTCCGGCTGCGGAGGGCTCTGGGTAACAACAACAACAAAAGAACGTGTACGCAAATGGCAGCTGCTACAGCCACCGCCATTTGCATTCCTTTTTTTTCACCATCTTAGTCTACATCAATATTTACATAGACTAAGACGAAGAAAAGAAAGGGGAACGCAAATAGCGTAGTGGGCGCTATTTGCGTTCCTCTTTCTTTTCTTCGTCTTAGTCTATGTAAATATTGACGTAGACTAAGATGGTGAAAAATAAGGAACGCAAATGGAGGCGGCCGTAGCCGCCGCCATTTCTGTACGCATTTGTGTTTTTTTAAAACCCAGACGTGATAGGCTATGTAAGTCTTTATGTAGCCTATCGTGTCTATGGGGGGGGGGAGAAACAGAGACTGCAAATGGCGGCGGCGGCAGCTGTTCGGAAGACCAGCTGCCACCACCGCCGAAGCCTCCGCTGGAGCCGCCGCCGTCCGGAACATCCGCCCCGGGTAAGTCTCGTCCCAGGGGGATCCACAGGGGCAGGGGGGTGGCAGGCCATTCCGTGATGGATTTCGGGGGGCCGAATGCACTGGCATTCGGCCTCACCAAGATCCATGGCGGAATTCTCTGACATCCCTAGGTAAATCAGGGATATTTGGAGGGAGCTCAGAGAGGAAAAGGAAGGGGGGGGTGGACAAGAAAAAATAAGGTTTTGACAGGAAATTGAGGGCAATGGCCCATTTCCATCTGAATGAAACTCAGATTGAAGCTCTTTCTTGCAAGGGAGGATGAGTGACATCTTCCCATGAAGATAAATCTGGTGATATTTTTACCTGGCCCAATGCTGGCATCTAATCCTTGGGACACAACTTACCTGCAATAGCAGGCATGCAATGTTGTCATTATATGATTTTTCTAAATTATTATTTTGCATCCTTATAAATCATATCTGTGATTGGTTTAATGGTGCACTATTTCCCATCTAAAAACTAAGTCTTCCCTTGGTTATTTATTTATTTTCTTACATTTACATCCCACATTTTTTCCTCACCAAGTAACCCATCATCTCTATTTTATCCTCACTACAACCCTGTGAGATAGCGTAGGTTGAGAGTCAGTGACTGGTCCAAACTCGCCCAATGAGCTTCTTGGCTGAGTGGGGACTAGAACCCATATTTCCCGACTCCCAGTCCGACACTCTCACCACTCCGCCGCACTGGCAACATACTGGCTGTGCATCACTCTCCATTTGAAGGGACAGACCTGGCGTAATTGTGCCCCATGTCCCAAGCAATGCTGGAGGAGATAACAGTGAAGCATTACATGTGAGGCTGTGTGATTGTGCAGCAGGTATCACAAGGTGCCCTTTTTTGCAGAGGCATCTTCCCATTTGGGAACCCGTTGCTTGCTCAAGACGCTGATTCTATGCTGTGCGACGACTATGCAGTTTAATGGTTGGGATCAGCTGGAAAATGAGCAATGTTCATAGTGACACTGAATTCAACAGAGTTGAAGACAAAACCAGAGCTGGTTGAACTGGGGCAACAAGTGCCTCAACAGTGATGTTGGGGTCTGGGGTGTGTGTGTTTGCATGGGTGCTCAATCCAGTGAGACAAACATGAGGGGGGCTATTGGCTCTGATGTCAGGGTCCCACTCCGATGGAGGCAGTGTGGTGTAGTGGCTAGAGTGTTGGACTGGATCAGGAGATGTGGGTTCAAGACCCCACCACCACCATTACGTACTGAATGATTCTGACCATTTTCTTTCTGTAAGCCATTAGCAATAGCATGATGATTCTTACTTTGTTTTCTGATCTGGGCTCTTGAGTGCTTTCTTGTCTTAGAACATGCACAGTTATATGCTGGGGTCTGGTCTGGGCATGCGATGGTCAGTCAGTGGACTGGGCTATGGGGCAAACCCCTGGTAAATCAGGGACATTTGGACTAGGGGTGTACGAAATCCCACTTACCTGTGTCCCCGGAGGGTCTCTGCCAGGGGAGAGTCCATCCATTCCTCCCCCTGGAATCCTCCCCGGCCAGCTGTACTCCGCGGCAAGTCCACAGAGCCACTGTCCGGGACTGCCCGCAGCCGGACATCCATCCGCTTCTGGGCTGTGGACGGAAATGGTATCCCGCGTAGGGGACACCATTTGCATCTCTGCTTTGCCATGGTAGGCTACATAAATATTTACATAGCCTATCACAGCTAAAGCGGGGATGCAAATGGCATCTGCTACGCAGGACGCCATTTTCAGCCACAGACCAGATGGCAGACAGCAGTGGTTGGATCTGGACCCGCCAAAGGTAGGTAGGAGCCACTTCGCCAAGACTTTGTGGAGTGGTGAGGGGATTGCTCCATTCCGCCATGGACTCCAGGGGGATTCGGCCTCACTGGAGTCCGTGGCAGAATTCTAGGGATGGGGGAGAATTTCTCCCCAAAACTTCGGAGGGCCGAGTGCCAATGGTGAAATTCTCCGCCACCTCCCCCCCGGGATGGGACTTAACTTTCACGAATGTCCCTCCCGGCGGCGGGTCCCAACGGCGGTTCATCGGGTCTTCGTCAGGGGCGGGGTCGGCAGCCGGTCTTTCGACCAGCTGCCGCCGCCGCCATTACCGGGAAAGTAAAAACCCCCCCACAAAACCCCATGATAGGCTACGTACCGATTAACGAAGCCTATCACGGCTAGCTCTCCAAAGTCAGCCATGATAGGCTACGTTAATCGTCATGTAGCCTATCACGGGTGACTTTGAAAAAAAAAAGCGCGTACGCAAATGGCGGCCCCCATAGGGCGCCGCCATTTGCGTTCCTTATTTGGTCCCTTAGTCTACGTAAAGATTTACGTAGACTACGGCAAAAATAAGGGCAACGCTATTTGCGTTGCCCTTATTTTCACCGTAGTCTACGTAAATCTTTACATAGACTACAGAGACCAAATAAGGAACGCAAATGGCGGTGCCCTATGTTGGCCGCCATTTGTGTACGCGCTTTTTTTTTTTCAACGTCACCCGTGATAGGCTATGTGACAATTTACGTAGCCTATCATGGCTGACTTTGGAAATCTAGCCATGATAGGCTATGTAAATCGTTACGTAGCCTATCACAGGGGTGTTTTTTTTTTCGCGGCCGGGTAGATGGGGCGCTTCTACCCGGCCTGAATTTCAGTTGGGCAAGGCGGGGCACCTCCCCCCCCTCACATGAACTTTGGGGGGAGAAGCGAAGCACCTCCCCCCCACCGCGAAGCAAGCTTCGAGGACAGGTAAGGGACTTTCGTCCATCCCTACAGAATTCTCTGCCATCCAAAATTAGGAGGGAGCTCAGAGAGGAAAAAGCGGCGAGGGGGGGGAATGGACAAGAAAAAACAAGGTTTTGACTGGAACGTTTGTATCATGATTCTGCCAACCCACCCACAACAACACCGTCCTGGATCTCTCTTTGGCTCTAGTTCACTGGTGTGTGGCAGTTCAATTCAGAATTCATTGAATGCGCAAAATCAAAAGGGCCCTGCCCCTCGCCCTGACAGCTGCACATTTCCTCCAAAAATGTGCACATGGGGGGGATGTGCAAAGATCCAGTGCTCAAAATCGCTGCTGGAGCCATCCGCAGGACAGACGATCGCTGAAAGCTGGGGGAAGGGGGGGGAAGGATCGCCGTAGCGCCCGAAGCTTGAAGGAAATCTTCTGACTAGAACAGAGCAGAGTCAGGCGAGGGAGGGTTCGCTAACTCCAGTACAGGGGGCCAAACAGGGAGACAGTCATTGAACACAAAGCTGGAAATGAACGTTTGCGACATCCCTAGCTGAGCCTGTTCATCACAAGGTCCTGGAGCTGAAAGAGGGGAATCAAGAATGTATCTCAATTTTGACTGTTGAAAAGCAACAGACAGCCGCTGTGTGTCTACAGGCATCTCTACATGTGCAATTTATGGCATGCTCATTACTGGTCACTCCCGGAAGTTTGTGGGTCCCTTACACAACGTCCTCAATGTCCAGAATGTCTCCCACGCTTCCCCCATATATCCCACCTTCAAAAAGATAGGAGGTAAGTTGGAATTAAAACAAAAACATGGCATATCGCCAGTGTATAATGCTGGTTGTATTGCTAAAGTTTAGCCGATATTGTCACTGAAAATATAGGAAGCCCCAATTAGGCTGCAGAGAAAGGGCATCATCAGTTCCACGTCAAGTGTTGGTAGTCCAAAGGAGCCCATCCTCACTGTGCCACGGAAAGGGAAGTAGAAAGCCCCAGTGAGGCTGTGGGATTTGTCCATCATGTAGAGCAGTACTAGGGGTGCATCAGCTCCAATCCATAGAGTGCAAGTAGAACCCAGCTGATGTACCTAACATGGCTTCATGTTTCCTAAATGCTGGTTATTTTCTCTGTCATTCTAGCTTCACGTTTTCCTGGAAAAGTTTTACAATGCTTCCATGGACCGACTGTCTTTGGAAGAGAACGGAGAGCTGGCAGCTGACTTTGATCTCGTGAACTGGGTGCAGTTTCCCAATCAGACTCAGGCCAGGGTTACAGTGGGGAGTCTAGAAGGAGAGGTGCCCCCTGACATAAAGCTCACCATTAACCCCAACGCCATGGTGTGGCCCTCTCGGCTTTCGGAGGTAAGGGGAAAGACTTGTTTTGTTTGATTGCCTGTGACATCAATTAAGCAGGAATAATTCACGGAATAATAGGTGTACTCTTAGGACACTGACGTGGCAGTTAATCCCATTGAGGTTAATGGGGCTGACTGTTGAGCAAACCGGTGCAGAACTGGGAGAAAAGGAGCTTTCTCATAGCACTGTGGGCTGGTCAGACTTCATCTCTCCCCATCTGCCTGTTTTCTGATTGTAATGCAGAATGAAGGAGAGGTTTTGTGAGGAGGTCTTCTGCATCTGTTCCATAGAGCAAATGCATGATGGTATTCAAGCATTCTCTTTCTGAGCTCCTTGTCCAGGTTGTTTCATGGACATCTGGAAATCTTCCCATAGAAGCAAGGGTTGGAGAGAGATTCCCACTGCCACTTCAGCGAACGTACTTCTGGGTGGGGTGTGGGGGTTGGAGTGAATGTCATCTGACTAGCAGGGGCTATTCAATAATAACTGTACCTCCCACCCCCCAGGCTCTCCCTCCCATTTCTCCTTCAATAGAATCCTGGGAGGTTTCCTCCTATGTCTTCACAGAAATCACTCTTCTTTTCTCTCCC
Source organism: Heloderma suspectum (assembly GCF_057233095.1). Lineage (NCBI taxonomy): Eukaryota > Metazoa > Chordata > Lepidosauria > Squamata > Helodermatidae > Heloderma > Heloderma suspectum. Next base: position 392,950,051 of record NC_139459.1, read on the forward strand.
CCCACCCCGCATTAATTACTTAACAACAAGCATTATCAGAACACAGTGTTCCCCCATCCTGTTGCAATCCTTTGAAGCTTCAAAGCTTGGAAACATTGACATTCAGGCTCTTAAATGTGATGTTTTAATTCACTGCAATCTCAGTAACTTCGGGAGTACACATTTCAGGAACAACCCTCATTGACCACAATGGGAGTTACTTCTGAGTAGTCAGACATATGTTTGTGCTGGGAAACACAGGAACAGGAAACACCTCTTGACCGGGCTCATGGTGAAAGGCTCTCCCCTGGCCAGGGCCAGCATACCCGGCTAGCATACCCGATGTAAATACAGGGTTTCGAACAAACAACAATGTCACTGAGAACCTGACTTCAGGAAAGAAATGGACTATAAGCAGTCTCAAGTAATCGAGTTTTGGGGGTGATAAACTCCACGCTGGCTGCTGGATGGCCACAAATTCAATTATCCCTAAAACCTCCAAAATGTAGCCAGCTCAGAGTCAATAGCTCATAGACACACACACACACACACACACCCACACACACACACACTACCAGAAGAAAGAGCCATTGAGAAGAGCAGGAGAATTACAATTGCTCTCCCCCCTTCCCCTCCTGTAGCATGTCTGCCTGTTGACCAGGGCTGGGGGAAGACTTTTCTTGGCTGGCTTAGGAGAAGCTCCGTGTGAGCATGGACTGGGCCAGGGGAGGAAAAGGAAGATGGTGACTCCCCATGTAAATGTCTGACTGCAATAAACCCCTCCCCCCAACACACACACCGCTTTGCAGAGAGACAGAGATTCCAATCCCTCCAGAGACAAACTGATTCACTGCTCCCAAGCCTAGGACCAGCACAGGATCCAGTTCTGCTATCCACAGGGACACATCCTGGAACCATTGTAATTCCTGGATCCATTCTTGTTCTCTTCCCCTACCCCAGCTTCCGCCTTTACTCTTCAGCTGTTTCCTTAACCCAACTAAAGACTCACAACAGCTGATGGACTTCACTGACAAGAGAGTTTTTCATATAATACACTAAGATCCTATAGAAAAGTTTTAATAGTCAGCAAATTTTTGTAATAAAGGAGAGAGAGAGAGAGAGAGAGAGAGAGAGAGAGAGAGAGTTTCACTGGTTCCCAGTCAGCTTCAGGGTGCAAATCAAGGTGCTGGTACATTTCAACCCCTACCCAGAATAGGTATGAAGTTCCAGACAGAACAATTCCTTCCACAGGACTCCTCTTCGCACATGCACTCTTAGAATAGCTGATGAGGCCCTGCTCTGAGTGATGCTACCACTGAGGTTAGGCTGGTGAGAATAACTGGGAAAGGCGGCAGAAGGCATTTTCTGTGGCTCCGTATTCTTGGAGACTTTGTTCCACCTTGGATTTCAGCTTTCTACTTGCAGCCCCCTCCCCACATGCCCTTCCGCTCAAATGGTCCCTTCGAAGTAGATTGTGGGGGTGTTGTTGGAGTGCAGAGTGGAGAACAAGGGGTGCCCTGGTGCATGGGTCCGCATGTTTGATGTCGCATGGAGCCCTTTGTTGTTCATGAGCATTTTTGCTTGTTTCATTTGATTCGTGCTGCAAACCACGTGGAAGCCTTGCTCTGGGACCCAAAGGCACGATAACAGTGTCAAACAAAAAAAATCAGTCCCTCAATCTTGATCACATTCAGGAGCAGGCTTATTTCAGGGAACTGGTTTTAGTTAGGACATTCACGTGTTTCCTTGTTCAGTTTTGCTATTACTCTAGGGTCGTATTTTGGCTTCTTTTGTTATTGTACTGTGGGCTTTTCACATTGTCTGTTTCCTTGAGTCGACTTAAGGACAGAAAGGTGGGATTGGGATATGACTGTTGAAATGAACAATTATGCCAAATGTGCTTCCCACAGAATAAGAGCCTGGAGTCTCTGGGACCGGAGTTCCTCCTGGGTTTGTCTCCTTTTCAGAACCACGATTCCTTTCCACAGAGTCAAATGCACCTAACCATTGTTCCTTGGTGCTCCTTGTCTTTGTTGCCAGACAGTGCCTCGTTCCAGGTGCGTCGAGAGCTGTCGCCCTGGGCATGCCAAGGAGGTCCAGGAAGGAGAGCCGCCTTGCTGCTATGCCTGTGCGCCATGTGCGGAAGGGTCAATCTCCACGCAGGAAGGTGGGTGACCTCAGAAGAGAGGGTGTTCCCCTGAGAAATGGGACAAATATTTGAGCTTGTGCAAAACTTATGTTTATAAAGGAAGGCTTTCTTCCAGTTCTCCCCAGCATCTGAAATTAGGTATGTGGTGACCAGAGAGGAGGGCTTTTTGGTCATGGCACCCTACTCTTGGAATGTTCTCCCCAAGGAGTCTTGCTTAAAGCATTCTCATTTGCTCAGCCATTCCAGCATGTAAAATGAGTCTGGTTATACTGATGGTTTGACCCATTTTTCAGATCAACACAACAGTCAATTAGCACTTCAACATTTAACGATTTAAATGTAATCCATGAATGTTTTTCCTCTCATTCCCATCTTATGCTATGCTGTGTTTGCACTGAACTCGCTGGTGGCATCAGATTGGAATGTCCACATTTGCACGTGCAAAGCCCATCATCTTACCAAAGAGTGTCCAGAAGGGATGTCCTCTCCCACTGAGCTTTTGCCTCTCTTCATCCCTACTCAACATTCTCTCTCCCATCTTGCCATCTTTCTCCCACATAATAAAATAGAAAAGAGACTGATGTGGATGTATATTGATGTTAGTGAAACTGAAGTCACTCTTCTTCTCAGATGCTGACCATTGCAACAAGTGCCCAGGGCATCAACAGCCAAGCCAGGAACGAGATCAGTGTGTCCCCAAGATTATAACCTTCCTGTCCTATGAAGAACCTTTGGGGATCACCCTGGCCTCCTTTGCTCTATTCTTGTGCTTAACCACAGGATTCGTGTTGGGAATCTTCATTAAATACTTTGAAACTCCTCTAGTGAAAGCCAACAACCGGGACCTCTCCTACCTTCTCCTTGTCTCCCTCTTCATTTCCTTTTCATCCTCTTTCCTATTCATTGGCCATCCAAGGAAAGTGACCTGCCTTCTCCGACAAACGATCTTCTGCATCATCTTCTCCGTTGCTGTCTCTTCTGTGTTGGCCAAAACGATCACTGTGGTGCTGGCCTTCGTGGCCACTAAGCCAGGGAACGGGGTGAGAAGATGGCTGGGAAAGACTTTGGCCAATGTCACTGTCCTTGCTTGTTGTAGTGTGCAAGTTGTCATCTGCATTGTCTGGCTGGGGATCTCTCCACCCTTCCCTGACTCTGACATGCACTCCCAGCCTGGACAGATCATCCTGCAATGCAACGAAGGATCTGTCACCATGTTTTACACTGCCCTTGGCTACATGGGCTTCCTGGCCGCCATCTGCTTCACGGTGGCTTTCCTCGCCAGGAAGCTGCCTGGGGCTTTCAATGAAGCCAAGCTGATCACCTTCAGCATGCTGGTCTTCTGCAGTGTTTGGGTGTCCTTTGTGCCCACCTACCTGAGCACCAAGGGGAAATACATGGTGGCTGTGCAGGTCTTCTCCATCTTGGCCTCAAGTGCTGGCTTGCTGGGCTGCATCTTTCTTCCCAAATGCTACATTATTTTATGGAGGCCTGATCTGAACACAAAAGAGCATCTCATGATCAAAACAAAAGATGACCCTGAGTGCTAAGAATGGGGAAAGCTTCTTCTCCTGCCAGAATCTTGTTCTAAACCATAGTTCCTCTGGTGGCAGGAAACTATTCTAGAATGCATGCAGGGCTGGTTAATTTTAGGGATGTCAGAGAATTCTGCTGAGGACTCAAATCAGGCCAGATTCATGAGACAGAGATAACGTCCTACAACTCCCAGCATTCCCCAGCCACGCAATTCATCTGGCAGAGCTTGGCAACGTTTTTTTTAAGCAGTTGCTTTATGTGGGAAAGCAGTGCCTGGGTGGGGAAGCAGTGCCTGTGTCACCTCTAAATCAGAAGGCAATTTGCTTTCAATGGGATTTCCCTCCCTTCTTGACAAGGGGCAGACACAGGCAAACCTCCGGAGTTTTTAAACAATGAACTGGAAAATGCAGACTGGATTCAATACATGTTTTCAAATCACAGCAGCTGACGGAATGAAAGATCCCTAACAAGCTACAAAAAAGAAACGGAATGGATTTCATAACATTCGTTCATCACTATTTAATTTCTAGTGGGCTCCAGGCTGATCCAGAAAGGGAAGGTCCAACTGCCTTCCTCTTTATGCCCCCCCCCCCAGTCTTGCTCAAGGAGGCATATTGGGGCTCATTCTCTCTTGGAGCACCTCAGTAGCGCTACCACTCGGCAGTGCCACAGAGTAGCACTGCAGTCTGCAGCCCTACAAAGATGACAAAAGGAAACAACCCTAAGGAACAATCTCAACTTCCATAATTGCATTGTATTATATTGTAGGCCATCAAAATCTTGTAGATCCCTGGGGAGTATCTATTACTTGAAATATCTTTAGTTTACAAAATATAAATGTTGATAGCACACTTGCAGTTTCTTTCCCCCCCTTGAGAGTCTCCAGAAAAGTTTTTTTATTCATTGGATAAAGAAGGCACACCAATCTGGATGTCAGGCTGGTAATGTTAGACCCATAAGACAAGCATTTGGATTATAAAAGACCAGGGTCCCAATCCCACCAGAGACAAATTTGTCCTCTCCTGGTTGTCCTATCCTCCTTTCAGGTTGCTATCTAGCCAAAGAAGACACGGTGTCTGCTTTTTCATTGCAGGTTGGTTGTTTAGAAGAGTGAAGATTGCTGTATACACGTTTCTTCTTCCTCTTCTTCTCCTTCTCCTCCTCCTCCTCCCTTAAAGCAATTTATCAATATCCACCTTGTGCTTATAACAACCCTGTGAGTTCCTGTAGGTTGAGTGAAAGTAACTGGTGCAAGGCAGTGATCCCTGGTTCTGAGCAAGAATTTGAATTCTGTTCTCCGCAGTCCAAGCCCAATGCTCTTCACCAGTCTGCCTATTTATGAGGGACTTCACAGGTCCCCCATTTCACTGGTGAAACAGTAATCCTTTCCCAGCCTGCACCAATTACCACCTGAATTCCATACTTAGAGCAGCTCATTGGAGATCATCTGTTCCTCTGGCACTGGGTGCCACAGCATGTCCAACAGGAGATTCTGTACCCTGGAGAGACAGAGAGAGAGAGAGAGAGAGAGAGAGAGATCCTAAATCAAGAAGATTTTTCTTCCAAAGATTCAGCAAACACCTTTGCCCCAGCACTTAAAGCTATCTATAGCATATTCAGAAATGCCATGCTGGATCAGACCAAGGGTCCATCTCCTCCAGCATTTTTTTCTGGGAATAAAATAAATAAACCAACCAACCCACCACCAAACAATCCAATAAATAAAATAAAATAAAATAACTATCCAATTGTTAAAACAATCCAATAAATCAATAAAATAATACAATAAAGTCTTATTAACAATACAAGTTACATTGCATATTCCATCACAAGTGGTCCCAGGAGATTCAATGGGCACGAAAAACTAGGACAAGGGAAGAGATTTGAGAAAGGGTGCCTTGAGACTAAGAGCAGAAGAATAGTAGAAGAACATAAGCAGAACCCTGCTTGTTCAGTCCACAAGCCTTGTGCAGTCTCACATTTCTTACAGGGGCAAATGGGAAGCCCACAAACATGACATGAAGGAAGTGGCCCGCTCCCACTGTGAAAATGGAAAGAAAACATGTAATGGTGGGCAGATTAGATTAAGTGAGCAGAAAAAATTAGAATTGGGGAAGAGTTTTGAGAAAGTAGTAGTGAGATCGTGTAGTAAATGTAATACATACATACATACATACATACATACATACATAAAGTGGATCAAGCCCTTTAGATCTGGAACAGGGACAATTCTTAGGACCTGGAGTGTGGTTCATATAGGAGATAAATTCATTTCAAAGCTCTGATTGGGGGAAATGTTTAGTGAGCAGGACCCATTTACCTGCAATGTAATTAGCTGTGCCCCCGCCAAGTGAAAAGGCCTTAAGGAGGGAGAGAAACAGAAGTCCAAGTGGGTATATACCTTGTTCCAGATTAAGGGGGATGCAAAGGACCTCCCTTCCTGGATGATACTGGATACTTTGAAACTCACGGCAGGCACTGGATTTCCTCTGGGCTTCAAACTTCTCACAGTATATACAGATGTGACGACATTGCTAAGAGTTGTGGGAGCCAGTCCTTAATCCATGTGCTTCAAAGGGAGCGAAAACAGAGCTAATCACAAATAAATTATATTTAGGATGTTAGGCTGGGAAAGAGGGTTATGTTGCTCCAATCTTTTGGTCTCCCTCACCTCCCCATGCCCCTTGTTGAGATGGAAAATAATATCGACAGGAGCTATGAAATCATGAATTTGATTTTAGAAATCCATTGTACACACAGGCATACCAGTGGAGAATGCCACCACAGAGTCCAGTGAGGCCAGATTCTTTAGATTATTTCTTTCTTTCACCCAGAGTCCATGGTGGAACGGAAGACTTCCCTCCTCCTCCCTGTGGAATCCTCTTTGGCCAGATTGCTGCATTTACCTTAAACTAAGACCTTTATGGCCACAAATGGCATCCTGGATGCCATTTGCATCTGCAGACAGTCCAGTCCCCTTCAGTGGAGCAGTTTCAACTATCAAATGATCAGCAGTCAGGGGAAAGGAGAAGGGAGATGGCCATCGGGGGAACCCCAGATGGCTGGACTGGGACTGGCCGGAGAGGATTCCCGAGGGAGGAATGGATTGCCTCCCCTGCCCATGGACACCCCCCCACCCGGACTGGCAGGCAGGGGATTCGTGCATCCCTACCTGGAAGACCAAGTGGCCATATGGCTTGGAGTGCCTTTTCTCAGCTTTGGCTGGTTTGCCAGCTATGGCCTCTCCTGGACAGAGTAGCTTGGTCACAGTCATACAGGTGCTAGTAACCCCAGGACTGCATTACTGCGATGCACTCTATGTGGTCCTGCCCTTAAGGCTGCTCCAAAAGCTGGGGATACCTCAGAATTCAGAAGCTTGGCTGTTCTTGGGAGCTGCCACTTTTCAGCATCATGTAACTCCTCTGCTGAGGGAACTGCACTGACTGCCTGTTTGCTACCAGGCCAGGTTTAAGGTCTTGGTACTAGTGTACAAAGCCCTAAGCAGCTTGGGAGCAGGATACTTGAGAGAGCACCTTCTCCCTTACCGCCCTGCCTGGTCACTGAGGTCATCAGAGGGCAAGCTCCTGGTGGTTCCTCATGGACCAAGGGGAGTCCACCAGGAGAAGAGCCTTCAGTGTGGTGGTCCCCTTCCTATGGCAGTCCTCTGGAGGTCAGGCAGGCACCAACATTATGCTGTTTCTGACTCCTCATGAAAACGTCTTTATTTCAGGAAGCTTTCCTTGATTGACCAGACATGGTTTTATCAGAATTCTGTTTCTTTCTAGAAATAGTAATTATTTTAACGTGATGTTTTATACTATTTTGTATTTGTCTCTGGAATCTGTCTGGATTTGGAGCAGTATACATATGTTGCTAATAAATGAATGAATGAATGAATGAATAAACTAGCATGTAATGTCATTGGCCACCTAGCAGCACCCATGCCAAGGACTCTCACCACCAGCAGCCATGCCACAGCTGCAAACTCTTCTCACAAAGGCCACAGTTCGAAATCTCCTGCTCCATTTTCCCAGTCTGTTGTCATCCTTGGGTGCTCATAACAATGTTGATATAGTTCCCCCCCTTGATTATTTATTGTAATTTTATTCTTATAATTTTACGGTGATGTGTTAACCGCTTCGATATTTCCCTGGAAAGCAGCATAGAAACCTTTAGAGGCCAAGGGGTTATAGTAACGTGGCTTCAGAATGAGGGAACCCCAAGGACTTCACTTGGTTGATTATAAAGAGTGAGAAAAATGCTATGGCCTTAGACTGTGCTCGGGGCGTAGCGGTGCCTATGGCCTCAGAAGTGGGAATTCACCATGTTCTTTGGTCACTGGGAAGTAGGGATGTCAGAGAATTTCTCCATGAATCTCGGGGAGGCCGAATGCATTGGTGGGGAAATTGGTGGGGAAATTCTCCGACACCCCCCGCCCCCCCCGGATGGGACTTACCTCGTGCAAATGTCCCTCTCGGCGGCGGGTCCCGGCGGCGTTTCAGCGGCGTTTCGGCTGCCGCCACCGCCATTTCCCAGTAAAGTTAAAAACAAAAAACAAACATGTGACAGGCTAAGTAACGATTTACATAGCCTATCACGGCTAGATTTTCAAAGTCAGCCGTGATAGGCTACGTAAATGTTTACGTAGCCTATCACGGCTGAATTTGAAAATCTAGCCGTGATAGGCTACGTAAATCGTTATGTAGCCTATAGCTTTTTTTTTTTTTTTACATAACTTTTTTCTTTCGCGGCCGGGGAGATGGGGTGCTTCCCCCCGGCCAGAATTTTGGCGGGGAGGGATTGGGCGCCTCCCCCCCTGGCATAAATTTCGGCCGGGAGGGGCGGGGTGCCTCCCCACCCGCCAAGAATTTCGGGGGAGAAACGGAGCGCCTCCCCCCCACCAAAAACAGTTGCGGGACCAGGTAAGGGACTTTCGTCCATTCTCCTTCCTTGTTCTCCTCGACCTCTCAGCGGCTTTTGATACCGTTGACCACGGTATCCTCCTGGACCGCCTGGAGGGGTTGGGCATTGGAGACACTGTATTGCGGTGGTTCTGGTCCTTCCTCTCCAGCAGGTACCAGAGGGTAGCACTGGGAGAGGAGGTTTCGGACCCGTGGCCACTTACTTGTGGGGTGCCACAGGGTTCCATCCTCTCCCCGATGCTATTTAACATCTATGTGAAGCCGCTGGGGGCTATCATCAGGAGGTTTGGGGTGCAGTGTCATCAATATGCGGATGACACGCAGCTCTACCTCTCATTCAAATCTTCACCAAGGTTGGCCGTAGAATCCCTGTCCAAATGTCTGGAGATGGTGAGTGGCTGGATGGGGAGGAATAAGCTGAAGCTGAACCCTGACAAGACCGAAGTACTTTTGGTGGGAGACAAGGGGAGGCTGGGGGATGTTGACCTGGTGTTGAATGAGGTACGGCTACCCTTGAAAGACCAGGTCCACAGCCAGGGGGTCATTTTGGACTCCCAGCTGTCCATGGAGGCTCAGGTGTCAGCTGTGAGCCAGACAGCACTGTATCAACTCCATCTGATACGGCGGCTGCGCCCCTTCCTTCCTGACCATCTGCTCCCATCGGTAGTACATGCCCTGGTCTCCTCTCATTTAGACTACTGTAATGCGCTCTACGTGGGGTTACCCTTGAAGACGGTTCGGAAGCTGCAGCTGGTACAGAACGTGGCGGCTCGCCTGATTAAAGGCAGCCACCAGCGAGATCACATCACTCCAGTGCTGAAGGAGTTGCACTGGTTACCAGTTGTTTTCCGGGCCAAATTCAAGGTGTTGGTTTTGACCTTTAAAACCGTATATGGTTCCGGCCCAGCCTATCTTAAGGAGCGCCTCCAGCAACACCAGACAGGCCGCTTAACAAGATCAGCCTCGGATGGCCTTCTCTCTGTCCCATCAGCCAGGACAGCTAGACTGGTGGGGACGAGGGAGAGGGCCTTTTCTGTGGTGGCCCCCACTCTGTGGAACTCCCTCCCTAGGGAACTCTGCCATGCCCCCTCTTTAATGAGCTTCCGTCGTGCATTAAAAATGTGGTTGTTCAGGCAGGCATTTGGGGTGGGTTAGGGTATTAAAAAAAAAAAATGGTAGAATTTTATTGTTTTAAATTGTTTTATGGTGTGTTGTACATCGCCCAGAGTGGCTGGGTGACCAGCCAGATGGGCGATTAATAAATTTAATAAATAAATAAATAATAAATAAAAAATTCTTACTGGGAAGCTCTCCCAGTGACTATAGAATTGCTTCATTAGTGTGATAAAATCCTCTATCCCAATTAAAGCCACAAGAGATAGAGTCGAACTTCTCAATTAATTGTAACTCAGGGGTCTCTTGTTCTAATTTCTGTTTGAAGTTTCCATGCTCCAATACAGCCACTTCAGGTCAGTGACAAAGAGTCCTGAAAGGCTGAGGTGTTCTCCCGCTAGTTTGTCAATATTGAAATTTATGATGATGGGGAGACTGAAGGGAGGCTTAGCCATCATTAGGGAGCCTGGATCCACCACAATTCTGCTTTAAAATAGAATTTAAAATGGAGATCCTTAGAACGGGTTTTGGTTTTGAGTAACCTTTGGAAAGACTTAACCCCCTTGACCCCCCTCCCAATTTCAACTTATTTTTTGTATCATTTTCCCATTTTAGAACAGGTCTTTTTTCCCATTTGAAATCAAATACATTGGAATTCATTGGCAATTTTCCTCTTTCTGCTCACGGTAGTGCAGATGTCTCTACCTTGTGTTGGGTACATGGAACAGATTAGGGATTCTGCTGGTGTACCGCCCACTCTGCTGCCCATCAGAATCACTGCCTGAGCTGATGGAGGTGGTCTCAGACTTGGTGTTGAGGACCCCTGGATGACGGCCCTGGGAAAACCAGACTTCGATGCCAGAGCTGCTGTGGCTCTGGGAGGCTCAAGACTTCAAGGCTGTCATGACAACCATGGGGCTGGCCCAACATGTCATCATCCCAACACATGTAACAGGACACATGCTTGATCTGGTTTTCCATTCTGGGTTTTATTCACAACCAGCCAGAAGTCTAAGGGAGCTCTCCAAGGTGTTGGACCCTATCCCCCAAAGGGGTGCAGCATCTAGGATGGCTCCCTGAGGCATCTGGCTGGTTGTAACTCAAACCCGGAACAGAATCTCTGCCCCACCAAAATCGGAGCCACCAACCTCTCTTGCCCCCCCACATGTTCCCCAGCAACTGGGGTATATAGGCACACTGCTCCTGAAACTGGAGGTCATATATAGTCATCCCAACCATTGGATAGCCTTATCCTCCATCAATTTGTCAATTTGCTTTAAAGCCATCCAAATTGGTGGCCATCACTACGTCTTGTACATGGGTGGGCTTGTGCATGAGTGGACACCCTCCCACTCATGTTCCCCAGCAGGTGGTATTCAGAGTAGGGATGTACGAAACACTTACCTGGTTTCGTCCAGGGACATCCACGGTGGGGAGGGAGGGAGGCGCTCCGTCCCTCTCCCCGAAATAAGAAGTCCGTAGTTTCACTCTGTGCTGTGTGACGAACAGCTTCCTTTCGACTGTCCCGAGTCTCCCACCAATCAGCTTCATGGGATGACCCCAAGTTCTAGTATTTCCTCACCATGTATGATTTTATACAACTCTATCATGTCTTACTTGCGTTTTTCTAAGCAAAACAGTCCCAGACACGTTAACATTTCCGCATGAGGGAGTTGCTGCAGTCCCTTGAGGATTCAGGTTGCCCTGTTGTGAAACTTTTACAGCTCTACAATGTCCTGTTTGGGATGTGGTGACCAGAACTGCACACAGTATTCCAAGTGATGTGTGGTTACACCACAGGTTTGTATAAGGGCTGGATTATATTGCCAGCTTTCTCATGCCCAACATGGAACATCCTTCCTTCACAGCAGCTGCACACTGAGTCAGCATTTCCACTGAGATGTCCACCATGACGCCAAGACGTATTTCTTGGCCATTCACCAGCTTGGGGCCAGTGTGGATCCCATGCTGGTCCCAATGCAGATCCTTGAAAGATCCAACTGTTTACTTCGCTGTAATGCGAATAATTCCTACTCTTTAATTTCTGTTCTGACCTATAATGGAGATCAGCTCTTCTGAGACTTATATTGCCTGAAAAGTCTCTTAGATGTATAAAACAAAGATCGTGATACTGTATTTTCATTGAATCTCATCATCATCATCATCATCTGCGGTGTGTCAGATGTCAGATACAGGCACATCCTGTCCTTCCTGTTTGGCATTCATGAGATCAGCCAGAATCTCAGGCTCTTACCCAACATCACCCTGAGCTAAAATGTCTATGAGACCCATTTCCATGGGAGAATGACCTCTGATGCCATGCTAGACCTGCTTGCTGGTGGAGCAACCAACGTCCCAAACTACAGCTGCAGAGGACAGAATAACCTGCTGGCCATTCTGGAAGGGGCTGAATCTGACACTTCCATCCATATTTCAACCATGTCGGGTATCTAAAAAATCCCACAGGTATGTCAGGAGCAAGTAGGTCAACAACCTCAGAGAAGAACAACTGCGACCATCCTGGTCTCTCCTGGTGGTGTCAGGGTGGGCCTCCCTAAAGAATTAGTGGGAAGGGTGGGAGGCAGTTGCTCTACCTCCCAGCAGTGTAGGCAGGAAAGGGAGGTTGTTTGCGCTGAACACCAATCCAGCAAAAATGGCTGCCTCCATCCCTTATGTCCACCTCAGCCTGAGCCAGGGGATTCTTAGGCCTTGCAGGACACCCTAGAGTCTCAGGGAATACGGGTTCAAACCACCCCACCCTATCTCCAAGCCTGAAACTTCAAATAGTAGCAAGACCAAGGGGAAAGCTCTAGACTTAGTACCAAGGCTTCACTGGAATGAAGCAGACACATTCCATGGTGAGAGGTGGTAGTTTATTTACAAAAAGGAAAGGGGAAAGGAACAATGCACCAGAAAACAGAACAGTCTTTGGAAATGACACTTGGAGGTAAAAATAAATAAAATAACAAAGCTACCTGAACCTGCCCTTTACCTACGCATGGATCTTCCAATAGGACATGGCCCAGTCTGTGATCTTAAGAATGATGGGAAGAAAGATTAACTCACATCTTGTACAATCATCAGGAGTATTCTTTTGATGAAGGGAAAGGGTACCATTGACTCCTATTGGGACAGGAAGTGGCCTTTGGGATGCTGTCTTTTTGAAATTGCCTGGGGTAAGGATCCCACAGGGGTTGCAGTGTACTTCTTTGAGCAAATCAGCCAAAAACTAGCTACAAGGATGCCATGAACAAGCATCCTACAGGGGTTGCAATGTATTTATTTTGTTCAATTTATTCATTTCATTGCTATACTGCCCGATAGCCGAAGCTCTTTGGCTGGTTCGAAAAAATGAAAACATACATCTTTGATCAAATCAGTCAAAGAGCAGCTACACTGCAAATGGTCCTTGAGATTTTTTGGCACCTCTCCTGCCCACCGTATGCATCACAGACCCTTCTCAATGACTGGGCCTTGGTTGGATATTAACAATCTCAGGTGAATAAGTATCTGAACTTTATGCTGAAAACAAAACAAAACACCGGTCTTGTCCTTTCCTCACTAGATCAATTAAGGCTTTGCTGCTCATGTTCTTAATGCCAAAACTCAGTTCCCTTTTATCTACCTGATGGCTCCAAAGGAAGAAACCCAGTACGCTGGGGTGGTCCAACTGCTCCTGTTATTTGGATGGACGTGGGTTGGTCTCTTTGCTCCAGACATTGACAATGGAGAGAGGTTCATCAGTGTTTTGACACTGCTGATCCTCAGCGGTGGGATTTCTGTTGCCTTCTCAAGAACAATACCACAAATGCCTCCACCGGAAATGTTCCATCAGGAAGTATCCTCTGTCCGGAGTACACAAGTCACTTTATTTCTTTATTACCAGGACTCTTTCTCTGCAGCAGTTCCATTTGTTGTTCCAAATGAAACAAAAGTGGACCACATTTTGTCAGAACTCTCTGCCATGACCTGTCCGTCTTGGGTGGCCCTGCACGGCATAGCTTATGGCTTCACTGAGTTACGCAAGCCCCTTCGCCACAACAAGGCAGTGATCCATGAAGGGGCCTTGCTACCTTAATCAATTATTATTATTATTATTATTAATATTATTATTACGATTACCACCAAAGTTTATATGCTGTTTTCCAGTAAAATATCAAAGTGGTTAACATATAACCATAAATTATAACAATAAAATTACAATGAAAAATTATGTTTCTTATTTGTGTCATTTATTCCCATACCACCAATAGACAAAGCTGTCTGGGTGGTTCACAAAATTAAAACCACAAAGCGCAGCATAAAACATTATAAAATATGAACGCTTAGAACTAGGACTGTGCATGGATCCCCCACTTCACTTTGGATGCCACTTTGGACCCTCCTAATCAGTGCTCCTTTTACTCGGACCGATTCAGCCTCCCCCCCATTTCAACTCAGTTCCAGTTCCGAAGTGAGATTTGGATATCCAGACCACTCGGTTTGGCCCTTTTCTCTTTGACTTGCATGGGAAAGCACAAATAGCCGTGATGTCTTCAGTTTTAATGATAAATACATGGAACTTGGGGGGCCTCTCTGCCGACATGGAGGGGAACCCACCTGCCAAATTGCAGACAGTTTGGCCCAGTACTCTTTGTGGTAGTTGCAGCTGAACTGTGAGTTTTCCATCATTTTCCTGCTTCAGTCCGTGGAGGCAGATGTGCTCTGTGACCGGATGGTGGTTTGCGGAGTCTCCCCTTTAAAGATCATGTGAAAGCTTGAGGATCCCTTTTTGATTTCATGGATTTTTGTTTTCCTGTCTTGCAACACAATGAAAGAAACCAGCCTCCATTTGAAACCTCTGGAACTCTGTGACAAACGGGCCCTGTGCCTTGTTAATGGAGGGTGTAAATCACTGGTGGAAACTCCCCCAATGACTGCTAGCCACCTCCAAGGACTGCTAGAGAGTGGCGGGGACATGTGCCTCACCTCCTCCTGCTGCCTGGGTGATTCACAGCAGCTATTGCGTATACGTCTACATGCCCATCCACTTCCAATTGCCATGTTTTTTATGAACTTGGTGACTTGGCAGAGGCTGATTTATTTATTTATTTATTGCATTTATACCCTGCCTTTCTCCCTCTTGCAAGGAACTCAAGGCAGCTTACATTATCCTCCTCCTCACCGTTGTATCCTCACAACAACAACCCTGTGAGGTAGGTTGGGCTGAGAGTCTGTGACTGGCCCAAAGTCACCCAGTGAGCTTCCATGGCCAAGTGGGGACTAGAACCCGGATCTCCTGGTTCCCAGTCCGTCACTCTCACCACTACACTACACTGGCTCTCTAATGATGAACCATCAAGTGGAGCAGGGGTGGGAGTGGGGGGCTTTCTCACTTCTCATACCCCTAGATAACACCACCAGAATGATCTCTGTCTGTGAAATGCAGCCGTTTTTCTCCAGTTATTCAATCTTCCCCCCTCCTCCACCACTGTCTCTGATTGGAGATTGCTTGGTTATGTTCAGCCCTGATGTGGCATTCACCAAATCTCCCTCCCTCCCTCCCTCCCTCCCTCCTTCCTCCTCTTCAGCCCTGTGCAGAACATTCTGAAGGTGATACTTTTGATGCCAGGTTGTCTGGGTTGCTCAGAATGAATCACCGAGTCGGACAAGGCACTTCATCTACAAGCTGCTTCGCTGCTTCACATGGAGGCACCTCCAAACCAGGCCGCTTGGACTCGGTATTTGCACTTCAGACTGAAGTGGTTCACAGCCCTATTTAAAACCACAAAATAGCAGTACAACCAGAATAAAACCTAGCAGCAATGCAGAGATTTAATATACAGATTTAAAATACAGATTTAAAGCATCAGTGGTAAAAGGCCAGGAAGCTAGAATACGAAAATAGTCGGAGAATAACAAGGTCTTCACCTGGTGCCGGAAGGAGTACAATGAAGGAGCCAGGTTAACCTCTCTAGGGAGATCATTCCACTGAGGGGTACCACAGCAGAAAAGGCCCTCCTCCTGGAAGACAACTGCCTCACTTCTTTGGGTAGGGGATCCCAGAGAAGGACCCTTGAGGATGATCTTAGGGTCCAGGCAGGCACATATGGGAGGACGTGATCCTTCAGATAACCTGGCCCAAAGCCACTAAGGGCTTTGAATGTTAATACGAGCACTTTGTATTGGGCGCAGAAATGGACTGGCAGCCAGTGCAGCTGGAAATGTACAGGTGTAATGTGATCTCGTTGGCCAGTCCCTGTTAACATTCTTGCTGCCCTATTCTGAAATAGCTGAAGTTTCCAGACCATTTTCAAAGGCAGTCCCATGTATAATGCTTTGTAGTAATCCAGACAAGAGGTTATCAGAGCATGGATAACTGTAGCTAGGCTATCTCTGTCCAGATAACTGTGTAGTTGGTATATCAGCCTAAGATGATAAAAGGTGCTCCATGCCACTGAGTTCCCCTGTGCCTCAAGTGATAGTTCTGGGTCCAAGAGCACCCCCAAACCATGAACCTGATCCTTTAGGGGGAGTGCAACTCCCTCCAGAATAGGTTGAACATCACCTAGCTGGGCAGACGAACCACCCACCATAACCCAGTCCATTACCATGCCCAGGCACTGATTGTCAAGGGTCAAATATCAAGGGTCGAAAAAAACCTGTAATGATATTTTTGTCAGCACCAAAGGATGACAACAGATTGGGAAAATGGAGCAGCAGATTTCGAACTGTGGTCTTTGTGAGAAGAATTTGCAGCTGTGGCATGGATGGTGGTGGTGAGCGTCCATTGCATAGGTGTTGCTAGGTGTCTAATGACATTACACATTTTTATCTATTTATTTGCAACATGTGTATACTGCTCCACATCCAGACAATTCAGTGAACAATACAAAAAGAAAATAGGGTAAAAGAATAAAAAATCACCTTAAAATAATTTCTATTTCTAAAAAGAAACTGAATTCTGGTAAATCCGTGACTGGTTGGTCAAGGAAGGCTTCCTGAAATAAAGATGTTTTCTTGAGGAGTAAGAAACAGCATAACCTTAGCACCTGCCTGACCTCCAGAGGCAGGGAATGCCATAGAAAGGGGGCCATCACACTGAAGGATCTTCTCTTGATGGACTCCATTTGGGCCAGAGGTCCATGTGGCACCATCAGGATCTGAGAGAGCGCGTATTAGAGTACTCCAGCCTTGAGGTTACTAACACCTGCACCACCATGGCCAAGCGATCCCTATCCAGGAACACGGCACTGAGAGCCTTGATCTCCAACAGAAAACCTGTTCACTCAGAAGTAAATCCCAGCAGGTTCAATGGGGCTTACTCTCAAGTAAACATGCCAGTTTCCTCTCTTCAGACCTTTCTTTCCATCTGACGTTTTGAGTTGCATCTGAATGGCCAGAGAAAAGAAAAGGCTTCCTGAAATAAAAAGGTTTTCATGAGGAGTCAGAAACAGCATAATGTTGGTGCCTGCCTGGCCTCCTGAGGCAGGGAGTGCCATAGGAAGGGGGCCACCACACTGAAGACTCTTCTCCTGGTGGCCTCCACTCAGGCCAGAGGTCCATGTGGAACCACCAGGAGCTTGCCCTCTGATGACCTCAGTGACCAGGCAGGTTGGTAAGGGAGAAGGAGCTCTCTCAGGTATCCTGCTCCCAAGCTGTTGAGGGCTTTGTACACTAATACCAAGACCTTAAACCTGGTCTGGTAGCAAGCAGGTAGTCAGTGCAGCTCCCTCAGCAAAGGCGCTGCATGCTGAAAAGGGGCAGCTCCCGACTCAGCCGAGCTGCTGCGTTCTGCAATAGCTCCAGCTTCCGGAGCAGCCTTAAGGGCAGCCCCACAGAGAGCGCGTATTGGAGCACTCCAGCCTTGAGGTTACTAACACCTGCACCACCATGGCCAAGCGATCCCTATCCAGGAACATGGCACTGAGAGCCTTGATCTCCAACAGAAAACCTGTTCACTCAGAAGTAAATCCCAGCAGGTTCAATGGGGCTTAGTCTCATAGAATCATTGAATCCTAGAATGGTAAGGTTGGAAGGGGCCTACAAGGCCATCGTGTCCAACCCCCTGCTCAATGCAGGAATCCAAGTCACAGCATCCCTAACAGATGGCTGTCCAGCCTCGTCTTGAACACCTCCAGTGTGGGAGAGCCCACCACCTCCCTAGGTCATGGGTTCCATTGTTGTATTGTTCTAACTGTTGGGACGTTTTTCCTGATGTTCAGCCGGAATCTGGCTTCCTGTCACCTGAGCCCATTATTCCATGTCCTGCACTCCGGTGTGATCGAGACGAGATCCTGGCCTTCCTCTCTGTGACAACCTTTCACGTACTTGAGGAGCGCTATCATATCTCCACTCAGCCTTCTCTTCTCAAGGATAAACATGCCCAGTTCTTTCAGTCTCTCTTCATAGGGCTTTGTTTCCATTCCCCTGATCATCTTTGTTGCCCACCCCTGAACCCTCGCCAGTTTCTTTGCATCCTTCTTAAAGTGTGGTGCCCAGAGCTGGACACAGTACTCCAGATGAGGCCTAACCAGTGCTGAGTAGAGGGGAACTAGTACTTCCCGGGATTTGGAAGCTATGCTTCTATTAATGCAGCCCAAAATAGCATTTGCCTTTTTTGCAGCCACATCACATGGTTGGCTCATATTCAGCTTGTGATCAACAACAATTCCAAGATCCTTCTGGCTTGTAGTGTTGTTGAGCCACGTTATCCCCCATCTTGTAATTGTGCATTTGGCTCCAGCACTCCAGTCTATCCAGATCACTTTGAATTTTGTTTCTGTCTTCCAAAGTATTAGCTATCCCTCCCAATTTTGTGTCATCTGCAAATTTGATCAGCATTCCCTGCACCTCCTCCTCCAAGTCATTAATACAAATGTTGAAGAGCACTGGGCCCAGGACTGAGCCCTGCGGGACCCCACTCATTACCTCTCCCCACTTTGAGAAGGTCCCATTGATAAGCACTCTTTGAGTCCGATTCTGTAGCCAACTGTGGATCCACCGGATCGTTGTTTCATCTAGCCCACTTTGAGCTAGTTTGCTCATCAGGATATCATGGGGCACTTTGTCGAAAGCTTGCTGAAGTTGAGGTATAATATGTCTACAGCATTCCCACGGTCCACAGGGGAGGTTACTTGATCCAAAAATGAGATCAGATTCATCTGGCAGGAGTTGTTCTTGACAAATCCATGTTGAGTTTGAGTAATCACTGCATTGTTTTCAAGGTGCTTCCAGATGGATTGCTTGATCATCTGCTCCAGAATTTCCCCAGGGATTGATGTCAGACTGACTGGTCTGTAGTTCCCAGGTTCCTCCTTTTTACCCTTTTTGAAGATAGGGACAACATTAGCCCTCCTCCAGTCATCTGGCACTTCCCCCGTCCTCCATGATTTCTCAAAGAGAATAGACAGCGGTTCTGAGAGTTCTTCTGCCAGTTCCTTTATGACTCTAGGATGCAGTTCATCTGGCCCTGGAGATTTGAACTCATTCAAAGTAATTAGGTTTTCCTTGACCATATGCCTATCAATCTCAAGCTGCAATCCTGCCCCTTCAGCCTGTACTTCGCCTTTGCCAGGGGGGTCATAGACCCTCTTTTGGGAGAGGACTGAGCCAAAGTAGGAATTGAGCACATCTGCCTTTTCTTTGTCATCTGTTATCGTTTTGCCATCCTTATTTAATAGCTGAACCACCATTTCTTTCCTCTGCCTTTTACTATGCACGTAGCTGAAGAAAGCCTTTTTGTTGCTTTTAGCATGCCTCGCTAACCTCAGCTCATTCTCAGCTTTAGCCTTCCTGATGCCATCCCTGCAATTCTGTGCTACCTGCCTGTATTCTTCCTTTGTTACTTGGCCTTCTTTTCACTTCCTATATGTGCCCTTTTTTTTTGTTTTCAGGTCATCTCTAAGCTTTTTGTGAAGCCACATTGGCTTCTTCTGTTGTCTTCCACCTTTTCTTCTTGTTGGAAAGGTTTGTAATTGTGCCTTGAGAATTTCCTTTTTTAAAAGCTCCCACCCATCTTGGACACCTTTTCTCATTAGCATCGCTTGCCATGGGACCTTACTGATCATTGTTCTGAGGTTACTAAAATCAGCTTTCCTAAAATCCAGCGTACGCGTTTGGCTACACTCCGCTTTTGCTTCCCTTCGAACCAAGAACTCAAATACAACATGGTCGCTTTCCCCCAGAGTTCCTGTAACTGCTCCTTTATCCCCTAAGTCACCTCTGTTGGTTAGGATCAAGTCAAGGATAGCCGATCCTCTAGTTCCTTCCTCTACTTTCTGTAGGAGGAAGTTATCCGCCACACAAGTCAGGAATTTCATGGAGGGGCCATGTTTTGCAGAATTTGTCTCCCAAATATCGGGGAAATTGAAGTCCCCCATTATTACTACATCATGCTTCCTTAAAACATTGGCTATTTGCTTTTCAAAAGTTTCATCCTCATCTTCTCCTTGATTGGGTGGCCGGTAGTAGACTCTGACCATCAGGTTTCTTTTATTCTTTGCTCCATTTATTTTGATCCAGATGCTCTCAATGGGGCTACCAAGCTCCTCCTTCTGTATTTCGGTGCAGAGATATGTATAGTCAGGGCCAGAAATACTGGAACAAGGATAACTGTTTTGGCAGTTGGCCTCTGTACACCACTACATTGAAGACAAAAGGAAACACACCCAGATGGGAGCAAAGTCAGGACCTTCAGCTGTAATTCAAGGGGTTTGACAAAAGTGGGGCACTAACCATTCTGGAAGGACAGCCAGTGTCATACACACACACCCATCACTGGTGGCTCATGAGTAATGGAACGAATGGCCGACAAGCAGCTGCATGGCCAGGTATGGCCTGTTTCCTGGGTGCCCCATGACCAATCAAGCAGATAAAAGGCCTGGAGGTGGTTCTGAGTGTTACATTTGCATTTGGTAGCTGTTCACTGGAACTCCCAACATGAGGTCCAAAGAGGTGTCCATGTGAGTGAAGGAGGCCATCATTAGGCTGAGGAAACAAAATAAACCCATCAGAGAGATAGCAAAAACATTGGGAGTGGCCAACACAACAGTTTGGAACATCCTGAAAAAGAAGGAATTAACTGGCAAGTTCAGGAAGAGTGGAAGGCCTGGCAGACCACGGAAGACAACTAAAGTTGATGACCACAGAATTCTGCTCATAGTGAAGAGGAACCCTTTCACAACATCTAGCCAGGTCAAGAATGCTCTTGAGGAGGTAGGCATGTCATTGTCAACATCTACAGTCAGGAGACGGCTTTATGAATGTAAATACAGAGGCTTCACAACAAGGTGCCAACTACTGGTAACGCTCAAGAACAGACAGGCCAGATTAGCCTTGTCAGCAAACACCTAAAAAAGCCTGCCCAGTTCTGGAATGAGATTCTCTGGACTGATGAAACCAAGATTAACTTGCACGAGAATGATGGGAAGAGAAAAGCATGGAGAAGGAAAGGAACAGCTCATGATCCAAAGCATACCACAACATCTGTCAAACATCGTGGAGGTAGGGATGTACGAAAGTCACTTACCTTTCCACAGATTATGTTCATGGTGGGGGGGAGGCATTCCGTCCCTCCCCCCAGAATCTTTGATGGGGGGGAGGCGATCCGGTCCTCCCCCACGGAATCCTCGACAGCTGGCTGTGCTCCGCGGCAGCTCCGCAGAGCAGCCAGCCAGGCCCAGGCCAGAGCCGTCTGCAGCGAGATTTCCGGCCGCGGAGGGCTCTGGGTAAAAACAAAAACAAAAACGCGTAAGCAAATGGCGGCAGCTATGGCTATGGCCACTGCCATTTGCATTCCTTATTTTTCACCATCTTAGTCTACGTAAATATTTACATAGACTATTACAGCGAAAATAAAGGGGAACGCAAATAGCGTAGTGGGCGCTATTTGCGTCCCTTTTCGATTCGCCATTTTAGCCTACGTAAATATTTACGTAGGGGACCCTGCCAGCTTCTTCTTGCACAGAGTGAGGAAGAGCTCCAGGTGGATCTCGACTTTGGCTGCCCCCCCCGAGTGGGGACTCGAACCCAGGTCTCCTGACTGCCAGTCCAACACTCTAGCCGCTTCACCACACTGCATCCATCAGAGTGGCACCCTGATATCAGAGCCAATACCCCCCCATGTTTGTCTGCTCTGGATTGCGCCCCATGCAAACACCCCCCCCCCATGCTCCCACTTCACTTTTTGGAGCACTTGTTGCCCCAGTTCGACCAGCTCTGGTTTTGCCTTCGGCTCTGTTGAATTCAGTGTCACTATGAACGCTGCTCATTTTCTGGCTGATCCCAACCTTTAAACTGCATAGTCGTTGTACGGCATAGATTCAGCATCTTGAGCAAGCAACAGGTTTCCAAATGGGAAGATGCCTCTGCAAAAAAGGGGCACCCTGTGATAACTGCTGCACAATCACGCAAACTCACAAGCAATGCTTCACTGTCGTCTCGACCGGCATTGCTCGGGATACGGGGCGCAATTACTCAGGGTCTGTGCTTTCAAATGGAGAATGATGCACAGCCAGTATGTTGCCGGTGTGGCGGAGTGGCGAGAGTCTCGGACTGGGAGTCAGGAGACCTGGGTTCTGGTCCCCACTCAGCCAAGAAGCTCACCGGGCGAGTTTGGACCAATCACTGACTCTCAACCTAACCTACCTCACAGGGTTGTAGTGAGGATAAAATAGAGACGATGGGTTCCTTGGAAGAGGAAAAAATGTGGGATGTAAATGTCAGAAAATGAGTAAATAACCAAGGGAAGTCTTCATTTTTAGAAGGGAAATAGTGCACCATTAAACCAATCACAGATATGATTCATAAGGATGCAAATTAATAATTTAGAAAATCATATAATTACAACATTGCATGCCTGTTATGGCAGGTACGTTGTGTCCCAAGGATTAGTTGCCAGCATTGGGTGAGGTAGAAATAGTACTAGATCTTATCTTAATGGGAATTTTATGGCCATATCTTAATGGCCATAAAATTATAAGAACATAAATGAGAACATAAAATTATAAGAACATAAGAAGAGCCCTGCTGGATCAGAACAGCAAGGTCCATCTAGTGCAGCATTCTGTTCCCACAGTGGCCAACCTGCTGCCCCAATGGGAAATCCATAAGCAGGACATGAGTGCACCGGAACCCTCCCACCCAGGTTCCCCAGCAATGGGTGTACATAGGTTCCCTATCTCTGGTACTGGAGAAAGCTCTGACACTGGAGTTAAAATACAGTGGTGGAGTCTGAACCTGACGGAAAATGAAATCAAATAAGAAATAAAAGAAAGGAGAAAGGAAATAAAACCTAGGAAAGCTCGTTTATTGAAAGCTATCCATGACATCTCCCCTTCATGGATCACTGCCTTGTTGTGGCGAAGGGGCTTGCGTAACTCAGTGAAGCCATAAGCTATGCTGTGCAGGGCCACCCAAGACGGACAGGTCATGGCAGAGAGTTCTGACAAAATGTGGTCCACTGGAGAAGGAAATGGCAACCCACTCCAGTATTCTTGCCAAGAAAACCCTATGGAACGTATCACAAGGCTAAAAGATATGACGCCGGAAGATGAGCCCCTCAGGTTGGAAGGTGTCCAATATGCTACTGGGGAAGAGCAGAGGGTATTTCCAAGTAGCGCCAGAAAGAGTGAAGCGGCTGGGCCAAACCCAAAAGGACACTCAGCTGTGGATGTGTCTGGTGGTGAAAAGAAAATCCGATGCTGTAAAGAACAATATTGTTTAGGAACCTGGAATGTCAGATCAATGAATCCAGGTAAGCTGGAGGTGGTCAAACATGAGATGGCAAGATTGAACATCGACATCTTGGGAATCAGCGAACTAAAATGGACAGGCATGGGCGAATTTAATTCAGGTGACCATCATATCTACTATTGTGGGCAAGAATCTCTTAGAAGAAATGGAGTAGCACTCATAGTCAACAAAAGGGTGGGAAAAGCAGTACTGGGGTACAATCTTAAAAACGATAGAATGATCTCAGTACGAATCCAAGGCAAACCATTCAACATCACAGTAATTCAAGTCTATGCCCCAACCACTGATGCCGAAGAAGCTCAGGTTGATCGGTTCTATGAAGACCTACAACACCTTCTAGAACTAACACCAAAAAAGATGTCCCCTTCATCATAGGGGATTGGAATGCTAAAGTAGGAAGTCAAGAAATCACTGGGATAACAGGCAGGCATGGCCTTGGTGTACAAAATGAAGCAGGACAAAAGCTAATAGAGTTTTGCCAAGAGAACACGCTGATCATAGCAAACACTCTTTTCCAACAGCACAAGAGGTGACTCTACACATGGACGTCACCAGATGGTCAATATCGAAATCAGATTGATTACGTCCTTTGCAGCCAAAGATGGAGAAGCTCTATACAGTCAGTCAAAACAAGACCTGGAGCTGACTGTGGCTCAGATCATGAGCTGCTTCTTGCAAAATTTCGGCTTAAATTGAAGAACGTAGGGAAAACCACTAAACCATTCAGGTATGACCTAAATCATATCCCTGATGAATATACAGTGGAGGTGAGGAATAGATTTCCTGAATTAGACCTGATAGACAGAGTGCCTGAGGAACTATGGACAGAGGTCCGTAACATTGTTCAGGAGGCAGCAACGAAATCCATCCCAAAGAAAAAGACATGCAAGAAAGCCAAGTGGCTGTCTGATGAGGCTTTACAAGTAGCTGAGGAAAGAAGGGAAGGGAAAAGCAAGGGAGAAAGGGGAAGATATATCCAACTGAATGCAGAGTTCCAGAGAATAGCAAGGAGAGACAAGAAGGCCTTCTTAAATGAACCATGCAAAGAAATCGAGGAAAACAACAGAATGGGAAAGACTAGAGATCTCTTCAAGAAAATCGGAGATCTCAAGGGAACATTTTGTGCAAAGACGGGCATGATAAAGGACAAAGAAGGCAGGGACCTAACAGAAGCAGATGAGATTAAGAAGAGGTGGCAAGAATACACAGAAGACCTATATAGGAAAGATCTCCATGTCCCTGATAGCCATGAGAGTGCGGTCACTGAACTTGAGCCGGACATCCTAGAGAGTGAAGTCAAGTGGGCCTTAGGAAGCATTACTAACAACAAAGCTAGCGGAGATGACAGTCTTCCAGCTGAGCTATTTAAAATCCTAAAAGATGATGCTGTTAAAGTGCTGCATTCAATATGCCAGCAAATTTGGAACACTCAACAATGGCCGCAAGATTGGAAAAGGTCAGTTTACATTCCAATTCCAAAGAAGGGCAATGCCAAAGCATGTTCAAACTACTGCACAATTGTGCTCATTTCACATGCCAGCAAGGTGATGCTCAAAATCCTACAAGCTAAGCTTCAGCAGTATGTGAACCGAGAACTACCGGAAGTACAAGCTGTTTTTCGAACAGGCAGAGGAACTAGTGATCAAATCGCCAACATTCGCTGCATCATGGAGAAAGCAAGAGAATTCCAGAAAAATGTCTTTTTCTGCTTCATTGACTACGCTAAAGCCTTTGATTGTGTGGATCACAACAAACTGTGGCAAATTCTGAAAGTGATGGGAGTACCAGACCACCTTACCTGTCTCCTGAGAAACCTGTACAAGGGTCAAGAAGCAACAGTAAGAACCAGACATGGAACAACCGAGTGGTTCCAAATTGGGAAAGGAGTACGACAAGGCTGCATATTGTCACCCTGCTTATTTAACTTATATGCAGAGTACATCATGAGAAATGCCGGGTTGGATGAATCAGAGGTCGGAATTAAGATTGCTGGGAGAATTATCAACAACCTCCGATATGCAGACGATACCACCCTAATGGCAGAAAGCGAAGAGGATCTCAAGAGCCTCTTGTTGAGGGTGAAAGAGGAGAGTGCAAAAGCTGGTTTGAAACTCAACATTAAAAAAACGAAGATCATGGTATCTGGCCCTATCACTTCCTGGCATATAGAAGGGGAAGAAATGGCAGCAGTGACAGATTTTACTTTCTTGGGCTCCAAGATCACCACAGATGGTGACTGTAGCCATGAAATTAAAAGACGCTTGCTCCTTGGGAGGAAAGCTATGGTAAACCTAGACAGCATAGTAAGAAGCAGAGACATCACCTTGCTGACAAAGGTCCATCTAATCAAAGCTATGGTTTTCCCAGTAGTAATGTATGGCTGTGTGAGCTGGAGTATAAGGAAGGCTGAGCGCCGAAGAATTGATGCTTTCAAACTGTGGTCCCCTGGACTGCAAGGAGGTCAAATCAGTCCATCCTAAAGGAAATCAACCCTGAGTGCTCCTTGGAAGGACAGATATTGAAGCTGAAGCTCCAACATTTTGGCCACCTAATGCGAAGAGAAAACTCTCTGGAAAAGACCCTGATGCTGGGAAAGACTGAAGGCAAAGGAGAAGGGGACGGCAGAGGATGAGATGGCTAGATAGCATCACCGATGCAATGAATATGAACTTGAGCACGCTCTGGGAGGGAGCGCAGGACAGGAAGGCCTGGCGTGCTATGGTCCATGGGGTCACGAAGAGTCGGACACGACCGAACGACTGAACAACAATCCATGACATCTAGCCCAGGGCCCAATTTACATGGAAACAGAATGAAAAGTGCTTTCTGGTCATATCCTTATTTTGGTCACTCAGCATAGGGATGTACGAATCCCACTTACCAGTCTGCTGCCTGGGAGGAGCCGGCTCCCTCCACTCCTTGCATTAGGCTGTGATAGGCTACGTAAGTATTTATGTAGCCTATCCCGGCCTAATGCAGGGACGCAAATGGTGGCCGCTATGACGGCCGCCATTTGCTGCCTCAGCAGCCTGGCATTGGCCGAAAGACGACCCGGAGCCACCACTGCCGCCATCAGGTAGGTCCATTCCAGGGGGGATTTTGGGTGGTGGTGGTGGGTAGTCCGTTCCTCCACAGACTCCGGGGGGGAATCTGTCCCCACTGGTGTCCGTGACAGAATTCTCCAACATCCCTAACACATGAAGCAAGCGGAATGGAAACTACCTAAAAACCCGCTTTTCCCGGTCATGTTCCTCTGCTCAGGGAAGTTTAATGGAAGCACTGAATTGAGCACCTGTAGTTTCCCGCACACCTCCCCCTTCCCCTACGCTATTGGGATATTGCGGATGCTTTAAGCAGGGACATACAACAAACCGTTTGGATAAGGGGGAATCAGCACTCCCCAAAGAAGTAGCAAGCACTGATCTGAACAACACAAGGAGTCTTTGGAAAGCTCAGCACAGGAAGAATGACGCCATGGTAAAATTGTTACCAGCAAAGAAGGCTGGATCCCCCTCGGGGCATCTGGGAGCTATCACTGAATGGGGGATTCTTCTGATGTCACTGTGGTGGACAAAGCTGTAGACCTCCACCAGGAGCCCCACAAACTAGATTTACTAGCCCCACAAACTTGAAATAACAATAGATACAGTAGGTAGATTAGGAAAGTGCAAAAGTTGGCTGGCATGGTTAATAAGCAGGGTTAAAGGAGCTATTAGAGAAAGAGAGCTTCTTTCAGAAAATGCAAATCTTCACATGTGGGGAAAACAAAAGGGAGCACAAGCTTGTACAAAGGTGATGCAAGGAGACAATAATATGCAAGGAGACAATAACTCTAAAGCTAAAGGACTAGGAAGCTAAAATGCAAAAATAGTGGGAGAATAAAAATGTCTTCACCTGGTGCCAAGAGGAGTACAACGTAGGTGCCAGGAAATCAACAGGGTCACACTCCCCCTGTCCCTCTCCTGGCAGAGATCATCCCACAGGGCCACCAAGTCAGTTTCTGTTCCAAAACCAGGCATGAAGTCCAATTGAAATGGATCTAAATATGCCGTTGCATTCAAGAGAGCCTGGAGCTGTCCTCCACCCACCCGCTCAAGCACCTTGCCCAGGAAGGGGATGTTGGCCACCAGCCTGCTGTTTTTAACATCCCCTGGGTCCAGGTTAGGCTTGTCCAGGAGTGGCCTGTTTACTGCCTCTTTCGAAGTGGCCGGCACCACTCCCTCTCTCAAGGAGAGATTTACAACCTCCTGGACCCAGCCAGACATCCCCCCCCCTTGTTTGATGTCATAAGCCATGAAAGGCAAGGGTCAAGGCCAACAGTGGTCTACTGGACTTGGCCAAGCACCTTGTCTGCATCCTCTGGCCTCAATAACTGTAATTCATCCCATAAAACTGGACCAGATGGTGCTCTGGACGCCTCTACTAATGGAACTGCATTAATTGTGGTGTCCAATTCCTTATGAATCTGAACAGCTTTATTTTCAAAGTGTCGTGCAAACACATCACAGTGTGCTACCGAGGGTTCCACAGTCTCTCACCTTGGCCCAGAATGTAACAGCTGTGAACCACTCAGAAAAGCTCTGCTGGACGACACTGAGAAGATGCACTGCTGGTCGATAAGAACTGTCATCTCTGCATTCCACAGAACGACCTGGGCTTCGACAGGAGCACCAGCCATACAAGCAGGAAAATCCCCCAGAGCCCTCTGGATCCATCTGAATCCATTAGCCTGCAGGGGCGGACCATTTTAATAGGTCCCCCATCCTTGCAGAGGGGAAAGGCTGCCGAGAGTCAACACCTGTGGAGGAAGTGATCTGACCATGACAAGGGGATAGACGTTAATCCTCCTACTTTCAGATCACCATCCTCCTGCCCAGTCAAGAATACCAGATAAAGCATGTGTCCTGTTACATGTGCTGGGATGATGATATGTTGGGCCAGCCCCATGGTTGTCATGACGGCCATGAAATCCTGAGCCGCCCTGAGCCACAGTGGCTCTGGCATGGAAGTCACTTTTCCACAGGACCATCATCCTAGGGGTCCTCAACACCAAGTGTGAGACCACCTCCGCAGCTCAGGCCGGGAGTCTGATGAGCAGCGGAGTGGGTGGAAACAGAATTCTGATAAAATCATATATAGTCAATCAAGGAAGGCTTCCTGAAATAAAGACGTTTTTCAGGAGGTGCCTGAAACAGCACAATCTTGGCACCTGCCTGACCTCCAGAGGCAGAGAGTACCATAGAAAGGGGGCCAGCACACTGAAGGCTCTTCTCCTGGTGGACTTTCTCACTAATTTCTCTCTTGTAATCTTCATCTTAACATCATACTAGCTTCTCACAAGGCCTTGGGTGATA
This sequence comes from Heloderma suspectum, assembly GCF_057233095.1. Taxonomy (NCBI): domain Eukaryota; kingdom Metazoa; phylum Chordata; class Lepidosauria; order Squamata; family Helodermatidae; genus Heloderma; species Heloderma suspectum. Next base: position 392,978,835 of record NC_139459.1, read on the forward strand.
GCCCTGCCCCAGTCTAGGCATATGAGGATGAATTAGCCCAGTGGGCAAGGGCACTATAGAGTGAGAGCTGAACCAAACCAGTGCTCTGCTCCCATTTCATTTTCTATGCTCCTGGCCTCCTCTCCCCTCCCAGTTCCTACCTGTGGGATTTTGTAGATGCCTGACATAGATGAAATGTGGAGGGAGAGGTCAGATTCAGACCCTTCAAGAATGGCCAGCAGGTTATTCTTTCTCCCACAGTTGTAATTTGGAAGGTTGCTTTCGCCACCAGCAACCAGCTGTAGCATGGCATAGGAAGTGGTTCTCCCTTCAAAATGGGACTTATAGATGTCGTAGCCCAGGGTGATGTTGGGTAAGAGCCTGGGATTCTGGTTGATGTCCTGAATGGCAAACAAGAAGGCCAGGATGTGCCAGTACCTTGCACCCAGCAAACTACAAAACAATACATAAAAATTGATTTCTCACACTATCATTCTATGTTTAACGAAAACACATCTCAGTTTCCATCTTTATACACCTAAAGTCCTTTTGATGTGATATAAACCTCAGGAGAGCCAATCATCACAGAATGGTTTGGATGTTTGTAGGGGGAAGCAAACATACCCATGTTGCAAAGTATCCATTTTCCTGATAAAGAGAAAGATTGAGATATTTTACCCCATTCCTTGAGAGGGGATGCTGACAGATTTCAAGGAACAAATAGTTATATATACTCTCTCTCACACACATATATGCCCTCTCACACACATTCCATCATATAAAATGGTAACTGGGCTGGGGGATCATTCCGAACGGTTTCACCAATATTTTTGAAATGTACAGGTGCCAGGAAGAAGTGCTGGGTGTAATACCATGAAATTCCCAGGTCTGTCGGTGAAATGTTGGGAGAGAAAGAGCAATTTAAAGAAAAAAAGCAAGCAAGCAAACAAATCCCTCCCTCTGTGAGAAGTGACTTGGAGTGTTTATATCAACGACCTTTTTTGGACCAGAGTTTGTGAAAAACAACAACAGTGTCTTATTTTAAAGTCTAAAACATTGATATTTTCCTATTTCTCATGTATCTGGGATGGTGGAATACTAATCCATGTACTGGGGATGGTGGAATACTTTTTTTTAAAAAATTAACAAATACTGAGAGTCACTGGGACTCACCATAAGCGTGTGCAGATGCAGAAACCTCCCAAGCACTTGTCACCTGCTGATCTAGAATGTTGAGGCAGAAGGGAAGAAAACTTACAGCCATTGTAAGCCTCATTTCCATGGCAGTGGCCATTTTCTTTTCTGCATCATGCCATGTTTTCTGGTGTTTGCGGGGGCGGCCTAGTTTGCCAGGGGTACGTACTGGGAACATTGTCTGGTGGGACATTTACTGTTCTGTACTGACCAATGAAATGATAGAAAAGTAGACCGGGATATTTTAAAGTAAGTAAATGCTTTAAAGAAATGCTAATTTCAAATCTTCATGTGTGCGTGTGTGTGCGCTTCTTCCTGCCTATATACTTCTATGCATTGCATAGAAGGGATTTTACTTCTGATTGAGTTTAGCTTCACTCTCTCCTTTCCCCCAAATTATCCTTAATTGAATTCTCTTTTAGCTCTGCAAATTTGTGTTAGTGAATATCACCCACCGAGGTTTAAAAGTAACTGATTTGGGGAGGGGGGAGTCATAGATTAACAGTGGCCTCCTATGCATGTAGTTCCAGAATTTCTATTTCACTTGCAGTTAGGTGGGTATAGGATTGCAACCTGGATCCCCAGCTAAGAAACATGTTGGTTTAGGGGAAAATAGAAGGAGAAGGGAGGACAACATTCATTTTTCTTTTGAAAAACTCCAAAGTCCCCTCTATGTTCAGAGTCCCCTCTATACTGTTGACTGCAAGAGTGAGGGAAGGGAAGATGCTGTGTGTGTGTGTGTGTGTGTGTGTGTGTGTGCAGGAAACAAGGGAGAAGAATCAATAAAGGCTCATGTGCTTCATAAGGAAATACAGGGCCAGGACAATGTAGGGCATCTTTGCTGGTCCCCAGGTACTCTAGCCTCTTGATCTGAATTTAGACCCGGAAGACCTAGGAAAAGTGTCTGTCTGTGGAGGGGAAGTTGTAAGCAAGCCCAGTTTATGACATTGCAGAACATCATCATTGATCATGGGACACCTCTGTTAAGGCATCAGCTTTAGATCCCCATTTCTTGGCATGCAACCAACATTTGGACCAACGTGCAAACTCCAAATACTACAATGGAACCAATGGCCTAGGGAAGTGGTGGGCTCTCCCGCACTGGAGGCATTCAAGATGAAGCTGGAGAGCCATCTATCAGGGATACTTCGACTTGGATTCCTGCATTGAGCAGGGGGATGGACTCGATGGTCTTATGGGCCCCTTCCAACCTTACTATTCTATGATTCTATGAGGTAGCCTTAGCTTCTGGTCATTTAAACTGTCGAGGTTTTATCATTGAATATATATATATATATATATATATGAGAAATGTTTGGAAATGGCTGCAAAGATTGAAGTAGTGTTGGTGGTCCTGGCTGCTTTAAAAAGATGTGGATGGATCAGGCCTGGCCCTAGAAGAAATACCATCCCGGGCGAGGAGCGTCTTTGGTGCCATCCAACCCCAGACAGTTTTGCATGGCCACTCAGAGGAATTATGGGGTCAGGTGCAGGTCTGATGTCCATCGAGAACAACGTATTTGGGGATGGTCTATTCAGAAATAGCTTCTTGGAATGTACAACTGTCAAATATTAAACGAAAAGCCTGTAGATCAGCTAAAGCTATCCTGAAATGTGCTGCCTCTAATTCTATGTGATTGGTTTAAGGTGCAACATACAACTAACACTAGGCTACCCCCAAAATGTTTGATTGAACTGACGAATGGATTACCTATTAGAGATTGGATATACCACACTGCCCAATTTACGGTTAAATATGGTCTCTCATTGACCGAGCTTAAAACCTTCCATCAGATATACAGAAAAATGTTATGAAGAGAACTATAAGGGAGGTTGTTACTAAAAAGGACTTAAGCTCTGTTTACATGTCTACATGTGCTCCACTATATTTTAAACGTACAGCAGCCTGTGGAAGTGTAGATTATCTTACTGAGCTGACATTTGTACAACTCTGGAAAGCTTTTACAGAGCTACGATTAAATATGATGGATGCTTCTTAGAGAGATGGGATGCATAGCGGTATTACAGCAAATGAGCTTATTTGTACTGATTTTGTCCTGGGCCAGAGGATCTTGTCCATTATATTTTGTGCTGTCCCTTATGTGACAGTGACCTAAGGAAATGGTTTGTGGTACCCTTAATTGAAAAGTCCTCTTACCAGAGTCCTTTGGATATGATTTTCTATCTTGTAGTAGATATGGATGAATATGTGACCTGGTGTAAGAAATATATAGCAGAGGTAGGCATCAACTGCAAAGGAGATGATTGTGTTTGATTTATACCATATGACTGATGGAGTAATGACAGATGGTTTTTTATAATTTCAAAAGTTATTATGTGTAACCCTGGCATTTTTTTTTTGGCTTCTTTCTCTTGGTGTGTGTATTTGTACTGTATTAGCACTTCCTATCTTTTGCTCAGCATTCGTTATTTTGGAATTTCCATTATTTTCATCTTTAATAAGCATAAAGAAAATGTACAAAAGAAACAACAATTATTATTGTATTATTACTTCCATAGTGCTTATAGTGTTTGCAGTATTTGAAATGCTAAGTGCTCGGTAAAGTTGCCTCAAAGTAATGCTGCCGTGTCCCACGGATTGTTACCCAGCTCCAGTGAGATTGAAGTGGAAAGTGAAAGAAGAAACATGCTTTAAAGCTAACAAAGGGAAGATCATTTTTGTAGTTAGTACTCAAACAGTCTGTAGAGCCTTGAAAGAAAGGTTGCAGACACTTGCTCTTTGCCATCTTTGCTCAGTACATTCAAAAAACACAGCCCCTCAGCTCAGTCACACTCACACCCCATTCCATCTACAAGGGAAATTGATCGCTTTGGCGAAGTATCCACCACAAACGTACTGTCATTCAAGTAAAGTAAATGGCTATTGTTGCTGGTTCTTGTTGTTATGCTATCAATGTCCATGGCACTTTACAAAGTACAAGAAAACAAGTCCCTGCCCCAGTGGGCTTCCAGTCTAAAATTAAACACAGACTTTCCATATGTAAATATATTATCCTTACGACAGTTTTGTAAGGTGGGCTCCTATTATTGTCTTGCTACTGCAGATGTATAGTGCTGAGGATGAGAGATGCTTACCTAAAGCTAATTATACCTCAATCCTATACATACACACTTACTGGTAATAAGTCTTATTATACAGTATTGCATTTCCTACCCTGAAGGCCAGGCCTGGGATGGATGGTTGCTCCTGTGATTAAACTGAGTGTTCCATCTCCACACTGCAAGGAGAACAAGTCAATAAATAGAACAAGTCAATAAACAAGTCAATAAACACCACTTTCCTCCATTAATCCAGTGGTCTACTGTTTGGATTTGCCCCTTTGCAACCCAGTGGGTCCAAGGGTGAATCATGACCAGTGTCAAAGACCACACACTCAACATTTGAATTCAATCATTGATACACGCTGAAAAATTGGGGGTTGGACTCAATGGTCTTGTAGGTATCTTCCAAGTTCCAACCCTACTATTCTATGGAATACTTTATTTAGTATGCTTCCTGAAGGATCATCGCTTCCCATATACCCTTACCCAGACCCTGAAATCAGCTTTAGCAGTTTAGCAGCAGCTTTAGCAGCACTCCAGAAGCCCCCACCAAAGGAGGTAAGGTGGGTGGCTGCTAAGAAAAGGGACTTTTCTTCTGTTGCACTCTGGTTGTGGAAGGGTGAGTTGGGTGAATCACATGCTACAATAATTACCATCCAATAAGCCTTTTGTCCATTACAGGGAATCTATGCAGAAAACATAAAATTAACTCAATTGATGTTTCTCTTGAATCTCTTCTAATGCTGGAACAACAGCATGCTTTTAAGGTCTTGATTCAGAGATTTTATGATATTGAATGGCAGAAACTACATTCCTGGCCAACAGAACATATGCCCCCTGTGACCCTAAGACATCTTCCTACTATATTCAAATATGGAGAAGCAAGTGTGTTTATCTGAACATAGTTCAGGGTAGGGGAGTATCTATGTGGTTTGCCTGTTTTTATCTTCATAATAATCCTGTAATGTGTGTTAAGATACATGGTAGCTGAGTAGGCCCACAAGGACCACCATGTCTGTACATACTGCTAGGGATGGACAGAACACTTACCTTCCATTCCATGCTATTTCCACTGGGGGGGGAGGTGATCCGTTCCTCCCCCTGGGTTCCTCGACAGGGGGGGAGGTGATCCGGTCCTCCCCCCCGGAATCCTGCTTGGCCGGCTTTGCTCTGCGGCCAAGCCGCAGAGCCACCAGCTGGCTCCGCCCGCCTGCAGCCAGACATCCGGCCGCTGGGCAGCCTGCAGGGACGCAAATGGCGGCGGCCATAGCCGCCGCCATTTGTGTCCCTGTATTTAGCCGTAATAGGCTACGTAAATATTTACATAGCCTATCACGGCAGGGGAAGAAAAAAAAAACCCAGTGTACGCAAATGGTGAAATTGTGGCCTAATAGTGGACGCTATTTGTGTTCCCCCTTTTTTTGTTGCCATAATTGCTTACGTAAAACGGCGAAAAAAACGGAACGCAAATGGCGTCCGCCGTAGCCGCCACCATTTGCGTATGCTGGGATTTCCCCCCCCCCTGCCATGATAGGCTACGTATATACTTATGTAGCCTATCACAGCCTCCACAGGGATGCAAATGGCGTCCCTGCATTAGCCGTGATAGGCTACGTAAGTATTTACGTAGCCTATCATGGCTATGAAGAGGAATTGAATGGCGGCCGCAGGGCGGCTTCCATTCGCAAAGCAGCGCAGACGGGAGCAGGTAAGTGCTCCATTTCACACGTCTTTCGTGGGTTGGGGGCGGCGGGGACTTCGTCCCGCACGCCTTTCATGGGTTGGGGGGGTGGAGGCTTCGTTCCACGACGGATTTTGGAGGGCTGAATGCACTGGCATTCGGCCTCACCGAGATCCATCGTGGAATTCTCTGACATCCCTACATACTGCACTGTCGCAATCATGGAATAAGCATAGTGGTTCTTGGGCAGGTGGCATGATTTGTACCAGGAAAAGTGTGCACTAAGCATCCCCCCTGCCTTGAACTCTGAGATTGACTCCCACCATCATTTATTTCCACTCACTTTATGGGATTAATGATAGAAATTAAATATGCTAAGACCAAGAAGGTTTCAGAGTTCAGAAAAGTCTTTACCATCTTTTTCTAAGATGTATGAATATTTAATTTATGAATTTAAATGCATTTGGGCCTGCACATCAGATAAATTATCAGGGTGATCTACAAACCAGAATAATAAAACATTGGAAATAAAGCTGCTCAGATTCGTCAGGAATTGGACACCACAATTAATGCAGTCCCATTAGTAGAGGCGTCCAGAACACCATCTGGTCCAGTTATATAGGATGAACTACAGCTATTGAGGCCCGAGGATGTGGACAAGGTGTTTAGCCAAGTCCAGTCGACCACCTGAGCCCTCGACCCTTGCCCTTCACGGCTTATGACATCAAACCAGGAGGGGATGTCTGGCTGGATCCAGGAGGTTGTAAATTCCTCCTTCAGAGAGAGGGTGGTGCCAGCCACTTTGAAAGAGGCAGTAAACAGGCCACTCCTGAACAAGCCTAACCTGGACCCAGGGGATGTTAATAACTATAGGCTGGTGGCCAACGTCCCCTTCCTGGGCAAGGAGCTTGAGCGGGTGGCTGCAGGACAGTTCCAGGCACTCTTGAATGAAACGGATTACCTATATCCATTTCAAATGGGCTTCATGCCTGGGTTTGGAACAGAAACTGCCTTGGTGGCCCTGTGGGATGACCCCTGCTGGGAGAGGGACAGGGGGAGTGTGATACCATCAAAGCGGCTTTCAATACCATCGACCTCTGGATAGGTTGTCTGGCCTGGGAGTTGGAGGCACTGCACTGCAGTGGTTCTGCTCCTACTTGGATGGCCGATTCCAGAAGGTGGTGCTGGGGCATTATTGCTCTGCGCCATGGGAATTCTGTCATGGGGTTCCATGGGGCTCTATTTTATCCTGCATGCTGTTCAACTTCTACATGAAACCACTGGCAGAGGTTATCCAGAGATGTGGTCTGAGCTGCCATCAATATATGGATGACACCCAGCTCTACCTCTCTTTCTCATCAAACCCAGGTGGGGCAGTGGCTGTTCTGAATCAGTGCCTGGGCACCGTAATAGACTGGATGAGGGCCAATAAACTGAGATTCAATCAGTCAAGACAGAGGTACTCTTTTTGGGTGGTTCATCTGCCCAGCTAGGTGATGTTCAACCTGTTCCGGAGGGCTTGCACTTCCCCTAAAGGATCAGGTTTATAGTCTGGGGGTGCTCTTGGACCCAGAACTGCCACTCGAGGCACAGATGAACTCAGTGGCACGGAGCACTTTTTATCAGCTTAGGCTGGTATACCAATGAACTACGCCCCTATCTGGACAGAGATAGCCTAGCTACAGTTATCCATGCTCTGATAACTTCTCATCTGGATTACTGCAATCTGTTATATGCGGGTCTGCCTTTGAAAACAGTCTGGAAACTTCAGCTATTCCAAAAAAGGGCAGCAAGATTGCTAACAGGGACTGGCCAACAAGCTCACATTACGCCGGTACTTTTCCAGCTGCACTGGCTGCCAGCCCATTTCTGGTCTCGATTCAAAGTGCTCGTATTAACATTCAAAGCCCTTAACAGCCTGCCTGGACTAAGATCATCCTCAGTGGTCCTTCTCCATGAGCCCCTGCCAAAGGAAGTGAGGCAGGTGGCTACCAGGAACAGGGCCTTTTCTGCTATGGCACCCCTGCTGTGGAATGAACTCCCTGGAGAGATTCGCCTGGCACCTACGTTGTACTCCTCCTGGCACCAGGTGAAGACCTTTTCATTCTCCCAGTATTTTAGCCTTTTAGCTTCCTAGTCTTTTAGCTTTGGAGTTGTAAATCTGTATTTTAAAATCTCTGCATTGCTGAAAGTTTTCATTCTGGTTGTAGTGTTCTATTGTGTCTTCAAGCTTTCATATTTTATATTGTTTCATGCTGCGCTTTGTGGTTTTAATTTTTGTGAACTGCCCAGAGAGCGTCGGCTATTGGGTGGTGTAGAAGTGAAATCAATCAATCCATCAAAGGCTTCTGGCACTGGCATACATAGTGAGGTGTGCCTGAGTGATGCACTCTTTGTTTAAAGCAACAATGTTTTAAAGAAAGAAAAAAACCTTTTAAAATGACCATGCCAGTCCTCCTGGAGCCCTGCACGAGGTATTATTCTCCCTCCTAAGTTTTCTATTTGCACATCCAGCCTTGTTGGTGACGTTGTGAAGCTAAAATGGAGAGGAGAACCAACTCTGTGCATGTGTACTCAGAAGTGAGTCTTACTGAGGTCAATGCGACTTACTCCTACACATGTCAGCACCCCACCTGCCCCCAGCTCAGCTTTGTATTTCCACATCCAGCTCATGATCAAACCTCCTGGCTGTTAGTTATCTCACTGGGTGACTTTGGGCTGGACATTAACCACTACACCATACTTTTGTTATGAAACTCATGAAGAAACAGAGACAGTATAAAGGAAAGTTCTTTCTGAAGCAGTCACACTTGTACAAATGCAGCAGGAAGGGAAAGATCAGCAACCTTCTCTTTGTTTGAATAAAAAGCACACTCTGCACATGCTCAGGGAATGGACAAAAAGAGGAATAAACATACCAGGGAATATGAAGAACTATATTCTTCCATTATGTTTGTGTGTGTGGGGGAATCTCCCTCAATCCAGCTGTTCCCTGGAAACACCCCCCTCCATTCACCCAAGGGTCTTCTGAGATAACTAACAGGAGGTTTGATAATGAGTAGGATGTGGAAATACAAAGCTGAGCGGAGAGGAGAACCAACTCTGTGCATGTCTACTCAGAAGTAAGTCTTACTGAGTTCAATGGACTTACTCCTACACATGTCAGCACCCCACTTGCCCCCAGCTCAGCTTCCTTCAGAAAATGCAAATCTTCCCTTGTGGGGAAAACAAAAGGGAGCACAAGCTTGTACAAGGGTGATGCAAGGAAACAATAAAAGATGCAAAAAAGCATTTTGAGGAGCACATTGCTAACAACATCAAGGCCAACAATAAAGAATTCTTTAAATATATCAGAATCAGAAAATCAGCTAGGGAGGCAGTGGGACCACTGGATGATAATGGAGTTCAAGGAGTACTGAAGGAAGACAAGGAGATTGCAGAGAAGCTGAATGAGTTCTTTTCAGCAGTCTTCACTGCAGAAGATATAGGACAAATACCGGTCCCTGAATTGCTGTTTTTAGGAAGGGAGTCTGAGGAACTGAGGAAAATCGTGGTGACAAAAGATGAAGTTCTCAACTTTATTGATAAGCTGAAAGCAAATAAATCACTGGACCCAGATGGTATCCATCCTAGAATACTCAAAGAACTCAAATATGAAATTGCTAATCTCCTAACAAAAGTACGTGACAGGCCACTAAGATCAGCCTCTGTCTCAGAGGACTGAACAATGGACCATGCAATGCCAATGTTTAAAGAGAGATCCAAGGGGGGATCTGGGAAATTACAAGCTGGTTACCTTAATATTTATTCTGGGTAAATTTGTTGAAAGCATTATTAAAGATAAAATTGGTATGCATGTAGAAGGGGGTTGTTGTTCAGTCGTTCAGTCGTGTCCGACTCTTCGTGACCCCATGGACCATAGCACGCCAGGCCTTCCTGTCCTGCTCTCTCTACTGCAGCGTGCTCAAGTTCATATTCATTGCATCCGTGATGCTATCTAGCCATCTCATCCTCTGCCGTCCCCTTCTCCTTTGGCCTTCAGTCTTTCCCAGCATCAGGGTCTTTTCCAGGGAGTTTTCTTTTCGCATTAGGTGGCCAAAATATTGGAGCTTCAGCTTCAGTATCTGTCCTTCCAATGAGCACTCAGGGTTGATTTCCTTTAGGATGGACAGATTTGACCTCCTTGCAGTCCAGGGGACTCGTAAGAGTCTTCTCCAGCACCACAGTTCGAAAGCATCAATTCTTCGGCGCTCAGCCTTCCTTATAGTCCAGCTCTCACAGCCATACATTACTACTGGGAAAACCATAGCTTTGATTAGACGGGCCTTTGTCGGCAAGGTGATGTCTCTGCTTCTTACTATGCTGTCTAGGTTGGCCATAGCTTTCCTCCCCAGGAGCAAGCGTCTTTGAATTTCATGGCTACACTCACCGTCTGCAGTGATCTTGGAGCCCAAGAAAGTAAAATCTGTCACTGCTTCCATTTCTTCCCCTTCTATATGCCAGGAAGTGATGGGGCCAGATACCATGATCTTCGTTTTTTTAATGTTGAGTTTCAAACCAGCTTTTGCACTCTCCTCTTTCACCCTCAACAAGAGGCTCTTGAGATCCTCTTCGTTTTCTGCCATTAGGGTGGTATCGTCTGCATATCGGAGGTTGTTGATAATTCTCCCAGCAATCTTAATTCCGACCTCTGATTCATCCAACCCGGCATTTCTCATGATGTACTCTGCATATAAGTTAAAAAAGCAGGGTGACATTATGCAGCCTTGTCGTACTCCTTTCCCAATTTTGAACCAATCGGTTGTTCCATGTCTGGTTCTTACTATTGCTTCTTGACCCTCATGCAGGTTTCTCAGGAGACAGGTAAGGTGGTCTGGTACTCCCATCACTTTCAGAATTTGCCACAGTTTGTTGTGATCCACACAATCAAAGGCTTTAGCGTAGTCAATGAAGCAGAAATAGACGTTTTTCTGGAATTCTCTTGCTTTCTCCATGATGCAGCGAATGTTGGCGATTTGATCTCTAGTTCCTCTGCCTCTTCGAAACCCAGCTTGTACTTCCGGTAGTTCTTGGTTCGCATACTGCTGAAGCCTAGCTTGTAGGATTTTGAGCATCACCTTGCTGGCATGTGAAATGAGCGCAATTGTGCGGTAGTTTGAACACTCTTTGGCGTTGCCCTTCTTTGGAATTGGAATGGAAACTGACCTTTTCCAGTCTTGTGGCCACTGTTGAGTGTTCCAGATTTGTTGGCATATTGAATGCAGCACTTTAACAGCATCATCTTTTAGGATTTTAAATAGCTCGGCTGGAATACTGTCATCTCCGCTAGCTTTGTTGTTACTAATGCTTCCTAAGGCCCACTTGACTTCACTCTCGAGGATGTCCGGCTCAAGTTCAGTGACCGCACTATCATGGCTATCAGGGACATTCAGATCTTTCCTGTATAGTTCTTCTGTGTATTCTTGCCATCTCTTCTTAATCTCATCTGCTTCTGTTAGGTCCCTGCCTTCTTTGTCCTTTATCATGCCCGTCTTTGCACAAAACGTTCCCTTGAGATCTCCAATTTTCTTGAAGAGATCTCTAGTCTTTCCCATTCTGTTGTTTTCCTCAATTTCTTTGCATTGTTCATTTAAGAAGGCCTTCTTGTCTCTCCTTGCTATTCTCTGGAAATCTGCATTCAGTTGGGTATATCTTCCCCTTTCTCCCTTGCTTTTCGCTTCCCTTCTTTCCTCAGCTACTTGTAAAGCCTCATCAGACAGCCACTTTGCTTTCTTGCATTTCTTTTTCTTTGGGATGGATTTCGTTGCTGCCTCCTGAACAATGTTACGGACCTCCGTCCATAGTTCCTCAGGCACTCTGTCTATCAGGTCTAATCCCTGAAATCTATTCCTCACCTCCACTGTATATTCATCAGGGATATGATTTAGGTCATACCTGAACGGTTTAGTGGTTTTCCCGACGTTCTTCAATTTAAGCCGAAATTTTGCAAGAAGCAGCTCATGATCTGAGCCACAGTCAGCTCCAGGTCCTGTTTTTACTGACTGTATAGAGCTTCTCCATCTTTGGCTGCAAAGTACATAATCAATCTGATTTCGATATTGACCATCTGGTGACGTCCATGTGTAGAGTCGCCTCTTGTGCTGTTGGAAAAGAGTGTTTGCTATGATCAGCGTGTTCTCTTGGCAAAACTCTATTAGCTTTTGTCCTGCTTCATTTTGTACACCAAGGCCATGCCTGCCTGTTATCCCGGTGATTTCTTGACTTCCTACTTTAGCATTCCAATCCCCTATGATGAAGAGGACATCTTTTTTTGGGTGTTAGTTCTAGAAGGTGTTGTAGGTCTTCATAGAACCGATCAACCTCAGCTTCTTCGGCCTCAGTGGTTGGGGCATAGACTTGAATTACTGTGATGTTGAATGGTTTGCCTTGGATTCGTACTGAGATCATTCTATCATTTTTAAGATTGTACCCCAGTACTGCTTTTCCCACCCTTTTGTTGACTATGAGTGCTACTCCATTTTTTCTAAGGGATTCTTGCCCACAATAGTACATATGATGGTCACCTGAATTAAATTCGCCCATGCCTGTCCATTTTAGTTCGCTGATTCCCAAGATGTCGAAGTTCAATCTTGCCATCTCATGTTTGACCACCTCCAGCTTACCTTGATTCATTGATCTGACATTCCAGGTTCCTAAACAATATTGTTCTTTACAGCATCAGATTTTCTTTTCACCACCAGACACATCCACAGCTGAGTGTCCTTTCGGCTTTGGCCCAGCCGCTTCACTCTTTCTGGCGCTACTTGGAAATACCCTCTGCTCTTCCCCAGTAGCATATTGGACACCTTCCGACCTGAGGGGCTCATCTTCCGGCGTCATCTCTTTTAGCCTTGTGATACGTTCCATGGGGTTTTCTTGGCAAGAATACTGGAGTGGGTTGCCATTTCCTTCTCCAGTGGACCACATTTTGTCAGAACTCTCTGCCATGACCTGTCCGTCTTGGGTGGCCCTGCACGGCATAGCTTATGGCTTCACTGAGTTACGCAAGCCCCTCCGCCACAACAAGGCAGTGATCCATGAAGGGGATCCCCCTCCCTGACTTAACAGCAATTAACTGTTAATTAACTTAACACCATTCACGTGTTTCCTTGCTCAGTTTTGCTATTACTCGAGGGTCGTATTTTAGCTTCTTTTGTTATTGTACTGTGGGGCTTTTCACATTTTCTGCCTCCTTGAGTCGACTTATGTACAGAAAGGTGGGATATGACTGTTGAAATGAACAGTTGCACCAAACGTGCTTCCCACAGAATAAGATCCTGGAGTCTCTGGGACCGGAGTTCCTCCTGGGTTTGTATCCTTTTCAAAACCACAATTCCTTTCCACAGAGACAGATGCACCTAACAATTGTTCCTTGATGCTCCTTCACTTTCTTGCCAGACAGTGCCTCGTTCCAGGTGCGTCGAGAGCTGTCGCCCTGGGCATGCCAAGGAGGTCCAGGAAGGAGAGCCGCCTTGCTGCTATGCCTGTGCACCATGTGCGGAAGGGTCAATCTCCACACAGGAAGGTGGGTGACCTCAGAAGAAAGGGTGTTCCCTTGGGAAATGGGGGCAATCTTGGAGCTTGCCAAACATTATGTTTATAAAGGGAGGCTCTCTTCCAGTTCTCCCAGAACTAGCCAGGCTGATGACAAGTGTCAGATTTGAAATGGTGAAGCCTGAGTTCAAATCCCTCCTCAGAGCAGGGGCTTCCTGCCTTGGGCCATTCACTTCCGCACAGCCCAACCTACCTCACAGGTTACTGTGAGCATGACATAGGATATTCATTTCATATTATTTTATTTACACACATTGGAATACAGCACCATTGACCCTCCACTCTGGGTGGTGTACAATTTATTGATATTTTTGTAAATTTGTTTATTTACTACATTTTTATGCTCTCTTTCCCAAAATTACTGTCTCCCAAACTGGCTCAGATTAATGAAAAGAGGGAGGGGGAGAAAGAGGTCCTGTCACCAGGCTTGCAAAATAAATTAAGAAGACAAGGAAGGGAAGGGGAGTGGTGGGAAGGGGAAGATGAGGGAACTCAGTTTTTCAAGATCAACACAACAGTCATGTAGCACTTCAACATTTAATGGTTTAAATGTAATACATGAATATTTTTTTCTATCATTCCCATCTTACACTAAGCTGTGTTTTACACTGAACTCACTGGTGACATCAGATTTGAATGACGTAGGAAGTAGCCTGTATTTCTGCCCTGGGATGACTCCTGCCTTGAAGGGCCACCAAGAAATATCAAATATAAATAAGATAAAGCAACGATTGAGTAAACCTATAAATCCTTCTAGGCAGGTATTACCTCATTTGAATGGCGGCAGTTCTGTAAGATCTCACAGAGGAAGCTTTTCCTTCCTGATGGAAGCTGTGGTGTTTAGCTCAGTGGAAGAGCAGCACATGCTTGGCATTCAGAGGGCCCCAGGGTTGACTGCCAGCTTCTCCAGGTCAGCATATGAAAGAATCCTGCCTGAAGCATTGGAGAGATACTGCCAGTCTATGTCAACAATACTGGCACACATGGACCAGGGGTCTGACGCTGTATAAGTCAGCTTCCTACGGTGCTATACCTGAGTCCTTCCCTTCATGATGAGGCTAAGGATTGAACATTGCATGTGCAAAGCCCATCGTCTTACCAAAGATCATCTACAAGGGATGTCCTCTACCACTGAGCTTTTGCCTCTCTTCATCCCTACTATACATCCATCTTGCCATCTTTTGCCCACACAATAAACTAGAAAAGAGAGTGTTGTGGATGTATACTGAAGTTAGTGAAACCGAAGTCTCTCTTCTTCTCAGATGCAGACCATTGCAACAAGTGTCCAGGGCATCAGCAGCCAAGCCAGGACCGAGATCAATGTGTCCCCAAGATTATAACCTTCCTGTCCTATGAGGAACCTTTGGGGATCACCCTGGCTTCCTTTGCTCTATTCTTGTGCTTAACCACGGGATTCATGTTGGGAATCTTCATTAAATACTTTGAAACTCCTCTAGTCAAAGCCAACAACCGGGACCTCTCCTACATTCTCCTTGTCTCCCTCTTCATGTCCTTTTCATCCTCTTTCCTATTCATTGGCCAGCCAAGGAACGTGACATGCCTTCTCTGACAAACAACCTTCAGCATCATCTTCTCAGTTGCTGTCTCTTCTGTTTTGGCCAAAACAATCACTGTGGTGCTGGCCTTCCTGGCCACTAAGCCAGGGAATGGGGTGAGAAGATGGCTGGGAAAGAGTTTGGCCAAGGCCATTGTCCTTGCTTGTTCTAGTGTCCAAGTTGTCATCTGCATTGTCTGGCTGGGGATTTCTCCACCCTTCCCTGACTCGGACATGCTCTCCCAGCCTGGCAACATCATCCTGCAATGCAACGAAGGATCCGTCACCATATTTTACACTGCCCTTGGCTACATGGGCTTCTTGGCTGCCATCTGCTTCACAGTGGCTTTCCTAGCAAGGAAGCTGCCTGGGGCTTTCAATGAAGCCAAGCTGATCACCTTCAGCATGCTGGTCTTCTGCAGTGTTTGGGTGTCCTTTGTGCCCACCTACCTGAGCACCAAGGGGAAATACATGGTGGCTGTGCAGGTCTTCTCCATCTTGGCCTCCAGTGCTGGCTTGCTGGGCTGCATCTTTCTTCCCAAATGCTACATTATTTTATGGAGGCCTGATCTGAACACAAAAGAGCATCTCACGATCAAAACAAAAGATGACCCAGAGTGCTAAGAATGGGGAAAGCTTCTTCTCCTGCCAGAATCTTGTTCTAACCCATAGTTCCTGTGGCAAAAGGAAAGTATTCTAGAATAGATGCAGGGCTGGTTAATTTTAGGGATTCAGAGAATTCTGCTGCAGTCTCAAGTGAGGCCAAATTCCAGGAAATCTGACCTCCTGATTTTGCAGTGGAACAGCATCACTTACCTCCAGGTCTGGAGGATTTTGCATGGAGTGGCTCTCTGGAAGGCGATATGCTTATGGCAGGTGCCATTAGCCTATCGCTGGGACAAATATAGACAAATACAGACAAATGCCTGCTGATTGTATCTCCTGCCTCTCCATTTCTCAGTCAGAGGGAGAAGAGGGTGAAAGGCCGCCCTGCAATGGTGACACATCTGATTGCCACTCCACCTCAGAATCAATGTCCTCTGTTGTTTCAGAGCACCTTATTAAGTTCCAGGGGGATTACTCGAGGGTTGCAGACTTACAGGGTTATCTTATGTCTACTAAGAAGGACGTCCCATTGAGTTCAATGTGGCTTACTCCCAAGTAAGTAAGTGCCCACGATTGGGGCCATAAGAAAAACGCTACAGCAGAAATTAAGCTACAGGGAGAAGGGGGGAAGGGATATTGGTAAGGGAGCTTGTGTAATGGCAGTGATTTGTGATCCTGCATTCAAAATGGAAGCAGAAAACACCATTTTAAATGCAGGATTTTTGGCAGATGCATATTTTTTTTACTTCAGTCAGCAGAGGGAGATGTGCTCTGTGACTGGATACTGGTTTTGTGGGTCTCCCCTTTGAAAATCATATGAAATTATGAGGATTCCTTTTTTGAATTTATGGACCCTTGTTTTACCCAGTACCTCCCCACACATTGGCTCCCTGCGCGAATGGGGGAGTATTCTTTTTCAGCCAAGCAAGAGAAAGCCTTCAAAGTTTGGATCTCACTAGCTATTTAGGGCATGACCCTATGCATGTTTAGACAGGAAAATATCCCACAACTCCCAGCATTCCCCAGCCATGCAATTCATCTGGCAGAGCTTGGTAACTTTCAAGATCTTTTTTTTTTAAGCAGTTGCTTTAGGAGGGAAAGCAGTGTCTGTGTCACCTCCAAATCAGAAGGCAATTTGCCTTCAATGGGATTTCCCTCCCCTCTTGACAAGAGGCAGACACAGGCAAACCTCGGGAGATTGCAAACGGTGAACCGGAAAACGCGGACCAGATTCAATACACTTTCTCAAATCACAGCAGATGATGGAACAAAAGATCCCTAACAAGCTATGAAAAAGAAACGGGACAGATTTCATAACATTCATACATCACTAGTTAATTTCTAGTGGGCTCCAGGCTTATCCAGAAAGGGGAGGTCCAGCTGCCCTCGTCTTTATGCCCCCCAGAGTCTTGCTCAGGGAGGCATATTGGGGCTCAGTCTCTCTTGGAGCACCTCAGTAGCGCCACCACTCGGGAGTGCCGCACAGTACCACTGCAGGCTCCAGCCCATCGAAGATGACAAAAGGCGACAACCCTAAGGAACAATCTCAACTTCCATATTTCTGTTGTATTACATTGTCGGCCATCAAAATCTTGTAGATCCCTGGGGAGCATCTATTACCTGAAATGTGTTTAGTTTACAAAATATAAATGTTGATAGCAAACTTGCAGTTTGTTTCCCCTCCTTTGAGATTATCCACACAAGCTTCTTTATTCATTGTATAAAGAAGATGCACCAATCTGGAAGTCAGGCTGGTAACGTTACACCCATAAGTAAAGCATTTGGATTGAAAAAGACCAGGGTCCCAAGCCCACCAGAGACAAATTGGTCCTCTCCTGGTTGTCCTATCCTCCTTTCAGGTTGCTATCTAGCCAAAGAAGCCACGGTGTCTGCTTTTTCACTGCAGTTTGGTTGTGCAGAGGAGTGAAGGGTGCCGTATATGTTTCTTCTTCTTCTTCTTCTTCTTCTTCTTCTTCTTCTTCTTCTTCTTCTTCTTCTTCCTCTTCCTCTTCCTCCTCCTCTTTCTTAAAGCAATCTATAAATATCCACCTTGTGCTCACAACAACCCTGTGAGTTCAGTTAGGCGGAGTGAAAGTGACTGGAGCAAGGCAGTGATCCCTGGTTCTGAGCAAGAATTCGAATTCTCTTCTCCGCAGTCCAAGCCCAACGCTCTTCACCAGTCTGCCTATTTATGAGGGACGTCACAGGTCCCTCCTTTCATTGGTGAAACAGAAATCCTTTCCCAGCCCGCACCAATTACCACCTGAATTCCATACATAGAGCAGCTCATAGGAGATCACACAGTCCTCTGGCACTGGCTGCCACAGCATGTCCTACAGGAGGTTCTGCACCCCAGGGAGAGAGAGGGAAAGAGAGCGGGAGAGAGACTGAGAGAGAGAGAGAGAGAGAGAGAGATCCTAAATCAAGAAGATTTCTTCTGCCAAAGATTCAGCGAGCGCCTTTGCCCCAACATTTAAACCTAGCTACAGCATATTCAGAAATGCCATGCTGGATCAGACCAAGGGTCCACCTCGTCCAGCGTTTTGTTCACAGCATTCTGTTCATGTTTGGCAAGGCACAGCTACAACACAGAGATTACAATGAATAACACTCTTATACAATATCATTGTTTTTTTTAGTTTTTTAGTGAGATAGCTTCGGCTATTGGGTGGTAGAGAAAGGTAATAAAATAAACCAACCCACCAACCAACCCACCACCAAACAAACAAATAAATAAAATAATACAATAAAGTCTTACTAACAATACAAGTTACTTTGCATATTCCATCACAATTGGTCCCAGGAGATTCAATGAGCAAGAAAGACGAGGACAAGGGAAGAGATTTGAGGAAGGGTGCCTTGAGAGTTGAGACTAAGAGTAGAAGAATAGTATAGGAACATAAGCAGAACCCTGCTTGTTCAGTCCAAAAGTCCTGTGCAGTATCACATTTCATATAGGGGCAAATGGGAAGCCCACAAAGATGCCATGAAGAAATCCCACCCCACCACCCCCATGAAAATGGAAAGAAAACATGTAATGGTGGGCAGATTAGATTAAGTGAGCAGAAAAAATTAGAACCAGGAAGGAGTTTTAAAAAAGTAGCGGTGAGATCGTGTAATGAATGTCATAAATAAATAAATAAATAAAAATGGCTCAAGCCCTTTTGATATGGAACAAGGACAATTCTTAGGACCAGCACCGTGGTTCATATAAGTGCTTTGACTGTGGGAAATGTTTAGTGAGCATGACCAATTTTCCTGCAATTTAATTGGCTGGGCCCCTGCCGAGTGAAAAGGCCTTAAGGAGGGAGAGAAACAGAAGTCCAAGTGGGTATATTTACCTTGTTCCGGAGTAAGGGGAATGCAAAGGACCTCCCTCCGTGGATTGTACTGGATACTTTGAAACTCACAGCAGGCACTGGATTTCCTCTGGGCTTCAAACTTCTCACAATATTTAGCGATCTGACAACATTGCTAAGAGTTGTGGGAGTCAGCCCTTAATCTATGTGGTTCAAAGGGAGTGAAAACAGAGCTATTCAGAAAGAAATCACATTTAGGACGTTAGGTTGGGAAAGAAGTTTAACTTGCTCCTCATCTCTTGGTTTCCCCACCCCCTCCCCCCTATGCTCCTTGTTGATATGGAAAATAATATTGACAGGAACTTAACTCTCTTAACTCTGCTTAACTCTCTAAACAGTGAGTGAGATCACTCTCCCTGGTTCAGTACTGCAGGACGCAGAGACACGCCTTTAGCTTGTGTCCCTGGAAAAGGCGGGGTCTTTTTTTCCCATTGAACCCGCTGGGATTTACTTCTGAGTGAACAGGTTTTCTGTTTTGGATCAAGGCACGTAGTAACCTCAAGGCTGGAGTACTCCAATACACGCTGTCTGTGGGGCTGCCCTTAAGGCTGCTGTGGAAGCCTGAGCTAATGCAGAACGCAGCAGCTCAGCTGAGTTGGGAGCTGCCCCTTTTCAGTATGCAGCGCCTTTGCTGAGGGAGCTGCACTGACTGCCTGTTTGCTACCAGGCCAGGTTTAAGGTCTTGGTACTAGTGTACAAAGCCCTAAACAGCTTGGGACCAGGACACTTAACAGAGCACCTTCTCCCTTGCCAACCTGCCTGGTCACTGAGGTCATCAGAGCGCAAGCTCCTGGTGGTTCCACATGGACCTCTGGCCCAAGGGGAGTCCACCAAGAGAAGAGCCTTCAGTGTGTGGCCCCCTTTCTATGACACTCACTGCTTCTGTAGGCCAGGCAGGTGCCAACATTATGCTGTTCCTGACTCCTCATGAAAACACCTTTATTTTTAGGAAGCCTTCCTTGACTGACCAGACATGGATTTACCAGAATTCTGTGTCTTTTTAGAAATAGTAATTATTTTAAGGTGATGTTTTATTTTTACCCTATTTTGTCTTTGTATTCTTCATTGCTCCAGAATCATCTGGATGTGGAGTGGTATACACATGTTGCAAATAAATAGTTAAATAAACGTGTCATTAGACACCTAGCTACACCCTTGCAATGGACGCTCACCAGCAGCAGCCATGCCACAGCTGTCAATTCTTCTCACAAAGACCACAGTTCGAAATCTGCTGCTCCATTTTCCCAATCTGTTGTCATCCTTGGGTGCTGACAACAAAATTGTCACAGGTTTTTTTCGACCCTTGATATTTGACCCTTGACAACTGAAGGCACCCTTGACTGAAACGTGTTATCTAGATCCATTTCAGTTGGGCTTCCGGCCTGGTTTTGGAACAGAACTGCCTAGGTCGCCCTGTGGGATGACCTCTGCCAGGAGAGGGACAGGGGGAGTGTGACCCTGTGGATTCTCCTGGACCTCTCAGTGGTTTTCAATACCAGCCATCATGGTGTCCTTCTGGATAGGTTGTCTAGGTTGGGAATTGGAGGCACTGAACTGCAGTGGGTCCTCCCCTACTTGGATGGCTGATTCCAGAAGATGGTGGGGAAGGCTATCCAGTGTGGGTACAGCAATCTTGAAATCAGAGAAAGTGGTGGAAGGGCGGGGAGATTGAATAAGTGGAGAAAAAGGGTTGTGTTTCAGAGTCAGAGATCATTCTGGTGGTGTTACTTAGGGATATGAGAAGTCAGAACCCTCCCCGCCGCCGCCGCCGCCCCTGCTTCATTTGCTGGTTTGTCAGCTTCTGCCCTGTCACCATATTTCTGAAAAACATGGCAATTGGAAGTCGATGTGCACATAGACTTATGGGCAAAAGTTGCTGTGAATCACCCAGGCAGGAGGAGGAGGTGAGGCACACGTCCCCGCCACTGCCTAGCAGTCCTTGGAGGTGGCTAGCAGTCCTTGGGGGTGTTTTCACCAGCGACTTACACCCTCCATTAACAAGGCACAGGGCCCATTTATCATAGAGATCCGGAGGGTTCAAATGGGGGCTGGTTTCCTTCTGTCATTGGATCCTTGGAGGGCTCTCTCAGTCTAATCCAGTAGCCAAGTCCAGACACAGACAAAGGGATTCTTTTCCAAGCTTTATTCTTCTTTTACAACTTAACAACTCTACAGGTAGCAACTAGATCTGAGCAGCAGCATCCCTATGCCCTAAGTTGGAACAGTTGGTCCCCGTTTGAAAGGCAATTACTGGCAGACCCCTGTATTTAAGGACTAGGGAGAATCCCTCCCCTTTTCCCTTGGGTCCTCTGGGCGCAACCGTTCTTTGAGCGCGAACCGGGCACTACGCCTCCTTTCCGCACCCTCCATTTGGCGCCGCTCTCTGCGTCTGCGCCGCGCATCCACCCAGTCTGCTATCTGTGCTGGGTCATTCCCAGGACTGCTATCTAAGCTAGGAATGCTGGTGGGAGGAATCTCCGTCAGCTGTTGGCCCTGGGAAAAAGGGGCACGCTCCTCTCCCAGGAGCCACTGCTCTTCCTCCGAATCAGAACTACTCTGGGATTCTATGGGCTCAGTGTCCACCTTCACATCATCCCCGCTCCCATGAGGCCCCCCCTCTCGGTCCTCCCCTGGGGCCCCAGGCTTGTGGGGGTACAGCTGGTGGAAGCGCCGCAGCAGCAATGGAGCATGCACATTTTCTGCGGGTTCCCAGGATCGCTCATCAGGCCTGTACCCCTTCCAGTCCACCAGATATTGCAAGCGGCCACGAGAAAGGCGGGAGTCCAGAATCTCTGCGATCTCAAACTCCTCCTCCCCCTCCACCAGCACTGGCGGTGGGGGGGAGCCGACTGAGCGACGAGGATCACCAGAAACCAGGGGGGACAGCAAGGACCGGTGAAAAACAGGATGCATCTTCATGGAGGGGGGGAGAGCCAGGCGAAAAGCAACAGGGTTAATCTGGACCATAACCTGGAAAGACCCCATGCAGCGAGGCACGAGCTTCCTTGTGGGCAAGTGAGAGGGGAGGTATTGGGTGGACAACCAAACCCAGTCCTCTGGTTGTAGAGACGGACCCGGCTGGTGCCGCCGGTCTGCCAAGGCCTTGTAGGCTGTCTTGGCTTGCTTGAGGGAGTCCCGTAAGAGGTGGTTTACCGCTCGCAACTCCTCTAAAAAGTCCTGGGCCGCTGGCACAGAAGAGGGAGCTAGGGTGGACGGGAAGGCCTTGGGGTGGTAACCAAAACTGGCAAAAAATGGAGTTTGGCGGGTGGAAGCCTGGCAGGCATTGTTATAAGCAAATTCTGCGAGAGGCAGCAAGGAAACCCAGTCATCTTGCTGGTAATTGACATAACAGCGCAGATATTGCTCCAGAGTAGCATTGGTGCACTCGGTCTGACCGTCCGTCTGTGGATGGTGGGCGGAGGAAAGACAGAGTGTCACATGGAGCAACGCCAGTAGCTCCCTCCAGAAATGGGCAGTGAATTGGGCCCCCCTATCGGAAATGAGGCCCTCGGGCCATCCGTGGAGGCGGAAAACATGCGTCACGAACAGCTCCATCGTCTCCCTGGCTGTGGGCAACCCCGAGCAGGGGATGAAATGGGCCATCTTAGAAGACAAATCTACCACCACCAGAATAGTGGTCTTACCATGTGAGCGAGGCAAGTTAGTGATGAAGTCAAGGGAGAGCAGCTTCCAAGGTCCTGAGGGGGTAGGCAGCGGGTGAAGCAAGCCTGTGGGCTTGCCTGAGAGGGCCTTCGCTTGCTGGCAGGTTGGGCAGGAGGCGACATAGGACTTGACATCCTGACACACACGAGGCCACCAAAAATCCCTCGTCACTCCATGCAGGGTCTTGGCGACACCAAAATGCCCCGCTGTGGTGGAGTCGTGGCACTGATGGAGGACCCTCTCGCAGAGGGGTCTAGAAGGCACATAGACCCGGCCGGAATGGTAAAGCAGGCCACCTCGCAAAGAAAAGGGGGGAGAGTGGGGGGGGCAGAGGCTAGCCCCAATTCCTGCACCTTTGTGCAAACAAAATCATCCTGAGCCTGTGCAGAGTGAAGGAGCTCCTCCCAAGAGTGAGGCACCGCAGCTGCTGCCAGGCCTTGGGGGGGAAGCTGGTCAGTCTCCTTCTTGTCAAACACATGCTGAAAAGCTGCATACTTCTCTGGGAGAATGATGGTAGCTGAAGGACTGCTAGAAGCAGAGACGGAGGGGGGGAAAGGGTTAAAGCCTGGGCAGGGACTGGCGCCTCCTCCTTGAGGCAATGCTCCCAGCAGTAGGGAGATGCAAACTCCATTTGCCGAAACCCCCAGGAAATCTGAGGGTTGTGCTTAGAGAGCCAGGAAAAACCCAGCACAATTGGGTATAAGGGAACTTTGGCTAAGTGAAATTGAATCTGCTCAACGTGGGACTGGGTGCGTAGAGTGAGTGGAACTGTAATACGGGTCACCTCGCCCGAAGAGAGAGGATGCCCATCAATGGCCTGCACTGCGAAGGGGGCAGGAAGGGGCAGGGTAGGAATCCCGTGTAAGAGGGCGAAGGTCTCATCCATGAAACTGGTCGTAGCCCCCGAGTTCACTAAAGCTAGTGCCTCCACCCCACCCCCCTGTGAGGAGCGGAGGTGAACATGCAACCGCAGATGGGAGGGTTGGGGAAGGCACCCAGCTGGTGGGGAGCTGACCCCCACACTAGAGGCCCCCAACAAGCTTGGGGGGCAGTCTAGTCAAGCCTGGGGATGAGGAGGAGGGGGAAAGAGAGGAGGAGGAGGCAGCGCAGCGGTGGATTTAACTGGGCAGGTCTTGGCGAAATGCCCCAGGCTTCCACATCGAAAACATTGGCGCTCAACTCGCCGGCGCTGAAGCTCCTCTGGTGGCAGTGAGGCTCGGGTAGCCCCCAGCTGCATCGGGGTCTCCTCCACCCCCAGCACCGGAGCGGGGGGTGGGGAAGGAGGCAGGAAATGTGGGGGAATTGGAGGAGGGAAATCCCGGTTCCCGGCGCCCCGCTGGGTCTGGCGGCGCCCCTCCAGCCGACTATCTATCTGAAGGCAGGTCTGGATGAGCTCCTCCAAAGTAGGCGGGCAGGGCGTGCGTGCCAACTCATCTAAGATCTCATCGTTCAAACCATCCAAAAACTGAGCCACTAGCGCGGCATCATTCCATTGTAAATCCTGCATCAGCAAGCGAAAGGTTGTCACGTAGCTGGAAACTGAGTTCTTGCCCTGCCGGAGGTGGCGAATCTCCCGAGAAGCTGTCTGCTTGCACAGGGGGTCACCGAAAAAACATGCCATGGCTGTCATGAAACCCTGATAGTCCCCGAGCAGGGGGTCATTAGCGAGTAGGAGCCCTGAAGCCCATTTAGCTGCCATGCCTGACAGTAGGGTAATGATGAAACCCACACGAACCTGTTCCGTCTGGAAATCCTCAGGTCTAAGATGCATGTACAGCTCTGACTGGGCCCTGAAAATCTGAAAAAGTCCTCTCTCAACAGAAAACGTCTCTGGCAAAGCCACCAGGCACTTGCGGTGGGGGGGAATCGGAGGTAGAGGGGGGGGTTGAAATGCTGCCTGTAGATTCTGCACGGCAGCCGTCAGTTGAGCCATCTGATCACGGAACATCTGGTTCTCTTGCACCAGAGCTTGCACCGTTGGGTTCCCAGCACCCTCCATAAGGCAGTAGGAGAAAAGAGAGAGAGAGGAGAGGAAAAAAAAAAGAGGAACAGGGACCAAGCTGTCAAGGGCTCCTTGGAGGGCTCTCTCAGTCTAATCCAGTAGCCAAGTCCAGACACAGACAAAGGGATTCTTTTCCAAGCTTTTTTCTTCTTTTACAACTTAACAACTCTACAGGTAGCAACTAGATCTGAGCAGCAGCATCCCTATGCCCTAAGTTGGAACAGTTGTTCCCCGTTTGAAAGGCAATTACTGGCAGACCCCTGAATATAAGGACTAGGGAGAATCCCTCCCCTTTTCCCTTGAATCCTCTGGGCGCAACCACTCTTTGAGCGCCAACCGGGCGCTACGCCTCCTTTCCGCACCCTCCATTTGGCGCCGCTCTCTGCATCTGCGCCGCGCATCCACCCAGTCTGCTATCTGTGCTGGGTCACTCCCTGGACTGCTTTCTAATCTAGGAATGTTGGTGGGAGGAATCTCTGTCAGCTGCGGGCCCTGGGAAAAAGGGGCGCGCTCCTCTCCCAGGAGCGACTGCTCTTCCTCTGAATCAGAACTACTCTGGGATTCTATGGGCTCAGTGTCCACCCTGACACCTTTGTTGTGTTGCAAGACAGGAAAACAGAAATCCATGAAATCAAAAAGGTATCCTCAAGCTTTCGCATGATTTTTAAAGGGGAGACTCTGCAAACCACCATCCAGTCAGAGAGCACATCTGCCTCCCCAAACCAAAGCAGGAAAATGATGGAAAACTCACAGTTCAGCTGCACCTACCACAAAGAGTCCTGGGCCAAACTGTCTGCGATTTGGCAGGTGGGTTCCCCTCCATGTCGGCAGAGAGGCCCCAAGTTCCATGTATTTATCATGAAAACTGAAAACGTTCTGGCTATTTGTGCTTCCCATACAAGTCAATGGGAAAAGGGCTAAACTGAGTAGTCTGGATTTCCAAATCTTACTTCGGAACTGTAACCGAGTTGAAATATTTTATTGTAATTTTACTGTTATAATTTTAGGGTTACATGTTAACAGCTTTGATATTCCACTGGAAAACAGCGTATAAACTTTGATCATTACAACAACAACAAATGATTAAGGTGGCAAGGAGAAGCAAAAGAGGACAAAGGCTCATAGTAACCCTGCATCATAATGAGGGAATCGCAAGGACATCACTTGGTTGATTAAAAGGAGTTGGAAAGTTGTTATAGGCATAGACTATGCTCAGGGCGTTGCAGTGCCTATGGCCTCAGAAGTGGGAATCCACCATGTTCTGTGGTCACCAGGATGCTCTCCCAGTGAACATAGGATTGCTTTTTTAGTGTGATAAAATCCTCTATCCCATTTCAAGCCACAAGAGATAGAGTCAAACTTCTCAGTTAATTGTAACTCAGGGGTCTCTTGTTCTACTCTCTCTTTGAAGTTTGCATGCTCCACTATGGCCACTTCAAGTCAGTGACAGAGTGAGAGGCAGGGGTGTTATTTCTGATGATGGGGAGACTGAATGGAGGCTTAGCCATTGTTAGGGAGCCTGGATCCACCACAGTTCAGTTTAAAGATAGAATTTAACATTGTGATCCTTAGAACGGGGCTTCTCCTTAGATCCAGACCACACTAAAGGAAAGAACCAACATGGAGGGAGGGAAGGGGGATGTGAGGGAAGGAGGCTGGCAAAAAAGGAGCAGTACATGATTCAGGAGATCCCACACCTGGAAGCATGTTCTGTGAAGTGATTTTCATTGCTTCACACAATATACTTCTGGGTGGTGGTTGGAGGAAACGTCATCGGACTGGCAGAGGTCCTCAACCAATGCGAGAGTCTTCCCCTCTTCCCCCCTTTCTCCTGCTTCTGATATATTTAAAGAATCCTTTATTGTTGGCCTTGATAGTGTAAGTTATATGTTCTTTGAAATGCTTTTTTTAATCTCTTACTGTCTGCTAGCATCACATTTGTGCAAACTTGCACTCCCTTTTGCTCTTCTCATTTGGGCAAGACTTCCATTTTCTAAAGGAAGTGTTTGTTTTCTCTAATAACTTCCTTGACACTGGTCATTAGTCATGCTGGTGTCTTAGAATCATAGAATCATAGAATAGTAGGGTTGGAAGGGGGGTATAAGACCATCGTGTCCAACCCCCTGCTCAATGCAGGAATCCAAGTCAGAGCATCCCAGACAGGTGGCTGTCCAGCCTCGTCTTGAATGCCTCCAGTGTGGGAGAGCCCACCACCTCCCTAGGTCATTGGTTCCATTCTCGTATTGCTCTAACAGTCAGGGAGTTTTTCCTGATGTTCAGTTGGAATCTGGCTTCCTGTCACTTGAGCCCATCATTCTGTGTCCTGCATTCTGGGATGACCAAGAAGAGATCCTGGCCTTCCTCTCTGTGACAACCTTTCAAGTCCTTGAAGAGCACTATCCTTTCTCCCCTCAGTCTTCTCTTCTCAAGGCTAAATATGCCCAGTGGGCAACAAGTCTCTTCCCTAACAGCTTGCTGCCACCTCCCAGCATCAGCCCTTGTGGTAGGTTCCCAACATTTCTTGAACCGTATCTTGGAGGATCCAGATGTTTACCTCACTCCAATGCCATGTATTCTTGGGCTGTGTTTCCACCAGCAATTTACTCCAACCTGGCTGAGTGGTCAGGTCTCTTTGTTTCCACAATGTCATGGCCATTCAACACCAGCCCTGCATTTTATTGTGGAAAACCCGCTTCTTCTGAGACTGGTTTTAGTCTGATTTTTCCTGCTTACTTCGGTTCCTTTACTGAGCTGTTTCCACAACCGCACTGGGTTGGGTATCATAGTCTGGCCACTGGGGCATGTTGCCCGGCCCTTCTGGGTTTGTCGTTCAACTGCCCATGGCCTCACTGGATGCAGTGTGTGAAGGAGAGGGGGAGATGATACTGGAGGGAACAGTCAGGCAGAGATGAAGAGGTGCACACAGAAGCACCCCTGGCATCCCAGTGCAGTGTCTTCCCACCCTCGGTGTCCCTTTAAAGTTCCCAGTTAAGGTGGTGGCAGGGAAATCAGGAGAGCTGAGAAGATGGCTTCTCAGAGAGTCGTTAAGGCATCAAGGCACAAAGACGGCTTCACGGAGAGTTGTTGAGTCAAATATTTGTTCAGGCACATCCCTGGTTTAGGGGAAGGAAGGGTTTAAAAGGGGGGGATGCTGCACACACAACTTTGCTTTTACGCTCCTCTTTGTTAAAGTGAAAGTGTGCTTTATAATGCACTTAATGGGAAAAAAAAACTAAAGGACTGGAGTGGAGCAGAAGGGGGTGAGGGGGGCAGAGATGAAGAGATGCCAAAGTAGCATATCACCCACTGGCTCTCTTTGCCATTTCCGCCCTGTGTATTTCACCTCAGCGCTTTGTCCTGCTTTGTTTGGGTGTGTGCCAGAGGGTGTTACTTCTGAGTCAACTCATTGGCTGTAAGGCTTTCCTTTCTTGGGAGTAGGTGCCATTGCAATCTGTGTGGCTTGCTTCTGAGTAGGCATGCATAGGAGTCCATACCCTTCAATGCATTTTGTTGGAACTTTCCCCTTCCATTGACTTCACTGACTGCTTCTTCTCCCTTTTGCTCACCAGTTTGATGGGCTTTTTCCCTCCCAGCTGATAGGGAAGACTTCCTTCCCCAGCCACACAGCAGAAAGGCTTGACAGTTAGGATTTCAATGGGCATCAAAAGTGCCTTCAATTGGCAAGCCGGCCAGCCACTCCTTCTTCTTCTAGAACAACTTGCAGGGTCATTGGGAGGCCAGAATAAGGGGAAGAGCAACAACAATGCCAGTGTGTGTGTGTGTGTGTGTGTAGCAAGCTGGGTCTAATGAAGAAAGTGTCTCCATGAAGTGGTCACTAGGGACCGGGGGGAGGGGCTCTAGGGATGGGGATGCTGCACACACAGCGCTGATAAGCTGGGTCTTTAAGGGCTGTGGGGACTGGTAAAGGAGAAGATGGGATTGGGGAAACATCACAACAAAGTTGCAAACAAAGTGAAGCCAATAGCATGGGAACACGCCTCTGCACTTTAGGTTCTGTTCTGATATGTAATGGGGATCAGCTCTCCTGAGAGATGCATGGCCTGAGTGCTCAGCACCCTCCTAATGATGTTCCCCAGCAGCTGGCTTTCAGAGGCACCCTGCCTCTGATAGAGAGGAAACTCATAGCTACAATGAGTCGTAGCTAGGGATGGGCAGATTCCCTACTTTTTGTCCCAGCAAGGAATCTGCCTGCGGAGGGGGGGAGGCGTTCTGTCCCTTACCCTGGAATCCTCTTCTACTGGCTCCTTACTAAGGCTAGAAACCTCTGGTAGGCAACTCTCTAAAGTTTCCCTCATTAGGCTTATGCAGTTAGCATCCGTTAGCGTTATTAGGTTGAATGGAAAGGAAGCCTTGGAAAAGAGCCCTATCCACTGTGTGTTAATTCTGGCTGCTTGAGGATTTCAGAAAGCAGCAAGGGCGCTCCTGACAGAAAGTGTTTCCAATGAAGTGGTCACTAGGGACTGGGTGATGGTGGTGATGGAGCTAGGGTTGGGGATGCTGGACACACAGCGATGATAAGCTGGGTCTTTAAGGGCTGTGGAAACTGGTAAAGGAGAAGATGCAATGGCTGCCATTGCCATGCCGTATCACTGGCTGAGTGAGGGCTGACTCCGTCTATGCCGTTTATCATTTATCATATATCATTTGCCTATGCCGTTGTTGTTGTGTTTTTTTACCCAGACGTGCTAGGCTACGTAAAGACTTACGTAGCCTATCACGGCTCCCTGGCGGGAAGCAAATGGCGGCCACTATGGCGGCCATCATTTGCGTCTGCACCAGCCAGTCTGTGGCCGGAAATCCGGCTGCGGACAGCCCTGACCTGGCCGGCTGCTCCACTGAGCCACCGCGGAGCAGAACCAGCCGTCGAGGATTCCGGGGGGAGGGACGGAGTGCCTCCTCCCCCACCATGAACACAATCCGCGAACAGGTAAGTAACTTTCTTGGATCCAATTTAAAATTGGATCCAAATCCAATTGGATCCAAATGGATCCAATTGGATCCAAATGGATCCAAATTAGGATTTGGTCCACTACACAGCACACACATGGTTTGAATCAAAGGAGTGTCTCCCTCCCTCCCTGGCATGTGTTCAAAGGAGCAGTGGAGGTGAGGTCTGCTTCTCATCTCTTAACTTGTGCTATGCTTTTTCCTTGCAGCCCCCAGGAAAGCTACAACTTTCTTCTGAGTAGACATAAGCTTGAGTTGTAAGTCTGGGAACCTCAGCACACTTACTTGGAAGTAAGCCCCACTGAACTCAAGAGGGTGCTCTGAATCAACAGAAGATGCTGATTCTGTGCTTGGTGGGGTGGGGGATCAGATCAGTCACCTTTCTTTGCAAGGAGGCTTTTTACCCTCTTCTCCCTCCCTTTGGGCAATGTGCTCAAGCATTTACATGGCAGACATGGAGAGAGAGCGCAGGTGGCGGGCGATTTCTGCCCTCGCGCCTGTCAAATGTGCTTGGTCTCTTTCCATTCAAGGAATCCTCCCAGCTGTTCTTCCCTCCTTGCCAAGAGGATCCCCACTCAGGATCTCCCAATGCAGTTTTCGAAGTCATGCATTACTGCATTACTGCAAAACGTTCTCCTTCGGATGACTGCCCGGTTTCATTCTCCATCTGAAGATCGACCTGAGCATTTTGCTCAGTGGGACGATAGCATGTCCCCAGTACTAAACTGCTTTGGGGGCCAGGTGGTGTCACCCACAGTGATCCTGCAGAGGGCCCTGCCCCTTCTTATGTGTCTAGTTTGATTGACATTATGCCCGGTTTGATAGACAGAATGACTCCATCTCCAGTATGCCCTTCCCTGTCCTTCCTATAACCTTTGCATCCAGCAAAAGATGGATCTTTCATCCAGAGATGAACGTGTCCCAATGGTCTCTCCATTCTACCAAGTTTCTGTTATGCCCACTGTAGGTTCCTTTTTAAAACAAAGCACTCCAACTCTCCCATCTTGAATCAAAGCATTGGTATATGTAGTGAGCTGGTTAGTGAGCAGAAAACATGGACTCCACATAGTTCCCAACATGCCTAGAGACCTGTGTAGTGCAACGTAACCCACACTTTATGGTTACGAAAGCAGGCCTTGGACACGGGCTGGCAATTCACAAGCTGCCTTGAAGCTGTTTATGCAGGGTCAGTTATGTCATCCTGAAGGAAGAGATCGGGGTGAATTACCTTGAGCCTCACAGAAGAGTTGGGAGACTCCCCCACCCCAAAGGCAAGCAGTGCCCCAGGAGAAACGTTTCAACCACCTTTTCGGGTGAGGGAGAAGCCTGCCTTCTCTTGTGTGTGTGTCAGCCTGTTGGTATGAGAAAGGAGGGGAGAGGCATTGCTCATTGTGCCCCTGGGACCCAGACAGACATTCAGGGTGTGGCTACTGCTTTGTCACCTGAAGGGAGGTGTGGACCTTTTTTGTACATATTTATTCTGCATCCATTTTCTATCCAGAAACTGTCATCTTTCGCACACGTGGCTTGTTTCAATTTGATAACCAAAGGACTCTGATTACTGGAATTCACAGGATCAGAACTCCAGACCAATACAGCATATGAACACCCATCCATGGTATCCCCCTCCAGAAGTGTCTTGTGGGTGTGTTTTACCCTAGGGCCCTTTGGCTTTTTGTCTGGCCGTCACGTTTTACAATATGCTAATGCCCAGGAACTGTCAGGGAAAAGCTGATGGGCACAGGTCTGGTCCTCCACAGCCCTCTGGGCCACCTAATGCAGTCTCCCCCTCCCCCAGTAGTGTTTCGTTGATCCTGGTTCTTATGGCAGTTTTCTTATGACAAGGTCAGTGTTGACCTGACTTTGTCAAGCTGAAGTCCAGCCATGCTCACTTTTCCCCCTGCCTGATGCTGGAGCTGTCAGTCAGGTCTCACAAACATGTTTTTCTCCTGCTCTCCACCTGCACGAAAAACTCTACAGAGAGAGTGGCACAGGCAGTACTCCTCCCCTGAGAATTCTCAAAATCATAGTGATTTATTTGTATTCTTACCAAAGCTCAAGAGGTTTTTCCAGAGACTGCAGTTGAGACCATTAAGATAACCATTGGAATCAAAGAAAACATGGGGTAACTTCTTGCCTGCAACATTTGGTGGCACAAATATCTCAGTACCACTGAGAGCTTGGGCTTTAGGGCAGGCTGCTAAGGTGACTCCGTCTGTGTGAGGTTCCATCAAATTCCCCGTAGGGTCTGAAGCCAGAGCTGGGCACCATCAGTGTTTGTAAAGATCCTGCAGCACCAGCCTTGCGGGCGTGGGTGGGTGGTAATTTCTTTATTTATTTGCCTTCTTCTGGTTTCCTGGCTCTCGAGTTCAGAGGAGCAGTCAAAAGGGAGGTAGAGCAAGCCAGCAGACCTGCAATGATTTCACTGCTCCTACTGCTGTTTCTGCCCGGTGCAGCCTGTGGGATGCAGAAGGGAAAGTGCCCCTTGAACGTGATCAGAGATCAAAATGGATCCATCCATTATTACCGGCCGGGAGATCAGCTTGTGAGCGGAGTCGTATCTGTACGATATATTCGCAAACAAGAACCATATGTCTTCTGCAAGCCACCATTCACCGGATTGCATAGGTAAGTACAGATGTGTTAATAAGATGTAATTTTTGCCAACCTGCATTCTGATTGGTCCTGTTTCCGGGACACAACCCTATTTCCTGGTACATCTGGTTATTCCTAGCTATTCACTCTCCTTGTTTTCCCCCGTTGTGCCTTTGGAAGGTGAATTAGGAGTACCATGAACAGTTATGCAACATTTATTTCAGTAAGATGACGTATGGCTGGATAAGTATGGTTCCCTATCATAGTTTCAACCAAAAGAAGAAGAAGAAAACCCTTTGCTTTTCAACCTTGTGACAAGACACAGAGTGGAGCCAGGGTGGCTCTTCCTTGGGGGTGGTCTGAACACAACTGCCATCAGGCAGCTTCCCCCTCCATCCCCGGCATGACCTCCTATAATCAGGGAGCAAATGTAGTTAGGTGTATTTGTGTTGCAACCACTCGATAGGAAGCAGAACAAAACACATATCATCACTGAATGTTTGGCGAGAAGAGGGGTGTCTCCACCAGCGATTTACTCTGAGGTGGCTGCGTGTGGAGGTCGCAAGGGATACATGACATCATGACCAACCGGCAGCCATCCAGAGCTTCTCAGCATTGTGATTTGGTCCATGCCAGGTAGGGATGGATGGAACACTTACCTTCCGTTCCATTCTGTTTCCGCTGGGGGGGAGGCATTCCGTCCCTCCCCGCGGAATCCTGCCTGGCTGGCTACACTCCGCGGCCAAGCCGTGGAGCCGCCGGCTGGCTCTGGCTGCCCGCAGCCGGACATCCGGCCGCTGGGCAGCCTGCAGGGAAGCAAATGGCAGCTGCCCTAGCCACCGCCATTTGTGTCCCTGTACTTAACTGTGATAGGCTATGTAAATATTTACGTAGCCTATCACAGCAAAGTGAAAAAATACGTGTACGCAAATGGCGGTGGCTACAGCGGCCACCATTTGCGTTCACTATTTTTAGCCATTGTAGCCGCCCCTGCCAACACCCTGCTGCCACATCTTCTGCCACCGCCTCTGCCTCCGCCCCTTCCACCGCCGCCCCCGCCGCTGCCCCAGCCACCGCCCCAGCCGCTGCCCCAGCCGCCGCCACCGCCCCTTCTGCCGCCACTGCACCTTCCGCCCCACCACCGCACCTTCCACCGCCGCCGCACCTGCCACACCTTCCGCTGCCGCCGCACCTGCCGCCTCCTGCTGCCGCACCTTCCGCCGCCTCCCCCGCCGCACCTTCCACTGCCGTCCCCGCCCCCACCGCCACCCCCGCCCCTTCCGCCCCCACCACCCCTTTGGCCCCCGCCGCTGCACCTTCAACTGCCACTGCACCTGCCGCGCCTGCCACCCCTGCTGCCCCTGCTGCCCCCGCCGCACCTTCCATTGCCGCGCCGCCAAAGCCACCGATTCCGTGGGGCGGGGGGGGCAGGAGGCCGTCCTGCTATGGATTCTGGGGGGCTGAATGCCAGTGCATTCGGCCTCACTGGAATCCGTGGTGGAAGTCTCCGTCATCCCTAATGCCAGCTTCCAAACCCCACCAGGAAGCATGTTCTGTCTGTGAAGCAATTTTCATTGCTTCACCAAACATACTTGTGGGTGGTGGTTGGAGGGAACATCATCTGACTGACTGGGGTCCTCTCAACCAATACGAGAGGCTTCCTCCCTCCCCCCTTTCGCCTGTGCCATGAAACTCCAGATGCACCTGCATTTCAAAAGCAAGCCTCACTGAGCACAGTGGGAGTTCATTCCGTGTATTTTATTTTATTTATTTTATTGCATTTACGTCCTGCCTTTTTTCCTCTGAGGAACTCAAGGTGGCTTACATTATCCTCCTCCTCTCCATTTTATCCTCACAACAACAACCCTGGAGGTAGGTTGGGCTGAGAGGCTGTGACTGGCCCAAAGTCACCCAGTGAGCTTCCATGGCAGAGTGGGAACTAGAACCCGGAACTCCCAGCTCCCAGTCCAACACTCTAGCTACTGCACCACACTGGATCTCAAGTATGTGAGTAGACACACACATGTTTGTGCTGGGGAATTGGGGGGGGGCACAGGGAAGGCAAACCAGCCCCCACAGGATCTCTATAGTATTTCAGGTGTTCCTGTGTTTTTGAGGGGATGTGGTTTTTAACTTCACCAGTCCAGATCTGTACTGATCTCCTAGAACTGATCAGAATTAGGAGAACGTTGCTGCCTGAGGCAAAGGGTAAAATGGAGCCCCCTCACATCTGAACATCAGAAGAGCCATGCTGGATTAGACCAAGGGTCCATCTAGTCCACTATTCTGTTCACACAGGGGTGACCAGCTGTCAACCAGAAACCCACAAGCAGGACAGAGAACAACAGCACTCTCCTACCAAGGTGGATCCAATTCCGGTGGGGTGGAGATTCCACTCTGGGTTTGAGTTACAATCAGCCAGATGTCTCAGGGATCTGTCCAAAGTCCTGGACCCTATCCCCCCAAAGTGTGCAGCATCTCGGATAGTTCCTTTAGACTTCTGGCTGGTTGTAACCTAAACACAGAGAGGAATCTCTGCCCCACCAAAACTTGATACATCACCCCTCCTGCTCCAACCCATGTTTCCCAGCAACTGGCATACCTAGGCACATTTCTCCTGAAACTAGAGGTACCATATAGCCTTCTGGACCATGGATAGCCTTATCCTCCCTCCATTTGTCCAACCCCTTTTTGAAGCCATCCAAATTGCTGGGCCTTACTGCATCTTGTGGTAGAGAAATCCAGAGTTTAACCATGTGCTGTGTGAAGAAGCCCTTCCTCTTTATCTGCCTCCAGTCTGCTCCCCATCAGCTTCATGGGATGACCCCATTCGGGTTCTACTATTATGAGAGAGGGAGAAAAAATGTCTCCCTATCCACATTCTCCACACTGGGCATCATTTTGGACACCTCTATCATGTCTCCCTGTACCCTCCATTTTTCCAAGCTAAACAATCCCAGCTGTTGTAGCCTTCTCTCCTAGGGGAGTTTCTGCAGCCCTTTCATCATTTTTGTTGTCCTCCTCTGCTCTTTCTACAGCTCGACAGTATCTTTTTTTATGCCTGGTGACTATACACAATATCCTAAATGTGGTTGCACTATAGACTTGTAGAAAGGCAGTAAGATATTGGTCGTTTTGTTCCCCATTCCTTTTCTAATTATGCCTAACATGGAGTTGGCCTTTTGTACAGTGGCTGCACGCTGGGATGACATTTTCATCACGTTCTCCACCAAACCCCCCAAATCTCTTTCTTGGTCAGTCCCCACTAGCTCACATCCTTGCAGCTTATACTTGATGTTGGATTTTTGTTTTCCCCAGCAGGAATCCCTTTTACACGGTGATAGTTTGATTGCTTACATTGAACAGCATCTGCCATTTGGATCCCCATTGCCCACTTTGGAGAGATCTTTTTGGAGCTCCTCACAATCCCTTTTTCTTTTCACCAACCAAAGCATTGGGTGTCATTGACAAACTTGGCCACTTCACTGCTCACTCCTGCTTCCAGATCATTTACGAACAGGTTGAAAAGCATCGGTCCTAATACAGATCCCTTTGGGACCCCACTCTTTTCATCCCTCTTTTGGGAGAATTTTGCTATTTATTTCTAATCTCTGCTTTCTGTGCATTCAGCTGATACTGATCCATTAGAGGACCTCTCCTCTTATTCCATGATTGCTAAATACTTAGGAGTCTTTGGTGAGGAACTTTGAAAAGCCTTTTGGAAGTCCAAGTAAACCACGTCTCCCACATCACCCCTGTCCCCTTGTTTATTGACACTTCCCAAGAACTTTAAAGCTTAATGAGACAGGAGTTCCCTTTCTGGAAGCCATGTTGATTCTTTTTCTATAG
The DNA here is from genome assembly GCF_057233095.1 of Heloderma suspectum. Classification (NCBI taxonomy): domain Eukaryota; kingdom Metazoa; phylum Chordata; class Lepidosauria; order Squamata; family Helodermatidae; genus Heloderma; species Heloderma suspectum. The sequence continues at coordinate 393,014,942 of NC_139459.1, forward strand.
GGCTTCTCCTTCTACATTCATAATAATTTTATCTTTAATAATACCTTCCCCAAATTTACCCAGAAGAGTCATTAAGCAAACCAGTAGGTAATTTCCCAGATCCCCTCTGGATCCCTTTTTGAAGATTGGTGTTACATTGGCTATCTTCCAGGCCTCTGGAATAGAGGCTGATCTTAGGGCTATGTTGATTCTTTTGGTAAGAAGGTCAGCAATTTCATCTTTGAGTTCTTTGAGAACTCTAGGATGGATACAATCTGGGTGTGGTGATTTATTAACTTCATCTTTTGTCACCAGAGTTTGCCTCAGTTCCTCAGACTTTCTTCCTGAAGACATCAGTTCAGGCACAGGTATCTGTCCTAACCTTCTGCAGTGAAGACCAAGAAGAATTCATTCAGCTTCTCTGCAATCTCTTTGTCTTCCTTTAGTACGCCTTTAACTCCAGTGTCATCCAACAGTTCAACTTCCTCCTTAGCTGGTTTCCTGCTTCTGATTTATTTAAAGAATCCTTTATTGTTGGCCTTGATATTGTAAGTGATGTGTTCCTTGAAATGCTTTTTTTCATCTCTTATTCTCTGCTAGCATCACATTTGTGCAAGCTTGTGCTCCCTTTTGTTCTTCTCATTTGGGCAAGACTTCCATTTTCTGAAGGAAATGTTTCTTTTCTCTAATAACTTCCTTGACACTGGTCATTAGCCATGCTGGTGACTTAGAATCATAGAATCATAGAATAGTAGTGTTGGAAGGGGCCTATAAGACCATCGAGTCCAACCCCCTGCTCAATACAGGAATCCAAGTCAGAGCATCCCAGACAGGTGGCTGTCCAGCCTCATCTTGAATGCCTTCAGTGTGGGAGAGCCCACCACCTCCCTAGGTCATTGGTTCTATTGCCGTATTGCTCTAACAGTCAGGAAGTTTTTCCTGATGTTCAGCCGGAATCTGGCTTCCTGTCACTTGAGCCCATTATTCTGTGTCCTGCATTCTGGGATGATCAAGAAGAGATCCTGGCCTTCCTCTCTGTGACAACCTTTCAAGTACTTGAAAAGCACTATCGTTTCTCCCCTGAGTCTTCTCTTCTCAATGCTAAATATGCCCAGTGGGCAACAGGTCTCTTTCTTAACACGTTGCTGCCATCTCCCAGCATCAGCCCTTGTGGTAGGTTCCCAATATTTCATGAACTGTATCTTGGAGGATCCAGCTGTTTACCTCACTCCAATGCCATTTACTCCTGGGCTGTGTTTCCACCAGCAGTTTACTCCAACCTGGCTGTGTGGTGAGGTCTCTTTGTTTCCACGACATCATGGCCATTCAGCACCAGTCCTGCATTTTATCACGGAAAACCTGCTTCTTCTGAGACTAGTTATAGTCCAACTATTCCTGCTTACTTTGGCTCCATTACTGGGCTGTTTGCACAACCGCACTGAGTTGGGTATCATAGCTAGGGATGTCAGAGAATTCTGCAACGGATCTCGGTGAGGCTGAATGCCAGTGCATTTGGCCCCCTGAAATCCATTGCGGAACGGCCTGCCACCCCCCGCCCCCACGGAACACCCCCCCCAGGACGAGACTTACCTGGGGCGGATGTTCCAGGCGGCGGCGGCTCCAGTGGCGGCTGGTCTTCTGACCAGCTGCCACCGCCGCCATTTGCAGTCTGTGTGTGTCCCCCCCCATAGATGTGATTGGCTACGTAAAGACTTACGTAGCTTATCACGTCTGGGTAAAAAAAAACACAGATGTGTATGCAAATGGCGGTGGCTATGGCCTCCACCATTTGCTTTCCTTATTTTTCTTCGTCTTAGTCTATGTCAATATTTACATAGATTAAGACGAAGAAAAGAAAGGGGAACGCAAATAGCGCCCGCTACGCTATTTGCATTCCCCTTTCTTTTCTTCGTCTTAGTCTACGTAAATATTGACGTAGACTAAGATGAAGAAAAATAAGGAATGCAAATTGCGGTGGCCGTAGCCGCCACCATTTGCGTACACCTTTTTTTTTTTACCCAGAGCCCTCCGCGGCCGGAAATCTGGCTGTGGACAGCCCTGGCCTGGGCCTGGCTAGCTGCTCCGTGGAGCTGCGGCGGAGCACAGCTGACAGTCGAGGATTCCGGCTGGGAGGACTAGATCGCCTCCCTGCCCCACCATGAACAGAATCCACGGAAAGGTAAATGACTTTCGTAAATCCCTAAATAGCCCTGCCCCTGGGGCATGTACCCCGGCCCTTCAGGGTTTGTTGCTCAACTGCCAATGTCCTCACCAGAAGCCGCATTTGAAGGAGAGGGGGAGATGATACTGGAGGGAACAGTCAGGTGGAGATGAAGAGATGCACAGAAACATCCATGAAATGCCAGTGCAGTGTTTGCCCACCCTCGGTATCCCCATGAAGTTCCCAGTCAAGGTGGTGGCAGGGAAATCAGGAGAGCTGCAAAGATGGCTTCTCAGAGAGTTGTTAAGGTATCAAAGTGCAATGACAGCTTCATGGAGAGTTGTTAAGTCATAAATTTGTTCAGGCACATCCCCTGTTTAGGGGACGGAAGGGTTTAAAAGGGGGGGATGCTGCACACACAACTTTGCTTTCATGCTCCTCTTTGTTAAAGTGAAAGTGTGCTTTAAAATGCACTTTAAAGGAAAAAACTAAAGGTCTGGAGTGGAGCAGAAGGGGGTGAGGGGTGCAGAGATGAAGAGATGCCGAACTAGCATATCACCCACCATCTCTCTTTACCATTTCCACCCTGTGTATTTCGCCTCAGCGCTTTGTTCCACTTTGTGTGGGTCTGTGCTAGAGTGTGTTACTTCTGAGTAAACTCATTGGCTGAAAGGCTTTCCTTTCCTGGGAGCAAGTGCCATTGCAATCTGTGTGGCTTGCTTCTGAGTAGGCATGCATAGGAGTCGATCCCCTTCAATGCATTTACTTGGAACTTTCCCCTCCCATTGACTTCACTGACTGCTTCTTCTCGCTTTTGTTCAACAGTGTGATGGGTTTTTTTTCCCTCCCAGCTGATGGGGGAGTCTCCCTTCTCAGCCACACAGGAGAAAGGCTTGACAGTTAGGATTTCAATGGGCATCAAAAGTGCCTTCGATTGAGAAGCCAGCCAGACACTACTTCTTCTTCTAGCCCAACTTGCAGGGTCGTTGGGAAGCCAGAATAAGGGGAGGAGCAACAACAGTGCAGGGATGTGTGTGGAGCAAGCTGAGTCTAATGAAGAAAGCGTCTCCATGAAATGGTCACTAGGGACCGGGGGGGGGGGCGCTAGGGATGGGGATGCTGCACACACAGCGATGAGAAGCTGGTTCTTTAAGGGCTGTGGGAACTAGTAAAGGAGAAGGTGCATTCGGGGAAACATCGCAACAAAGTTGCAAACAAAGTGATAGTATGGGAACACACCCCTGCTCTTTCCTTTCTGTTCTGACATGTGACGGGGTCAGCTCTTCTGAGAGACACATGGCCTGAATGCCCAGCGCCTTCCAACTGATATTCCCCAGCAGCTGGCTTTCAGAGGCACCCTGCCTCTGATACAGAGGAAACTTATATCTACAATGAGTCGCAGCTAGGGATGGGTGGATTCCAGACCATTTGTCCCGGCAAGGAATCTGCAATCCATCCCTCGCCCTGGAATACTCTTCTGCCGGCTCCGCTCCACACCGATTCCATGGAGCCAGCTAGGGATGTCAGAGAATTCCACGATGGATCTCGGTGAGGCTGAATGCCCGTGCATTCAGCCCCCCGAAATCCATGACAGAATGAACCCCCCCAACCCACAAAAGGCTTGTGGAGCCGAGCCTCCAATCCATGAAAGGCGCGCGAAATGGAGCAATTACCTGCTGCTGTCCGCGCTGAATTGCAAATGGAGGCTGCCATTTGAGTTCCCTATTTTTTGCCGTTTTATCCTATGTAAATATTTACGTAGGCAATTATGGCGAAAAAAAGGGAACCGTAAATAGTGTAGTGGGCGCCATTTGTGTATGCGGTGTTTTGTGTTTTTTTTTTACTTGCCGTGATAGGCTATGTAAATACTTACGTAGCCTATTACAGCAGCCTGGCTGGATGCAAATGGTGGCCGCTATGGCGGCCACCATTTGTGTCTGCAGCAGCCCGTCCGCAGCCAGAATTCTGAACTGCGAACGGCCCTGGAATCTGCCGCGGAGCGGAGCTGGCCGGACAGGATTCCGCAGGGGAGGACCAGATCGCCTCTCCCTCCATTGAGGATTTCCAGGGGGAGGGACGGAGCGCCTCCCCCCCAATGCAAATCACGTCCGCAAAAAGGTAAGTGACTTTCGTACATCCCTAGAGCCAGCTGCCAGCTCCGTATCACTGGCGATACAGCCGGCTGCCATTTCCGTGCCATATTGCTGGCTGAGTGAGGGCTGACTCTGGATGCAAATGGTGTCCACTACTACATTTGCGGCTGTAAAGCCCTTCGTTTAAGCTAATTGCAGCCATTTGCGACTGGAGTCAGCCTCACTCAGCAAGCGATACTGGACGGCAATGGCGGCTGGCTGTATTGCCAGCAATACGGAGCCGGCTGACAGCTCCACGGGATCAACAAGGGCAGGATCCGGGTCTGGGAGGTTCTGGAGGGAGGCGGAGGTGAGTGGTGCCATTCTGCCATGGACTCCGGAGGACGGACTCTTTGGAATCCAGCCTCACTGGGGTCCATACCAGAATTCTCCGCCATCCCTAGTTGTAGCCAAGGGCAGCCTTATCCTCCATGGATTTGCCTAATCCCTGCTTTAAAGCCAAGCTGACTCCTGTCACGACAACTTGTGCTAGCAAATGCATCATTTAACTCTGTGCTGTGTGAAGAGTGACTTCGTTTTGCCTATCCAGAGTCTCCCACCAATCCGCTTCATGGGATGACCCCAGGTTCTAGCATCTCCACTCCATGTTTAATTTTATGCCTCTCTATCATGGCAAACTTGCACTTTTCTAAGCTAAACAGGGGATCAGGTCTTCTGAGGCCCTTAGATGCATAATGCAAAGAACATGACACTGTATTTTCATTGAACATCATCATCATCCTCATCATCTGCAGTGTAGGAGAGGTCAGATACTGGCACATCCTGTCCTTCCTGTTTGCCATTCATGAGATCAATCAGAATCCCAGGCTCCTGCTGAACATCACCCTGGGCTACAACATTTATGAGACCCATTTCCATGGGAGATTGACCTCTGATGCCATGCTGGACCTGCTTGCCGGTGGAGCAACCAATGTTCCAAACTACAGCTGTGGAGGACGGAATAACCTGCTGGCCATTCTGGAAGGGGCTGAATCTGACACCTCCATCCAGATTTCAACCATGTCGGGTATCTACAAGATCCCACAGGTATGTCAGCAGCAAGAAGGTCAACAACTTCCAGGAAGAACAGCTGAGACCATCCTGGTCACTGCCCAGGGTGAAATGGCTTGCCGCTCTAAAGCACTGGTGGGAACGGAGGGACGGAGTTGTTCTACCACCCAGCAGCAGTGAAAGAAGGGAGGAGAGGTTTCTCTGGTGAACACCAGCCTAGCTAAAGAGGCTGTCCCCATCCCTTACATCCACTTCAGCCTGAGCCAGGGGACTCTCAGGCCGTGCAGGACACCCTGGAGTATCAGGGAATAAGGGGTTCAACCATCACACCCTGTCTCCAAGCCTGAAATTTTAAACTGTAGCAACAACTGAGAGGAAAGCTCTTGAATCTTAACTGGAATGAAGCACATGCATTCTGTGGAGAGAGGTGATAGATTACTGGCAAAGGGAAATGCGAGAGAAACATTGCACAGCTGAACAGAGCATTCTTCGAAAATGACACTTGGAGGTAGATGGATGGATGGATGGATGGATGGATAGAAAGATAGATAGATAGATAGATAGATAGATAGATAGATAGATAGATAGATAGATAACAAAACTACCCGAACCTGCCCTTTACCGAGGTGTGGGTCTTCCAGTAGGTCAGGGCCCAGTCTGATCCTGGGTGTTACTTGGAAGCCACAGGGGTTGCAATGTCCTTATTTTATTTATTTATTTCATTTCCATACCTCCCCATAGCCAAAGCTTTCTGGGAGGCCCACCGATTTAAAACTCTGGCAAATCAGCCAAAGAGGAGCTACATTGCATATGGCCCTTGAGATCTTTTGGTACCTCTCCTGCCCACCGCATGCATCACAGACCCATCGCAATGACCAGCCCTTAGTTGGATATTAACAATCTCAGGTTAATAAGTATCTAAACTTTATACTCAAAACAAAACAAAACACCTGTCTCCTCCTTTCCTCACTAGATCAGTTATGGCTTTGCTGCTCATGCTCTGAATGCCAAAACTCAGTTCCCTTTTATCTACCGGATGGCCCCAAAGGAAGAAGCCCAGTACCCGGGGGTCGTCCAACTGCTCCTGTATTTTGGATGGACGTGGGTTGGTCTCTTTGCTCCAGACAATGACAATGGAGAGAGGTTCCTGAGTGCTTTGACCCCCCTGTTGCTCAGCAGTGGAATTTGCATTGCCTTCTCAAGAAGACTACCACAGCTGTTTCTACAGGAAACGTTCCATCAGGAAGTATCCTCTGTCTGGAGTACACAAGTCACTGTATTGCTTTACTACCAAGACTCTTTCAACCCAACTGTTCCAGTGATTGTACCACATGAAACTGGGACAAAAGTCTGGATCACAACAGCTTCTCAGGACATTAACATGCACCTTTATCATGTGTCTCATGAGTTCAAGTACTTGCACGGCTCGTTCTCCTTCGCAATGAAGACCAAAAAAAGAACAAAATATGACTACTATCTACCATATTCCTCTTCTCTTGGAGAGTTTTTTGGTAAAGCATTTCATTGTTTCTATTCCACGTATGCCTTGCCCATAAAAGGCTGGACAAAATGCTTAGAGAGAGAGAAACTGCAGATGCTGCCCTGGGAGGAGGCTGAGAGAGCCCTGTCTCAAGATGGCTACAGTACATACAACAGTGTGCAAGCTGTGGCCCATGCCTTAGATGCTGCAGATTCCTCGAGATCAAAGCAGATGTTGAGGGTGGGTGGAAGAGACAGGCTGGAACGTGGAACCCTACAGCCATGGCAGGTATTGCTCTTTATTTTCACTGCACATCCACAGCATATAGCAGCCCATGGTTGAACTCTGAAATCATTATCCTGGATCCAGACTCAAATATAGTAGTGAGGTCAATTTTTGCCCAATTCTGAGGTAAATATAGTTTGTGGGGCTCCTGGTAGAGGTTTATAATTTTGCCCACTACGGTGACATCAGAAGAATCCCCTATCCAGTGATTGATCCCTGGTGTCCTGAGAGAGATCCATCCTTCTTAGTTACCACATTATCAAATTGGTCTCTGCTGAGTCCCATTCCACAGGATCGCCCTGCCACCACTTGAGGGAGGGCCTATCTTCCCAGGAGTTGTCTCAGACAGGGATCTCTCTCTGTCTCTGTCTCTGCCTCTCCTGTTCTATATTCTGGCTGAGGTAATGCTTGGGACAGAAGCCAGAGCTCTGTTATATTATTGCTCTGCTATTGAGTTCTGCTCAAGTCCGCTCCTAGTAAAACCTGGAGCCTCAATCTGGATGTCTGAGTAGCTGCACATCTGCCCACCCTGAACACACAAGTACCTGTTATGGTGAAACAACATATTTCAGCCAAAATTCTATCTCTCATCTCTAGTACACAAAAAGAACAGAACTTTTCTGTTCCATATCATTGTGTTTAGATTTATGTATTTTGGATGGCAACCATTTTACCATGGCTTTATTCTTCCTGTGCTGAGTGTTACACAGACTCCTTCTGTCATTCGGATCAGTGCTTGCTACTTCTTTGGGAGAGATTATTCCCCCCTGATAAAAATGGTTTGTTGCAACATTTAGCTGATTCAATGTGGAGCGACAGCACATCTGGGTTGCTCGTGACAGATGACACTGTTGCCAAACTGCAGCAACCCTGCTGCTTCCCTGTGGAAAAGGCGGATTTTAGGACAGTCCTTTCAGTGACTCTTTCTTCCTTAAACACATCGCTCATGTGATCCTGCTGCAGAGTGCCCCATCCCCTCTCCCCTGACATCCCGGGCAGGCCTGCTTTTGTGCCCTGGATGTAACCTGGCAGTAATCTGGCCAAGGAGTGGGGCCACCCCTCCCCCTCCCTCCCTCTTTTTCCCATTGACAGTAATGCAGCTGCTCCTTTCCAGGCATTCACAGTAGCAGAAAAGCTGCTTTCCCCATTCACAGCTTGTAGCCCTTCTGTCCCTCCAGAACAGCACAGTAGAGCTGCTTCAAGCATCCACAATATCCCAATAGTGGAGGGCAGGAGAGAGGTGTGGGGGAAACTACAGGTGCTCAATTCAGTGCTTCCATTAAACTTCCCTGAGCAGGGGAGCATGATCTGGGAAAGAGGGTAGTGTCCATTCCACTTGCTTGATGTGCCGCCGAGGGACCAAAATCAGGATATGACCAGAAAGCGCTTTTCATTCTGGTTCCATGTAAATTGGGCCCTGGGCTAGATGTTCTGGGTCGTGGATAGCTTTCAATAAATGAGCTTTCCCAGGTTTTACTTCCTTTCTACTTTCTTTTATTTCTTTGTGGATTTCTTTTCCCATGAGGTTCAGGCTTCACCACTGTATTTTACCTCCAGTGTCACAGCTTCCTCCAGTACCAGAGAAAGGGAGCCTATGTACACCCGTTGCCTGGGAACATGGGTGGGAGGGTTCCGGTGCACTCATATCCTCTTCATGGGTATCCCATTGGGGCAGCTGGTCGGCCACTGTGGGAACAGAATGCTGGACTAGATGGACCTTGCTTGTCTGATCCAGCAGGACTCTTCTTATGTTCTTATATTTTTATGGCCCACCCCATGAAGGAAACCCCTCAGCGGGGATCCCCACTGCTCCCTCCAATCTCTGAGAGGTGGCAGGACTTGCTGGCAAAGGGGGGAGAGAGAGTGCCCCCCCCAGCACAGACACACATTGGTGACTCACAGCCTCTGCCACCTCCCAACCCCACCGCTATCTCCAATCTCAAATTTGTGATGCCAGCAGGGGTGTGGTGGCAGGCTGGGATTACTTCCTGATGAGTGGAGACACAGTTCTGTGCCTCTTTCTAGCATGAAGAAATAAAGGAGGGGTGACTTCCGGTTGGAACTGATGTCGCTCTGGCAGTTTCCCATGGGTTCCCCATGGGAGCTTTCTCAAACAGCTTTTTAAAAGGTTGAAAACCCTTTTCATCTCCCCCCTCGAATCAAAGGGTGGCAAGGCAGAATCTGGACAACATCTTGGAGAAAAGTACCCCCCTCAACATAGCAGGGGGCCTGGATTCCAGGATTATCTCCCCAGAGCTTTACCAATGCAAAAAGCTGTGATGAGACTCCTATTTCATAGCAGAAAACAGGGCTGACATGCTCTATAGTAATATATGCTTCAAGAAATATCACCAACTCCTGTGGGATGATTTAAGAAATCATCTGACAACACCTGAGAACATCTGAGGACCTGTAAGATCTGTTTGAGAGAATCATGAATGCACCGAGGAGAAGAAAGGGGATGGCTTCACTGCCAACTCCCCCCATACCTCCTGTTTCAAAAGTTTTGAAAACAGAAGACCTAGGGGAATTAGTTTCTCTGATAAAGACTTTATCTTCACAATTTACGGAGCAAGCCAGAAGGTTGGATTTAATCCAAAATTGCATCACCACTTTTCAAGGAGCCATCAATTTAATTAAGGTATCATGGCAAAAAATGGAGATGAGAATTATTGAGCTAGAAGACCGAGTAGCAACGAATGAAACTTCGACACAAATTTATTTTAAAAATACCTCTGACAGAATTTCTCAATTAGAGGCCTTCACGAGAAGATCCAATGTACATATTATTGGGATTAAAAATTTGTCTAATGATGTAAAATTGCCTATTTTTGTGGATAAACTTTTGCATGAGATACCCCCTAAGCCATCTGATTAGTTACTTGATATTGAGCAGGCATTTCATGTGCCAAATGCAAAAGGGACTGACTATACCATCATAGTCCAATTTGCAAAAGTCTCCACAAAGAATTATATCCTGCATTTGGCAAGAGAGGGTGGAAGCCTTTCCTGGAAACAAGATAAAGTCATGTTATTTCCAGATTACATCAAAGAGGTGGCAAATAAAAGAAGGCAAATTATCAAAGCAAAACATATGGCAAAACAAATGAATTGACAATATTACTTAAAATATCTTGCTACACTTTGTATCGTGTCTGAAGGTCAGATGAAGAAGTTTCTAAATCATGAAATGGTGGAGGCATGGTTGAACACAAACATGCATGAGATTTCTGTCACAACCCCATGAACTGGAATCTTTAAACAACTTTGTGAACTGTGTTTAGTCTACATGATCCAGGCTAGGTCAGAAGATAAATGATTATATATATATATATTCATTTACTCCCTTTTGTCTTGATTTTCTTGATTTTCTTTATATTTTTTATTTCATATTAGATATGGTATGCTTTATTTAAATTAATTCTTTGAGGGAACAGTGTGTCCTCATACATCTAGTATAAAATATAAAATATATTACTGATTGTTGAAGGTTTATTTTCAGTTTTATTACTATATAACACTATATTCCTTTATTATTATCATTATTATCATTATTATCATTATTAATCATCATCATCATCATCTAGGCTACTGGTAATGAACTATAGACCTGTTTCTTGGATATAAGATTGATGATATGATACTGAAATGTAAGATAGTTTATTAAACTGTAAGATTGTTAAGGTTATAGATATAGTTTGTGAAATAGAATGGCATCAGAGGCTGGGGAGGTACTGGAGTTTAAATTTAATTCTTTAAGGGAGAGGGAGAGGGGGGAAGGGGAAAGAATCTTTTTTCTTCACCTCCTTTCCTCCTCACTTTGCCTTTTTTCCTTTTTTCTTCTTCTTTCTTTTTCCTTCTCTTTTTGTTATTATGGTGTCCTCATCAGAATATTGTATTATTGGGAAATTCTAGTATTGACCCGATTGTTGGTATGTTTGGTATTGTATATTTCATTTATAATGATAAAATAAATAAAATATACATTTTTTAAAAAAGAGATAAGGGGGGGGGGGGTGTCATCAGGGAGAGTGCCAAGCCCTGGACATCATCCAGTCCTTGATTTGTGGGGTGGGAGGCAATCTCTCCCACTACCACTCCAAAACACTTCAGCTTTGTTGTTGTTTATTCGTTCAGTCACTTCCGACTCTTCCTGACTTCATGGACCAGCCCACGCCAGAGCTTCCTGTCAGCCGTCACCACCCCCAGCTCCCCCAAGGTCGAGTCCGTCACCTCCAGATCCATCCATCTTGCCCTTGGTTGGGCCCTCTTCCTTTGGCCATCCACTTTCCCTAGCATCAGCATCTTCTCCAGGGTATCCTGTCTTCTCATGATGTGGTCAAAGTATTTCAGTTTTACCTTTAATATCCTTCCCTCAAGTGAGCAGTCTGGCTTTATTTCCTGGAGGATGGACTAGTTTGATCTTCTTGCAGTCCAAGACACTCTCAGAATTTTCATCCAGCACCACAGTTCAAAAGCATCTATCTTCCTTCGCTTAGCCTTCCTTATGGTCCAGCTCTCGCAGCCATAGGTTACTACGGGGAATACCATTGCTTTCACTATGCGGACCTTTGTTGTCAGTGTGATGTCTCTGCCCTTCACTATTTTATCAAGATTTGTCTAGGGATGGCAGAGAATTTCTCCCCAAATCTTCAGGGGGCCGAGTGCCAACGCATTCGGCCCCCCGAAATCGGCGGTGAAATTCTCCGCCCTCCCCCCCGGGATGGGACTTACATTTGGCGAATGTCCCTCCCGGCAGCGGGTTCTGGCGGCAGTTCGTCAGCTTTGCGTCAGGGGCAGGGATGGCAGCCGGTCTTCCGAACGGCTGCTGCCGCTGCCATTACAAAGTAAAATAAATAAAAAAAACCGTGATAGGCTACGTAACGATTAACGTATTTGCTATTTGCATTGCCCTTATTTTCACCATAGTCTACGTAAATCTTTACGTAGACTACCAGGACCAAATAAGTAATGCAAATGGCGGTGCCCATGGGGCACCGCCAATTGCATACGCGCTTTTTTTTTTCAAAGTCACCCGTGATAGGCTACATAATGATTAACGTAGCCTATCACGGCTGACTTTGGAAATCTAGCCATGATAGGCTACATTAATCGTTACGTAGCCAACCCGGGTTTTTTTCCCCCCACTTTTTCTTTCACGGCCAGGGAGACAGGGTGCTTCTCCCCTGCCTGAATTTTGGCCGGGCGAGGCGGGGCGCCCCCCCCAGCCTGAATTTCGGCCAGGCGGGGTGGGGCGCCTCCCCGCCCAGCCTGAATTTCGGGGGGAGAAGCGAAGCACCTCCCCCCCACTGCGAATCAATTCTGCAAAAAGGTAAGTGACTTTCGTACATCCCTAGATTTGTCATTGCTGTCCTCCCAAGAAGTAAACGTCTTCTGATTTCCTGGCTGCAGTCAGCATCTGCAGTAATCTTTGCACCTAGAAAGACGAAGTCAGTCACTGCCTCCACGTTTTCTCCCTCTATTTGCCAGTTATCAATCAAGCTGGTTGCCATAATCTTGGGTTTTTTGAGGTTTAACTGCAGCCCAACTTTTGCACTTTCTTCTTTCACCTTTGTCATGAGGTTCCTCAGCTCCTCCTCGCTTTCCGCCATCAAAGTGGTATCATCTGCATATCGGAGATTGTTAATGTTTCTTCCAGTAATTTTAACTCCAGCTTTGGCTTCATCAAGCCCAGCATGTTGCATGATGTGTTCTGCGTACAGGTTGAATAGGTAGGGTGAGAGTATACAACCCTGCCGTACTCCTTTCCCAAACTTAAACCAGTCCGTTGTTCCGTGGTCTGTTCTTACCGTTGTTACTTGGTTGTTATACAGATTCCTCAGGAGGCAGACAAGATGACTCGGTATCCCCATACCACCAAGAACTTGCCACAGTTTGTTATGATCCACACACTCAAAGGCTTTAGAATAGTCAATAAAACAGAAATAGATGTTTTTCTGAAACTCCCTGGCTTTCTCCATTCTCCAGCGGATATTGGCAATTTGGTCTCTAGTTCCTCTGCCTTTTCGAAACCCAGCTTGTACATCTGGCAATTCTCATTCCATGAATTGCTGGAGTCTTACTTTGCAAGATCTTGAGCATTACCTTACTGGCATGTGAAATAAGTGCCACTGTTCGATAGTTGGAACATTCTTTGGTGCTTCCCTTTTTTGGTATGGGGATATAAGTTCATTTTTTCCAATCTGGTGGCCATTGTTGTGTTTTCCAAATTTGCTGGCATATGGCATGCATCACCTTGACAGCATCCTCTCTTGCAAGATTTTAAACAGTTCAGCTGGGATACCGTCATCTCCTGCTGCCTTGTTATTAGCAATGCTTCTTCAGGCCCATTCAACCTCACTCTTCAGGATGTCTGGCTCTAGCTCACTGACCACACCATCAAATCTGTCCCTGATATTATTATCCTTCCTATACAGATCTTCCGTATATTCTTGCCACCTTTTCTTGCTCTCTTCTGCTTCTGTTAGGTCCTTGCCATCTTTGTTTTTGATCATACCCATTTTTGCCTGGAATTTACCTCCGATGTTTCTAATTTTCTGGAGGAGGTCTCTTGTCCTTCCTATTCAATTATCTTCTTCCACTTCCAAACATTGCTTATTTAAAAATAATTCCTGATCTCTTCTGGCTAACCTCTGGAATTTTGCATTTACTTGGGCATCTCTCCCCCTTGCACTGTTGCCTTTTGCTTTCCTTCTTTCTTGGGCTGCTTCCAGTGTCTCAGCAGACAGCCATCTTGCCTTCTTGGTTATCTTTTTCTTTCGGATGTTTTTTGTTGCTGCCTCCTGAACAATGTTGCGAACTTCTGTCCATAGTTCTTCCGGGACCCTATCTACTAAATCTAGCCCCTTAAATCTATTCTTTACCTCCACTGCATATTCATGAGCAATGTTCATGAGCTCATGTCTAACTGATCTCTGGGTCTTCCCTATTCTCTTGAGTCTGATTCTAAATTGTGCAATAAGAAGTTCGTGATCTGAACTACAATCGGCTCCACGTCTTGTTTTTACCAACTGCATAGATGTCCGCCACCTTTGGCTGCGACGGATGTAGTCAATCTGATTTCGGTGTCGACCACCTGGTGAAGTCCATGTATAGAGTCGTCTCTTAGGTTGATGGAAGAGAGTGTTCGTTATGCACAGTGAGTTGTCTTGGCAAAATTCTATCAGCCTATGTCCCACTTCATTTTGTTCTCCCAGACCATGCTTGCCTGTAATTCCAGGTGTCGTTTGACTACTCACCTTAGCATTCCAGTCTTCTGTAATGAAAACAACATCTCTTTTTGGCCTACTATCCAATAGGTGCTGCAGTTCCTCATAGAACAGATCTACTTCTGCTTCTTCAGCATCTGTGGTTGGGGTGTATATTTGGATCACTGTGATGTTAAATGGCTTACCCTGAATTCGAACTGAGATCATTCTGTCATTTTTTGGATTGTATCCAAGCACTGCTTTAGCCACTTTATTATTCATTATGAAGGCTACTCCATTTCTTCTGTGGTCCTCTTGTCCACAGTAGTAGATCTGGTGGTCATTTGATGTGAAGTGGCCCATTCCAGTTAATTTCAGTTCACTGACACCCAAAATGTCTATATTTAATCTTGACATCTCCCCAATAACCACATCCAATTGGCCCTGCCTCATAGATCTCACATTCCAGGTTCCTATGGTGTGTTGATCTTTAGAACATCGGATTTGTCGTTCACCACCAGCACCATCAGCTGCTAGCCATCCTTTCAGGTTGGAGCTAGCTGCGTCATCACATCTGGGGCTACTAGTTGAACTTATCCTCTGTTCCTCCCCAGGAGCATTTTGACCATCTTCCAACCTGGGAGTCCCATCTTCTGATGGTATACCGACATATCTCTGGTTGTTTTAGTTTTCATGTCAAGAATACCGGGGTGGGTTGCCGATTCCTTCCCCAGGGATCGTATTTAGTCTGACCTCTCTGCCATGACCTTCCCATCTTGGGTGTCCATTCACGGTTTAGCTCATGACGTCATTGAGGTGCTCAAGCTCCAGCACCACGAGAAGGTAACGATCTCCTTTGCTGGGAAACACTTCAGCATCCCTACTCTAATTGGTATTAGAAGGAATGCTGATGCTGAGCCCCGGGAGGTGCGTACTCCCCGTTGTTCGGTTCTCCTCCCCTTCGTCGAAGCATGCAAGCCATCTGCGATCACTGTCGATCGTCCCTCGAACCGTTTGCCTCTTTGGTGCTTCTTTTTTGATTTAGGAACCTATATGCGCAGAACGGGGCATGTTCCCATGCAGAGCCCCAAATTTGCACACTTTTAAATCCCAAAATGTGCACTTTCAACTACATCTGCACAACATTTCAATCCAGTATTGCTCCATCATCCATTAGCCATTGCATTGCAATGATTTTATGGAGGAGGGAACATGAGGCGTGTTGAGTCATTCCTGCCATGTGTTTTAGCCTGCCCTTCTGACACAGACAGCCCCCCTCATCCTCCCAGCAAAAAGAAGAAGCTGTCAGGGTCCTGTGTTTCCCATCCAACAATGATCTTCCATATAGTGAATGAATTCAACCCTTTTTTTCCTACTGGAAGCCATTAGCATGATGACTCATTCCATTCACAAAAGTTACACCCAAGCACACACAGGAAGACAAGCTGGAGTACTTTCAAATTGTTATGCAGACATTCAGGACGAAGGGCCATTCAGTGATTCATTCAGGAAGAAGGCCCTGGCGGTGCTCTTCTCTTTCTCTATTCCCGTCTCTTCAGCCTCCACAACAGGTCCTCCTGGATCTCTCTGTGGCTGCAATTGCTAATTCCCCCAAAAGGAAACTCATTTGACTGGGCAATGGGGAAAAGCCCTGGTAAATCAGGGATATTTGGAGGGAGCTCAGAGAGGAAAACGAAGGGGGGTAATGTACAAGAAAAAATAAGGTTTTGATAGGGATGGTGGAGAATTTCTCCATGAATCTCAGGGAGGCCGAATGCCAACACATTTGGCCCCCCGAAATTGGCAGTGAAATTCTCCGCCCCCCCCTTGTCCCCCCCTGGGATGGGACTTACCTCATGAGAATGTCCCTCTCGGCAGCGGGTCCCGGCGGCGTTTCGGTGGTGTTTCGGCGGGGGCGGGGGCGGCGGCCTGTCTTCTGACCAGCTGCCGCTGCCGCCATTACAGAGTAAATGTAAAAAAACAAACACAGAGACACACGTGATAGGCTACGTAACGATTTACGTAGCCTATCACGACTAGATTTCCAAAGTCAGCCGAGATAGGCTACATAAATCGTTATGTAGCCTATCACGGGTGACTTTGGAAAAAAAAAAAAAGCCAAAATAAGCAACGCAAATGGCGGCACCCATGGGCACTGCCATTTGCATACGCGCTTTAAAAAAAAAAAAAAAAAGTCTGCCATGATAGGCTACATAAATCTCTACGTAGCCTATCACGTTTGTTTTTTGTTTTTGTTTTTTTGTACTTTGAAATGGTGGCGGTGGCAGCCGGTCGGAAGACCGGCCGCCGAACTGCCACCGGAGCCGCCGGCGGAGCTGCTGCCACCAGGGACATTGGAGCAAGGTAAGTCCCGTCCTGGGGGGGGGGTAGACTGTTTCTCCACCAATTTTGTGGGGCAGACGATCGCTGAAAGCTGGGGGGAGGGGCGGGCGAACAGGATTGCCATAGCGCCCGAAACTTCAAGCAAATCTTCTGAATAGAACAGAGCAGAGTCGGGCGAGGGAAGGTTCACAAACTCCAGTATGGGGGGCCAAACAGGGAGACAGTCATTGAACCCAAAGCTGGAAACGAACACTCGCAACATCCCTAGCTGAGCCTGTTCATCACAAGGTCCTGGAGCTGAAAGAGGAGGGATGTCAGAGAATTTTGCCACGAACCTCGGGGAGGCCGAATGCCAGTGCATTCGGCCCCCCGAGATTGGTGGCGAAACGGTCTACCCCCCTGCCCCCCCTGGGACGGGACTCATCTTGGGTGAATCCTCCTGGCGGCGGTGGCTCCGGCGGTGGTTTGGCGGCAGTTCAGCGGCGGCGGCTGGTCTTCCGACCAGCTGCCGCCGCCACCATTTCCAGTAAAGAAACAACAACAACAACAAAACCATGATAGGCTACGTAAAGATTTACGTAGCCTATCACGGCTAGATTTTTAAAAAGTACCGTGATAGGCTACATAAACGTTTACTTAGCCTATCACAGCTGAGTAAAACAAAAAACAAAAAACCGCGCATACGCAAATGGCGGCACCCATGGGCGCCGCCATTTGTGTTCCTTATTTTGGCACGTCTAGTCTATGTAAACATTTACGTAGACTACAGCGAAAATAAGGGGAACGCAAATAGCTTAGCGTCTACGCTATTTGCGTTCCCCTTATTTTCGCCGTAGTCTACGTAAATGTTTACGTAGACTACACATGCCAAAGTAAGGAACGCAAATGGCGCCGCCTATGGGCACCACCATTTGCATATGCGTTGTTTTTGTTTTGTTCTTTCACTCAGCCGTGATAGGCTACGTAAACATTTACGTAGCCTATCACGGCTGACTGCAGGGACACAAACGGCGGCGGGACAGGATTCACTGACGGAGGGACAGGGCGCCTCCCCCCCAGCCAGAATTTCGGGGGGAGGGACAGAGCACCTCCCCCCCACCGCAAATCAACTTTCGGGTTCAGGTAAGTGACTTTCTTACATCCCTAGAAAGCCCCAATGAGGCTGTGGGATTTTTCCACCATGTAGAAAAGTCTTAGGGGTGCATCAGCTCCAATCCATAGAGTGCAAGTAGAAAACAGCTGACATACCTAACATGGCTTCATGTTTCCTAAAAGCTGGTTATTTTCTCTGTCATTCTAGCTTCACGTTTTCCTGGAAAAGTTTTACAATGCTTCCATGGACCGACTGTCTTTGGAAGAGAACGGAGAGCTGTCAGCTGACTTTGATCTCGTGAACTGGGTGCAGTTTCCCAATCAGACTCAGGCCAGGGTTACAGTGGGGAGTCTAGAAGGACAGGTGCCCCCTGGCATAAAGCTCACCATTAACCCCAACGCCATGGTGTGGCCCTCTCGGCTTTCAAAGGTAAGGGGAATGTCTGGTTTCATTTGATTGCCTGTGACATCATTTAAGCATGAATAATTCACTGAATAATGGCTGTACTCTTATGGACGCTGACATGGCAGTAAATCCATTGAGCTTAATGGGGTGGACTGTTGAGCAAACAAGTGCAGAATTGCCCTGTAAAAAGAAGCTTTCTCATAGCACTGTGGGCTGGTCAGACTTCATCTCTCCCCATCTGCGTGTTTTCTGATTCTAATGCAGAGTGAAGGGGAGGTTTTGTAAGGAGGTCTTCTGCATCTGTTCCATAGAGCAATGGCATGATGGCATTCAAGCATTCTGCTCCTGAGGAGGGATGTACAAAAGTCACTTACCTTTCCGTGTATTATATTCATGGGGGGGGAGGCATTCCATCCCTCCCTCCAGTCTCCTCGACGGGGGGAGGCGATCCATTCCTCCCCCCTGGAATCTTCGACGGCCAGCTGTGCTCCTCAGCGGCTCCACAGAGCAGCTGGCCAGGCCCAGGCCAGAGCTGTCCGCAGCCGTATTTCCAGCCATGGAGGGCTCTGGGTAAAAATAAATAAATAAAACCTCGTACGCAAATGGTGGCAGCTACGGCCGCCGCCATTTGCGTTCCTTATTTTTGGCCGTCTTAGTCTACGTAAATATTTATGTAGACTATGATGGCGAAAATAAAGGGGAACGCAAACAGTGTAGCGGGCGCTATTTGTGTCCCTTTTTGATTCGCCATTTTAGCCTATGTAAATATTTGCGCAGGCTAAAATGGCGAATCAAAAAGGGATGCAAATAGCTCGCGCTACGCTATTTGCATTCCCCTTTATTTTCGCTGTCATAGTCTACGTAAATATTTACGTAGACTAAGACGGCCAAAAATAAGGAACGCAAATGGCGGCAGCTGTAGCTGCCGCCATTTGCGTATGCGTTTTTTTTTTTTAACCCAGACGTGATAGGCTACAGAAATCTTTATGTAGCCTATCACGTCTCTGTAAAAAAACAAAACAACCTCCAGACCAGACAGCCACCGCCACCGCCACCGGAGCCGCTGCCCCCCGGAACATCCACCCCAAGTAAGTCTCATCCCAGGGGGGATCCGTGGGGGGTGGCGAGGGGGTGGCAGGCCATTCCGCCACAGATTTCGGGGAGCCAAATGCACTGGCATTCGGCCTCACCAAGATCCATGGTGGAATTCTCTGACATCCCTAGTCCTGAGCTCCTTGTCCCAGTTGTTCCATGGACATCCACAAATCTTCCCATAGAAGCAAGGGTTGGAGAGAGAAACCCACTGCCACTTCAGAGAACATACTTCTCGGTGGGGTGGGTGGGTTGGAGTGAATGTCGTCTGACTAGCAGGGGCTGTTCAATAATAACAGTACCTCCCGCCCCCCAGGCTCTCCCTCCCCTTTCGCCTTCAATAGAATCTTGGGAGGTTTCCTCCTATGTCTTCACAGAAATCACTCTTCTTCTCTCTTCCCACCCCGCATTTATTACTTAACAACAAGCATTATCAGAACACAGTGTTCCCCCATCCTGCTGCAATCTTTTGAAGCTTCAAAGCTTGGAAACTTTTAATTAATTGGAATCTCAGTAATTTCAGGAGTACACATTTCAGGAACAACCCTCATTGACCACAATGGGAGTTACATCTGAGTAGTCAGACATACGTTTGTGCTGGGAAACACAGGAACAGGAAACACCTATTGACTGGGCTCATGGTGAAAGGCACTCCCATGGCCAGGGCCAGTATACCCGGCTAGCATACCCAATGTAAAAGCAGAGGTTCAAACATACAACAATGTCACTGAGAACCTGACTTCAGGGAAAGAAATGGATTATAAGCAGTCTCGAGTAATCGTGTGTTGGGGGTGATAAATTCCATGCTGTCTGCTGGATGGCCACAACTTCAATTATCCCTAAAACCTCCTCCAAAATATAGCCAGCTCAGAGTCAATAGCTCATGTAGACACACACACATACACTCCCAGAAGAAAAAGTCATTGAGAAAAGCAGGAGAATTACAATTGCTCTCCCCGCTTCACCTCCTGTACCATGTCTGCCTGTTGACCAGGGCTGGGGGGAGACTTTTCTTGGCTGGGTTAGGAGAAGCTCAGTGCAAGCATGGACAGGGCCAGGGGAGGAAAAAGAAGAAGACGGTGACACCCCATGTAAATGTCTGACTGCAATAAAGCCCCCCTCCCAACACACACACCGCTTTGCAGAGAGACAGAGATTCCAATCCCTCCAGAGACAAACTGATTCACCACTCCCAAACCTAGGACCAGCATAGGATCCAGTTCTGCTATCCACAGGGACACATCCTGGAACCATTGTAATTCCTGGATCTTTACTCTTCACCAGTTTCCTTAACTCAACTAAAGACTCACAACAGCGGATGGACTTCACTGTCAAGAGAGTTTGTACTATAATACTCTTAGATCCCATAAAAAAAAGGTTACAATAGTCAGCAAATTGTAAAAAAGATGAGAGAGAGAGAGAGAGAGAGAGAGAGAGAGTTTCACTGGTTCCCAGTCAGCCTCAGGGTGCAATTCAAGGTGCTGGTAGATTTCAACCCCTACCCAGAAGAAGCATGAGGTACCAGACAGAACAATTCCTTCCACAGGACACCTCTTCGCACATGCACTCTTACAATAGCTGATGAGGCCCTGCTCTGAGTGATGCTACCACTGAGGTTAGGCTGGTGAGAATAACTGGGAAAGGCAGCAGAAGGCATTTTCTGTGGCTCCTTGTTCTTGGAGACTTTGTTCCACCTTGGATTTCAACTATCTACTTGCAGCCCCCTCCCCACATGCCCTTCCGCCCAAATGGTCCCTTTGAAGTAGATTGGGGGGGTGTTGTTGGAGAGCAGAGTGGAGGAGAACAAGGTGCCCTGGTGCATGAGTCCACATGTTTGATGTCGCAAGGAGCCCTTTGTTTTTAAGGAGCATTTTTGTTCATTTCATTTGATTCATGCTGCAAACCACATGGAAGCCTTGCTCTGGGACCCAAAGGCAAGATAACAGTGTCAAGCAAAATATCAGTCCCTCAATCTTGGTCACATTCAGGAGCAGCCTTATTTCAGGGAATTGGTTTTAGTTAGGACATTCACGTGTTTCCTTGTTCAGTTTTGCTATTATTCGAAGGTCATATTTTAGCTTCTTTTCTTATTGTACTGTGGGGCCTTTCACATTCTCTGCCTCCTTGAGTCGACTTATGGAAATAAAGCTGGCATATGACTGTTGAAATCAACAGTTGCACCAAACGTGCTTCCCAAAGAATAAGAGCCTGGAGTCTCTGGGACCGGAGTTCCTCCCGGGTTTGTATCCTTTTCAAAACCACGATTCCTTTCCACAGAGACAAATGCACCTAATAGTTGTTCCTTGATGTTCCTTGTCTTTGTTGCTAGACTGTGCCTCGTTCCAGGTGCGTCGAAAGCTGTTGCCCTGGATATGCCAAGGAGGTCCAGGAAGGAGAGCCGCCTTGCTGCTATACCTGTGCTCCATGTGCAGAAGGGTCAATCTCCATGCAGGAAGGTGGGTGACCTGAGAAGAGAGGGTGTTCCCCTGAGAAATGGGACAAATATTTGAGCTTGTGCAAAACTTATGTTTATAAAAGAACGCTTTCTTCCAGTTCTCCCCAGCATCTGAAATTAGGTATGCGGTGACCAGAGAGGGGGGCTTTTTGGTAATGCACCCTACTCTTGGAATGGTCTCCCCAAGGAGGCTTGCTTAAAGCATTCTCATTTGCTCAGCCATTCCACCATGTAAAATGATTCTGGTTATAATGATGGTTTGACCCACCCTGCTAAATGTCTTGTATATATGATTATTTTTATTTAGTATTTCAACTAATTATGATGAAGCACAAGAAAACAACTGTCGGCCTTGGATCATGTGAATGTGTCATCACCATGAGAAGAGATTCAAGTGTCATAAAAACGGTTCTCATGCAGAAAAGCTCTAAATCCTTGCAGAGCATCTCTGGACTCCTGAATCACATGGTTCCAAAGGGACATAGACTTAGGGTGAAGCTTCACCTACTTAACAGAGTGTGAGAATACTAAAAGCCAACCTCTTCACCAAGACAGATTTTTTTTTGGGGGGCACTGGAAATAGACGCACCATCTATGATGTTAGGGAGGTAACCAGAAATGTATTTCAAGGAAGCTTCCACCAATTTAATGATTCTGAAACTTAATTACAAAAGAACTAGCCAGGTCCAACTAGTTGGGTTATTGTAAAGAAAAAAAGTGGGGCATATTGACATGGGAATGTGAATTTGGAAATAAAACCCAAGATCTGTGTCTATTCAGGACCTTCAAAGGGGTGCCCCATTGCAGACATGCAAGCTGGTACATCAAAATATAGGGTTCATCAGAGGGTGAGGTAAGGTTTTGTGAAAATGGCTATTTCTGGCATGGAACTGCCTCACCATGAGGTCTCTCAGAACTAGCCAGGCTGATGACAAGTGTCAGATTGGAAATGGTGAGGTCTGAGTTCAAATCCCTCCTCAGAGTGGGGGCTTCCCGACTTGGGCCATTCACTGCCACACAGCCCAAGGTTCTTCACAGGGTTGTTGTGAGCATAACATAGGATATTTATTTCATATTATTTTATTTACACACATTGGAATACACCACCATTGACCCTACTGTCAGGGGATTGTAGAAGTTATTTATACTTTTTGTACATTTATTTATTTACTACATTTGTATCCTAGGGTTCCAAAAATTACTCTCTCCCAAACAGGATCAGATCAATAAAAAGAGGGAGGGGGAGAAAGAGGTGAAGAAAAGAAAATTTTAAAGACAAGGAAAGGAAGCGGAATGGTGGGAAGGGAAAGTTGAGGGAGCTCAGTTTTTCAAGATCAGCACAACAATCAGTTAGCACTTCAACATTTAACAATTTAAATGTAATACATGAATCTTTTTTCTATCATTCCCATCTTATGATATGCTGTGTTTGCACTGAACTCACTGGTGACATCAAATTTGAATGGGCACATTTGCACGTGCAAAGCCCATCTTCTTATCAAAGAGCATCTAGAAGGGATGTCCTCTCCCACTGAGCTTTTGCCTCTCTTCATCCCTACTAAACATTCTCTCTCCCATCCTGCCATCTTTCGCCCACGTAATAAAATAGGTAAGAGACTGTTGTGGATGTATATTGATGTTAGTGAAAACGAAGTCACTCTTCTTCTCAGATGCAGACCATTGCAACAAGTGCCCAGCGCATCAGCAGCCTAGCCAGGACCGAGATCAATGTGTCCCCAAGATTATAACCTTTCTGTCCTATGAAGAACCTTTGGGGATCACCCTGGCCTCCTTTGCTCTATTCTTGTGCTTAACCACAGGATTCGTGTTGGGAATCTTCATTAAATACTTTGAAACTCCTCTAGTCAAAGCCAACAACCGGGACCTCTCCTACCTTCTCCTTGTCTCCCTCTTCATGTCCTTTGCATCCTCTTTCCTATTCATTGGCCATCCAAGGAACGTGATGTGCCTTCTCCGACAAACGACCTTCAGTATCATCTTCTCCATTGCTGTCTCTTCTGTTTTGGCCAAAACGATCACTGTGGTGCTGGCCTTCCTGGCCACTAAACCAGGGAACGGGGTGAGAAGATGGCTGGGAAAGAGTTTGGCCAATGTCATTGTCCTTGCTTGTTCTAGTGTCCAAGTTGTCATCTGCATTGTCTGGCTGGGCATCTCTCCACCCTTCCCAGATTCTGACATGCACTCCCAGCCTGGACAGATCATCCTGCAATGCAACGAAGGATCTGTCACCATGTTTTACACTGCCCTTGGCTACATGGGCTTCCTAGCTGCCATCTGCTTCACGGTGGCTTTCCTCGCCAGGAAGCTGCCTGGGGCCTTCAATGAAGCCAAGCTGATCACCTTCAGCATGCTGGTCTTTTGCAGTGTTTGGGTGTCCTTTGTGCCCACCTACCTGAGCACCAAGGGGAAATACATGGTGGCTGTGCAGGTCTTCTCCATCTTGGCCTCCAGTGCTGGCTTGCTGGGCTGCATCTTTCTTCCCAAATGCTACATTATTTTATGGAGGCCTAATCTGAATACAAAAGAGCATCTCATGATCAAAACAAAAGTTGACCCTGAGTGCTAAGAATGGGGAAAGCTTCTTCTCCTGCCAGAATCTTGATCTAAACCATAGTTCCTCTGTTGGCAGGAAACTATTCTAGAATGGATGCAGGGCTGGTTAATTTTAGGGATGTCAGAGAATTCTGCTGAGGACTCAAATGAGGCCAGATTCATGAGAATCCTACCTCTGGATTCCATAGCAGAACAGCATCACTTACATCCAACTCTGGAGGATTTCATGCGAAGCGGCTCTCCGGTAGCAGGGGTGTCAGAGAATTCCACCATGAATCCCAAGGAGGCTGAATTCCAGTAAATTCAGCCCCCTGAAATCTGTGGTGGAGCAAAGCCCCCCACCCTGCAAAAGACACATGAAACTGAGCACTTACTTGCTGCCGTTCACAGTGCTTTGCGAATGGCGCAATTCCCACTTTTGCCATGATACGCTACATATATATGTACGTAGCCTATCATGGCAAAAGACAGGGGCACAAATGGTGGCCACTAGGCATTTGTAAGGGAGCTTGTGTAAAGGCAGTCAGTTGTGATCCTGCATGAGGGATGTATGAAAGTCACTTAACTTTTCGCAGCTTTGATTCGCGGTGGGGGGGAGGTGCTTCGCTTCTCCCCCCGAAATTCAGGCCGGGGGCGGAGGCGCCCCGACTCACCCACCTGAAATTCAGGCTGGGGGGGGAGGCGCCCCACCTCGCCCGCCCGAAATTCAGGCCGGGGAGAAGCGCCCCGTCTCCCTGGCCGCGAAAGAAAAAGTGTAAAAAAAACCCAAAACCCTGTGATAGGCTACATAACGATTAACGTAGCCTATCATGGCTAGATTTCCAAAGTCAGCCATGATAGGCTACTTAAATCGTTACATAGCCTATCACGGGTGACTTTGGGAAAAAAAAAGCGCGTATGCAAATGGCAGCGCCCTATGTGTGCCGCCATTTGCGTTCCTTATTTGCTCCCGGTAGTCTACGTAAAGATTTATGTAGACTACGGCAAAAATAAGGGCAATGCAAATAGCCGGGACCAAATAAGGAACGCAAATGGCGGCGCCCATAGGGTGCCGCCATTTGCGTACGCGCTTTTTTTTTTTCAAAGTCACCCATGATAGGGTACGTAACAATTTACGTAGCCTATCATGGCTGACTTTAGAAATCTAGCCGTGATTGGCTACGTTAATCGTTACGTAGCCTATCACGGGTTGTTTTTTTTTTAACTTTACTTTGCAATGGCGGCAGCGGCAGCCGATCAGAAGACCGGCTGCCGCCCCCGCCCCCGACGAAAAGCCGACGAACCACCACCGGGACCCACCACCGGGAGGGACATTCGCCAAAGGTAAGTCCCATCCCGGGGGGGGCGGGGGGCGGAGAATTTCACCGCCGATTTCGGGGGCCCGAATGCATTGGCACTCGGCCCCCTGAAGATTCGGGGAGAAATTCTCCGCCATCCCTATCCTGCATTAGAAACGGAAGCAGAAAACCCCATTTTAAATGCAGGATTGTAGGCAGGTGCATTTTTTTTTTTAAATTCAGTCAGTGGAGGGAGATGTGCTCTGTGCCTGGATACTGGTTTTGTGCATCTCCCCTTTAAAAATCATATGGATTTAGGAGGATCCCTTTTTTGATTTTATGTACCCTTGTTTTACCTAGTACCTCCCAACTAGGGATCGCAGATAAATCTGCCACAGACTCCAGCGATTCTGGATTCTTTAGAATCTGCCCCCCCCCCCAGAGTCCATGGCAGACTGGACTACCACCCCCCAACCACCACCCAAAATCCCCCTGGGACGGACCTAAATCATGGCCACGGGCAGGGACGCAAATGGAGGCCACAGCAGCCCGGCAGCGGATGGCAGTCCCGCTGCGGATGGGCGCAGCCGGAAGCTCCACAGACTCACCATGGAGCAAGCCAGGCAGGATTCCAGGGGGAGGGATGGAGCACCTCCCCCCACAGATGCCACCAGCCGGAATGGCGTGTGGGGTTCGTACACCCCTACTCCCAACAAATTGGCTCCCTGGGAGAATGGGGGAGTCTTCTTCAGCCAAGCAGGAGAAAGCCTTCAAAGTCTGGATCTCACTGGCTATTTAGGGGACAACCCTATGCATGTTTTGACAGGAAAAAAGTCCCACAACTCCCAGCATTCCCCAGCCATGCAATTCATCTGGCAGAGCTTGACAACTTTTACGATCTTTTTCTAAAGCAGTTGCTTTAGGTGGGAAAGCAGTGCCTGTGTCACCCCCAAATCAGAAGGCAATTTGCTTTCTGTGGGATTTCCCTCCCTTCTTGACAAGAGGCAGACACAGGCAAACCTCCGGAGTTTGCAAACGGTGAACCAGATAACGCGGACCAGATTCAATACACTTTCTCAAAACACAGCGGATGATGGAATGAAAGACCCCTAACAAGCTATGAAAAAGAAATGGAACAGATTTCATAGCATTCATACATTGCTAGTTAATTTCTAGTGGGCTCCAGGCTTATCCAGAAAGGGGAGGTCCAACTGCCTTTCTCTTTCTGTCCCCCAGAGTCTTGCTCAGGGAGGCATATTGGGGCTCAGTCTCTTTTGGAGCACCTCAGTAGTGCCACCACTCGGGAGTGCCGCAGAGTAGCACTGCAGGCTCCAGCCCATTGAAGATGACAAAAGATGACAAACTTCCAAATTTCCATTGTATTACGTTGTAGGCCATCAAAATCTTGTAGATCCCTGGGGAGTAGCTATTACATGAAACGTGTTTAGTTTACAAAATATAAATGTTGATAGCACACTTGCAGTTTCTTTCCCCTCCTTTGAGATTATCCAGACAAGCTTTTTTATTCATTGGATAAAGAAGACACACCGATCTGAAAGTCAGGCTGGTAATGTTAGACCCATAAGACAAGCATTTGGATTGAAAAGGACTGGGGTCCCAAGCCCAACAGAGACAAATGGGTCCACTCCTGGTTGTCCTGTCCTCCTTTCAGGTTGCTATCTAGCCAAAGAATCCACGGTGTCTGCTTTTGAATGCCAGGTTGGTTGTGCAGAGGAGTGAAGGGTGCCTTATATATGTTTCTTCTTCTTCTTCTTCTTCTTCTTCTTCTTCTTCTTCTTCTTCTTCTTCTTCTCCCCCTCCCCCTCTTCTTCTTTCTTAAAGCAATCTATAAATATCCACGTTGTGCTCACAACAACCCTATGAGTTCAGTTAGGCAGAGTGAAAGTGGTGGCACAAGGCAGTGATCCCTGGTTCTGAGCAAGAATTCGAATTATCTTCTCCACAGTCCAAGCCCAACGCTCTTCACCGGTCTGCCTATTCATGAGGGACTACACAGGTCCCTTCTGTCACTGGTGAAACAGAAATCCTTTCCCAGCCCGCACCAATTACCACCTGAGTGAATTCCATACTTAGAGCAGCTCATAAGAGATCATACGTTCCTCTGGCACTGGCTGCCACAGCATGTCCAACAGGAGGTTCTGCACCCTGGGGAGAGAGAGGGAAAGAGAGCGGGAGAGAGAGATCCTAAATCAAGAAGATTTCTTCTTCCAAAGATTCAGCAAGCACCTTTGCCCCAGCACTTAAAGCTCGCTACAGCATATTCAGAAATGCCATGCTGGATCAGACCAAGGGTCCATCTCGTCCAGTATTTTGTTCACGGCATTCTGTTCATATTTGGCAAGGCACCTCTACAACACGGAGCTTAGAATGAAGAACATCATGATCGGTCCCAGGAGATTCAATGAGCAAGAAAAACTAGGACAAGGGAAGAGATTTGAGGAAGGGTGCCTTGAGACTAAGAGCAGAAGTATAGTAGAAGGACATAAGCAGAACCCTGCTTGTTCAGTCCAAGAGTTTTGTGCAGTACCACAATTCTTACAGGGGCAAATCATGGGAAGCCCACAAATACGACATGAAGGAATTCCCTCCCCCACCCCCATCAAAATGGAAAGAAAACATGTAATGTCGGGTAGATTAGATTAAGTGAGCAGAAAGAATTAGAACGGGGAAGGAGTTTTGAGAAAGTAGCAGTGAGAACGTGTAATAAATATAATCAATCAATCAATCAATCAATATAATAAATAAATTCAATCAAGGCATTTAGATCTGGAACAAGGACAATTCTTAGGACTTGGAGTGTGGTTCATACAGGAGATAAATTCATATCAAAGCTTTGAATGCGGGAAATGTTTTAGTGAGCACAACCGATTTATCAGCAATGTAATTAATTGTGCCCCCACCAAGTGAAAAGGCCTTAAGGAGGGAGAGAAACAAAAGACCAAGCGAGTATATTTACCTTGTTCCAGAGAAAGGGGGATGCAAAGGACCTCCCTTCCTGGATGGTACTGGATACTTTGAAACTCACAGCAGGCACTGGATTTCCTCTGGGCTCCAAACCTCTCACAATATACAGCTCTCTGACAACATTGCTAAGAGTTGTGGGAGTCAGCCCTTAATGTGTCTTGTTCAAAGGGAGTGAAAACAGGAAGAAATTACATTTAGGATGCTAGGTTGGGAAAGAGGTTATGTTGCTCCAATCTTTTGGTCCCCCATCCACCCCACCCCCACGCCCCTTGTTGATATGGAAAATAATATCGACAGCATCTATGAAATCATGGATTTTATGTTAGAAATCCATTGTACACACAGGTAGAAAGATCATGGAGTGCTTAACTCTCTAAACAGTTATTTCCACACCCTCATCACAGCCATCTGTCCCCCTGGTTCAGTGATGCAGGATGCAGAGAGATGCCTTTAGCTTGTGTCCCTGGGAAAGGTGGGGTCTTTTTTCCTCTGGTCATTCAGATACAACTCAAAATGTCAGATGGAATGAAGGGTCTGAAGAGAGGAAACTTCGGCATGTTTACTTGAGAGTAAGCCCCCACTCAGCTGTGGATGTGTCTGGTGGTGAAAAGAAAATCTGATGATGTAAAGAACAATATTGTTTTGGAACCTGGAATGTCAGATCAATGAATCAAGGTAAGCTAGAGGTGGTCAAACATGAGATGGAAAGACTGAACATCGACATCCTGGGAATCAGCGAACTAAAATGGACAGGCATGGGCGAATTTAATTCAGGTGACCATCATATCTACTACTGTGGGCAAGAATCCCTTAGAAGAAATGGAGTAGCACTCATAGTCAACAAAAGGGTGGGAAAAGCAGTACTGGGGTACAATCTTAAAAACGATAGAATGATCTCAGTATGAATCCAAGGCAAACCATTCAACATCACAGTAATTCAAGTCTATGCCCCAACCACTGAGGCCAAAGAAGCTGAGGCTGATTGCTTCTATGAAGACCTACAACACCTTCTAGAACTAACACCAAAAAAAGATGTCCTCTTTGTCATAGGGGATTGGAATGCTAAAGTAGGAAGTCAAGAAATCACAAGGATAACAGGCAAGCATGGCCTTGGTGCACAAAATGAAGCAGGACAAAAGCTAATAGAGTTTTGCCAGGAGAACACGCTGATCATAGCAAATACACTTTTCCAACAGCACAAGAGTGACTCTACACATGGACATCACTGGATGGTCAATATCAAAATCAGATTCTTTATGTCCTTTGCAGTCAAAGATGGAGAAGCTCTATACAGTCAGTCAAAACAAGACCTGGAGCTGACTGTGGCTCAGATCATGAGCTTCTTGTTGCAAAATTTCAGCTTAAATTGAAGAACGTAGGGAAAACCACTAAACCATTCAGGTATGACCTAAATCATATCCCTGATGAATATACAGTGGAGGTGAGGAATAGATTTCAGGGATTAATCCTAATAGACAGAGTGCCTGAGGAACTATGGACAGAGGTCCGTAACATTGTTCAGGAGGCAGCAACGAAATCCATCCCAAAGAAAAAGAAATGCAAGAAAGCCAAGTGGCTGTCTGATGAGGATTTCCAAGTAGGTGAAGAAAGAAGGGAAGCGAAAAGCAAGGGAGAAAGGGGAAGATATATCCAACTGAATGCAGAGTTCCAGAGTATAGCAAGGAGAGACAAGAAGGCCTTCTTAAATGAACAATGCAAAGAAATCAAGGAAAACAACAGAATGGGAAAGACTAGAGATCTCTTCAGGAAAATTGGAGATCTCAAGGGAACGTTTTGTGCAAAGACGGGCATGATAAAGGACCAAGAAGGCAGGGACCTAACAGAAGCAGATGAGATTAAGAAGAGGTGGCAAGAATACACAGAAGAACTATACAGGAAAGATCTGAATGTCCCTGATAGCCATGATAGTGCGGCCACTGAACTTGAGCCGGACATCCTCGAGAGTGAAGTCAAGTGGGCCTTCGGAAGCATTAGTAACAACAAAGCTAGCAGAGATGACAGTATTCCAGCTGAGCTATTTAAAATCCTAAAAGATGATGCTGTTAAAGTGCTGCATTCAATATGCCAACAAATTTGGAACACTCAACAATGGCCACAAGACTGGAAAAGGTCAGTTTACATTCCAATTCCAAAGAAGGGCAACGCCAAAGAGTGTTCAAACTACCGCACATTTGCGCTCATTTCACATGCCAGCAAGGTGATGCTCAAAATCCTACAAGCTAGGCTTCAGCAGTATGTGAACTGAAAACTACCAGAAGTACAAGCTGGGTTTCGAAGAGGCAGAGGAACTACAGATCAAATCGCCAACATTCGCTGCATCATGGAGAAAGCAAGAGAATTCCAGAAAAATGTCTATTTCTGCTTCATTGACTACGCTAAAGCCTTTGATTGTGTGGATCACAACAAACTGTGGCAAATTCTTAAAGTGATGGGAGTATCAGACCACCTTACCTGTCTCCTGAGAAACCTGTACAAGGGTCAAGAAGCAACAGTAAGAACCAGATATGGAACAACCGATTGGTTCAAAATTGGGAAAGGAGTACGACAAGGCTGCATATTGTCACCCTGCTTATTTAACTTATATGCAGAGTACATCATGAGAAATGCCGGGTTGGATGAATCAGAGGTCGGAATTAAGATTGCTGGGAGAATTATCAACAACCTCAGATATGCAGACGATACCACCCTAATGGCAGAAAGCAAAGAGGATCTCAAGAGCCTCTTGTTGAGGGTGAAAGAGGTGAGTGCCAAAGCTGGTTTGAAACTCAGCATTAAAAAAATGAAGATCATGGCATCTGGCCCCATCACCTCCTGGCATAGAGAAGGGGAAGAAATGGAAGCAGTGACAGATTTTACTTTCTTGGGCTCCAAGATCACTGCAGACGGTGACTGTAGCCATGAAATTAAAAGACGCTTGCTCCTTGGGAGGAAAGCTATGGTAAACCTAGACAGCATAGTAAGAAGCAGAGACATCACCTTGCTGACAAAGGTCCGTCTAATCAAAGCTATGGTTTTCCCAGTAGTAATGTATGGCTGTGAGAGCTGAACTATAAGGAAGGCTGAGCGTCGAAGAATTGATGCTTTTGAACTGTGGTGCTGGAGAAGACTCTTACGAGTCCCCTGGACCGCAAGGAGGTCAAATCAGTCCATCCTAAAGGAAATCAACCCTGAGTGCTCATTGGAAGGACAGATACTGAAGCTGAAGCTGAAATATTTTGGCCACCTAATGTGAAGAGAAAACTCTCTTGAAAAGACCCTGATGCTGGGAAAGACTGAAGGCAAAAGGAGAAGGGGACGTCAGAGGATGAGATGGCTAGATAGCATCACCGATGCAATGAATATGAACTTGAGCACACTCCGGGAGAGAGCGCAGGACAGGAAGGCCTGGCGAGCTATGGTCCCTGAGGTCATGAAGAGTCGGACACGACTGAATGACTGAACAACAACAACAACAGTGTCTCCCTTCCTCCCTGGCATGTGTGCAAAGGAGCAGTGTAGGTGGGGGAGTCTGCTTTTCATACCTTAACTTGTGCTGTAATTTTTCCTCGCAGCCCCCAGGAAAGCTACGACTTACTTCTGAGTAGACATAAGATAGTGTTGTAAGTCTGGGAACCTCAGCACACTTACTTGGAAGTAAGCCCAACTGAACTCAATGGGGTGCTCTGAATCAACAGAGGATGTTGATTCTGAGCTTGGTGGGGTGGGGCATCAGATCTGTCACCTTTCTTTGCAGGGAGGCTTTTTACCCTCTTCTCCCTCCCTTTGGGCAATGTGCTCAAGCATTTACATGGCAGACATGGAGAGAATGCGCAGGTGGCGGGTGATTTCTGCCCTCGCGCCTGTCAAATCTGCTTGGTCTCTCTCTATTCAAGGAACCCTCCCAGCTGTTCTTCCCTCCTTGCCAAGAGGATCCCCACTCAGGATCTCCCAGGTGCAGTATTCAAAGTCATTCATTACTGCAAAACGTCCTCCTTCAGATGACTGCCCAATTTCATTCTCCATCTGAAGATCAACCTGAGCATTTTGCTCAGTGGGATGATAGCATGTACCCAGTACTAAACTGCTTTTGGGGCCAGCTTGTGTCACCCACAGTGATCCTGTAGAGGGGCCTGCCCCCTGTTATGTTTGTAGTTTGTTTTCCATTATGCCTGCTTTGACATTCAGAATGACACCATCTCTGGTACGCTCTTCCCTGTCCTTCCTATAGCATTTGCATCCAGAGTAAACGTGTCCCACCGGTTCTCTCCATTCTATGTTATGCCCTCTATATTCCCCCTTAAAAAAAAAAAGCAGCACTCCAACTCTCCCATCTTGAATCAAAGGCTTGTAGCACTGGTATATGTAGTGAGCTGGTTAGTGAGCAGAAAACATGGACTCCACATAGTACCCAACATGCCTAGAGACCTGTGTAGTGCAACGTAACCCACACTTTATGGTTACGAAAGCAGGCCTTGGACACGGGCTGGCAATTCACAAGCTGCCTTGAAGCTGTTTATGCAGGGTCAGTTATGTCATCCTGAAGGAAGAGATCGGGGTGAATTACCTTGAGCCTCACAGAAGAGTTGGGAGACTCCCCCACCCCAAAGGCAAGCAGTGCCCCAGGAGAAACGTTTCGACCACCTTTTCGGGTGAGGGAGAAGCCTGCCTTCTCTTGTGTGTGTGTCAGCCTGTTGGTATGAGAAAGGAGGGGAGAGGCATTGCTCATTGTGCCCCTGGGACCCAGACAGACATTCAGGGTGTGGCTACTGCTTTGTCACCTGAAGGGAGGTGTGGACCTTTTTTGTACATATTTATTCTGTATCCATTTTCTATCCAGAAACTGTCATCTTTCGCACACGTGGCTTGTTTCAATTTGATAACCAAAGGACTCTGATTACTGGAATTCACAGGATCAGAACTCCAGACCAATACAGCATACGAACACCCATCCATGGTATCCCCCTCCAGAAGTGTCTTGTGGGTGTGTTTTACCCTAGGGCCCTTTGGCTTTTTGTCTGGCCGTCACGTTTTACAATACGCTCATGCCCAGGAACTGCCAGGTAAAAACTGGTGGGCACAGGTCTGGTCCTCCACAGCCCTCTGGGCCACCTAATGCTGTCTCCTCCTCCCCCAGTAGAAGGAAATGTTTCATGTGCTCATAATGTTCACTAGTAACAATGGTGCTGTGAGTGCTCATTCATAGACAATGCATCCAAAAGTGTTGTCTTGATCCTGGTTCTTATGGCAGCGTTCTTATGACAAGGTCAGTGTTGACCTGACTTTGTCAAGCTGAAGTCCAGCCATGCTCACTTTTCCCCCTGCTTGACCTGTGTCAGATGCTGAAGCTTCCAGTCAAATCTCACAAAAATGTTTTTCTGCTGCTCTCCACCTGCACGAAAAGCTCTACAGAGAGAGTGGCACAGGCAATACTTCTTCCCCTGAGAATTCTCAAAATCATAGTGATTTATTCATATTCTTACCAAAGCTCAAGAGGTTTTTCCAGAGACTGCAGCTGAGACCATTAAGATAACCATTGGAATCAAAGAAAACATGGGGTAACTTCTTGCCTGCAACATTTGGTGGCACAAATATCTCAGTACCACTGAGAGCTTGGGCTTTAGGGCAGGCTGCTAAGGTGACTCTGTCTGTGTGAGGTTCCATCAAATTCCCCGTAGGGTCTGAAGCCAGAGCTGGGCACCATCAGTGTTTGTAAAGATCCTGCAGCACCAGCCTTGCGGGCGTGGGTGGTAATTTCTTTATTTATTTGCCTTCTTCTAGTTTCCTGGCTCTCGAGTTCAGAGGAACAGTCAAAAGGGAGGTAGAGCAAGCCGGCCGAACTGCAATGATATCACTGCTCCTGCTGCTGTTTCTGCCCAGTGCAGCCTGTGGGATGCAGAAGAGAAAGTGCCCCTTGAACGTGATCAGAGATCAAAATGGATCCATCCATTATTACCAGCCGGGAGATCAGCTTGTGAGCGGAGTCGTATCTGTACGATATATACGCAAACAAGAACCATATGTCTTCTGCAAGCCACCATTCACCGGATTGTATAGGTAAGTACAGATGTCTTAATAAGATGTAATTTTTGCCAACCTGCATTCTGATTGGTCCTGTTTCCAGGACACAACCCTATTTCCTGGTACAACTGGTTATTCCTAGCTATTCACTCTCCTTATTTTCCCTCATTGTGCCTTTTGAAGGTGAATTAGGAGTACCATGAAGAGTGAGGCAACATTTATTTCAGTATGATGACATATGGCTGGATAAATACGGTTCCCTATCATAGTTTCAACCGAAAGAAGAAGAAAACCCTTTGCTTTTCAACCTTGTGACAGTGGAGCTAGGGTGGCTGTTTCTTGAGGGTGGTCTGAACACAACTGCCATCAGGCAGCTTCCCCCTCCATCCCCAGCATTACCTCCCATAATCAGGGAGCAAATGTAGTTAGGTGTATTTGTGTTGCAGCCATTCGATAGGAAGTAGAACAACACACATATCTTCACTGAATGTTTGGTGAGAAGAGGGGTGTCTCCACCAGTGATTTACTCTGAGTTGGCTGTGTGTGAAGGTCATAAGGGATATATGACATCATGACCACCCGGCAGCAATCCAGAGCTTCTCAGGGTTGTGATTTGGTCCATGCCAGGTTCCAAACCCCACCACGAAGCATGTTCTGTGAAGCAATTTTCATTTCTTCACCAAACATACTTGTGGGTGGTAGTTGGAGGGAACATCATCTGATTGACAGGGGTCCTCAACCAATATGAGAGGCTTCCCCCCTCCCCCCTTTCTCCTGTCCCATGAAACTCCAGATGCACCTGCATTTCAAAAGCAAGCCTCACTGAGCACAGTGGGAGTTCATTCCGTATATTTTATTTTATTTTATTAATTTATATTTTTGCTTTTACGTCCTGCCTTTTTATCTCCGAGGAACTCAAGGTGGCTTATATTATCCTCCTCCTCTCCATTTTATCCTCACAACAACAACCCTGGAGGTAGGTTGGGCTGAAAGGCTGTGACTGGCCCAAAGTCACCCAGTGAGCTTCCATGTCTGAGTGGAGACTAGAACCCGGAACTCCCGGCTCCCAGTCCAACACTCTCATCACTGCACCACACTGGCTCTCAAGTATGTGAGTAGACACACATATGCTTGTGCTGGGGAAAACTTCACCAGTCCAGATCTGTAATGATCTCCAAGAATTGATCAGAATTAGGAGAATGTTGCTGCCTGAGGCAAAGGGCAAAATGGAGCCCCCTCACATCTGCGCATCAGAAGAGCCATGTGGATTAGACCAAGGGTCCATCTAGTCCACTATTCTGTTCACACAGGGGCGACCAGCTGTCCACCAGAAACCCACAAGCAGGACAGAGCACAACAGCACTCTCCTACCAGTTGGATCTGATTTTGGTGGGGTGGAGTTTCTATTCTGGGTTTGAGTTACAACCCGCAAGATGTCTCAAGGATCTGTCCAACGTCCTGGACCCTATCCCCCAAATGTGTGCAACATCTTGGATAGCTCCTTTAGGCTTCTGGCTGGTTGTAACCTAAACACAAAGAGGAATCTCTGTCCCAACAAAACTCGATACATCACTCCTCCTGTTCCAACCCATGTTCCCCAGCAACTGGCATACCTAGGCACACTCCTCCTGAAACTAGAGGTACCATATAGCCTTCTGGACCATGGATAGCCTTATCATCCATCCATTTGTCCAACCCCTTTTTGATGCCATCCAAACCTGTGGGCCTCACTACATCTTGTGGTAGAGAAATCCATAGTTTAACCATGTGCTGTGTGAAGAAGCCCTTCATCTTTATCTGCCTTCAGTCTGCTCCCCATCAGCTTCATGGGATGACCCCATTTGGGTTCTACTATTATGAGAGAGGGAGAAAAATGTCTCCCTATCTACAATCTCCACACCATGCATCATTTTGGACACCTCTATCATGTCTCCCTGTACCCTCCATTTTTCCAAGCTAAACAATCCCAGCTGTTGTAGCCTTCTCTCCTAGGGGAGTTTCTGCAGCCCTTTCATCATTTTTGTTGTCCTCCTCTGCTCTTTCTACAGCTCAACAGTATCTTTTTTTACGCCTGGTGACCAGAACTATACATAATATTCTAAATGTAGTTGCACTATAGACTTGTAGAAAGGCAGTAAGATATTGGTCGTTTTGTTCTCCATTCCTTTTCTAATTCTGCCTAACATGGAGTTGGCCTTTTTTACAGTGGCTGCACACTGGTATGACATTTTCATCAAGTTCTCCACCAAAACCCCCAAATCTCTTTCTTGATCAGTCCCCACCAGCTGCTTATATGTGATCTTTGCTGCTTATATTTGATGTTGGAATTTGTTTTCCCCAGCAGGAATCCCTTTTACACGGTGATAGTTTGATTGCTTACATTGAACAGCCATTCAAATCTGCCATTTGGATCCCCATTGCGTACTTCGGAGAGATCCTTTTGGAGCTCCTCATAATCCCTTTTTATTTTCACCACCCAAAGCACTGGGTGTCATTGGCAAACATGGCCACTTCACTGCTCACTCCTGCTTCCAGATCATTTACAAACAGTTTGAAAAGCATCGGTCCTAATACAGATCCCTTTGGGACCCCACTCTTTTCATCCCTCTATTGGTCCACTCTTTTCATCCCTCTATTGGGAGAATTTTGCTATTTATTTCTAATCTCTGCTTTCTGTCCATTCAGCTGATACTGATCCATTGGAGGACCTGTCCTCTTATACCATGACTGCTAAGATTACTTAGGAGTCTTTGATGAGGAACTTTGCAAAAGCCTTTTGGAAGTTCAAGTAAACCACATCTCCCACATCACCCCTGTCGCCTTTTTTATTGACACTTCCCAAGAACTTTAAAGGTTAATGAGTAGAGATGGCAGAGAATTCCGCCACGGATTCCAGTGAGGCTGGATTCTTTAGAAAATGGCCTCCTGCCCCCTGCCCCACCCCGCGGAAACCCCTCGATGGAACTTACCTGGGGTGGATGCGGCGGATGCGACAGCGGCGGCAGCAGCGGCTGGCCTCCTGGCCAGCTGCGGCTGGGCTGCTGCGGCCGCCATTGACATCCTTGCAGCTGTGATAGGCTACGTAAGAATTTACATAGCCTATCACGGCTACCCCCCCCCAAAAAAAAAACCCGGCGTACACAAATGGTGGCGGCTATGGTGGCCCCCATTTGCGTTCCCTATTTTTCACCATTCTAGCCTACGTAAATATTTACGTAGGCAATTACGGCGAAAAAAAAGGGAACCGCAAATAGTGTAGTGGGTGCTATTTGCATTCTTTTTTTTCTCGCTGTTTTATCCTACATAAATATTTATGTAGGCTTTTACGGTGAAAAAAAAAAGAAACACAAATAGCACCCACTACACTATTTGCGGTTCCCTTTTTTTCACCGTAGGATACAACGTCATTTACGTATGTCGTTGTTGTTTTTTTGCCCAGCCATGATAGGCTATGTAAAGACTTATGTAGCCTATCACAGCTGCCTGGTTAGATGCAAATGGCGGCCGCTGCCGGGGCCGCCATTCGCGTCTGCACCAGCCAGTCCACAGCCTGAAATCTGGCTGAGGACGGCCCTGGCTGGCCAGCTGCTCTGCGGAGACGCCATGGAGGAGAGCTGGTCGGGCAGGATTCCGGGGAGTGGACCGGATCGCCTCCACCCCTATTGAGGATTATGGGGGGAGGGACAGAGTGCCTCCCCTCCACCATGAACACAATCCGCGGAAAGGTAAGTAACTTTCGTACATCCCTATTAATGAGACAGGAGTTCCCTTTCTGGAATCCATGTTGATTCTTTTTCAGTAGGGCTTCTCCTTCTACCTTCATAATCATTTTAACTTTAATAATACTTTCCCCCAATTTACCCAGAAGAGTCATTAAGCAAACCAGTAGGTAATTTCCCAGATCCCCTCTGGATCCCTTTTTGAAGATTGGTGTAACATTGGCCATCTTCCAGGCTTCTGGTAAAGAGGCTGATCTTAGGGCTATGTTGATTCTTTTGGTAAGAAGATCAGCAATTTCATCTTTGAGTTCTTTGAGAACTCTAGGATGGATACAATCTGGGCATGGTGGTTTATTAACTTCATCTTTTGTCACCAGAGTTTGCCTCAGTTGCTCAGACTTTCTTCCTGAAGACATCGGTTCAGGCACAGGTATCTGTCCTAACCTTCTGCAGTGAAGACCAAGAAGAATTCATTCAGCTTCTCTGCAAGCTCTTTGTCTTCCTTTAGTACGCCTTTAACTCCAGTGTCATCCAACAGTCCAACTTCCTCCTTAGCTGGTTTCCTGCTTCTGATTTATTTAAAGAATCCTTTATCATTGGCCTTGATATTATAAGTGATATGTTCTTTGAAATGCTTTTTTTCATCTCTTATTGTCTGCTAGCATCACATTTGTGCAAGCTTGTGCTCCCTTTTGTTCTTCTCATTTGGGCAAGACTTCCATTTTCTGAAGGAAGTGTTTCTTTTCTCTAATAACTTCCTTGACACTTGCCATTAGCCATGCTGGTGACTTAGCTCTGGATAGGGGTGAATGCTCCTTCCTTGTTCTCCTCGACCTCTCAGCGGCTTTTGATACCGTTGACCACGGTATCCTCCTGGACCGCCTGGAGGGGTTGGGCATTGGAAACACTGTATTGTGGTGGTTCCAGTCCTTCCTCTCTGGCAGGTACCAGAGGGTAGCACTGGGAGAGGAGGTTTTGGACCCGTGGCCACTTACTTGTGGGGTGCCACAGGGTTCCATCCTCTCCCCGATGCTATTTAACATCTATGTGAAGCCACTGGGGGCTATCATCAGGAGGTTTGGGGTGCAGTGTCATCAATATGCGGATGACACTCAGCTCTACCTCTCATTCAAATCTTCACCAAGGTTGGCCGTAGAATCCCTGTCCAAATGTCTGGAGACGGTGAGTGGCTGGATGGGGAGGAATAAGCTGAAGCTGAACCCTGACAAGACCGAGGTACTTTTGGTGGGAGACAAGAGGAGGCTGGGGGATGTTGACCTGGTGTTGAATGGGGTACAGCTACCCTTGAAAGACCAGGTCCGCAGCCTGGGGGTCATTTTGGACTCCCAGCTGTCCATGGAGGCTCAGGTGTCAGCTGTGAGCTGGACAGCGCTGTATCAACTCCATCTGATACGGAGGCTGCGCCCCTACCTTCCCAACCATCTGCTCCCATCGGTAGTACGTGCCCTGGTCTCCTCTCGTTTAGACTACTGTAATGCGCTCTACGTGGGGTTACCCTTGAAGACGGTTCGGAAACTGAAGCTGGTACAGAACACGGCGGCTCGCCTGATTAAAGGCAGCCGCCGGCGAGATCACATCACTCCAGTGCTGAAGGAGTTGCACTGGTTACCACTTGTTTTCCGGGCCAAATTCAAGGTGTTGGTTTTGACCTTTAAAACCCTATATGGTTCCGGCCCAGCCTATCTTAAGGAGCGCCTCCAGCAACACCAGATAGGCCGCTTAACAAGATCAGCCTCGGATGGCCTTCTCTCTGTCCCCTCAGCCAGGACAGCTAGACTGGTGGGGACGAGGGAGAGGGCCTTCTCTGTGGTGGCCCCCACTCTGTGGAACTCCCTCCCTAGGGAACTCCGTCATGCCCCCTCTTTAATGAGCTTCCGTCGTGCATTAAAAACGTGGTTGTTCAGGCAGGCATTAGGGGTGGGTTAGGGTATTTTTTTTTAAAAAAAATTATGGTAAAATTTTATTGTTTTAAATTGTTTATGGTGGGTTGTACATCGCCCAGAGTGGCTGGGTGACCAGTCAGATGGGCGATTAATAAATTTAATAAATAAATAAATAAATTAGAATCATAGAATAGTAGGGTTAGAAGGGGCTTATAAGACCATCGAGTCCAACCCCCTGCTCAATGCAGG
Source organism: Heloderma suspectum (assembly GCF_057233095.1). Taxonomy (NCBI): domain Eukaryota; kingdom Metazoa; phylum Chordata; class Lepidosauria; order Squamata; family Helodermatidae; genus Heloderma; species Heloderma suspectum. The sequence continues at coordinate 393,055,312 of NC_139459.1, forward strand.
AATCCAAGTCAGAGCATCCCAGAAAGGTGGCTGTCCACCATTCATCATTCTGGGATGATCAAGAAGAGATTCTGGCCTTCCTCTCTGTGACAACCTTTCAAGTAATTGAAAAGCACTATCCTTTCTCCCCTCAGTCTTCTCTTCTCAAGGCTAAATATGCCCAGTGGGCAACAGGTCTCTTCCTTAACACGTCGCTGCCACCTCCCAACATCAGCCCTTGTGGTAGGTTCCCAATATTTCATGAACTGTATCTTGGAGGATCCAGCTGTTTACCTCACTCCAATGCCATTTACTCCTGGGCTGTGTTTCCACCAGCAATTTACTCCAACCTGGCTGTGTGGTGAGGTCTCTTTGTTTCCACGATGTCATGGCCATTCAGCACCAGCCCTGCATTTTGTCATGGAAAACCCGCTTATTTTGAGACTAGTTATAGTCCAACTTTTCCTGCTTACTTTGGCTCCATTACTGGGCTGTTTGCATAACCACACTGGGTTGGGTATCACAGCCCTGCCCCTGGAGCGTGTACCCCGGCCCTTCAGGGTTTGTTGCTCAACTGCCAATGACCTCACCAGAAGCAGCATGTGAAGGTGAGGGGGAGATGATACTGGAGGGAACAGTCAGGTGGAGATGAAGAGATGCACACAGAAACACCTATGGCATGCAGCATTCCCCCCCCCTCCCCCGGGCATCCCCATGAAGTTCCCAGTCAAGGTGGTGGCAGGGAAATCAGGAGAGCTGCAAAGATGGCTTCTCAGAGAGTCGTTAAGGTATCAAGGTGCAAAGACAGCTTCATGGAGAGTTGTTAAGTCATAAATTTGTTCAGGCACATCCCCGGTTTAGGGGAAGGAAGGGTTTAAAAGGGGGGGATGCTGCACACACAACTTTGCTTTTACGCTCCTCTTTTTTAAAGTGAAGTGTGCTTTATTAAAATGCACTTTAAAGGAAAAAACCTAACGGTCTGGAGTGGAGCAGAAGGGGGTGAGGGGTGAAGAGATGAAGAGATGCCCAACTAGCATATCACCCACCATCTCTCTTTACCATTTCCACCCAGTGTATTTCGCCTCAGCGCTTTGTTCCACTTTGTGTGGGTGTGTGCTAGAGTGTGTTACTTCTGAGTAAACTCATTGGCTGAAAGGCTTTCCTTTCCTGGGAGCAAGTGCCATTGCAATCTGTGTGGCTTGCTTCTGAGTAGGCATGCATAGGAATGTATCCCCTTCAATGCATTTAGTTGGAATTTGCCCCTCCCATTGACTTCTCTGACTGCTTCTTCTCCCTTTTGCTCACCAGTTTGATCCCCCCCCCCAGCTTATGGGAGGGGGTCTCCCTTCTCAGCCACACAGGAGAAAGGCTTGACAGTTAAGATTTCAATGTGCATCAAAAGTGCCTTCGATTGAGAAGCCAGCCAGCCACTACTTCTTCTTCTAGCCCAACATGCAGGGTCGTAGGGAAGCCAGAATAAGGGGAGGAGCAACAACAGTGCTGTGTGTGTGTGTGTGTGTGTGTGTGTGTGTAGCAAGCTGAGTCTAATGAAGAAAGTGTCTCTATGAAGTGGTCACTAGGGACCGGGGGAGGGGCTCTAGAGATGGGGATGCTGCACACACAGCGATGAGAAGCTGGGTCTTTAAGGGCTGTGGGAAGTAGTAAAGGAGAAGATGCGTTTGGGGAAACATCGCAACGAAGTTGCAAACAATGTGATAGTATGGGAACACACCCCTGCTTTTCCTTTCTGTTCTGACATGTGACGGGGTCAGCTCTTCTGAGAGACACATGGCCTGAATGCCCAGCGCCTTCCAACTGATATTCCCCAGCAGCTGGCTTTCAGAGGCACCCTGCCTCTGATACAGAGGAAACTTAGAGCTACAATGAGTCGCAGCTAGGGATGGGTGGATTCCAGTCCTTTCATCCTGGCAAGGAACCTGAGATCCATCCCTCACCCAGGAATACTCTTCTGCCGGCTCCGCTCCACACCGATTCCATGGAGCCAGCTGCCAGCTCCGTAGAACTGGCGATACAGCTGGCTGCCATTGCCGTGCCATATCACTGGCTGAGTGAGGGCTGACTCTGGACACACATGGTGTCTGCTACTCCATTTGCAGCTGTAAAGCCCTTTGTTTAAGCTAATTGCAGCCATTTGCGACTAGAGTCAGCCTCACTCAGCGAGCGATACGGGATGGCAATGGCGGCCGGCCATATTGCCAGCAATACAGAGCCGGCTGATGGCTCCGCCGGATCAACTAGGGCAGGATCCGGTTCTGGGCTGTTCTCAAGGGAGGCGGAGGTGAGTGGTGCCATTCTGCCATGGACTCCGGAGGACAGATTCTTTGGAATCCAGCCTCACTGGGGTCCATGCCAGAATTCTCCGCCATCCCTAGTCGTAACCATGGACAGCCTTATCCTCCATGGATTTGCCTAATCCCTGTTTTAAAGACAAGCTGACTCCTGTCACGACAACTTGTGCTAGCAAATGCTAGTTTAACTCTGTGCTGTATGAAGAGTGACTTCCTTTTGCCTGTCCAGAGTCTCCCACCAATCTGCTTCATGGGATCACCCCAGGTTCTAGCATCTCCACTCCATGTTTAATTTTATGCCCCTCTATCATGTCTTAACTGCACTTTTCTACGCTAAACAGGGGATCAGGTCTTCTGAGGCCCTTAGATGTATAATGCAAAGAACATGATACTTTATTTTCATTGAACCTCCTCATCATTGTTATCATCATCGTCTGCAGTGTAGGAAAGGTCAGATACTGGCACATCCTGTCCTTCCTGTTTGCCATTCATGAGATCAATCAGAATCCCAGGCTCTTACCCAACATCACCCTGGGCTACAACATCTATGAGACCCATTTCCATGGAAGATTGACCTCTGATGCCATGCTGGACCTGCTTGCCAGTGGAGCAACCAACGTTCCAAACTACAGCTGCGGACGACGGAATAACCTGCTGGCCATTCTGGAAGGGGCTGAATCTGACACCTCCATCCAGATTGCAACCATGTCAGGTATCTACAAGATCCCACAGGTATGGCAGTAGGAAGTAGGTCAACGACCTCCAGGAAGAAGAGCTAGGACCATCCTGTTCTCTGCTGGTGGTGACAGGGTAGGCCTCCCTAAAGCACTAGTGGGAATAGAGGGAGGGAGTTGTTCAACCACCCAGCAGTGAAGGGAGGGATGAGAGGTTTGTCATGCTGAACAACAGCCTAGCTAAAGAGGCTGCCCCCATCCCTTATGTCCACTTCAGCCTGAGCCAGGGGTAGGGGTGCATGAAAGCCACTTACCTGGTCTCGCAGCTTGCTTCGCGGTGGGGGGGAGGTGCTTCGCTGCTCCCCCCTAAGTTCAGGCTGGGGGGGGAGGCTTCCCGCCTCGCCCGGCCGAAATTCAGGCCGGGGAGGAGGCGCCTCGCCTCGCCGGGCCGCAAAATAAAAAGTAAAAAAAACAAAAACAAAACGCCCCCGTGATAGGGGTAGTCTTTACGGAGACTACAGTGACCAAATAAGGAACGCGAATGGTGGCTCCCTATGGGGGCCACCATTAGCCGTACATGCTTTTTTTTTTTAAGTCACCCGTGATAGGCTACGTGACGATTTACATAGCCTATCACGGCTGACTTTGCAGATCTAGCCATGATAGGCTACGTTAATCATCGCATAGCCTATCACGGGGGCGTTTTTTTTTTTTTACTTTTATTGGAATGGTGGCGGCGGCGGCAGCCGGTCGAAAGACTGGCTGCCGCCTCTGCCCCTGTCGAAGACCTGCCGAACCGCCGCCGGGACCCGCCGCCGGGAGGGACATTCGGGAAAGGTAAGTCCCATCCTGGGGGGGGCGGGGGGCGGGGTGTGTGTGGAGAATTTCTCCCCGAAACTACTTTGGGGGGCCGAATACGTTGGCACTCGGCCCCCCGAAGTTCCGGGGAGAAATTCTCCCCATCCCCAGGGGACTCTCAGGCCCTGCAGGGCACCCTTGAGCCTCAGGGAATAAGGGGTTCAACCACGACACCCTGTCTCCAAGCCTGAAAATTTTAAACTGTAGCAACAACTAAGAGGAAAGCTCTTGAATCTTAACTGGAATGAAGCACATGCATTCTTTGGAGAGAGGTGATAATTCATTGGCAAAGGGAAAGGTGAAAGGAACAATGCACAGCAGAACAGAGCAGTCTTTGAAAATGACACTTGGAGATTAGATAGATAGATAGATAGATAGATAGATAGATAGATAGATAGATAGATAGATAGATAACAAAGCTACCCAAACCTGCCCTTTACCGAGGTGTGGGTCTTCCAATAGGTCAGGGCCCAGTCTGATCCTGGGTGTTACAGAAATACAACAGGGGTTGCAATGTCCTTATTTTATCTATCTATCTAACTATCTATCTATCTATCTATCTATCTATCTATCTATCTATTTATTTATTTATTTCCATAGCTCCCCATAGCTGAAGCTCTCTAGCAGGCCCACTGATTTAAAACTCAAATCAGCCAAAGAGTAGCTACACTTCAAAAGGCCTTTGAGATGTTTTGGTACCTCTCCTGCCCACCGCATGCATCACAGACCCATCGCAATGACCGGCCCTTAGTTGGATATCAACAATCTCAGGTGAATAAGTATCTAAACTTTATGCTGAAAACAAAACAAAACACCAGTCTCCTCGTTTCCTCACTAGATCAGTTATGGCTTTGCTGCTCATGCTCTGAATGCCAAAACTCAGTTCCCTTTTATCTACCGGATGGCCCCAAAGGAAGAAGCCCAGTACCCAGGGGTCATCCAACTGCTCCTGTATTTTGGATGGACGTGGGTTGGTCTCTTTGCTCCAGACAATGACAATGGAGAGAGGTTCCTGAGTGCTTTGACCCCCCTGTTGCTGAGCAGTGGGATTTGTGTTGCCTTCTCAAGAAGACTACCACAGATGTTTCTACAGGAAACGTTCCATCAGGAAGTATCCTCTGTCTGGAGTACACAAGTCACTGTATTGCTTTACTACCAAGACTCTTTCAACCCAACTGTTCCAGTGATTGTACCACATGAAATTGGGACAAAGGTCTGGATCACAACAGCTTCTCAGGACATTAACATGCACCTTTATCATGTGTCTCATAAGTTCAAGTACTTGCACGGCTCGTTCTCCTTCTCAATGAAGACCAAAAAAAGAACAAAATGTGACTACTATTTACCATATTCCTCTTCTCTTGGAGAGTTTTTTGGTAAAGCATTTCATTGTTTCTATTCCATGTATGCCTTGCCCATAAAAGGCTGGACAAAATGCATGGAGAGAGAGAATCAGGAGACACTGCCCCAGGAGGAGACTGAGAGAGCCCTGTCTCAAGATAGCTACAGTACATACAACAGTGTGCAAGCTGTGGCCCATGCCTCAGATGCTGCAGATTCCTCGAGATGGAAGCGGATATTGAGAGTGGGTGGAGGAGAAAGGCTGCAACATGAAACCCTACAGCCATGGCAGGTATTCCTCTTTATTTTCACTGCACATCCACAGCATATAGGAGCCCATAGTTGAACTCTGAAATCATTATCCTGGATCCAGACTCAAATATAGTAGTGAGGTCAATTTTTGCCCAATTCTGAGGTAAATATAGTTTGTGGGGCTCCTGGTAGAGGTTTATAATTTTGCCCACTACGTTGACATCAGAAGAATCCCCTATCCAGTGGTTGATCCCTGGTGCCCAGAGAGAGATCCATCCTTCTTAGTTACCAAATTATCAAATTGGTGTCTGCTGAGTCCCATTCCACAGGATCGCCGTGCCACTACTTAAGGGTGGGCCTATCTTCCCGGGAGTTGTCTCAGACAGGGGATTTCTCTCTGTCTCTGCCTCTCCTGTTCTATCTCCTGGCTCAGGTAACACTTGGGACAGAAGCCAGAGCTGTGTTATATTATTGCTCTGCTATTGAGTTCTGCTCAAGTCTGCTCCTAGTAAAACCTGGAGCCTCAGTCTAGATGTCTGGGTAGCTGCACATCTGCCCACCCCGAACACACAAATGCCTGTTATGGTAAAACAACATATTTAAGCTAAAACCCTATCTCTCCTCTCTAGTACACAAAGAGAGCAGAACTTTTTTGTTCCATATCATTGTGTTTAGATTTATGTATTTTGGATGGCAACAATTTTACCATGACTTTATTCTTCCTGTGCTGAGCTTTCCACAGACTCCTTGTGCCGTTCAGATCAGTCCTTGCTACTTCTTTGGGACAGTTTATTCCCCCCTGATTAAAATGGTTTGTTGCAACATTTAGCTGATTCAGTGTGGAGACAGCACATCCGGGTCACTCGTGACAGATGACACCGGATACCCTGGAGAAGATGCTGATGCTAGGGGGAGTGGAAGGCAAAAGGAAGAGGGGCCGACCAAGGCCAAGATGGATGGATGATATTCTGGAGGTGACAGACTTGACCTTGGGGGAGCTGGGGGTGGCGACGGCCGACAGGAAGCTCTGGCGTGGGCTGCTCCATGATGTCACGAAGAGTCGGAAGCAACTGACCGAATAAACAACAACAACAAACCGCAGCTGCCATTGGCGTTCTCTTCTTTTCACTTTTTTATCCTACGTAAATATTTATGTAAGTGTCAGGAGCGCCCTGGCGGCCTCTTTCAGTAGACTCCAATAGCCAACTCAAGACACAGACAAAATAATTCTTTTCAAGGCTTTAATCCTTTTACAACTCAATGACTCTTTCAGCTGCTAATAGGGATGGGGGAGAATTTCTCCCCGAAACTTCGGGGGGCCAAGTGCCAACGCATTCAGTCCTCCTAAGGTTGTTCGGGGAGAAATTCTCCGCCCCCCCCCCGGGATGGGACTTACCTTTCACAAATGTTGCTCCCGGCGGCAGGTCCCGGCGGTGGTTCAGCAGGTCTTCGTCAGGGGCGGGGGCGGCAGCCGGTCTTTCAACCGGCCACCGCCGCCGCAATTACAAGGCGTTCGCCATTACAAGAAAAGTAAAAAAAAAAAAAGCCCCTGTGATAGGCTACGTAACGATTTACATAGCCTATCACGGCTAGATTTGCAAAGTCAGCCGTGATAGGCTACGTTAATCGTCACGTAGCCTGTCACGGGTGATTTAAAAAAAAAAAAGCGCGTACGCTAGTGGCGGCCCCCATAGGGAGCCGCCATTCACGTTTCTTATTTGGTCCCTGTAGTCTACGTAAAGATTTACGTAGACTACGGCGAAAACAAGGGGAACACAAATAGACACGTGCCAAAATACATGCCAAAATACACAACATACACAAAATACGTGCCAAAATAAGGAACACAAATGGCAGCGCCCATGGGCGCCGCCATTTGCATACGTGCGGTTTTTTTTTTTCACTCAGCTGTGATAGGCTACGTAAACATTTACGTAGCCTATCTCGGCTGACTGCAAGGACACAAACGGCGGCGGCTATGGCCGCCGCCATTTGCGTCCCTGCAGGACAGGAGGATTCGCGGCCGGAGGGACGGGGCGCCTCCCCCCGGCCAGAAATTTTGGGAGGGGGGACGGGGCACCTCCCCCCCACTGCGAATCACACTTTGGGTTCAGGTAAGGGACTTTCGTACATCCCTACTTGAACCAATTGCCTCTTTGGTGGTTCTTTTTTTGATTCAGGAACCTATATGCGCAAAACAGGGCATGTTCCCATGCAGAGCCCCAAATTTGCGCACTTTTAAATCCCTAAAATGTGGACTTTCAACTACATCCATGCAACATTTCAATTCAGTATTGCTCAATCATCCTTTCGCCATTGCATTGCAATGATTTCATGGAGGAGCGAACATGAGGAGTGTTCAGTTGTTCCTGCCATGTCCTTTAGCCTACCCTTCTGACACAGATAGCCCCCCCTTCTCCCAGCAAAAAGCAGAAGCTGGCAGGGTCCCATGTTTCCTATCCAACAATGATCTTCCATATAGTGAATGAATTCGACCCTTTTTTTCCTTCTGGAAGCCATTAGCATGATGACTCATTCCATTCACAGAAGTTACACCCAAGCACACACAGGAAGACAAGATGGAGTACTTGCAAATTGTTATGCAGACATTCAGGACGAAGGGCCATTCAGTGATTCATTCAGGAAGAAGTGATACATTCAGGAAGAAGGCACTTGCGGTGCTCTTCTCTTTCCTCATTCCCATCTCTTCAGCCTCCACAACAGGTCCTCCTGGATCTCTCTGTGGCTACAATTGCTAATTCCCCCAAAAGGAAAGTCATTTGTCTGGGCAATGGGGAAAAGCCCTGGTAAATCTAGGGATTTACGAAAGTGATGTACCTGTTCGTGGATTCTGTTCATGGTGAGGGGGAGGCGTTCCATCCCTTCCCCTGGAATACTCGACAGCCAGCTGTGCTCCGTGGCGGCTCCGCAGAGCAACCGGCCAGGCCCAGCCCAGGGCTGTCCGCAGCTGGATTTCCAGCCGCGGAGGGCTCTGGGTAACAACAACAACAAAAAAAGCGTATGCAAATGGCGGCAGCTACAGCCACCGCCATTTGCGTTCCTTTTTTTTCACCATCTTAGTCTACGTCAATATTTACGTAGACTAAGACGAAGAAAAGAAAGGGGAACGCAAATAGCATAGTGGGCGCTATTTGCGTTCCCCTTTCTTTTCTTCATCTTAGTCTACGTAAATATTAATGTAGACTAAGACGGTGAAAAATAAGGAATGCAAATGGCGGCGGCCGTAGCTGCCGCCATTTGCGTACGTGTTTGTGTGTTTTTTAATCCCAGATGTGATAGGCTATGTAAGTCTTTATGTAGCTTATCATGTCTGTGGGGGGGGGGGGACACAGACTGCAAATGGTGGAGGCCAAACTTGCCTGGTGAGCTTCTTGGATGAGTGGGGACTAGAACCCAGATTTCCCAACTCCCAGTCCGACACTCTCGCCACTCCGCCACACCGGCAACATACTGGCTGTGCATCATTCTCCATTTGAAAGCACAGACCTGGCGTAATTGTGCCCCATGTCCTGAGCAATGCCGGTTGAGATAACAATGAAGCACTGCATGTGACGCTGCGTGATTGTGCAGCAGATATCACAAGGTGCCCTTTTTTGCAGAGGCATCTTCCCATTTGGAAACCCGTTGCTTGCTCAAGACACTGAATCTATGCCGTGCAACGACTATGCAGTTTAACGGTTGGGATCAGCCGGAAAATGAGCAATGTTCATAGTGACACTGAATTCAACAGACTGGAAGGCAAAACCAGAGCTGGTCGAACTGGGGCAACAAGTGCCTCAAAAAGTGATGTTGGGGTCTGGGGGGGGTGTGTGTTTGCATGGGTGCTCAATCCAGTGAGGCAAACATAGGGGGGGGGGGCTATTGGCTCTGATGTCAGGGTCCTACTCCAATGGAGGCAGTGTGGTGTAGTGGCTAGAATGTTGGACTGGATCAGGAGATGTGGGTTCAAGACCCCACCACTACCATTACAATGATCTTTCCATGTATTGAATGATTCTGACCATTTTCTTTTTGTAAGCCATTAGCAATAGCATGATGATTCTTACTTTGTTTTCTGATCTGGGCCCTTGAGTGCTTTCTTGTCTTAGAACATGCACAATTATATGCTGGGGTCTGGTCTGGGCATGCGATGGTCAGTCAGTCTTTCTCTGTTCCCATTTATGAAAGAATTCTTTGTCTTTCAGTTTCTTCTACTTGTGAAGGTATTCTCTGAAATGGTGGAGTTACATTCTAAGTTTACTATATTTATTTCCCTCTTGGGCTAGCTTGCTCTCATCTGAAGTGTGTTGGGCAGGCCCCTGTGTTTCCCAGTTGCAGGAGCTCCTGTCCTGGCTGCAGAAGAGGGCTTACTGCTTCATGCTTTTGTTTGGAGGATGCTGTTCTTGTAGCTTCCCCTCCTCCACCCCTACTTTTCCTTCTGGGTGCGTGTGTGCATGCGTGTGTTGCTCATTCCCCCAGAAGACAACTTGAGTCCTTGTAAACCTCAGAAAGTGTGCCAAATCTCTTTGAGGAGGGCGCTGGGAATTCACTGGGACAGGCACTGGACTGGGCTATGGGGCAAACCCCAGGTAAATCAGGGATATTTGGAGTAGGGGTGTACGAAATCCCACTTACCTGTGTCCCCGGAGGGTCTCCGCCAGGGGAGAGTCCATCCATTCCTTCCCCTGGAATCATCCCTGGCCAGCTGTGCTCCACGGAAAGTCCACAGAGCCACTGTCCAGGACTGTCCGCAGCCGGACATCCATCTGCTTCCGGGCTGTGGACGGAAATGGTATCCCGCGTAGGGGACACCATTTGCATCCCTGCTTTGACATGATAGGCTACATAAATATTTACATAGCCTATCACAGCTAAAGCGGGGATGCAAATGGCGTCTGCTACACAGGACGCCATTTGCAGCCGCAGACCAGATGGCAGACAGCAGTGGCTGGATCTGGACCCACCAAAGGTAGGTAGGAGCAACTTTGCCAAGACTTTGTGGGGTGGCGAGGGGATTGCTCCATTCCGCCATGGACTCCAGGGGGATTCGGCCTCACTGGCGTCCGTGGCAGAATTCTCCACCATCCAAAATTAGGAGGGAGCTCAGAAAGGAAAAACCGGGGGGGGGGGGGATGGATAAGAAAAAACAAGGTTTTGACGGGAATGTTGTATCATGGTTTTGCCAACCCACCCCCCACAACATGATCCTGGATCTCTCTTTGGCTGTAGGTCACTGGTGTGTGGCAGTTCAATTCAGAATTCATTGAATGCGCAAAATCAAAAGGGCCCTGCCCCTGGCCCTGACAGCTGCGCATTTCCTCCAAAAATGTGCACATGGGGGGCGGGGATGTGCAAAGATGAAGGACAAGTTCTCAAAATCGCTGCTGGAGCCATTCGCGGGGCAGACGATTGCTGAAAGCTGGGGGGAGGGGCGGGCAAACAGGATCGCCGTAGCGCCCGAAGCTTCAAGGAAATCTTCTGACTAGAACAGAGGAGAGTCGGGCGAGGGCGGTACAGGGGGCCAAACAGGGAGACAGTCATTGAACACAAAGCTGGAAACGAACATTCGCAACATCCCTAGCTGAGCCTGTTCATCACAAGGTCCTGGAGCTGAAAGAGGGGAATCAAGAATGTATCTCAATTTTGACTGTTGAAAAGCAACAGAGAGCTGCTGTGTGTCTACAGGCGTCTCTGCATGAGCAATTGATGGCATGCTCATGACTGGTCACTCCCGGAAGTTTGTGGGTCTCTTACACAACGTCCTCAATGTCCAAAATGTCTCCCACGCTTCCCCCATATATCCCACCTTCAAAAAGATAGGAGATAAGCTGGAATTAAAACAAAAACATGGCATATCGCCAGTGAATAAGGCTGGTTGTATTGCTAAAGTTTAGCCGATATTGTCACTGAAAATATAGGAAGCCCCAATTAGGCTGCAGAGAAAGGGCATCATCAGTTCCACGTCAAGTGTTGGTAGTCCAAAGGAGCCCATCCTCACTGTGCCATGGAAAGGGAAGTAGAAAGCCCCAGTGAGGCTGTGGGATTTTTCCATCATGTAGAGCAGTACTAGGGGTGCATCAGTTCCAATCCATAGAGTGCAAGTAGAACCCAGCTGACATACCTAACATGGCTTCATGTTTCCTAAATGCTGGTTATTTTCTCTGTCATTCTAGCTTCACATTTTCCTGGAAAAGTTTTACAATGCTTCCATGGACCGACTGTCCTTGGAAGAGAACGGAGAGCTGTCAGCTGACTTTGATCTCGTGAACTGGGTGCAGTTTCCCAATCAGACTCAGGCCAGGGTTACAGTGGGGAGTCTAGAGGGACAGGTGCCCCCTGGCATAAAGCTCACCATTAACCCCAACGCCATGGTGTGGCCCTCTCGGCTTTCGGAGGTAAGGGGAAAGACTTGTTTTGTTTGATTGCCTGTGACATCAATTAAGCAGGAATAATTCACGGAATAATAGCTGTACTCTTAGGACACTGACGTGGCAGTTAATCCCATTGAGGTTAATGGTGCTGACTGTTGAGCAAACCAGTGCAGAACTGGGAGAAAAGGAGCTTTCTCATAGCACTGTGGGCTGGTCAGACTTCATCTCTCCCCATCTGCCTGTTTTCTGATTGTAGTGCAGAATGAAGGAGAGGTTTTGTAAGGACGTCTTCTGCATCTGTTCCATAGAGCAATGGCATGATGGCATTCAAGCATTCTCTTTCTGAGCTCCTTGTCCAGGTTGTTCCATGGACATCTGAAAATCTTCCCATAGGAGCAAGGGTTGGAGAGAGATTCCCACTGCCACTTCAGAGAACGTACTTCCAGGTGGGGTGTGGGGGTTGGAGTGAATGTCATCTGACTAGCAGGGGCTATTCAATAATAACTGTACCTCCCGCCCCCCAGGCTCTCCCTCCCCTTTCTCCTTCAATAGAACCCTGGGAGGTAGGGATGGCGGAGAATTTCTCCCCGAAACTTTGGGGGGCTGAGCGCCAACGTGTTCGGCCCCCCGAACAAGTTTCGGGGAGAAATCCTCCGCACCCCCCTGCACCCCGCACCCCCCCTGGGACGGGACTTACCTTCGCCGAATGTCCCTCCCGGTGGCTGGTCCGGCCGGCGGTTCGGCGGGTGTTCGAGTGAGGCAGGAGCAGAAGCCAGTCTTTCGACCGGCTGCCGCCGCCGCCATTGCAATCAAAGAAAAAAAAAACATGCCCCCTGATAGGCTACGTGATGATTAACGTAGCCTATCACGGCTAGAATTGCAAAGTCAGCCGTGATAGGCTACGTGAATCGTCACGTAGCCTATCACAGGTGACTTTAAAAAAAAAAAAAAAGAGTGTACGGATAATGGCGGCCCCCATAGGGAGCCGCCATTCCCGTTCCTTATTTGGTCACTGTAGTCTACGTAAACATTTACGTAGACTACAGCAACTAAATAAGGAACGCGAATGGCGGCTCCCTATGGGGGCCGCCATTCGCGTACGCGCTTTTTGTTTTTTTTTTTAAAGTCACCCGTGATAGGCTACGTGATGATTGACGTAGCCTATCACGGCTGACTTTGCAGATCTAGCCGTGATAGGCTACGTGAATCGTCACGTAGCCTATCAGGGGGCGTTTTTTTTTTTTTACTTTCGCGTTCGCGGCCGGGCGAGGCGAGGCGCCTCCTCCCCGGCCTGAATTCGGCCGGGCGAGGCGGGAAGCCTCCCCCCCGGCCTGAACTTCACGCGGGGAGCAGCGAAGCGCCTCCCCCCCACCGCGAACGGCCTTCGAGGACAGGTAAGTGACTTTCGTCCACCCCTACTGGGAGGTTTCTTCCTATGTCTTCACAGAAATCACTCTTCTTTTCTCTCCCCCCGCCCCGCATTAATTACTTAACAACAAGCATTATCAGAACACAGTGTTCCCCAATCCTGTTGCAATCCTTCGAAGCTTGAAAGCTTGGAAACTTTGACATTCAGGGTCTTAAATGTGGTGTTTTAATTCATTGGAATCTCAGTAATTTCAGGAACAACCCTCATTGACCACAATGGGAGTTACTTTTGAGTAGTCAGACATATGTTTGTGCTGGGAAATACAGGAACAGGAAACACCTCTTGACCGGGCTCATGGTGAAAGGCACTCACCTGGCTAGGGTCAGCATACCTGGCTAGCATACCCAATGTAAATACTGGGGTTCGAACAAACAACAATGTCACTGAGAACCTGACCTAAGGAAAGAAATGGACTATAAGCAGTCTCAAGTAATCGAGTTTTGGGGGCGATAAACTGCTGGACGGCCACAACTTCAATTATCCCTAAAACCTCCAAAATGTAGCGAGCTCAGAGTCAATAACTCATAGACACACACACACACACACACACACTACCAGAAGAAAAAGCCATTGAGAAGAGCAGGAGAATTACAATTGCTCTCCCCCCCCCTTCCCCTTCTGTAGCATGTCTGCCTGTTGACCAGGGCTGGGGGGAGACTTTTCTTGGCTGGCTTAGGAGAAGCTCCGTGCGAGCATGGACTGGGCCAGGGGAGGAAAAAGAAGAAGACGTTGACTCCCCATGTAAATGTCTGACTGCAATAAAGCCCCCCCCCCCAACACACACACCGCTTTGCAGAGAGACAGAGATTCCAATCCCTCCAGAGACAAACTGATTCATCGCTCCCAAGCCTAGGACCAGCACAGGATCCAGTTCTGCTATCCACAGGGACACATCCTGGAACCATTGTAATTCCTGGATCCATTCTAATTCTCTTCCCCTACCCCAGCTTCCGCCTTTACTCTTCAGCTGTTTCCTTAACCCAACTAAAGACTCACAACAGCTGATGGACTTCACTGACAAGAGAGTTTTTCATATAATACGCTAAGATCCTATAAAAAAGGTTAGTCAGAAGATTGTTGTGATAAAGATGAGAGAGAGAGAGAGAGAGAGAGAGAGTTTCACTGGTTCCCAGTCAGCTTCAGGGTGCAAATGAAGGTGCTGGTACATTTCAACCCCTACCCGGAAGAAGAAGCGTGAGGTACCAGACAGAACAATTCCTTCCACAGGACTCCTCTTCGCACATGCACTCTTACAATAGCTGATGAGGCCCTGCTCTGAGTGATGCTACCACTGAGGTTAGGCTGGTGAGAATAACTGGGAAAGGCAGCAGATGGCATTTTCTGTGGCTCCTTGTTCTTGGAGACTTTGTTCCACCTTGGATTTCAGCTTTCTACTTGCAGCCCCCTCCCCACATGACCTTCCACCCAAATGGTCCCTTCGAAGTAGATTGGGGGGGTGTTGTTGGAGTGCAGAGTGGAGGAGAACAAGGTGCCCTGGTGCATGAGTCCGCATGTTTGATGTTGCATGAAGCCCTTTGTTTTTCCTGAGCATTTTTGCTTGTTTCATTTGATTCATGCTGCAAACCACATGGAAGCCTTGCTCTGGGACCCAAAGGCAAGATAACAGTGTCAAGCAAAATATCAGTCCCTCAATCTTGGTCACATTCGGAAGCAGCCTTATTTCAGGGAACTGGTTTTAGTTAGGACATTCACTTGTTTCCTTGTTCAGTTTTGCTATTACTCTAAGGTCGTATTTTGGCTTCTTTTGTTATTGTACTGTGGGCTTTTCACATTGTCTGTTTCCTTGAGTCGACTTATGGACAGAAAGGTGGGATATGACTGTTGAAATGAACATTACACCAAACGTGCTTCCCACAGAATAAGAGCCTGGAGTCTCAGGGACCAGAGTTCCTCCTGGGTTTGTATCCTTTTCAAAACCACAATTCCTTTCCACAGAGACAAATGCACCTAATAGTTGTTCCTTGGCACTCCTTGTCTTTGTTTCTAGACTGTGCCTCGTTCCAGGTGCGTTGAGAGCTGTTGCCCTGGGTTTGCCAAGGAGGCCCAGGAAGGAGAGCCGCCTTGCTGCTATGCCTGTGCTCCATGTGCGGAAGGGTCAATCTCCACACAGGAAGGTGGGTGACCTCAGAAGAAAGGGTGTTCCCTTGGGAAATGGGGGCAATATTGGAGCTTGCCAAACATTATGCTTATAAAGGGATGCGTTCTTCCAATTCTCCCCAGAAACTGAAATTAGGTTTGTGGTGACCAGAGAGGAGGGCTTTTTGGTCATGGCACCCTGCTCTTGAATGGTCTCCCCAGGGAGGCTTGCTTAAAGCATTCTCATTTTCTCAGCTATTCCAGCATGTGTCATAAAAACAGTTTTCATGTGGAAAAGCTCTAAATCCTTACAGAGCATCTCTGGACTGCTGAATCACATGGTTCCAAGGGGAATGAGACTAAGGGTGAAGCTTCACCTACTTAACAGAGTGTGAGAATACTAAAAGCCAACCTCTTCACCAAGACAGACTTTTTTGGGGGCCACTGTGGAAATAGACTCACCATCTATGATGTTACGGAGGCAACCAGAAATATATTTCAAGGTTGCTTCCACCAACTTAATGATTCTGAAACTTAATTACAAAAGAAGTAGCCAGGTCCAACTAGTTGGGTTATTGTAAAGAAAAAAAGTGGGGTGTATTGAAATGGGAATGTGAATTTGGAAATAAAACCCAAGATCTGTGACTATTCAGGACCTTCAGAGGGGTGCCCCATTGCAGACACTCAAGCTGGTACATCAAAATATAGGGTTCATCAGAGGGTAAGGTAAGGTTTTGTGAAAATGGCTATTTCTGTCATGGAACTGCCTCACCATGAGGTCTCTCAGAACTAGCCAGGCTGATGACAAGTGTCAGATTGGAAATGGTGAGGCCTGAGTTCAAATCCCTCCTGAGAGTGGGGCTTCCCGCCTTGGGCCATTCACTGCCACACAGCCCAAACTTCCTCACAGGGTTGTTGTGAGCATAACATAGGATATTCATTTCATATTATTTTATTTACACACATTGGAATACACCACCATTGACCTTACTCTCAGGGGAGTGTAGAATTTATTTATATTTTTTGTACATTTATTTATTTACTACATTTTTATCTTAGGGTTCCAAAAATTACTCTCTCCCAAACAGGATCAGATCAATAAAAAGAGGGAGGGGGAGAAAGAGGTGAAGAAAAGAAAATTTTAAGGACAAGGAAGGGAAGGGGAGTGGTGGGAAGGGAAAGTTGAGGGAGCTCAGTTTTTTAAGATCAACACAACAATCAATTAGCACTTCAACATTTAACGATTTAAATGTAATCAATGAATATTTTATCTATCATTCCCATCTTATGCTATGCTGTGTTTGCACTGAATTCACTGGTAACATCACATTTGAACATGCACATTTGCACGTGCAAAGCCCATCATCTCACCAAAGAGCTCTAGAAGGGATTTCCTCTCCCACTGAGCTTTTGCCTCTTTTCATCCCTACTCAACATTCTCTCTCCCATCTTGCCATCTTTCTCCCATGTAATAAAATAGAAAAGAGACTGTTGTGGATGTATATTGATGTTAGTGAAACTGAAGTCACTCTTCTTCTCAGATGCAGACCATTGCAACAAGTGTCCAGGGCATCAGCAGCCAAGCCAGGACCGAGATCAATGTGTCCCCAAGATTATAACCTTCCTGTCCTATGAAGAACCTTTGGGGATCACCCTGGCTTCCTTTGCTCTATTCTTGTGCTTATCCACAGGATTTGTGTTGGGAATCTTCATTAAATACCTTGAAACTCCTCTAGTCAAAGCCAACAACCGGGACCTCTCCTACCTTCTCCTTGTCTCCCTCTTCATTTCCTTTGCATCCTCTTTCCTATTCATTGGCCAGCCAAGGAAAGTGACATGCCTTCTCCGACAAACGACCTTCAGCATCATCTTCTCACTTGCTGTCTCTTCTGTTTTGGCCAAAACAATCACTGTGGTGCTGGCCTTCCTTGCCACTAAGCCAGGGACTGGGGTGAGAAGATGGCTGGGAAAGAGTTTGGCCAATGTCATTGTCCTTGCTTGTTGTAGTGTACAAGTTGTCATCTGCATTGTCCGGCTGGGCATCTCTCCACCCTTCCCTGACTCTGACATGCACTCCCAGCCTGGAGAGATCATCCTGCAATGCAACGAAGGATCTGTCACCATGTTTTACACTGCCCTTGGCTACATGGGCTTCCTAGCTGCCATCTGCTTCACGGTGGCTTTCCTCGCCAGGAAGCTGCCTGGGGCCTTCAATGAAGCCAAACTGATCACCTTCAGCATGCTGGTCTTCTGCAGTGTTTGGGTGTCCTTTGTGCCCACCTACCTGAGCACCAAGGGGAAATACATGGTGGCTCTGCAGGTCTTCTCCATCTTGGCCTCCAGTGTTGGCTTGCTGGGCTGTATCTTTCTTCCCAAATGCTACATTATTTTATGCAGGCCTGATCTGAACACAAAAGATCATCTCATGATCAAAACAAAAGATGACCCTGAGTGCTAAGAATGGGGAAAGATTCTTCTGACAGAATCTTGTTCTAAACCATAGTTCCTGTGGTGGCAGGAAACTATTCTAGAATGGATGCAGGGCTGGTTAATTTTAGGGATGTCAGAGAATTCTGCTGAGGACTCAAATCAGGCCAGATTCATGAGACAGAGATAACGTCCTACAACCACAGCATTCCCGAGCTGTGCGATTCATCTGGCAGAGCTTGGCATTGTTTAAGATCTTTGTTTAAAGCAGTTGCTTTAGGTGGGAAAGCAGTGCCTGGGTGGGAAAGCAGTGCCTGTGTCACCTCCAAATCAGAAGGCAATTTGCTTTCAATGGGATTTCCCTCCCTTCTTGACAAAGGGCAGACACAGGCAAACCTCTGGAGTTCGCAAACGATGAACTAGAAAACCCAGACTGGATTCAATACATTTTCTCAAATCACAGCGGATGACGGAACGAAAGATCCCTAACACTCTACGAAAAATAAACGGAATGGATTTCATAACATTCGTTCATCACTAACATCTAGTGGGCTCCAGGCTGATCCAGAAAGGGAATGTCCAACTGCCTTCCTCTTTATGCCCCCCCCAGTCTTGCTCAAGGAGGCATATTGGGGTTCAGTCTCCTTTTTAGCACCTCAGTAGCGCCACCTCTAGGGAGTGCCATAGAGTAGCACTGCAGTCTGCAGCCCTACAAAGATGACAAAAGGAGACAACCCTAAGGAACAATCTCAACTTGCATAATTGCATTCTGTTACATTGTAGGCCATCAAAATCTTGTAGATCCCTGGGGAGTATCTATTACATGAAATATCTTTAGTTTACAAAATATAAGTGTTGATAGCACACTTGCAGTTTCTTTCCCCCCCCCCCTTGAGATTTTCCAGAAAAGTTTTTTTTTATTCATTGGATAAAGACACACCAATCTGAATGTCAGGCTGGTAATGTTAGACCCACAAGACAAGCATTTGGATTAAAAAACACTGGGGTCCCAATCCCACCAAAGACAAATTTGTCCTCTCCTGGTTGTTCTCTCCTCCTTTCAGGTTGCTATCTAGCCAAAGAAGACATGGTGTCTGTTTTTTCATTGCATGTTGGTTGTGCAGAGGAGTGAAGGGTGCCTTATATATGTTTCTTCTTCTCCTTCTTCTTCTTCTTCTTCTTCTTCTTCTTCTTCTTCTTCTTCTTCTTCTTCCTCCTCCTCCTCCTCCTCCTCCTCCTCCTCCTCCTCCTCCTTAGAGCAATTTATCAATATCCACCTTGTGCTCATAACAACACTGTGAGTTCATGTTGGTTGAGTGAAAGGGACTGGCGCAAGGCAGTGATCCCTCGTTCTGAGCAAGAATTTGAATTCTGTTCTCCGCCCAAAGCTCTTCACCACTCTGTCTATTTATGAGGGACGTCACAGGTCCCTCATTTCACTGGTGAAACAGAAATCCTTTCCCAGCCTGCACCAATTACCACCTGAATTCCATACTTAGAGAATCTCATAGGAGATCATCTGTTCCTCTGGCACTGGGTGCCACAGCATGTCCAACAGGAGAGTCTGTACCCTGGAGAGAGAGAGAGTTAGAGAGAGAGAGAGAGAGAGAGAGAGAGATCCTAAATCAAGAAGATTTTTCTTCCAAAGATTCAGCAAACACCTTTACCCCAGCACTTAAAGCTATCTTATAGCATACTCAGAAATGCCATGCTGGATCAGACCAAGGGTCCATTTCCTCCAGCATTTTGTTCTGGGAATAAAATAAATAAACCAACCAACCCACCACCAAACAATCCAATAAATAAAATAAAATAACTATCCAATTGTTAAAACAATCCAATAAATAAATAAAATAATACAATAAAGTCTTATTAACAATACAAGTTACATTGCATATTTCTTCACAAGTGGTCCCAGGAGATTCAATGGGTACGAAAAACTAGGACAAGGGAAGAGATTTGAGGAAGGGTGCATTAAGACTAATAGTCGAAGAATAGTATAGGAAAATAAGCAGAACCCTGCTGGTTCAGTCCAAGAGTCTTGTGCAGTCTCACATTTCTTACAGGGGCAAATGGGAAGCCCACAAACATGCCATGAAGGAAGTGGCCCTCTCCCACTGTGAAAATGGAAAGAAAACATGTAATGGTGGGCAGATTAGATTAAGTGAGCAGAAAAAAATTAGAACTGGGGAAGAGTTTTGAGAAAGTAGTAGTGAGATCATGTAGTAAATGTAATACATACATACATACATACATAAAATGGATCAAGGCCTTTAGATCTGGAACAGGGACAATTCTTAGGACCTGGAGTGTGGTTCATATAGGAGATAAATTCATATCAAAGCTCTGATTGGGGGAAATGTTTAGTGAGCAGAACCCATTTATCTGCAATGGAATTAGGTGTGCCCCTGCCAAGTGAAAAGGCTGTAAGGAGGGAGAGAAAAAGAAGGCCAAGTGGGTATATTTCCCTTGTTCTAGAGTAAGGGGGACGCAAAGGACCTCAATCTCTGCATGGTACTGGATAACTTGAAACTCACGGCAGGCACTGGATTTCCTCTGGGCTTCAAACTTCTCATAGTTTATACAGATGTGATGACATTGCTAGGAGTTGTCGGAGTCAGTCCTTAATCTATGTGCTTCAAAGGGAGCGAAAACAGAGCTAATCACAGAGAAATTAGATTAGGTTGGGAAAGAGGTTTAAGTTGCTCCAATCTTTTGGTCTCCTCCATCCACCCCACCCCCACCCCCCTTGTTGATATGTCGATATAATGTCGACAGGATCTATGAAATCATGGATTTTATTATGTTAGAAATCCATTGTACACACAGGCGGATAGATCATGGCATGCTTAACTCTCTAAACAGTGATTTCCACACCTCGCCTCATCACAGCCTTCTGTCCCCCTGGTTCAGTGATGCAGGATGCAGAGACACACCTTTAGCTTGTGTCCCTGGGAAAGGCGGGGTCTTTTTTTCTCTGGCCTTCAGATACAACTCAAAATGTGAGATGGAAAGAAGGGTCTGAAGAGAGGAAACATTGGCATGTTTACTTGAGAGTAAGCCCCACTGAACCTGCTGGGATTTACTTCTGAGTGAACAGGTTTTCTGTTGCAGATGAAGGCTCTCAGTACCGTGTTTCTGGACAGGGATGGCTTGGCCATGGTGGTGCAGGCATTACTAACCTCAAACCTGGAGTACTCCAATACGCGCTTTCTGTGGGGCTGCCCTTAAGGCTGCTCCAGAAGCTGGAGTTATTGCAGTACACAGCAGCTCGGCTGAATCAGGAGCTCCCCTTTTCAGTATGCAGGGCCTTTGCTGAGGGAGCTGCCCTGACTGCCTGTTTGCTACCAGGAGCCTCTTGTTGAGGGTGAAGGAGGAGAGTGCAAAAGCTGGTTTGAAACTCAACATTAAAAGAACTAAGATCATGGCATCTGTCCCCATCACTTCCTGCCCTGTCATATAGAAGGGGAAGAAATGGAAGCAGTGACAGATTTTATTTTCTTGGGCTCCAAGATCACTGCAGACGGTGACTGTAGCCATGAAATTAAGACGCTTGCTCCTTGGGAGGAAAGCTATGGCAAACCTAGACAGCATAGTAAGAAGCAGAGACATCACCTTGCCGACAAAGGTCCGTCTAATCAAAGCTATGGTTTTCCCAGTAGTAATGTATGGCTGTGAGAGCTGGACTATAAGGAAGGCTGAGCGCCCAAGAATTGATGCTTTCGAACTGTGGTGCTGGAGAAGACTCTTACGAGTCCCCTGGACTGCAAGGAGGTCCAATCAGTCAATCCTAAAGGAAATCAACCCTGAGTGCTCACTGGAAGGACAGATACTGAAGCTGAAGCTCAAATATTTTGGCCACCGAATGCGAAGAGAAAACTCTCTGGAAAAGACCCTGATGCTGGGAAAGACTGAAGGCAAAAGCAGAAGGGGACGGCAGAGGATGAGATGGCTAGATAGCATCACCGATGCAATGAATATGAACTTGAGCACACTCCGGAAGAGAGCGCAGGACAGGAAGGCCTGGCGTGCTATGGTCCATGGGGTCACGAAGAGTTGGACACGACTGAACGACTGAACGACTGAACAACAACAACAACTAGTGTACAAAGCCCTAAACAGCTTGGGACTAGGAAACTTGAGAGAGCACCTTCTCTCTTACCACCAGCCTGGTCACTGAGGCCATCAGAGGGCAAGCTCCTGGTGGTTCCACATGGACCTCTGGTCTGAGTGGATTCCACCAAGAGAAGAGGCTTCAGTGTGGTGGCCCCCTTTCTATGGCACTCCCTGCCTCTGGAGGTCGGGGAGGCACCAACATTATGCTGTTTCTGACTCCTCATGAAAACGTCTTTATTTCAGGAAGCTTTCCTTGTTTGACCAGACATGGTTTTATCAGAATTCTGTTTCTTTCTAGAAATAGTAATTATTTTAACGTGATGTCTTATATTATTTTGTATTTGTATTTGTCTCTGGAATCTGTCTGGATTTGGAGCAGTATGCACATGTTGCTAGTAAATGAATGAATGAATGAATAAACTAACATGTAATGTCACTGGCCACCTAGCAGCACCCATGCTAAGGACTCTCACCACCAGCAGCCATGCCACAGCTGCAAACTCTTCTCACAAAGGCCACAGTTCGAAATCTCCTGCTCCATTTTCCCAGTCTGTTGTCATCCTTGGGTGCTCATAACAATGTTGATATAGTTCCCCCCCTTGATTATTTATTGTAATTTTATTCTTATAATTTTATGGTGATGTGTTAACCGCTTCGATATTTCCCTGGAAAGCAGCATAGAAACCTTTAGAGGCCAAGGGGTTATAGTAATCTAGCTTCAGAATAAGGGAACCCCAAGGACTTCACTTGGTTGATTAAAAAGAGTGAGAAAAATGCTATGGCCTTAGACTGTGCTTGGGGCGTAGCGGTGCCTATGGCCTCAGAAGTGGGAATTCACCATGTTCTGTAGTCACCGGGAAGCTCTCCCAGTGACCATAGGATTGCTTCATTAGTGTGATAAAATCCTCTATCCCAATTCAAGCCACAAGAGATAGAGTCGATCTTCTCAATTAATTGTAACTCAGGGGTCTCTTGTTCTAATCTCTGTTTGAAGTTTCCATGCTCCAATACAGCCACTTCAGGTCAGTGACAAAGAGTCCTGAGAGGCTGAGGTGTTCTCCCACTAGTTTGTCAATACTGAAATTTATGATGATGGGGAGACTGAAGGGAGGCTTAGCCTTCATTAGGGAGCCTGGATCCACCACAATTCTGCTTTAAAATAGAATTTAAAATGGAGATCCTTAGAACGGGTTTTGGTTTTGAGTAACCTTTGGAATTTTGATGGGCTGCGGTGGCTTAGTGGTTAAGATGCTGAACTGCAGACTGGAAGGTCGGCAGGTCAGCAGTTCAAGACCCGAGTGCTGCGTGATGGAGTGAGCTCCCGTCTTCAGTCCCAGCTTCTGCCAACCTAGCAGTTCGAAAGCAAGAAATTGCAAGTAGATAAATAGGTACTGACTCGGCAGGAAAGGTAACAGCATTCTGTGCACCTCGGTGTTCAGTCATGCCAGCCACATGACCACGGAAGCGTCTTCGGACAGCGCTGGCTCTTCGGCTTAGAAATGGGGATGAGCACCGCACCCTAGAGTCGGACACGACTGGTTGGGGACACCTTTACCTTTTTAACCTATGGAAAGACTTAACCCCCTTGACCCCCCTCCCAAATTTCAACTTATTTTTTGTATAATTTTCCCATTTTAGAACAGGTATTTTTTCCCATTTGAAATCAAATATATTGGATTACATTGGCAATTTTCCTCTTTCTGCATACGGTAGTGCAGATGTCTCTACCTTGTGTTGGGTACCTGGGACAGATTAGGGATTCTGCTGGTGTACCGCCCACTCTGCTGCCCATCAGAATCACTGCCTGAGCTGATGGAGGTGGTCTCAGACTTGGTGTTGAGGACCCCTGGATGATGGCCCTGGGAAAATCGGACTTCGATGCCAGAGCCGCTGTGGCTCTGGGAGGCTCAAGACTTCAAGGCCGTCTTGACAACCATGGGGCTGGCCCAACATGTCATCATCCCAACACATGTGACAGGACACATGCTTGATCTGGTTTTCCATTCTGGGTTTTATTCACAACCAGCCAGAAGTCTAAGGGAGCTCTCCAAGGTGTTGGACCCTATCCCCCAAAGGCGTGCAGCATCTAGGATGGCTCCCTGAGACATTTGGCTGGTTGTAACTCAAACCCAGAACAGAATCTCTACCCCACCAAAATCGGAGCCACCAACCTCTCTTGCCCCCACACATGTTCCTCAGCAACTGGGGTATATAGGCACACTGCTCCTGAAACTGGAGGTCATATATAGTCATCCCAACCATTGGATAGTCTTATCCTCCATCAATTTGTCAATTTGCTTTTAAAGCCATCCAAATTGGTGTCCATCACTACGTCTTGTACATGGGTGGGCTTGTGCATGAGTGGACACCCTCCCACTCATGTTCCCCAGCAGGTGGTATTCAGAGTAGGGACGTACGAAACACTTACCTGGTTTCGTCCAGGGACATCCACAGTGGGGAGGGAGGGAGGCGCTCCATCCCTCTCCCCGAAATACGAAGTCCGTAGTTTCACTCTGTGCTGTGTGAAGAACAGCTTCCTTTCGACTTTCCCAAGTCTCCCACCAATCAACTTCATGGGACGACCCCAGGTTCTAGTATTTCCTCACCACGTATGATTTTATACAACTTGAACTCTGTCTTACTTGCGTTTTTCTAAGCAAAACAGTCCCAGACACGTTAACATTTCCGCATGAGGGAGTTGCTGCAGTCCCTTGAGGATTCAGGTTGCCCTGTTGTGAAACTTTTACAGCTCTACAATGTCCTGTTTGGGATGTGGTGACCAGAACTGCACACAGTATTCCAAGTGATGTGTGGTTACACCACAGGTTTGTATAAGGGCTGGATTATATTGCCAGCTTTCTCATGCCCAACATGGAACATCCTTCCTTCACAGCAGCTGCACACTGAGTCAGCATTTCCACTGAGATGTCCACCATGACGCCAAGACGTATTTCTTGGCCATTCACCAGCTTGGGGCCAGTGTGGATCCCATGCTGGTCCCAATGCAGATCCTTGAAAGATCCAACTGTTTACTTCGCTGTAATGCGAATAATTCCTACTCTTTAATTTCTGTTCTGACCTATAATGGAGATCAGCTCTTCTGAGACTTATATTGCCTGAAAAGTCTCTTAGATGTATAAAACAAAGATCGTGATACTGTATTTTCATTGAATCTCATCATCATCATCATCATCATCATCATCATCTGCAGTGTGTCAGATGTCAGATACAGGCACATCCTGTCCTTCCTGTTTGCCATTCATGAGATCAGTCAGAATCTCAGGCTCTTACCCAACATCACCCTGGGCTAAAATGTCTATGAGACCCATTTCCATGGAAGAATGACCTCTGATGCCATGCTAGACCTGCTTGCTGGTGGAGCAACCAACTTTCCAAACTACAGCTGCAGAGGATGGAATAACCTGCTGGCCATTCTGGAAGGGGCTGAATCAGACACTTCCATCCATATTTCAACCATGTCGGGTATCTAAAAAATCCCACAGGTATGTCAGGAGCAAGTAGGTCAACAACCTCAGAGAAGAACAGCTGGGACCATCCTGGTTTCTTCTGGTGGTGTCAGGGTGGGCCTCCCTAAAGGACTAGTGGGAAGGGAGGGAGGCAGTTGCTCTACCTCCCAGCAGTGTAGGCAGGAAAGGGAGGTTGTTTGCGCTGAACACCAACCCAGCAAAAATGACTGACCCTATCCCTTATGTCCACCTCAGCCTGAGCCAGGGGACTCTCAGGCTTTGCAGGACACCCTGGAGTCTCAGGGAATATGGGTTCAAACCACCACACCCTATCTCCAAGCCTGAAATTTCAAATAGTAGCAAGACCAAGGGGAAAGCTCTAGACTTAGTACCAAGGCTTCACTGGAATGAAGCAGACACATTCCATGGTGAGAGGTGGTAGTTTATTTACAAAAAGGAAAGGGGAAAGGAACACACCAGAAAACAGAACAGTCTTCGGAAATGACACTTCAAGGTAAAAATAAATAAAATAACAAAGCTACCTGAACCTGCCCTTTACCTAAGCATGAGTCTTCCAATAGGACATGGCCCAGTCTGTGATCTTAAGAGTGATGGGAAGAAAGATTAACCCACAACTTGTACAATCATCAGGAGTATTCTTTTGATGAAGGGAAAGGGTACCATTGACTCCTATCGGGACAGGAAGCGGCCTTTGGGATGTTGTCTTTTTTAAAGTGTCTGGGGTAAGGATCCCACAGGGGCTGCAGTGTACGTCTTTGAGCAAATCAGCCAAAAACTAGCTACAAGGATGCCAAGAACAAGCATCCTACAGGGGTTGCAATGTATTTATTTTGTTCAATTTATTCATTTCATTGCTATACTACCCGATAGCCGAAGCTCTTTGGCTGGTTCGAAAAAATGAAAACATACGTCTTTGAGCAAATCAGTAAAAGAGTAGCTACACTGCAAATGGTCCTTGAGATTTTTTGGCACCTCTCCTGCCCACCGCATGCATCACAGACCCATTGCAATGACTGGGCCTTGTTTGGATATTAACAATCTCAGGTGAATAAGTATCTGAACTTTATGCTGAAAACAAAACAAAACACCGGTCTTGTCCTTTCCTCACTAGATCAGTTATGGCTTTGCTGCTCATGTTCTTAATGCCAAAACTCAGTTTCCTTTTATCTACACGATGGCTCCAAAGGAAGAAACCCAGTACCCTGTGGTGATCTAACTGCTCCTGTTTTTTTAGATAGACATGGGTTGGTCTCTTTGCTCCAGAGAATGACAATGGAGAGAGTTTCATCAGTGTTTTGACACCCCTGATCCTCAGCGGTGGGATTTCTGTTGCCTTCTCAAGAACAATACCACAAATGCCTCCACCGGAAATGTTCCATCAGGAAGTATCCTCTGTCTGGAGTACACAAGTCACTTTATTTCTTTATTACCAAGACTCTTTCTCCACAGCAGCTCCATTCGTTGTTCCAAATGAAATTGGCACAAAAGTCTGGGTCACAACAGCTTCTCAGGACATTACCATGAACTTAGAATATGGCCCTGAGGCCTTTCTGTACTTCCACAGCTCTTTGTCCTTTGCAATGAAGACCCAAAAAATGACGAAATATGACTACTATCAACCATCTTCCTCTGCTTTTGAAGAGTTTTGGGATAAAGCCTTTCATTGTTTCTATTCAAAGCATGCCTTGTCTGTGAAAGGCTGGACAAGATGCAGAGAGAGAGAGAAACTGGAGACGCTGCCCCAGGAGGAGACTGAGAAAGCCATGTCTCAAGATGGCTACAGAACATACAGTGTGCAAGCTGTGGCCCATGCCTTAGATGCTGAATATTTCTGGAGATTGAAGAGGATGTTGAGGGTCGATGGAGGAGCCAGGCTGGCACTTCAGAAGCTACAGCCATGGCAGATATTCCTCTTAGTTTTCCTTGCATGTCCACAGCAAATAGCAGCCCATGGTCCAACTCTGAAAGCTGAGCAGCACTGACAGGGCTTATGTCATTAATTTCCACTTCCTGGACTCCACCCATCCAACCCTGAGATGTAAAGGTGTTTGTGACCCAGGAAAGTGGCCTGGGCGGCCTGGGCTTTCTTCATCCTGAATTATCCTGCTATTGAGATGGCTCAGCCACGGAAGTCTGTGGACCCTTTAGGTGATGTCGTGAACCTCCAGTGTGTCTCCTGTTGTTTCCCCCAGCCTATCCCATGTTTTCCCCCAACTCATAAGATGCGGTATTTTTTCCAGCACACAGCATGACTTCCCTGTGAAATCCTCCTATATCTGAAGAAACCGGTGTGTCAGGGCAGCAGTGGGCATTTGTTTTCGGTTGTTGGGGGTGCGGTCAGTCTGACGAAGGCATTGAGGATGGGCTGCAGGGCATGCTGCACCCAGGAGATCCTGAGCAGGGATCCACTTGACAAGGAAGGAAGAACAGGTGCAAAGATCAAGATTCCTTGCACCGAAGCAGCCCAAGCAGATTTCACAGGCTCGAGAACAGGAATGCTTGAGCACATTTCTCAACTGGAGGGAGAAGAGGGCAACTGCCACCCTGCAATGAAAGGAGACAGATGTGATCCCCCACCCCACCAAGCTCAGAATCAGCATCCTCTTAGGGATGTCAGAGAATTCCGCCATGAATCTTGGGGAGGGCGAATGCCAGCGCATTCGGCCCCCCGAAATTGGTGGCGGAATGGTCTCCCCCCCCCCCGGATGAGACTTACCTGGGGTGGACCTTCCTGGCAGTGGTGGCTCTGGTGGCAGCTCTGGCAGTGGTGTGGCGGTAGCGGCTGAGGTGGCCAGTCTTCCAACCAGCTGCTGCCACCACCATTTCCAGTTAAAAAAAAAAAAAAGACATAATGGGCTACATAAAGATTTACGTAGCCTGTCACGGCTAGGTTTTTTTTTAAAAAAAACATGATAGGCTATGTAAATGTTTACATAGCCTATCACGTCTGACTTAAAAAAAATAAAATAAACCCGCGCGTACGCAAATGACGGCGGCCACGGCCGCTGCCATTTGCGTTCCTTATTTTGGTTTGGCACGTCTTAGTCTACGTCAAGATTTACGTAGACTAAGACGGTGAAAAGAAGGGGACGCTATTTGCGTACGCACGTTTGTTTGTTTTTTAACTCAGCTGTGATAGGCTACGTAAACATTTACGTAGCATATCACGGCTGATTGCAGGGACGCAATCAGCTGTTTGCATTCCCGGCCAGCCAGGATTCATGGCAGGAGGGATGGGGCGCCTCCCCCCCAGCCAGAATTTCGGGGGGGGAGGGATGGGGTGCCTCCCCCTGCCAGAATTTCAGGGGGAGGGACGGCGCGCCTCCCCCCCGACTACGAATCAAATTTCGGGCATGGTAAGTGACTTTCGTACATCCCTAAGGCTAGATAGCATCACCAATGCAATGAATATGGTCTTGAGCATGCTCCGGGAGAGAGTGCTATGGTCCATGGGGTCACGAAGAGTCGGACACGACTAAATGACTGAACAACAACAAAGTGCTCGGTAAAGTTGCCTCAAAGTAGCGCTGTGTTCCACTGATTTTTACCTAGCTCCAATGAGATTGAAGTGGAAAGTGAAAGATGAAACATGCTTTAAAGCCAATAAAAGGAAGATCATTTTTGCAGTTAGTACTCAAACAGGCTGTAGAACCTTGAAAGAAAGGTTATAGACATTTGCTTTTTGCCATCTTTGCTCAGTACATTAAAAAACACAGCCCCTCATCTCAGTCATCCCCCCCCCCCAGCTCGGTGCCCTGGGCCAGGCCTGGCCTGGATGGTTGCTCCTGGATGAAACTGTGTGTTCCATCTCCACACAGGAAGGAGAACACGTCAATAAACACCACTTTCCTCAATTAATCCAGTGGTCTACTGTGAGTCTGGATTTGCCCCTTTGCAACCCAGTGGGTCCAAGGGTAAATCAGGTCAGTGCAATCATGTCCACACACTCAACATTTTAATTTAATTATTGATAAATGCCTAAACATACTTTATCTAGCATGCTACCCAAAGAATGTTCTCTTCCCATATACTCTTGCTAAGACCTTGAAACCAGCTTTAGCAGTCCTACTACTGAAGCCCCCACCAAAGGAGGCAAGGTGGGGTGGCTGCTAAGAAAAGGGACTTTTCTCCTGTGGCGCTCCAGTTGTGGAATGGTGAGTTGGGTGAATCGCATTATATTATAACCAGAAATTGAGGGGCGGTGGGTAGTTTCCGTGGCTTACACTGCGAAAATGGCTAAATGGACCAATTTGAAACTTGGTGGTGTAGGAGAAATGTATTTGAGGATGGCCTGTGGCAATTATGAGGTAAAACTGTTAAGAGATTGCTTTTTTCTAGGAGTTTAAATTTTGGTAAGTGACCTCCAGCAGTTTGACAGATTTGGCCATTTGTTGTTGTTGTTGTTGTTGTTGTTGTTGTTGTTTGGGTTTGTTTGTCCCCCCTTCCCACTTAGAGTTACATGGGCTGCTTTGTAGTATTATTTCTCCTGTTTATACAGCTTCTCTTGGAACAGTCTGCCATCTTAGGTAAGGGAGAACATGTAGTATATACTATTCCTCAGAAAAAACTATAAGCTATTTGTGGTTTTTTACCCCAATTGAAACCAAGCATTCAAATACAAAGAGTTTCAGCACTAGCCAATCGGCCATTCTTGAATATTAACTAGTGCTTAAGAGAACTCCAGCTATTGGGTGGTATAGAAATGAAATGAGAGAGAGAGAGAGAGATAGCATGAAGGATGTTAATAGTCTTGAGCATTGTTAGATTAAGGGGCATGGGAGAAAAGAAAAAATAGAATAGGCGTAGCTAAGTGCCACTGATCTGCATCTAATATTTGATATTAATGGATATAGATGGACACAAGATCTCAGGATTCTTAATTCCGCTATTTCTAATAACCAAAATGAACAGATAATCAAAACAAATAATCAAAGGCTCCAGTCAATTACCATCCAATAAGCTGAAGAAACTGTATCCATGTGTGCTGATACCATGTCCATGGTATCCCCCTCCAGAAGTGTCTTGTGGGTGCCTTTTTCCCTAGGGCCCTTTGGCTTTTTTCTGGCCATCAGAGTTTACAGCATACTCATGCCCTGGAACTGATAGAGCACAACTTGTGGGCAGAGGTCTGGTCCTCCTCAGCCCTCTGCCCCCCCCAAATGCAGTATCCCCTCCCCTAGTAAAAGGAAACATTTCACATGCTCATAATGGTCACCAGTAACAACGGTGCCATGTGTGCCCATTCCTATACGATACATCCAAAAGTTTTGTCTTGATCCTGGTTCTTATGACTGCATCCTCACGACAAAGTCAGTGATGGCTTTGAAGTCAGACCATGCCCAGTTTTCCCCCTCCTTGACCTCTGTCAGGTACTGCAGCTGCCAGTCAGATCTCACAAACATGCTTTTCTCATGCTCACTGCCTGCACAAAAAGCTCTATGGAGAGAGTGGCACAAGCAATACTCCTCCCCTGAGAATTTTCAAAATCATAATGATTTATATGTATTCTTGCCAAAGCGCAAGAGGTTTTTCTGGAGATTGCCTTGGAGACCATTACAATAAACATCAGAACAGAGAAAACTTGGGGTAATTTCGTGCCTGCAACATTTGGTGCCCAATATATTTCTGGTCCCACTGAGAGCTTGGGCTTTGGGGCAGGCTGCTAAGGCGACTCTGCCTGTGAGAGGTTCAATAGAAGTCCCCTTAGGGTCTGAAGCCAGAGCTGGACAGCGTCGCTATTTGTAAAGATCCTGCAGCTCCAGTCTTGCTGGGCAGGGGGTTAATTTCTTTCTTTCCCACCTTCTGGTTACCTGGCCCTCGAGCTCAGAGGAGCAGGCAGAAGGGAGATACAGCAAGTCGTTTGACCCGCAATGATATCACTGCTCCTGCTGCTGTTTCTGCCCTGTGCAGCCTGCGGGAGGCAGAAGGCAAAGTGCCCCTTGAACCTGATCCGAGATCAAGATGAACCAATAAATTATTACCGGCCAGGAGATCAGCTTGTTAGCGGAGTCATTTCTGCACAATATGTACGTAACCAAGAACCGTATGTCTTTTGCAAGCCACCATTCACCAGATTCCATCGGTAAGTAAAGATGTCTTCATAAGATGTAATGTTTCCCTCCTGAATTCTGATTGCTCCCATTTCCTGGAGACCACCCATACATCCTGGTACCCCTGGTCATCCCTAGTAATTTGCTCTCCTTACTTTCCCCTGTTGTGCTTTATGAAAGTGGATTTGGAGCTTTAGGAACATTAAGGCACCATTTCTTTCATATGATGACATTGTTGTTGTTGTTCAGTCGTTCAGTCGTCTCCGACTCTTCGTGACCCCATGGACCATAGCACGCCAGGCCTTCCTGTCCTGCGCTCTCTCCCGGAGCGTGCTCAAGTTCATATTCATTATGATGACATATGACTGGATAAATAAGCTTCCCTGTCATAGTTTCAAGCAAAAGAAGAAACAACTCTTTGCTTTTCAACTTTGTGATTAGACACAGGCTGCTTTCTGTTCTTTCAGGTGTTCCTGATCCATTAGAGGACCTCTCCTCTGATTCCACGGCTGCTAGGTTTGCTTAGGAGTCTTTGGTGAGGGACTTTGTCAAAAGCCTTTTGGAAGTCCAAGTAAACCACGTCTACCACATCACCCCTCTCCACTTGTTTATTGGCACTCTCAAAGAACTCTAAAAGGATAGAGAGGCAGGACTGACCTTTGAGGAAGCCACACTGATTCTTTTTCAGTAAGGCTTCTCCTTCTACATGCATACTAATTTTATCTTTAATATTGCTTTCAACCAATTTGCTCAGAACAGATGTTAAGGTAACCAGCCTGTAATTTCCCAGATCCCCCCTTGGATCCCTCTTTAAACATTGGCATTGCATTGTCCGTTGTTGAGTCCTCTGAGACAGAGGCTGATCTTAGTGACCTGTTGAGTATTTTTGTTAGAAGATCAGAAATTTCATATTTGAGTTCTTTGAGAACTCTAGGCTGGATAACATCTAGTTCCGGTGATTTATTTGCTTTCAATTTATCAGTAAGGTTGAGAACTTCATCTTTTGTCACCACGATCTGCCTCAGTTCCTCAGACTCCCTTCCTGAAAACAACAATTCAGGGACTGGTATTTGTCCTATAACTTCTGCAGTGAAGACCGGTGAGAAGAATTCATTCTGCTTAGGGATGGCGGAGAATTCTGCCACGGATTTCAGTGAGACCAAATGCACTGGCATTCGGCCCCTCAAAACCCGTTGTGGAATGGCCCCTCCCACCCCCCCCCCGCGGATTCCCCCCCAGGATGAAGCTTTCCTGGGGCGGATGTTCTGGTGGCGGCGGTGGAGGCTCATCTTTCGACCAGCTGCCGCAGCCGCCATTTGTGTCTGCTGTTTGCCGTATTGGGCTACGTAAATATTTACGTAGCCTATCATGGCAAGCAAAAAACAACAACAGCGTATGCAAATGACGGCGGCTACAGCAGCCACCATTTGAGTTCCCTTTTTTTTTTGCTGTTTTAGCCTATGTAAATATTTACGTAAGCTATTACGGCGAAGAAAAAGGGGAACGCAAATAGCGTAGTGGGCGACATTTGCATTCCTTTTTTTCATCGTAATAGCTTACGTAAATATTTACGTAGACTAAAACAGTGGGGGGGAAAAAGGAACGCAAATGGCGCGCACTGTGCTATTTGCGTTCCCTTTTTTTTTCACCATATTCGCCTACGTAAATCTTTACGTAGGCTAAAACAGTGAAAAATAGGGAACACAAATGGTGGCCGCCATAGCCACCGCCATTTGCATTTGCTGGTTTTTGTTTTTTTTGGCCTGCCGTGACAGGCTACGTAAATACTTATGTAGCCTGTCACGACAGCCTGGCTGGACGCAAATGGCGGCCGCTATGGCGGCCGCGATATGCATCTGCAGCAGCCTGTCTGCGGCCAGAACTCCGGCCGGGCAGAAATCCTGCAGAGCCAGCCGGGCAGTATTCTGGGGGGGAGGACCAGATGGCCCCCCTGTCGAGGATTCCGGGGGGAGGGACGGAACACCTCCCCCCCACTGCGAATCACATCTGCGAAAAAGTAAGTGACTTTCGTACATCCCTAATCTGCTTCTCTGCAATCTTCTTGCCCTCCTTTAATGATCCTTAAACTCCCTTGTCATCCAACAGTCCAACTGCCTCTCTAGCTGTTTTTCTGCTTCTGAGAAGTTAAAGAATCATTATTGTTGGCCTTGATAGAGTCAGCGACATGCTCTTTGAAATGCTTTTTTTGGTCTCTTATTGTCTGCTAGCATCACCTCACTGCAAGTTTGTGCTTCCTCTTGTTTTCCTCATTTGGGCAAGACTTCCATTTTCTGAAGGAAGCCTTCTTTTCTCTAACATCTTCCTTGACACTGGTCGTTAGCCATGCTTTTGACCTCTTGGACTTGGTGCTACCTTTCCTAACCTGTGTTATACATTCTAACTGAGTGTCTGGTATTGTGGTTTTGAGTAACTTCCAAGCATTTTGAAGGGATTTCACTCTCTTGCCTTCCCCTTTCAACTTCCTTCTTACCAGTTCCGTCATTTGAGAGAAGTCAAGTGATATGACTTTGTTGGACTTCCTTGGCAATTTCCCCATTAAATATATGTTAAATCTGATAGCACAGTGATCACTGTTGCCTACTGAATCAACAACGCTTATATCTTGTACAAGGTCCTGGCTGACACCAGTCAGGATTCCATCTAGGGTCATCTCCCTTTGTGTCAATTCAATAACCAACTGTTCTAGAGCATAGTCGTTTCAGGCATCAAGAAATTTAACCTCTTTCTCATTATTGGAACATGCACCTATTTATTTATTTATTTATTTATTATTACATTTCTATAACACCCCATGGGCAAAGCTCTCTGGGCACTTTACAAAAGTTAAAACATTAAAATACAATATATAAAGTTTAAAAAACATTTACATAAAACATATGGAGAATATATACAAACAACATACAACTAAAAATATCTCTGACATAAAACAATTTTTTTAAAAAAATCCAACAATAAAACACAGCTTCAAACAACACTGCTTAAAAACGGGATGCAAAAGTCAGCAAAAGGAACAAGAGTCCTAAAAAGGCAAGGCCTGCTGGAATAAAAGGGTCCTTAATGCCTACGTGAAAAACTTCAACGAGGTCAGCTGGCGCATTTATGCCCTTGATTTATCCAGTCAATGTGAGTGTTGATTGCAGTCACCCATAATTACAACACTTCCTTGTTTGATTTCACTCTTTGATTTCATTTTCCATCTCAAGATCACCCTGAGCATTCTGGTCTTGGGGACAACTCAATAGCATGGTCCTATTACAAAATTAGGTTATGGCCCAGTATTTTCATCCACAGCACTTCTGTGGAAGAGACTGGAATGTACAAAAGCCGACTCGACTGGTAGTTTAATTTTCCTTTTACATTGGCAATGGGAGAGCATCCTCCGCCACAACTGAAGACA
Organism: Heloderma suspectum; assembly: GCF_057233095.1. Classification (NCBI taxonomy): domain Eukaryota; kingdom Metazoa; phylum Chordata; class Lepidosauria; order Squamata; family Helodermatidae; genus Heloderma; species Heloderma suspectum. Next base: position 393,090,121 of record NC_139459.1, read on the forward strand.
AAAGGCTAGCTGAGGGAGCGAAACCTGTTTCACATTCCCCATGTAGCAGAAATCAAAGTCAGAGAGACTTTGAAGGAAAATGAGAACTTCTTTATTTAACACGCGGGCTTGAGGCTGGAATCTTTTCCAAAGAGCCAAAAGCCCTGAACTATGGTTACACATTTCTTTTATAGTAATGATGACATACATGCGACCCTTTCGCCTGTCCCCTCTTTCGTGGTTTTGCAGTTAGCACAGTTGTTTACAGTACAGGAAGTGGGCCACAGGATGTTCTATCTTAAGACATGGTTACAGCCTGCAGTAAGCAAAATGTTAAAGGCATGACTAGGTTGTGCAATCCAGCTTGCTGACAAGGGCAGTTTCTACATTGCTGATCTTTTGCTAAACTATACTAACGTTGCAGAAATATAAGACCACTCAGTCTGGCCTTAAATATGGCTACTACACCCACAGCTCTCTCCTCTAACACCATGCTGCCACCTCCCAGCATCAACCTTTGTAGTGAGTCCCCAACATTCATAGTTTAACCCTGTGCTGTGTGAAGAGCAACTTCCTTTTGCCTGTCCTGAGTCTCCCATAAATCAACTTCATGGGATGACCCCAGGTTCTAGTGTTTCCTCTCCATGTTTAATTTTATGCACCTCTATCATGTCTTACTTGCACTTTTCTAAGCTAAACAGGGGATCAGGTCTTCTGAGACCGATATTGCCTGATAAGGCCCTTAGATGTATAATGCAAAGAACACGATACTGTACTTTCATTGAACATCATCATCATCTGCAGTATAGGAAGGTTCAGATACTGGCACATCCTGTCCTTCCTGTTTGCCATTCATGAGATCATTCAGAATCCCAGGTTCTTGCCCAACATCACCCTGGGCTACAACATTTATGAGACGCATTTCCATGGGAGAATGACCTCTGATGCCATGCTAGACCTGCTTGCTGGTGGAGCAACGAACATTCCAAACTACAGCTGTGGAGGACAGAATAATCTGCTGGCCATTCTGGAAGGGGCTGAATCTGACACCTCCATCCAGATTTCAACCATCTCGCGTATCTACAAGATCCCACAGGTATGTCAGTCGGAAGTAGGTCAACAACCTCCAGGAAGTAGAGCTGGGACCATCCTGGTCTTTGCTGGTGGTGACAGGGTGGGTATCCCTAAAGCACTAGTGGGAAGGCAGAGAGGGAGGGAGTTGTTCTACCACCCAGCAGTGAAGGCAGGGGTGAGAGGTTTCTCATGCTGAACCCCAGCCTAGATAAACAGGCTGCCCCCATCCCTTACATCCACCTCAGCCTGAGCCAGGGAACCTCTCTGGGAGGCTCACAAATTTAAAACTTACCTCTTTGAGCAAATCAGCCAAAGAATAGGTACACTGCAAATGGTCCTGGAGATCGTTTGGCACCTCTCCTGCCCACCACATGCAACACAGACCCATCATAATGAATGGCCCTTGGTTAGAAATTAATATTTTCAGGTTAATAAGTATCTGAACATTACAGCGAAAACAAAACAAAACACCAGTCTCCTCCTTTCCTCACCAGCTCAGTTATGGCTTTGCTGCTCATGTTCTGAATGACAAAACTCAGTTCCCTTTTATCTACCGGATGGCCCCAAAGGAAGAAGCCCAGTACCCAGGGGTTGTCCAACTGCTTCTATATTTTGGATGGAGTTGGATTGGTCTCTTTGCTCCAGACAATGACAATGGAGAGAGGTTCCTGAGTGCTTTGACACCTCTGTTGCTCAGCAGTGGGATTTGCATTGCCTTCTCAAGCAAAGTACCACCAAGACCCCCACCAGAAATGTTCCATCGGGAAGTATCCTCTACCTGGAGTAGACAAGTCACTGTATTTCTTTACTACCGAGACTCTTTCAACCCACCTGTTCCAGTGATTGTACCACATGAAATTGGGACAAAGGTCTGGATCACAACAGCTTCTCAGGATATTAACATGCACCTTAATTTTGGCTCTCATTTCTTCAAGGCCTTCCACGGCTCATTGTCCTTTGCAATGAAGACCAAAAAAAGAACAAAATATGACTACTATCAACCATTTTCTTCTTCTCTTGGAGAATTTTTCAGTAAAGCATTTCATTGTTTCTATTCCAAGCATGCCTTGTCTGTGAAAGGCTGGACAAAATGCACAGAGAGAGAGAAACTGGAGATGCTGCCCCAGGAGGAGACTGAGAGAGCCCTGTCTCAAGATGGCTACAGTACATACAGCAGTGTGCAAACTGTGGCCCATGCCTTAGATGCTGCAGATTCCTCAAGATGGAAGTGGATGTTGAGGGTGGGTGGAGGAGACAGGCTGGAACTTGAAATCCTACAGCCATGGCAGGTATTCCACTTTATTTTCACTGCACGTCCACTAGGGATGTACGGAAGTCCCCTACCGTTTCGCGGATCTGTTTCACAGTGGGGGGGGAGGCAGTCCGTCCCTCCCCCTGGTATCCTCGACTGGGGGGAGGCGCTCCATCCCTCCCCCCAGAGTCCTGCCTGGCTGGCTCCGCTCCACAGGGATTCCACAGAGCCGCTGGCCGGCTCCGCCAGCAGCCGGACATCCAGCCGCTGGGCAGCAGGGATGCAAATGGTGGCTGCCATAGCCACCACCGTTTGTGTCCCTGTATTTAACTGTGATAGGCTATGTAGACTTATGTAGCCTATCATGTCTGGGTAAAAAAAAAATGACATACGCGAATGGCAGCGGCTACGGCGGCCACCATTTGCATTCCTTATTTTTCACCATTTTAGTCTATGTAAATATTTACATAGACTATTACAGCGAAAATAAAGGATAACGCAAATAGTGTAGTGGGCACTATTTGTGTTCCTTTTTTTCCCCGCCATAATAGCTTATGTAAATATTTACGTAGGCTAAAATGGCGAATCAAAAAGGAACGCAAATAGCGCCCACTACGCTATTTGCGTTCCCCTTTATTATCGCCGTAATAGTCTACGAAAATCTTTACGTAGACTAATATGGCGAAAAAAAGGGGAACGCAAATAGCGTAGCGGACGCTATTTGCGTTCCCCCTTATTTTTGCCATCTTAGTCTACGTAAAGATTTATGTAGATTAAGATGGCCCAAAACAAGGAACGCAAATGGCGGCGGCCATAGCCACCCCATTTGCATACGCGTGTTTGTTTTTTTAAAAAAGTCAGACATGATAGGCTCCGTAAAGATTTACATAGCCTATCATGTCGTTTTTTCCCATTTTTTTTTAACCTAGCCATGATAGGCTATGTAAATCTTTACGTAGCCTATCACGTCTTTTTTTTTTTTTTAACACTGGAAATGGCGGTGGTGGCAGCCGGTCGGAAGACAGGCCGCCACCACTGCCGAAGCCGCCACCGGAGCCGCTGCCGCCCAGAAGATCCGCCCCAGGTAAGTCTCGTCCCAGGGGGGATCCGCAGGGTGGCAGGGGGGTGGCAGGCCATTCCACCACAGATTTTGGGGGGCCGAATGCACTGGCATTCGGCCTCACCGACATCCATGGCAGAATTCTCTGCCATCCCTATCCTTTACACAGTGTCCTCAACATCCAATCTGGAATTAAAACAAAAACATGAGATATTGCCAGTGTGTAATGGTGGTTGCAGTTTAGCCAGTATTTTCATTGAAATTATAGGAAGCCCAATAAAGCTGCAGAAAAAGGGCATCATCAGTTCCACATCAAGTGTTGGTCATCCAAAGAACCCGATCCTCATTGTGCCACGGAAAGGGAAGTAGAAAGCCCCAGTGAGGCTGTGGGATTTTTCCATCATGTAGAGGAGTCCTAGGTGTGCATCAGCTCCAATCCATAGAGTGCAAGTAGATACCAGCTGACATAGCTAACATGGCTTCCTGTTTCCTAAATGCTGGTTATTTTCTCTATCATTCTAGCTTCACGTTTTCCTGGAAAAGTTTTATAATGCTTCCATGGACCGACTGTCTTTGGAAGAGAACGCAGAGCTGGCAGCTGACTTTGATCTCGTGAACTGGGTGCAGTTTCCCAATCAGACTCATGCAAGGATTACAGTGGGGAGTCTAGAGGGACAGGCACCCCCTGACATAAAGCTCACCATTAACCCCAACGCCATGGTGTGGCCCTCTCAGCTTTCGAAAGTAAGGGGAATGTCTGGTTTCGTTTGATTGCCTGTGACATCAATTGTTGTTGTTGTTGTTCAGTTGTTAAGTCGTGTCTGACTTTTCGTGACCCCATGGACCATAGCACACCAGGCCTTCCTGTTCTCCACTCTCTCCTGGAGTGTGCTCAAATTCATATTTGTTGCATCAGTGATGCTATCTAGCCATCTCATCCTCTGCTGTCCCCTTCTCCTTTTGCCTTCAGTCTTTCCCAGCATCAGGGTTTTTTCCAGGGAGTTTTCTCTTCACATTTGGTGGCCAAAATATTTGAGCGTCAGCTTCAGTCTCTGTCCTTCCAATGAGCAGTCAGGGTTGATTTCCTTTAGGATGGACTGATTTGACCTCCTTGCAGTCCAGGGGACTCGTAAGAGTCTTCTCCAGCACCACAGTTTGAAGGCATCTATTCTTCGGCGCTCAGCCTTCCTTATAGACCACCTCTCACAGCCATGCATTGCTATCGGGAAGACCATAGCTTTGATTATACGAATCTTTGTCAGCAAGGTGATATCTCTGCTTCTTACTATGCTGTCTAGGTGTGCCATAGCTTTCCTCCCAAGGAGCAAGCGTCTTTTAATTTCATGGCTACAGTCAGCATCTGTGGTGATCCTGGAGCCCAAGAAAGTAAAATCTGTCACTGCTTCCATTTCTTCCCCTTCCATATGCCATATGACCGCACTATCATGGCTATCAGGGACATTAAGATCTTTCCTGTATAGTTCTTCTGTGTATTCTTTCCACCTCTTCTTAATCTCATCTGCTTCTGTTAGGTCCCTGCCTTCTTTGCCCTTTATCATGCCCATCTTTGCACAAAACATTCCCTGGATATCTCTGATTTTCTTGAAAAGAAGATCTCTAGTCTTTACCACTCTATTGTTTTCCTCGATTTATTTGCATTGTTCAATTAAGAAGACCTTCTTGTTTCTCCTTGCTCATCAGACAGCCACTTTGCTTTCTTGCATTTATTTTTCTTTGGGATGGATTGAGTTGCTGCCTCCTGAACAAAGTTACGGACCTCCATCCATAGTTCCTCAGGCACTCTGTCTCTCAGGTCTAATCCCTGAAATCTATTCCTCACCTCCACTGTATATTCATCAGGAATATGATTTAGGTCAAACCTGAATGGTTTAGTGGTTTTCCCTACATTCTTCAATTTAAGCCGAAATTTTGCAACAAGAAGCTCATGATCTGATCTGAGCCACAGCCAGCTCCAGGTCTTGTTTTGACTGACTGTATAGAGCTTCTCCATCTTTGACTGCAAAGTACATAACCAATCTGATTTCGATATTGACCATCTGGCGATGTCCATGTGTAGAGTCGCCTCTTGTGCTGTTGGAAAAGCGTGTTTACTATGATCATCGTGTTGTCTTGGCAAAACACTATTAGCCTTCATCCTGCTTAATTTTGTACACCAAGGCCATGCTTGCCTGTTATCCCAGTGATGTCTTGATTTCCTACTTTAGCATTCCAATCCCCTAGGATGAAGAGGACATTTTTTTTGGTGTTAGTTCTAGAAGGTGTTGTAGGTTTTCATAGAACCGATCAACCTCTGCATCTTCGGCCTCAGTGGTTGGGGTATAGACTTGAATTACTGTGATGTTGAATGGGTTGCCTTGGGTTCGTACTGAGATCATTCTATCATTTTTGAGATTGTACCTCAGTACTGCTTTTCCCACCCTTTTGTTGACTATGAGTGCTACTCCATTTCTTCTAAGGGATTCTTGCCCACAGTAGTAGATATAATCGTCACCTGAATTAAATTTGCCCATGCTTGAGCATGTTAGTTCGCTGATTCCCAAGATGTCGATGTTCAGTCTTGCGATCTCATGTTTCACCACCTCCAGCTTACCTGGATTCATTGACCTTACATTCCAGGTTCCAAAACAATCTTGTTCTTTACAGCATCGGAATTTCTTTTCACCACCAGACACATCCACAGCTGAGTGTCCTTTTGGCTTTGGCCCAGCCGCTTCACTCTTTCTGGCGCTACTTGGAAATTCCCTCTGCTTTTCCCCAGTAGTATATTGAACACCTTCCAACCTGAGGGGCTCATCTTCCGGCGTCGTATCTTTAGCCTTGTGATACATTCCATGGGGTTTTCTTGCCAAGAATACTGGAGAGGGTTGCCATTTCCTTCTCCAGTGGACCACATTTTGTCAGAACTCTCTGCCATGACCTGTCCGTCTTGGGTGGCCCTGCACGGCATAGCTTATGGCTTCACTGAGTTACGCAAGCCCCTTCGCCACAACAAGGCAGTGATCCGTGAAGGGGGTGACATCAGTTACTCATGAATAATTCACTGAATAATGGCTGTACTCTTATGAACACTGACATGGCAGTACATCCCATTGAGCTTAATGGGGCTGACTGTTGAGCAACTGGTGCAGAATTGCCCTGTAAAAAGGAGCTTTCTCATAGCACTGTGGGCTGGTGATACTTCATCTCTCCCCACCTGCCTGTTTTCTGGTTCTAGTGCAGTGTGAAGGGGAGGTTTTGTGCGGAGGTGTTCTGCATCTGTTCTATGAGAGATGGCAAGATGGCATTCAAGCATTCTGGTCCTGAGCTCCTTGTCCAGCTTGAACCTCCCCCCCTCCCCCAGGGCTCTCCCTCCCCTTTCTCCTTCAGTCCAATCCTGGGAGGTTTCCTCCAACGTCATCACAGAAATCACTCTTCTTTTCTCCCCCTCCCTGACTTAACAGCAATCATTAATGTTCCCCATGACCTGTTGCAATCCAATGAAGCTTCAAAGCTTGGAAACGTTGACATTAAGGCTCTTAAATGTGAGATTTTAATTCATTTTAATCTCACTAACTTCTACACATTTCAGGAACAACCCTCATTGACTACAATGGGAGCTACTTCTGAGTAGACACACATATGTTTGTGCTGGGAAACACAGGGACAGGAAACACCTCTTGACTGGGGTTGTGGTGAAAGGCACTCCCCTGGCCAGGGCCAGCATTCCCGTCTAGCAAACCCGATGTAAATGCAGGGGTTCAGACACACAAAAAGTATACCACAGGGAACCTGACTTAAGGAAAGAATCGGAATGTTAGCAGTCTCAAGAAATCCAGCTTTTTTGTTGATAAAGTCCAGGCTGACTGCTGGATGGCCATGAATTCAATTATCCCTAAAAACCTCCAAATGTGGCCAGCTCAGAGTCAATTGCATGTGGAAACACCCCCCCCCCCACTAGAAGAAAAAGCCACTGAGAACAGCAGGAAAATTACCATTGGCCCCCCGCCTTCCCCTCCTCTAGCATGTCTGCCTGTTGGCCAGGGCTGGGAGGAGACTTTCCTTGGCTGGCTTAAGAGAATCTAAGTGTGAGCATGGACTGGGTCAGGGGAGGAAAAAGAAGAAGATGGCGACTCCCCATGTAAATTGCTGTCTGCAATGAAGCCACCCACACACACACCCTACTAGGGATGTCAGAGAATTCCTCGATGGATCTCGGTGAGGCTGAATGCCAGTGCATTTGTCCCCCCAAAATCCATTGTGGAATGAACCCCCCCAACCCACAAAAGTCAGGTGGGACGAAGCCCCTGCCCCCCAACCCACAAAAGTCGCCCGAAATGGAGCACTCACCTGCTCCCATCCGCGCCAACTTGGGAATGGCGGCTAATCTGCGGCCGCCATTTGCTTCTTATTCATAGCTGTGATAGGCTACGTGAATACTTATGCCTTTTGTGTCCCCACAGAGGCCGTGATAGGCTACATAAGTATTTATGTAGCCTATCACGGCAGGCTAAAAAAAAAAAAAGCATACGCAAATGGCGGCAGCTACGGCGGCCGCCATTTGCCTTCTGTATTTTTTGCCGTTTTGGCCTACATAAATATTTATGTAGGCTATTACGGTGAAAAAAAAGGGGAATGAAAATGGCGCCCACTACGCCATTTGCGTTCCCCTTTTTTTCACTGTAATAGCCTACGTAAATATTTATGTAGGCTAAAAAGGTGAAAAATACAAAACGCAAATGGCGGCCGCCATAGCCGCCGCCATTTGAGTACCCGTCTTTTTTTTTTAGCCTGCCGTGATAGGCTATGTAAATACTTACGTAGCCTATCACGGCTAAATACAGGGATGCAAGTGGCGGCAGCTACGGTCGCCGCCATTTGCATCCCTGCTGCCTAGCGGCCAGATGCGGGTGGAGCCGGCCGGTGGCTCCGTGGAATCGCCGCACAGTGGAGCTGGCCAGGCAGGATTCCGGGGGGGGGCGCCTGGATTGCCTCCCCCCTCGTCGAGGATCTCAGGGGGAGGGACGGAGCGCCTCCCCCCCGCTGCAAAAAAATCCGCGAAATGGTAAGTGACATTAATACATCCCTACACCCTACTTTGCAGAGAGAAAGAGACAGATTTCCATCCCTCCAGAGACAAACAGATTCACTGCTCCCAAGCCTAGGACCAGCTCAGGATCCAGTTCCACTCTCCACAGGGACACATCCTGGATCTATTGTAATTCCTGGATCCATTCTAATTATCTTCCCCTACCCCACTTCCTCATGGATCACTGCCTTGTTGTGGTGAAGGGGCTTGCGTAATTCAGTGAAGCCATAAGCTATGCTGTGCAGGGCCACCCAAGACGGACAGGTCATGGCAGAGAGTTCTGACAAAATGTGGTCCACTGGAGAAGGAAATGGCAACCCACTCCAGTATTCTTGCCAAGAAAACCCCATGGAACATATCACAAGGCTAAAAGAGATGACGCCGGAAGATGAGACCCTCAGGTTGGAAGGTGTCCAATATACTACTGGGAAAGAGCAGAGGGTATTTCCAAGTAGCGCCAGAAAGAGTGAAGCGGCTGGGCCAAACCCGAAAGGACACTCAGCTGTGGATGTGTCTGGTGGTGAAAAGAAAATCCGATGCTGCAAAGAACAATATTGTTTAGGAACCTGGAATGTCAGATCAATGAATCCAGGTAAGCTGGAGGTGGTCAAACATGAGATGGCAAGATTGAACATCGACATCTTGGAAATCAGCGAACTAAAATGGACAGGCATGGGCGAATTTAATTCAGGTGACCATCATATTTACTATTGTGGGCAAGAATCCCTTAGAAGAAATGGAGTAGCACTCATAGTCAACAAAAGGGTGGGAAAAGCAGTACTGGGGTACAATCTTAAAAATGATAGAATGATCTCAGTATGAATCCAAGGCAAACCATTCAACATCACAGTAATTCAAGTCTATGCCCCAACCACTGATGCTGAAGAAGCTGAGGTTGATCAGTTCTATGAAGACCTACAACACCTTCTAGAACTAACACCAAAAAAAGATGTCCTTTTCATCATAGGGGATTGGAATGCTAAAGTAGGAAGTCAAGACATCACTGGAATAACAGGCAAGCATGGCCTTGGTGTACAAAATGAAGCAGGACAAAAGCTAATAGAGTTTTGCCAAGAGAACATGCTGATCATAGCAAACACTCTTTTCCAACAGCACAAGAGATGACTCTACACATGGACATCACCAGATGGTCAATACCAAAATCAGATTGATTATGTCCTTTGCAGCCAAAGATGGAGAAGCTCTATACAGTCAGTAAAAACAAGACCTGGAGCTGACTGTGGCTCAGATCATGAGCTTCTTGTTGCAAAATTTCGGCTTAAATTGAAGAATGTAGGGAAAACCACTAAACCATTCAGGTATGACCTAAATCATATCCCTGATGAATATACAGTGGAGGTGAGGAATAGATTTCAGGGATTAGACCTGATAGACAGTGCCTGAGGAACTATGGACGGAGGTCCGTAACATTGTTCAGGAGGCAGCAACTCAATCCATCCCAAAGAAAAAGAAATGCAAGAAAGCCAAGTGGCTGTCTGATGAGGCTTTACAAGTAGCTGAGGAAAGAAGGGAAGTGAAAAGCAAGGGAGAAAGGGGAAGATATATCCAACTGAATGCAGAGTTCCAGAGAATAGCAAGGAGAGACAAGAAGGCCTTCTTAAATGAACAATGCAAAGAAATCGAGGAAAACAACAGAATGGGAAAGACTAGAGATCTCTTCAAGAAAATCGGAGATCTCAAGGGAACGTTTTGTGCAATGACGGGCATGATAAAGGACAAAGAAGGCAGGGACCTAACAGAAGCAGATGAGATTAAGAAGAGATGGCAAGAATACACAGAAGAACTATACAGGAAAGATCTGAATGTCCCTGATAGCCATGACAGTGCGCTCACTGAACTTGAGCCGGACATTCTCGAGAGTGCAGTCAAGTGGGCCTTAGGAAGCATTACTAACAACAAAGCTAGCAGAGACGACAGTATTCCAGCTGAGCTACTTAAAATCCTAAAAGATGATGCTGTTAAATTGCTGCATTCAATATGCCAACAAATTTGGAACACTCAACAATGGCTGCAAGAGTGGAAAAGGTCAGTTTACATTCCAATTCCAAAAAAGGGCAACGCCAAAGAGTGCTCAAACTACTGCACAATTGCGCTCATTTCACATGCCAGCAAGGTGATGCTCAAAATCCTACAAGCTAGGCTTCAGCTGTATGCGAACCGAGAACTACCGGAAGTACAAGCTGGGTTTCGAAAAGGCGGAGGAACTAGAGATCAAATCGCCAACATTCGTTGGATCATGGAGAAAGCAAGAGAATTCCAGAAAAACGTCTATTTCTGCTTCGTTGACTACGCTAAAGCCTTTGATTGTGTGGATCACAACAAACTGTGGCAAATTCTTAAAGTGATGGGAGTACCAGACCACCTTACCTGTCTCCTGAGAAACCTGTACGAGGGTCAAGAAGCAACAGTAAGAACCAGACATGGAACAACCGAGTGGTTCCAAATTGGGAAAGGAGTACGACAAGGCTGCATATTGTCACCCTGCTTATTTAACTTATATGCAGAGTACATCATGAGAAATGCCGGGTTGGATGAATCAGAGGTCGGAATTAAGATTGCTGGGAGAATTATCAACAACCTCCGATATGCAGACGATACCACCCTAATGGCAGAAAGTGAAGAGGATCTCAAGAGCCTCTTGTTGAGAGTGAAAGAGGAGAGTGCAAAAGCTGGTTTGAAACTCAACATTAACAAAACGAAGATCATGGCATCTGGCCCCATCACTTCCTGGCATAGAGAAAGGGAAGAAATGGAAGCAGTGACAGATTTTACTTTCTTGGGCTCCAAGATCACCGCAGACGGTGACTATAGCCATGAAATTAAAAGACACTGGCTCCTTGGGAGGAAAGCTATGGCAAACCTAGACAGCATAGTAAGAAGCAGAGACATCACCTTGCCGACAAAGGTCCGTCTAATCAAAGCTATGGTTTTCCCAGTAGTAATGTATGGCTGTGAGAGCTGGACTATAAGGAAGGCTGAGCGCCCAAGAATTGATACTTTCGAACTGTGGTGCTGGAGAAGACTCTTACGAGTCCCCTGGACTGCAAGGAGGTCCAATCAGTCAATCCTAAAGGAAATCAACCCTGAGTGCTCACTGGAAGGACAGATACTGAAGCTGAAGCTGAAATATTTTGGCCACCTAATGTGAAGAGAAAACTCTCTGGAAAAGACCCTGATGCTGGGAAATACTGAAGGCAAAAGGAGAAGGGGATGGCAGAGGATGAGATGGCTAGATAGCATTACCGATGCAATGAATATGAACTTGAGCACGCTCCGGGAGAGAGCCCAGGACAGGAAGGCCTGGCGTGCTATGGTCCATGGGGTCATGAAGAGTCGGACACGACTGAACGACTGAACAACAACGACCCCACTTCCGCTTTTATCCTTCACCAGTTTCCTTAACCCAACAAAAGACTCACAACAGTAGATGGACTTCACTGACAAGAGAGTTTTTAATGTAGTACACTAAGATCCTATAAAAAAGGTTGCAATAGTCAGCAGATTGTTGTAATAAGGATGAGAGAGAGAGAGAGAGAGAGAGAGAGAGTTGCATTGGTTCCCTACCCAGGAAAAGCATGAGGTACCAGACTGAACAAATCCTTCCACAGGTCTCCTCATAGTGTTGGACACTTGGAATATCAGGTGAGGCCCTGCTCTGAGCACTGCTACCACTGAGGTTAGGCTGCTGAATGTAAGGGTGAAAGGCAGCAGAAGGCATTTTCTGTGGCACATTGTTCTTGGAGACTTTGGTCCACCTTGGATTTCAGCTTCCACATTAAGCCCCCTCCCCACATGCTGTCCCCCGCAAATGATCCCTTTCGAAGTAAATTTTGGGGGGGTGTTTTTGGAATGCAGAGTGGAGGAGAACAAGGGGTGCCCTGGTGCATGAGTCTGCATGTGTGATGTCACATGGAGCCCTTTGTTTTTCCAGAGCATTTTTGTTCATTTCAGTTGATGCATGCTGCAAAGCACATGGAAGCCTTGCTCTGGGACCCAAAGGCATGATAACAGTATCTAGCAAAAAATCTGTCCCTCAGTGTTTATCACATTCAGGAGCAGGCTTATTTCAGGGAACTGGTTTTAGTTAGGACATTCACGTGTTTCCTTGTTCAGTTTTAGTATTATTCTAGGGTCATATTTTAGCTTCTTTTGTTATTGTAATGTGGGGCCTTTCACATTCTCTGCCTCCTTGAGTCAACTTATAGACAGAAAGGTGGGATATAACTGTTGAAATTAACAGTTGCACCAAATGTGCTTCCCACAGAATAAGAGCCTGGAGTCTCTGGGACCAGAGTTCCTCCTGGGTTTGTATCCTTTTCAAAACCGCGATTCCTTTCCACAGAGCCAAATGCACCTAATAGTTGTTCCTTGATGCTCCTTGTCTTTGTTGCCAGACAGTGCCTCATTCCAGGTGTGTCGAGAGCTGCCGCCCTGGACATGCCAAGGAGGTCCAGGAAGGAGAGCCGCCTTGCTGCTATGCCTGTGCTCCATGTGCGGAAGGGTCAATCTCCTTGCAGGAAGGTGGGTGTCTTCAGAGGAAAGGGTTTTCCCTTATGGAATGGGGCAAGTATTTGAGCTTGGGCAAAAGTTATGTTTATAATGGGAGGCTCTCTTCCGGTTCTCCCTAGCATTTGAAGTTAGGTATGTGGTGACCAGAGAGGGGGGCTTTTTGGTCGTGGCACCCTGCTCTTAGAATGGCCTCCCCAATGAGGCTTGATTAAAGCATTCTCATTTGCTCAGCATGTAAAATGAGGCTGGTTTTAATGATGGTTTGACCCACCCTGCTAAATGCCTTGCATATGTGATTATTTTTATTTAGTCTTTCAACTAATTATGATGAACCACAAGCAAATAACTGTAGGCCTTGGATTTTGTTAGTGTGTCATCACCACGAGAAGGGATTGAATTGTCACAAAAACTTTTCTCATGTGGAAAAGCTCTAAATCCTTACAGAGCATCTCTGGACTGCTGAATCACATGGTTCCAAGGGGACAGAGACTAAGGATGAAGCTTCACCTACTTAACAGTGTGTGAGATTACTAAAATCCAACCTCTTCACCAAGACAGATTTTTCGGGGGCCCGCTGGAAATAGACTCACCATCATCTGTGATGTTAGGCAGGCAACCAGAAATATATTTCAAGGATGCTTCCACCAACTTCATGATTCTGACACTTAATTACAAAAGAACTAGCCAGGTCCAACTAGTTGGGTTATTGAAATGAAAAAAAAAGTGGGGCATATTGACATGGTAATGTCAATTTGAAAATAAAACCCAAGATCTGTGTCTATTCAGGAGGACCATCAGAGGGGTGCCACATTGCAGACACTCCAGCTGGTATATCAAAATATAGGGTTCATCAGAGGGCTAGGCAAGGATTTATGAAGGATGGCTATTTCTGGCATAGAATTGCATCACCTACCAGGTCTCCCAGAAGTAGTCAGACTGATGACAAGTTTTGAACTGTTTTCAAAGTGTTGAACTGTTGAACAAGTTTTGATGACAGATTTGAACTGGTGAGAACTGTGTTCAAATCCCTCCTCAGAGTGGGGGCTTACTGCCTCGGGCCATTCACTGCCACACAGCCCAACCTACCTCACAGGGTTATTGTGAGCATAACATATGTATTACATTTTATTTTATTTACACACATTTATATATACCACCATTGACCCCACTTTCAGGGTACTGTATAGTTCATTCATTTTTTGTAACTTTATTTGTTTATTACATTTTTATCCTGTCTTTCCAACAATTATTGTCTCCCAAAGTGGCTCAGACCAATAGGGAGAGAGCGGGGGAGACAGAGGCCATGTCAGCAGGCTTGCAAACTACAGTCAGAAATAACAGAAGGGAAGGCGAGTGGTGGGAAGAGGAAGTGAAGGGAGCTCAGTTTTGCAAGGTTTCTACAACAATCCATCTGCACTTAAACTTTTCAGGATTCAAATGTAAGACATGAATATTTCTTCTATCTGTCCCATCTTAGACTTAGCTGTATTTTGGACTTAACACACTGGTGATGTCACATTTGAATGACAGAGGAAGTTGCCTGTATATGTGCCCTAGGATGAATCCTGCACTGAAAGGCAGCCAAGAAATATGTAATATGAATAAGATAAATCAAATATTGATGCCACCCATCAGTCCATCTAACCTGGTATTGTCTCCTTTGACTGGCAGCAGCTCTGGACTGTCTGAGAGAGGCAGCTTTTCCTTCCTGATGGAAACTCTGGGTGTAGCTCGGGGAAGAGCACGTCCTTGTCATGCAGAAGGTCGTAGGGTCAATCCCCAGCATCTCTGGGTGACAATAGGAAAGCATCTTGCCTGAAACCCTGCAGAGCCACTGCCAGTCTATGTCGACAGTACTGGGCTACATGGGCCAATGGTGTGACTTGGTAGAAGGTAGCAGTTAATGTTCCTGTGACGCTACATCTGAAGTCGTTCCCTTCCTGATGTCACTAAGGATTAAATGTTGCACATGCAAAGCCCATCCTCTTACCAGAGCATGTCTACAAAAGATGTCCTTTACCATGGAGCTCTTGCCTCTCTTCATCCCTACTAAACATCCTCTCTCCAAACTTGCCATCGTCCCCCCACCCAATGGAATAGAACTCAGAGTGTTGTGCATGTCAGGCTGACGTTAATGAAACTGAAGTCACTGTTCTTCCCAGATGCAGACCATTGCAGCAAGTGTCCAGAAGATCAGCAGCCAAGCAAGGACCAAGATCAATGTGTCCCCAAGATTATAACCTTCCTGTCCCATGAAGAACCTTTGGGGATCACCCTGGCTTCCTTTGCTCTTTTCTTGTGCTTAACCACAGGATTCGTGTTAGGAATCTTCATTAAATACTTAGAAACTCCCATAGTCAAAGCCAACAACCGGGACCTCTCCTACCTTCTCCTTGTCTCCCTCTTCATTTCCTTTGCATCCTCCTTCCTATTCATTGGCCAGCCAAGGAAAGCCACCTGCCTTCTCCGACAAACAACCTTCAGCGTCATCTTTTCGGTTGCGGTGTCTTCTGTGTTGGCCAAAACGATCACTGTCATACTGGCCTTTCTGGCCACAAAGCCAGGGAATGGGGTGAGAAGATGGCTGGGAAAGAGTTTGGCCAATGTCATTGTCCTTTCTTGTTCCAGTGTCCAAGTTGTCATCTGCATTATCTGGCTGGGGATCTCTCCACCCTTCCCTGACTCGGACATGCACTCCCAGCCAGGAGAGATCATCCTGCAATGCAACGAAGGATCCATCACCATGTTTTACACTGCCCTTGGATACATGGGCTTCCTGGCTGCCATCTGCTTCACGGTGGCTTTCCTCGCCAGGAAGCTGCCTGGGGCTTTCAATGAAGCCAAGATAATCACTTTTAGCATGCTGGTCTTTTGCAGTGTCTGGGTGTCCTTTTTGCCCACCTACCTGAGCACCAAGGGGAAGTCCATGGTGGCGGTGCAGGTCTTCTCCATCTTGGCCTCCAGTGCTGGCTTGCTGGGCTGCATCTTCATTCCGAAGTGCTACATTATTGTGTTGAGGTCTGATCTGAATGTAAAGGAGCATCTCATGGTCAAAACATGAGTTGATCCTGAGTGCTAAGGATAGGGAATGATTCTTGTCCTGCCAGAATCTGTTTCTGAACTACTGCTTCCCATGGTGGCAGCAAACTATTCTGGAAAGGTGGCAGGGCTGGTTAGTTTCTAGTGGGCTCCAGGCTGATCCAGAAATACAGGGAGGGTTCGACTGCCTTCCTCTTTGTGTCTTGCTCAGGGAGGCATCTTTGGATCAGTCTCCCTTGTAGCATGTCAGGAGCACCACCGCTACAGAGTGCCAGGAGAAGCGCTGCAGTCTGTAGCCTGTCACAGAAGGAGCCACGGGGTCTCAACGCCCCCCCCCATAAGTTTCACTGTGGCTCCTCAGGCTGAACGGGTTGCTCAGACTAAGAGGGTGATCTTTCTGCTCAAATGCTCGAGGGACCAGCTGTTGGCCTCAGGGATACCAGATCCTTTTCGAACATGTTCTTCATTTTGGGATGAGCATCACATCCAGTTCTTGAAAAGGAATAATCCTTCTGTTTTTTTCTGCTCCTGTGAAAAATAGAGGTCCTACATTTGTGGCTGCAAAAAAGGCAAATGCTATTTTGGGCTGCATTCATAGAAGCATCGCTTCCAAATCCCGGGAAGTACTAGTTCCCCTCTACTCAGCACTGGTTAGGCCTCATCTGGAGTACTGTGTCCAGTTCTGGGCACCACACTTTAAGAAGGATGCAGACAAACTGGAGAGGGTTCAGAGGAGGGCAACAAAGATGATCAGGGGACTGGAAACAAAGCCCTATGAAGAGAGACTCAAAGAACTGGGCATGTTTAGCCTTGAGAAGAGAAGACTGAGGGGAGATATGATAGCACTCTTCAAGTATTTGAAAGGTTGTCACAGAGAAGAAGGCCAGGATCTCTTCTTGATCATCCCAGAGTGCAGGACACGGAATAATGGGCTCAAGTGACAGGACGCCAGATTCCAGCTGAACATCAGGAAAAACTTCCTGACTGTAAGAGCAATACGACAATGGAACCGATTACCTGGGGAGGTGGTGGGCTCTCCCACACTGGAGGCCTTCAAGACGAGGCTGGACAGCCATTTGTTAGGGATGCTCTGACTTGGATTCCTGCATTGAGCAGGGGGTTGGACTCGATGGCCTTGTAGGCCCCTTCCAACCTTACTATTCTATGATTCTATGATTTCTTGCTCTTTAAATGGCAACCATTATGCAACAGTCTCAACTGCCATATTTTCTTTGTATTACATTGTATGCCATCAGGATCTTGTAGATTCTGGGGAGTATCTCTTATCTGAAATGTGTTTAATTTACAAAATAAAAATACTGATGGAACAGTTGCAATTTCTTTCCCCTCCTTTAGGATCATCCAGGCAAGCATTTTTTAGTCATAGTATAAAGAAGACACACTCACCTGGAAGTCAAGCGGGTGATGTAAGGCCCATAAGACAGACACTTGGCTTAAAAGGACCTGGGCCACTGGCCCCCAAGAGACAAATGTGTCCTCTCCTGGTTGTCCTTTCCTCCTTTCAGGTTGCTGTCTAGCCAAAGAAGCCATGGTGTCTGCTTTTGAATGCCAGATTGGCTGTGGAGAAGAGTGAAGGGTGCTCTATCTATCTATCTATCTATCTATCTATCTATCTACCTCCAGTTTGTGCTCATAACAACCCTTTGAGTTCAATTAGGCTGAGTGGAAGTGAATGGCCAAAGGCAGTGATCTTTGGCTCTGAGGAAGGATTAGAATTCTGTCCTCTGCAGTCCAAGCCCAACACTCCTCTCCAGCCTGGTGGTTTATGAGGGACTTCATAGGCTCTGCCTTTCATAGGTGAAACAGAAAGTCTCCCACAGCCCACAGCAATTACAACCTAAATTCTATACTGAAAGCAGCACTTGGAAGATCATACGGTCTTTTGACAGTGGATGCCACAGCCTGTCCTAGAAGAGGTTCTCCACCCTGGGGGTAAAGAGAGAGAGAGATCCTAAATCAAGAAGGTTTTTGCATTCAAGGCTTAAGCAAGCTCCTTTGCCCCAGCTCCAAGAACACATTTTGCATTTAAAGCAAGCTTTTGCATATTTAGCATGGCACAGTTACGACACAGAGATTATAATGAATAACACTCTTACAAAATACAGTTGTTGTCAACCGCCCAGAAAGCTTCGGCTATTGGGCAGTTTAGACATGTAACAAATAAAATCAAATCATACAATTAATTCTTATTAACAATGCAAGTTACATTCCATATTCCATCACAATTGGGCCCAGGAGATTAATTGAGCAAGAAAAACTAGGACCAGGGAAGAGATTTGAGGAAGACTAAAGACACTGAGATGAAAAGTGTAAGCATAGTGTAAGAACATAAGCAGAACCATGCTGGTTGTGTCCCAAAGTCTTGTGCAGCATAGCATTTCTTACACTGGCCAAGGGGAAGCCCACAAACAGGGCGTGAAGGGAATGGCCCGCTCCTGCTATGAAAATGGGAAGAAAACATGTAGTGTTGGGCAGATTAGCGGAAGAATGTAGAACTGGCGAAGAGTACTGAGAAGGGAGCAGGGAGGTTGTCGTACAGGATGTTACAGAAACAACCAAAGAAAGAATTTGCGTGGCAAGTGAGAAGGAGAAAAAGAAAGATTATGGGTGCTATAAGATACCATATCTAAGCAACCAAGATCTGTCTTAGAAGTATCCAAGTATTCTTCACAGAGGTTTTCAATCACTCCCGACTTTGTTACACTTGATGCCAGATTTCTGTTAGCCACTTCTGTGCACACTTTGCAAGGCATCAGCCCCACCTGAAAACATTGAGATTTGATTGCTAGGACACATGCTTAATGGTGTCTTCTAACATTTTGCCAATACGATTTGTTTTGCAATTACGTTCCAGAGGGGAGGTTCACAGATATGTCTAGTAGGCATATAGGTAACATAACTATGAAGGCATAATTGAGAGCCAGTGTGGTGTAGTGGTAAAAGTGTTGGACTGGGAGTCGGGAGATCCGGGTTCTGGTCCCCACTTGGCCATGGAAGCTCACTGGGTGTATTTGGGCCAATCACAGACTCTCAGCCCAACCCACCTCACAGGGCTGTTTTTGTGAGAATAAAATGAAGGAGGAGGAGGATTATGGGTTAAGGGTTCCTTAAAGAGGAAAAAAGGTGTGATAGCAATGTAATAAATAAATAAATAAATAAATAAATAATGCAGGATCTGCATTCAGTTGCACCTGAACATTTCATTGAAGATGTTGATCATATTTCCCCTTTCACACTTATGGTCCCTCATTTTTCATGTATTAAGGGGATAAATTGCATTCAGATTTAAAATACGTTTCAACATGAAACTTGTGCCACCTGAAAAACCAAATGATTTATGATGACATACATTTTCATGGCGTAGAGTCCACTTCATTTACGCATGAAGCATTATACTCAGTGGGCAGCTATATATGTACACGCTGCAGGTGTGGAGCAGCCTTGGGGAAACTCCAGCCTTGAGCCTGGATCTGGCCTGCCAGGCCTCTACGTTCAGCCAGTCAGCTGTCCTGCCATACCATGTCGCCTTCCTTGCTGTGTGCTGAGAAATGGGTTCCTTTCTCAGCACACTGAGAGGACATTCACTCTCTTCCTGCATTGTCAGCTCACCTCACCTTTCCATAGCTCAGAGAGAGAGGAAGGGGATGGTAGACTGAGCAAGAGAGAAGAGGGGGGAGAGAGAAAGTCCTTTTTTCCATCTTTACTTTTTGCTTTTGCCACTCACACACATTTTACTTTGGCCCTGATAGAACGTTATGCACCAATGATTGCAGGTCTCAGGATGACAAACACTGAGGCCCAATGGAAACAATTTGGAAATACAGTCTCTGATCATTCCATTTAAACTGAAATATATGCCAAATAAACAGCAAGCATTCTCCACAAGAGTAATTGGTAGCACAAAGCAGCTTAACATTGGTAACTGTATTAGCAGCTGTACTGGAAGAGGAACCCATTATCAGAATTGGAGTTCAAGGTGACAAAATTGAACTTGTCGATAAGCCGTAATTCAGTAGTTTCTTGCTGGAGTCTCTCTTTGAACTCACTTTTCCGAAGATTTGGTGCTTGCCACAGGATCAGATCCCTTTGTTTGTGACTCTGTTAAGTGGCCTCTCATTGTTGGCTATAAGCTGTTTCAAGTTAGGGAGCTGTCTAGATTGGGGCAGGTCTACCGCCCAAGGTCTTGTGAGAAGCTCGCATGATGTGAAGACAAAGATTACAAGAGGGACAGTATTGAGAGAGTCCACCAGGAAAAGAGCCTTCAGTGTGGTGGCCCCCTTTCTATGGCACTCCCTGCCTCTGGAGGTCAGGCAGGCACCAACATTGTGCTGTTTCCAGCACCTCCTGAAAACGTCTTTACTTCAGGAAGCCTTCCTTGATTGACCAGACATAGTTCTATCAGAATTCTGTTTCTGTTTAGAAATAGTAATTATTTTAATGTGATGTTTTATACTATTTTGTATTTGTCTCTGGAATCTGTCTGGATGTAGAGCAGTATACACATGTTGCAAATGAATACCCAAGGAATGAATAAACATGTAATGTCAGTGGCCGCCTAGCAACGTCCGTGCAAAGGCCTCTCACCACCACCACCAATGCCACAGCTGCAAACCCTGCTCACAAAGACCACAGTTCGAAATCAGCTGCTCCATTTTCCCAATCTGTTGTCTTCCTTGGGTGCTAATGACAATGTTGTTATAGTTTTTCCCCACCCTTGATTATTTTATTGTAATTTTATTATTGTAATTTTATGATGATGTGTTAACCGCTTCGATATTTCCCTGGAAAGCAGCATAGAAACTTTTAGAGGCCAAGGGGTTATAGTAACCTGGCTTCAAAATGAGGGAAGGGAACCCAAGGACTTCACTTGGTTGATTAAAAAGAGTGACAAAAATACTATGGCACAGACAGTGCTCAGGGCATAGCAGTGTCTATGGCCTTAGAAGTGGGAAACCACCATGTCCTGGTGGATATATTCAGGCGAGCATTTAGGGTGGGTTAGGGTATTTTTAAATAATGTTTTAATGTATAACTTTACTGTTTTAAATTGACCGTACATCTCCCAGAGTGGCTGGGTGACTGGCCACATGGGTGATTAAGAAAACAAACAAACAAACAAACAAACAAACAAATGTTATGTGGTTACCGGGATGCTCAGTGACCATAGGATTGCTTTGTTAGTGTGATAAAATCCTCTATCCCAATTCAATCCACAAGAGATAGAGTCAAACTTCTCAATTCATTGTAACTCAGGGGTCTCTTGTTCTAATCTCCCTTTGAAGTTTCCATGCTCCAGTACAGCCAATACAGCCAATTTAAGTCAGTGAGAAAGAGTTCCAAGAAGCTGAGGTGTTCTCCAGCTAGTTTGTTAGTACTGAAATTTATGATGATGGGGAGACTGAATGGAGGCTTAGCCATTATTAGGGAACTTGGATCCACCACAATTCTGTTTTAAAATAGAATTTAAAATGGTGATCCTTAGAATCGTAGAATCATAGAATAGTAGGGTTGGAAGGGGCCTACAAGGCCATTGAGTCCAACCCCCTGCTCAGTGCAGGAATCCAAGTCAGAGCATCCCTGACAGATGGCTGTCCAGCCTTGTCTTGAATGCCTCCAGTGTGGGAGAGCCCACCACCTCCTTAGGTAATTGGTTCCATTGTCATATTGCTCTAACAGTCCGGATGTTTTTCCTGATGTTCAGCCAGAATCTGGCTTCCTGTCACTTGAGCCCATTATTCCGTGTCCTGCACTCTGGGACAGGACCAAGAAGAGATCCTGGCCTTCCTCTCTGGGACAACCTTTCAAGTACTTGAAGAGCATTATCATCTCTCCCCTCAGTCTTCTCTTCTCAAGGCTAAACATGCCCAGTTCTTTCAGTCTCTCCTCATAGGGCTTTGTTTCCAGTCCCCTGATCATCTTTGTTGCCCTCCTCTGAACCCTCTCCAGTTTGTCTGCATCCTTCTTAAAGTGTGGTGCCCAGAACTGGACACAGTACTCCAGATGAGGCCTAACCAGTGCTGAGTAGAGGGGAACTAGTACTTCTTGGGATTTGGAAACGATGCTTCTATGAATGCAGCCCAAAATAGCATTTGCCTTTTTTGCAGCCACATCACATTGTTGGCTCATATTCAGCTTGTGATCGACAACAATTCCAAGATCCTTCTCGCTTGTAGTGTGGTTGAGCCACGTATCTCCCATCTTGTAACTCTGCATTTGCTTTCTTTTTTCGAGGTACAGAACTTGGCATTTATCCCTATTAAATGTCATTCTGTTGTTTTCTGCCCAGTGCTCCAATCTATCCAGATCACTTTGAATTTTGTTTCTGTCTTCCAAAGTATTAGCTATCCCGCTCAATTTGGTGTCATCTGCAGATTTGATCAGCATTCCCTGCACCTCCTCCTCCAAGACATTGATACAAATGTTGAAGAGCACTGGGCCCAGGACTGAGCCCTGCGGTACCCCACTCATTACCTCTCCCCAGTTTGAGAAGGTCCCATTGATAAGCAGTCTTTGAGTCCGATTCTGTAGCCAACTGTGGATCCACCGGATTGTTGTTTCATCTAGCCCACTTTTAGCTAGTTTGCTCATCAGGATATCATGGGGCATTTTGTCGAAAGCTTTGCTGAAGTCAAGGTATATGATGTCTACAGGATTCCCACGGTCCACAAGGGAGAATGGGGCTTTGTGTACACTTGTGTTCCTTTTGGTTCCCGTCACAAAGCAGCACGAACGGTGTGGCAGAATTCTCTGACATCCCTACGAAGAGAGCCCTTTCTGCTGTGGCTCCCTGGCTGTGGAATGAGCTCCCTAGGGAGGTTTGCCTGGCACCTACATTGTACTCCTCCTGGCACCAGGTGAAGACCTTTTCATTCTCTCTCCCAGTATTTTAGTGTTTTACCTTCCTAGTCTTTTAGCTTTGGTGTTTCAAATCTGTAATTAAAATCTCTGCATTGCTGAAAGGTTTCATTCTGGTTTTAGTGTGCTATTGTGGTCTCAAGCTTTCATATTTTATATTGTTTCATGCTGCGCTTTGTGGTTTTAATTTTTGTGAACCACCCAGAGAACTTTGGCTATTGGGCAGTATAGAAATGAAATAAATAAATACATCGAAGGCTTCTAGCGCTGGCATACGTAGTGAGCTGGTTTGTGAGCAGAAAATGTGGACTCCACAGAGTTCCCAACATGCCTAGAGACTGGTGTAGTTTAACTGAACCAGTACTTTATGGTTCAGAAAGCAGGCCTTGAACACAGGCTGGTAACTCACAGGCTGCTTTGAAGGAAAAAGGCCATCTGTTGGTTTTGAAGGAATCCTGAAGGAAGAGATGGGGGTAAGTCGTCCTGAGTGTCACAGTAGAGTTGGGCAACTCCCCCACCCCAAGGTCCATTAGATTCCGAGGCTAAAAGTTTCGAGCCCCTTTCGGGTAAGGGAGAAGCCCCCCTTCTCTTGTGTGTGTGTCAGCCTGTTGTTATGAGAGAGGAGGGGAGAGGCGTTGCTCATGGGTAGAAGGAGGCATCTCACAGAGAAGCTTGTAAGATCCAGCTTGCTGGCTCCTTTGGTCGTGCTCTAAGGAGGAATAGGCAAACTACCGGCCTAGAGAAACTTGTGGTCCTGAGGAACGGCCTTCATCTAACTTGGGGACCCGGACAGACGTCCAGGGTGTGGCAACTGCTTTGCCACCTGAAGGGACGTGTGGACCTTTTTTGTTGATACTTATTCTGCATCCATTTTCTATCCAGAAACTGACAACTTTTGCACACGTGGCTTGTTTCAGCTTGATAACCAAAAGACTCTGATGACTGGAACTGACAGGATCAGGACTCCAGATCAATACAGCACAGAAACACCCATCCATGGTATCCTGCTCCAGAAGTACAGTATCCCCTCCCCCAGTAGAAGGAAACATTTCTTGTGCTTGTAATGGTCAGCAGCAACAACGGTGCTGTGTGTGGCTTATTTTCACACAGCCTGGCGGGAGGTGGGGGTGGACTACAATGTCCAGCATCCTTTGCCATGGGTGGGGCTGATGGGACTCAGAGTCCAAAACAGCTGGAGCACACCAGATATTGGAGAAGGGTGTTTTGCCACAGATTGGGCAGTATCCCATTTTTTAAGTAATTATTTTTCTTGAGTTTTAAGCACATGTTTTCAGAGAGTTTTTAAAACATTACAGCTTTTTCAACTAAGGAAACACAAAGGTTATGTAGGAAATCCAATTTATAGTTATAGGAATGACAGGAGTTTCAATATGTTAATAACCTTATATCTATCCACAGACGTTCATCAGGGGTTTAAGATTTAGTTGTAAAGTGAGCTTCGGCTATTGGGCAGTATAGAAATAAATAAATACATACATACATACATACATGGATACTTTTTATGTATGTATGTATGTATGAATGTATGTATGTATGTATGTATGTATCTAAGGGCACAGTCCTGTGCAGGTTCAGACAGGGAGGGGTCCTACATCTCCCAGCATTCCCCAGCTTGGGGAAGGCTGGGAGTTGCTGGACTTTTCTCTGTGTGAACCTGCATAGGATTGCGCCCTAAATGTATCCCAACACGAAATTAAATCCCATTCATTTCAATGGGCCTACTCTAGGTAGGACTAACATTGGATATTGTCCTACATTTCCCATCAGGCATTGCTGTCAGCTCATCTTCGGCTATTGGGCAGTATAGAAAATAAATAAATGAATATCTTGCTTCCCCCGCCCCATCTCAGGTGGCAACCCAAAGCTCACAATCCAGCAGGCGCAAAGTGCAAAGCATGTGTTGTTTTTCCTCTGTGTTTTGTTCTAACCAGTGTGTAAACGAAAGCACTCAAAAGCAAACATTAAGAAAGCCACAAATAAACTGTACACATGTCCCTGAATGGCACTGAATTTTACAACCACATAAAGAAATATCACACTCGGAATGTAAAGGCTAACCCCAAAGTTTGCCCCTAAGTTTTGTTAAGAAGAAAAGAAAAAGAAAAAAGGTCTTGCCCAAGGACACCACTGAAGGGAAATTTCACGTATTTTGGTCATCTGGCGAAGCCCCCAAACCACTTTCTTCTTCTTCACTGCATTTCTACACTGCCCAATAGCCTAAGCCCTCTAGGTGGTTCACAATAATTCACAGGATAAAATACAGCATAAAAATTTAAAGATACTGTCATGGCTGTAATGGACATATACAGCTTTGGCCAAAGAGACTCCATTTTACGTTATCAGCCATAATAAGAGTAGGGCAAGAATGCAAGGCGGAATACTTATTGAAAGGCTTTTGCTTAGAGTGAAGATAGACCAAAACAGGATGTCGTTTGTGGGTTTCTGCGGTTTCCTATAGAGCTCATGGTCAAGCTAGCATTTTCCTGTCTATCATTGTGACCTTTATGAATTTACATCTAGCTTTCAAGTAGGCTTCAACATTATTGCTTTCGATGAGAAACCACAATGATGAATAGCAAATACAAGTGGGGGAGCGCAGAAGATTGTAGTTTGGCGTAAATTATTTACCACTGCCTATATCAGGGAGGGAAAAAGAGGGGCGAGTCAAGGTGAAACTGAGAGTGGGGTAGCAGAAAGCATCTACGATAGAAATTTATTCACAGGTGTGGCATCAAAGTATTTGTTGAAAGTAAATGTCACCTGTTCTGACTCTTTGTTGTAGACTTTCGAAGGCACACTCGGTATTTATCAGCAAAAGATGGAGATGTATAAAGAGACTGTTCTTAAGAAAGAGGGTTTCATCATCATTCATCAGGACAGGCGATCAGCGGGACAAGAAAGGCAGTCAGGTCTCAGCCCACACAGCCCACTACTATTCTGACTGGCCATCAGAATATGTGTGTGTGTGTAAATATGCTTGATGAGAGACTAGAAACTTAGGATGACATCTGTTGACCTGCCTAATAAACTGAATTGTAGTTACTGCATTCATCTACCTTCATAGAGGGCCACTCCTGCAGAACTCAGTCAGCCTGATCACCTGGCTGGAGACCTGGGAGATGATTTTACCTTAACACCACTGATCCTGCCCAAAACCCTGGAGAGCCGTTGCTGCCAGTCAGTGGTGTTCCCCACTATGGCGAGATGTACTCATCTCGAAAGCTAAGCTGGGTCAGCCCTGGTTAGTACTTGGATGGGTGAGCGCCTGGGAATCAGGCTTCCTGCATTGAGCAGGGGGTTGGACTCGATGGTCTTGTAGGCCCCTTCCAACCCTATGATTCCAAGATATGATTCTATGATATAATTCTGTGTGCTCATTCATATACGATACATCCAAATGTTTTGTCTTGATCCTGGTTCTTATGACTGCATCCTTATGACAAAATCAGTGTTGGCCTGACTTTGTCAAGTTAAAGTCCGGCCATGCTCACTTCTCCCCCTGCTTGACCTCTGTCAGGTACTGCAGCTGCCAGTCAGATCTCACAAACATGTTTTCTCTTGCTCTCTGTCTGCATAAAAAGCTCTACAGAGAGAATGGCACAGGCAATACTCCTCCCCTGAGGATTTTCAAAATCATAATGATTTATGTGTATTCTTGCCAAAGCTCCAGAGGTTTTTCTGGAGATTGCCATGGAGACCATTAAGATAAACATCAGAATCAAAGAAAATGTGGGTAACTTCTTGTCTGAAACATTTGGTGCCAAATATATTTCTGGTACCACTGAGAGTTTGGGATTTGGGCAGGCTGCTAAGGCGACTCTCCCTGTGTGAGGTTTCATAGAAGTCCCCTTAGGGTCCGAAGCCAGAGCTGGACACCATCGCTATTTGTAAAGATCCTGCAGCTCCAGGCTTGCTGGGCAGCAGGTTAAGTTCTTTCTCTCGCGCCTTCTGGCTACCTGGCTCTCGAGCTCAGAGGAGCAGTCAGAAGGGAGGTAGAGCAAGCCGGCCGACCCGCAATGCTATCACTGCTCCTGCTGCTGTTGCTGCCCTGTGCAGCCTGCGGGAGGCAGAAGGCAAAGTGCCCCTTGAACCTGATCAGAGATCAAAATGAACCAATAAATTATTACCGGCCGGGAGATCAGCTTGTGAGCGGACTCGTTTCTGCGCAATATGTCCTTGACCAAGAACCATACATCTTTTGCAAGCCACCATTCACCAGATTTGATCAGTAAGTAAAGATGTCTTCATAAGATGTAATGTTTCCCTGCCTATATTCTGATTGCTCCCATTTCCTGGAGACTACCCATACATCCTGGTACCCCTGGTCATCCCTAGTTATTCTCTCTCCTTACTTTGCCCTGTTGTGCTTTTTGAGAGTGGATTTGGAGTATTAGGAACATGGAGGCAATATTTATTTCAGTATGATGACATATGACTGGATAAATAAACTTCCCTGTCATAGTTTCAACCAAAAGAAGCAAAAACTCTTTGCTTTTCAACTTTGTGATGAGACACAGGCTGCTTTCTGTTCCTTAAGGTGTTACTGATCCATTAGAGGACCTCTCCTCTGATTCCATGGCTGCTAAGTTTGCTTAGGAGTCTTTGGTGAGAGACTTTGTCAAAAGCCTTTTGGAAGTCCAAGTAAACCACGTCTACCACATCACTGCTGTCCACTTGTTTATTGACACTCTGAAAGAACTCTAAAAGGTTAGTGAGGCAGGACTTACCTATGCGGAAGCCATGTTGATTCTTTTTCAGTGGGGCTTCTCCTTCTACATGTGTACTAATTTTGTCTTTAATAATGCTTTCAACCAATTCGCCCAGACCAGACATTTAGGTAACCAGCCTGTAATTTCCCGGATCCCCCCTTGGATCTTGGATTTGAGTTCTTTGAGAGCTCTAGGATGGATACCATCTGGGTCCGGTGATTTATTTGATTTCAATTTATCAATAAGGTTGAGAACTTCATCTTTTGTCATCACAATTTGCCTCAGTTCCTCAGACTCCCTTCCTGAAAACAGCTGTTCAGGGAACGGTATTTGTCCTATATCTTCTGCAGTGAAGACTGATGAAAAGAATTCATTCAGCTTCTCTGCAATCTCCTTGTCTTCCTTCAATACTCCTTCAACTCCATTATCATCCAGTGGTCCACTGCCTCTCTAGCTGGTTTTCTGCTTCTGATAAGTATAAAGAATCCTTTATTGTTGGCCTTGCTAGTAGCGATATGGTCTTTGAAACGCTTTTTTTCGTCTCTTATTGTCTGCTAGCACCACCTTTCTGCAAGTTTGGCTCCCTTTTGTTTTCCTCAGTTGGGCAAGACTTCCATTTTCTGAAGGAAGCCTTCTTTTCTCTAACAGCTTCCTTGACACTGGTTGTTAGCCATCTTTGTTCCCTCTTGGACTTGGTGCTGCCTTGCCTAACATGTGGTATACATTCTAACTGAGCTTCTATTAACATGGCCTTGAGTAACTTCCAAGCAATTTGAAGGGATTTAACCCTCTTGTCTTCTGCTTACAACTTCCTTCTTGCCAGTTCTGTCATTTTAGAGAAGTCCAGTGATGTGGTTGTGTTGGACTTCCTTGGCAATTTCCCCCTTAAATATAAATTAAATCTGTTAGCACTGTGATCACTGTTGCCAGTTGCTAGCCTATCCACAGACAAAAATGGCATCCGTTATGCCATTTGCAGCCATAAAGCCTTTGGTTTAAGCTAATTGCAACCATTTGTGTCTGGATTCAGCCCTCACTCAGCAAGCGATACGGGATGGCAATGGCTGCCAGCCGTATTGCCAGAGATATGGAACTGGTGGCCGGCTCTGCGGGATGAACGAGGGCAGGATCTGGCTCCGGGTGGATCTGGAGTGAGGTGGAGGTGAGTGGTGCCATTCTGCCATGGACTCCAGAGGCCAGATCCTATGGAATCCGGCCTCACTGGGGTTCGTGGTAGAACTAACCACCATCCCTAGTTGTAGCCATGGACAGCCTTCTCCATGGATTTGCATAATCCCTGTTTTAAAGCCAAGTTGACAGCTGTAACGACAACTCGTGCTAGCAAATGCCATTGTTTCACTATGTGCTGTGTGATGAGCAACTTCCTTTTGCCTGTCCAGAGTCTCCCACCAATCCTCTTCATGGGATCACCGCAGGTTCTAGCATTTCCACTCCAGGTATAATTTTATACACCTCTATCATGTCTTACCTGCACTTTTCTAAGCTAAACAGAGGATCAGGTCTTCTGAGGCTCTTAGATGTATAATGCAAAGAACATGACACTGAATTTTCATTGAACATCATCATCATCACAATCATCATCATCTGCAGTGTAAGGAAGGTCAGATACTGGCACATCCTGTCCTTCCTGTTTGCCATTCATGAGATCATTCAGAATCCCGGGCTCCTGCCCAACATCACCCTGGGCTACAACATCTATGAGACCCATTTCCATGGGAGAATGACCTCTGATGCCATGCTGGACCTGCTTACTGGTGGAGCAACCAACGTTCCAAACTACAGCTGTGGAGGATGGAATAACCTGCTGGCCATTCTGGAAGGGGCTGAATCTGACACCTCCATCCAGATTTCAACCATGTCAGGTATCTACAAAATCGCACAGGTATGTCAGTAGGAAGTAGGTCAACAACATCCCGGAAGAAGAGCTAGGACCATCCTGGTCTCTGCTGGTGGTGACAGGGTGGGCCTCCCTAAAGCACTAGTGGGAATGGAGGGAAGGAGTAGTTCTACCACCCAGCAGTGTAGGGAGGGACAAGAGGTTTGTCATGCTGAAAACCAGCCCAGCTGAAGAGGCTGCCCCCATCCCTTACATCCACCTCAGCCTGAGCCAGGGGACTCTCAGGCCCTGCAGGACACCCTTGAGGATCAGGGAATAAGGGGTTCAACCACCTAACCCTGCCTCCAAGCCTGAAATTTGAAATTGTAGCAACAACTGAGAGGAAAGCTCTGGAACCTTAATTGGAACAAAGAATATGCATTCTGTGGAGAGAGGTGATAGTTTATTGGCAAAGGGAAAGGTGAAAGAAACTAATGCACAGCAGAACAGAACAGTCTTTTGAAACAACACTTTGAGGTAAATAAATAAATAACAAAGCTACCTGAACCTGCCCTTCACCTAAGCATGAGTCTTCCAATAGGACAGGGCCCAGTCAGATCATGGGCATTACAAGGATCCCACAGGGGTTGCAACGTCCTTATTTTCTTTATTTCATTTCCATACCTTCCCATAGCCAAAGCTCTCTGGGAGGCTCACCAATTTAAAACTCTGGCAAATCAGCCAAAGAGTAGGTACACTGCAAATGGCCCTTGAGATGTTTTGGTACCTCTCCTGCCCAAAACATGCATCACAGACCCATTGCAATGCCCGGCCCTTGGTTGGATATCAACAATCTCAGGTTAATAAGTAGCTGAACTTTATGCTGAAACCAAAACAAAATTCCAGTCTCCTCCTTTCCTCCACAGATAAGTTATGGCTTTGCTGCTCATGTTCTGAATGCCAAAACTCAGTTCCCTTTTATCTACCGGATGGCCCCAAAGGAAGAAGCCCAGTACCCGGGGGTTGTCCAACTGGTCCTATATTTTGGATGGATGTGGGTTGGTCTCTTTGCTCCAGACAATGACAATGGAGAGAGGTTCCTGAGTTCTTTGACACCCTTGTTGCTCAGCAGTGGGATTTGCGTTGCCTTCTCAAGAAGAGTACCACCAAGGCCCCCACCAGGAATGTTTCATCAGGAAGTATCTTCTGTCTGGAATGCACAAGTCACTGTATTTCTTTACTATCGTGACACTTTCAACCCACCTTCTCCAGTGATCGTACTACATGAAATTGGGACAAAGGTCTGGATCACAACAGCTTCTCACGATGTTAACATGCACCTTAATTATGTCTCTCATAAGTTCAAGTATTTCCATGGCTCCTTGTCCTTTGCAATGAAGACCAAAAAAAGAGCAAAATATGACAACCATCAACCATTTTCCTCTTCTCTTGGATAGTTTTGGGGGAAAGCATTTCATTGTTCCTATTCCAAGCATGCCTTGTCCGTAAAAGCCTGGACAAAATGCATAGAGAGAGAGAAACTGGAGATGGTGCCCCAAGAGGAGACTGAGAGAGCCCTGTCTCAAGATGGCTACAGTACATACAACAGTGTGCAAGCTGTGGCCCATGCCTTAGATGCTGCAGATTCCTTGAGATTGAAGCAGATATTGAGGGTCGGTGGAGGAGAGAGGCTGGAATGTGAAACCCTACAGCCATGGCAGGTATTCCTCTTTATTTTCACTGCATGTCCACAGCAAATAGCAGCCCATGGTTGAACTCTGAAATCATTAGAGTGACAGAATCATAGAATTGTAGGGTTGGAATTCCAACCCCCTGGTCAATGCAGGAATCCAAGTAAGAGTATCCCTGACAGATACATTATCCTGGATCCAGACTCAGATATAGTAGTGAGTAGGGATGTCAGAGAATTCTGCCATGGATCTCGGTGAGGCCGAATGCCAGTGCATTTGTCCCCCCGAAATCCATGGAGGAAAGAAGACCCCTGCCCCCCCACCCCACGAAAGGCATACAAAATGGGACACTTACCCGGTGCCGTTCGCGCTGGTCTGCAAATGGGGGCCGTGTCTGCAGCCGCCATTTGATTCTTCATTATAGCCCTGATAGGCTACGTAAATTATTACATAGCATATCATGGCTAACGCAGGGATGCCATTTGCATCCCTGGGGAGGCCGTGATAGGCTATGTAATTATTTATGTAGCCTATCATGGCAAAAAGAAGGGAACGCAAATGGCGGCCGCCGTAGCCATCGCCATTTGCATTCCCTTTTTTTGCCATAATAGGCTACATAAATATTTATGTAGCCTATCATGGCAAAAAACAAGAACACAAATGGCGGCCGCCATAGCCGCCGCCATTTGCATAGGGATGGCGGAGAATTCCGCCATGGATTTCAGTGAGTCCGAATGCACTGGCATTCAGCCCCCCGAAATCCGTGGCGGAATGGCCTGCCACCGCCCCACCCCCCCGCGGATCCCCCCAGGACAAGACTTAGCTGGGGCGGATGTTCCAGATGGCAGCGGCTCGAGCGCTGGCTTCGGCGGCGGCAGCGGCTGGTCCTCCGAGTGGTTGCTGCGACCACCATTTGCAGACTCTTTTTTTTTTTATCCGGACATGATAGGCTATGTAAAGACTTACATAGCCTATCACGTCTGGGGGAAAAAAAAAAAAAAGCCTACACAAATTGCGGCAGCTATGGCGGCCGCCATTTGCGTTCCTTATTTTTCACTGTTTTAGTCTACGTAAATATTTACGTAGACTATTACAGTGAAAAAAAAGGAACGCAAATAGTGCCCACTATGCTATTTGCGTTCCCTTTTTCTTCGCCGTAATAGTCTACGTAAATATTTACGTAGACTAAAACAGTGAAAAATAAGGAACGCAAATGGTGGCCGCTATAGCCGCCGCCATTTGCATAGGGATGTACGAAAGTCTCTTACCTTGAACAAAATTTTATTCACGGTGGGGGGGAGGCGCTCTGTCCCTCCCCCCAAAAATTCTGGCCAGGGGGGAGGCGCTCCATCCCTCCACCCCTGAACCCTGGCCGGCCAGGCCGCAAATGGCGGCGGCCGTAGCCGCCGCCGTTTGCATCCCTGCAGTCAGCCGTGATAGGCTACGTAAATGTTTATGTAGCCTATCATGGCTGAGTAAAAAATCAACAACCCCCCCCGCATACACAAATTGTGGTGCCCATGGGCGCCGCCATTTGCGTTCCTTATTTTGGCATGTCTAGTCTACGTAAACATTTACGTAGACTACGGCGAAAATAAGGGGAACGCAAATAGCGTAGCATCTACGCTATTTGCGTTCCCCTTATTTTTGCCGTAGTCTACATAAATGTTTACGTAGACTAGACGTGCCAAAATAAGGAACGCAAATGGCAGCACCCGTGGGCGCCACAATTTACGTTTTTGCGGTTTTTGTTTTTTTGTTTTACTCATCCGTGATAGGCTACGTAAACATTTACATAGCCTATCACGGTATTTTTTAAAAATCTAGCCATGATAGGCTACGTAAATCTTTACGTAGCCTATCACGTTTGTGTGTGTGTGTGTGTGTGTTTACTGGAAATGGTGGTGGCAGCAGCCGGTTGGAAGACCGGCCGCCACCGCCGCTGCACCGCCGCCAGAGCCGCCGCCGCCAGGAGGATTCGCCCAAGGTAAGTCCCGTCCCGGGGGGGTGCAGGGAGGCAGACCGTTTCATCACCAATTTGGGGGGGGGCGAATACGCTGGCATTTGGCCTCCCCGAGATTCGTGGCAAAATTCTCTGACATCCCTAAATTTGCGTACACCTTTTTTTTTTTAATCCAGACGTGACAGCCTACATAAATATTTACGTAGCCTATCACGACTCAATACAGGGATGCAAATGGCAGCGGCTACGGTGGCCACCATTTGCGTCCCTGTGCAGCCCAGCAGCCGGATGTCCGGCTACGGGTGGCCCCGGCCAGCGGCTGCGCGGAGTCGCTGCAGAGCTTTGCAGGCTGGGGTGAATTTTGGGGGGACGGACGGAGCGCCTCCCCCCCACCGCGAATGTCACCCTTCAAAAAGGTAAGTGACTTTTGTACATCCCTAGTAGTGAGGTCAAATTTTGTCGAATTCTGAGGTAAATGTAATTTGTGGGGCTCCTGGTGGAGGTCTATAATTTTGCCCACTACGGTGACGTCAGAAGAATCCCCCATCCAGTGGTTGCTCCCTGGTGTCCTGAGAGAGATCCATCCTTCTTAGTTACCGGATTACCAAATCTGTCTCTGCTGAGTCCCATTCCACAGGATAGCCCCGCCACCACTTGTGGGAGGGCCCATCTTCCCAGGAGTTGTCTCAGACAGGCGATCTCTCTCTGTCTCTGCCTCTCCTGTTCTGTCTCCTGGCTCAGGTAACGCTTGGGACAGAAACCAGTGCTGTGTTATATTATTGCTCTGCTATTGAGTTCTGCAGAAGTCTTCTCCTAGTAAAACCTGGGGCCTCATTCTGGATGTCTGGGTAACTGAACAACTGCCACCCTGAACACACAAACGCCTGTTACAATGAAACAACGTATTTCAGCTAAAACCCTATCTCTCCTCTCTAGAACTCAAAGAGAACAAACTTTTCTTTTACATATCTTTGTGTTTGGATTTATTTATTTTGGATTGCAGCGATTTTACCATGGCTTTATTCTTCCTGTGCTGAGCTGTCCACAGACTCCTTGTGTCATTCAGATCAGTGCTTGCTACTGCTTTGGGGAGAGTTTATTCCCCCCTGATCAAAACGGGTTGTTGCAATGTTTAGCTGATTCAGTGTGGAGTGACAGGGTCCTTCGTGACGGATGAATGCCTATCTGCAGCAACCCTGCTGCCTCCCTGTGGAAAAGGTGCATTTTGGGAAAGTCCTTTCAGTGACTCTTTCTTCCTTAAATGCATCGCTCATGCGATCCTGCTGCAGAGTGCCCCATCCCCTCCCCCTGACATCCCGGGCATCCCTGCTTCTGTGCCCTGGATGTGACCTGGCAGGGATATGGCCAAGGAGTGGGGCCACCCGCTCCCTCTCCCTCTTTTTCCCATTCACAGTATTGCAGCTGCACCATTCCAGGCATTCACAGTAGCGGAAAACCTGCTTTCGCCATTCACAGCTTGTAGCTCTTCTGTCCCCTTTGGAAAGGCATAATAGCGCTGCTTCAAGCATCCACAATATCCCAATAGTGGAGGGAAGGAGAGAGGTGTGGGAGAAACTATAGGTGCTCAGTTCAGTGCTCCCATTAAACTGCCCCGAGCAGGGGAACATGACCCGGGAAAGCAGGGTTTTAGGTAGTGTCCATTCCACTTGCTTCATGTGCCACTGAGGGACCAAAATCAGGATATGCCCAGAAAGCGCTTTTCTTTCTGTTTCCATGTAAATTGGGCCCTGGGCTAGATTTTCTGGGTCATGGATAGCTTTAGGTTTTACTTCCTTTCTCTCTTTTTTTGTATCTTTTTCAATTTCATTTCCCAAGAGGTTCAGACTTCACCACTGTATTTTACCTCCAGCATCAGAGCTTCCTCCAGTACCAGAGATAGTGAGCTTATGTACACCTGTTGCTGGGGAACATGGCTGGGAGGGTTCTGGTGCACTCATGTCCTGTTCATAGGTATCCCATTGGGGCAGCTGCTTGGCCACTGTGGGAAGGGAATGCTGGACTAGATGGACCTTGCTGGTCTGATCCAGCAGGGCTCCTCTTAGGTTCTTATATTTTTATGGCCCGCCACCTGAAGGAAACCCCTCGGAGGGGATCCCCACTGCTCTCTCCAATCTCTTAGAGGTGGAAGGAAATGTTGGCAAAGGGGGGAGAGTTCTGCCCCCCCCAGCACAGACACACATTGGTGACTCCCAGCCTCTGCCACCTCCCAACCCCACCGCTATCTCCAACCTCAAATTGGTGATACCAGCAGGGGTGTGGGGGCAGGCTGGGATTTCTTCATGATGGGTGGAGATACAGTTCTGTGCCTCCCTCTAGCATGAAGAAAGAAAGGGGGGTGACATCAGGGGAAGCGTCAAGCCCCGGACATCATCCAGCCCATGATCTGTGGGGTGGGAGGCAATTTCCCCACCACCACTCCAAAACACTTCAGCACCCCTTCCCTAATTGGTGATAGAAGGAATGCTGATGCTGAGCCTAGGGATGTGAGAACTCCCCATTGTTCAGTTCTCCTCCCCTTCGTCGAAGCACGCAAGTGATCGGTCATCACTGTTGATTGTCCCTCAAACAGTTTGAGGGTTAGTTGTTGTTGTTGTTGCTGTTTATTTGAGAACCGATCTGCACGAAAAGGGGCATGTTCGCATACGGAGCATCGAATTTGTGCATTTTTAAATCCACCAAATGTGCACTTTTAACTACATCTGCGCAACATTTCAATTCAGTATTGCTCAATCATCCGTTCGCCATTGTATTGCAAAGATTTTATGGAGGAGGGAAATAAGGAGAGTTGAGTTGTTCCTGCCATGTATTTTAGCCTGCCCTTCTGACACAGCTGGCAGGGTCCTGTGTTTCCCCTTCAGCAATGATCTTCTATATAGTTAATGAATCCGACCTTTTTTCTTTCTGGAAGCCATCTTCATGATGACTCATTCCAGTCACAAAAGTTACACCCAAGCACACACAGTAAAACCACCTGGGGTACTTTCAAATTGTTATGCAGAAATTTAGGACAAAGGGCCATTCAATGATTCAGGAAGAAGGCCCTTGCGGTGCTCTCATCTCCCTCTATTCCCGTCTCCCCATCCCCCACAACAGGTCCTCCTGGATCTCTCTGTGGCTACATTTGCTAATTCCCCCAGAAGGCAACTTATTTGACTGGGCTATGGGGCAAACCCCTGGTGAATCAGGGATATTTGGAGGGAGCTCAGAGAGGAAAAAGCAGGAGGGGTGGACAAGAAAAAACAAGGTTTTGACCAGAATGTTTGCATCATGATTTTGCCAACCATTCAATGATTCAATCTGAGATGACCCACATCCTAGGGCTGTACGAAATCCACTTACCGTTCCGGTCTGGGGCATCTGCGGGGGAGGGGAGGCGATCCCTCCCTCCCCCCGCAATCCTCCCTGGCTGGCTCCACTCCATGGTGAGTCTGCGGAGCTGCCAGCCGGGCCTGTCCACAGCCGGACTTCCATCCACTGCCAGTCTGCAGCCACAAATGTCGTGGGGCGTTGCGCTCCGCCATTTGCGTCCAAATGCGACACTAGGCCATTTGTGTCCCTGCTTCAGCCGTGATAGACTACATAAAGATTTACGTAGCCTATCACGGCTGCAGCATGGATGCAAACCAGGGCATTGGACGGCAGTGGATGGACAGGACCGGACCAGCTGGCGGCAGGTAGAGTCTGTCCAGGGAGAATTTTGCAGGGTGGCGGAGGGGAGTGCTCCATTCCGCCACGGACCCATTGGAGTCCATGGCGGAATTCTCCGCCTTCCCTACCACATCCCCTCAAAAATATAAGAATACCTGGAACTCTTCCTGAGCATTCACCCTCTCTCCAAATGTTCAATTATATCATGCATTTTGTTCTGCTTCCTATAGAATGGCTGCAACCCAAATACACTCCAGGACTTTTGCTCCCTGATTGCAGGAGGTCATGCTGGGGATGGAGGGGGAAGCTGCAGGATGGCATTGTTGTTTAGACCACCCCCAAGAAGGAGCCACCCTGGCTCCAGTCTGTGTCTTGTCACAGGGTTTAACACCAAGGAGGGTTCTTTCTTCTTTTGGTTGGAACTATGCCAGGGAAGCTTATTTATCCAGCCATATGTCATCATACTGAAATAAATATTGCATAACTGTTCATGGTACTCCTAATTCACCTTCCAAAGGCACAACGGGGGAAAGTAGGCAGGGTGGCCTCCAAGAAATGGGAGCAATCAGAATGCAGGTAAGGAAACATTACATATTTTGAAGACCTCTTTACTTCCTCATCAAATCTGGTGGATGGTGGCTTGCAGAAGTTCTTGTTTGCATATATATCATACAGATATGACTCTGCTGAGCTCACAAGCAATGAAGCAGAAGTCGGAATCAACAAAAACAACAGCAACAACTTAACACCCACCCATTCTCCGCAAGGCTAGTGCTGCAGGATCTTTATGAACACTGATGGTGTTCAGACCCTATGGGGAATTCTGTTAAACCTCACACAGACAGAGTCACCTCAGCAGACTGCCCTAAAGCCCAAGGTCTCAGTGGAACCCGAGATATTTTTTGCACCAAACATTTCAGGCAAGAAGTTACCCCATCTTTTCGTTGATTCTGATGTTTCTCTTAATGGTCTCAAACGCAGTCTCCAGAACAACCTCTTGAGCTTTGGCATGAATACAAATAAATCACTATGATTTTGAGAATTCTCAGGGGAGGAGTATTGTGTGTGTAACTCTCTCTTCATGCAGGAGGAGAGCAAGAGAAAAACATGTTTGTGAGAGCTGATTAGTAACTCCATTATCTGACACAGGACAAGCGGAGGGGGGGGGGATGGAATGAGCATGGTCTGACTTTTACTTGACAAAGTCAGACCAACACTGACTTTGTCATAAGGATGCAGTCATAAGAACCAGAATCAAAACAAAACATCTGGATATATCATATATGAATGAGCATTCATGGCACTGTTGTTACTGGTGACCATTATGAGTACGTGAAACATTTCCTTCTACTGGGGGAGGGGGAGACTGCATTTGGGGGGTCAGAGGGCTGTGGATGACCAGACCTCTGCCCACCGGTAGTGCCCTAGCAGTTCCAGGGCATGAGCAGACTGTAAAATCTGACAGCCAGACAGAAAGGGCTGTAGGGTAAAACACAAACATAAGACACTTCTGAAGGGGGATACCATGGATGGGTGTTTCTATGCTGTATTGATCTGGATTGGTTCTGTTAGTTCCAGTCATCAGAGTCTTTTGGTTATCAAGATGAAACAAGCCATTTGCACAAAAGATGACAGTTTATGGATAGAAAATGGTTACAATACACACACACACACAGAGAAAGAGAGAGAGAGAGAGAGAACATTCACACCTCCCTTCAGGTGACAGAGCAGTTTCCACACTGTGAATGTGGAATATAGCTGGGTCCCCAAGGTAGACGAAGGCCGTTCCTCAGCACCACAATTTTCTCTAGGCCAGTATCTTGCCTATTGCTCCTTAGAGCAAGACCAAAGTAGCCAGCAAGCTGGATTGTATAAGCTTCTCTGTTAGATGCCTGCTTCTAGCCCAATAGCAACACCTCTCCCTAATACTGGGACATGCTGTCATCCCACAGCAAAATGCTCAGGTTGATCTTGAGATGGAGAATAAAAGCAGGCAGCCAACCAAAGGAGAAAATTTTGTAGGAATGGGTGACTTCAAATATCCTCACACAGACTGGATAAATGCGTCTTCTGGTCAAGACAAAGATGTAACATTTCTTGGTTCCCTAAATGACCATGCTCTAGAACTTTTGGCCAGTGGGGACATGACCCAGGACAGGACGTAATAATCAGTGGTGCTGCCCAGGACCTCATGCGATAAATGGTTATTCTTCAACTGATTGAAATCTGCGATCACAGTGGTATCAAATTTAATGTATATGTATGTGGAAAATTATGAGTTAATCCAATATATTTGCCTTCAAAAGAAAAAAAATTGTTCAAAAATGAGGGAAATTGTAAAAAAAGAGAAGATGCTGAAATGGGGGAGGGGATCAGGAGGGTTAAATATCTCCAAACATAACTCAAAACCACAATAATAGAAACTCAGCTACAGGATATACCACAGATAAAGAAAAGGAGCACCACATCCAAAGCATGGTTGAGCAGTGTCAAGGAAGTTGGAGAAAAGAAGAGTTCCTGAAGAAACTGGTAGTCTTGCCTAAATGAGGGGAACCAAAAGGAACACAAACTTGCACAAAGGAAATGCAAGCAGAAAATAAGATTTGCAAAACCATATCTGAGTAGCAGATTGCTAATAACATCAAGGCCAACAATAAAGAATTGTTTAAAAACATTAGAAGCAGGAAACCAGCTAGGCAGTCATTTGGACTGTTGAATGACAATATTGAAAAACTAGTGGGAGAACACCTCAGCCTCTCAGGACTCTCTGTCACTGACCTACAGTGGCTGTCTTGGAGCATGGAAACTTCAAAGGGAAAGTAGAACAAGAGACCCCTGAGTTGCAATTAATTGAGAAGTTCAACTCCATCTCTTGTGGCTTGAACTGGGATAGAGGATTTTATCACACTAACAAAGCAATCCTATGGTCAATGGGAGAGCATCCCAGTGACCATAAAACATGGTGGATTCCGACTTCTCTGAGGCCATAGACACAACTATGCCCTGAGCACAGTCTAAGCCCAGAGCATTTTTCTCACTCTTTTTAATCAACCAAGTGAAGTCCTTGGGGTTCCCTTATTCTGAAGCTAGGTTACTATGGGCGGTCTCCAAGGTTAGCCCTACTGAGAGTAGACTAACCTTAGTCCCATTCATTTTAATAGCTCTACTCTAAGAAGCACTAACATTGGATGCTATGCTATAACATCCTGTGCTCCATTTGCTTCTCCTTGGCTCCTCAATCATTTACGGCTCAATCCTATGCATGTTTAGACATAAAAAGGTCCTACAGCTCCCAACATCCCCCAGCCAGCATGGTATCATGGACAAAGTAAAATGTGTGTGAGTGTCAAAAGCCAAAATAAGGATGTACAAAATAACATTCTCTCTCTCCCTCTTATATTCTGCTCTTTCTACCATCCTCTTCCTCTCTTTCTGGGCTGTGGTGGGGTGAGGTGAGCTGATAATGCAGGAAGAGAGTGAATGTCTTCTCAGCGTGCTGAGAAAGGAGCCCATTTCTCAGCACGCAGCAACGAAGGCGACATGGTATGGCAGGACCGCTGATTGGCTGAACTGAGAGGCCTGGCAGGCCAGATCCAGGTTCCAGGCTGGAGTTTCCCCAAGGCTGCTCTACACCTGCAGCATGTACATATACAGTATAGCTGCCCATTGAGTATAACACTTCATGCATAAATGAAGTGGACTGTAGGCCATGAAAATGTATGTCATCATAAATTGTTTGGTTTTTCAGGTGACACAAGGCTCATGTTGGAATGTACTTTAAATTTGAATGCAATTTATCCCATTAATACATGAAAAATGAGGGAGTATAAGTGTGAAAGGGGAAATGTGATCAACATCTTCAGTGAAATTCTCAGGTGCAACTGAATGCAGATCCTGTATTGTTTTATTTATTTATAACATTGATAACCCACCTTTTTTCCTCCTTAAGGAACCCTTAACCCATAATCCCCCTCCTCTCCATTTTGTCCTCACAACAACAACCCTGTGAGGTAGGTTGGGCTGAGAGTCTGTGACTGGGGCAAAGTCACCCAGTGAGCTTTCATGGCCAAGCGGGGACTAGAACATGGATCTCCCAATCCAACACTCTAGCCACTACACCACACTGGCTCTCAATTCTGCCTTAATAGATAAGTTAAATATATGAATACTAGACATATTTATGAACTTCCCCTCTGGAACATAGCTGCAAATAGGGATGGGCGGATTCCCTACCTGCTGCTCCAGGGGGAATCTGCCTGCGGGGGGGAGAGGCGATCCATTCCTTCCCCCGGAATCCTGGCCAGATGGTTCCGCTGTGCTCCATAAATGGCTGCATTTAGCTTAAACTAAGACCTTTACAGCCGCAAATGGCATACTGGACGCCATTTGAATCCATTTTTTTTTTCATGCAATAGGCAATGCAAATATTCCATCATAAATAGCCAGGCTGGTGAGAAGTGTTGGGCTTGGACTGCGGAGGACAAAATTCTAATCCTTGCTCAGAGCCAAAGTTTACTGCCTTGGGCCATTCACTTCAACTCAGCCTAACCGAACTCACAGGGTTTTGTGAACACAAACTGAATATTTATAGATGGAATGATGGATGGATGGATGGATGGATGTGTGTGTGTGTGTGTGTATATATATATACACACACACACACACACACACATA
This sequence comes from Heloderma suspectum, assembly GCF_057233095.1. Taxonomy (NCBI): domain Eukaryota; kingdom Metazoa; phylum Chordata; class Lepidosauria; order Squamata; family Helodermatidae; genus Heloderma; species Heloderma suspectum. Next base: position 393,131,581 of record NC_139459.1, read on the forward strand.
TATATATATATATATATATACACACACACACACACATACACACACACACACACACACACACACACAACACCCTTCATCCTTCTCCACAGCCAACCTGGCATTCAAAAGCAGACACCATGGCTTCTTTGGCTAGATAGCAACCTGAAAGGAGGAAAGGACAACCAAGAGAGGGCACATTTGTCTCTTGTGGGCCTGGACAGAAAGATAACCCTCTTAGTCTGCGTAACCCGTTCAGCCTGTGGAGCCACAGTAAAGAGCCTGGGGGAGGTGTTGAGACCCCATGGCTCCTTCTGTCATCTCTGACAGGCTACAGACTGCAGAGCTTCTCCCTTCCCCGAAAAGGTGCTTGAAATGTTTAGCCTGGGCACTGCTGGCCTTTGGGGTGGGAGAGCCTCCCAACTCTTCTGTGAGACTCAGAGCAATTCACCCTGATCTCTTCCTTCAGGATGACATAACTGAGCTGGCATAAACAGCTTCAAGGCAGCCTGTGAATTGGCAGCCTGTGTCCAAGGCCTGCTTTCTGAACGATAAAGTGCAGGTTACGTTACACTATACAGGTCTCTAGGCATGCTGGGAACTCTGTGGAGTCCACATTTTCTGCTCACTAACCAGCTCACCAGCTCAGTTTGCGGACCCTTTAGATGATACCATGAACCTCCAGGGTGTCTCCTGACATTTTCCCCAGCCTATCCCGTGTTTTCCCCAAACTCAAAAGGTGCGGTATTTTTCACAGCACACGGAACAGGGGCACCATGACCTCCCCGTGAAATTCTCCTATATCTGAAGAAACCGGTGTGTCTGGGCAGCTGTCGGCATTTGTTTTCGGTTGTTTGGGGTGCGGTCAGTCTGACGAAGGCATTGAGGATGAGCTGCAGGGCATGCTGCACCCAGGAGATCCTGAGCGGGGATCCTCTTGGCAAGGAAGGAAGAACAGGTGGGAGGATTCCTTGCACCGAAGCAGCCCAAGCAGGTTTCACAGGCGCGAGAACAGGAATGCTTGAGCACATTTCTCAATTGGAGGGAGAAGAGGGTAACTGCCGCCCTGCAATGAAAGGAGGCACATCTGGTCCCCCACCCCACCAAGCTCAGAATCAGCATCCTCTGCTGATTCAGAGCATCCCATGGAGTTCAGCGAGGCTTCCTTCCCAGTAAGTGTGCTGAGGGTTGCAGACTTACAGCACGCTGTTGTGTCTACTCAGAAGGAAGTCGTAGCTTTCCTGGGGGCTGCAAAGAAATAGTATACCACAAGTGGAGGGATGAAAACCAGACTCCCCCCTCCCACTCCTTTTTCACACATGCCAGGGAGGGAGCTGCTCCTTTGATTCAAACAATATGTCTGCTGTGGAAAGGATCCCACCCTGATACTGCAAAGAAACCAAAAGCAGAGAGCCCTGGTAAGATTGTGGGTGGGTTGTTTTGGCTAATGTAGAGACACCCATAGCCTGGAGAAATGTGTGCTATTATCAAGACAAAGATCTAGCATTTCTTCGTTTCCTAAGTGACCAAGAACTTTTGGCCACAGCACTGGCCAGAAGGGATGTGGCCCTGGACTTAATATTCAGTGGTACAGCCCAGTACCTCATGTGATAAATGATTATTGTTGAACTGATTCAAAACTGTGACCACAGTGATATCAAATTAAATTGGTGCAGAATTGCAAATTAAGAGGAGAATTGTAAGTGGAGAATTGCCATTGTAAGTGGAGAATTGCCATTGTAAGTGGAGAATTGCCAATGATGTCCAATATATTTGACTTCAAAAGAAAAGAAAAGAAACCAAATTTGTGTTATTTATTTCTATACCACCCAATAGCCAAAGCTCTCTGGGTGGTTCACAAACTTAAAACCACAAAGCGCAGCATAAAACAATATAAAATATGAAAGCTTAAGACTAGGGCTGTGTATGGATCCCCTACTTTACTTTGGATGCCACTTCAGACCCTCCTAATCAGCGCCCCTTTTACTCGGACCGATTCAGCCAGCCCCCACTTCAACTCTGTTCCAGTTCCAAACTGAGGCTTGGATCTCCAGACCACTCCATTTGGGTGTCTTCCCATTGACTTGCATGGGAAACCACAAATAGCCATAACGTTTTCAGTTTCTATGGTAAATACATGGAACGTGGGGTCCTCTCTGCTGACATGGAGGGGAACCCTCTGGATCTCTATGAAAAAAGGGCACTGTGCCTTGTTAACTGAGGGTGTAAATCACTGGTTGAAACACCCCCAAGGACTGCTAGCCATCTCCAAGGACTGCTAGGGAGTGGTGGGGACGTGCGCCTCACCTCCTCCTCCTGCCTGGGTGATTCACAGCAGCTTTAGCGTATAAGTCTGTGTGCACATCGACTTCCAATTGCCATGTTTTTTATGAACATGGTGACTTGGCAGAGGCTGACGAACGGAACCAGCAAGTGGAGCAGGGGGTGGGTGGGTGTCTCTCTCACTTCTCATATCCTTAAGTAACACCACCAGAATGATCTCTGTCTCTGAAATGCAGCCGTTTTTCTCCAGTTATTCAATCTTCCCCCCTCCTCCACCACTGTCTCTGATTGGAGATTGCTTGGTTATGTTCAGCCCTGATTTGGCATTCACCAAAGCTCCCTTCTTTCCTCCCTCCTCCTCCTCCTCCTCAACCCTTTGCGGAACTTTCTGAAGTTGATACCTTTGACGCCAGGTTGTCTGGCTTGCTCAGAAGGAATGACCAAGTCGGACAAGGCACTTCATCTACAAACTGCTTCGCTCTGGGGTGCTTCATTGCTTTAAAACATCAGTGGTTTAAAGCATCAGAATACTAAAATAGTGGGAGAATAAAAAGGTCTTCACCTGGCACCGGAATTAGTACAGTGAAGGAGCAAGGTTAACCTCTCTAGGGAGATCATTCCACAGAGGGGTGCCACAGCAGAAAAGGCCCTCCTCCTGGAAGACAACTGCCTCACTTCTTTGGGTAGGGGCTCCCAGAGAAGGACTCTTGAAGATGATCTTAGGGTCCAGGCAGGCACATATGGGAAGATGTGATCCTTCAGATAACCTGGCCCGAAGCCACTAAGGGCTTTGAATCTTAATATGAGCACTTTATATCAGGCCCAGAAATGGACTGGCAGCCAGTGCAGCTGGAAATGTGCAGGTGTAAGGTGATCTCATTGGCTAGTCCCTGTCGCTGCCCTATTGTTGCTGCCCTATTCTGAAATAGCTGAAGTTTCCAGACCATTTTCAAAGGCATCCCCATTTATAATGCTTTGTAGCAATCCAGACAAGAGGTTATCAGAGCATGGATAACTGTAGCTAGGCTATCTCTGTCCAGATAATGGCATAGTTGGTATATCAGCCTAAGATGATAAAAAGTGCTCCGTGCCACTGAGTTCACCTGTGCCTCAAGTGACAGCTCTGGATCCAAGAGCACCCCCAAATAATGAACCTGATCCTTTAGGGGGAGTTCAACCCCCTCCAGAACAGGTTGCACATCACCTAGCTGGGCAGATGAACCACCCATTCACAGAACCTCCATCTCGTGTGGATTGAGTGACAGTTTATTGGCCACAATCCAGTCCATTACTGCGTGCCCAGGCACTGATTGTCAAGGGTCAAATATCAAGGGTCGAAAAAAACCTGTAACAATATTGTCATCAGCACCCAAGGATGACAACCAATTGGGAAGATGGAGCAGCAGATTTCGAACTGTGGTCTTGTGAGAAGAATTGGCAGCTGTGGCATGGATGGTGGTGGTGAGCGTCCATTGCATGGGTGTTGCTAGGTGTCTCATGACACTTTTATTTAACTATTTATTTGCAACATGTGTATACCGCTCCACATCCAGACGATTCCATAGCAGTGAAGAATACAAAGACAGAATACATTAAAGGAATAAAACATCAACTTAAAATAATTACTATTTCCAACAAGACACAGAATTCTGGTAAATCCGTGTCTGGTCAGTCAAGGAAGGCTTCCTGAAATAAAGACATTTTCATGAGGAGTCAGAAACAGCATAATGTTGGTGCCTGCCTGACCTCCAGAGGAGTGCCATAGGAAGGGGGCCACCACACTAAAGGTTCTTCTCCTGGTGGACTCCCCTTGGGCCAGAGGTCCACGTGGAACCACCAGGAGCTTGCCCTCTGATGACCTCAGTGACCAGGCAGGTTGGTAAGGGAGAAGGAGCTCTCTCAGGTATCCTGCTCCCAAGCTGTTGAGGGCTTTGTACACTAGTACCAAGACCTTAAACCTGGCCTGGTAGCAAACAGGCAGTCAGTGCAGCTCCCTCAGCAAAGGCGCTGCATATTGAATGGGGGCAGCTCCGACTCAGCCGAGCTGCTGCGTTCTGCAATAGCTCCAGCTTCCGGAGCAGCCTTAAGGGCAGCCCCACAGAGAGTGCGTATTGGAGCACTCCAGCCTTGAGGTCACTAACGCCTGCACCAACATGGCCAAGCGATCCCTGTCCAGGAACACGGCACTGACAGCCTTGATCTCCAACAGAAAACCTGTTCACTCAGAAGTAAATCCCAGCAGGTACAAAGGGGCTTACTCTCAAGTAAACGTGCTGATATTTCCTCTCTTCAAACCCTCCTTTCCATCTGACATTTTGAGTTGCATCTGAATGGCCAGAGAAAAAAAGACCCCGCCTTTCCCAGGGACACAAGCTAAAGGTGTCTCTCTGTGTCCTGCAGCGCTGAAACAGGGGGACAGACGGCTGTGATGAGGGTGTGGAAATCACTGTTTAGAGAGTTAAGCACCCCACGATCTTTCGACTTGTGTGTACAGTGGATTTCTAACATAAAATCCATGATTTCATAGATCCTGTCAATATTATTTTCCATATCAACTTCTTTCCCAACCTAACATCCTAAATGTAATTTCTTTCTGATTAGCTCTGTTTTCACTCCCTTTGAACCACATAGATTAAGGGCTGACTCCCATAACTCTTAGCAATCTTGTCACATCGTTATATACTGTGAGAAGAATGAAGGCCAGAGGAAATCCACTGCCTGCTGTGAGTTTCAAAGTATCTGCTGCCATCCAGGAAGGGAGGTCCTTGGGTCCCCCTTACTCTGGAACAAGGTAAATATACCCACTTGGAATTCTGTTTCTCTCCCTCCTTAAGGCCCTTTCACTTGGTGGGGGCTCAGCTAATTACTTTGCAGATAAATGGGTCCCGCTCACTAAACATTTCCCACAGTCAAAGCTTTGATATGAATTTATCTCCTGTATGAACCACACTCCATGTCCTAAGAATTGTCCTTGTTCCAGATCTAAAGGGCTTGATCCATTTTATTTATTTAATTACTTGTTTGTTTGTTTGTTTGTTTATTACATTTATTACACGATATCACTGCTCCTTTCTTAAAACTCCTCCCCGGTTCTATTTTTTTTTCTGCTCACTTAATCTAATCTGCCCACCATTACATGTTTTCTTTTCATTTTCATGGGGGGGGGGTCCTTCATGTCATGTTTGTGGGCTCCCCATTTGCCCCTGTACGAAATGTGATATTGCACAGGACTTTTGGACTGAACAAGCAGGGTTCTGCTTATGTTCCTATACTATTCTTCTGCTCTTAGTCTCAAGGCACCCTTCCTCAAATCTCTTCCCTTCTCCTAGTTTTTCTTGCTCATTGAATCTCCTGGGACCAATTGTGATGGGATATTCAATGTAATTTGTATTGATATTAAGACTTTATTGTATTATCTTATTTTTTTGCTTGTTTGGTAGTGGGTTGGTTGATTGGTTTATTTATTTTATTACCTTTCCATACCACCCAATATCCGAAGTTATCTCACAAAAAAACAAAAAAACAATGATATTGTATAAGAGTGTTGCTCATTGTAATCTCTGTGTTGTAGCTGTGCCTTGCCAAATATGAACAGAATGCTGTGAACAAAATAGGGATGGCAGAGAATTCCGCCATGGATTCCAGTGAGGCTGGATTCTTTAGAATCCGTCCCTCTGGAATCCGTGGCGGAATGGCCCCCTGCCCCCGCCCCTCCCATGGAATCCCCCGGGATGGAACTTACCTGGGGCAGATGTGGCTGCTCCAGCGGCGGCGGCGGCTGGTCTCCTGGCCGGCTGTGGCCGGGCTGCTGTGGCCGCCATTGCCATCCTGGCAGCTGTGATAGGCTACGTAAGAATTTACATAGCCTATAATGGCTAATGCCTCCCCCCAAAAAACCAGCGTATGTAAATGGCAGTGGCTACGGCGGCCACCATTTGCGTTCCCTATTTTTCGCCATTCCAGCCTACATAAATATTTATGTAGGCAATTATGATGAAAAAAAGAGTTGTTTTGAGCACAAGGTGGATATGTATAGATTGCTTTAAGAAAGAGGAGAAGGAGGAGGAGGAGAAGGGAGAGGAGGAGGGGGAAGAAGAAGAAACATATTTACAGCACCCTTCACTCTTCTCCACAACCAAACTGCAGTGAAAAAGCAGACACCGTGGCTTCTTTGGCCAGATAGCAACCCGAAAGGAGGATAGGACAACCAGGAGAGGACAAATCTGTCTCTGGTGGGCTTGGGACCCTGGTCTTTTTTTAATCCTAATGCTTTTCTTATGGGTCTAACATTAGCACCCTGACTTCTAGATTGGTGCGTCTTCTTTATACAATGAATAAAGAAGCTTGTTTGGATAATCTCAAAGGAGGGGAAACAAACTGCAAGTGTGCTATCAACATTAATATTTTGTAAACTAAACACGTTTCATGTAATAGACACTGCCCAGGGATCTACAAGATCTTGATGGCCTTCAATGTAATACAATGGAAATATGGAAGTTGAGATTGTTCCACAGGGTTGTCTCTTTTTGTCACCTTTGATGGGCAGTTGTCTGTATTTGTCTGTATCTGTCCCAGTGATAGGCTAATGGCACCTGCCATTAGCATATCGCCTTCCAGAGAGCCTTTCCACATGAAATCCTCCAGTGCTGGGGGTACGTGATGCTGTTCCACTGAAGAATTTGGAGGTTGTATTCTCTGGAATTAGGCCTCATTTGAGTCCGCAGCGGCATTCCCTGGCATCCCTAAAATTAACCAGCCCTGCATCCATTCCAGAATAGTTTCCTGCTGCCACAGGAACTATGGTTTAAAACAAGATTCTGGCAGGAGAAGGATCTTTCTCCATTCTTAGCACTCAGGGTTATCTTTTGTTTTGATCGTGAGATGCTCTTTTGTGTTCAGATCAGGCCTCCATAGAATAATGTAGCATTTGGGAAGAAAGATGCAGCCCAGCAAGCCAGCACTGGAGGCCAAGATGGAGAAGACCTGCACAGCCACCATGTATTTCCCCTTGGTGCTCAGGTAGGTGGGCACAAAGGACAGCCAAACACTGCAAAAGACCAGCATGCTGAAGGTGATCAGCTTGGCTTCATTGAAAGCCCCAGGCAGCTTCCTGGCTAGGAAAGCCACTGTGAAGCAGATGGCAGCCAAGAAGCCCATGTAGCCAAGGGCAGTGTAAAACATGGTGACGGATCCTTCGTTGCATTGCAGGATAATCTCTCCAGGCTGGGAGTGCATAGCAGAGTCAGGGAAGGGTGGAGAGATCCCCAGCCAGACAATGCAGATGACAAGTTGGACACTAGAACTAGAAAGGACAATGACATTGGCCAAACTCTTTCCCAGCCATCTTCTCACCCCATTCCCTGGCTTAGTGGCCAGGAAGGCCAGCACCACAGTGATCGTTTTGGCCAAAACAGAAGAGACAGCAACTGAGAAGATGATGCTGAAGGTTGTTTGTCGGAGAAGGCATGTCACATTCCTTGGCTGGCCAATGAATAGGAAAGAGGATGAAAAGGAAATGAAGAGGGAGACAAGGAGAAGGTAGGAGAGGTCCCGGTTGTTGGCTTTGACTAGAGGAGTTTCAAAGTATTTAATGAAGATTCCCAACACGAATCCTGTGGTTAAGCACAAGAATAGAGCAAAGGAGGCCAGAGTGATCCCCAAAGGTTCTTCATAGGACAGGAAGGTTATAACTTTGGGGACACATTGATCTCGGTCCTGGCTTTGCTGCTGATGTGCTGGACACTTGTTGCAATGGTCTGCATCTGAGAAGAAGAGTGACTTTGTTTTCACCAACATCAATATACATCCACAAGAGTCTCTTTTCTAATTTATTGTGTGAGTGAAAGATGGCAAGATGAGAGAGAGAATGTTGAGTAGGGATGAAGAGAGGCAAAAGCTCACTGGTAGGGGACATCACTTGTAGACAATCTTTGATAAGACGATGGTCTTTGGACATGCAATGTTCAATCCTTAGCCTCATCATGAAGGGAAGGACTCAGGTACAGGAACATTGGAAGCTGACTTATACTGCGTCAGACCACTGGTCCATTTATCCCAGTATTGTCAACATAGACTGGCAGTATGTCTCCAAGGCTTCAAGAAGGATTCTTGCATATGCTGAACCAGAGAAGCCGGCAGTCAGCCCTGGGGCCCTCTGCATGCCGAGCATGTGCTCTGCCACCGAACTAAATACCACAGCTTCCATTAGGAAGGAAAAGCTGCCTCTGTGAGATCTTACAGAACTGCTTCCATTCAAATAAGATACTAGCAGCCTAGAAGGATTGATGGTTTGACTCGATCATTGCCTTATCTAACTTATATCAGATATTTCTTGGTGGCCTTTCAAGGCAGGAGTCATCCCAGGGCAGAAATACAGGCTACGTCCTACGTCATTAAAATGTGATGTCACCAGTGCGTTCAGTGCAAAACACAGCTTAGTGTAAGATGGGAATGATAGAAAAAATATTCATGTATTACATTTAGATCGTTAAATGTTGAAGTGCTAATTGATTGTTGTATTGAACTTGAAAAACTGAGCTCCCTCAACTTACCCTTCCCACCACTCCCCTTCCCTTCCTTGTCTTCAAAATTTAGTATGCAAGCATGGTGACAGGACCTCTTTCTCCCCCTCCCTTTTTTTATTGATCTCAGCCAGTAATTTTGGGATAAAAATGTAGTAAATAAATAAATTTACAAAAATATAAATAAATTGTACGCTAGCCTGAAAGTAGGATCAATGGTGGTTTATTCCAATGTGTGCAAATAAAATAATATGAAATGAATATGCTATGTTATGCTCACAATAACCCTGTGAGGTAGGTTGGGCTGTGTGGCAGTGAATGGCCCAAGGCAGTAAGCCCGCGCTCTGAGGAAGAATTTGAACTCAGGCCTCACCATTTCAAATCTGACCCTTGTCATCAGCCTGGCTAGTTCTGAGAGACCTCATAGGTGAGGCAGTTCCATGCCAGAAACATCCATCCTTCATAAAACCTTACCTTGCCCTCTGATGAAATCTATATTTTGATGTACCAGCTTGAGTGTCTGCAATGTGGCAACCCATTGAAGGTACTGAATAGACACAGATCTATGTCATTACACCCCACTTTTTTTCTTTACAATAACCCAGCTAGTTGGACCTGGCTAGTTCTTCTGTAATTAAGTTTCAGAATCATTAAGTTGGTGGAAGCATCCTCGAAATATATTTCCAGTTGCCTATCTAACATCACAGATGGTGAGTCTATTTCCAGTGCTGCCCCCCCCCCCAATCTGTCTTGGTTAAGAGGTTGGCTTTTACTGTTCTCATACTAACTTAAATAGGTGAAACTTCACCCTTAGTCTCTGTCCCCTTGGAACCATGGGATTCAGGAGTCCAGAGATGCTCTGTAAGGATTTAGAGCTTTTCCACATGAAAACAGTTTTTATGACACTTCATTCTCTTCTCATGGTGATGACACACTAATGTAATCCAAGGCTTACAGTTATTTGCTTGTGGTTCATCATAATTAGTTGAAAGACTAAATAAAAATAATCATATCTACAAGGCATTTAGCAGGGTGGGTCAAACCATCATTAAAACCAGACTCATTTTACAGGCTGGAATGGCTGAGCATATGAGAATGCTTTAAGCAAGCCTCCTTGAGGAGGCCATTCCAAGAGCAGGGGGCCACGACCAAAAAGCCCCCACACACACACTCTGGTCACCACATACCTAATTTCAGATGCTAGGGAACCTCCCTTTATAAACCTAATGTTTGCCCAAGCTCCAAGATTGCCCCCATTTCCCAAGGGAACACCCTTTCTTGTGAGGTCACCCACCTTCCTTTGTGGAGATTGACCCTTCTGCACATGGTGCACAGGCATAGCAGCAAGGCAGCTCTCCTTCCTGGACCTCCTTGGCATGCCCAGGGCGACAGCTCTCGACGCACCTGGAACGAGGCACCGTCTGGCAACAAAGACAAGGAACATCAAGGAACAACTATTAGGTGCATTTGTCTCTGTGGAAAGGATTCGTGGTTTTGAGAAGGAGACAAACCCAGGAGGAACTCCGGTCCCAGAGAATCCAGGCTCTTATTCTGTGGGAAGCACATTTGGCATAATTGTTCATTTCAACAGTCATATCCCACCTTTCTGTACATAAGTCGACTCAAGGAGGCAGACAATGTGAGAAGCCCACAGTACAATAACAAAAGAAGCTAAAATACGACCCTAGAATAATAGCAAAACTGAGCAAGGAAACACGTGAAAGTCCTACCTAAAACCAGTTCCCTGAAATAAGCCTGCTCCTGAATGTGATCAAGATTGAGGGACTGATTTTTTTTGTTTGACACTGTTATCGTGCCTTTGGGTCCCAGAGCAAGGCTTCCATGTGGTTTGCAGCATGAATCAAATGAAACAAGCAAAAATGCTCATGAAAAACAAAGGGCTCCATGCGACATCAAACATGCGGACTCATGCACCAGGGCACCTTGTTCTCCTCCACTCTGCACTCCAACAACACCCCCCCAATCTACTTCGAAGGGACCATTTGAGCGGAAGGGTATGTGGGGAGGGGGCTGCAAGTAGAAAGCTGAAATCCAAGGTGGACCAAAGTCTCCAAGAACTATGTGCCACAGAAAATGCCTTCTGCTGCCTTTCCCCCTTACTGCCGGCAGCCGAACCTCAGTGGCAGCATCGCTCAGAGCAGGGCCTCATCGGATATTCTAAGAGTGAACTTGGGGAGAGGAGTCCTGGGGAAGGAATTGTTCAGTCTGGTACCTCATGCTTCTTTCGGGTAGGGGTTGAGATGTACCAGCACCTTGATTTGCACCCTGAACGTCACTGGGAACCAATGAAACTCTCTCTCTCTCTCTCTCTCTCTCTCTCTCTCTCATCTTTATTACAACAATCTGCTGACTATTATAACCTTTTTTATAGGATCTTAGTGTAGTATATGAAAAACTCTCTTGTCACTGAAGACCATCAGCTGTTGTGAGTCTTTAGTTGGGTTCAGGAAACTGGTGAAGAATAAAGGGGGAAGCTGGGGTAGGGGAAGAGAATTAGAATGGATCCGGGATGTGTCCCTGTAGATAGCAGAACTGGATCCTGTGCTGGTCCAAGGCTTGGGAGAGGTGAATCAGTCTGTCTCTGGGGGGACTGAAATCTCTCTCTCTCTCTCTCTCTCTCTCTCTCTCTCTCTCTCTCTCTGCAAAGTAGGGTGTGTGTGTGTGGGGGGGGGGGGCTTCATTGCAGACAGCCATTTACATCAGCCATCAGAAGTAGCTTCCATGGTGGTCAATGAGGGTTGTTCCTGAAATGTGTACTCCTGAAGTTACAGAGATTCCAATTAATTAAATTATCACATTTAAGAAGAGTGATTTCTGTGAATACATAGGAGGAAATCTCCCAGGTATTACATTGAATGAGAAAGGGGAGGGAGAGCCTGGAGCTGGGAGTTTCTGTTATTATTGAACAGCCCCTGCCAGTCAGACAACATTCATTCCAACCCCCATACCCCACCTGGAAGTATGTTCTCTGAAGTGGCCGTGGGAATCTCTCTCCAACCCTTGCTCCTATGGGAAGATTTTGGGATGTCCATGGAACAACCTGGACAAGGAGCTCAGGAGGACCAGAATGCTTGAATGCCATCATGCCATTGCTCTATGGAACAGATGGGGAAGACCTCCTCACAAAGCCTCCCCTTGACTCTGCACTAGAATCAGAAAACAGGCAGATGGGGAGAGATGAAGTCTGACCAGCCCACAGTTCTATGAGAAAGCACTGTGGGCTGGTCAGACTTCATCTCTCCCCATCTGCCTGTTTTCTGATTCTAGTGCAGAGTCAAGGGGAGGCTTTGTGAGGAGGTCTTCCCCATCTGTTCCATAGATTCTGCACCGGTGTGCTCAACAGTCAGCCCCATTAAGCTCAATGGATTTACTGCCACGTCAGTGTCCATAAGGGTACAGCCATTATTCAGTGAATTATTCATGCTTAATCAATGTCACAGGCAATCAAATGAAACCAGACATTCCCCTTACCTTCGAAAGCCGGGAGGGCCACACCATGGCGTTGGGGTTAATGGTGAGCTTTATGTCAGGGGCCGCCTGTCCCTCTAGACTCCCCACTGTAACCCTGGCATGAGTCTGATTGGGAAACTGCACCCAGTTCACGAGGTCAAAGTCAGCTGCCAGCTCTGCGTTCTCTTCCAAAGACAGTCGGTCCATGGAAGCATTGTAAAACTTGTCCAGGAAAATGTGAAGCTACAATGACAGAGAAAACACCAGCACTGAGGAAACATGAAGCTAAGATAGCTATGTCAGCTGGTTTCTACTTGCACTCTTTGGATTGGAGTTGATTCACACCTAGGACTTCTCTACATGATGGAAAAATCCCACAGCCTCACTGGGGCTTTCTACTTCCGTTTCTGTGGCAGAATGAGGATGGGCTCCTTTGGACGATGAACACTTGACATGGAACTGATGACACCCTTTCTCTGCAGCCTCACTGGGGCTTCCTATATTTTTTCAATGAAATAGTGCCATCTACTGGCCAAACTATAGCACTGCAACCAGCATTACACACTGGCGATATCCTGTGTTTTTGTTTTAATTTTAATTCCAGCTTATCTCCTACTTTTTAAAGGTGGAATAAATGGGGGAAGCGTGGGAGACATTCTGGATGTTGATGTCATTGTGTAAAGGTCCCACAAACTTCTGGGAGTGGTCAGTCATGAGCGTGCCATAAATTGCTCATGTAGAGATGCCTGTAGACACACAGCAGTTGACTGTTTCTTTTTAACAGTCGTAACTGAGGTACATTCTTGAGTCCCCTCTTCCACCTCCAGGATCTTGTGATGAACAGGCTCAGCTAGGGATGTCACAAACATTCATTTCCAGCTTCGTGTTCGATGATTGTCTCCCCGTTTGGCCCCCCAAACTGGAGTCCGCGAACCCTCCCTCGCCCGACTCTGCTCCATTCTAGTTGAAAGATTTCCTCGAAGCTTCAGGCTCCATGGCGATCCTGTTCGCCAGCCCCCACGCCAGCTTTCAGCAATCGTCTGCTCCGTGAACAGCTGCAGCAGTAATTCTGAGCACTTGCCCTTCATTTTTGCTCCATATATGCCCATTTTGGGGGGAACTGTGCAGCTGCCAGGGCCAGGGGCAGGGCGCAGGGCCCTTTTGATTTTGCACATTCAATGAATTCAGAATTTAACTGCCACACACCAGTGACCTACAGCCACAGAGAGATCCAGGACAGAGTGCCAAACGAGGAGAAGTTTGTCGAACATGAAGCTGGAAATGAACGTTCGCAACATCCCTAGCTGAGCCTGTTCATCACAAAATCATGGATCTGAAAGAGTTCCATGCATTGAGCAGGAGGTTGAACTTGATGGCCTTGTAGTCCCCTTCCAACCCTACTATTCTATGATTCTATGATTCTATGAGCTGTGGGGGGTGGGTTGGCAAAATCATGATGGAAGTGTTCTGGTAAAAACCTTGTTTTTTCTTGTCCACCGCCACCCCCCCCCCCATGGTCTCTAAGCTCTCTCCAAATATGCCTGATTTATCAGAGGTTTGCCCCATAGCCCATTCAAATAAGTTTCATTTTGGGGGAATTAGCAGATGTAGCCTGAAGACTACACACACACACACACACAGAAGGAAAAGTAGGGGTGGAGGATCATCCGCCCCAGGTAAGTCTCATCCCGAGGAGATCGGCAGGGGGGCGGGGGGGCAGGCCGTTCCGCCATGGCTTTTGGGGGGCCGAATGCCAGTGCATTCGGCCTCGCTGAAATCCGTGGTGGAATTCTCCGCCATCCCTAGACTTAAGTGCCCAGGATTAGAAAGAAAATGATCAGAATCATTCAATACATGGAAAGATGATTGTAATAGGAAACACATGAGGGGACCCTGCCAGCTTCTTCTTTTTGCAGGGAGTGAGAAAGAGCTCCGGGTGGATCCCAGCTTCGGCTTCCCCCCCCCAGGACGAGGAGTCGAACCCAGATCTCCTGACTCCCAGTCAAACATTCTAGCCACCTCACCACACTGCCTCAGTCGGAGTGGCACACTGACATCAGAGCCAATAGCCCCCCCACATATTTGCACTGGATTGTGCACCCATGCAAACACCCCCCCCCCATACCCAACATAACTTTTTGGAGCACTTGTTGCCCCAGTTCAACCAGCTCTGGTTTTGCCTTCAACTTTGTTGAGTTCACTGTCACTATGAACATTGTTCATTTTCTTGCTGATCCCAACCTTTAAATTGCATAGTTGTTGCACAGCATAGATTCGGTGTCTTGAGCAAGCAACGGGTTTCCAAATGGGAAGATGCCTCTGCAAAGAACGGGCACCCTGTGATACCTGCTGCACAATCACGCAGCCTCACATGCAATGCTTCACTGTTATCTTGACCAGCATTGCTTGGGACATGGTACGCAATTACGCCGGGTCTGTGCTTTCAAATGGAGAATGATACACAGCCAGTATGTTGCCGGCATGATGGAGGGGCGAGAGTGTCGGACTGGGAGTCGGGAGACCTGGGTGCTAGTCCCACTCAGCCAAGAAGCTCACCGGGTGAGTTTGGACCAGTCACTGACTCTCAGCCTAACCTACCATACAGGGTTGTTTTGAGGATAAAATAGAGAGGATGGGTTCTTTGGTGAGGAAAAATGTGGGATGTAAATGTAAGCAAATAAATAAATAACCAAGGGAAGTCTTTGTTTTTCGAATGGAAATAGTGCACCATTAAACCAATCACAGATATGATTTATAAGGATGCAAAATAATAATTTAGAAAAATCATATAATGATGACATTGCATGCCTGCTAGTGCAGGTACGTTGTGTCCCAATGATTAGATGCCAGCATTGGGCCAGGTAGAAATATCACCAGATCTTATCTTAATGGGAAGATTTCACTCATCCTCTCTTGCAAGAGAGAGCTTCAGACTGAGTTTCATTCAGATGGAAATAGGCCATTGCCCTCAATTTCTGCATCACAACACACAGCACCAGCTTATTCGTTCTGCTTGGGGGATGGGGTGCTGGGGTATCCCTGTCTGTGGGTCATCTCAGATTGAATAATTGAATGGTTGGCAAAATCATGATGCAAACGTTCTGGTCAAAACCTTGTTTTTTCTTGTCCACCCGACCCCCTGCATTTTCCTCTCTGAGCTCCCTCCAAATATCCCTTATTTACCAGGGGTTTTCCCCATAGCCCAGTCAAATAAGTTTCCTTCCAGGGGAAATAGCAAATGGAGCCACAGAGAGATCCAGGAGCTGTAGTGGGGGCTGGGGAGATGGTAGGGATGTACGAACATTCTGCCACAGATCTCGGGGAGGCCGAATGCCACTGCATTCGGCCCCCCAAAATTGGTGGCGGAACGCCCCCCCCGGGACGGGACTTACCTGGGGCAGATCTTCCTGGCGGCGGTGGCTCCGGTGGTGGTTCGGCGGCGGTGGCTGCGGCGGCCGGTCTTCTGACTGGCTGCCACCGCTGCTATTTCCAAGTTAAAAAAAAAAAAAGTGATAGGTTACGTAAAGATTTACGTAGCCTATCACAGCTAAATTTTAAAAAAAAACACCGTGATAGGCTACGTAAACCTTTACGTAGCCTATCACGGCTGAGTAAAAGAACAACAACAAAAAAAATGCGTGTATGCAAAGGGCGGTGCCCATGGGCGCCACCATTTGCATTCCTTATTTTGGCACGTGTAGTCTACATAAACATTTACGTAGACTATGGCGAAAATAAGGGGAACGCAAATAGCGTAGCATCTACGCTATTTGCGTTCCCCTTATTTTCGCCGTAGTCTATGTAAATGTTTACGTAGACTAAGATGTGCCAAAACAAGGAATGCAAATGGCGGCGCCCATGGGCACTGCCATTTGCGTACGCACGTTTGTTTGTTTTTTCACTCAGCCGTGATAGGCTGCATAAACATTTACGTAGCCTATCATGGCTGACTGCAGGGATGCAAGCAGTGGCGGCTACGGCTGCCGCCATTTGCGTCCCTGCTAGCCAGCGGCCAGATGTCCGGCTGCTGGCAGAGACAGCCGGCGGCTCCGCAGAATCCCTGCGGAGCAGAGCCGGCCGGCAAGGATTTGGGGGCGGGAGGGATGGAGTGCCTTCCCCGCCGGCCAGAATTTCGGGGGGAGGGATGGAGTGCCTGCCCCCCAGCATCAGCATAATCCGCGAACAGGTAAGTGACTTTCATACATCCCTAGGAGACGGGAATAGAGAAAGTGCAAACACCTTCTTCCTGAATGAATCACTGAATGGCCCTTCATCCTGAATTTCTGCATAACAATTTGAAAGTACTCCAGCTTGTTTTGTTGGATGTGCTTGGGTGTAAGTTTTGTGAATGGAATGAGTCATCATGCAGATGGCTTACAGAAAGAAAAAATGGTCGGATTCATTCACTATATGGAAGATCATTGTTGAATGGGAAACACGGGACCCTGCCAGCTTCTTCTTTTTGCTGGGGGTGGGGGGGTCTGCGTCAGAAGGGCAGGCTAAAGCACATGGCAGGAACAACTCAACACTCCTCATGTCCCTCCTCCATAAAATCATTGCAATGCAATGGCGAATGGATGATTGAGCAACACTGAATTGAAATGTTGCGTGGATGTAGTTGAAAGTGCGCATTTTGGTGATTTAAAAGTGCACAAATTCGAGGCTCTCTGTGCAAATGGGCCCCTTTTTGCGCAGATCAGTTCCTGAATCAAAAACAAACAAAAAAATGCTGAACCTGCGAACAGTTTGAGGGACGATTGACAGTGATGACCGATCATTTGCATGCTTCGACGAAGGGGAGGAGAACTGAACAATGGGGAGTTCTCACATCCCTAGGCTCAGCATCAGCATTCCTTCTAATACCAATTAGGGAAGGGGTGCTGAAGTGTTTTGGAGTGGTGGTGGGGGAGATTGCCTCCCACCACCACAGATCATGGGCTGGATGATGTCTGAGGCTTGGCACTCCCCCTGATGGCACCCCCCCTTTATTTCTTCATCCTAGAAAGAGGCACAGAACTCTGTCTCCACTCATCATGAAGAAATCCCAGTCTGCCACCACACCCCTGCTGGTTTCACCAATTTGAGATTGAAGATAGCGGTGGGGTTGGGAGGTGGGAGACACCAATGTGTGTGTGTGCTGGGGAGGGGACACTCTTCCCCCCCCCTTTGCCAGCAAGTCCCTCCACCTCTCAGAGATTGGAGAGAGCAGTGGGGATCCCCCCTGAGGGGTTTCCTTCAGGGAGCAGGCCATAAAAATATAAGAACATAAGAAGAGCCCTACTGGATCAGACCAGCAAGGTCCATCTCATCCAGCATTCTGTTCCCACAGTGGCCAACCAGCTGCCCCAAAGGGAAATCCATAAGCAGGACATTAGTACACTGGTATCCTCCCACCCATGTTCCCCAGCAATGGTTCTACATAGGATCCCTGTCTCTGACACTGGAGGTAAAATACAGTTGTGAAGTCTGAACCTCATGGGAAATGAAATCCACAAAGAAATAAAAGAAAGGAGAAAGGAAGTAAAACCTAGGAAAGCTCATTCATTGAAAGCTATCCATGACTCAGAACATCTAGCCCAGGGCCCACATTACATGGAAACAGAATGAAAAGCACTTTCTGGTCATATACTGATTTTGGTCCCTCAGAGGCACATGAAGCAAGTGGAATGGACACGACCCACTTTCCTGGGTCATGCTCCCCTGCTCAGGGAAGCTTAATGGAAGCACTGAATTGAGCACCTGTAGTTTCCCCCACTCCTCTCTCCCCCCCTCCACTATTGGGATATTGAAGATGCTTGAAGCAGCGCCACTGTGCCATTCTGGAGGGAACAGAAGGGCTACAGCTGTGAATGGGGAAAGCAGCTTATATGCCTCTGTGAATGCCTGGAACGACGCAGCTCCAGTACTGAATGAGTACTGAATGTGAATGAGAAAAAGAGGGAGGGGGGGTGGCCCCACTCCTTGGCCAGATCCCTGCCAGGTCACAGCCAGGGCGCAGAAGCAGGCCTGCCCGGGATGTAAGGGGCGAGGGGATGGGGCACTCTGCAGCAGGATCGCATGAGATTTGTGTTTAAAGAAGAAAGAGTCACCGAAAGGATTTTCCTAAAATGCGCCTTTTCCACAGGGAGGCAGCAGGGTTGCTGCAGATTGACATTCATCTGTCATGAAGGACCGTGGTGTCGCTAGACACTGAATCTGCTAAATGTTGCAACAAACTGTTTTGATCAGGGGGGAATAATAAACTCTCCCCAATGAAGTAGCAAGCACTGATCCAAACGACACAAGGAGTCTGTGGAAAGCTCGACAAAGGAAGAATAAAGCCATGGTAAAATCGTTACCATCCAAAATAAATAAATCCAAACACAAAGATATGTAACAGAAAAGTTCTGTTCTCTTTGTATTCTGGAGAGGAGAGATAGGTTTCAGCCGAAATACGTTGCTTCATCATAACAGGCATTTGTGTATTCACGGCGGGCAGTTGTGTAACCCAGACTGAGCCCCCAGGTTATACTAGGCAGAGACTTGAGCCAGTACTCAACAACAGAGCAATAATATAACACAGCTCTTTCTTCTGTCCCAAGGGTTGCCTGAGCCAGGAGATAGAACAGGACAGGCAGAGACAGAGAGAGTTCCCCTGTCTGAGAGGACTCCTGGGAAGATGGGCCCTCCCCCACATGGTGGGGGGGGCGATCCAGTGGAATGGGACTCAGCAGGGACAGACTTGGGAATGAGGGAAGTCCAACTACAGCAAAGAAGGCTAGATCCCTCTCAGGGCACCAGGGATCCACCACTGGATGGGGGATTCTTCTGACGTCACCGTAGTGGGCAAATTTACAAACCTCCAACAGGAGCCTCACAAACAATATTTACCTTAGAACTGGGCAACAATCTGACCTCACTACTATATTTGGGTCTGGATCCAGGAGAATGATTTCAGAGTTCAACCATGGGCTGCTATATGCTGTGGACGTGCAGTGAAAATAAAGAGGAATACCTGCCATGGCTGTAGGGTTTCATGCTCCAGCCTGTCTCCTCCACCCACCCTCAACATCCGCTTCGATCTCGAGGAATCTGCAGCATCTAAGGCATGGGCCACAGCTTGCACACTGTTGTATGTACTGTAGCCATCTTGAGACAGGGCTCTCTCAGTCTCCTCCAGGGGCAGCGTCTCCAGTTTCTCCCTCTCTCTACATTTTGTCCAGCCATTTACAGGCAAGGCATGCTTGGAATAGAAACAATGAAATGCTTTCCCCCAAAACTCTCCAAGAGAAGAGGAAAATGGTTGATGGTAGTCATATTTTGTTCTTTTTTTGCTCTTCATTGCAAAGGACAAAGAGCCATGGAAATACTTGAACCTATGAGAGTCATAATTAAGGTGCATGTTCACGTCCTGAGAAGCTGTTGTGATCCAGACTTTTGTCCCAATTTCATGTGGTACAATCAATGGAGAAGGTGGGTTGAAAGAGTCTTGATAGTAAAGCAATACACTGACTTGTGTACTCCAGACAGAAGATACTTTCTGATGGAACATTTCTGGTTGGGACCTTGGTAGTACTCTGCTTGAGAAGGCAACACAAATCCCACTGCTGAGCAAGAGGGGAGTCAAAGCACTGATGAACCTCTCTCCATTGTCATTGTCTGGAGCAAAGACACCGATCCAGGTCCATCCAAAATAAAGAAGAAGTTAGACGACCCCTGGGTACTGGGCTTCTTCCTTTGGGGCCATCCGGTAGATAAAAGGGAACTGAGTTTTGGCATTCAGAACATGGGCAGCAAAGCCATAACTGATCTAGTGAGGAAAGGAGGAGACCGGTGTTTTGTTTTCAGTATAAAGTTCAGATTAACCTGAAATTATTAATATCTAACTGAGGGCCTGTCATTGTGATGGGTATGTGATGCATGCGGTGGGCAGGAGAGGTGCCAAAAGATCTCAAGGAAGATTTGCGGTGTACCTACTCTTTGGCTGATTTGCTCAAAGGGGTACACTTTAAATTTGTGAGCGAGCCAGGGAGGCTACCTGGCTCAGGCTGAGGTGGACAGAAGGGATGGTGGCAGCCTCTTTAGCTAGGCTGGTGTTCAGCATGAGAAACCTCTCATCCCTCCCTTCACTGCTGGGTGATAGAACAACTCCCTCCCTCCCTTCCCACTAGTGCTTTAGGGAGGCCCACCCTGTCACCACCAGCAGAGACTAGAATGGTCCCAGCTCTTCTTCCTGGAGGTTGTTGACCTACTTCCGACTGACATACCTGTGGGATCTTGTAGATACCCGACATGGTTGAAATATGGATGGAGGTGTCAGATTCTGCCCCTTCCAGAATGGCCAGCAGGTTATTCCGTCGTCCACAGCTATAGTTTGGAACATTGGTTGCTCCACCAGCAAGCAGGTCTAGCATGGCATCAGAGGTCAATCTCCCATGGAAATGGGTCTCATAGATGTTGTAGCCCAGGGTGATGTTGGGCAAGAGCCTGGGATTCTGATTGATCTCATGAATGGCAAACAGGAAGGACAGGATGTGCCAGTATCTGAACTTTCCTACACTGCAGATGATGATGATGACAATGGTGATGAGGTTCAATAAAAATACAGTATCACGTTCTTTGCATTATACATCTAATGGTCTCAGAAGACCTGATCCCCTGTTTATCTTAGAAAAGTGCAGGTAAGACTTGATAGAGGTGTATAAAATTATACATGGAGTGGAAATGCTAGAACCTGGGGTCATCCCATAAAGCAGATTGGTGGGAGACTCTGGGCAGGGAAAAAGAAGTTGCTCTTCACACAGCACATAGTCAGCATGAGTTGTCATTACAGCAGTCAGCTTGGCTTTAAAGCAGGGATTAGGCAAATCCATGGTGGAGAAGGCTGTCCATGGCTACTAGGGATGGTGGAGAATTCTGCCACGGACCCCAGTGAGGCCAGATTCCAATGAATCCAGCCTCTGGAGTCCATGACAGAATGGCACCACTCACCTCCACCTCCCTCCATAACAGCCTGGAGCCAGATTCTGCCCTTGTTGATCCCACGGAGCCGTCAGCCAGCTCTGTATCGCTGGTGATACGGTCGGCCGCCATTGCAGTCCCGTATCACTCGGTGAGTTAAGGATGACTCCAGATGCAAATGGCTGCAATTATCTTAAGCTAAGAGCTTTATGGCTGCAATTGGCATAGTGGACACCATTTGCATCCAGAATCAGCCCTCACTCAGCCAGTGATGTGGCATGGCAATGGCAGCCAGCCGTATTACCGGCAATATAGAGCTGGCAGCTGACTCCATCTAATTGGCGCAGAGTGGAGCCGGCAGAACAGAATTCCGGGGGGAGGGATGAACCCCCCCGGGGCAGATTCCGTGTTGGGATGAAAGGTAGGGAATCCACCCATCCCCTTTTATGACTCATTGTAGCTATAAGTTTCCTCTGTTATCAGAGGCAAGGTGCCTCTGAAAGCCAGCTGCTGGGGAACATCAGTGGGAGGGAGCTGGGCACTCAGGCCATGCCTCTCTCAGAAGAGCTGTTCCCCATTACATGTCAGAACAGAAAGTAAAGAGCAGGGGTGTGTTTCCATGCTATCAGCTTCACTTTGTTTGCAACTTTGTTGCAATCTTTCCCAAAGTGCATCTTCTCTTTTACCAGTTTCCACAGCCCTTAAAGACCCAGTTTCTCATCGCTGTGTGTGCAGCATCCCCATCCCTAGCACCCTCCCTCCCCTGGAGACACTTGGAGACACTTCATTAGACCCAGCTTGCTCCACACACATCCCTGGCACTGTTGTTGCTCTTCCCCCTTAATCTGGCTTCCCAACAACCCTGCAAGTTGAGCTAGAAAAAGAAGTAATGGCTGTCTGGCTTCCCAATCAAAGGCACTTTTGATGCCCATTGAAATCCTAACTGTCAAGCCTTTTTCCTGCGTGGCTGTGAAGGGAGACTCCCCCATCAGCTGGGAGGGGAAAAAGCCCATCATACTGGTGAGCAAAAGGGAGAAGAAGCAGTCAGTGAAGTCAATGGGAGTGGCAAGTTCCAACTAAATGCACTGAAGGGGATGCACTCCTATGCATGCCTACACAGAAGCAAGCCATACAGACTGCAATGGCACAAAGTAACACCCCCTAGAACACACCCACACAAAGCGGGACAAAGTGCTGAAGGGGAAATACACAGGGTGGAAATGGCGAAGACAGCCAGTGAGTGATGTGCTAGTTTGGCATCTCCATCTTTGCCTCCCTCCCCCCCTTCTGCTCCACTCCAGCTCTTTTGTTTTTTTCCTTTAAAGTGCATGTTAAAGCAAAGTTGTGTGTGCAGCACCGCCTCCCCCTTTTAAACCCTTTCTTCACCTAAACTGGGTATGCGCCTTAATGAATTTATGACTTAACAATTCTCTGAGAAGCTGTCTTTGCAGCTCTCCTGATTTCCCTGCCACCACCTGGGCTGGGAACTTCATGGGGATACCCAGGATGGGCGGACACTGCACTGGTATGCCAGGGGTGCTTCTGTGTGCATCTCTTCATCTGACTGTACTCTCCAGTATCATCTCCCCCTCTCCTTCACACACTGCTTCCGGTGAGGTCATGGGCAGTTGAGCAACAAACCCAGAAGGGTCAGGCTACATGCCCCACAGGCAGGGCTATGATACCCAACCCAGCGCGATAGTGGAAACAGCTCAGTAAAGGAACCAAAGTAAGCAGGAGAAGTCGGACTATAACAAGTCTCAGAAGAAGCGGGTTTTCCATGATAAAATGCAGGGCTGGTGCTGAATGGCCATGATGTCATGGAAAGAAAGAGATCTCACCAAGTGGCCAGGTTGGAGTAAATCGCTGGTGGAAACCCCAGGAATAAATGGCATTGGAGTGATGTAAACAGTTGGTCCTCCTAGATACTGTTCATGAAACGTTGGGAACCTACCACAAGGCCTGATGCTGAGAGGTGGCCACAAGCTGTTAGGGAAGAGATCTGTTTCCCATGTGACCCAGCTTTTGCCCCCTAAGCTTGCCTTTTGCCTTCAGTTGTGGTGGAGGATGCTCTCTCCCATTGCCAATGTAAAAGGAAAATTCAACTTCCAGTCCAGCTGGCTTTTGTGCATAGCAGTCTCTTCCACAGAAGCGCTGTGGATGAAAATACTGGCCTCCAAAATTAGTAAGAAGAACATGGTATCATCCCCCATCCAGAATGCTCTGAGTGATCTTGAAATGGAAAATGAAATCAAAGAGTAAAATCAAACAGGATGTGTTGTAATTATGGGTGAAACACTCATGTTGACAGGATAGATCCAGGTCATGCGCCCTCTGAAGGTTTTCACGCAGGTGTTAAGGACTGGATAAATCAAGGTCATCCATCCGCTGACCTCATTGAAGTTTTTGAAGCAGGCGGTAAGGATGCTATTATTCCTGCAGGCCTTCCCTTTCTAGGACTCTGGTTCCTTTTGCTGATGTTTGTATCTCGTTTTTAAGCAGTATTGTTTTAAGCTGTTTTACTGTTGTGTTTTCTAAAAATAGTTTTTAGTTCAAAGTTCTTGTTAGTTATATGTTGTCCGTATATGTTTGTATGATATTATGTAAATGGTTTTAAAACTTTGTATATTGTATTTTAATGTTTTAACTTTTGTAAACTGCCCAAGACGCTTCAGCTATGGAGTGGTATAGAAATGTAATGAATAATAAATAAATAAGTAAATAAACAAACAAATAAACAAATGAATAAATTTAGTTCCAATCATACAAAGGGATTAAATTTCTTGATGCCTGAAACGACTGCATCCTAGAACAGTAGGTCATGGAACTCACCAGAAGGGAGGTGACCCTAGATGAAATCCTAACTGGTGTCACCCAGGACCTAGTACAAGATATAAATGTTGTTGAATTAATTGGCAACAGTGACCATAGTGCTATCAGATTTAATATATATATTTAAGTGGGAAATTGCCAAGGACGTCCAACCACATCATTGGACTTCTCTAACATGACAGAACTGGTAAAAAGCAACTTGAAATGGGAAGACAAGAGGATTAAATCCCTTCAAAATGCTTGGAAAATACTCAAAACCACAATAACAGAAGCACAGTTAGAATGTCTACCACATGTTAGGAAAGGTAGTAGGAAGTCCAAGCAGTCCACAAAGATGTTCAGGGGACTGGAAACAAAGCCCTATGAGGAGAGACTGAAAGAACTGGGCATATTTAGCTTTGAGAAGAGAAGACTGAGGGGAGACAGGATAGCACTCTTGAAGTACTTGAAAAGTTGTCACAGAGAGGAAGGCCAGGATCTCTTCTTGATCATCCCAGGATGCAGGACACAGAATAATGGGCTCAAGTGACAGGAAGCCAGATTCCTTCTGAATGTCAGGAAAAACTTCTGAACTGCTAGAACAATACAGCAATGGAACCAATGACCTAGGAAGGTGAGGGGCTCTCCCACACTGGAGGCATTCAAGGTGAAGCTGGACAGCCATCTGTCAGGGATGCTCTGACTTGGATTCCTGCCTTGAGCAGGGGTTGGACTCAATGGTCTTACAGGCCCCTTCCAACCCTACTATTATATGACTCTACGTTTTTATGGAACTGTTCTAGAGAGGAGAGATAATTTTCAGCAGAAATCTGTTGTTTCATCACAACAGGTGTGTGTGTGTGTGTGTGTGTGTGTGTGTGTTGCGGGTGGAGAGGGGTGTAGCTTCCCAGATATCCAAACTGTGAAGTCCCAGGTTTTACTATGAGGAGACTTGAGTCAGAACTCAATAAATAAGAAATAATATAGCACAGCTCTGGCTTCTGTCCCAATGGTTGCCTGAGCCAGGACAGGAGATAGAATAGGACAGGCAGAGACAGAGAGAGCTCCCCTGTCTGAGAAGACCCCTGTGAAGATGGACCCTCCCTCAAGTGGTGGCGGCGTGATCCTGTGGAATGGGACTAAGCAGGGACAGATTTGGGAATGAGGGAAGTCCAACTACAGCAAAGAAGGCTGGATCCTTCTCAGGGCACCTTGAAGCAACCATTGGATGGGGGATTCTTCACCATAGCGGGCAAAGCTGTAGACCTCCACCAGGAGCCCCACGAACTAGGTTTACATCAGAATTAGGCAACAATGTGACTTCACTACTATATTTGAGTCTGGATCCAGGATAATGATTTCAGACTTGGATAACAGACTGCAATTTGCTGTGGATGTGCAGGGGAAATAAAGAGGAATACTTCCCATGGCTGTAGCATTTGAAGTTGCAGCCATAACTGATCTAGTAAGGAATGGAGTAGACCAGTGTTTTGTTTTGCTTTTAGCACAAAGTTCAGATACTTATTAGCCTGAATGTTCTAATATCTAACCGAGGGCTGGTCATTACAATGGATTTGTGATGTATGTGGTGGGCAGGAGAGGTGCCAAATGATCTCAAGGACCATTTGTGATGTACCTATTCTTTGGCTGATTTGCTCAAAGAGGTAGGTTTTAAATTTGTGAGCCTCTCAGAGAGCTTCAGCTATTGGGAGATATGGAAGTGAAATAAATAAATAAAATAAGTAGGTAGCCAGTGTGCCAGTGTGGTGTAGTGGCTAGAGTGCTGGACTGGGAATCGGGAGATCCGGGTTCTAATCCCCACTCGGCCATGGAAGCTCACTGGGTGACTTTGGGCCAGTCACAGACTCTCAGCCCAACCCACCTCACAGGGTTGTTGTTGTGAGGATAAAATGGAGGAAGGAGGAGGATCATGTACGCTGCCTTGAGTTCCTTGGAGGAAAAAAGGCGGGATATAAATGCAATAAATAAATAAATAAATAGCGACCCCTGTGGGATCCCTGTACCCACTCTTTGGCTGATTTGCTCAGAGAGGTGCACGGAGGCCACTGTGGGATCCTTACCCCAGACATTTTCCAAAAGACAGCATCCCAAAGGCCGTGTCCTTTCCCCCATAGGAGCCAAAGGTAACCTTTCCACTAATCAAAATAGTGCTCCTGATAATTGTATGAGATGTGTGTTAATCATTCTCCTTGTAATGCCCAGGATCAGTGTCCTATTTGAAGGCCCATGATTAGTTAAAGGCAGGTTCAGGTAGCTTTATTATTTTATTTTTACCTTGAAGTGTCATCTCCAAAAACTGTTCTGCTCTGTTCTGTTGTGTGTTGTACCTTTCCCCTTTCCCTTTGGCAAATAAGGTACCACCTCTCTCCATAGAATGTGTGTGTTTCATTCCAGTAAAGCCTTGGTCCTATGTACAGAGCTTCCCTCTTGTTTGTTGCTACTGTTGAAACTTTCAGGCTTGGAGACAGGTGTGGTGGTTTGAACCCCTTATTCCCTGAGCCTCAAGGGTGTCCTGCAGGGCATCAAAGTCCCCTGGCTCAGGCTGAGGTGGACGTAAGGGATGGGGGCAGTCTCTTTTTCTAGGCTGGTGTTCAGCATGAGAAATCTCTCATCCCTCCCTTCACTGCTGGTTGGTAGAACAACTCCCTCCCTCCCTTCCCACTAGTGCTTTAGGGAGGCCATCCCTGTCACCACCAGCAGAGACCAGGATGGTCCAAGCTGTTCTTCCTGGAGGTTGTTGACCTACTTCCTACTGACAAACAGTAGGAATGGCAAATAGGAAGGACAGGATGGTCCTGTTTCGGACCTTTCTTACCCTGCAGATGATGATGATGATGATATGGTTCAATGAAAATACAGTGTCATGTTCTTTGCATTATACATCTAAGGGCTTTATCAGGGAATATAGGTCTCAGAAGACCTCATCCCCTGTTTAGCTTAGAAAAGTTGAAGTATGACATGATAGAGGGGCATAAAATTAAACATGGAGTGGAGATGCTAGAACCTGGGGTTCTAGCATCTTCACCATGTGGAGCCAATCACCTTGAAGCCGATTGGTGGGAGACTCAGGACAGGCAAAACGAAGTCGCTCTTCACACAGCACAGAGTTAAACTGTGAATGTTGGGGACTCTCTATAAAGGATGATTCTGGGAGGTGGCAGCACGGTGTTAGAGGAGAGAGCTGTGGGCTAGGTGACACAGGTTTCGCTCCCTAAGCTAGCCTTTTGTCTTCAGTGGTGGTGGAGGATGCTCTCCCATTGCCAATGTAAAAGGAAAATTCAGCTACCGGTTGAATCAGCTTATGTACATAGCAGTCTCTTCCACAGGAATGGTGCAGATAAAAATACTGGACCCCCAAACTAATTTCGTAATAGGAATGTGCTATCAATTCATCCCCATACCAGGATGCCCAGGGTGATCTTGAAATGGAAAATGAAATCAAAGAGTGAAATCAAAAAAGGAAGTGTTGTAATTATGGGTGACTGCAATTAACACTCACGTTGACAGGATAGATCCAGGTCATGCGCCCTCTCAAGGTTTTCATGCAGGCGTTAAGGAGGCTATTATTCCAGCAGGTCTTATCTTTTTAGGACTCTGGTTCCTTTTGCTGACTTTTGCATCCTGTTTTTAAGCAGTAGTGTTTGAAGCTGTGTTTTATTGTTGGATTTTTTTGAAAAATCATTTTATGTCAAAAGATATTTTTAGTTTATGTTGTTTGTATATATTATCCGTATGTTTTTTGTAAATGGTTTTTAAACTTTGTATATTGTATTTTTATGTTTTAACTTCTGTAAAGCAACCAGAGAGCTTTGCCTATGGGACAGTATAGAAATGTAATAAATAAATAAATGAATAAATAAATAAATGTTCCAATAATGACAAAGAGGTTAAATTTCTTGATGCCTGTAATGACTGTGCTTTAGAACAGTTGGTTATTGAACTGACAAGAAGGGAGGTGACCCTAGATGGAATCCTAACTGGTGTCGCCCAGACCTTGTGCAACTAATAAACGTTGCTCATTCAACTGGCAACAGTGACCACAGTGCTATCAGATTTAACATATATTTAAGGGGGAAATTGCCAAGGAAGTCCAACACAGTCACATCACTTGACTTCCCTCAAATGATGGAACTGGTAAGAAGGAAGTTGAAAGGGGAAGACAAGAGGGTGAAATCCCTTCAAAATGCTTGGAAGTTACTCAAAACCACAATACAAGAAGCTCAGTTAGAATGTATAACACAGGTTAGGAAAGGTAGCACCTAGTCCAAGAGGTCACAAACATGGCTAACGACCAGTGTCAAGGAAGTTGTTAGAGAAAAGAAGGCTTCCTTCAGAAAATGGAAACATTGCCCAACTGAGGAAAACAAGAGGGAGCAGTGGAGCACAAACTTGCAGAATGGTGATGCTAGCGGACAATAAGAGACCAAAAAAAAGTGTTTCAAAGATCATGTCACTAACGCTATCAGGGCCAACAATAATGATTCTTTATACTTATCAGAAGCAGAAAAAGAGCTAGAGAGGCAGCTGGACTGTTGGATGACATTGGAGGTCATTAAAGGAGCATTAAAGGAGGGCCAGTAGATTGCAGAGCAGCTGAATGAATTCTTTTCTGTGGTCTTCACTGCAGAAGATATAGCACAGATATCTGTGTCTGAACTGATATTTTCAGGGAGGGAGTCTGAGGAACTGAGGCAAATAGTGGTGACAAAAGATGAAGTTAATAAATCACCAGGCCCAGATGGTATCCATCCTAGTTAGGGATGTACGAAATTCACTTACCTTTTGACGAAATGTGATTTGAGGTGGGGGGGAGGAGCCTCGTCAGTCCCCCCAAAATTCTGGCTGGGGGGGAGGCGCTCTGTCCCTCCCCCCAAAATTCTGGCCGGGGGGGGAGGTGCCCCGTCCGTCCCGCCTCGAATCCTGGCCGGCCGGGTCTGCAAATGGCGGCGGCCGTAGCCTCTGCTGTTTGCGTCCCTGCAGTCAGCCGTGATAGGCTACGTAAATCTTTACGTAGCCTATCACGGCTGAGTAAAAAAAAAAACAACACCATGCGCCCATGGGCACCGCCATTTGCGTTCCTTATTTTGGCACATCTAGTCTACGTAAACACTTATGTATTCCACGGCGAAAATAAGGGGAACGCAAATAGTGTAGACACTACGCTATTTGCTTTCCCCTTATTTTTGCCATAGTCTATGTAAATGTTTATGTAGCCTAGACGTGCCAAAATAAGGAATGCAAATGGCGGCGCCCATGGGTGCTGCCATTTGCGTACACACGTTTTTGGGGGTTATTTTACTCAGCTGTGATAGGCTACGTAAACATTTATGTAGCCTATCACGGTATTTTTTAAAAATCTAGCCGTGATAGGCTACATAAATCTTTACGTAGCCTATCACGTTTTTTTTTAATTGGAAATGGCGGCGGCGGCTGGTTGGAAGACCGGCCGCTGCAGTCGCTGCCGCTGAACCGCTGCCGAACCACCACCGGAGCTGCTGCCACTGCCTGGGAGATTCGCCCAAGGTAAGTCCCGTCCCGGGGGGGTGGCGGGGGGGCAGACTGTTTCGCCACCGATTTCAGGGGGACAAATGCGCTGGTATTCGGCCTCCCCGAGATTCATGGCGAAATTCTCTGACATCCCTACTAGAGTTCTCAAAGAACTTAAAGATGACATTGCTGAACTTCTAACCAGAATATGCATCATGTCTCTAAGATCAGCCTCTACACCAGAGGACCGGAAGATTATGGGGTGGGGGAGCAAAACCTTCTTACACGGTGGATATCCATTAGGGGAGTTAGAGAATTCCAGCATGATCACGGGGGGGGGGGAATAAATTCCAGTGAATTTGTCCACCGGAATCCATGGCGGAATGGAGCCCCCCGCCCCACCACCCCACGAAAGCCCCGCGACATGGAACCTACCTGGCTCCGGATCTGGTTCCCGCTCCAGGGGTGGCAGCTCCGGCCACTGCCAGGCTGCTGCAGCCACAAATGGCGGCCATCATAGCGGCCAACATTTGCGTCCCTATGCCGGCCCATGATAGGCTACGTATATATTTATGTGGCCTATCACGGCGAAAGCAGGGACGCAAATGGTGTAAGGGATGCCATTTGCATCCCTGCTTTAGCTGTGATAGGCCACATAAATATGTGTGGCAAAGGGGCTTGTGTGACTGAGTGAAGCCATAAGCTATACTGTGCAGGGCCACCCAAGACAGACAGAGTTGGAGAGTTCTGACAAAATGTGGTCCACTGCAGAAGGAAATGGCAACCCACTCCAGTATTCTTGGCAAGGAAACCCCATGGAACGTATCACAAGGCTAAAAGAGATGACACTGGAAGATGAGCCCCTCAGGTCAGAAGGTGTCCAATATACTACTGGGGAAGAGCAGAGGGAATTTCCAAGTAACGCCAGAAAGAGTGAAGCGGCTGGGTCAAAGCCGAAAGGACACTCAGCTGTGGATGTGTCTGGTGGTGAAAAGGAAGTCTGATGCTGTAAAGAACAATACTGTTTAGGAACCTGGAATGTAAGATCAATGAATCAAGGCAAGCTGGAGGTGGTCAAATATGAGATGGCAAGATTGAATGTCGACATCTTGGGAATCAGTGAACTAAAATGGACAAGCTTGGGTGAATTTAATTTGGGTGACCATTATATCTACTACTGTGGACAAGAATCCCTTAGAAGACATGGAGTAGCACTCCTAGTCAACAAAAGGGTGGGAAAAGCAGTACTGGGGTACAATCTCAAAAACAATAGAACAATCTCAGTACGAATCCAAGGCAAACCATTCAACAGCACAGTAATTCAAGTCTATGCCCCAACCACTGAGGCCGAAAAAGCTGAGGTTGATTGGTTCTATGAAGACCTACAACACCTTCTAGAACGAACACCAAAAAAAGATGTCCTCTTCATCATAGGGGATTGGATATAGGGATGTATGAAAGGGACTTACCTTGTCCCACAGCTTTTTTTGCGGTGGGGGGGAGGCGCTTTGCTTCTCCCCCCGAAGTTCAGGCGAGGGGGGGGAGGTGTACCGCCTCGCCTGGCCGAAATTCAGGCCAGGGGGAGGCGCCCCGCCTCACCTGGCCGAAATTCAGGCCGGGGAGAAGCGCCCCGTCTTCCCGGCCGCGAAACAAAAAGTGGAAAAAAAAACGTGATAGGCTACGTAACGATTAACGTAGCCTATCATGGCTAGATTTCCAAAGTCAGCTATGATAGGTTACGTTAATCATCACGTAGCCTATCACGGGTGACTTTGGGGAAAAAAAGACAGCGTGTACGCAAAATGCGGCAGCCCATGGGCGCCACCATTTGCGTTCCTTATTTGGGCCCGGGTAGTCTACGTAAAGATTTACATAGACTACGGCGAAAATAAGGGCAATGCAAATAGCGTTGCCCTTATTTTCACCATAGTCTACATAAATCTTTACGTAGACTAGACGTGCCAAAATAAGGAACGCAAATGGCAGCGCCCATGGGCTGCCGCCATTTGCGTACGTGCTTTTTTTTTTTTTCCAAAGTCACCCTTGATAGGCTACGTGACGATTAACGTAGCCTATCACGGCTGACTTTGGAAATCTAGCCGTGATAGGCTACGTTAATCGTTACGTAGCCTATCACGGTTTTTTTTTTTTTTTCCTTTATTTTATAATGGCGGCGGTGGCAGCCGGTCAGAAGACCGGCCGCTGCCCCCGCCCCCATCGAACCGCCGCCGGGACCCGCCGCCGAGAGGGACATTCGCAGGAGGTAAGTCCCATCCCGGGGGGGGGGCGGGGGGGCAGAGAATTTCACCGCCAATTTCGGGGGGCCGAATGCGTTGGCATTCGGCCTCACCGAGATTCATGGAGAAATTCTCAGAAATTCTCCGCCATTCCTAGATTGGAATGCCAAAGTAGGAAGTCAAGAAATCACCGGGATTACAGGCAAGCATGGCCTTGATGTACAAAATGAAGCAGGACAAAGGCTAATAGAGTTTTGCCAAGAGAACACGCTGTTCATAGCACACACTCTTTTCCAACAGCACAAGAGGTGACTCTACACATGGACATCACCAGATGGTCAATATCGAAATCAGATTGATTATGTACTTTGCAGCCAAAGATGGAGAAGCTCCATACAGTCAGTAAAAACAAGACCTGGAGCTGACTGTGGCTCAGATCATGAGCTGCTTCTTGCAAAATTTCTAGGGATGTACGAATCCCTTGCCTAGTTCAAGTCAGGGCATCCAATGCGGGGGGGAGGCGCTCCGTCCCTCCCCCCACAATTCTCAATGGGGGGGAGGTGATCTGGTCCTCCCCCCCAGAATCCTGCCCAGTCGGAAGAATCCTGCCCAGCCAGGGCTGTCTGCAGCTGGACTTCTGGCCGCAGATGGACTGTTGCGGATGCAAATGGTGGCCGCCATTCCAGGCTGCCGTGATAGGCTATGTAAGTATTTGTGTTTCTTTCTCTTTTTTTGCCATAAAAGCCTACGTAAATATTTACATAGGATAAAACGGCTAAAAAAAAAAAGAACGGAAATAGCGCCCATTACGCTATTTGCGGTTCCATTTTTTTTCTCCATAATTGCCTATGCAAATATTTACGTAGGCTAGAACAGCAAAAAATAGAGAACACAAATGGCGGCCACTGTAGCCACCGCAATTTGCATATGCTAGTATTTTTTTGGGGGGGGAGGTTAGCCATGATAGGCTACGTAAATTCTTACGTAGCCTATAACAGCTGCAAGGTCGGCAATGGAGATCAGCCGCTGCTGCTGGTGCCACTGCCACCGGAACTGCTGCCGTGGCCACCGGAACTGCCGCATCCTCCCCAGGTAAGTTCCATCCTGGGGGATTCTGTACGGGGGCAGAGGGGGCAGGAGGCCATTCCGCCACGGATTGGTTGTTCCAGCTCACTGGAATCTGTGGCAGAATTCTCTGCCATCCTTAAAAATTTCAGCTTAAATTAAAGAATGTAGGGAAAACCACTAAACCACTATGACCTCAAACATAGGGAAGTACGGAAGTTCAGCCATGGATCTCGGGGGGGAGGAATGCCAGTGCATTCGGCCCCCCGAAATCGGTGGTAGAACAGCCTGTCAGCCCCCTGCCACCCCCTGGGATGGGACTTACCTGGGGTGGATCTTCCTGGTGGTGGCGGCTCCGGCAGCGGCGCCTGCGGCAGCCGGTCTCCCCACTGGCTGCCGCCGATGCCATTTCCAGGTTAAAAACAACAACAATAACGTGATAGGCTACATAAAGATTTACGTAGCCTATCACGGCTAAATTTTAAAAAAAACCACCGTGATAGGCTACGTAAATGTTTACGTAGCCTATCACGGCTGATTAAATAAAAAAAAAATGTGCATACACAAATGGCGGCGCCCATGGGCGCCGCCATTTGCGTTCCTTATTTTGGCACATCTTAGTCTACATAAACATTTACGTAGACTAAGACAGCGAAAATAAGGGGAATGCAAATAGCGTAGATGCTATACTATTTGTGTTCCCCGTATTTTCGCTGTCTTACTCTACATAAATGTTTATGTAGACTAAGATGTGCCAAAATAAGGAAAGCAAATGGCAGCGCCTACAGCCGCCGCCATTTGCGTCCCTGCTAGCCAGCGGCCGGATGTCCAGCTGTTGGCAGAGCCGGCCGGCGGCTCTGCAGAATCACTGTGTAGCACAGCCGGCCGGCCAGGATTCCCAGGGGGAGGTACGGAGTGCCTCCCCCCCACGAGGATTCTGGGGGGAGGAACGGAATGCCTCCCCCCACACCATCAGCATAATCCCCGAAAGGTAAGTGATTTTCGTACATCCCTACTCAATCATATCCCTTATGAATATACAGTGGAGGTGACGAAGAGATTTCAGGGATTAGACCTGATAGACAGAGTGCCTCAGAAACTTTGGACAGAGGTCCGTAATGTTGTTCTGGAGGCAGCAACTCAATCCATCCCAAAGAAAAAGAAATGCAAGAAAGCCAAGTGGCTGTCTGAGGAGGCTTTACAAGTAGCTGAGGAAAGAAGGGAAGCGAAAAGCAAGGGAGAAAGGAGAAGATATATCCAACTGAATGCAGAGTTCCAGAGAATAGCGAGGATAGACAACAAGGCCTTCTTAAATGAACAATGCAAAGAAATCGAGGAAAACAATAGAATGGGAAAGACTAGAGATCTCTTCAAGAAAATTGGAGATCTCAAGGGAAAGTTTTGTCCAAAGATGGGCATGATAATGGACAAAGAAGGCAGGGACCTAACAGAAGCAGATGATATTAAGAAAAGGTGGAAAGAATACACAGAAGAACTATACAGGAAAGATCTTAATTTCCCTGATAGCCATGATAGTCACTGAACTTGAGCCGGACATCCTAGAGAGTGAAGTCAAGTGGGCCTTAGGAAGCATTACTAACAACACAGCAAACGGAGATGATAGTATTCCAGCTGAGTTATTTAAAATCCTAAAGGATGATGCTGTTGAAGTGCTGCACTCAATATGCCAACAAATTTGGAACACACAACAGTGGCCACAAGACTGGAAAAGCTCAGTTTACGTTCCAATTCCAAAGAAAGGCAATGCCAAAGAGTGTTCGAACTACCGTACAATTGCGCTCATTTCACATGCCAGCAAGGTTATGCTCAAAATCCTAGAAGCTAGGCTTCAGTAGCATGTGAACCGAGAGCCACGAGAAGTACAAGCTGGTTTTCGAAGAGGCAAAGGAACTAGAGATCAAATCGCCAACATTTGCTGGATCATGGAGAAAGAAAGAGAATACCAGAAAAGCATCTGTTTCTGCTTCATTGACTATGCTAAAGCCTTTGATTGTGTGGATCACAACAAACTGTGGCAAATTCTTAAAGAAATGGGAGTACCAGACCACCTTACCTGTCTCCTGAGAAACCTGTACGAGGGACAAGAAGCAACAGTATGAACCGAACATGGAACAACCGATTGGTTCAAAATTGGGAAAGGAGTACGACAAGCCTGTATATTGTCGTCCTGCTTATTTAATTTATATGCGGAGTACATCATGAGAAACGCTGGGTTAGTTGAATCACACGTTGGAATTAAGATTGCCGGGAGAATTATCAACAACCTCAGATACGCAGACGATACCACCCTAATGGCAGAAAGCGAAGAGGATCTCAAGAGCATCTTTGAGGGTGAAAGTGGAGAGTGCAAAAACTGGTTTGAAACTCAATATTAAAAAAATGAAGACCATGGCATCTGGCCCCATCACTTCCTGGTATATAGAAGGGGAAGAAATGGAAGCAGTGACAGATTTTATTTTCTTGGGCTCCAAGATCACTGCAGACAGTGACTGTAGCCATGAAATTAAAAGATGCTTGCTCCTTGGGAGGAAGCTATGGCCAACCTAGACAGCATAGTAAGAAGCAAAGACATCACCTTGACGACAAAGGTCCATATAATCAAAGCTATGGCTTTCCCTTTAGCAACGTATGGCTGTGAGAGCTGGACTATAAGGAAGGCTGAGCGCCAAAAAATTGATGCCTTCGAACTGTGGTGCTGGAGAAGACTCTTACGAGTCCCCTGGACTGCAAGGAAGTCAAATCAGTCCATCCTAAAGGAAATCAACCCTGAGTGCTCATTGGAAGGACAGATACTGAAGCTGAAGCTCCAATATTTTGGCCACCTAATGTGAAGAGAAAACTCCCTGGAAAAGACCCTGATGCTGTGAAAGATTGAAGGCAAAAGGAGAAGGGGATGGCAGAGGATAAGATGGCCAGATAGCCTCCCTGATGCAATGAATATGAATTTGAGCACACTCCGGGAGAGAGAGGAGGACAGGAAGGCCTGGCATGCTATGGTCCATGGGGTCACGAAGTGGTGGACATGACTTAATGACTGAACAACAACAATACTAGGTAGATTAAGAAATTCCAAAAGTTGGCCAGCATGGTTGATGGGCAGTGTTAAGGGAGCTATTAGAGAAAGAGAGCTTCCTTCAGAAAATGCAAATTTTCCCATGTGGGGAAAACAAAAGGGAGCACAAGCTTGTACAAAGGCGATGCAAGGAGACAATAAGAGATGCAAAAAAGCATTTTGAAGAGCACATTGCTAACAACATCAAGGCCAACAATGAAGAATTCTTTAAATATATCAGAAGTAGAAAACCAGCTAGGAAGGCAGTGGATAATAATGGATACTAATGGAGTTAGTACTGGATAATAATGGAGTTCAAAGACTACTGAAGGAAGACAAGGAGATTGCAGAGAAGCTGAATGAATTATTTTCATCAGTCTTCACTGCAGAAGATATGTTGCAGGAAGGGAGTCTGAGGAACTGAGGCAAATCGTGGTGTCAAAAGATGAAGTGCTGAACCTTATTGATAAATCGAAAGCAAATATATCACTGGGCCCACATAGTATCCATCCTAGTGTTCTCAAAGAACTCAAAGATGAAATTGATGATCTTCTAACAAAAATACACAACAGGTCGCTAAGATCAGCCTCTGTATCAGAGGACGGAACAACGGACAATTTAAGGGCAGTGTTTAAAGAGGGATCCAAGAGGGGATCCGGGAAATTACATGCTGGTTACCTTAATGTCTGTTCTAGGCAAATTGGTTGAAAGCATTATTAAAGAGAAAATTAGTATGCATGTAGAAGGAGAAGCCCCACTGAAAAAGCATCAACGTGGCTTCCGCAAAGTTGAGTCCTGCCTCACTAACCTTTTAGAGTTCTTTGAGAGTGTCAATAAACAAGTGGACGGGGTGATGCAGGAGACACGGTTTACTTGGACTTCCAAAAGGCTTTTGACAAAGTCCCTCACCAAAGACTCCTAAGCAAACCTAGCAGCCGTGGAATCAGACGAGAGGCCCTCTAATGGATCAGGAACACCTGAAAGAACAGAAAGCAGCCTGTGTCTAATCACAAAGTTGAAAAGCAAAGAGTTGTTTCTTCTTTTGCTTGAAACTATGACAGGGAAGCTTATTTATCCAGTCATATGTCATCACATGAAATAAATGGTGCCTTAATGTTCCTAATACTCCAAATCCACTTTCATAAAGCACAACAGGGGAAAGTAAGGAGAGCAAATTACTCGGGATGACCAGGGGTACCAGGATGTATGGGTGGTCTCCAGGAAATGGGAGCAATCCGAATGCAGGTAGGGAAACATTACATCTTATGAAGACATCTTTACTTACTGATGAAAACTGGTGAATGGTGGCTTGCAAAAGACGTACGGTTCTTGGTTATGTACATATTGGGCAGAAATGACTCCGCTAACAAGCTGATCTCCGGGCCGGTAATAGTTTATTGGTTCATCTTGATCTCGGATCAGGTTCAAGGGGCACTTTGCCTTCTGCCTCCCGCAGGCTGCACAGGGCAGCCACAGCAGCAGGAGCAGTGATATCATTGCGGGTCAGACGACTTGCTGTATCTCCCTTCTGGCTGCTCCTCTGAGCTCGAGGGCCAGGTAACCAGAAGGTGGGAAAGAAAGAATTTAATCCGCTGCCCAGCAAGACTGGAGCTGCAGGATCTTTACAAATAGCGACGGTGTCCAGCTCTGGCTTCGGACCCTAAGGGGACTTCTATTAAACAGGCAGAGTCACCTTAGCAGCCTGCCCCAAAGCCCAAACTCTCAGTGGGACCAGAAATATATTGGGCACCAAATGTTGCAGGCAAGAAGTTACCCCACGTTTTCTTTGATTCTGATGTTTATCTTAATGGTCTCCACGGCAATCTCCAGAAAAACCTCTGGAGCTTTGGCAAGAATCCAAAAGAATCATTATGATTTTGAAAATTCTCAGGGGAGGAGTATTGCTGGTGCCACTCTCTCCGTAGAGCTTTTTGTACAAGCACAGAGCATGAGAAAAACATGTTTGTGAGATCTGACTGGAAGCTCCAACATATGACACGGGTCAAGCGGGGGGGGGGGAAAGTGAGCATGTCCGGATTTCAGCTTGTCAAAGTTGACAAAGTTGACAAAGGCCAACACTGACTTTGTCGTAAGGATGCAGTCATAAGAACCAGGATCAAGACAAAACTTTTGGATGTATCATATATGAATGAGCACACACGGCACCGTTGTTACTGGTGACCATTACGAGCACATGAAATGTTTCCTTCTACTGGGGGAAGGGATACTGTGTTTGGGGGTACAGAGGGCTGACGAAGACCAGACCTCTGCCCACTGGCAGTGCCCTAGCAGTTCCAGGGCATGAGGAGACTGCAAACTCTGACGGCCAGACAAAAAGCCAAAGTGCCCTAGGGAAAAATGCACCCACAAGACACTTCTGGAGGGGGATACTATGGATGGGTGTTTCTATGCTGTACTGATCTGGAGTTCTGTTTCTGTCAGTTCCAGTCATCAGAGTCTTTTGTTTATCAAGCTGCAACAAGCGATGTGTGCAAAAAATGACAGTTTCTGGATAGAAAATGGATGCAGAATAGATATCTACAAAAAAGGTCCACATCTCCCTTCAGGTAACAAAGCAAGAGCCACACCCTCAATGTTTGTCTGGGTCCCAGGACCACACGTTTCACTTGGCTGGAAGCTTGCCTATTCCTCCTTAGAGCACAACCAAAGGAACCAGCAAGCTGGATCTTACAAGCTTCTCTGTGAGATGCCTCCTTCTACCCATGAGCAACGCCTCTCCCCTCCTCTCTCACACCAACAGTCTGACACACACACAAGAGAAGGGGGGCTTCTCCCTTACCCAAAAGGTGCTCGAAACTTTTAGCCTGCGAATCTAACGGACCTTGGGGTGGGGGAGCCGCCCAACTCCACTGTGACACTAAGGACGACTCACCCTGATCTCTTCCTTCAGGATGACATACCTGAGCTGGCATAAACAGCTTCAAGGCAGCCTTTGAATTGCCAGCCTGAGTTCAAGGCCTGCTTTGTTAGTCATAAACGACTGGTTCAGTTAAACTACACTGGTCTCTAGGCATGTTGGGAACTCTGTGAAGTCCACATTTTCTGCTCACTAACCAGCTCACTATGTATGCCAGTGCTACAAGCCTTCGATTTTGTTATTTATTTCATTTCTACACCACCCAATAGCCGAAGCTCTCTGGGCGGTTCACAAAAATTAAAACCACAAAGCATAGCATAAAACAATATAAAATATGAAAGCCTGAAATGACAATAGAACACTACAACCAGAATGAAAACTTTCAGCAATGCAGAGGTGTTAAAATACAGATTTAAAACAACAAAGCTGAAAGACTAGGAAGCTAAAAGGCTAAAATACTGGGAGAATAAAAAGGTCTTCACCTGGTGCCAGGAGGAGTACAACGTAGGTGCCAGGCAAACCTCCCTAGGGAGCTCATTCCACAGCAGGGGTAGCACAGCAGGAAAGGCCCTGTTCCTGGTAGCCACCTGCTCACTTCCTTTGGCTTCATGGAGAAGGACCACTGAGGATTATCTTAGTCCAGGCATGCTCATATGGAAGGAGGCGACCCTTCAGATAACCTGGCCCCAGCCCATTAAGGGCTTTGAATGTTAATACGAGCACTTTGAATTGAGCCCAGAAATGGACTGGCAGCCAGTGCAGCTGGAAAAGTTCTGGCGTAATGAGATTGAGTCCCTGTTAACAGTCTTGCTGCCCTCTTTTGGACTAGCTGAAGTTTCCAGACCATTCTCAAAGGTAGCCCCACGTATAACGGATTGCAGTAATCCAGGTGAGAAGTTATCAGAGCGTGGATAACTGTAGCTAGGCTATTTCTGTCCAGATAGGGGCGTAGTTGGTATACCAGCCTAAGCTGATGTTGTGAGGCTAAAATGGTGAGGAGAACCAACTCTGTGCATGCCTACTCAGAAGTAAGTCTTACTGAGTTCAATGAGACTTACTCCTACACTTGTCAGCACCCCACTTGCCCCACTTGTGATTCATTGCTCCGTTCCCCTTTCCTTTTTGTAAATAAACTGCCACCTGTCACCTTGGAATGCATGTGCTTCATTCCAGTTAAGCTTTGGTACATTAAAAAAACTAAGATCATGTCATCTGGCCCTATCACTTCCTGGCATATAGAAGGGGAAGAAATGGAAGCAGTGACAGATTTTACTTTCTTGGGCTCCAAGATCACCGCAGACGGTGACTGTAGCCATGAAATTAAAAGACGCTTGCTCCTTGGGAGGAAAGCTATGGCAAACCTAGACAGCATAGTAAGAAGCAGAGACATCACCTTGCCGACAAAGGTCCGTCTAATCAAAGCTATGGTTTTCCCAGTAGTAATGTATGGCTGTGAGAGCTGGACTATAAGGAAGGCTGAGCGCCGAAGAATTGATGCTTTCGAACTGTGGTGCTGGAGAAGACTCTTACGAGTCCCCTGGACTGCAAGGAGGTCAAATCAGTCCATCCTAAAGGAAATCAACCCTGAGTGCTCATTGGAAGGACAGATAATGAAGCTGAAGCTCCAATATTTTGGCCACCTAATGCGAAGAGAAAACTCCCTGGAAAAGACCCTGATGCTGGGAAAGACTGAAGGCAAAAGGAGAAGGGGACGGCAGAGGATGAGATGGCTAGATAGCATCACGGATGCAATGAATATGAACTTGAGCACGCTCCGGGAGACAGCGCAGGACAGGAAGGCCTGGCGTGCTATGGTCCATGGGGTCACGAAGAGTCGGACACGACTGAACGACTGAACAACAACAACAACAACAACTAAGTCCATAGCTTTCCTCTTGGTCTTGCTACTGTTTGAAGTTTCAGGCTTGGAGACAGGGTATGGTGGTTTGAACCCCTATTCCCTGAGACTCCAGGGTGTCCTGCAAGGCCTGAAAGTCCTCTGGCTCAGGCTGAGGTGGACATAAGGGATGGGGGCAGCCACTTTTGCTGGGTTGGTGTTCAGCACAAACAGACTCTCTTTCCTGCCTACACTGCTGGGAGGTAGAGCAACTCCCTCTCTCCCTTCCCACTAGTCCTTTAGGGAGGCCCACCCTGACACCACCAGCAGAGACCTAGATGGCCCCAGCTGTTCTCCTCTGAGGTTGTTGATCTACTTGCTCCTGACATACCTGTGGTATTTTGTAGATATTCGACATGGTTGAACTATGGATGGATGTGTCAGATTCAGCCCCTTCCAGAATGTCAGCAGGTTATTCCGTCCTCTGCAGCTGTAGTTTGGAATGTTGGTTGGTCCACCAGCAAGCAGGTCTAGCATGGCATCAGAGGTCATTCTCCCATGGAAATGGGTCTCATAGATGTTGTAGCCCAGGGTGATGTTGAGTAAGAGCCAGGGATTCTGATTGATCTCAAGAATGGCAAACAGGAAGGACAAGATGTGCCTGTATCTGACATCTGATACACTGCAGATGATGGTGGTGGTGGTGATGATGGTGGTGGTGGTGGTGGTAAGATTCAATGAAAATACAGTGTCACAATCTTTGTTTTATACATCTAAGAGCCTTTTTCAGGCAATATAAGTCTCAGAAGAGCTGATCCCCATGATAGGTCAGAACAAAAAGTAAAGAGTAGGAATTAATGGCATTACAGCGATGTAAACAGTTGGATCTTTCAAGGATCTGCATTGGGACAAGGATGGGATCCACACTGGCCCCAAGCTGGTGAATGACCAAGAAATACATCTTGGCGTCATGGTGGACATCTCAGTGGAAATGCTGACTCAGTGTGCAGCTGCTGTGAAGGAGGGAAGTTCCATGTTGGGCATGAGAAAGCTGCCAATATAATCCAGCCCTTATACAAACCTGTGGTGTAACCACACATCACATGGAATATTGTGTGCAGTTCTGGTCACCACATCCCAAACAGGACATTGTAGAGCTGGAGAAGTTTCAGGACAGGGCAACCTGAATCCTCAAGGGACTGCAGCAACTCCCTCATGTGGAAATGTTAACATGTCTGGGACTGTTTTGCTTACAAAAACACAAGTAAGACATGATAGAGGTTTATAAAATCATACGTGGTGAGGAAATGCTAGAACCTGGGGTCGTCCCATGAAGCTGATTGGTGGGAGACTTGAGACAGTCGAAACCAAGTTGTTCTTCACCCAGCACAGAGTGAAACTACAGACGTCGCTACCGCCAGAAATAGCTTGGCTTTAAGCGGGGACTGGGAAAATCCATGGGGAACAAGGGGATCGGTGGCCACAACTCATGATGGCTATAGATTTCCTCCATATCAGAGGCAGGATGCCTCTGAATACCACCTGCTGGGGAACATGAGTGGGAGGGTGTCTCATGCACAAGCCCACTCATGTACAAGACGTAGTGACGGCCACCAATTTGGATGGCTTTAAAAGAGGGGCTGACAAAGTGATGGAGGATAAGACTCTCCATCATGGTTGGGATGACTACATGTGACCTCCAGTTTCAGGAGCAGTGTGCCTATATACCACAGTTGCTGGGGAACTTGTGTGAGGGCAAGAGGGGCTGGTGGCTCCGGTTAGAATGGTAGAGATTCCATTCTAGTTCAAGTTACAACCAGCCAGATGTCTCAGAGAGCCATCCTAGATGCTGCACCCCTTTGGGGGATAGGGTTCAACACCTTGGAGAGCTCCCTGAGACTTCTGGCAGGTGGAGAGAAGGAGAAAAACATGTTTGTGAGAGCTGACTAGTAACTCCATTACCTGACACAGGTCAAGCGGGGGGGGGGGGGAATGAGCATGGTCTGACTTTTACTTGACAAAGTCAGGCCAACACTGACTTTGTCATAAGGATGCAGTTGTAGGAACCAGGATCAAGACAAAACTTTTGGCTGTATTGTATATGAATGAGCACACACGGCACTGTTGTTTCTCGGGACCATTACGAGCACATTTCCTTTTACTGGGGGAGGGGGAGACTACATTTGGGGGCCCAGAGGGCTGCAGAGGACCAGACCTCTGCCCACCAGTTGTGCCCTGGCAGTTCCAGGGCATCAGCATATTGTAAAATGTGACAGTCAATGAAAAAGCCAAAGGACGCTATGAAAAAATGCACACACAAGACACTTCTGGAGGGGGATAGCATGGATGGGTGTTTCTGTGCTGTATTGCTCTGGAGTCCTGATCCCGTCAGTTCCAGTCATCAGAGTCTTTTGGTTATCAAGATGAAACAAGCCATTTGTGCAAAAGATGACAGTGTATGGATAGAAAATGGTTGAACTACACACACGCGCAGAACACACACACACACACACAGAGTACATTCACACCTCCCTTCAGATGACAAAGCCATTTCCACACAGTTAATGTCTGTTTGGGTCCCCAAGATAGATGGAGGCTGTTTCTCAGAACCACCATTTTCTCTAGGCCGGTAGAGTGATTTCATGAAATGGGTGATTTCAAATATCCTCACACAGACTGGATAAATGCGTTTTCTGGTCAAGACAAAGATGTAACATTTCTTGGTTCCCTAAATGACCATGCTCTAGAACTTTTGGTCACAGCCCTGGCTAGAGGGGACATAACCCAGAACATAATATTCAGTGGTGCTGCCCAGGACCTGATGCGATAAATGGTTATTCTTCAACTGATTGAAATCTGCGATCACAGTGGTATCAAATTTAATGTGGAAAATTACCAGTGAAATCCAATATATTTGCCTTCAAATGAAAAAAAAAACTGTTCAAAAAAGTGGGAAATGGTACCACAATAATAGAAACTCAGCTACAGGGTATACCACAGATAAAGAAAAGGAGCACCACATCCAAAGCATGGTTGAGCAGTGTCAAGGAAGGTGGAGAAAAGAAGAGTTCCTGAAGAAACTGGAAGTCTTGCTTAATTGAGGGGAACCAAAAGGAACACAAACTTGCACAAAGGTAATGCAAGCAGAAAATAAGATTTGCAAAACCGTATTTGAGTAGCAGATTGCTAATAACATCAAGGCCAACAATAAAGAATTGTTTAAATACATTAGAAGCAGGAAACCAGCTAGGCAGTCAATTGGACTGTTGAATGACA
This sequence comes from Heloderma suspectum, assembly GCF_057233095.1. Taxonomy (NCBI): domain Eukaryota; kingdom Metazoa; phylum Chordata; class Lepidosauria; order Squamata; family Helodermatidae; genus Heloderma; species Heloderma suspectum. The sequence goes on from NC_139459.1 coordinate 393,175,457, forward strand.
ATATTGAAAAACTAGTGGGAGAACACCTCAGCCTCTCAGGACTCTCTGTCACTGACCTAAAGTGGCTGTCTTGGAGCATGGAAACTTCAAAGGGAAAGTAGAACAAGAGACCCCTCAGTTGCAATTCATTGAGAAGTTCAACTCCATCAACTTTGTTTTCAGGTGGGGCTGACGCCTTGCAAAGTGTGCACAGAAGTGGCTATCAGAAATCTGGCATCAAGTGAAACAAAGTCGGGAGTGAGTGACTGAAAACCTCTGTGAAGAATACCTGGACAACTACTAAGACAGATCTTGGTTGCTTAGATATGGTATATTATAGCACCTGTAATCCTTCTTTTTCTCCCTCTCACTTACTTGCCATGCAAATTCTTTCTTTGGTTGTTTTCTGTAACATCCAGTACAACAACCTCACTGCTCCTTTCTCGGTACTCTTTGCCAGTTCTAAATTCTTTCACTCACTTAAGCTAATCTGCCCAACACTACATGTGTTCTTTCCATTTTCATAGTGGGAGCGGGCCATTCCCTTCATGCCCTATTTGTGGGCTTGCCCTTGGCCAGTGTAAGAAATGCTATGCTGCACAAGACGTTTGGACACAACCAGCATGGTTCTGCTTATGTTCTTACACTATGCTTATACTTTTCATCTCAGTGTCTTTAGTCTTCCTCAAATCTCTTCCCTTGTCCTAGTTTTTCTTGCTCAATTAATCTCCTGGGCACAATTGTGGTGGAATATGGAATGTAACTTGTATTGTTAATATGAATTAAATGTATGATTTTATTTTATTTATTACATGTCTATACTGCCCAACAGATGAAGCTGCCTGGGTGGTTGACAACAATTGTATTTTATAAGAGTGTTATTGATTATAATCTCTGTGTCGTAACTGTGCCGTGCTAAATATGCAAAAGCTTTAAGTGCAAAATGTGTTTTTGGAGCTGGAGCAAAGGAGATTGCTTAAGCCTTGAATGCAAAAAAACCCTCTTGATTTAGGATCTCCCCCCCCCCCCAGGGTGCAGAATCTCTTCTAGGACAGGCTGTGGCGGCCGCTGTCAGAGGACTGTATGACCTTCTAAGTGCTGCTCTCAGTATTGAATTGAGGGTTTAATTGCTGGGGCTGAGACAGGATTTCTGTTTCACCTATGAAATGAGGGACCTGTGAAGTCCCTCATAAATAGCCAGGCTGGTGAGGAGTGTTGGGCTTGGACTGTGGAGGACAGAATTCTAATCCTTGCTCAGAGCCAAAGTTTACTGCCTTTGGCCATTCACTTGCACTCAGCCTAACCGAACTCAGAGGGTTGTTGTGAGCACAAACTGGATATTTCTAGACTGCTTAAAATATATCTATATCTATATCTGTATCTATATCTTCACTCTTCTCTACAGCCAACCTGGCATTCAAAAGTAGACACCATGGGTTCTTTGGCTAGACAGCAACCTGAAAGGAGGAAAGGACAACCAGGAGAGGACACATTTGTCTCTTGTGGGCCTGGGGCCCAAGTCCTTTTAAGCCAAGTGTCAGTCTTACAGGCCTTACATCACCGGCTTGACTTCTAGGTGAGTGTGTCTTCTTTATACTATGAGGAAAAAATGCTTGCCTGATCATCTTTGATGATCTCAAAGGAGGGGAAAGAAATTGCAACTGTGCCATCAATATTTTGATTTTGTAAAGTAAACACATTTCAGATAAGAGATACTCCCCAGAATCCACAAGATCCTGATGGCCTAGCATATGGCAGTTGAGATTGTTGCTTAATGTTTGCCATTTAAAGAGCAAGAAATGTAGGACCTCCATTTTTCACAGGAGCAGAAATAAACAGAAGGATTATTCCTTTTCAAGAACTGGATGTGATGCTCATCCCAAAGTGAAGAACAAACTCTAAGAAGGTCTGGTATCCCCGAGGCCAACAGCTGGTCCCTCGAGCATTTGAGCAGAAATCTTAGTCTGCATAACCCATTCAGCCTGATGAGCCACAGCGAACAGCCGTATGGCAGGGGGGTTGAGATGCCGTGGCTCCTTCTGTCATCTCTGACAGGCTACAGACTGCAGCGCTTCTCCCTGGCACACTGTAGCGGTGGTGCTCCTGACGTGCTACAAGGGAGACTGATCCAAAGATGCCTCCCTGAGCAAGACACAAAGAGGAAGGCAGTTGGACCCTCCCTGTATTCCTGGATCAGCCTGGAGCCCACTAGAAACTAACCAGCCCTACCTCCATTCCAGAATAGTTTGCTGCCACCATGGGAAGCAGTAGTTCAGAAACAGATTCTGGCAGCACAAGAATCTTTCCCCATCCATAGCATTCAGGATCATCTCATGTTTTGACCATGAGATGCTCCTTTACATTCAGATCAGACCTCAACACAATAATGTAGCACTTCGGAATGAAGATGCAGCCCAGCAAGCCAGCACTGGAGGCCAAGATGGAGAAGACCTGCACCGCCACCATGGACTTCCCCTTGGTGCTCAGGTAGGTGGGTACAAAGGACACCCAGACACTGCAAAAGACCAGCATGCTAAAAGTGATCATCTTGGCTTCATTGAAGGCCCCAGGCAGCTTCCTGGCGAGGAAAGCCACCGTGAAGCAGATGGCAGCCAGGAAGCCCATGTATCCAAGGGCAGTGTAAAACATGGTGACAGATCCTTCATTGCATTGCAGGATGATCTCTCCAGGCTGGGAGTGCAAGTCTGAGTCAGGGAAGGGTGGAGAGATGCCCAGCCACACAATGCACATGACAACTTGGACACTAGAACAAGAAAGGACAATGGCATTGGCCAAACTCTTTCCCAGCCATTTTCTCACCCCATTCCCTGGCTTGGTGGCCAGGAAGGCCAGCACCACAGTGATCGTTTTGGCCAACACAGAAGACACAGCAATCGAGAAGATGACGCTGAAGATCGTTTGTCGGAGAAGGCAGGTGGCTTTCCTTGGCTGGCCAATGAATAGGAAGGAGGATGAACAGGAAATGAAAAGGGAGACAAGGAGAAGGTAGGAGAGGTCCCGGTTGTTGGCTTTGACTACAGGAGTTTCTAAGTATTTAATGAAGATTCCTAACACGAATCCTGTGGTTAAGCACAAGAAAAGAGCAAAGGAAACCAGGGTGATCCCCAAAGGTTCTTCATGGGACAGGAAGGTTATAATCTTGGGGACACATTGATCTTGGTCCTTGCTTGGCTGCTGATCTTCTGGACACCTGCTGCAATGGTCTGCATCTGAGAAGAAGAGTGACTTCAGTTTCAGTAACATCAATGCAACATCCACTACAGTCTGTTTTCTATTACATTGGGTGTGAGGAAGATGGTAAAATGGGAGAGAGAACATTTAGTACGGATGAAGAAAGGCAAGAGCTCCATGGTAGAGGACATCCTTTGTAGACTCTGGTAAGGGGATGGGCTTTGCATGTGAAACATTTAATCCTTAGTGTCATCATGAAGGGAAGGACTTCAGATGTAGCATCACAGGAACATTAACTGCTACCTTCTACCGTGTCACACCATTTGTCCATGTAGCCCAGTACTATCGACATAGACTGGCAGTGGCTCTCCAGGGTTTCAGGCAGGATGCTTTCCTATTCTCACCCAGAGATGCTGGGGATTGACCCTGCGCCCTTCTGCATGACAAGGATGTGCTCTTCCCCAGAGCTACGCCCCACAGCTTCCATCAAGAAAGAAAAGCCGCCCCTCTCTGACAGTCCAGAGCTGCTGCCAGTCAAAGGATACAATACCGGGCTAGATGGATTGATGGGTGGCCTCAATATTTGATCTATCTTATTTATAGTACATAGATATTTCTTGGCTGCCTTTCAGTGCAGGAGTCATCCCAGGGCACATATACAGGCAACTTCCTCTGTCATTCAAATGTGACGTCACCAGTGTGTGAAGTCCAAAATACAGCTGAGTCTAAGATGGGACAGATAGAAGAAATATTCATGTCTTACATTTTAACCCTGAAAAGTTTAAGTGCAAATTGACTGTTGTATAAACCTTGCAAAACTGAGCTCCCTCCCTGCACTTCCTCTTCCCACCACCACTCGTCTTCCCTTCTGTTATTTCTGACTGTAGTTTGCAAGCCTGATGACATGGCCTCTGTCTCCCCCTCTTTCTTCCTATTGGTCTGAACTCTGAACCACTTTGGGAGGCAATAATTGTTGGAAAGACAGGATACAAATGTAGTCAATAAATACGTTTACAAAAAATGAATAAACTGTACACTACCCTGAAAGTGGGGTCAATGGTGGTGTATACAAATGTGTGTAAATAAAATAAAATAAAATGAAATAAATATGTTATGCTCACAATAACCCTGTGAGGTAGGTTAGGCTGAGTGGTAATGAATGGCCCAAGGCAGTAAGCTCCCACTCTGAGGAGGGATTTGAACTCAGGCCTCACCATATCAAATCTTACACTTGTCATCAATCTGACTACTTCTGAGAGCCCTCATAGGTGATGCAGTTCCAGGCCAGAAACAGTCATCATTCATAAAAGCTTACCTTGCCCTCTGATGAACCCTATAGTTTGATGTACCAGGTTGAGTATCTACAATGTGGCACCCTCCTGGAGCTCCAGAATAGACACATATTTTGGGTCTCATTTCCAAATGCACATTCTCATGTCAGTGCCTCCCACTTTTTCTTTTGGACCTGGGTAGTTCTTTTGTGATAAAACTTCAGAATCATTAAGGTGGTGGAAGCAGCCTCGAAACCTATTTTTGGTTGGCTACCTCGCATCATAGATGGTGTGTCTATTACCATTGGCCGAAAAAAAAAAAAAATCTGTCTTGGTTAAGAGGTTGGCTTTTACTGTTTTCATACTCCCTGAAATAGATGAAGCTTCACCCTCAGTCTCTGTCCCCTTGGAACCATCTGCTGCGGGAATCCAGAGATGCTCTGTATGGATTTAGAGCGTTTCCACAGGAGAACAGTTTTCATAACAGTTAAATCCCTCCTCATGATGATGGCACACTACCGTAATGAAAGACCGAAAAGGTATTTGCTTGTGTTTTATCATTATTATTTGAAAGACTAAATAAAAATAAACATGCATAGAAAACAGGTAGCAGAGTGGATCAAACTAGCGTTAAAACTGTCTAATTTTACATGTTGGAATGGCTGAACAAGTAAGAATACCTTAAACAAGCCTACCTGGGGAGGAGCTGGATGCCACAACCAAAAAGGCCCTCTCTCTGGTCACCACATACCTAATTTCAGATATTAGGGAGAACTAGAAGAGAGCCACCCCTTATAAACATAATTTTTGCCCAAGCTCAAATATTTGCCCCATTTCTCAGGGGAACACCCTCTCTTCTGAGGTCACCCACCTTCCTGAGTGGAGATTGACCCTTCCGCACATGGAACACAGGCATAGCAGCAAGGCGGCTTTCCTTCCTGGACCTCCTTGGCATATCCAGGGCGACAGCTTTCAACACATCTGGAACGAGGCACCGTCTGGCAACAAAGCGAAGGAGCATCAAGGAATAAGTCTCGGGTACAATTCTGGATATAAACCCAGCAGGAAGTCTGGTCCCAGAGATCCCCGGCACTTATTCTGAGGGAAGCACTTTCGGTGTAGTTGTTCATGTCAACATTTCTATCCCACCTACCTCCATAAGTAGACTCAAGGCAGCAGACAAAGTGAAAAGGCCCACAGTACAATAACCGAAGAAGCTGCAATACTTCCCTAGAATCATAATAATACTGAAGCACAGCAATCACACACGTGAAGGTCCTGATGAAATGCCGTTCCCTGAAACAAGCCTGCTCCTCAATGCGAGAAAGACTCAGGGACTGATTTCTCATATGAAACTCTTACTGAGCCTTTGGGTCCCCGAGCAAGGCTTCCATGTGGTTTGCAGCAGGAATCAAAGGAAATGAACAAAAATGCTCAGGACATCCGACGACACCACACAGGTGGACTCATGCAATAGGGCAGCCCCTTGTTCTCCTCCCCTCTGCACTCCAACATCCCAAATCGACTCCGAAGGGACCATTTATGTGGAGGGGCTGCAGGTGGAAAGCTGAAATCCAAGGTGGACCAATGACTCCAGGAACAAAGCACCACAGAATATGCTGACTACACCACACAGGTGGACTCATGCAATAGGACAGCCCCTTGTTCTCCTCCCCTCTGCACTCCAACATCCCAAAACGACTCCGAAGGGACCATGTGTGGAGAGGGCATGTGGAGAGGGGCCTGCAGGTGGAAAGCTGAAATCCAAGGTGGACCAATGACTCCAAGAAAAATGCGCCACAGAAAATGCCTTCTGCTACCTTCCCCACTTACTGTCAGCAGCCTAACCTCAGTGGTAGCATCCCTCAGAGCAGGGCCTCATTCGGTATTCTACTAGTGCACATAGAGAGAGGAGTCCTGGGGAAGGAATTGTTCTGTCTGGTTCCTCATGCCTACTCTGGGTAGGGGTTGAGATGTACCAGCACCTTGATTTGCACCCTGAAGCTGACTGGGAACCAATGAAACTCTCTCTCTCTCTCTCTCTCTCTCTCTCTCTCTCTCTCTCTCTCAATCTCAATCTCTCATCTTTCTTATATCAGTGTGCTGACTACTGTAACCTTTTCCATAGGATCTTAGTGTATTATATGAAAAACTCTCATGTCAGTGAAGTTCATCAGCTGTTGTGAGTCTTTAGTTGAGTTAAGGAAACTGCTGAAGAATACAGGTGGAAGCTGGGGCAGGGGAAGAGAATTAGAATGGATCTGGGAATTACAATGGATCCAGGATGTGCCCCTGTGGATAGCAGAACTGCATCCTGTGCTGGTGCAAAGCTTGGGAGCGGTGAATAAGTTTGTCTCTGGAGGGACTGAATTCTCTCTCTCTCTCTGCAAAGTAGGGTGTGTGTGTGGGGGGGCTACATTGCAGTCAGCCATTTACATGGGGAGTCACTGTGTTCATTATCCTCCCTCAGCACAGTCTATGCTCGCACTGAGCTTCTCCTAGGCCAGCCAAGAAAAGTCTCCTCTCAGCCCTGGTCAATAGGAAGACATGCCGGAGGAGGGGAAGGTGCAGGGGAGCAATTGTAATTCTCCTGCTCTTCTCCATGTCTTTTTCTTTGGGGGAGGGGTTGTATCTCCACAAGCAATTGACTCTTAGCTGGCTACATTTGGAGGTTTTTAGGGAAAATTGAAGTTCTGGCCATCCAGCAGTCAGCCTGGAGTTTATCACCCAAAAAACTAGGGATGTATGAAACGAATTACCTGTTCTGTTTCGTGACATCTGCGGTGGGGGGGAGGCGCTCTGTCCCTCCCCCCTAAATCCTTGCCGGCTGGCTCCGCTCCGCGGTGACTCCGCGGAGCCACCGGCTGGGTCTGACCGTAGTGACATACAGCCGCTGCTGGGCTGCGCAGGGACGCAAATGGCGGCCGCCATAGCCGCCGCCATTTGCGTCCCTCTTTTTTTGCTGTGAAAGGATAGGTAAATACTTACGTAGCTTATCGCGGGAAAAATCGTGAAACGAATGGCGGCTGCAGACGCGGCTGCCATTCGCAAAGCAGCGCGAATGGCACCAGGTAGGTGCTCCATTTCGCGTGCCTTTTGTGGGGTGGTGGGGCAGGGGGCTTTGTTCCGCCACGGATTTGGGGGGCCAAATGTACTGGCATATGGCCTCACTGAATTCCATGGCAGAATTCTCCGCCATCCCTACAAAAACTGGATTTCTTGAGACTGTTTATAGTCCAATTATTTGCCTTAAGTCAGGTTCTCTGTGGTATAGTTGTTGTGTGTCCAAACCCCTGTATTTACGTTGGGTTTGCTAGCTGGGTATGCTGGCCCTGGCCAGGGGAGTGCCTTTCACCACAACCCCAGTCAAGAGGTGTTTCCTGTCCCTGTGTTTCCCAGCACAAACATATGTCTGACTACTCAGAAGTAGCTCCCATTATGGTCAATGGGGGTTGTTCCTGAAATGGGGGTTGTTCCAGTACTCCCGACATTACTGAGATTCCAGTGAATTAAAACATCACCTTTAAGAGCCTCAATGTCAAAGTTTCCATGCTTTGAAGCTTCAATGGACTGCAACAGGACAGGGGGAACACTGTGTTGCGATAATGATAGTTGTTAAGTAATTAATGCGGGGTGGAGGGAGAGAAAAGAAGAGTGATTTCTGTGAAGACATAGGAGGAAACCTCGCAGGATTGTATTGAAGGATAATGAGGAGGGAGAGCTGGGGGGGGGGTTATGTGACTTTTGAACAGCCCCTGCTAGTCAGATGACATTTACTCCAACCCCCACACGCCACCCTGAACTATGTTCTCTGAAGAGGCCGTGGGAATCTCTCTCCAACCCTTGCTCCTATGGGAAGATTTCAGGATGTCCATGGAACAACCTGGACAAGGAGCTCAGGGCCAAAATGGATGCAAGCCATCTTGCCATTGCTGTATGGATCAGATGGGGAAGACCTCCTCACAAAGCCTCCCCTTGACTCTGTACTAGAATCAGAAAACTGGGCAGATTGGGACAGATAAATGCTTACCAGCCCACGGTGCTATGAGGAAGCTCCTTTTTACAGGCCAGTTCTGCACCAGTGTGCTCAACAGTCAGCCCCATTAAGTTCAATGGGATTTACTGCCATGTCAGTGTCCATAAGAGTACAGCCATTATTCAGTGAATTATTCATGCTTAATCGATGTCACAGGCAATCAAATGAAATAAGTCATTCCCCTTACCTTGGAAAGCCGAGAGGGCCACACCACGGCGTTGGGGTTAATGGTGAGCTTTATGTCAGGGGGCGCCTGTCCCTCTAGACTCCCCACTGTAATCCTTGCCTGAGTCTGATTGGGAAACTGCACCCAGTTCACGAGGTCAAAGTCAGCTGCCAGCTCTCCGTCCTCTTCCAAAGACAGTCGGTCCATGGAAGCATTATAAAACCTGTCCAGGAAAACGTGAAGCTAGAATGACAGGGAAAACAACCAGCATTTAGGAAACATGAAGCCATGTTAGGTATGTCAGCTGTGTTCTACTTGCACTCTATGCAATGGGTCTGATGCATACCTAGGACATCTCTACATGACGGAAAACTCCCACAGCCTCACTGGGGCTTTCTACTTCCCTTTCTGTGGCACAATGAGGATGGGCTCCTTTGGACAATGAACACGTGATGTGGAACTGATGATGCCCTTTCTTTGCTGCCTTTGGGGCTTCCTATATTTCCAATGAAATAGTGTCATCTACTGGACAAACAGTAGCATTGCAACCAGCATTACACACTGGCGATATCCCGTGTTTTTGTTTTAATTCCAACTTATCTCCTATTTTTTTAAAGGTGGGATAAATGGGGGAAGCGCGAGTCATTCTGGACGTTGAGGACATTGTGTAAAGGACCCACAAACTTCCAGGAGTGGCCAATCATGAGCGTGCCATAAATTGCTCATATAGAGATGGCCCTAGACACTAGGGATTGTGGAGAAATCCGCCACGGACTCCAATGAGTCCGGATTCTTTGGAATCTGCCCCCCCATTCCTTGGTGGAATGGACAAACCCACCACCACCCCCGGAATCCCCCCGGGGATAGGGATGTACGAAAGTCACTTACCTTTTTGCAGCTTGGCTTCGCAGTGGGGGGGAGGAAATCGCTTTTCCCCCCGAAGTTCAGGCGAAGGGGGGGAGGCTTCCCACCTCACCCAGCCGAAATTCAGGCCGGGGAGAAGCGCCCCATCTCCCTGGCCATGAAACAAAAAGTAAAAAAAAAAAAAAGACCCCGTGATATGCTACGTGACGATTTACGTAGCCTATCATGGCTAGATTTCCAAAGTCAGCCATGATAGGCTACGTAAATCGTCACGTAGCCTATCACGGGTGACTTAAAAAAACAAAAAAAAGCGCGTACGCAAATGGTGGCGGCCATAGGGTGCCGCCATTTGCATTCCTTATTTTGGAACATCTAGTCTACGTAAAGATTTACGTAGACTACGGCGAAAATAAGGGCAACGCAAATAGCATTCCCTTATTTTCGCCGTAGTCTACGTAAATCTTTACGTAGACTACCCCTGTCCAAATAAGGAATGCAAATGGCGGCACCCATGGGCCGCCGCCATTTGCGTACGCGCTTTTTTTTTTTTTTTTCCAAAGTCACCCGTGATAGGCTACGTGACAATTTACGTAGCCTATCACGGCTGACTTTGGAAATCTAGCCGTGATAGGCTATGTAAATCGTTACGTAGCCTATCACGGGTGTGTTGTTTTTGTTTTACTTCACTTTTTTTTTTTTGCAATGGCGGTGGCGGCAGCCAGTTGGGACACTGGCCGCCGCCCCCACCCACGACGAACCGCCGCCGAACCGCCGCTGGGACCCGCCGCCGGGAGGGACATTCGTCCGTCCCGGGTAAGTCCCGTAAGGTAAGTCCCGTCCCGGGGGGGGGGGGTGGCGGAGAATTTCACTGCTGATTTCGGGGGGCCGAATGCATTGGCGCTCGGCCCCCCGAAGATTCGGGGAGAAATTCTCCGCCATCCCTACCCTGGGATGGAAGCTAACTGGTAGAGGCTGGTCCGGGTTGACATTTTCATCCACTGCCAGGCTGCGGAACAAAATGGTGTCCAGCGTATCAGACGCCATTTGCATCCCTGCCATTGGCCGTGATTGGCTACGTAAATATTTACATAGCCAATCACTGCCAACAGCAGGGATGCAAATGGCGTCCCCTACACTGGACACCATTTGCATCCGCAGACCAGACACAACCAGAAGTCTGGCAACTGCCGGAGCCGGCCGGCGGCTCCACAGACTCCCCACGGAGTGGAGCTCACCGGGGAGGATTCCGGGGGGAGGACCAGATCGCCTTTCCCGCCTGCGGAACCCCCCCCCCCATGGACCCCAGGTAAGGGGATCCATACATCCCTACTAGACACACAGCAGTTGACTATTGTTCTTTTACAGTCATAATTGAGATACATTCTTATGTCCCCTCTTCCAGCTCCAGAATCTTGTGATGAATTGGGCAAAATTTGACCTCTCTACTAGGGATGTCAGAGAATTCCGCCATGGATCTGGTGGAGATCCATGGTGGAATTCTCTGACATCCCTAGTAGAGAGGTCAAATTTTGCCCAATTCTGAGGTAAATCCAGTTTGTGGGGCTTCTGGTGGAGGTCTGAAGCTTTGCCCACTATGGTGGCTTCAGATCCCCCATCCAATGGTTGTTCCCTGGTGCTCCAAGAGGGTTCCAGCCTTCTTTGCTTTAGTTGGACTTCCCTCATTCCCAAGTCTGTCTCTGTTGAGTCCCATTCCACAGGATCACCCCATCACCACTTGAGGGAGAGCCCAACTTCACAAACTCCTTGGCAGAATGGCCTGCCCCCCCCTGCGGATCCCCCAGGGATGAGACTTACCTGTGGAGGATCTTCCAGGCAGCGGCGGCTCCGGGGGCAGTGGCTGTTCATCTAACCACCTGCCGCCACCGCCATTTCCAGGCTTGTAAAAAAAAAAAGACGTGATAGGCTACGTAAAGATTTACGTAGCCTATCATGGCTAGGTTGAAAAAAAAAAAGGCACGACGTGATAGGCTATGTAAACCTTTACGTAGCCTATCATGGCTGGGTGGGTTAAAAAAAAAAAAGTGTATGCAAATCGCGGCGGCTACGGCTGCCGCCACTTGCGTTCCTTATTTTTGCCCTCTTAATCTACGTAAATATTTACGTAGACTATGGCGGCAAAAATAAAGGGGAATGCAAATAGCGTAGCGGGTGCTATTTCCGTCCTTTTTTGATTCGCCATTTTAGCCTACGAAAATATTTACATAGGCTAAAACAGTGAATCAAAAAGGGACGCAAATAGCGCCCGCTACGCTATTTGCGTTCCCCTTTATTTTTGCCGCCATAGTCTACGTAAATATTTACGTAGATTAAGACGGCAAAAATAAGGAATGCAAATGGCGGCAGCCGTAGCTTTTGTTGTTGTTGTTCTTGTTTTTTACCCAGAGCCCTCCGCGGCCAGAAATCCAGCTGCGGATGGCTCTGGCCTGGCTGGGCCTGGTGCCTGCTCCTCCCCCTCCATCAACATAATCTGCAAAAGATAAGTGACTTTCGTACATCCCTACTCTACTATATTTGAGTCAGGATCCAGGATAATGATTTCAGAGTTCAACCATGTGCTGCTATATGCTGTGGATGTGCAGTGAAAATAAAGAGGAATACCTGCCATGGCTGTAGGGTTCCACGTTCCAGCCTGTCTCCTCCACCCACCCTCAACATCCGCTTCGATCTCGAGGAATCTGCAGCATCTAAGGCATGGGCCACAGCTTGCACACTGTTGTATGTACTGTAGCCATCTTGAGACAGGGCTCTCTCAGTCTCCTCCTGTGGCAGCGTCTCCAGTTTCTCTCTCTCTCTATGCATTTTGTCCAGGCTTTTACGGACAAGGCATGCTTGGAATAGAAACAATGAAATGCTTTACCAAAAAACTCTCCAAGAGAAGTGGAAAATGGTTGATAGTAGTTATATTTTGTTCTTTTTTTGGTCTTCATTGCAAAGGACAAAGAGCCATGGAAGTACTTGAACTTGTGAGGGACATAACTAAGGTGCATGTTCACATCCTGACAAGCTGTTGTGATCCAGACCTTTGTCCCAATTTCATGTGGTACAATCACTGGAACAGGTGGGTTGAATGAGTCACGATAGTAAAGAAATACACTGACTTGTGTACTCCAGACAGAGGATACTTTATGGTGGAACATTTCCTGTAGAGCCCTTTGTGGTACTCTTCTTGAGAAGGCAATGCAAATCCCACTGCTGAGCAACAGGGCTGTCAAAGCACTCAGGAACCTCTCTCCATTGTCATTGTCTTGAGCGAAGAGACCGATCCACGTCCATCCAAAATACAGGAGCAGTTGGATGACCCCCGGGTACTGGGCTTCTTCCTTTGGGGCCATCCGGTAGATAAAAGGGAACTGAGTTTTGCTATTCAGAACATGGGCAGCAAAGCCATAACTGATCTAGTGAGGAAAGGAGGAGACCGGTGTTTTGTTTTGTTTTCAGCATAAAGTTCAGATACTTATTAAACTGAGATTATTGATATCCAACCAAGGGCCCGTCATTGCGATGGGTCTGTGATGCATGCCGTGGGCAGGAGAGGTACCATAACATCTCAAGGGTCATTTGCAGTGTACCTTCTCTTTGGCTGATTTGCTCAAAGAGGTACATTTAAATTTGTGAGCCTCCCAGCTATTGGGAGGTATGGAAGTGAAGTAAATAAATAAAATAAGTGTGTTGTAACCCCTGTGGGATCCTTGTATACTGTGACCCCTGTGGGCTCCTTACCCCAGACACTTTCAAAACGACAGCATCCCAAAGGCTGCTTACTTTCCGCCATAGGAGCCAAAGGTACCCTTTCCCCTAATCAAAGAACTACTCCTGATAATACTATGAGATGAGTGTTAATCTTTCTCCCCGTGACTCCCAGGATCAGACTGTTCCCTGTCCTATTTGAAGACCCACACTTCGGTAAAGGGCAGGTTCGGGTAGCTTTGTGTTTTGTTTATTATTATTATTATTATTATTATTATTATTATTATTATTATTATTGAAGTGTCATCTCCAAACACTGTTCTGTTTTGCTGTGTGTTGTTCCTTTCGCCTTTCCCTTTGGCAATAAACTACCACCTCTCTCCACAGAATGCATGTGCTTTGTTCCAGTTAAGCCTCCAGAGCTTCCCTCTTGGTTGTTGCTACTGTTTAAACTTTTAGGCTTGGAAACAGGATGTTGTGGGTTGAACCCCTTATTTCCTAAGACTCCAGGGTGTCCTGCAGGGCCTGAGAGTCCCCTGGCTCAGACTGAGGTGGACGTAAGGGATGGGGGCAGTCTCTTTTTCTAGGCTGGTGTTCAGCATGAGAAACCTCTCATCCCTCCCTTCACTGCTGGGTGGTAGAACAAGCCCCTCCCTCCATTCCCACTAGTGCTTTAGGGAGGCCCACCCTGTCACCACCAGCAGAGACCAGGATGGTCCTGGCTCTTCTTCCTGGAGGTTGTTGACCTTCTTGCTCCTGACATACCTGTGGGATCTTGTAGATACCCAACATGGTTGAGATATGGATGGATGTGTCAGATTCAGCCCCTTCCAGAATGGCCAGCAGATTAGTCCGTCCTCTGCAAATGTAGTTTGGAACATTGACTGCTCCACCAGCAAGCAGGTCTAGCATGGTATCAGAGGTCATTCTCCCATGGAAATGGGTCTCATAGATGTTGTAGCCCAGGGTGATGTTGGGCAAGAGCCTGGGATTCTGATTGATCTCATGAATGGCAAACAGGAAAGACAGGATGTGCCAGTATCTGACCTTTCCTACACTGCAGATGATGATGATGATGATGATGATCAATGAAAATACAGTATCATGTTCTTTGCATTATACATCTAAGGGCCTTATCAGGCAATATAGTTCTCAGAAGACCTGATCCCCTGTTTAGCTTAGAAAAGTGCAAGTATGACATGACAGAGGTGCCTAAAATTAAACATGGAGTGGAAATGCTAGAACCTGGGGTCATCACATGAAGTGGAGTGGTGGGAGACTCTGGAAAGGCAAAAGGAAGTTGCTTTTCACTCAGCACATAGCCAAACTATGGTACTTGCTAGCATGAGTTGTAGTGACAGCAGTCAGCTTGGCTTTAAAACAGGGATTTGGCAAATCCATGGAGGAGAAGGGTCTCTGTGGCTACGACTCATGGTGGCCATAAGTTTCCTCTGTATCAGAGGCAGGGTGCCTCTGCGTCTTTCAGAAGAGCTGATCCCCATTACATGTCAGAACAGAAAGTAAAGAGCAGGGGTGTGTTTCTGTGCTATTCGCTTCACTTTGTTTGCAACTTTGTTGCGATGTTTCCCCAAATGCATATTCTCCTTTACCAGTTTCCACAGCCCTTAAAGACCCAGCTTCTCATCGCTGTGTGTGCAGCATCCCCATCCTTAGCACCCTCCCCCTGGTTTTCAGTGACCACTTCATGGAGACACTTTCTTCCCTAGACCCAGCTTGCTCCACACACACACACACCCCGGCACTGTTGTTGCTGTTCCCCCTTATTCTGGATTCCCAATGACCCTGTAAGTTGGTCTAGAAGAAGAAGTAGTGGCTGGCTGGCTTCCCAATCGAAGGCACTTTTAATGCCCATTGAAGTTCTAACTGTCAAGCCTTTCTCCTGCGTGGCTGAGAAGGGAGACTTCCCCATCAGCTGGGAGGAAAAAAGCCCATCACACTGGTGAGCAAAAGGGAGAAGAAGCAGTCAGTGAAGTCAATGGGAGGGGCAAGTTCCAAGTGAATGCATTGAAGGGGATGCACTCCTATGCATGCCTACTCAGAAGCAAGCCACACAGATTGCAATGGCACTTACTCCCAGGAAAGGAAAGCCTTACAGCCAATTAGTTTACTCATAAGTAACACCTAGCACAAACCCACACAAAGCGGGACAAAGCGCTGAAGGGGAAATACACAGGGCAGAAATGGGGAAGAGAGCCAGTGGGTGATATGATAGTTGGGCATCTCTTCATCTTTGCCCCTCTCACCCCCTTCTGCTCCACTCCAGCCCTTTTTAAAAAAATTCCTTTAAAGTGAGTTTTAAAGCACAATTTCACTTTAACAAAGAGGAGCATAAAAGCAAAGTTGTGTGTGCAGCATCCCCCCACCCTTTTAAAACCTTTTCTTCCCCTAAACCAGGGATGTGCCTTAACAAATTTATGACTTAACAACCTTCTCTGAAGGCATATTTGCAGCTCTCCTGATTTCCCTGCCACCACCTTGACTGGGAACTTCATGGGGATACCCAGGGTGGGCAGACAATGCACTGGGATGCCAGGGGTGTTTCTGTGTGCATCTCTTCATCTCCGCCTGACTGTTCCCTCCAGTATCATCTCCCCCTCTCCTTCACACACTGCTTCCGGTGAGGTCATGGGCAGTTGAGCATCAAACCCAGAAGGGCTGGGCTACACGCCCCAGGGGCAGCGCTTTGATACTGTACCCAGTGCAGTTGTGGAAACAGCTCAGTACGTAGCCTATCACGGTAAGGGGAAGGGATGCAAATGGCATCCGCTTGGCCAGACACCATTTGCGCCCGAAGACAGGCCACGGCCAGAAGTCTGGCAGCAGCCAGCCCCAGCTGGCAGCTCCATGGACTCAACGCGGAGTGGAGCCAGCTGGAGAGGATTCCAGGGGGGAGGACCAGATCACCTCCCCTCCCCACAGACCCCCCATTGGACTCCAGGTAAGGGGGTTTCGTACACCCCTAGAGGTGGCTGCAAGCTGTTAGAGAAGAGACCTGTTGCCCAAGTGACCCAGCTTTCGCTCCCTAAGCTCGCCTTTTGCCTTCAGTTGTGGTGGGGGATGCTCTCTCCCATTGCCAATGTAAAAGGAAAATTCAACTTCCAGTCCAGTTGGCTTTGGTGCATAGCACGATAGCAGTCTCTTCCACAGAAGTGCTGTGGATGAAAACATTGGCCTCCAAAATTAATTTAGTAAGAGGAACATGGTATCGTCCCCCTTCCAGAATGCTCGGAATGATCTTGAAATGGAAAATGAAATGCAAGAGTGAAATCAAACAAGGAAGTGTTGTAATTATGGGAGACTGCAATTAACACTCACATTGACGGGATAATCAAGGTCATGTGCTCACGGACCTCATTGAAGGTTTTGAAGTAGGCACTGAGGACACTATTATTCCGGCAGGCCTTCCCTTTTTGCTGGTTCCTTTTGGTTCCTTTTGCTGACTTTTGTATCCTGTTTTTAAGTGGTGTTGTTTTAAGCTGTTTTATTGTTGGGTTTTTAAAAAAACTATTTTAGTTCAAAGTTCTCGTGTGGCGCAGAGTGGTAGGCGGCAATATTGCAACCAATCTCTCCCCATGACCTGAGTTCGATCCCAGCAGAAGCTGGGTCTCGGGTAGTCGGCTCAGGTCGACTCAGTCTTCCATCCTTCCAAAGTTGGTAAAATGAGTACCCAGCTTGCTGGGGGAAAGGTAATCACGATGACTGGGAAAGGCAATGGCAAACCACCCCACTATAGTCTGCCATGAAAACGCCAGCATGAATGGCATCCCTCTAGAGGTCAGTAATGACCCGATGCTTGCACAGGAGGAACCTTTCCTTTCCTTTCCTTTCCTTTCCTTTCCTTTCCTTTCCTTTCCTTTCCTTTCCTTTCCTTTCCTTTTAGTTATATGTTGTTTGTATATGTTGTCTGTATGATTTTATGTAAATGGTTTTTAAACTTTGTATATCGTATTTCAATGTTTTAACTTTTGTAAACTCCCCAAGGATATTCAGCTATGGGGCGGTATAGAAATGTAATGAATAAAAAATAAATAAATAAAAAATAAATAAATAGATAAATAAATTTAGTTTTAGTCATACAAAGGGATTAAATTTCTTGATGCCCTAAACGACTGCATCCTAGAAGAGTAGGTCATGGAACAAACCAGGAGGGAGGTGACCCTAGATGGAATCCTAACTGGTGTCACCCAGGACCTAGTACAAGATATAAATGTTGTTGAATTAATTGGCAACAGTGACCACAGTGCTATCATATTTAATATACATTTAAGGGGGAAATCGCCAAGGAAGTCCAACACAACCACATCATTGGACTTCTCTAACATGAAAGAACTGTTAAAAAGGAACTTAAAATGGGAAGACAAGAGGATTAAATCCCTTCACAATGCTTGGAAGTTACTCAAAAACACAGTAACAGAAACTGAGTTAGAATGTCTACCACAGGTTAGGCAAGGTAGCACCAATTCTAAGAGGTCACAAGCATGGCTAACAACCAGTGTCAAGGAAGCTGTTGGAGAAAAGAAAGCTTCCTTCAGAAAATGGAAGTCTTGCCCAAAAGAGCAAAAGAAAAGGGAGCAAAACTTGCAGAAGGGTGATGCTAGAAGACAATAAGAAACAAAAAAAAAGCATTTCAAAGAGCATGTCGCTAACACTATCAAGGCCAACAATAATGATTCTTTACACTTGTCAGAAGCAGAAAAACAGCTAGAAAGGCAGTTGGACTGTTTCATGATAACGGAGTTTAAGGAGCATTAAAGGAGGGCCAGAAGGTTGCAGAGAAGCTGAATGAATTCTTCTCAGTGATCTTCACTGCAGAAGATGTAGCACAGATGCCTGTGCCTGAACTGATGTTTTCAGGGAGGGAGTCTGAGGAAATGAGGCAAACTGTGGTGACAAAAGATGAAGTTAAAAACAGCCCCAGATGGTATCCATCCTAGAGTTCTCAAAGAACTCAAAGATGAAATTGCTGATCTTCTAACCATAATATGGATCATGTCTCTAAGATAAGCCTCTATACCAGAGGACTGGAAGATTATGGGGTGTGGGAGCAAAACTTTGTTCCAAGGTGGATACCCATTTACCACTAAAAAAAATGGATGTGAAGATGCCCCATTCCATGAGGGAAGGAGCCTGGGGAAGGAGGACCAGCCAGCAGCTGCACCGGGTGATCCTGAGCCTGAGCCTGCTTCTGCCCCCGCCCACAGGTACTTAAGGCGGGGCTGTCAGAGGCACCGCACCAAGTGCAACGCTAAGTGTGCACTTAGCTTCGCACTTGGAGTAGCGTAGGATCTGAAGACCTACCCAACTGCCTCTCCAGAGACACCAGCAGCCACAATACCAGCAGCAAATAGCAGCAGCAGCAGCAGAGGGCAGCAGCTTTAAAGACAAGGGGAAGGGGCAAACGTGGACTTTATCTGCTCCTTCTTAGCTGCTGTTCTCTTTTATCTTTTTTATATTCTTTTAAACTGTTGTGTATTTTATATCTTAATATTTTAATATGTGCCTGGGAGGACTATTGGGCAACTCAGGGGGTGGGGGAGGTGCCACCATAACTGTGGTCATAGGCAGGGGGAGGTATGGCGTTGGGGGATTAACAGGCCAGCTGAGGAGAAGGCTAGACACCTTACAGCTGTCCCCTCTTCTGGTTCTTCCCCCAACCTGATGGTTCCTGGCAGCCTTACCAGTCTGCCCTCGGGTCTGGTGGTGCTGCTGCTGAATGCCAGGTCAGCCCAAAATAAGACCTCCCTCATCCATGATTTGATTGTGGATGAGGGGGCTGACCTGGCATGTATTACTGAGACCTGGGTGGAGGAACTGGGAGGGGTCACTCTCTCCCAGCTGTGCCCTCCTGGGTACTCGGTGCAGCACCAACACCGACTTGAGGGTCAGGGAGGGGGGGTTGCGTGGTCTATTGGAATTCAATCTCCCTCTCCAGGCTTCCTGCTCATTCGAGTGCAGATCTTGAATGTTTGTACCTTGTGTTGGGTACCCGGGACAGATTAGGGATTCTGTTGGTGTACCGCCCACCCCGCTGCCCATCAGACTCCCTGCCTGAGCTGACGGAGGTGGTCTCGGACTTGATGTTGAGGACCCCCAGGATGATGGTCCTGGGGGATCTCAACTTCCATGCCGAGGCCGCTGTATCCGGGGCGGCTCAGGACTTCATGGCCGCCATGACAACCATGGGGCTGTCCCAACATGTCATCGGCCCAACGCATATAAAAGGACACACGCTTGATCTGGTTTTCTCGACTGGGCAGGAGGATGGTGATCTGAAAGTGGAGGAATTAACATCTGTCCCTTTGTCATGGTCAGATCACTTCCTGCTGAGGTTTAGGCTCCTGGCGGCCTTTCCCCTCTGAAAGGGTGGGGGACCTATTAAAATGGTCCGCCCCCGGAGATTAATGGATTCCGATGGATTCCAGAGGGCTCTGGGGGATTTTCCTGCTGGTATGGCTGGTGCTCCTGTCGAAGCCCAGGTCGCTCTGTGGAATGCAGAGATGACTCGGGCGGTTGACACGATCGCGCCCAAGCGCCCTCTCCCTCTGAGCAGAGCCTGGCCAGCTCCTTGGTATACACCTGAGCTGAGGGCAATGAAGCAAGAGGGGAGATGGCTAGAACGCAGGTGGAGGAAAACTTGTGCTGAGTCTGACCGAACACAGGTAAGAGCCCACTATCGAGCCTACTCTGTGGCGGTGAGGGTGGCAAAGAGGCAGTTCTTTTCCACCAGCATTGCATCTTCTCAGTGTCGTCCAGCGGAGCTTTTCCGAGTGGTTCGCGGCCTGTTACATTCTGGGCCAGGGAGAGAGACGGTGGAACCCTCGGTAGCACGCTGTGACAAGTTTGCGCGGCACTTTGAGGATAAAGTCGCTCAGATTCGTCATGAATTGGACACCACCATTAATGCAGTTCCATTGGTAGAGGCGTTCAGAGCACCGTCTGGTCCAGTTTTATTGGATGAGTTTCAGTTACTGAGGCCTGAGGATGTGGACAAGGTGCTTGGCCAAGTCCGATCAGCCACTTGTGTGCTTGACCCTTGCCCTTCATGGCTTATTAAATCAAACAAGGAGGGGTTGTCCGGCTGGGTCCAGGAGGTTGTAAATTCCTCCTTGAGAGAGGGAGTGGTGCCTGCTGCTTTAAAAGAGGCAGTAATTAGACCACTCCTGAAAAAGCCTAACCTGGACCCAGAGGATGTTAACAATTATAGGCCAGTGGCCAACATCCCCTTCCTGGGCAAGGTGCTTGAGCGGGTGGTTGTAGGACAGCTCCAGGCACTCTTGAATGAAACGGATTATCTAGATCCATTTCAATCGGGCTTCAGGCCTGGTTTTGGAATGGAAACTGCCTTGGTCGCCCTGTGGGATGACCTCTGCCGGGAGAGGGACAGGGGGAGTGCGACCCTGTTGATTCTCCTGGACCTCTCAGCAGCTTTCGATACCATCGACCATGGTATCCTTCTGGATAGGTTGTCTGGGTTGGGAGTTGGAGGCACTGCACTACAGTGGTTCCGCTCCTACTTGGATGGCCGATTCCAGAAGGTGGTGCTGGGGGATTATTGCTCTGTGCCATGGCAATTGTGCCATGGGGTTCCACAGGGCTCTATTTTATCCCCCATGCTGTTTAACATCTACATGAAACCGCTGGGGGAGGTTATCCGGAGGTGTGGGCTGAGGTGCCATCAATATGCAGATGACACCCAGCTCTACCTCTCTTTTTCATCAAACCCAGGTGAGGCAGTGGCTGTTCTGAATCAGTGTCTGGGCACGGTAATGGACTGGATGAGGGCTAATAAACTGAAACTCAATCCAGACAAGACAGAGGTACTGTTAGTGGGTGGTTCGTCTGCCCGGCTAGGTGATATTCAACCTGTTCTGGAGGGGGTTGCACTCCCCCTAAAGGATCAGGTTCGTAGTTTGGGGGTGCTCTTGGATCCAGAACTGTCACTTGAGGCACAGGTGAACTCAGTGGCACGGAGCACTTTTTATCAGCTTAGGCTGGTATACCAACTACGCCCCTATCTGGACAGAGATAGCCTAGCTACAGTTATCCATGCTCTGATAACTTCTCGTCTGGATTACTGCAATGCGTTATACATGGGGCTGCCTTTGAAAACGGTTCGGAAACTTCAGCTGGTCCAAAATAGGGCAGCAAGATTGTTAACAGGGACTGGCCTGCGAGCTCATATTACGCCAGTATTTTTCCAGCTGCACTGGCTGCCAGTCCATTTCCAGGCCCGATTCAAAGTGCTGGTGTTAACATTCAAAGCCCTTAACGGCTTGGGGCCAGGTTACCTGAAGGATCGCCTCCTCCCATATGTGCCTGCCCGGACCTTAAGATCATCATCAGCGGCCCTTCTCCGTGAGCCCCTGCCAAAGGAAGTGAGGCGGGTGGCTACTAGGAGGAGAGCTTTTTCTGCTGTGGAACCCCGGCTCTGGAATGAGCTCCCTAGTGAGGTTCGCCTGGCGCCTACATTGTACTCCTTTCGGCGCCAGGTGAAGACCTTTTTATTTTCCCAGGCTTTTTAGCTTTCTAAATTTTTATCTTTGCTGTTTTAAATCTGTATTTTAAATTCCTGTACTGCTGCTAGGTTTTATTGTGGTTGTATTGTTATATTGTGGTTTTAATATAAAAAGATATCAGAGAGCTTCGGCTATTGGGCGGTATAGAAATAAATAAATAAATAAATAAATAAATAAATAAATAAAAATGAGTGGGAAGTCCTCACCACTGAAAAAACAATAGATACAGTAGGTAGATTAGGAAAGCTGGCACCAAGTCCAAAAGGTGGCTGGCATGATTAACGAGCAATGTTAAGGCAACTATGAGAGGGAGAGGGAGAGGGGGAGGGGGAGAGAGAGAGAGAGAGAGAGAGAGAGAGCGCTTCCTTCAGAAAATGCAAATCTTCCCATGTGGGGAAAACAAAAGGGAGCACAAGCTTGCACAAAGGCAACACAAGGAGACAATGAGAGATGCAAAAAAACATTTTGAAGAGCACATTGCTAACAACATCAAGGTCAACAATAAAGAATTCATTAAATATAACAGAAGCAGAAAACCAGCTAGAGAGGCAGTTGGACCACTGGATGATAATGGAGTTCAAGGAGTACTGAAGGAAGACAAGGAGATGGCAGAGAAGCTGAATGAATCCTTTTCCTCAGTCTTCACTGCAGAAGATATAGGACAAATACCAGTCCCTGAATTGCTGTTTGCAGGAAGGGAGTCTGAGGAACTGAGGCAAATCGTGGTGACAAAAGATGAAGTTCTCAACCTTATTGATACATTGAAAGCAAATAAATCCATGGACCCACATGGTATCCATCCAAGAGTTCTCAAAGAACTCAAAGATGAAATTGCTGATCTTCTAACAAAAATATGCGACAGGTCGCTAAGATCAGCCTCTGTATCAGAGGACTGACCAACAGACAATGTAATGCCAATTTTTAAAGAGGGATCCAAGAAGGGATCCAGGAAATTACAGGCTGGTTACCTTAACGGCTGTTCTGGGCAAATTGGTTGAAAGCATTATTAAAGATAAAATTCGTATGAATGTAGGAGAAGCCCCACTGAAAAAGAATCAATGTGGCTTCCACAAAGGTAAATCCTGCCTCACTAACCTTTCAGAGTTCTTTGAGAGTGTCACTAAACAAGTGGACAGGGGTGATGTGGTAGACATGGTTGACTTGGACTTCCAAAAGGCTTTTGACAAAGTCCCTCACCAAAGACTCCTAAGCAAACTTAGCAGCCATGGAATCAGAGGAGAGGTCCTCTAATGGATCAGGAACACCTGAAAGAACAGAAAGCAGCCTGTGTCTAATCACAAAGTTGATAAGGAAAAGGTTTTTTTTCTTCTTTTGGTTGAAACTATGACAGGGAAACTTATTTCTCCAGTCATATGTCATCATACTGAAATAAATGTTGCCTCAATGTTCCTAATACTCCAAATCCACTCTCAAAAAGCATAACAGGGGAAAGTAAGGAGAGAGAATAACTAGGAATGACCAGGGGTACCAGGATGTAGGGGTGGTGTCCAGGAAATGGGAGCAATCGGAATGCAGGTAGGGAAACACTGAATCTTATCAAGACATCTTTACTTACCCATGAAAGCTCGTGAATGGTGGCTTGCAAAAGACATATGGTTCTTGGTCAGGAACATATTGTGCAGAAATGACTCCGCTCACAACCTGATCTCCTGGCTGGTAATAATTTATTGGTTCATGCTGATCTCGGATCAGGTTCAAGGGGCACTTTGCCTTCTGCCTCCTGCAGGCTGCACCGGGCAGAAACAGCAGCAGGAGCAGTGATAGCATTGCAGATCGCCCGGCTTACTATACCTCCCTTCTGATTGCTCCTTGAGAGTCAGGGAATCAGAAGATGGGAAACAAATAAATTAACCCCCCGCCCCACAAGACTGGTGCTGCAGTAACTTTACAAACACCAATGGTGTCCAGCTCTGGCTTCAGACCTTAAGGGGACTTCTATTAAGCCTCACACAGATGGAGTCACCATAGCAGCCTGCCCCAAAGCCCAAGCTCTCAGTGGTTGTTGTTCAGTCGTTACGTTGTGTCCGACTCTTCATGGCCCCATGGACCATAGCACGCCAGGCCTTCCTGTCCTCCGCTCTCTCCCGGAGAAATATATTTGGCACCAAATGTTTCAGACAAGAAGTGACCTCATGTTTTCTTTGATGCTGATGTTTATCTTAATGGTCTCCAAGGCAATCTCCAGAAAAATCTCTTGAGCTTTGGCAAGGATACAAATAAACCACTATAATTTTGAAAATTCTCAGGGGAAGAGTATTGCCTGTGCCACTGTCTTTGTAGAGCTGATCGTGCAAGTGGAGAGCAGGAGAAAAACATGTTTGTGAGAACTGACTGGTAGCTCCAGCATTTGACACAGGTCAAGTAGGGGGGAAAGTGAGCGTGGTCTGACTTTTCCTTGACAAAGTCAAGCCAACAGTGACTTTGTCATAAGGATGCAGTCATAAGAACCAGGATCAAGACAAAACTTTTGGATGTATCATATATGAATGACCACACATGGCATGGTTGTTACTGCTGACTATTATGAGCACGTGAAATGTCTCCTTCTACTGGGGCAGGGGATACTGCCTTTGGGGGCCAAGAGGGCTGCGGAGGACTGGACCTCTGCCCACCAGTGCCCTGGCAGTTCCAGGGCATCAGCATACTGTGAAATGTGGCAGGCAGACAAAAAGCCAAAAGGCCCTAGGGAAAAATGCACCAACAAGACACTTCTGGAGGGGCATACCACAGATAGGTGTTCCTATGCTGTATTGTTCTGGATTGGTTCTGTCAGCTCCAGTCATCAGAGTCTTTTGATTATCAAGCTGACACAAGCCAGTTGTGCAAAAGATGACAGTTTATGGATAGAAAATGGATGCAGATTATGTATCTACAAAAAAAGGTCCACACCTCCCTTCAGGTGACAAAGCAAGCAGTTGCAACACCATGAATGTCTGTCTGGGTCCCCAGGATAGACGAAGGCCATTTCTCGGGACCACAAGTTTCTCTAGGCCGGTAGCTTGCCTATTCCTCCTTAGAGCATGACCAAAGGAGCCAGCAAGCTGGATCTTACAAGCTTCTCTGTGAGATGCCTCCCTCCTCTCTCATACCAACAGGCTGACACACACACAAGAGTAGGGGGGCTTCTCCCTTACCTGACAAGTGCTTGAGACGTTTAGCCTGGGAATCTAATTGACTTGGGGGTGGGAGAGTCGCCCAAGTCTATTGTGACACTCAGGACGACTTACCCCCATCTCTTCCTTCAGGATGACATAAATGAGCTGGCATAAACAGCTTCAAGGCAGCCTGTGAATTGCCAGCCTGTGTTCAAGGCTTGCTTTGTCAACCATAAACTACTGGTTCAGTTAAACTACACCAGTCTGTAGGTATGCTGGGAACTCTGTGGAGTCCACACTTTCTGCTCACTAACCAGCTCACTACGTATGCCACTGCGACAAGCCCTTGATTTTATTATTTATTTCATTTCTATACCACCCAATAGCCGAAGCTCTCTAGGCGGTTCACAAAAACGACAAAGCGCAACATGAAACAATATAAAATAGGAAAGCTTGAAACCACAATGGAACAGTACAACCAGAATGAAACCTTTCAGCAATGCAGTGATGTTAAAATACAGATTTTAAACAGCAAAGCTAAAAGACTAGGAAGCTAAAAGGCTAGAATACTGAGAGAATAAAAAGGTCTTCACCTGGCGCTAGGAGGAGTACAACGTAGGTGCCAGGCAAACCTCCCTAGGACCACCTACCTCATTTCCTTCGGCAGGGGCTCATGGAAAAGGACCACTGAGGATGATCTTAGGGTCTGGGCAGGAACTTATGGGAGGAGGCGATCCTTCAAATAACCTGGCGCCGAGCCATTAAGGGCTTTAAATGTTAATACCAGCACTTTGAATCGGGCCTGGAAATGGAAAAGTACTGCCGTAATATGAGCTTGCTGGCCAGTCCCTGTTTGCAATCTTGCTGCCCTCTTTTGGACCACCTGAAGTTTCCGGACCATTTTCAAAGGCAGCCCCATGTATAACGCATTGCAGTAATCCAGATGAGAAGTTATCATAGCATGGATAACTGTTGCTAGGCTCTCTCTGTCCAGATCAGGGATGGCGGAGAATTTCTCAACGAATCTTCGGGAGGCCGAGTGCTTACGCATTCGGCCCCCCGAAAGTGTTGGGGAAATTCTCCGCCGGCCCCCCGCCCCCCCCCGGGATCGGACTTACCTTCGGTGAATGTCCCTCTCGGCGGCAGGTCCCGGTGGCAGTTCGGCGGCGGTTCGGCGGGGTCGGGGGCGGCGGCCGGTCTCCCGACCAGATGCCGCCACCGCCATTACAAAATAAAAAAGTACAGTAAAAAACAACAACACACACCCGTGATAGGCTACATGATGATTTACGTAGCCTATCACGGCTAGATTTCCAAAGTCAGCCGTGATAGGCTACGGAAATCGTCACGTAGCCTATCACGGGTGACTTTGGGGGAAAAAAAAAGCGTGTATTCAAATGGCGGCGCCCCATGGGTGCCGCCATTTGCGTTCCTTATTTGGACAGGGGTAGTCTATGTAAAGATTTACGTAGACTATGGCGAAAATTAGGGAATGCTATTTGTGTTGCCCTTATTTTCGCCGTAGTCTACGTAAATCATTATGTAGACTAGACGTGCCAAAATAAGGAACGCAAATGGCAGCGCCCATGGGGCGCTGCCATTTGCGTACATGCTTTTTTTTTTTTCCAAAGTCACTCGTGATAGGCTACATGACGATTTACATAGCCTATCACGGCTGACTTTGGAAATCTAGCTGTGATAGGCTACGCAAATCGTTACGTAGCCTATCACAGGTGTGTCTTTTGTTTTTTTACTTTTTTTTTCGCGGCCGGGGAGACAGGGCGCTCCTCCCCGGCCTGAATTTCAGCCAGGTGAGGCAGGGCGCCTCCCCCCCTCGCCTGAACTTCGGGGGGAGAACCGAAGCACCTCCCCCTCACCGCGAAGCAAGCTGCGGGACAAGGTAAGTCCCTTTCGTCCATCCCTAGTCCAGATAAGGGCGTAATTGGTATACCAGCCTAACCTGATAAAAAATGCTCCATGCCACTGAGTTCACCAGTGCCTCAAGTGACAGTTCTGGGTCCAAGAGCACCCCCAAACTATGAAAGTTATCCTTTAGGGGGAGTGCAACCCCCTCCAGAACAGGTTGAACATCACCTAGCCGGGCAGACGAACTACCCACTAACAGTACCTCTGTTCTGTCTGGATTGAGTTTCAGTTTACTGGCCCTCATCCAGTCCATTCCTGTGCCAGGCACAGATTCAGAACAGCCACTGCCTCACCTGGATTTGATGAGAAAGAGAGGTAGAGCTGGGTGTCATCCGCATATTGATGGCACCTCAGCCCACACCTCCGGATAACCTCCCCCAGCGTTTTCATAGATGTTAAACAGCACAGGGGATAAAACAGAGCCCTGTGGAACCCCATGGCACAATTGCCATGGTGCAGAACAACAATCCCCCAGCACCACCTTCTGGAATCGGTCAGTGGAACCACTGCAGTGCACTGCCTTGAACTCCCAACCCAGACAACCTATCCAGAAGGATACTGTGGTCGATGATATCAAAAGCTGCTGAGAGGGTGGCTTTGCCCAAGCTCAAATGTTTGCTTGTGGTTCATCATAATTAGTTGAAAAATAAAAATAATCATATATACAAGGCATTTAGCAGGGTGGGTCAAACCATTGTTAAAACCAGACTCATTTTACATGCTGGAATGGCTGAGCAAATGAGAATGCTTTAGGCAAGCCTCCCTGGGGAGACCATTCAAGAGCAGGGTGTCACAACCAAAAAGTCCCCCTCTCTGGTCACCACATACCTAATTTCTGATGCTAGGGAGAACTGGAAGAGAGCCTCCCTTTATAAACATAATGTTTGGCAAGCTCCAAGATTGTCCCCATTTCCCAAGGGAACACCCTTTCTTCTGAGGTCACCCACCTTCCTTTGTGGAGATTGACCCTTCTGCACATGGAGCACAGGCATAGCAGCAAGGCGGCTCTCCTTCCTGGGCCTCCTGGGCATGTCCAGGGCAACAGCTCTCAACACACCTGGAATGAGGCACAGTCTAGCAATAAAGAGAAGGAGCATCAAGGAACCACTATTAGGTGCATTTGTCTCTATGGAAAGGAATAATGGTATTGACAAGGATACAAACCCAGGAGGAACTCTGGTCCCAGAGACTCCAGGCTCTTATTCTGTGGGAAGTACTATTGGTGCAATTGTTCATTTCAACAGTTATATCCCACTTTTCTGTCCATAAGTTGACTCAAGGAGGCAGACAAAGTGAAAAGCCCCACAGTACAACAACAAAAGAAGCTAAAATATGACCCTAGAATAATAGCAGAACTGAACAAGGAAACGCGTGAATGTCCTAACTAAAACCAGTTCCCTGAAATAAGTCTGCTCCTGAATGTGATCAAGATTGAGGGACTGATATTTTGTTAGACACTGTTATCTTGCCTTTGGGTCCCAGAGCAAGGCTTCCATGTGGTTTGCAGCATGAATCAAATGAAATGAACAAAAATGCTCAGTAAAAAAAAGGTCTCCATGCGACATCACAAATGTGGACTCATGCAACAGGGCACCCCTTGCTCTCCTCCACTCTGCACTCCAACAATCCCCCCCCAAATCTACTCCAAAGGGACCATTTGGGGGGAGGGCATGTGGGGAAGGGGCTGCAGGTGGAAATTTGAAATGCAAGGTGGACCAAAGTCTCCAAGAACAATGTGCCACAGAAAAGGCCTTCTGCTGCCTTTCCCAGTTATTGTAAGTGTCAACAGCCTAACTGCAGTGGTTGATGGTGGCCATGAGTTTCCTCTGTATCAGAGGCAGGGTGCCTCTGAAAGCCAAGTGCTGAGGAACATCAGTGGGAGGGTACTGGGCACCCAGGCCATGCCTCTCTCAGAAAAGCTGATCACCATTATGTGTCAGAACAGAAAGTGAAGAGCAGGGGTGTTTTTGTGTGCTATCGGCTTCACTTTGTTTCCAACTTTGTTGCAATGTTTCCCCAATCACGTCTTCTTCTTTTCCAGTTTCCACAGCCCTTAAAGACCCAGCTTATCATCGCTGTAGCCTGGGGCTCTGTGCTGTTTCCACTGAGCTCTAATCAAATTATTTTCTTGATGGCTGGGTGGAGTCTGAGTGGAGTCTGGGTTGGGCCTGATTACCTCATCCGTTTTCCTTCCTCCTTCTCTTGCCACTTCCGTCGCCCCTCTCCCCCTTCTGCTCTGCTCCAGGATCCCGCTCTGGCCAGTCTCCTCCATGCCTTCCAAGCCCTTTGTTTCTTTTCCTCCAAGGAAAGTCATGTGTGCAACATTCCCCCTTTTAACCCCCCTAAAAATGGGGACTTAAAGCACAATATCACTTTAATGAAGGAGTGAAAAAGCAAAGTTTTGTGTGCAGCATCCCCATCCCTAGTGCCCCCTCCCCCAGTCCCTAGTGACACTTCATGGAGACACTTTCTTCATTAGACCCAGCTTGCTCCACCCCACCCCCTCCTGGTACTGTTGTTGCTCTTCCCCCTTATCCTGGATTCCCAACGGCCCTGCAAGTTGGGCTAGAAGAAGAAGTAGTGGCTGGCTGGCTTCCCAATCAAAGGCACTTTTAATGCCCACTGAAATCCTAACTGTCAAGCCTTTCTCCTGTGTGGCTGAGAAGGGAGACTCCCCCATCAGCTGGCAGGAAAAAAGCTGATCAAACTGGTGAGCAAAAGGGAGAAGAAGCAGTCAGTGAAATCAATGGGAGGGGCATGTTCCGAGTAAATGCATTGATGGGGATGCACTCCTATGCATGCCTACTCAGAAGCAAGCCACACAGTTTTTAATGGCACTTACTTCCAGGGAAGGAAAGACTTACAGCCAATGGGTTTACTTAGAAGTAACACCTAGCACACACCCACACAAAGCAGGACAAAGCACTGAGGGGGAAATACATAGGGTGGAAATGGCGAAGAGAGCCAGTGGATGATATGCTAGATGTGCATCTCTTCATCTCTGCCCCCCTTGCCCCCCTCTCCTCCACTCCAGCCCTTTCAGTTTTTCCCCCTTTAAAGTGAGTTTTAAAGCACACTTTCACTTTAACAAAGAGGAGCGTAAAAGCAAAGTCGTGTGCACAGCATCCCCCTCCCTTTTTAGACCCTTTCTTACCCTAAACTGGGGATGCTCCTTAACGAATTTATGACTTAACAACTCCCCGTGAAGCCATCTTTCTGCCTTAACAATGCTCTGAGAAGCCCTCTTTGCAGCTCTCCTGATTTCCCTGACACCACCTTGACTGGGAACTTCATAGGGACACCCAGGGTGGGCAGTAAATGCACTGGTATCCCACTGTGTGCATCTTCTGTGTGCTTCTGTGTGCTTCTGTTAGGGATGGGGGAGAATTTCTCCCCGAAACTTTGGGGGGCCGAGTGCCAACGCATTCAGTCCGCCGAAGGTTGTTCAGGGAGAAATTCTCCGCCCCCCGCCCCTCCCCAGGATGGGACTTACCTTTCACGAATGTCCGTCCCGGCGGCGATTCAGCAGGTCTTCGTCAGGGGCTGCTGCCGCCGCCATTACAAGAAAAGTAAAAAAAAACCAACGCCCCTGTGATAGGCTATGTAATGATTAACGTAGCCTATCACGGCTAGATTTGCAAAGTCAGCCGTCATAGGCTACGTTAATCGTCATGTAGCCTATCACGGGTGACTTTAAAAAAAAAAAAGCGCGTACAGCTAATGGCGGCCCCCATAGGGAGCTGCCATTTGCTTTCCTTATTTGGTCCCTGTAGTCTACGTAAAGATTTACGTAGACTACGGCGAAAATAAGGACAACGCAAATTGCGCCTTATTTTCGCCATAGTCTACGTAAATCTTTATGTAGACTACAGGAACCAAATAAGGAACGTGAATGGCGGCTCCCTATGGGGGCCGCCATTTGCGTACGCGCTTTTTTTTTTTTTCAAAGTCACCCGTGATAGGCTACGTGACAATTAACGTAGCCTATCATGGCTGACTTTGCAGATCTAGCCATGATAGGCTACGTTAATCGCTACGTAGCCTATTACAGGGGCGTTTTTTTGTTTTGTTTTTCTTTTGAAGTTCGTGGCCGGGGAGACGGGGTGCTTCTCCCCGGCCTGAATTTCGGCTGGGCGAGGTGGGAAGCCTCCCCCCCCGGCCTGAACTTCAGGGGGAGCAGCGAAGCGCCTCCCCCCCACCGCGAAGCAAGCTGCGAGACCAGGTAAGTGACTGTCGTGCATCCCTAGCTTCTGTATGCATCTCTTCACCTCTGCCTGACTGTTCCCTCCAGTATCATCTCTTCCTCTCTTTCACACACTGCTTCAGTGAGGTCATGGGTAATTGAGCGACAAACCCAGAAGGGCCAGGCTACATGCCCCAGGGGTAGGGCTGTGATACCGAACCCAGTGTGGTTGTGGAAACCGAAGTAAGCAGGAAAAGTTCGACTATGACCAGTCTCAGAAGAAGCGGGTTTTCTGCGATAAAATGGACTGGTGCTGAATGGCCACAACGTCATGGAAACAAAAAGACCTCACTGTGCAGCCAGGTTGGAGTAAATCGCTGATGGAAACACAGCCCAGGAATAAATGGCATTGGAGTGAGGTGAACAGTTGGATCCGCCAAGATACGGTTCATGAAATGCTGGGAACCTATGACAAAGGTTGATGCTGGGAGGTGGCAGCAAGGTGTTAGAGAAGAGACCTGTTGCCCACGGGACCCAGCTTTTGCTCCTAAGCTCACCTTTTGCCTTCAGTTGTGGGGGAGGATGCTTTCCATTGCCAGTGTAAAATGAAAATTCAACTTCCCTTCCAGTTGGCTTTTGTACATAGCAGTCTCTCCCACAGAAGTGCTGCAGATGAAAATACTGGGCCCCAAAACTGATTTAGTAATAGAAACATGCTATCGTCCCCCAGCAGGTTTTGAAGCAGGCATTAAGAATGCGATTATTCTGGCAGGCCTTCCCTTTTTAAGATTCTTGTTCCTTTTGCTGAGTTTTGTATCCTGTTTTTAAGCAGTCTTGTTTGAAGCTGTGTTTTATTGTCGGATTTAAAAAACAAATGTTTTTAGTTCAATGTTGTTTTTAGTTCAATGTTGTTTGTACGTATTGTCTGTATGATTTTATCTAATTGGTTTTTAAACTTTGTATATTGTATTTTAATTTTAACTTTTGTAAACTGCCCAAGGTGCTTCAGCTATGGGGCAGTATAGAAATGTAACGAATAAATAAATAATAAGTAAATACAAGCATGTTCCAGTCATTACAAGGGGATTAAATTTCTTGATCCCCTAAACAACTGTGCCCTAGAACATGTTGCCCTTATTTTCTCCGTAGTCTACGTAAATCTTTACGTAGACTACAGTGACCAAATAAGGAACGGGAATGGTGGCTCCCTATGGGGGCTGCCATTATCTGTACGTGCTTTTTTTTTTTTTTTTAAGTCACCCGTGATAGGCTACGTGACGATTGACGTAGCCTATCACGGCTGACTTTGCAAATCTAGCTGTGATAGGCTACGTTAATCGTCACGTAGCCTATTACGGGGGCATTTTTTTTTCTTTTATTGGAATGGCGGTGGCGGCAGCTGGTCGAAAGACCGGCTGCTGCTCCCGCCCCACACGAACACCCGCCGAACCGCCGGCCGGACCCACCGCCGGGAGGGACATTCGGCGAAGGTAAGTCCCATCCCGGGGGCGGGGGGCGGGGGGCGGGGGTTCGGAGGATTTCTCCCCAAAACTTGTTCGGGGGGCCAAACACGTTGGCGCTCGCCCCCCCGAAGTTTCGGGGAGAAATTCTCCGCCATCCCTGTGAGCAACGCTAACGCGAAAAGGAGTCCAAGATGGGTGGGAGCTTTTAAAAAAGGAAATTCTCAAGGCACAATTACAAGAAATTCCAACAAGAAGAAAAGGTGGGAGACAACAGAAGAAGCCAATGTGGGATGACCTGAAAACAAAAAAAGACACGTATAGGAAGTGGAAAGAAGGCCAAGTAACAAAGGAAGAGTACAGGCAGGTATCACAGAATTGCAGGGATTGTGTCAGAAAGGCTAAAGCTGAGAAAGAGCTGAGGTTAGCGAGGGATGCTAAAAGCAACAAAAAGGCTTTCTTCAGCTACATGCATAGTAAAAGGCAGAGGAAAGAAATGGTTGTTCAGCTATTAAATAAGGATGGCAAAATGATAAGAGATGACAAAGAAAAGGCAGATGTGCTCAATTCCTACTTTGGCTCAGTCTTCTCCCAAAAGAGGGTCTATGAGCCCCCTGGCAAAGGCGAAGTACAGGCTGAAGGGGCAGGATTGCAGCTTGAGATCGACAGGCATATGGTGAAGGAACACCGAATTACTTTGAATGAGTTCACATCTCCAGGGCCAGATGAACTGCACCCTAGAGTCATAAAGGAACTGGCAGAAGAACTCTCAGAACCACTGTCTATTCTCTTTGAGAAATCATGGAGGATGGGGGAAGTGCCAGATGACTGGAGGAGGGCTAATGTTGTCCCTATCTTCAAAAAGGGTCAAAAGGAGGAACTACAGAATGGGAACTACAGACCAGTCAGTCTGACATCAATCCCTGGGAAAATTCTGCAGCAGATGATCAAGCAATCCATCTGGAAGCACCGTGAAAACAATGCAATGATTACTCTAAGCCAACATGGATTTGTCAAGAACAAATCCTGCCAGACGAATCTGATCTCATGTTTTGATCAAGTAACCTCACTTGTAGACCATGGGAATGCTGTAGACATAATATACCTTGACTTCAGCAAAGCTTTCAACAAAGTGCTCCATGATATCCTGATGAGCAAACTAGCTCAAAGTGGGCTAGATGAAACAACGATCCGGTGGATCCACAGTTGGCTACAGAATCGGACTCAGAATCGGACTCAGTGCTTATCAATGGGACCTTCTCAAACTGGGGAGAGGTAATGAGCGGGGTACTGCATGGCTCAGTCCTGGGCCCAGTGCTCTTCAACATTTGTATTAATGACTTGGAGGAGGAGGTGCAGGGAATGCTGATCCAATTTGCAGATGACACAAAATTGGGTGTGATAGCTAATACTTTGGAAGACAGAAACAAAATTCAAAGTGATCTTGATAGACTGGAGCACTGGGCAGAAAACAACAGAATGACATTTAATAGGGCTAAATGCCAAGTTCAGCACCTAGGAAAAAGAAACCAAATGCAGTTACAAGATGGGGGATAGGTGGCTCAACAACACTACAAGCGAGAAGGTTCTTGGAATTGTTGTCGATCACAAGATGAATATGAGCCAACAATGTGATGTGGCTGCAAAAAAGGCAAATCCCATTTTAGACCGCATTAATAGAAGCATAGCTTCCAAATCCCAGGAAGCACTAGTTCCCTTCTACTCAGCACTGGTTAGGCCTCATCTGGAGTGCGGTATCCAGTTCTGGGTTCCACACTTTCAGAAGGATGCAGGCAAACTGGAGAGGGTTCAGAGGAGGGCAACAAGGATGATCAGGGGACTGGAAACAAAGCCCTATGAGGAGAGATGGAAAGAACTGGGTATGTTTAGCCTGGAGAAGAGAAGACTGAGGGGAGATAGGATAGGTGTAGGGGATGCCATTTGCATCCTTGCTTTAGCCGTGATAGGCTACGTAAATATTTACGTAGCCTATCAAGGGCTACCATAGGGACGCAAATGGTGTCCCCTACTCAGGATGCTATTTGCGTCCGCAGCAGCCCGGCAGTGGCTGGAGGCCCCGCTGCAGGTTGGCCTGGCCGGCAGCTCCGTGGCCTGGCCACAGAACGGAGCCGGCCGGGCAGGATTCCGAGGGGAGGAACAGATCGCCTCTCCCCACCTGCGGAACCTGGCGGAGCCAGGTAAGAGGGGTTTCGTACACCCCTAACACGATGAAAAAACAGGAACGTGATAACCACAGCCTGGGAAGAAGAAACCACTGCGAAGAACAGGAGAGTCACACTTCTTCTCCCCCATGACCTCCTCCAGCATGTGGGCCTGTCAACCTGGGCTGGGAGGAGAGTTTTCTTGGTTGTGCTAGGAAAGGCTCAATGTGAGTGCAGAGCTGGCCAGGGGAGGAAGAAGAAGATGGTGACCCCCCGACACATAAAGTAGGGATGTACAAATCCCTTACCTGTTCCGGTAGGGGCATCCGCTGGGGGGGGGGAGGCGCTCTGTCCCTCCCACCGGAATCCTCGACGCGGGGGAGGCAATCTGGTCCTCCCCCCCCTCCCAGAATCCTGCCCGGCCGGCTCTGCTCTGCAGAGTGGGCACTATTTGCGGTTCCCCTTTTTTCGCCGTAATTGCCTACGTAAATATTTACATAGACTAGAACGGTGAAAAATAGGGAATGCAAATGGCGGCTGCCATAGCTGCCGCCATTTGCGTACGCCTTTTTTGGGGGGAGATAGCTGTGATTGTTGTTGTTTATTCGGTCAGTCACTTCCGACTCTTCGTGACTTCATGGACCAGCCCACGCCAGAGCTTCCTGTCGGCCGTCGCCACCCCCAGCTCCCCCAAGTTCAAGTACGTCACCTACAGAATGTCCTCCATCCATCTTGCCCTTGGTCGGCCCCTCTTCCTTTTGCCCTCCACTTTCCCTAGCATCTTCTCCAGGGTATCCTGTCTTCTCATTATGTGGTCAAAGTACTTCAGTTTTGCCTTTCATATCATTCCCTCAAGTGAGCAGTCTGGCTTTCTTTCCTGGAGGATGGACTGGTTTGACCTTCTTGCAGTCCAAGGCACTCTCAGAATTTTCCTCCCGCAGCACCACAGTTCAAAAGCATCTATCTTCCTTCGCTCAGCCTTCCTTATGGTCCAGCTCTCGCAGCCGTAGGTTACTACGGGGAATACCATTGCTTTAACTATGCAGACCTTTGTTGTCAGTGTGATGTCTCTGCTCTTCACTATTTTATCAAGATTTGTCATTGCTGTCCTCCCAAGAAGTAAACATCTTCTGATTTCCTGGGTGCAGTCAGCATCTGCAGTAATCTTTGCACCTAGAAAGACAAAGTCTGTCACTGCCTCCACGTTTTCTCCCTTGATTTGCCAGTTATCAATCCATCTGGTAGCCATAATCTTGGGTTTTTGAGGTTTAACTGCAACCCAGCTTATGCACTTTCTTCTTTCACCTTCGTCATGAGGTTCCTCAGCTCCTCTTCTCTTTCAGCCATCAAAGTGGTATCATCTGCATATCTGAGATTGTTCATGTTTCTTTCAGCAATTTTAACTCCAGCCTTTTTCATCAAGCCCAGCACGTTGCATGATGTGTTCTGCGTACAGGTTGAATAGGTAGGGTGAGAGTATACAACCCTGCCGTACTCCTTTCCCAATCTTAAACCAGTCCGTTGATCCGTGGTCTGTTCTTACCACTGCTACTTGATTGTTATACAGATTCCTCAGGAGGCAGACAAGATGACTTGGTATCCCCATCCCACCAAGAACTTGCCACAATTTATTATGATCCACAAACTCAAAGGCTTTAGAATAGTCAATAAAACAGAAATAGATGTTTTTCTGCCACTCCCTGGCTTTCTCCATTCTCCAGCAGATATTGGCAATTTGGTCTCTAGTTCCTCTGCCTTTTCGAAACCCAGCTTGTACATCTGGCAATTCTCGTTCCATGAATTGCTGGAGTCTACCTTGCAAGATCTTGATCATTACCTTACTGACATGTGAAATAAGTGCCACTGTTCAATAGTTTGAACATTCTTTGGTGCTTTTCTTTTTGGTATGGGGATATAAGTTGATTTTTTCCAATCTGTTGGCCATTCTTGTGTTTTCCAAATTTGCTGGCATATGGCATGCATCACCTTGACAGCATCATCTTGCAAGATTTTAAACAGTTCAGCTGGGATACCGTCATCTCCTGCTGCCTTGTTATTAGCAATGCTTCTTAAGGCCCATTCAGCCTCACTCTTCAGGATGTCTGGCTCTTGCTCACTGACCACACCATCAAATCTATCCCCGATATTATTATCCTTCCTATACAGATCTTCCATATATTCTTGCCACCTTTTCTTGATCTCTTCTGCTTCTGTTAGGTCCTTGCCATCTTTGTTTTTCATCATACCCATTTTTGCCTGGAATTTACCTCCGATGTTTCTAATTTTCTGGAAGAGGTCTCTTGTCCTTCCTATTCTATTATCTTCTTCTGCTTCCGTGCATTGGTTGTTTAAAAATAATTCCTTCTCTCTTCTGGCTAACCTCTGGAATTTTGCATTTAATTGGGCATATCTCCCCCTAGCACTGTTGCCTTTTGCTTTCCTTCTTTCTTGGGCAGCTTCCAGTGTCTCAGCAGACAGCCATCTTGCCTTCTTCGTTTTCTTTTTCTTTGGGATGTTTTTTGTTGCCCCCTCCTGAACAATGTTGCGAACTTCTGTCCATAGTTCTTCTGGGACCCTATCTACTAAATCTGGTCCCTTAATTCTATTCTTCACCTCCACTTCATATTCATTAGGAATATTAGTGAGCTCATATCTAACTGATCTGTGGGTCTTCCCTATTCTCTTTAGTCTGATTCTAAATTGTGCAATAAGAAGTTCGTGATCTGAACTACAATCAGCTCCAGGTCTTGTTTTTACCGACTGCATAGATGTCCACCACCTTTGGCTACAAAGGATGTCGTCAATCTGATTTCGGTGTTGACCGTCTGGTGAAGTCCATGTATAAAGTCATCTCTTAGGTTGTTGTGAGAGAGTGTTTGTTATGCACAGTGAGTTGTCTTGGCAAAATTCTATCAGCCTATGTCCCGCTTCATTTTGTTCTCCCAGGCCATGTTTGCCTGTAATTCCAGGTGTTGTTTGACTACCCACCTTAGAATTCCAGTCTCCTGTAATGAAAATAACATCTTTGTTTGGTGTACTATCCAGTAGGTGCTGCAGATCCTCACAGAACTGATCTACTTCTGCTTCTTCAGCATCTGTGGTTGGGGCATATATTTGGATCACTGTGATGTTAAATGGCTTACCCTGAATTCGAATTGAGATCATTCTGTCATTGTTTGGATTGCATCCAAGCACTGCTTTAGCCACTTTATTATGAATTATGAAGGCTACTCCATTTCTTCTGTGGTCCTCTTGTCCACAGTAGTAGATCTGGTGGTCATTTGATGTGAAGTGGCCCATTCCAGTCCATTTCAGTTCACTGACACCCAAAATGTCTATCTTTAATCTTGACATCTCCCCAATAACCACATCTAATTGGCCCTGGCTCATGGATCTTACATTCCAGGTTCCTATGATGTGTTGATCTTTAGAACAAAGGATTCGTCGTTCACCACCAGCACCATCGGCTGCTAGCCGTCCTTTTGGCTTTGAGCTAGCTGTGTCATCACATCTGGGGCTAGTTGAACTTATCCTCTGTTCCTCCCCAAGAGCATTTTGACCATCTTCTGACCTGGGAGTCCCATCTTCCGATGGTATACCGACATATCTCTGGTTGTACTGATCCATTTAATTTTCATGGCAAGAATACTGGGGTGGGTTGCTGTTTCCTTCCCCAGGGATCGTACTTATTCTGACCTCTCTCCCATGATCTCCCTGTCTTGGGTGTCCCTTCACGGTTTAGCTCATGACATGACGTCATTGAGGTGCTCAAGCTCCAGCACCATGACAAGGTAACAATCTCCTTTGCTGGAGTTTCTGGGTATAGGATGACCTATAATGCAACATGGACCAATACATATCAAGATTTCAGAATATATAGTAAGAAGGAGGTCGCCAAGTTTGGAAGAGTATTTAAGTCCATGCATAATGGGACAGGGGATCCACCTCAGGTAAGTTCCATCCCAGGGGATTCCATGGGGGGGGGAGGGCAGAGGGCAGGAGGCCATTCCACCATGGCATTCCGGACTCACTGGAATCCGTGGCGGAATTCTCTGCCATCCCTAGGTAAACGGCTGACAGCAACGAAGCCAGCCCACCACTTGCCTGTGCGAAGAGCTGATCTTTATCTCTACTTTGACTCCAAATCTCCTGAATCATGCACTGCTCCTTTTTTGCCAGCCTCCTTCCCTCACGTCCCCCTTCCCTCCCTCCATGTTGGTTATTTCCTTTGGTGTGGTCTGGATCTAAGGAGAAGCCCCGTTCTAAGGATTACAATGTTAAATTCTATCTTTAAACTGAACTGTGGTGGATCCAGGCTGCCTAACAATGGCTAAGCCTCCATTCAGTCTCCCCATCATCAGAAATAACACCCCCGCCTCTCAGGACACTCTGTCACTGACTTGAAGTGGCCATACTGGAGCATGCAAACTTCAAAGAGACAGTAGAACAAGAGACCCCAAGTTACAATTAATGGAGAACTTCAGCTCTATCTCTTGTGGCTTGAACTGGGACAAAGAATTTTATCACCCTACCAAAGCAATCCTGTGGTCAGGAAGAGGATCC
Source organism: Heloderma suspectum (assembly GCF_057233095.1). Lineage (NCBI taxonomy): Eukaryota > Metazoa > Chordata > Lepidosauria > Squamata > Helodermatidae > Heloderma > Heloderma suspectum. The sequence continues at coordinate 393,214,620 of NC_139459.1, forward strand.
CGGTGACCACAGAACATGGTGGATTCCCACTTCTGAGGCCATAGGCACTGCTATGTCCTGAGCACAGTCGATGCCCATAACATCTTTCCAACTCTTTTTAATCAACCAAGTGAAGTCCTTGGGATTCCCGCATTCTGATGCAGGTTACTATAAGCCTTTGTCCTCTTTTTCTTCTCCTTGCCACCTTAATCTTATTATTATTATTATTATTATTATTATTATTATTATTACTATTATTATTATTACCACCAGCAAAGTTTATATGCTGTTTTCCAGTGAAATATCAAATCGGTTAACATATAACCCTAAAATTATAACAATAAAATTACAATAAAATTTTATATGTTTTATTTGTTTTATTTATTTCTATACTGCCCAATAGCTGAAGCTCTCTGGGTGGTTCACAAAATTAAAACCACAAAGCGCAGCATAAAACAATATAACATATGAAAGCTTAAGACTAGGGCTGTGTATGGTCCCCCACTAATTCACTTTAGATGCCACTTCAGACCCTCCTAATCAGCGCCCATTTTACTCGGACTGATTCGGCCACCCCCCACTTCAACTCGGTTCCAGTTCCAAAGTGAGATTTGGATATTCAGACCCCCCAAGTTTGGCCTTTTCCCATTGACGTGCATGGGAAGCAAAAATAGCCGTAACATCTTCTGTTTTCATGGTAAATACATGGAACTTGGGGTCCTCTCTGCCAACATGGAGGGGAATCCACTTGCCAAATTGCAGACAGTTTGGCCCAGTACTCTTTGTGGTAGGTGCAGCTGAACTGTGACTTTGCCATCATTTTCCTGCTTCAGTCCATGGAGACAGATGTGCTCTGTGACTGGATGGCGGTTTGCGGAGTCTCCCCTTTAAAGATCATGTGAAAGCTTGAGGTTCCCTTTTTGATTTCATGGATTTTTGTTTTCCTGTCTTGCAACACAATGAAAGAAACCAGCCTCCATTTTAGCCCTCCGGATCTCTATGACCAACGGGCCCTTTGCCTTGTTACTGGAGGGTGTAAATCGCTGGTGGAAACACCCCCAAGGACTGCTAGGGAGTGACAAGGACATGTGCCTCTCCTCCTCCTCCTGCCTCGGTGATCCACAGGGAACTTTGCGTATAAGTCTATGTACACATCGACTTCCAATTGCCATGTTTTTCATGAACATGGTGACTTGGTGGAGGCTGACAAACCAGCAAGTGGAACAGGGTTGGGATGGGGGGGTTTCTCACTTCTCATATCCCTAAATAACACCACCAGAATGATCTGTGTCTCTAAAATGCAGCCGTTTTACTCCAGTTATTCAATCTTCCCCCCTCCTCCATCACTGTCGCTGATTGGAGATTGCTTGGTTATGTTCAGCCCTGATTTGGCATTCACCAAAGCTCCCTCCCTCCCTCCCTCCCTCCTCCTCCTCCTCCCCCTCGTTTTCCTCAACCCTGTGCGGAACATTCTGAAGGTGATACTTTTGATGCCAGGTTGTCTGGGTTGCTCAGAATGAATCACCGAGTCGGACAAGGCACTTCGTCTACAAGCTGCTTTGCTCCAGGGTGCTTCATTGCTATTCTGCTCTGCCTTGTACCACACAGAGGCACCTCCAAAACAGGCTGCTTTGACTTGTTATTTGGGCTTCGGACCCAAGTGGTTCACAGCCCTACTTAAAACCATAACAGAAAAGTACAACCAGAATAAAACCTAGCAGCAATGCAGAAATTTAAAATACAGATTTAAAACACTAGAAGTAAAAGACCAGGAAGCTAGAATACTAAAATAGTGGGAGAATAACAAGGACTTCACCTGGTGCCGGAAGGAGTACAATGAAGGAGCCACTAGGGAGATCATTCCACCAGGGGGTGCCACAGCAGAAAAGGCCCTCCTCCTGGAAGACAACTGCCTCACTTCTTTTGGTAGGGGCTCCCGGGGAAGTACCCCTGAGGATGATCTTAGGGTCTGGGCAGGCACAGATGGGAGGATGTCATCCTTCAGATAAACTGGCCCGAAGCCACTAAGGGCATTGAATGTTGATATGAGCACTTTGTATCAGGCCCAGAAATGGACTGGCAGCCACTGCAGCTGGAAATGTACAGGTGTAATGTGATCTCCTTGGCCAGTCCCTGTTAACATTCTTGCTGCCCTGTTCTGAAATAGCTGAAGTTTCCGGACCATTTTCAAAGGCAGCCCCATGTATAATGCTTTGTAGCAATATAGACAAGAGGTTATCAGAGCATGGATAACTGTAGCTAGGCTATCTCTGTCCAGATAATGGCTTGTTGGTATATCACCCTAAGATGATAAAAGGTGTTCCATGCCACTGAGTTCACCTGTGCCTCGAGTGACAGTTTGGGATCCAAGAGCACCACCAAATCATGAACCTGATCCTTTAGGGGGAGTGCAACCTCCTCCAGAACAGGTTGAACATCACCTAGCTGTGCAGATGAACCCCCAATAACTATACCTCCGTCTCGTCTGGATTGAGTTACAGTTTATTGGCCATAATCCAGTCCATTACCATGCCTAGGCACTGATTGTCAAGGGTCAAATATCAAGGGTCGAAAAAAACCTATAACAATATTGTTGTCAGCACCTAAGGATGACAACTGATTGGGAAACTGGAGCAGCAGATTTCAAACTGTGGCCTTTGTGAGAAGAATTTGCAGCTGTGACATGGATGGTGGTGGTGAGCGTCCATTGCATGGGTGTTGCTAGGTGTCTAATGACATGTTTATTTAACTGTGTATTTGCAGCATGTGCATACCACTCCATATCCAGACGATTCTGGAGCAGTGAAGAATACAAAGACAAATAGGGAAAAAGAATAAAACATCACCTTAAACTAACTACTATTTCTAAAAAGACACAGCAGTCTGGTAAATCCGTGTCTGGTCAGTCAAGGAAGGCTTCCTGAAATAAAAAGGTTTTCATGAGGAGTCAGAAACAGCATAATGTTGGTGCCTGCCTGGCCTCCTGAGGCAGGGAGTGCCATAGGAAGGGGGCCACCACACTGAAGGCTCTTCTCCTGGTGGCCTCCACTCAGGCCAGAGGTCCATGTGGAACCACCAGGATCTTGCCCTCTGATGACCTCAGTGACCAGGCAGGTTGGTAAGGGAGAAGGTGCTCTCTCAGGTATCCTGCTCCCAAGCTGTTTAGGGCTTTGAACACTAATAACAGGACCTTAAACCTGGTCTGGTAGCAAACAGGGAGTCAGTGCAGCTCCCTCAGCAAAGGCGCTGCATACTGAATGGGGGCAGCTCCTGACTCGGCTGAGCTGCTGCGTTCTGCAATAGCTCCAGCTTTCTATCTGACATTTTGAGTTGTATCTGAATGGCCAGAGAAAAAAGACCTCACCTTTCCCAGGGACACAAGTGAAAGGCGTCTCTCTGTGTCCTGCAGCACTGAAACAGGGGGACAGACAGCTGTGATGAGGGTGAGGAAATCACCGTTTAGAGAGTTAAGCACCCCATGATCTTTCAGCCTGTGTGTACAATGGATTTCTAACATAAAATCCATGATTTCATGGGGGGAGGGGAGATCATAAGATAAGGAGCAACTTAAACCTCTTTCCCAATGTAACGACCTAAATGTAATTTCTTTCTGATTAGCTATGTTTTCACCCCCATTGAAGCACAAAGATTAAGGGCTGACTCCCACAACTCCTAGCAATGTTGTCAGATCGGTATATACTGAGAGAAGTTTGAAGCCCAGAGGAAATCCAGTGCCTGCTGTGAGTTTCAAAGTATCTGCTGCCATCCAGGAAGGGAGGTCCTTTGTGTCCCCCTTACTCTGGAACAAGGGAAATATACCCACTTGGACTTCTGTTTCTCTCCCTCCTTGAGGCCCTTTCACTTGGCGGGGGCACAGCTAATTACATTGCAGATAAATTGGTTGCGCTCACTAAAACATTTCCCACAGTCAAAGGTTTGATATGAATGTATCTCTTCCATGAACCACACTCCTGGTCCTAAGAATTGTCCTTGTTCCAGATCTAAAGGGCTTGATCCATTGTCATTTATTTATTTATTTATTACATTTATTACACGGTCTCACTGCTACTTTCTCAAAACTCTTCCCCTGTTCTCAATTTTTTTGCTCTCTTAATCTAATCTGCCCACCATTACATGTTTTCTTTCCGTTTTCACAGTGGGAGAGGGCCGCTTCCTTCATGGAGCTTTTGTGGGCTTCCCATTTGCCCCGGTAAGAAATGTGATACTGCACAAGGCTTGTGGACTGAACAAGCAGGGTTCTGCTTATGTTCTTCTACTATACTTCTAATCTTAGTCTCAATACACCCTTCCTCAGATCTCTTCCCTTGTCCTCGTTTTTCTTGGTCATTGAATCTCCTCGGACCAATTGTGATGGAATATGCAATGTAACTTGCATTGTTAATAAGACTTTATCTATTATTTTGTTTATTTGTTTGGTTGGTGGTGGGTTGGTTGGTTTATTTATTTTATTACCTTTCTATACCACCCAATCGCTAAAGCTATCTCATTAAAATTAAAAAAATGGTATTTTGTAAGAGATTATTCATTATAATCTCTGTGTTGGAGTTGTGCCTTGCCAAATATGAACAGAATGCCGTGAACAAAATGCTGGAGGAGATGGACTCTTGGTCCGATCCAGCATGGCATTTCTGAATATGCTGTAGCAAGCTTTAAGTGCTGGGGCAAAGGCGCTTGCTGAATCTTTGGAAGAAGAAATCTTCTTGATTTAGGATCTCTCTCTCTCTCTCTCTCCAGGGTACAGAATCCCCTGTTGTACATGCTGTGGCAGCCAGTGCCAGAGGACTGTATAATCTCCTATGAGATGCTCTATGTATGGAATTCAGGTGGTAATTGGTGTGGGCTGGGAAAGGATTTCTGTTTCACCAATGAAAGGAGGTACCTGTGACATCCCTCATAAATAGGCAGACTGGTGAAGAGCGTTGGGCTTGGACTGCGGAGAAGAGAATTTGAATTCTTGCTCAGAACCGGGGATCACTGCCTTGTGCCAGTCACTTTCACTCTGCCTAACAGAACTCACAATGTCCCTGATAGCCATGATAGTGCGGTCACTGAACTTGAGCCGGACATCCTCGAGAGTGAAGTCAAGTGGGCCTTAGGAAGCATTAGTAATAACAAAGCTAGCGGAGATGACAGTATTCCAGCGGAGCTATTTAAAATCCTAAAAGATGATGCTGTTAAAGTGCTGCATTCAATATGCCAACAAATTTGGAACACTCAACAATGGCCGCAAGACTGGAAAAGGTCAGTTTACATTCCAATTCCTAAGAAGGGCAACGCCAAAGAGTGTTCAAACTACCGCACAATTGCACTCATATCACATGCCAGCAAGGTGATGCTCAAAATCCTACAAGCTAGGCTTCAGAAGTATGCAAACCGAGAACTACCGGAAGTACAAGCTGGGTTTCGAAGAGGCGGAGGAAGTAGAGATCAAATTGCCAACATGTGCTGGATCATGGAGAAAGCAAGAGAATTCCAGAAGAATGTCTATTTCTGCTTCATTGACTATGCTAAAGCCTTTGATTGTGTGGATCACAACAAACTGTGGCAAATTCTTAAAGTGATGGGAGTACCACACCACCTTACCTGTCTCCTGAGAAACCTGTACGAGGGTCAAGAAGCAGCAGTAAGAACCAGACATGGAACAACCGAGTGGTTCAAAATTGGGAAAGGAGTACGACAAGGCTGCATATTGTCACCCTGCTTCTTTAACTTATATGCAGAGTACATCATGAGAAATGCCGGGTTGGATGAATCACAGGTCAGAATTAAGATTGCTGGGAGAATTATCAACACCCTCTGATATGCAGACGATACCACCCTAATGGCAGAAAGTGAAGAGGACCTCAAGAGCCTCTTGTTGAGGGTGAAAGAGGAGAGTGCAAAAGCTGGTTTGAAACTCAACATTAAAAAAACTAAGATCATGACATCTGGCCCCATCACTTCCTGGCATATAGAAGGGGAAGAAATGGAAGCAGTGACAGATTTTACTTTCTTGGGCTCCAAGATCACCGCAGACGGTGACTGTAGCCATGAAATTAAAAGACGCTTGCTCCTTGGGAGGAAAGCTATGGCAAACCTAGACAGCATAGTAAGAAGCAGAGACATCACCTTGCCGACAAAGGTCCGTCTAATCAAAGCTATGGTTTTCCCAGTAATAATGTATGGCTGTGAGAGCTGGACTATAAGGAAGGCTGAGCGCTGAAGAATTGATGCTTTCGAACTGTGGTGCTGGGGAAGACTCTTACGAGTCCCCTGGACTGCAAGGAGGTCAAATCAGTCCATCCTGAAGGAAATCAACCCTGAGTGCTCATTGGAAGGAGAGATACTGAAGCTGAAGCTTAAATATTTTGGCCACCTAATGCAAAGGGAAAACTCTCTGAAAAAGACCCTGATGCTGGGAAAGACTGAAGGCAAAAGGATAAGGGGACGGAAGAGGATGAGATGGCTAGATAGCATCACTGATGCAATGAATATGGACTTGAGCACGCTCTGGGAGAGAGTGCAAGACAGGAAGGCCTGGCGTGCTATGGTCCATGGGGTCACGAAGAGTCGGACACGACTGACCAACAACAACAACTGAACTCACAGGGTTGTTGTGAGCACAAGGTGGATATTGATAGATTGCTTTAAGAAAGAAGAGGAGGAGGAGGAGGAGGAGGAGGAGGAGGAGAAGGAGGAAGAGGAGGAGGAGGAAGAAGAAGAAGAAGAAGAAGAAGAAGAAGAAGAAGAAGAAGAAGAAGAAGAAGAAGAAGAAGAAAATATATACGACACCTTTCACTCCTCTGCACAACCAACCTGCAATGAAAAAGCAGAAACCGTGGCTTCTTTGGCTAGATAGCAACCTGAAAGGAAGAGGACCAATTTGTCTCTGTTGGGCTTGGGACCCCGGTCCTTTTTAATACAAATGCTTATCTTATGGGTCTAGCATTACCAGCCTGACTTTCACATTGGTGTGTCTTCTTTATCCAATAAAGCCTCATCAGACAGCCACTTGGCTTTCTTGCATTTCTTTTTCTTTGGGATGGATTTCGTTGCTGCCTCCTGAACAATGTTACGGACCTCCATCCATAGTTCCTCAGGCACTCTGTCTATCAGGTCTAATCCCTGAAATCTATTCCTCACCTCCACTGTATATTCATCAGGGATATGATTTAGGTCATACCTGAATGGTTTAGTGGTTTTCCCTACGTTCTTCAATTTAAGCCAAAATTTTGCAACAAGAAGCTCATGATCTGAGCCACGGTCAGCTGCAGGTCTTGTTTTTACTGACTGTATAGAGCTTCTCCATCTTTGGCTGCAAAGGACATAATCAATCTGATTTCGATATTGACCATCTGGTGACGTCCATGTGTAGAGTCGCCTCTTGTGCTGTTGGAAAAGAGTGTTTGCTATGATCATCGTGTTCTCTTGGCAAAACTCTATTAGCCTTTGTCCTGCTTCGTTTTGTACACCAAGGCCATGCCTGCCTGTTATCCTGGTGATTTCTTGACTTCCTACTTTAGCATTCCAATCCCCTATGATGAAGAGGACATCTTTTTTTTGGTGTTAGTTCTAGAAGGTGTTGTAGGTCTTCATAGAACTAATCAACCTCAGCTTCTTTGGCATCAGTGGTTGGGGCATAGAATTGAATTACTGTGATATTGAATGGTTTGCCTTGGATTTGTACTGAGATCATTCTATCGTTTTTGAGATTGTACCCCACTACTGCTTTTCCCACCTCTTTGTTGACTATGAGTGCTACTCCATTTCTTCTAAGGGATTCTTGCCCACAGTAGTAGATATGGTGGTCACCTGAATTAAATTCGCCCATGCCTGTCCATTTGAGTTTGCTGATTCCCAAGATGTCGATGTTCAGTCTTGCCATCTCATGTTTCAACACCTCCAGCTTACCTTGATTCATTGATCAATTTATTACATTTATTTATTACGTCTGTTACATGGTCTCACTGCTGCTTTCTCAAAACTCTTCCCCAGTTCTCAATTTTTCTGCTCTCTTAATCTAATCTGCCCACCGTTACATGTTTTCTTTCCGTTTCCACAATGGGAGAGGGCCACTTCCTTCATGGCGTGTTTGTGGGCTTCCCATTTGTCCAAGTAAGAAATGTGATACTGCACAAGGCTTGTGGACTGAACAAGCATGGTTCTGCTTATGTTCTTATACTGTACTTCTGCTCTTAGTCTCAAGGCACCCTTCCTCACAGCTCTTCCCTTGTCCTTGTTTTTCTTGGTCATTGAATCTCCTCGGACCAATTGTGATGGAATATGCAAAGTAACTTGCATTGTTAATAAGACTTTATCTATTATTTTGTTTATTTGTTTGTTTGGTGGTGGGTTGGTTGGTTGATTTATTTTATTACCTTTCTATACCACCCAATAGCTGAAGCTATCTCATTAAAATACAAAAAAAAAGTGGTATTTGATAAGAGATTATTCATTATAATCACTGTGTGGTAGTTGTGCCTTGCCAAATATGAACAGAATGCCGTGAACAAAATGCTGGACGAGATGGACCCTTGGTCTGATCCAGCATGGCATTTCTGAAAATGCTGTAGCGAGCTTTAAGTGCTGGGGCAAAGGCGCTTGCTGAATCTTCGGAAGAAGAAGAAATCTTCTTGAGTTAGGATCTCTCTCTCCTTCTCTTTCTCTCTCTCTCTCCCCGGGCTGCAGAACCTCATGTAGGACATGCTGTGGCAGCCAGTGCCAGAAGAACATTTGATCTCCTATGAGCTGCTCTATGTATGGGATTCAGGTGGAAATTGGGGGTGGGTGGGAAAGGATTTCTGTTTCACCAATGAAATGGGGGAACTGTGAAGTCCCTCATAAATAGTAGGGGTGGACGAAAGTCACTTACCTGTCCTCGAAGGACGTTTGCGGTGGGGGGGAGGCGCTTCGCTGGTCCCCCCGCAAAGTTCAGGCTGGGGGGGGAGGCTTTCCGCCTCGGCCCAGCCGAAATTCAGGCCGGGGAGGAGGCTTCCCGCCTCGCCCGGCCAAAATTCAGGCCGGGGAGGAGGCTTCCCACCTCGCCCGGCCGCAAACACGAAAGTTTTTTAAAAAAAAAGTCAGCCATGATAGGCTACGTCAATCGTCACATAGCCTATCACGGGTGACTTAAAAAAAAAAAAAGCGCATACGCGAATGTCGGCCCCCATAGGGAGCCGCCATTCGCGTTCCTTATTTAGTCGCTGTAGTCTACGTAATGTAAGTAAATGTAAGGCGAAGGTAAGTCCCGTCCCGGGGGGGGGGTGCGGGGGGCGGGGGGGTGCGGAGGATTTCTCCCCGAAACTTGTTCGGGGGGCCGAACACGTTGGCGCTCTGCCCCCCGATGTTTCGGGGAGAAATTCTCCGCCAACCCTAATAAATAGGCAGACTGGTGAAGAGTGTTGGGCTTGGATTTTGGAGAAGAGAAGAGAATTCAAATTCTTGCTCAGAACCAGGGATCACTGCCTTGCGCCACCACTTTCACTCCTCCTAACTGAACTCATAGGGTTGTTGTGAGCACAAGGTGGATATTTATAGATTGCTTTAAGAAAGAAGAAGACGGGGACGGGGAGAAAAAGGAGGAGGAGGAGGAGGAGGAGGAGGAGGAGGAGAAGAAGAAGAAGAAGAAGAAGAAGAAGAAGAAGAAGAAGAAGAAGAAGAAGAAGAAGCAGCAGCAGCAGCAGCAGCTGCAGCAGCATATATATGGCACCCTTCACTCCTCTGCACAACCAACCTGCAATGAAAAAGCAGACACCATGGCTTCTTGGGCTAGATAGCAGCCTGAAAGGAGGATAGGACAACCAGGAGAGGACCCATTTGTCTCTGGTGGGCATGGGACCCTGGTCTTTTTCAATCCAAATGCTTGTCTTATGGGTCTAACATCACCAGCCTGACTTTCAGATTGGTGTGTCTTCTTTATCCAATGAATAAAAAAGCTTGTCTGGATAATCTCAAGGGGGGGGAAAAAACTGCAAGTGTGCTATCAACATTTATATTTTGTAAGCTAAACAGATTTCAGGTAATAGATGCTCCCCAGGGATCTTCAAGATTTTCGATCGCCTACAATGTAATACATCGGAAATATGGAAGTTGAGATTGTTCCTTAGGGTTGCCTCTTTTTGTCATCTTCGATGTGCTGGAGCCTGCAGTGCTACTGTGCGGCACTCCCGAGTGGTGGCGCTACTGAGGTGCTCCAAGATAGACTGAGCCCCAATATGCCTCCCGGAGCAAGACTCGGGGGGGGCATAAAGACGAGGGCAGTTGGACCTCCCCTTTCTGGATCCGCCTGGACCCACTAGAAAATAACTAGTGATGTATGAATGTTATGAAATCCGTTCCATTTCTTTTTCGTAGCTTCTAAGGGATTTTTCATTCCGTCATCCGCTGTGATTTGAGAAAGTGTATTGAATCCGGTCTGTGTTTTCCGGTTTGCCGTTTGCAATCTCCGGAGGTTTGCCTGTGTCTGCCTCTTGTCAAGAAGGGAGGGAAATCCCATTGAAAGCAAATTGCCTTCTGATTTGGAGGTGACACAGGCACTGCTTTCCCACCTAAAGCAACTCCTTAAAAAAAGATCTTCAAAGTTGCCAAGCTCTGCCAGGTGAATTGCATGGCTGGGGAATGCTGGGAGTTGTAGGACTTTTTTCCTGTCTAAACATGCATTGGGTTGTCCCCTAAACAGCCAGTGAAATCCAGACTTTGAAGGCTTTCTCCTGCTTGGCTGAGAAAGAAGACTCCCCCATTCGCCCAGGGAGCCAATATGTTGGGAGTAGGGGTGTATGAACCGCGCTCACCATTCTGGCTGGCGGCATCCGTGGGGGGAGGTGATCTGTCACTCCCATCGGAATCCTGCCTGGCTGGCTCCATGGTGAGTCTGTGGACCTGCTGGCTGGACCCTTCCACAGCAGGACTGCCATCCGCTGCCGGGCTGCTGCGGCCGCCATTTGCGTCCCTGCCCATGGCCGTGATTTAGGTCCGTCCCAGGGGAATTTTGGGTGGTGGTGGGGGGTAGTCTGTTCCTCAATGGACTCCGGGGGGGGGCAGATTCTAAAGAATCCAGCATCGCTGGAGTCTGTTGTATTTCTCCGCCTTCCCTAGTTGGGAGGTACTGGGTAAAAACAAGGGTACATAAAATCAAAAAAGGGATCCTCCTAATTTCATATGATTTTTAAAGGGGAGACCCACAAAACCAATATCCAGTCAAAGATAGGGATGTACAAAAGTTGTTTACCTATCTGCGGATTGTGTTCGCGGTGGGGTGGAGGCATTCCGTCCCTCCCCCCGGAATCCTCAACAGGGGCGAGGCGATCCAGTCCTCCCTCCTGGAATCCTGCCTGGCCAGCTCTGCTCTGCAGCCGGCCAGGCCCGTCCGCAGCTGGAGTACCGGCCGCGGACGGGCTGCTGCGGACACAAAAGCGGCCGCCATAGCGGCTGCCATTTGCGTCCAACCAGGCAGCAGTGATAGGCTACCTAAGTATTTACGTAGCCTATCACGGCTGGGCAAAAAAAAAAAAAAAAGCATACGCAAATGGCAGCGTCTATGGCGGCCGCCTTTTGTGTTCCCTATTTTTCGCCATTTTAGTCTACGTAAATATTTACGTAGGCTATTTAGGGTTGTCAGAGAATTCTGCCACGGATCTCAGGGAGGCCGAATGAAAGCGCATGTATGGGACTTACCGGGATGGGACTTACCTTGGGCGGATCTTCCTGGTGGTGGCAGCTCTGGCAGCGGTTCGGCGGCGGTGGCGGTGGCCGGTCTTCCAACCGGCTGCCGCCTCCACCATTTCCAGTTTAAAAAAAAAGATAAAGTGATAGGCTACGTAAAGATTTACGTAGCCTATCACGGCTATATTTTAAAAAAACACCGTGATACGCTACGTAAATGTTTACGTAGCCTATCACAGCTGATTTAAAAGAAAAAAAAAACACGCGTACAAAAATGGCGGCGCCCATGGGCACTGTCATTTGCGTACGCGCATTTTTTTTCTTTTAAATCAGCTGTGATAGGCTACGTAAACATTTACGTAGCCTATCACGGCTGACTGCAGGGACGCAAACGGCAGTGGCTATGGCCGCCGCCATTTGCGTCCCTGCTAGCCAGTGGCCGGATGTCCGGCCACTGGCGGAGCAGGCCGGCGGCTCCAAAGAATCCCTGCAGAGCAGAGCAGGCCAGCCAGGATTCGGGGGGGAGGGACGGAGCGCTTCCCCCACGGCCAGAATTTCAGGGGGAGGGACGGAGCGCCTTCCCCCACCATGAATGTCACCCTTCGAAAAGGTAAGTGACTTTCGTACATCCCTAAGGCTATTACGGTGAAAAGAAAGGGGAACGCAAATAGTGTAGTGGGCACTATTTGCATTCCTTTTTTTCACCGTAATAGCTTACATAAATATTTACATAGACTAAAATGGTGAAAAATAGGAAATGAAAATGGCAGCCACCATAGCCGCCGCCATTTGCGTACGCCGTTTTTTGTTTTTGTTTTGCTTGGCTTGGCTTGCAGTGAAAGGCTACATAAATACTTACGTAGCCTAACATGGCAAAGACCCGGATGCAAATGGCGGCCACGGCAGCCGGTCGAAAGACCAGCTGCCGCCGCCGGAACGACTGCCGTCCGGAACATCCGCCCCACGTAAGCCTCGTCCCATGGGGAATCTGTGGGGGGGGAGGGGGCAGGCTGTTCCACCATGGATTTTTGGGGGAAATGCCAGAATGCACTGGCATTCGGCCTCACTGAAATCGATGGTGAAATTCTCCACCATCCCTATTCACAGAGCATATCTCCCTCCACTGATTGAAGTAAAAAAAATATGCATCTGCCTACAATACTGCATTTAAAATGCATTTTTCTGCTTCCATTTTAAATGCAGGATCACACCTGACTGCCTTGACATAACCTCCTTTACCAACTGCCCTTCCCTCCCTTCTCTCTGTAGCTTAATTTTTGTTGTAGCACTTTTCTCATGCCCCCAGTCCTGGACACTTACTTAGTGGGAGTAAGCCACATTGAATTCAATGGGACTTACTTCTGATTAGACACACGATCACCGTACAAGTCTGCAACCCTGGGGAAAGCCCCTTGAACTTGAAAGGGTGCACTTAAACAACAGAGGATGTTGCTTCTGAGGTGGGGTGAGTGATCAGATGTGTCTCCATTCACTTCAGGAAGGCATTTGACCCTCTTCTCCCTCCAATTGAGAAATGCAGAGGGAGGAGATTTAATCGGCAGGCATTTGTCTGTATTTGTCCCAGCAATAGGCTAATGGCACCTGCCATTAGCGTATCACCTTCCAGAGAGCTGCTCCTAGGGATGTACGAAAGTCACTTACCATTTTGAAGAGTGACTTTCGTGGTGGGGGGAGGCGCTCCATCCCTTCCCCCATAATTCTATCCGGCTGGCTCTGGTCCGTGGAGATTCCATGGAGACGCCGGCCGGGGCCACCCGCAGCCAGACATCCGGCCGCTGGGCAGCCTACAGGGATGCAGATGGCGGCGGCATTTGAGCCATGATAGGCTACATAAATATTTACGTAGCCTATCACAGCAAGCCAAAAAAAACCATAGCGGACGCAAATGGTGGCAGCTACGGCGGCCGCAATTTGCGTTCCCTTTTTTTCGCCATTTTATCTACATAAATATTTATGTAGGCTAAAACGGCGGGGGGGAAAGGAACGCAAATAGTGCCCACTACGCTATTAGCGTTCCCCTTCTTTTTCGCCATAATAGCTTACATAAATATTTATGTAAAAAAACGGCAAAAGGCATCACGTTAACCGTGATAGGCTACGTAATTATTTACGTAGCCTATCACGGCTATGATAAGGAAATGGCACCAACCATTTGCAAGTCAGCGAGGATGGCAGCAGGTAAGTGCTCCATTTCGCATGCCTTTCATGGGGGGGGGGAAGGGGCATTCGGCCTCACCAAGTTCCGTGGTGGAATTCTCTGACATCCCTAGCTGCTCCGCACGAAACCGTCCAGAACTGGAGGTAAGTGATGTCATTCCACTGCAGAATCCGGAGGTCAGATTCTCTGGAATCCAGGCTCATTTGAGTCCACAGCAGAATTCTCTGACAATCCTAAAATTAACCAGCCCTGCATCCATTCAAGAATAGTTTCCTGCCACCATAGGAACTATGGTTTAGAACAAGATTCTGGCAGGAGAAGAATCTTTCCGAATTCTTAGCACTCAGGGTCATCTTTTGTTTTGATCATGAGATGCTCTTTTGTGTTCAGATCAGGCCTCCACAAAATAATGTGGCTTTTGGGAAGAAAGATGCAGCCCAGCAAGCCAGCACTGGAGGCCAAGATGGAGAAGACCTGCACAGCCACCATGTATTTCCCCTTGGTGCTCAGGTAGGAGGGCACAAAGGACACCCAAACACTGCAAAAGACCAGCATGCTGAAGGTGATCAGTTTGGCTTCATTGAAAGCCCCAGGCAGCTTCCTGGCTAGGAAAGCCACTGTGAAGCAGATGGCAGCCAGGAAGCCCATGTAGCCAAGGGCAGTGTAAAACATGGTGACGGATCCTTCGTTGCATTGCAGGATGATCTGCCCAGGCTGGGAGTGCATGTCCGAGTCAGGGAAAGGTGGAGAAATCCCCAGCCAGATAATGCAGATGACAACTTGGACACCAGAACAAGAAAGGATAATGACATTGGCCAAAATCTTTCCCAGCCATCTTCTCACCCCATTCCCTGGCTTAGTGGCCAGGAAGGCCAGCACCACAGTGATTGTTTTGGCCAAAACAGAAGAGACAGCAACTGAGAAGATGATGCTGAAGGTCGTTTGTCGGAGGAGGCACGTCACTTTCCGTGGCTGGCCAATGAATAGGAAGGAGGATGAAAAGGAAATCAGAAGGGAGACAAGGAGAAGGTAGGAGAGGTCCCGGTTGTTGGCTTTCACTAGCGGAGTTTCAAAGTATTTAATGAAGATTCCCAGAATGAATCCCGTGGTTAAGCACAAGAATATAGCAAAGGAAGCCAGGGTGATCCCCAAAGGTTCTTCATAGGACAGGAAGGTTATAATCTTGGGCACACATTGATCTCTGTCCTGGCTAGACTGCTGATGTGCTGGGCACTTGTTGCAATGGTCTGCATCTGAGAAGAAGAGTGACTTTGTTTTCACTAACATCAATATGCATCCACAACAGTCTCTTTTCTATTTTATTACGTGGATGAAAGATGGCAAGATGGGAGACAGAATGTTGAGTAGTGATGAAGAGAGGCAAAAGCTCAGTGGAAGAGGACATCCCTTCTGGATGCTCTTTGGTAAGATGATGGGCTTTGCACGTGCAAATGTGCGCATTCCAACGTGATGTCACCAGTGAGTTCAGTGCAAACACAGCTTAGCGTAAGATGGGAATGATAGAAAAAGTATTCATGTATTACATTTAAATCGTTAAATGTTGAAGTGCTAATTGATGGTTGTGTTGACCTTGAAAGACTGAGCTCCCTCACCTTACCCTCCCCACCACTCCCCTTCCCTTCCTTGTCTTCAAAATTTAGTGTGCAAGCCTGGTGACAGGACCTCTTTCTCCCCCGACCTCTTTTTATTGACCTGAGCCTGTGTGGGAGAGAGTAATTTTGGGGAAGGTAGGATAAAAATGTAGTAAATAAATAACCTTACAAAAATATAAATAAATTGTACACTATTCCACTGTGTGTAAATAAAATAATATGAAATAAATAACCTATGTTATGCTCATAATAACCATGTGAGGTAGGTTGGGCTGTGTGGCAGTGAGTGGCCCAAGGCAGGAAGCCCCCGCTCTGAGGAAGGATTTGAACTCAGGCCTCACCATTTCAAATCTGACACTTGTCATCAGCCTGAGAGACCTCATAGGTGAGGCAGTTCCATGCCAGAAATAGCCATTTTCATAAAACCTTACCTTACCCTCTGATGAACCCTATATTTTGATGTACCAGCTTGAGTGTCTGCAATGGGGCAGGTCCTGAATAGACACAGACCTTGGGGTTTATTTCCAAATTCACATTCCCATGTCAATATGTCCCACTTTTTTAATTTACAATAACCCAACTAGTTGGACCTGGCTAGTTCTTTTGAAATTCAGTTTCAGAATCATTAAGGTGGTGGAAGCATCCTCGAAATATCTTTCTGGTTGCCTCCCTAACATCATCGATGGTGAGTCTATTTCCAGTGGCCCCCCAAAAAATCTGTCTTGGTGAAGAGGTTGGCTTGTAGTATTCTCACACCCCATTAAGGAGGTGAAGCTTTACCCTTAGTCTCTGTCCCCTTGGAACCATGTGATTCAGGAGTCCAGAAATGTTCTGCAAGGATTTAGAGCTTTTCTGCATGAGAACTGTTTTTATGACACTCCAATCCCTTCTCATGGTGATGACTCACTAACATAATCCAAGGTCTACAGTAATATGCTTGCGGTTCATCATAATTAGTTGAAAGACTAAATAAAAATAATCATATATACAAGGCATTTAGCAGGATGGGTCAAACCATCATGAAAACCAGACTCATTTTACAGGGTGGAATGGCTGAGCAAATGAGAATGCTTTAGCAAGCCTCCTTGAGGAGGCCATTTCAAGGACAGGGTGCCATGATCAAAAAGCCCCCCTCTCTGAGGGGGAAACATACCTAATTTCAGATGGTAGGGAGAAATAGAAGAGAGCCTCCCTTTATGAACATAATGTTTGGCAAGCTCCAAGATTGTCCCCATTTCCCAAGGGAACACCCTTTCCTCCGAGGTCACCCACCTTCCTGTGTGGAGATTGACCCTTCCGCACATGGTGCACAGGCGTAGCAGCAAGGCGGCTCTCCTTCCTGGACCTCCTTGGCATGCCCAGGGCGACAGCTCTCGACGCACCTGGAACGAGGCACCGTCTAGCAACAAAGACAAGGAGCATCAAGGAATAATTGTTAGGTGCAGTTGTCTCTGTGGAAAGGAATCGTGGTTCTGAAAAGGATACAAACCCAGGAGGAACCCTGGTCCCAGAGACTCCAGGCTCTTATTCTGTGGGAAGCACGTTTGGTTCAACTGCTCACTTCTGTTGCCTTTCCCCCTTACTTTCATCTG
The DNA here is from genome assembly GCF_057233095.1 of Heloderma suspectum. Lineage (NCBI taxonomy): Eukaryota > Metazoa > Chordata > Lepidosauria > Squamata > Helodermatidae > Heloderma > Heloderma suspectum. The sequence continues at coordinate 393,231,644 of NC_139459.1, forward strand.
CCTAACCTCAGTGGTTGCCTCAGTGAGAGCAGGGCCTGCTCAGATATTGTAAGAGTGCACTTGGGGGAGGAGGCCTGGGAAGGAATTGTTCTGTCTGGTACCTCCTGCCTATTCTGGGTAGGGGTTGAAATGTACCAGCACCTTGATTTGCACCCTGGAGGTCACTGGGAACCAATGAAACTCTCTCTCTCTCTCTCTCTCTCTCTCTCTCTCTCTCTCTCTCTCTTATCACCCTGTTTTACAGGATCTTAGTGTAATTTCTTAAAAACTCTCTTGTCAGTGAAGTCCATCAGCTGTTGTGGGTCTTTAGTTGAGTAAAGGAAACTGGTGTAGAATAAAGGTGGAAGCTGGGGTAGGGGAAGAGAATTACAATGGGCCCAGGATGTGTCCCTTCCTGTGGATAGCAGAACTGCATCCTGTGCTGGTCCTGGGCTTGAGAGCAGTGAATCAGTTTGTCTCTGGAGGGATTGAAATGTCTCTCTCTCTCCGCAAAGTAGGGTGTTTGTGGGTGTGTGTGGGGGGGCTTCATTACAGACAGCCATTTACATGGGGAGTCGCCATCTTCTTCTTTTTCCTCTCCTGGCCTAGTCCAGGCTTGCACTGAGCTTCTCCTAAGCCAGCAAAGAAAAGTCTCCTCCCAGCCCAGGTCAACAGGTAGACATGCTAGAGGAGGGGAAGAGGGGGAGCAATTTACTCTGAGCTGGCTATATTTGGAGGTTTTTAGGGATAATTGAAGTCGTGGCCATCCAGCAGTCAGCCCTGACTTTATCACCCCAAAAAACTGGATTTCTTGAGACTGCTTATAGTCCAATTTCTTTGAAGACATAGGAGGAAACCTCCCAGGTATTGTATTGCAGGAGAAATGGGAAGGAGAGCCTGGGGGTGGGTCTATTATTATTGAACAGCCCCTGCTGGTCAGATGACATTCACTCCAACCTCCACACCCCACCTGGAAGTATGTTCTCTGAAGTGGCCATGGGAATCTCTCTCCAACCCTTGCTCCTATGGGAAGATTTCGGGTTGTCCATGGAACAACCTGGACAAGGAGCTCAGGACCAGAATGCTTGAATACCATCATGCCATTGCTCTATGGAACAGATGCAGAAGACCTCCTCACAAAGCCTCCCCTTGACTCTGCACTAGAATCAGAAAACAGGCAGATGGGGAGAGATGAAGTCTGACCAGCTCACAGTGCTATGAGAAAGCTCCGTTTTACAGGGCAATTCTGCACCAGTTTGCTTAACGGTCAGTCCCATTAAGCTCAATGGGATTTACTGCTACGTCGGTGTCCTAAGAGTACAGCCATTATTCAGTGAATTATTCATGCTTAATTGATGTCACAGGCAATCAAACAAAACCAGTCCTTCCCCTTACCTTCGAAAGCCGAGAGGGCCACACAATTGTGTTGGGGTTAATGGTGAGCTTCATGTCAGGGGGCGCCTGTCCCTCTAGACTCCCCACTGTAACCCTTGCATGAGTCTGATTGGGAAACTGGACCCAGTTCACGAGGTCAAAGTCAGCTGCCAGCTCTGCATTCTCTTCCAAAGACAGTCGGTCCATGGAAGCATTGTAAAACTTTTCCAGGAAAATGTGAAGCTAGAATGTCAGAGAAAACACCCAGAAACGAAGCAAAACCTAGGAAGGCTTGTTTATTGAAAGCTATCCATGACCAGAACATCTAGCCCAGGGCCCAATTTACATGGAAACTGAATGAAAGGCACTTTCTGGTCATATCCTGATTTTTGTCCCTCAGCGGCACATAAAGAAAGTGGAATGGACACTACCTAGAAATCCGCTTTCCCGGGTCATGCTCCCCTGCTCAGGGAAGTTTAATGGGAGCACTGAATTGAGCACCTGTAGTTGCCCCCACACCCCTCTCCTTTCCTCCAGTATTGGGGTATGGCAGATGCTTGAAGCAGCGCTATTGTGCCATTCTGAAGGGGACAGACAGGCTACAAACTGGGAATGGAGAAAAGAGGGGAGGGGGGAGGGGTGGCCCCACTCCTTGGCCAGATCCCTGCCAGGTCACATCCAGGGCACAGAAGCAGGCCTGCCCGGGATGTAAGGGGGAGGGGATGGGGCACTCTGCAGCATGATCGCATGAGCGATGCGTTTAAGGAAGAAAGAGTCACTGAAAGGACTGTCCCAAAATTAGGGATGTACGAAAGTCACTTATCTTTTCGAAGGGTGACATTCACGGTGTCGGAGAGACGCTCTGTCCCTCCTGCCGAAATTCTCCCCAGCCAGCTCCGCTCTGCGGAGAGTCTACATAGACGCCAGCCGGGACCACCCACAGCCGGACATCCGGCTGCTGGGCAGCCTGCAGGGACACAAATGGCGGCTGCCGTAGCTGCCACCATTTGTGTCCCTGTATTTTGCAGTGATAGACTATGTAAATATTCACGTAGCCTATCACGGCAAATAAAACAAACAAACAGCGAACGCAAATGGCAGCGGCTACGGCGGCTGCCATGTGCGTTCCCTTTTTTTTTTTGCTGTGATAGGTTACGTAAATATTGACATAGCCTATTAAAGCAAAAAAAAAAAAAAGGAACGCAAATGGCGGCTGCCGTAGCCGCCGCCATTTGCGTTCCGTAGTTTTACTGTGATAGGCTACATAAATACTTAAGTAGCCTATCACGGCTTCTGCTTGGACACAAATGGTGTCCCTGTGTTAGCCGTGATAGGCTACTTAAGTATTTACCTAGCCTATCACGGCTATATGGAAGAAGTGAATGGCAGCCGCGGACGCGGCCACCATTCGGAAGTCAGCGCGGACGGCAGCAGGTAGGTGGTCCATTCTGGGCCCATTTCACGGGGTGTGGGGGCTTTGTTCCACCACGGATTTCAGGGGGCTGAATGTACTGGCATTCGGCCTCACCAAGATCCATGGCGGAATTCTCCGACACCCCTACCTAAAATGCGCCTTTTCCACAGGGAGGTAGCAGGGTTGTTGCAGATTGGCAACAGTGTCATCTGTCATGAGTGACCCGGATGTGCTGTTGCTCCAAATTGAATCCGCTAAATGTTGCAACAACCTGTTTTGATCGGGGGGAATAAACTCTCCCAAAGAAGTAGCAAGCACTGATCCGAACTACACAAGGAGGCTGTGTAAGGCTCAGCACAGGAAGAATAAAGGGATGGTAAAATCATTGCAATCCAAAATAAATAAATCCAAACACAAAGACATGTAACAGAACAGTTCTGTTCTCTTGGTGTTCTAGAGAGGAGAGATAGGATTAGCCGAAATATGTTGCTTCATCATAACAGGCATGTGTATTAAGGGCGGGCAGTTGTGCAGCAACCCAGACATCCAGACTGGGGCCCCAGTTTTTTTTTGGCAGAGACTTGAGCAGAACTCAACAACAGAGCAATAATGTAACACAGTTCTGGCTTCTGTCCCAAGGGTTACCTGAGCCAGCAGATAGAACAGGACAGGCAGAGACTGAGAACTCCGCTGTCTGAGAGGACTCCTGGGAAGACGGGCCCTCGCTCAAGTGGTGGCCGGTCGATCCTGTGGAATGGGACTCAGCAGAAACAGATTTGGTAATGAGGGAAGTCCAACTACAACTAAGAAGGATGGATCTCCCTCAGGGCACCAAGGATCAACCACTGGATGGGGGATTGTTCTGATGTCACCGTCGTGTGCAAAATTCTAGACCTCCACCAGGAGCCCACAAACAAGATTTCCCTCAAAATTGGGCAAAATTTGACCTCACTACTATATTTGAGTCTGGATCCAGGATAATGATTTCAGAGTTCAACCATGGGCTGCTATATGCTGTGGATGTGCAGTGAAAATAAAGAAGAATACCTGCCATGGCTGTAGGGTTCCACGTTCCAGCCTGTCTCCTCCACCCACCCTCAAAATCTGCTTCGATCTCGAGGAATCTGCAGCATCTAAGGCATGGGCCACAGCTTGCACACTGTTGTATGTACTGTAGCCATCTTGAGACAGGGCTCTCTCAGTTTCCTCCTGGGGCAGCATCTCCAGTTTCTCTCTCTCTATGCATTTTGTCCAGGCTTTTACGGACAAGGCATGCTTGGAATAGAAACAATGAAATGCTTTCCCCCAAAACTCTCCAAGAGAAGAGGAAAATGGTTGATGGTAGTCATATTTTAATCTTGTTTTGGTCTTTATTGCAAAGGACAAAGAGCCGTGGAAGTTCTTGAACAAATGAGAGTCAAAAGTAAGGTGCATGTTAATGTCCTGAGAAGCTGTTGTGATCCAGACCTTTGTCCCTATTTTATGTGGTACAATCACTGGAACAGGTGTGTTGAATGAGTCAGTATAGTAAAGAAATACAGTGACTTGTTTACTCCAGACAGAGGATACTTCCTGATGGAACGTTTCCGGTGGGGGCCTTGGTGGTACTCTTCTTGAGAAGGCAATGCAAATCCCACCGCTGAGCAACAGGGGTGTCAAAGCACTGATGAACCTCTCTCCATTGTCACTGTCTGGAGCAAAGAGACCGATCCAGGTCCATCCAAAATACAGGAGCAGTTGGACAACCCCCGGGTACTGGGCTTCTTCCTTTGGGGCCATCCGGTAGATAAAAGGGAACTGAGTTTTGGCATTCAGAGAATGAGCAGCAAAGCCATAGCTGATCTAGTGAGGAAAGGAGGAGACTGGTGCTTTGTTTTGTTTTCAGTGTAAAGACCAGATACTTATTAGCCTGAAATTGTGATTATCCAACCAAGGGCTGGTCATTGCGATGGGTCTGTGATGCATGCCGTGGGCAGGAGAGGTAACAAAACATCTCAAGGGCCATTTGCAGTGGCAAATCAACCTTTGGCTGATTTGCCAGAGTTTTAAATGGGTGTGCCTCCCAGAGATCTTCAGCTATAGGGAGGTATGGAAATGAAATAAATAAAATAAGGACGTTGCAACCCCTGTGGGATCATTGCAACGCCAAGGATCTGACTTGGTCCTGACCTTTTTGAAGACCCATGCTTTGGTAAAGGGCAGGTTCAGGTCGCTTTGTTATTTATTTATTTATTTATTTATTTATTTATTTATTTATCTACCTACCTCAAAGTGTCGTTTCCAAAGACTGTTGTGTTTTGCTGTGCATTGTTCCTTTCCCCCTTTCCCTTTGGCAATAAACTATCACCTCTCTCCATAGAATGCATGTGCTTCATTCCAGTTAAGCTTACAGAGCTTTCCTCTCAGTTGTTGCTACAGTTTAAAATTTCAGGTTTGGAGACAGGGTGTGGTGGTTGAAGGATGGGGGCAGCCTCTTTAGCTACACTGGTGTTCAGCATGACAAACCTCTCATCCCTCCCTTCACTGCTGGGTTGTAGAACAACTCCAACCCTCCCTTCCCACTAGTGCTTTAGGGAGGCCCACCCTGTAACCACCAGCAGAGATCAGGATGGTCCCAGCTCTTCTTCCTGGAGGTTGTTGACCTACTTCCTACTGACATACCTGTGGGATCTTGTAGATACCCGACATGGTTGAGATATGGATGGAGGTGTCAGATTCTGCCCCTTCCAGAACGGCCAGCAGGTTATTCTGTCCTCCACAGCCGTAGTTTGGTACGTTGATTGCTCCACCAGCAAGCAGGTCTAGCATGGCATCAGAGGTCATTCTCCCATGGAAATGGGTCTTATAGATGTTGTAGCCCAGGGTGATGTTGGGCAAGAGCCTGGGATTCTGATTGATCTCATAAATGGCAAACAGGAAGGACAGGATGTGCCAGTATCTGACCTTTCCTAGACTGCAGATGATGATGATGTTCAATAAAAATACAGTATCATGTTCTTTGCATTATACATCTAAGAGCCTCAGAAGACTTGATCCCCTGTTTAGCTTAGAAAAGTGCAGGTAAGACATGATAGCGGTGTATAAAATTATACATGGAGAGGAAATGCTAGAACCTGGGGACATCCCATGAAGCGGATTCGTTGGAGACTAGGGTTGGCGGAGAATTTCTCCCCCAAACTTCGGGGGGCCGAGCGCCAACGTGTTCGGCCCCCCGAACAAGTTTCGGGGAGAAATTCTCCGCCCCCCCGCCCCCCGCATCCCCCCCGGGATGGGACTTACCTTTGGCGAATGTCCCTTCCGGCGGCGGGTCCGGCCGGCGGTTCGGTGGGTCTTCGTCCGGGGCGGGAGTGGCAGCCGGTCTTTCGACCAGCTGCCGCCGCCGCCATTCCCATAAAAGAAAAAAAAACGCCCCCGTGATAGGCTACGTGACAATTAACGTAGCCTATGACGGCTAGATTTGCAAAGTCAGCCATGATAGGCTACGTAAATCGTCACGTAGCCTATCACGGGTGACTTAAAAAAAAAAAAAAAAGCGCATACGGATAATGGCGGCCCCCATAGGGAGCCGCCATTCCCGTTCCTTATTTGGTCGCTGTAGTCTACATAAATCTTTACGTAGACTACGGCGAAAATAAGGGCAACGCTATTACTCTCCACCTCTCTCTGGAACTGCGCCTTGAGTTGGATCCTGCCCTTGTTGATCCCACGGAGCCTGCCACCAGCTCTGTATCAATGGCAATATGGCCGGCTGCCACTGCTGTCCCATATCGCTCACTGAGTGAGGGCTGACTCCAGACGCAAATGGCTGCAATTAGCTTAACTGGAGGGATTTACAGCTGCAAATGGAGTAGCGGACACCATTTGCATCCGTAATCAGCCCTCACCCAGCCAGCGATACAGCGTGGCAATGGCAGCCAGCCGTATTGCCAGCGATACGGAGCTGGCAGCTAGCTCCATGGAATCTGCGTGGAGCAGAGCCAGCAGAAGAGGATTCGGATGAGAGGGACAGATCACCGCCCCCCGCCCTGGGCAGATTCCTTGCCAGGACAAAAGGTAGGGAATCCGCCCATCCCTAGCTATGACTCCTTGTGGCTATAAGTTACCTCCATGTCAGAGGCAGGGTGCCTCTAAAAACCAGTTGCTGGGGAACATGAGTGGGAGGGTGCTGGGCACTCAGGCCATTCGTCTCTCAGAAGAGCTGATCCCCATTCATGAATGCTGGGGACTTACTACAAAGGTTGTTGCTGGGTGGTGGCAGCATGGTGTTAAAGGAGAGAGCTGTGAGCCAGGTGGCCCAGCTTTCGCTCCCTAAGCTAGCCTTTTGCTTTCAGTTGTGGTGGAGGATGCTCTCTCCCATTGCCAATGTAAAAGGAAAATTCAACTTCCGTTCCAGTTGGCTTTGGTGCGTAGCAGTCTCTTCCACAGAAGTGCTGTGGATGAAAACACTGGCCTCCAAAATTAATTTAGTAAGAGGAACATGGTATCTTCCCCTATCCAGAATACTCAGGGTGATCATGAAATGGAAAATGAAATCCAAGAGTGAAATCAAACAAGTGTTGTAATTATGGGTGACTGCAATTAACACACATGTTGACTGGACACATTGAGGTCATGAACCCACTGACCTCACTGAAGGTTTTCAAGCAGGTGGTAAGGATGCTGTTATTACTGCAGGCCTTCCCTTTTTAGGACTCTGGTTCCTTTAGCTGACTTTTCTATCCCGTTTTTAAGCAGGGTTGATTTAAGCTGTTTTATTGTTGTGTTTTTTAAAAATTAATTTTAGTTCAATGTTCTTTTTAATTATATGTTGTTTGCATATGTTTGTATAATTTTATGTCAATGGTTTTTAAACTGTGTATATTGTATTTTAATGTTTTAACTTTTGTAAACTGCCCAAGGCGCTTTGTCTACAGAGCGGTATAGAAATATAATGAATACATAAATAATACATAGATAATTTTATTTAGTTCCAGTTATGACAAAGAGATTAAATTTCTTGATGCCCTAAATGACTGCATCCTAGAACAGTAGGTCATGGAACTCACCAGGAGGGAGGTGACCCTAGATGGAATCCTAAGTGGTGTCACACAGGACCTAGTACAAGATATAAATGTTGTTGAATTAATTGGCAACAGTGTCCACAGTGCTATCAGATTTAATACATATTTAAGTGGGAAATTGCCAAGGAAGTCAACACAACCACATCATTGGACTTCTCTAAAATGACAGAAGTGGTAAAAAGGAAGTTGAAAGGGGAAGACAAGAGGGTGAAATCCCTTCAAAATGCTTGGAAGTTACTCAAAACCACCATCACAGAAGCTCAGTTAGAATGTATAACACAGGAAAGGTAGCACCAAGTCCAAGAGGTCACAAACGTGGCTAATGACCAGTGTCAAGGAAGCTGTTAGAGAAAAGAAGGCTTCTTTCAGAAAATGGAAGTCTTGCCCAACTGAGGAAAACAAGAGGGAGCACAAACTTGCAGAAAGGTGATGCCAGCAGACAATAAGAGACAAAAAAAAGCATTTCAAAGAGCATGTCGCTAATACTATCAAGGCCAACAATAATGATGCTTTACACGTCTTACAAGCAGAAAAAGAGCTAGAGAGGCAGCTGGACTGTTGGATGACAATGGAGTTTGAGGAGCATTAAAAGAGGACTAGAAGATTGCAGAGAAGCTGAATGAATTCTTCTCAGTGGCTTTCACTGCGGACGATATAGCACAGATACCTCTGCCTAGGGATGGCGGAGAATTCCGCCACAGACTCCAGGGAGTCCGTGGCAGAAGGGCACAATCCCCCCCGCCACCCAGCAAAACCTCCCCGAGACAGAACCTACCTTTTGTCGACCGGCCATGGGTGCGAGTGGCGGCCCCGGTCTGCGGCTGCCATTTCCCTCGTTCCGTTAGCCGTGATAGGCTACGTAAGTATTTACGTAGCCTATCACAGCAAAAAGCAGGGACGCAAATAGCATCCACTCCGTCATTTGCATCTCTGCTCTTTTCGTGATAGGCTACGTGAATATATATGTAGCCTATCACGGCTAATGCAGGGACGCAAATGGCAGCCACTATGCCATTTGCATCCCTGAGTTGCCATGATAGGTTACATATATATTTTCGGGGTCTATCACAGTGAAAAGAAGGGATGCAAATGGCGTAGCGGCCCCCATTTGCGTCCCTGCTCTTTGCCATGATAGGCTACGTAAATATATATGTAACCTATCATGTCAGTGCAGGGATGCAAATGGCAGCCATGGAGCAGAGCCAGCCGGGGGGCATTCTGGGGGGAAGGACAGATCGCCTCCCCACCACTGCGTATCCCTGGAACGGAGCCAGGTAAGTGATCCGCCCACCCTTTCCTGTGCCTCAATTGATGTTTTCAGGGAGTGAGTATGAGGAACTGAGGCAAATAGTGGTGAAAAATGATGAAGTTAATAAATCACCTGACCAGGCCTAGTTGGTATCCATCCTAGAGTTCTCAAAGAACTTAAAGATGACATTGTTGATCTTGTAACCAGAATATGCATCATGTCTCTAAGATCAGCCTCTATACCAGAGAACCAGAAGGTTATGGGGTGGTGGAGCAAAACCTTCTTACAAGGTGGATATCCATTTACCACTAAAAAAAATGTGGAGATGCCCCATTCCATGAGTGGGAAGTCCACACCCTTGAAATAACAATAGATACAGTAGGTAGATTAGGAAAGTCCAAAAGTTGGCCAGCATGGTTACTGAGCAGTGTTACATATGGGAGCTATTAGAGAAAGAGAGCTTCCTTCAGAAAATGCAAATCTTCCCATGTGGGGAAAATAAAAGGGAGCACAAGCTTGTACAAAGGCGATTCAAGGAGGCAAGAAGAGATGCAAAAAAGCATTTTGACGAGCGCATTGCTAACAACATCAAGGCCAACAATACGGAATTCTTTAAATATATCAGAAGCAGAAAAACAGCTAGGGAGGCAGTGGGACCACTGGATAATAATGGAGTTCAAGAAATACTGAAGGAAGACAAGGAGATTGCAAGAAGCTGAATGAATTCTTTCCATCAGTCTTCACTGCAGAAGATATAGGACAAATACTGCTCCCTGAATTGCTGTTTGCAGGAAGGGAATCTGAGGAACTGAGGCAAATCATGGTGAAAAAAGAGGAAGTTCTCAACCATATTGATAAATTGAAAGCAAATAAATCTTCAGACCCAGATGGTATCCATCCTAGAGTTCTCAAAGATCTCAAAGATGAAATTGATGATCTTCTAACAAAAAGACGCAACAGGTCGCGAAGATCAGCCTCTGTCTCAGAGAACTGAACAATGGACATTGTAATGCCAATTTTCAAAGAGGGATCCAAGGGGGGATCCAGGAAATTACAGGCTGGATACCTTAATGTCTGTTCTGGGCAAATTGGTTGAAAGCAATATTAAAGATAAAATTAGTATGCATGTAGAAGGAGAAGCCCTACTGAAAAAGAATCAGTGTGGCTTCCGCAAAGGTCAGTCCTGCCTCTCTATCCTTTTAGAGTTCTTTGAGAGTGTCTATAAACAAGTGGACAGGGGTGATGTGGTAGATGCACGTGGTTGACTTGGACTTCCAAAAGGCTTTTGACAAAGTCCCTCACCAAAGACTCCTAAGCAAACTTAGCAGCCATGGAATCAGAGGAGAGGTCCTCTAATGGATCAGGAACACCTGAAAAAACAGAAAGCAGCCTGTGTCTAATCACAAAGTTGAAAAGCAAAGAGTTGTTTCTTCTTTTGCCTGAAACTATGACAGGGAAGCTTATTTATCCAGTCATATGTCATCACATGAAATAAATGGTGCCTTAATGTTCCTAATACTCCAAATCCACTTTCATAAATCACAACAGGGGAAAGTAAGGAGAGCAAATTACCAGGGATGACCAGGGGTATCAGGATGTATGGGTGGTCTCCAGGAACTGGGAGCAATCCTAATGCAGGAGGGGAGGGAAACATTACATCTTATGAAGACATCTTTACTTACCGATGAAATCTGGTGAATGGTGGCTTGCAAAAGTTGTACGGTTCTTGGTTATGTACATATTGTGCAGAAATGACTCCGCTAACAAGCTGATCTCCGGGCCGGTAATAGTTTATTGGTTCATCTTGATCTCGGATCAGGTTCAAGGGGCACTTTGCCTTCTGCCACCCGCAGGCTGCACAGGGCAGCAACAGCAGGAGGAGCAGTGATAGCATTGCGGGTCAGACGACTTGCTGCATCTCCCTTCTGTCTGCTCCTCTGAGCTCGAGGGCCAGGTAAACAGAAGGCGCGAGAGAAAGAATTTAACCCCCTGCCCAGCAAGCCTGGAGCTGCAGGATCTTTCCAAATAGCGATGGTGTCCAGCTCTGGCTTCGGACCCTAAGGGGACTTCTATGAAACCTCACACAGGGAGAGTCGCCTTGGCAGCCTGCCCCAAAGCCCAAGCTCTCAGTGGGACCAGAAATATATTGGCACCAAATGTTGCAGGCAAGAAGTTACCCCAAGTTTTCTCTCTTCTGATGTTCATCGTAATGGTCTCCAAGGCAATCTCCAGAAAAACCTCTGGAGCTTTGGCAAGAATGCCAATAAATCACGATGATTTTGAAACTTCTCAGGGGAGGAGTATTGCCTGTGCCACTCTCTCTGTAGGGCTTTTTATGCAGGCAGAGAGCAAGAGAAAAACATGTTTGTGAGATCTGACTTGCAGCTGCAGTACCTGACAGAGGTCAAGCAGGGGGAAAAGTGAGCATGGTCTGACTTCAACTTGACAAAGTCAGGCCAACACTGACTTTGTGGTAAGGATGCAATCATGAGAACCAGGATCAAGACAACACTTTTGGATGTATCGTACATGAATGAGAACTGATGGCTCCATTGCTGCTGCTGACCGTTATGAGCACATGAAATGTTTCCTTCTGCTGGGGGAGGGGATACTGCCTTTGGGGGCCCAGAGGGCTGCGGAGGACAAGAACTCTGCCCATCGCAGTTCCAGGGCATGAGCAGACTGTAAACTCTGATGGCCAGACAAAAAGCCAAAGGGCCCTAGGGAAAAACGCACCCACAAGACATTTCTGGAGGGGGATACCATGGATGGGTGTTTCTATGCTGTCTTGATCTGGAGTCCTGATCCTGTCAGTTCCAGTCATCAGAGTCTTTTGGTTATCAAGCTGAAACAAGTTTCTGGATAGAAAATGGTTGCAGAATAGGTATCTACAAAAACATTCCACACCTCCCTTCAGGTGACAAAGTGAGAGCCACACCCTCAATGCCTCTCTGGGTCCAAGGAACACAAGTTTCTCTAGGCCAGTAGCTTGCATATTCCTCCTCAGAGCACAACCAAAGGAGCCAGCAAGCTGGATCTTACGAGCTTCTCTGTGTGATGCCTGCTTCTACCCCTGAGCAACACCTCTCCCCTCCGCTCTCACACCAACAGGCTGATGCACACACAAGAGTAGGGGGGCTTCTCCATTTCCCGACAGGTGCTTGAGACATTTAGCCTGGGAATCTCATTGACCTTGGGGTGAGGAGTCACCCAACCCTACTGTGACACTCAGGACAACTCACCCTGATCTCTTCCTTGAGTTTGACATAACTGAGCTGGCATATACAGCTTCAAGGCAGCCTGTGAAATGCCAGCCAGGATTCAAGGCCTGCTTTGTTAATTTATTTATTTATTTATTTATTTATTTATTTATTAAATTTATTAATCGCCCATCTGACTGGTCACCCAGCCACTCTGGGCGATGTACAACCCACCATAAAACAATTTAAAACAATAAAATTTTACCATAATTTTTTTTTTTTTAAATACCCTAACCCACCCCAAATGCCTGCCTGAACAACCACGTTTTTAATGCATGACGGAAGCTCATCAAAGATGAGCTCATTAATCATAAACGACTGCTTCAGTTAAACCACACTGGTCTCTAGGCATGTTGGGAACTCTGTGGAGTCCACATCTTCTGCTCACTAACCAGTTCACTACATAGTCCAGTGCTAGAAGCCTTCAATGTACTTATTGATTTCATTTCTATGTCAGCTGATAGCTGAAGCTCTCTGGGCAGTTCACAACAATTAAAACCACAAAGCGCAACATGAAACAATATAAAATAGGAAAGCTTGAAACCACAATGGAAAAGTACAACCAGATTGAAACCTTTCAGCAGATGTTAAAATTTAAAACACCAACGCTAAATGACTAGGAAGCTAAAAGGCTAAAATACTGGGGAATAAAAATGTCTTCACCTGGCGCCAGGAGGAGTACAACATAGGTGCCAGGTGAATCTCTCTAGGAAGTTCATTCCACAGCAGGGGTGCCACAGCAGAAAAGACCCTGTTCCAGGTAGCTACCCGTCTGACTTCCTTTTGCAGGGGCTCATGGAGAAGTACCATGGAGGATGAACTTAGGGTCCGGGCAGGCTCATATGGAAAGAGGTGATTTATTGATTTACTGATTTATTTATTTATTTCATTTCTATACCACCCAATAGCCGAAGCTCTCTGGGTGGTTCACAAAAAGGTGATCCTTCAGATTACCTGGCCACAAGCTGTTAAGGGCTTTGAATGTTAATACGAGCACTTTGAATCAGGCCCAGAAATGGACTGGCAGCCAGTGCAGCTGGAAAAGTACTGGTGGCATAATGTGATCTCATTGGTCAGTCCCTGTTAACAATCGTGCTGCTCTCTTTTGGACTAGCTGAAGTTCCCAGATCCACATATAACGCATTGCAGTAATCCAGGCGAGAGGTCATCAGAGCATGGATAAGTGTAGCGAGGCTATCTCTGTCCAAATAAAGGCATAGTTGGTATACCAGCCTAAGCTGATCAAAGGTGCTCCATGCCACTGAGTTCATCTGTGCCTCAAGTGACAGTTCTGGGTCCAAGAGCACCCCCAAACTACGCACCTGACCCTTTAGGGGGAGTGCAACCCCCTCCAGAATAGGCTGAATATCACCTCGATGGGCAGATGAACCACGCACTAACAGTACCTCTGTCTTGACTGATTGAATCTCGGTTTATTGGCCCTCATCCAGTCCATGCCCATGCCCAGGCACTGATTTAGAACAGCCACTGCCTCACCTGGGTTTGATGAGAAAGAGAGGTAGTGCTGAAGTGCAGTGCTTCCAACTCCCAACCCAGACAACCTATCCAGAGGGATACCTTGGTCAATGGTATCGAAAGCTGCTGAGATGATATCACACTCCCCCTGTCCCCCTCCTGGCAGAGTTCATCCCACAGGGTGACCAAGGCAGTTCCCATTCCAAAACCAGGCCTGAAGCCCAGTTGAAATGGATCTAGAAAATCCATTTCATTCTAGAGTGCCTGGAGCTGCCCACTCAAGCAACTTGCCCAGGACTGGGCTAAAATTGTTAATGTCCTCCAGGTCCAAGTTACGTTTTTTCAGGTGTGTGCTGTTTACTGCCTCTTTCAAAGAGGCCGGCATCACTCCCTCGCTCCAGGAGGAATTTACAACCTCCTGCGACCCAGCCAGACATCCCCTCCTGGTTTGATGTCATAAGCCATGAAGGGCAAGGGTTGAGCACGCAGGTGGTCAAGGGGACTTGGCCAAGGATCTTGTCTGCATCCTCGGGCCTCAATAGCTGTAATTCATCCCCCAAAACTGGACCAGATGGTGCTCTGGACACCTCTACTGATGGAAATGCATTAATCGTGTGTCCAATTCCTGACGAATCTGAGCAGCTTTATTTGCAAAGTGTTGTGCAAACTCATCACAGTGTGCTACCGAAGGTTACACAGTCTCTCTCCTTGGCCCAGAATGTAACAGCCATGAACAACTCAGAAAACCTCCACTGGATGACACTGAGAAGATGCACTGCTGGTTGATAAGAACTGTCTCTTTGCCACCCTCACTGCCACAGATTAGGCTCGATAATGAGCTCTAACCTCTGTTTGGTCAGACTCAGCATGAGTTTTCCTCTGCCTGCATTCTAGCCATCTCCCCTCTTGCTTCCTTGCCCTCAGCTTGGGTGTACACCAAGGAGCTGGCCAGGCTTTGCTCAGAGGGGGAGGGCACTTCGGCATGATCGTGTCAACCGCCCGAGTCATCTCTGCATTCCACAGAGTGACCTGGGCTTCGACAGGAGCACCAGCCATACCAGCAGGAAAATCCCTCAGAGCCCTCTGGAATCCATCAAAATCCATTAGCCTGCAGGGATGGACCATTTTAATAGGTCCCCCAGCCTTGCAGAGGGGAAAGGCTGCCGAGAGTCAAAACCTCAGTAGGGAGTGATCTGACCATGACAAGGGGATAGACATTATTCCCCTCACTCTCAGATCACCATCCTCCTGCCCAGTCAAGAAAACCAGATCAAGGATGTGTCCTGCATGTGTTTGCATGATGACATGTTGGGACAGCCCCATGGTTGTCATGATGGCCATGAAGTCCTGAGCCACCCTGGATACAGTGGCTCTGGCATGGAAGTCCGGTTTCCCCAGGACCATCGTCCTAGGGATCCTCACACCAAGTCCGAGACCACCTCCGTCAGCTCAGGCAGCGAGTCTGATGGGCAGCAGAGTGGGCGGTACACCAGCAGAATCCCTAATCTGTCCCAGGTACCAACACAAGGTAGAGACACTCAAGATCTGCACTAGAGTGAACAGGAAGTGGAGAATTGCCAATGAAATCCAATATTTGACTTCAAATGGGAAAAAACCTCTTCTAAAATGGGGAAAATGATACAAAAAAGAAGTTGAAATTGGGAGGGGGTCAAGGGGGTTAAATCTTTCCAAAGGTTCCTCAAAACCACAATAAGAGAAGCTCAGCTACAATGTATACCACAGATTAGGGTTGGCGGAGAATTTCTCCCCGAAACTTCGGGGGGCCGAGCGCCAATGTGTTGGGCCCCCCGAACAAGTTTCGGGGAGAAATCCTCCGAACCCCCCCCCCGCATCCCGCACCCCACCCCCCGCACCCCCCCCCGGGACGGGACTTACCTTCGCCGAATGTCCCTCCCGGCGGCGGGTCCGGCTGGCGGTTCGGCGGGTGTTCGAGCGGGGCGGGAGCGGCAGCCGGTCTTTCGACCAGCTGCCACCGCCGCCATTGCAATAAAAGAAAAAAAAATGCCCCCTGATAGGCTACGTAACAATTCACGTAGCCTATCACGGCAAGGGGAAAAAAACCCAGCATATGCAAATGGTGGCATCTACAGCCATTTGCATACACTGGGGTTTTCCCCCTGCCACGATAGGCTATGTAAATATTTACGTAGCCTATCACGGCTCAACACAGGGATGCAAATGGCGGCGGCTACGACAGCTGCCATTTGCATCCCTGCAGGGCTGCTGAGTGGCTGGATGTCCGGCTGCGGGCGGCCGGAGCTGGCCAGCGGCTCCGAGGCTTGGCCGCGGAGCGCAGCTGGCCTGGCAGGATTCCGGAGGGAGGACCGGATCGCCTCCCCCTCATTGAAGATTCCAGGGGGAGGGATGGAGCGGCTCCCCCCCACCGTGGATTGCCCGGCATGGAGCCAGGTAGGTGTTTCGTACATCCCTAGGTTTTAATTGCTGGGGACTGAGAGATTATTTCTGTTTCACCTATGAAATGAGTGACCTATGAAGTCCCTGATAAATAGCCAGGCTGGCGAGGAGTGTTGGGCTTGGACTGCGGAGGACAGAACTCTAATCCTTGCTCAGAGCCAAAGGTTACTGCCTTGGGCCATTCACTTCCATTCAGCCTAACTGAATTTACAGGGTTGTTGTGAACACAAACTGAGTATTTATACACACACACAGCACCCTTTACTCTTCTCCACAGCAGAATCAACAGTCTACAGACTGCAGCGCTTCTCCCTGGCACTCTGTAGCGGTGGTGCTCCTGACATGCTACAAGGGAGACTGATCCAAAGATGCCTTCCTGAGCAAGACACAAAGAGGAAGGCAGTTGGACCCTCCCTGTAGTTCTGGATCAGCCTGGAACCCACTAGAAACTAACCAGCCCTGCCTCCATTCCAGAATAGTTTGCTGCCACCATGGGAAACAGGAGTTCAGAAACAGATTCTGGCAGCACGAGAATCTTTCCCCAATCTTAGCACTCAGGATCAAGTCATGTTTTGACCATGAGATGCTCCTTTACATTCAGATCAGACCTCAACACAATAATGTAGCACTTCGGAATGAAGATGCAGCCCAGCAACCCAGGCCATAAAATGATGTGGCATTTGGGAAGAAAGATGCAGCCCAACAAGCCAGCACTGGAGGCCAAGATGGAGAAGACCTGCACAGCCACCATGTATTTCCCCTTGGTGCTCAGGTAGGTGGGCACAAAGGACACCCAGACACCGCAGAAGACCAGCATGCTAAAAGTGATCAGTTTGGCTTCATTGAAGGCCCCAGGCAGCTTCCTGGCGAGGAAAGCCACCGTGAAGCAGATGGCAGCCAGAAAGCCCATGTAGCCAAGGACACCATAAAACATGGCAACAGACCCTTCATTGCATTGCAGGATGATCCGCCCAGGCTGGGAGTTCATGTCAGAGGCAGGGAACGGTGGAGAGATCCCCAGCCAGATAATGCAGATGGCAACTTGTGGTTAAAAGATGAAAGATCCTGTGGGGGCTGGTTTGCCTTCCCTGCCCCCCCCAATTTCCCAGCACAAGCATGTGTGCGTCTACTCACATACTTGGGAGCCAGTGTGGTGCAGAGGCTAGAGTGACGGACTGGGAGTCGGGAGATCCGGGTTCCGGTCCCCACTCGGCCATGGAAGTTCACTGGGTGACTTTGGGCCAGTCTCAGCCTCTCAGCCCAACCCGCCTCACAGGGTTGTTGTTGTGAGGATAAAGTGGAGAGGAGGAGGACCGTGCAAGCCGCCTTGGGTTCCTTGGAGGAAAAAAGGCAGGATATAAATGCAATAAAATAAATAAATAAAATAAAATACTTGGAAAGAACTCCCACTGTGCTCAGGGAGGCTTGCTTTTGAAATGCAGGTGCATCTCCTCAACCTCTCAGCAGCTTTTGATACTGTTGACCACGGTATCCTCCTGGACCGCCTGGAGGGGTTGGGCATTGGAGACAACATATTTCGGTGGTTCCGGTCCTTCCTCTCCGGCAGGTACCAGAGGGTAGTACTGGGAGAGGAGGTTTCAGACCCGTGGCCACTCACTTGTGGGGTGCCACAGGGTTCCATCCTGTCCCCGATGCTATTTAACATATATGTGAAGCCGCTGGGGGCTATCATCAGGAGGTTTGGGATGTGGTGTCATCAATATGCAGATGACACGCACCTCTACCTCTCGTTCAAATCTTCATCAAGGTTGGCTGTAGATCCCCTCTCCAAATGTCTGGAGATGGTGAGTAGCTGGATGGGGAGGAATAAGCTGAAGCTGAGCCCTGACAAGACCGAGGTACTTTTGGTGGGAGACAAGAGGAGGTTGGGGAATGTTGACCTGGTGTTGAATGGGGTACGGTTACCCTTGACCAGGTCCGCAGCTAGGGGGTCATCTTAGAGGCTCAGGTGTCAGCTGTGAGCCGGACAGTGCTGTACCAACTCCATCTGATACGGCGGCTGCACCCCTACCTTCCCGACCATCTGCTCCCATCGGTAGTACATGCCCTGGTCTCCTCTCGTTTCGACTACTGTAATGCGCTGTATGTGGGGTTACCCCTGAGGATGGTTTGGAAGCTGCAGCTAGTACAGAACGCGGTGGCTCACCAGATTAAAGGCAGCCGCTGGCGAAATCACATCACTCCAGTGCTGAAGGAGCTGCACTGGCTACCAGTTGTTTTCTGGGCCAAATTCAAGGTGTTGGTTTTGACCTTTAAAACCCTATATGGTTCCGGCCCAGCCTATCTCAAGGGGTGCCTCCAGCAACACCAGATAGGCCGCTCAACAAGATCAGCCTCGGATGGCCTTCTCTCTGTCCCATCAGCCAGGACAGCTAGGCTGGTGAGGATGAGGGAGAGGGCCTTCTCTGTGGTGGCCCCCACTCTGTGGAACTCCCTCCCTAGGGAACTCCGCCATGCCCCTTCTTTAATGAGCTTCCGCCATGCATTAAAGACATGGTTGCTCAGGCAGGCATTTGGGATGGGCTACGGCAATTTTAGAAATGTGATGTTTTAAATGTTGAATTTTATTGTGTTAACTGTTTTTATTGTTGTACATCGCCCAGAGTGGCTGGGTGACCAGCCAGATGGGCAATTAATAAATTTAATAAATAAAAATTATTTATTTTCATCAGAGTCATCAGAGTCTTTGGGTTGTCAAGATGAACTAAGCCACATGTGCAAAAGATGAGTTTCCGGATAGAAAATGGATACAGAATGAATATGTACAAAAAAGGTCCACACACCTAGGGATGTACAAAAGTCACTTACTGTTTCACGGATCTGCTTCGTGGTGGGGTGGGAGGTGCTCCGTCCCTCCCCCTGGAATCCTGCCCAGCCAGCTCCGCTCTGCGGGGATTCCGCAGAACTGCCAGCCGTCTCCGCCCACAGCTGGATATCCGCCCGCTAGGCAACAGGGATGCAAATGGCAGCTGCCGTAGCCACCGCCGTTTGTGTCCCTGTATTTAACCATGATAGGCTACATAAATATTTATGCAGCCTATCACAGCAGGAAGAAAAAAACTGCGTTCAGAAATGGCTGCGGCTATGGCAGCCGCCATTTGCGTTCCCTTTTTTTGCAATTTTAGCCTAAGTAAATATTTACGTAGGCTATTACGGTGGGGAAAAAAAGGAATGCAAGTAATGCCCACTACGCTATTTGTGTTCCCCTTTTTTTTTTTCACTGTAATAGCCTACGTAAATATTTATGTAGGCTAAAACAGTGGAAAAAAAGTGAATGCAAATGATGGCTGCTGTAGCCACCGCCACTTGCGTACGCGGTTTTGTTTTGTTTTTGCTTGCCGTGATAGGCTACGTAAATTCTTACATAGCCTATCACGGCCTCCGCAGGGACGCAAAAAGTGTCCCTGTATTAGCCGTGATAGGCTATGTAAGTATTTACATACCCTATCACGGCTAGGATAAAGAAGCGAATGGTGGCCACAGGGCGGCCACCATTCACAAATCAGCATGGATGGCAGCAGGTAAGTGCTTCATTTCGCGCGCCTTTCGGGGGTTGGGGACTCCGTCCCGCGTGCCTTTCATGGGTTGGGGGGGCAGGGGCTTCGTTCTGCCATGGATTTCGGGGGGCCGAATGCACTGGCATTCGGCCTCACTGAGATCCGTGGCAGAATTCTCTGACATCCCCATCCACACCTCCCTTCAGGTGACAAAGCAGTTGCCACACCCTGAATGTATGTCTTGTCCCAGGAGCACAAGATTCTCTAGGCCATTAGCTTGCCTTTTCCTCCTTAGAGCACGACCAAAGGAGCCAGCATGCTGGATCTTACAAGCTTCTCTGTGAGATGCCTCTTTCTAGCCCATGACCACTGCCTCTCGCCCCCTCTCTCACACCAACAGGCTGACACACACACAAGAGAAGGGGGGCTCCTCCCTTCCCCCCAAAGGTGCTTGAAACGTTTCGCCTGGGGCACTGCTTGCCTTTGGGGTGGGGGAATCTTCCCACTCATCTGGGAGACTCAAGGTCATTCACCGTGATCTCTTCCTTCAGGATGACATAACTGAGCTGGCATAAGCAGCTTCCAGGCAGCCTGTGAATTGCCAGGCTGTGTTCAAGGCCTGCTCTCTTAACCATAAAGTGCGGGTATTTTTTCCAGCACATGGAACAGGGGCACCATGACCTCCCCGTGAAATTCTCCTATATCTGAAGAAACCGGTGTGTCTGGGCCCCTGTGGGCATTGATTTTCGGTCATTGGGGGTGCGGTCAGTCTGACGAAGTCATTGAGGATGGGCTGCATGGTGTGCTGCACCCAGGAGATCCTGAGCGGGTATCCTCTTGACAAGGAAGGAAGAATGGGTGGAAGGATTCCTTGCACCGAAGCAGCCCAAGCAGATTTCACAGGCGCGAGAACAGGAATGCGTGAGCACAATTCTCAATTAGGAAGAGATGAGGGAACTGCCGCCCTGCCATGAAAGGAGACAGATCTGATTCCCCACCCCACCAAGCTCAGAATCAGCATCCTCTGCTGATTCAGAGCACCCCATGGAGTTCAGCGAGGCTTCCTTCCGAGTAAGTGTGCCGAGGGTTGTAGACTTACGCAGCACGATCTTATGTCTACTCAGAAGGAAGTCGAAGCTTTCCTGGGGGCTGCAAAGAAACAGTATACCACAAGTGGATGGATGAAAACCAGACTCCCCCCCCCCACTCCTCTTTCACACATGCCAGGGAGGGAGCTGCTCCTTTGATTCAAACAATTTGTCTGCTGTGGAAATGAACCCATCCTAGTCCTGCAAAGAAAGGAAAAGCAGAGAGCCCTGGTAAGATTGTGGGTGGGTTTTTTTTTTGCTAATGTAGAGACACCCATAGACTGGAGAAATCTGTGCTATTTTCAAGACAAAGATGTTGCATCTCTTCATTTCCTAAGTGACCCTCGTCTAGAACTTTCGGTCACAGCACTGGCCAGAGGGGACGTGACCCTGGACTTAATATTCAGTGGTACTGCCTGGTACCTGATTTGATAAATGAAGTCCAATATATTTGACTTAAAAAAAAAAAACTGTTCAACAATGAGGGAAAGAGTAAAAACAAGAAGTTAAATGGGGGTGGGGTCAAGAGGTTTAGGTCCCTCCAAAGTTTACTCAAAACAACAATAAGAGAAGCTCAGCTACAGTGTATACCACAGATAAAATCTAGTCGAACCACATCCAAAGCATGGTTGAGCAGTGTCGAGGAAGGTCTTGGAGAAAAGAAGACTTCTTGAAGAAACTGGAACTCTTGCTTAAGGCTGTCTTTACATGAGGCATTTATAGTGCACTTGTGATTGGTCACTCAAGGATGTTTTTGGATCATTTCCATGACTCAGTCAACCTCCAGGGCACATCCAGCTGCATTTGATTTTTATCCCGTAGAAGAAATCTGCTAAGATAATCCACTCTTTAAATGTAAATCCACGTTATTGGCTGTGTTTTTATGTGTGGCTACGCAATAACCACAGCCTGGGAAGAAGAAGCCATTGTGAAGAACAGGAGAATCAGACCTATTCTCCCCCCTCCCCTCCTCCAGCACATCGGACTGTCGACCTGGGCTGGGAGGAGAGTTTTCTTGGCTGTGCTAGGAAAGGCTCAAACTGAGTGCAGAGTAGGGATGTACGAAAGTCACTTACCTGGTCCCGCAGCTTGCTTCGCGGTGAGGGGGAGGCGCTTTGGTTCTCTCCCCGAAGTTCAGGCCAGGGGGGGAGGCACCCCGCCTCGCCCGGCCGAAATTCAGGCCGGGGGGGAGGCACCCTGCCTCGCCCGGCAAAAATTCAGGCCGGGGAGAAGTGCCCCGTCTCCCAGGCTGCGAAATACGAAGTGAAAAAACAAAACAAAAAACACCCGTGATAGGCTACGTAATGATTTACGCAGCCTATCACGGCTAGATTTCCAAAGTCAGCTGTGATAGGCTACGTAAATCGACACGTAGCCTATCACAGGTGACTTTGGGGGGAAAAAAAGCGCGTACGCAAATGGCGGCGCCCATGGGCCATTTGCGTTCCTTTTTTGGTCCTGGGTAGTCTACATAAAGATTTACATAGACAACTGCGCAAATAAGGGCAACGCTATTTGCGTTGCCCTTATTTTTGCCGCAGTCTACGTAAATCTTTACGTAGACTACCGGGACCAAATAAGGAACGCAAGTGGCGGCGCCCATGGGCGCCGCCATTTGCGTAAGCACTTTTATTTTTTTTCAAAGTCACCCGTTATAGGCTACGTAACGATTAACGTAGCCGATCATGGCTGACTTTGGAAATCTAGCCATGATAGGCTACGTTAATCGTTACTTAGCC
This sequence comes from Heloderma suspectum, assembly GCF_057233095.1. Classification (NCBI taxonomy): domain Eukaryota; kingdom Metazoa; phylum Chordata; class Lepidosauria; order Squamata; family Helodermatidae; genus Heloderma; species Heloderma suspectum. The sequence continues at coordinate 393,254,237 of NC_139459.1, forward strand.
TATCACGGGTGTTTGCTTTTTTTTACTTTATTTTGTAATGGCGGCGGTGGCAGCCGGTCAGAAGACCGGCCGCCGCCCCCGCCCCTGCCGAAACGCCGCCAAAACGCCGCCGGGACCTGCTGCCAGGAGGGACATTCGCTGGCGGTAAGTCCCATCCCGGTGGGGGGGTGGGGGGGGTGGAGAATTTCACCAACAATTTCGGGGGGCCGAATGTATCGGCATTCGGCCTCCGGGAGATTCAGGGAGAAATTCTCCACCATCCCTAGTGCAGAGCTGGCTGGGGGAGGAAGAAGAAGATGGTGACACCCCCTCACACGTAAACATCTGACAGCAACAAAGCCAGCCCACCACTTGTCTGTGTGAAGAGCTGGTCTTTGTCTCTGCTTTGACTCCAAATCTCCTGAATCATGTGCTGGTCCCTTTTTGCCAGCCTCCTTCCCCCACGTCCCCCTGCCCTCCCTCCATGTTGGTTCTTTCCTTTGGTGTGGTCCGGATCTAAAGAGAAGAACCGTTCAAAGGATCACAATGTTAAATTCTGTCTTTAAACTGAACTGTGGTGGATCCAGGCTCCCTAACAATGGCTTAGCCCCCATTCAGTCTCCCCATCATCAGAAATAACACCCTCGCCTCTCAGGACACTCTGTCACTTACTTGAAGTGGCCATAGTGGAGCATGCAAACTTCAACGAGAGAGTAGAACAAGAGACCACTGAGTTACAATTAACTGAGAAGTTTGACTCTATCTCTTGTGGCTTGAACTGGGACAGAGGATTTTAACACACTAACAAAGCAATCCTATGGTCAATGGCTGGGAGAGGATCCCGGTGACCACAGATCATGGTGGATTCCCACTTCTGAGGCCATAGGCACTGCTACGCCCTGAGCACAGTCGATGCCCATAACATCTTTCCAACTCTTTTTAATCAACCAAGTGAAGTCCTTGGGATTCCCTCATTCTGATGCAGGTTACTATAAGCCTTTGTCCTCTTTTCCTTCTCCTTGCCACCTTAATCATTTATTATTACTATTATTACTATTATTGCTATTACTACTACTACTATTACTATTATTACCACCACCAAAGTTTATATGCTGTTTTCCTTTGAAATATCAAAGCGGTTAATATATAACCCTAAAATTATAACAGTAAAATTACAATAAAATTTTATAGTTTTTATTTGCTTTATTTATTTCTATACTGCCCAATAGCCAAAGCTCTCTGGGCAGTTCACAAAATTAAAACCACAAAGCGCAGCATAAAACAATATACAATATGAAAGCTTGAGACTAGGGCTGTGCATGGTCCCCCACTTCACTTTGGATGCCACTTCAGACGCTCCTAATCAGCACCCCTTTTACTCAGACCGATTCAGCCACCCCCCACTTCAACTCGGTTCCATTTCCAAAGTGAGACTTGTATATCCAGACCACTCGGTCTGGCCTTTTCCCATTGACTTGCATGGGAAGCACAAATAGCCGTAACGTCTTCTGTTTTCATGGCAAATACCTGGAACTTGGGGGCCTCTCTGCTGACAGGGAGCGGAACCCACCTGCCAAATTGCAGACAGTTTGGCCCAGTACTCTTTGTGGTAGGTGCAGCTGAACTGTGAGTTTGCCATCATTTTCCTGCTTCAGTCTGTGGAGGCAGATGTGCTCTGTGACTAGATGATGGTTTGCGGAGTGTCCCCTTTACAAATCATGCAAAAGTTGAGGATCCCTTTTTGATTTCATGGATTTTTGTTGTCCTGTCTTGCAACACAATGAAAGAAACCAGCCTCCATTTTAACCCTCCAGATTTCTCTGACAAACAAGCACTGTGCCTTGTTGATGGAGGGTGTAAATGGCTGGTGGAAACACCCCCAAGGACTGCTAGCCACCTCCAAGGACTGCTAGGCAGTGGCAGGGACGTGTGCCTCACCTCCTCCTCCTGCCTAGGTGATTCACGGGAACTTTTGCCTATAAGTCTATGTGCACATCAACTTCCAATTGCCATGTTTTTCATTAACATGGTGACTTGGTGGAGGCTGACAAACCAGCAAGTGGAACAGGGTTGGGATGGGGGGTTTCTCACTTCTCACATCCCTAAATAACACCACCAGAATGATCTCTGTCTCTGAAACACAGCCGTTTTATTCCAGTTATTCAACCTTGCCCCCTCCTCCATCATTGTCGCTGATTGGAGATTGCTCGGTTATGTTCAGGCCTGATTTGGCATTCCCCAAAGCTCCCTCCCTCCCTCCCTCCTCCTCAACCCTGTGCAGAACATTCTGAAGGTGATACTTTTGATGCCAGGTTGTCTGGGTTGCTCAGAATGAATCACCGAGTCGGACAAGGCACTTCGTCTACAAGCTGCTTCGCTCCAGGGTGCTTCGTTGCTATTCTTCTCTGCCTTGTACCACATGGAGGCACCTCCAAAACAGGCTGCTTTGACTTCTTATGTGGGCTTCGGACCCAAGTGGTTCACAGCCCTACTTAAAACCACAAGAGAACAGTACAACCAGAATAAAACCTAGCAGCAATGCAGAAATTTAAAATACAGATTTAAAACACCAGAAGTAAAAGACCAGGAAGCTAGAACACTAAAAAAGAGGGAGAATAACAAGGACTTCACCTGGCACCGGAAGGAGTACAATGAAGGAGCCAGGTTAACCTCTCTAGGGAGATCATTCCACCGAGGGGTGCCACAGCAGAAAAGGCCCTCCTCCTGGAAGACAACTGCCTCACTTCTTTTGGTAGGGGCTCCTGGAGAAGGACCCCTGAGGATGATCTTAGGGTCCGGGCAGGCACATATGGGAGGACGTGATCCTTCAGATAAACTGGTCCGAAGCCACTAAGGGCTTTGAATGTTAATACGAGCACTTTGTATTAGGGGTGTATGAAACCCCACTTACCTGGCTCCATCGGGCTCTGCAGGTGGGGGGAGGCACCCCGTCCCTCCCCCCAGAGTCCTGGCCAACCAGTTCTGCTCCGTGGTCAAGCCGCAGAGCTGCCGGCCATCTCCGGCCTCCTGCATCCGGATATCCGGCCACTGGGCAGCCCTACAAGGACGCAAATGGCAGCTGTCGTAGCCACCATCATTTGCATCCCTGCAGTGAGCTGTGATAGGCTACATAAATATTTACGTAGCCTATCACGGCAGGGGGGGAAAAAACCCAGCATACGAAAATGGTGGTAGCCGCCGCCATTTGCGTATGCTGAGGTTCCCCCCCCCCCCATGATAGGCAGGGACACAAATGGCATTCCTGCGTTAGCCGTGATAGGCTATGTAAGTATTTACGTAGCCTATCACAGCTGAAGAAGGTGAAAGCGAATGGCGGCCACAGGACGACCGCCATTTGCACAGCAGTGCAGACGGGAGTAGGTAAGTGCTCTGTTTCGTGTGCCTTTTGTCGGTGGGGCGGCGGGCACTTCGTCCCGTGCCACTTTCGTGGGTTGTGGGGTGGGGGCTTTGTTCAGCAACAGTTTTCGGGGGGCCTAATGCACTGGCATTCGCCCTCACCATGATCCGTCGTGGAATTCTCTGACATCCCTACTTTGTATCGGGCCCAGAAATGGACTGGCAGCCAGTGCAGCTGGAAATGTACAAATGTAATTTCATCTCGTTGGCCAGTCCCTGTTAACATTCTTGCTGCCCTATTCTGAAATAGCTGAAGTTTCCGGACCATTTTGAAAGGCAGCCCCATGTATAATGCTTTGTAGTAATCCAGACAAGAGGTTATCAGAGCATGGATAACTGTAGCTAGGCTATCTCTGACCAGATAACGGCACAGTTGGTATATCAGCCTAAGAGGATAAAAGGTGCTCTGTGCCAGTGAGTTCACCTGTGCCTCGAGTGACAGTTTGGGATCCAAGAGCACCCCCAAACCATGAATCTGATACTTTAGGGGGAGTGCAACCCCCTCCAGAACAGGTTGAACATCACCTACCTGGGCAGATGAACCACCCATTCACAGAACCTCCATCTCGTGTGGATTGAGTGACAGTTTCTTGGCCACAGTCCAGTCCATTACCATGCCCAGGCACTGATTGTCCAAGGTTAAATATCAAGGGTTGAAAAAAACTGTAACAATATTGTCAACAGCACCAAAGGATGACAACAGATTGGGAAAATGGAGCAGCAGGTTTCAAACTGTGGCCTTTGTGAGAAGAATTTGCAGCTGTGGCGTGGCTGCTGGAGGAGAGAGCCTATTTCTAAAAAGACACCGAATTCTGGTAAATCCGTGTCTGGTCAGTCAAGGAAGGCTTCCTGAAATAAAGACGTTTTCATGAGGAGTCAGAAATAGCATAATGCTTGGCCTCCAGAGGCAGGGAGTGCCATAGGAAGGCGGCCACCACACTGAAGGCTCTTCTCCTGGTGTACTCAGCTCAGGCCAGAGGTCCATGTGGAACCACCAGGATCTTGCTCTGTGATGACCTCAGTGACCAGGCAGGTTGGTAAGGGAGAAGGTGCTCTCCCAGGTATCCTGGTCCCAAGCTGTTCAGGGCTTTGTACACTAGTATCAAGAGCTAAAACCTGGTCCCGTAGCAAACAGGCAGTCAGTGCAGCACCCTCAGCAAAGGCGCTGCATACTGAATGGGGGCAGCTCCCAACTCAGCTGAGCTGCTGTGTTCTGCAATAGCTCCAGCTACCAGAGCAGCCTTAAGGGCAGGCCCACATAGAGAGCGTATTGGAGTACTCCAGGTTTGAGGTTACTAATAATGCCTGCACCACCATGGCCATCTATCCCTGTCCAGAAACATGGCACTAAGTGCCTTGATGCAAAACAGAAAGCCTGTTTACTCAGAAATAAATCCCAGCAGGTTCAATGGGGATTACTCTCAAGTAAACATGCCAGTTTCCTCACTTCAGACCATTCTTTCTATCTGACATTTTGAGTTGTATCTGAATGGCCAGAGAAAAAAGACCCCGCCTTTTCCAGGGACACAAGCTAAAGGCGTCTCTCTGAGTCCTGCAGCGCTGAAACAGGGGGACAGATGGATGTGATGAGGGTGTGGAAATCACTGTTTAGAGAGTTAAGCACCCCATGATCTTTCAGCCTGTGTGTACAATGGATTTCTAACATAAAATCCATGATTTCATGGGGGGGGGGAGATCATAAGATAAGGAGCAACTTAAACCTCTTTCCCAACGTAATGACCTAAATGTAATTTCTTTCTGATTAGCTTTGTTGTCACTCCCTTTGAACCACATAGATTAAAGGCTGACTCCCATAACTCTTAGCAATGTTGTCACATCGGTATATACTGTGAGAAGTTTGAAGCCCAGAGGAATTCCAGTGCCTGCTGTGAGTTTCAAAGTATCTGCTGCCATCCAGGAAGGGAGGTCCTTTGTGTCCCCCTTACTCTGGAACAAGGGAAATATACCCACTTGGACTTCTGTTTCTCTCCCTCCTTAAGGCCCTTTCACTTGGTGGGGGCACAGCTAATTACATTGCAGATGAATTGGTTGCACTCACTAAAACATTTCCCACAGTCAAAGCTGTGATATGAATGTATCTCTTTCATGAACCACACTCCTGGTCCTAAGAATTGTCCTTGTTCCTGATCTAAAGGGCTTGATCCATTTTCATTTATTTATTTATTACATTTATTACACGGTCTCACTGCTACTTTCTCAAAACTCTTCCCCTGTTCTCAATTTTTCTGCTCTCTTAATCTAATCTGCCCACCATTACATGTTTTCTTTCCGTTTTCACAGTGGGAGAGGGCCGCTTCCTTCATGGAGCTTTTGTGGGCTTCCCATTTGCCCCGGTAAGAAATGTGATACTGCACAAGGCTTGTGGACTGAACAAGCAGGGTTCTGCTTATGTTCTTCTACTATACATCTACTCTTAGTCTCAAGGCACCCTTCCTCAAATCTCTTCCCTTGTCCTCGTTTTTCTTGGTCATTGAATCTCCTGGGACCAATTGTGATGGAATATGCAATGTAACTTCTATTGTTAGTAAGACTTTATCTATTATTTTGTTTATTTATAGATTGCTTTAAGAAAGAAGAAGAGGAGAGAAGAAGAAGAAGAAGAAGAAGAAGAAGAAGAAGAAGAAGAAGAAGAAGAAGAAGAAGAAACATATATACGGCACCCTTCACTCCTCTGCACAAACAACCTGCAATGAAAGAGCAGACACCGAGTCTTCTTTGGCTAGATAGCAACCTGAAAGGAGGATAGGACAACCAGGAGAGGACCCATTTGTCTCTGGTGGGCTTGGGACCCCAGTCCTTTTTAATCCAAATGCTTGTCTTATGGGTCTATCATTCCCAGCCTGACTTTCAGATTGGCGTGTCTTCTTTATCCAATGAATAAAAAAGCTTGTCTGGATAATCTCAAAGGGGGAAAAGAAACTGCAAGTGTGCTATCAGCATTTATATTTTGTAAACTAAACACATTTCAGGTAATAGATGCTCTCCAGGGATCTACAACATTTTGATGGCCTACAATGTAATACAACGGAAATATAGAGTCATGGTGAGTCTGCGTCGCTGCCCATTGCCGTCATTTAGATCCGTCCCAGGGGGTTTCGTGGGAGGGCGGTGGGGGGTAGTCCATTCCACCATGGACTCTGTGGGGGCAGATTCTAAAAAATCCAGCATCGCTGGAGTCTGTGGCAGATTTCTCCGCCATCTCTAGTTGGGAGGTACTGGATAAAACAAGGGTACATAAAATCAAAAAAGGAATCCTCCTTATTTCATAAGATTTTTAAAGGGGAGACCCACAAAACCAGTATCCAGTCACAGCGCGTATCTCCCTCCACTGAATGAAGAAAAAAAAAGCATCTGCCTACAAATTACAATCCTGCATTTAAAATGGGGTTTTCTGCTTCCGTTTTAAATGCAGGATCACACCTGACTGCCTTGACACAACATCCTTTACCAACCGTCCTTCCCCCCTTCACTCTGCAGCTTAATTTCTGTTGTAGTGTTTTTCTCATGGCCGCAATCCTGGGCACTTACTTACTGGGAGTAAGCTACATTGAACTCAGTGGGACTTACTTCTAGAGTTGTCAGAGAATTCCGCGATGAATCTCGGGGAGGCCGAATGCCCCGAAATCTGTGACAGAATGGCCTGCCCCCCCGCCCCCCCACGGATCCCCCTAGGACGAGATTTACCTGGAGCTAGGGGTGGACAAAAGTCCCTTACCTGGTCCCGCAGGTTGCTTCGCGGTGGGGGGAGGCGCTCCATTCCTCCCCCTGAAATTCTGGGCGGGGGGAGGCACCCCATCCCTCCCCGCCAAAATTCTGGCCTGGGGGGAGGCGCCCCGTCCCTCCAGCCAAAATTCTGGCTGGGGGGGAGGCGCCCGTCTCTCCGGCCGCGAATCCTGCTGTCCTGCCGGGATGCAAATGGCGGCGGCCATAGCCGCCACTGTTTACGTCCCTGCAGTCAGCCATGATAGGCTACGTAAATGTTTACATAGCCTATCACGGCTACTTTGGAAAAAAAAAAAAGCACATACGCAAATGGCGGCGCCCATGGGCGCTGCCATTTGCGTTCCTTATTTGGGCACGTGTAGTCTACATAAACATTTATGTAGACTAAGGCGAAAATAAGGGCAATGCAAATAGCGTTGCCCTTATTTTCGCCGTAGTCTGTGTAAATATTTACGTAGACTACACGTGCCCAAATAGGGAACGCAAATGGCAGCGCCCATGGGCACCGCCATTTGCGTATGTGCTTTTTTTTTTTTCCAAAGTAGCCGTGATAGGCTACGTAAAGATTTACGTAGCCTATCATGGTGTTTTTTGAAAATCTAGCCGTGATAGGCTACGTAAATCTACCACGTTTGTTGTTGTTGTTGTTGTTTTACTTGGGAATGGTGGTGGCAGCAGCTGGTCAGAAGACCGGCCACCGCCGCCACCACCGAACCACTGCCAAACCGCCGCCAGGAGCCACCGCCGCCAGGGACATTTGACCAAGGTAAGTCCCATCCCGGGGGGTGGCGGGGGGGGGTGGCAGACCATTTCTCCACCAATTTCAGGGGCCGAATGCGTTGGCATTCGGCCTCCCAGAGATTCGTGGAGAAATTCTCCGACATTCCTACCTGGGGCGGATCTTCCGGGTGGCGGCGGCTCCGGTGACGGCTCCGGCAGCTGTTTGGCGGTGGCGGCTGTGGCAGCCGGTCTTCCGACCGGCTGCCGCCGCCATCATTTCCCGTGTAAAAAAAAAAAAAGACGTGATAGGCTACGTAAATCTTTACGTAGCCTATCACATCTGACTTTAAAAAAAAAACACATGTGTGCACGCAAACACATGTATACGCAAAATATTTACGTAGACTAAGATGGGCCAAAATAAAGAACGCAAATGGTGGCGGCCATAGACGCCGCTATTTGCGTACGCGCGTGTGTGTGTGTTTTTAAAGTCAGACGTGATAGGCTATGTAAAGATTTACGTAGCCTATCACGGCTGACTACAGGGACGCAGAATCCCTGTGGGGCACAGCCGGACGGGCAGGATTCCAGGGGGCAGGTGCGGAGCGCCTCCCCCCCCATCAACATAATCTGCAAAAGGTAAGTCACTTTCATACATCCCTACTTACTTCTGATTAGACTCGAGATCACCATGCAAGTCTGGAACCCTCAGGTAAGTAGGGATGTACGAAAGTGACTTACCTTTCGCGGATTATGTTGATGGTGGGGGGGGAGGCATTCCGTCCCTCTCCCCGGAATCCTGGCTGGGGGGGGAGGCGCTCCGTTCCTCCCCCCTCCCGGAATCCTCAAACGGCCGGCTGTGCTCTGCGGCAGCTCCGCAAAGCAGCCGGCCAGGCCCGGCTCAGCCAGGCCAGAGCCATCCGCAGGCGGATTTCCGGCCGTGGAGGGCTCTGGGTAAAAACAAAAACAAAAACAGTGGATACGGCCACGCCATTTGCGTTCCTTTTTTTTTACCATCTTAATCTACGTAAATATTGACGTAGACAATGATGGTGAAAATCAAGGGGAACGCAAATAGAGTAGCAGGCGCCATTCGCGTCTCCTTTTGATTCCCTGTTTTAGCCTACGTAAATATTTACATAGGCTAAAACAGTGAATGAAAAAGGGACGCAAATGGCACCCACTACGCTATTGGCGTTCCCCTTGATTTTCACCATCATAGTGTAAGTAAATATTTATATAGATTAAGACGGCCAAAAAGAAGGAACGCAAATGGCGGCAGCCATATCCACTGCCATTTGCGTATGAGTTTTTTTTATTTCAACCCACCCCCAACCATGATAGGCTATGTAAAGATTTACATAGCCTATCACGTCTTTTTTTTCTTTTTTTTAAACCTATCCATGATAGGCTACATAAATCTTTACGTAGCCTATCACGTCTTCTTCTTTTTTTCCCCACAAGCCTGGAAATGGTGGCGGTGGCAGCCAGTCGGAAGACTGGCCGCCGCCACCGCCGCCGCAGGAGCAGCTGCCGGAGCTGCCACCAGAGCTGCCGCCGCCCAGAAGATCCGCCCCAGGTAAGTCTTGTCCTGGGGGGGATCCATGGGGGGGGCGGGGGGGCAGGCCGTTCCGCCACGGAGTTCGGGGGGCCGAATGCACTGGCATTCGGTCTCACCGAGAGCTGTGGCGGAATTCTCTGACATCCCTACGGCTAAGCCCCATTCAACTTGAAAAGGTGCTCTGAAACAAATGAGGATGTTGCTTCTGAGGAGGGGTGAGTGATCAGATGTGTCTCCCTTCACTGCAGGGAGGCATTTGACCCTCTTCTCCCTCCGACTGAGAAATGCAGAGGGAGGAGATGGAATCGACAGGCATTTGTCTGTATTTGTCCCAGGGGTAGGCTAATGGTACCTGACATTAGCGTATCACCCTCCAGAGAGCTGCTCCACAATTCGGCCAGGATTGGAGGTAAGTGATCCCGTTCCGCTGCAGAATCTGGAGGTCAGATTCTCTGGAATCTGGCCTCACTTGAGTCTGCAGCAGAATTCTCTGACAACCCTAAAATTAACCAGCCCTGCATCCATTCTAGAATAGTTTCCTGCTGCAACAAAAATAATGGTTCAGAACAAGATTATGGGAGGAGAAGAATCTTTCCCCATTCTTAGCACTCAAGGTCATCTTTTGTTTTGATCATGAGATGCTCTTTTGTATTCAGATCAGGCCTCCATAAAATAATGTGGCTTTTGGGAAGAAAGATGCAGCCCAGCAAGCCAGCACTGGAGGCCAAGATGGAGAAGACCTGCACAGCCACCATGTATTTCCCCTTGGTGCTCAGGTAGGTGGGCACAAAGGACACCCAAACACTGCAAAAGACCAGCATGCTGAAGGTGATCAGTTTGGCTTCATTGAAAGCCCCAGGCAGCTTCCTGGCTAGGAAAGCCACTGTGAAGCAGATGGCAGCCAGGAAGCCCATGTAGCCAAGGGCAGTGTAAAACATGGTGACCGATCCTTCGTTGCATTGCAGGGTGATCTGCCCAGGCTGGGAGTGCATGTCCGAGTCGGGGAAGGGTGGAGAAATCCCTAGCCAGATAATGCAGATGACAACTTGGACACCAAAACAAGAAAGGATAATGACATTGGCCAAACTCTTTCCCAGCCATCTTCTCACCCCATTCCCTGGCTTAGTGGCCAGGAAGGCCAGCACCACAGTGATTGTTTTGGCCAACACAGAAGACACAGCAACCGAGAAGATGATGCTGAAGGTCGTTTGTCGGAGAAGGCACGTCACTTTCCTTGGCTGGCCAATGAATAGGAAAGAGGAGGAAAAGGACATGAAGAGGGAGACAAGGAGAAGGTAGGAGAGGTCCCGGTTGTTGGCTTTGACTAGAGGAGTTTCAAAGTATTTAATGAAGATTCCCAACACGAATCCTGTGGTTAAGCACAAGAATAGAGCAAAGGAAGCCAGGGTGACCCCCAACGGTTCTTCATAGGACAGGAAGGTTATAATCTTGGGGACACATTGATCTCGGTCCTGGCTAGGCTGCTGATGCGCTGGGCACTTGTTGCAACGGTCTGCATCTGAGAAGAAGAGTGACTTCGTTTTCACTAACATCAATATACCTCCACAACAGTCTCTTACTCTTTTCTATTTCATTATGTGGACGAAACATGGCAAGATGGGAGCGAGAATGTTGAGTAGGGATGAAGAGAGGCAAAAGCTCAGTGGGAGAGGACATCCCTTCTGGACGCTCTTGGTTAAGATGATGGGCTTTGCACGTGCAAATGTGAACATTCCAATATGATGTCACCAGTGAGTTCAGTGCAAACACAGCTTAGCGTAAGATGGGAACGATCGAAAAAATATTCATGTATTACATTTAAATCGTTGAATGTTGAAGGGCTAATTGATGGTTGTGTTGACCTTGAAAAACTGAGCTCCCTCAGCTGTGGCTGTGTGGCAGTGAATGGCCCAAGGCAGTAAGCCCCCGCTCTGAGGAAGGATTTGAACTCAGGCCTCACCATTTCAAATCTGACACTTATCATCAGCCTGGCTAGTCCTGAGAGACCTCATAAGTGAGGCAGTTCCATGCCAGAAATAGCCATTTTCAGAAAACCTTACCTTACCCTCTGATGAACCCTATATTTTGATGTACCAGCTTGGGTGTCTGCAATTGGGCACCCCTCCGAAGGTCCTGAATAGACACAGATCTTGGGTTTTATTTCCAAATTCACATTCCCATGTCGATACGCCCCACTCTTTTTCTTTACATTAACCCAACTAGTTGGACCTGGCTAGTTCTTTTGTAATTCAGTTTCAGAATCATTAAGCATCCTCAAAATATCTTTCTGGTTGCCTCCTTAATATCATAAATGGTGAATCTATTTCCAGTGGCCCCCTGAAAAATCTGTCTTGGTGAAGAGGTTGGCTTTGAATATTCTCACACTCCGTTAAGGAGGTGAAGCTTCACCCTAAGTCTGTGTCCCTTTGGAACCATGTGATTCAGGAGTCCAGAGATGCTCTGCAAGGATGTAGAGCTTTTCCACATGAGAACAGTTTTTATGACACTTCAATCCCTTCTCGTGGTGATGACACACTAACAAAATCCAAGGCCTACAGTTATTTGCATGTGGGTCATCATAATTAGTTGAAAGATTAAATAAAAATAATCATATATACAAGGCATTTAGCAGAATGGGTCAAACCATCATTAAAACCAGACTCATTTTACAGGCTGGAATGGCTGAACAAATGAGAATGCTTCATGCAAGCCTCCATTCCAAGGACAGGGTGCCACGACCAAAAAGCCCCCCTCTCTGAGGGGGAAACATACCTAATTTCAGATGGTAGGGAGAACTGGAAGAGAGCCTTCCTTTATAAGCATAATGTTTGGCAAGCTCCAAAATTGCCCCCATTTCCGTTTCTTGTGAGGTCACCCACCTTCCTGCGTGGAGATTGACCCTTCCGCACATGGCGCACAGGCATAGCAGCAAGGCGGCTCTCCTTCCTGGACCTCCTTGGCATATCCGGGGCGACAGCTCTCGACACACCTGGAACGAGGCACCGTCTGGCAACAAAGACAAGGAGCACCAAGGAACAACTATTAGGTGCATTTGGCTCTGTGGAGGAGTCCTGGGGAAGGAATTGTTCTGTCTGGTTCCTCCTGCCTATTCTGGGTAGGAGTTGAAATGTACCAGCACCTTGATTTGCACCCTGGAGCTCACTGGGAACCAGTGAAACTCTCTCTCTCTCTCTCTCTCTCTCTCTCTCTCTCTCTCACCCTTTTTTATAGGACCTTAGTGTAATATATTAAAAACTCTCTTGTCAGTGAAGTCCATCAACTGTTATGGGTCTTTAGTTGAGTAACGGAATTTGGTGAAGAATAAAGGCAGAAGCTGGGGTAGGGGAAGAAAATTACAGTAAACCCAGGATGTGTCCCTCCTTGTGGATAGCATAACTGCATCCTGTGCTGGTGCTAGGCTTGGGAGCAGTGAATCAGTTCGTCTCTGGAGGGACTGAATTCTCTCTCTCTCTCTGCAAAGTAGGGTGTGTGTGTGTGTGGGGGGGGGCTTCACTGAAGTCAGCCATTTACATGGGGAGTCACTGTATTCTTTCTCCTCCCTCAGCACAGTCTATGCTCGCACTGAGCTTCTCGTAAGCCAGCCAAGAAAAGTCTCCTGGTCCTTTCAGCCCTGGTCAATAGGAAGACATGCCGGAGGAGGGGAAGGGGGGAGGAGCAATTGTAATTCTCCTGCTCTTCTCCATGCCTTTTTCTTCTGGGGGGGTATCTCCACAAACAATTGACTCAGAGCTGGCTACGTTTGGAGGTTCTTAGGGATAATTGAAGTTGTGGCCATCCAGCAGTCAGCCTTGACTTTATCACCCAAAAAACTGGATTTCTTGAGACTGCTTATAGTCCGATTCTTTTCCTTAAGTCAGGCTCTGTGTGATATAGTTGTTGTGTGTCCGAACCCCTGCACTTACATCGGTATGCTAGCCGGGTATGCTGGCCCTGGCCGGGGGAGTACCTTTCACCATGACACCAGTCAAGAGGTGTTTCCTCTCCCTGTGTTTTCCAGCACCAACATATGTGTGTCTACTCAGAAGTAGCTCCCATGGTGGTCAATGAGGCTTGTTCCTGAAATGTGTACTCCCGACGTTACTGAGAATCCAATGAATTAAAATATCACTTTAAAGAGCCTGAATGTCAAAGTTTCCAAGCTTTGGAGCTTCAATGGATGGCAACAGGACGGGGGGAACACTGTGTTGCGATAATGATTGCTGTTAAGTAATTAAAACGAGGAGTGGGGAGAGAAAAGAAGAGTGATTTCTGTGAAGACATAGGAGGGAACCTCCCAGGTATTGTATTGCAGGAGAAAGGGGAGGGAGAGCCTGGGGGAGAGATGAAGTCGCACCAGCCTGCGGTGCTATGAGAAAGCTCCGTTTTACAGGGCAATTCTGCACCGGTTTGCTCAACAGTCAGTCCCATTAAGCTCAATGGGCTTTACTGCCACATCGGTGTCCTAAGAGTCCAGCCATTATTCAGTGAATTATTCATGCTGAATTGATGTCACAGGCCATTAAATGAAATAAGTTTTTCCCCTTACCTTCGAAAGCCGAGAGGGCCACACCACGGCGTTGGGGTTAATGGTGAGCTTTATGTCAGGGGGCGCCTGTCCCTCTAGACTCCCCACTGTAACCCTGGCATGAGTCTGGTTGGGCAACTGCACCCAGTTCACGAGGTCAAAGTCAGCTGCCAGCTCTGCGTTCTCTTCCAAAGACAGTCGGTCCATGGAAGCATTGTAAAACTTTTCCAGGAAAACATGAAGCTAGAATGACAGAGAAAACACCCAGAAAGGAAGCAAAACCTAGGAGGGCACATTTATTGAAAGCTATCCATAAGTCATAACCCAGAGCTTATAGCCGAGGGCCCAATTTAAATGGAAACCGAATGAAAGGCGCTTTCTGTTCACATCCTGATTTTGTGCCTCAGTGGCACATGCAACATGCAGAGTAGGCCCTACCTAGAAACCCGCTTTCCCGGGTCATGCTCCCCTGCTCAGGGAAGTTGAATGGGAGCACTGAATTGAGCACCTGTAGTTTCCCCCACACCTCTCTCCCCGCCTCCACTATGGGGATATTGCGGATGCTGGAAGCAGCGCTACTGTGCCACTCTGGAGGAGACCCAAGGGCTACAAGCTGTGAAAGGGAAAGCAGCTTTTGTGCTACCATAAATGCCTGGAATGGTGCAGCTGTGATATTGTGAATGGGGAAAAGAGGGAGGGGGAGGGGTGGCCCCACTCCTTGGCCAGATCCCTGCCAGGTCACATCCAGGGCACAGAAGCAGGCCTGCCCGGGATGTCAGGGGGAGGGGATGGGGTGCTCTGCAGCAGGATTGCATGAGACATGCTTTTAAGGAAGAAAGAGTCACTGAAAGGACTGTCCTAAAATGCGCCTTTTCCAGAGGGAGCTGGCAGGGTTGCTGCAGATTGGCATTCAACCATCACGAAGGACCCTAGTGTCACTCCACACTGAATCAGCTAAATGTTGCAACAAACCGTTTTGATCAGGGGGGAATAAACTCTCCCCAGTGAAGTAGCAAGCACTGATCCGAACTACACAAGGAGTCTGTGTAACGCTCAGCACAAGAAGAATCAAGCCATGGTAAAATCGTTGCCATCCAAAATACATAAATCCAAACACAAAGACATGTAACAGAACAGTTCTGTTCTCTTGGTGTTCTAGAGAGGAGAGATAGCATTAGCCAAAATACGTTGCTTCATCATAACAGGCATTTGTGTGTTCGTGGCGGGCAGTTGTGCAGGTACTCAGTCAGACATCCAGACTGAGGTCCTAGGTTTTACTAGACGGAGACCTGAGCAGAACGCAACAACAGAGCAATAATATAACACAGCTCTGGCTTCTGCCCCAAGGGTTCCCTGAGCCAGCAGATAGAACAGGACAGGCAGAGACAGAGAGAGCTCCCCTGTCTGAGAGGACTCCTGGGAAGACGGGCCCTCGCTCAAGTGGTGGCCGGGCGATCCTGTGGAATGGGACTCAGCAGAGACATACTTGGGAATGAGGGAAGTCCAGCTACAGCTAAGAAGGATGGCTCTCTTTCAGGGCACCAAGGATCAGCCACTGGATGGGGGATTGTTCTGACGTCACAGTAGTGCGCAAAAGTATACACATCCACCAGGAGCCCCACAAACTGGATTTACCTCAGAATTGGCCAGAATTTGACCTCACTACTATATTTGAGTCTGGATCCAGGATAATGATTTCAGAGTTCAACCATGGGCTGCTATATGCTGTGGATGTGCAGGAAAAATAAAGAGCAATACCTGCCATGGCTGTAAGGTTTCTAGTTCCAGCCTGTCTCCTCCACCCACCCTCAACATCCACTTCAGTCTCGAGGAATCTGCAGCATCTAAGGCATGGGCCACAGCTTGCACACTGTTGTATGCACTGTAGCCATCTTGAGACAGGGCTCTCTCAGTCTCCCCCTGGGGCACCGTCTCCAGTTTCCCTCTCTCTACGCATTTTGTCCAGGCTTTTACGGACAAGGCATGCTTGGAATAGAAACAATGAAATGCTTTACCAAAAAACTCTCCAAGAGAAGAGGAAAATGGTTGATGGTAGTCATATTTTGTTCTTTTTTTGTTCTTCATTGCAAAGAACAATGAGCCATGGAAGGACTTGAACGTATGAGAGTCATAATTAAGCAGCACGTTAACGTCCTGACAAGCTGTTGTGATCCAGACCTTTGTCCCAATGTCATGTGGTACAATCAATGGAACAGGTGTGTTGAATGAGTCACAATAGTAAAGAAATACAGTGACTTTTGTACTCCAGACAGAGTATACTTCCTCATGGAACATTTCTGGTGGGGGCCTTGGTGGTACTCTTCTTGAGAAGGCAACGCAAATCCCACCGCTGAGCAACAGGGGTGTCAAAGCACTGATGAACCTCTCTCCATTGTCATTGTCTGGTGCAAAGAGACCAATCCAGGTCCATCCAAAATACAGGAGCAGTTGGACAAAACCCGGGTACTGGGCTTCTTCCTTTGGGGCCATCCGGTAGATAAAAGGGAACTGAGTTTTGGCATTCGGAGCATGAGCAGCGAAGCCATAACTGATCTAGTGAGGAAAGGAGGAGACCAGTGCTTTGTTTTGTTTTCAGCATGAAGTTCAGATACTTATTCACCTGAGATTGTGAATATCCAACCAAGGGCTGGTCATTGCGATGGGTCTGTGATGCATGCAGTGGGCAGGAGAGGTACCAAAACATCTCAAGGGCCGTTTGCAATATAGCCAAAAAAACCTAGCATACGCAAATGGCGGCGGCCTCCATTTGCGTACCCTATTTTTCGCTGTTCTAGCCCACGTAAATATTTATGTAGGCTATTACGGCGAAAAAAAGGAGTCTGCAAATAGCCAATGAGTTGGACGTTAGGGATGGGGGCAGCCTCTTTTGTGAGGCTGGTGTTCAGCATGACAAACCTCTCATCCCTCCCTTCACTGCTGGATTGTAGAACAACTCCCACCCTCCCTTCCCAGTAGTGCTTTAGGGAGACCCACCCTGTCACCACAGCAGAGACCAGGATGGTCCTAGCTCTTTTTCCTGGAGGTTGTTGATCTACTTCCAACTGACATACCTGTGGGATTTTGTAGATAGCAGACATGGTTGAAATATGGATGGAGATGTCAGATTCTGCCCCTTCCAGAATGGCCAGCAGATTAGCCCGTCCTCCACAGCTGTAGTTTGGAACGTTGGTTGCTCCACCAACAAGCAGGTCTAGCATGGCCTCAGAGGTCATTCTCCCATCGAAATGGGTCTCATAGACATTGTAGCCCAGGGTGATGTTGGGCAGGAGCCTGGGATTCTGACTGATCTCATGAATGGCAAACAGGAAGGACAGGATGTGCCAGTATCTGAACCTTTCTATACTGTAGATGATGATGATGTTCAATAAAAATACAATATCATGTTCTTTGCATTATACATCTAAGGGCCTCAGAAGAACTGATCCCCTGTTTAGCTTGGAAAATTGCAGGTAAGACATCATAGCAGTGTATAAAATTATGCATGGAGAGGAAATGCTAGAACCTCTTCAGTGAACAGAGTGAAACTATGGCATTTGCTGGCCATAGTTGTCGTGAGTTGTCGTGACAGCAGTCAGCTTGGCTTTAAAGCAGAGATTAGGCAAATCCATGGGCTGCCCATGGTTACGACTAGGGATGAAGGAGAATTCCGCCATGGACCCCACTGAGGCTGGATTGATTCCAAAGAATCTGTCCTCCGGGTCCGTGGCAGAACAGCATCACTCACCTCCACCTCCACCTCCACCTCCCTCTGGGACCACCTGTAGTCGGATCCTGCCCTCTTTGATCCCATGGAGCCTGCTGCCGGCTCCGTATCGCTGGCAATATGGCCGGCTGCCACTGCTGTCCTGTATCGCTTGCTGAGTGAGGGCTGACTCCAGATGCAAATGGCTGCAATTAGCTTAACCGGAGGGCTTTACAGCCACAAATGGAGTAGCGGACACCATTTGCATCTGGAGTAAGCCCTCACTCAGCCAGCGGCAGCGATACAGCGTGGCAATGGCCGCTGGCCATATCTCCAGCAATACGGAGCTGGCAGCTGGATCCAAGGAATCAGCATGGAGCGGAGCTGGCAGAAGAGGATGCGGGTTGGAGGGACGGATCACCGCCCCCCACCCTGGGGAGATTCCTTGCCAGGGCGAAAGGTAGGGAATCTTCCCATCCCTAGCTATGACTCCTTGTGGCTATAAGTTACCTCCGTGTCAGAGGCAGGTTGCCTCTGAAAACCAGTTGCTGGGGAACATGAGTGGAAGGGTGCTGGGCACTCAGGCCATTCGTCTCTCAGAAGAGCTGATCCCCATTCATGAAAGTTGGGGACTTACTACAAAGGTTGTTGCTGGGAGGTGGCAGCATGGTGTTAAAGGAGAGAGCTGTGGGCCACGTTGCTTTCAGTTGTGGTGGAGGATGCTCTCTCCCATTGCCAATGTAAAAAGAAAATTCAACTTCCAGTCCAGTTGGCTTTTGTGCATAGCAGTCTTTTCCACAGAAGTGCTGTGGATGAAAACACTGGCCTCCAAAATTAATTTAGTAAGAGGAACATGGTATCGTCCCCCATCCAGAATGCTCAGAGTGATCTTGAAATGGAAAATGAAATCCAAGAGTGAAATCAAACAAGGAAGTGTTGTAATTATGGGTGACTACAATTAAAACTCATGTTGACTGGATAAATTGAGGTCATGAGCCCACTGACATCACTGAAGATTTTGAAGCAGGTGGTAAGGAGGCTGTTATTCTTGCAGGCCTTCCCTTTTTAGGACTCTGGTTCCTTTAGCTGACTTTTGTATCCCGGTTTTAAGCAGGGTTGTTTTAAGCTGTTTTATTGTTGTGTTTTTTAAAAATTGTTTTTAGTTCAAAGTGCTTTTTAATTATATGTTGTTTGTATATGTTTGTATGATTTGATGTAAATAGTTTTAAACTTTGTATATTGTATTTTAATGTTTTAACTTTTGTAAACTGCCCAAGGTACTTCGGCTATGGGGCAGTATAGAAATGTAATGAATAAATAAATAATAAATTGATAAATGTATTTAGTTCCAGTCATGACAAAGGGATTACAGTTCTTGATCCCCTAAACGACTGCATCCTAGAACAGTAGGTCATGGAACTCACCAGAAGGGAGGTGACCCTAGATGGAATCCTAACTGGTGTCACCCAGGATAGTACAAGATATAAATATTGTTGAATTAATTGGCAACAGTGAACACAGTGTTATCAGATTTAATATATATTTAAGTGGGAAATTGCCAACACAACCACATCATTGGACTTCTCTAAAATGACAGAAGTGGTAAAAAGGAAGTTGAAAGGGGAAGACAAGAGGATTAAAACCCTTCAAAATGCTTGGAAATTACTCAAAGCCACAATAACAGAAGCTGAGTTAGAAAGTCTACCACATATTAGGAAAGGTAGTAGGAAGTTCAAGAAGTCCACAAAGATGATCAGGGGACTGGAAACAAAGCCTTTGAGGAAAGACAGAAAGAACTGGACATATTTAGCCTTGAGAAGAGAAGACTGAGGGGAGATAGGATAGTACTCTTCAAGTACTTGAAAGGTTGTCACAGAGAGGAAGGCCAGGATCTCTTCTCGATCATCCCAGAGTGCAGGACATGGAAGAATGGGCTCATGTGACAGGAAGCTAGAAAAACTTCCTGACTGTTAGAGCAATACAACAATGGAACCAATGACCTAGGGAAGTGGGGGGCTCTCCCACACTGAAGGCATTCAAGGTGAAGTTGGAAAGCTATCTGTCAGGGATGCTTTGACTTTGATTCTTGCATTGAGCAGGGGGTTGCACTCAATGGTCTTATAGGGCATTCCAACCCTACTATTCTATCTTTCTATGGAAATTCTGTACTCTTTCTGTTCTAGAGAGGAGAGATAAGTTTCAGCAGAAATATGTTGTTTCATCATAACAGGTGTGTGTGTGTGTGCATGCTTGAGTGCATGCATGTGCGTGTGTGTGTTGGGGGTGGGGAGGGGAGTAGCTTCCCAGATATCCAAAATAAAGTCCCAGGTTTTACTAGGAGGAGACTTGAGCCAGAACTCAATAAATGAGAAATAATATAACACAGCTCTGGCTTCTATCCTAAGGGTTACCTGAGCCAGGAGATAGAACAGGACACGTAGAGACAGAGAGAGCTCTCATTTCTGAGAGGACTTCTGTGAAGATGGGTCCTCCCTCATGTGGTGGTGGGGCGATCCTGTGGAATGGGACTCAGTAGAGACAGAGAGCTTCGGCTATTGGCTGGTATAGATATAAATAAATAAATAAATAAATAAATAAATAAATTTGGGGATGAGTAGTGAGGACTATATTTGAGTCTGGATCTAGGATAATGATTTCAGAGTTGGATAACAGATGGCTATTTGCTGTGGATGTGCAGGGAAAATAAAGAGGAATAACTGCCATAGCTGTAGCATTTGAAGTTGCAGACTCTCTCCTCCACCCACCCTCAACATCCACTTCGATCTTGAGGAATATGCAGCATGCCAGCATCTAAGGCATGGGCCACAGCTTGCATATTTACTGTAGCCATCTTGAGACAGGGCTCTCTCTGTCTCCCCCTAGGGCAGCGTTTCCAGTTTCTCTCTCTTTATGCGTCTCGTCCAGACTTTCATGGACAAGGCATGCTTGGAATAGAAACAATGAAATGCTTTCTCCCAAAACTCTTCAAGGACAGAGGAAGGTGGTTGATAGTAGTCATGTTTTGTTCTTTTTTGGGTCTTCATTGCAAAGGACAAGGAGCCGTGGAAGGACTTGAAGAGATGAGAGTCATAAATAAGCTGCATGTTAATGTCCTGAGAAGCTGTTGTGATACATGTCCATCCAAAATACAGGAGCAGTTGGACAACCCCCATGTACTGGTTTTTTTCCTTTGGGGCCATGCGGTAGATAAAAGGGAACTGAGTTTTGGCCTTCAGAACATGAGCAGCAAAGCCATAACTGATCTAGTGAGAAAAGGAGACCAGTGTTTTGTTCTGCTTTCATCTTAAAGTTCCGATACTTATCAGCCTGACATTTTCAATATCTGACCAAGGGCCGGTCATTACGATGGGTTTGTGATGTATGTGGTGGGCAGGAGAGGTGCCGAAAGATCTCAAGGACCATTTGCAGTGTACCTTCACTTTGGCTGAGTTGCTCAAAGAGGTACGTTATAAATTTGTGAGCCTCCCAGAGAGCTTCAGCTATTGGGTGGTATGGAAGTGAAATAAATAAAGAAAATAGGTAGGTTGAGACCCTTGTGTGATCCCTGTATCTACCCTTCGGCTGATTTGCTCAGAGAGGTACACTGCAACCGCTGTGGGGTCCTTGCCCCAGACACTTTCCAAAAGACAGCATCTCAAAGGCTGCGTTCTTTCCCCCATAGGAGCCAAAGGTAGCCTTTCCCCTAATCAAAAGAGTGCTCCTGCTAATTGTATGAGATGTGTGTTAATCTTTCTCCCTGTAATGCTCAGGATCAGACTGGGCTGTCCCATCTGAAGGCCCATGTTTAGTTAAAGGGCAGGTTCAGGTAGCTTTGTTATTTTATTTTTACCTTGAAGTGTCATCTCCAAAGACTGTTCTGTTCTGCTGTGTGTTGTACCTTTCCCCTTTCCATTTGGCAAATACAGTACCACCTCTCTCCATAGAATGTGTGTCTTTGTTCCAGTTAAGCCTTGGTCCTAAGTACAGAGCATCCCTTTTGGTTGTTGTTGCTACTGTTGAAATTTTCACTCCTGGGGACAGGTGTGGTGGTTTGAACCCCTTATTCCCTGAGCCTTTAGGGTGTCCTGCAGGGCCTGGACAGACCCCTGGATCAGGCTGAGTTGGACGTTAGGGATAGGGGAAGCCTCTTCAGCTAGGCTGGTGTTCAGCACGAGAAACCTCTCCTCCTCCCCGCTTTCACTGCTGCTGGGTGATAGAACAACTCCCTCCCTCGATTCCCACCACTGCTTTAGAGAGGCCACCCCTTTCACCCTGGGCAGTGACCAGGATGGTCTCAGCTGTTCTTCCTGGAGGTTGTTGACCTACTTGCTGCTGACATACCTGTGGGATCTTGTAGATCCCCGACATGGTTGAAATCTGGATGGATGTGTCAGATTCAGCCCCTTCCAGAATGGCCAGCAGGTTATTCCATCCTCCACAGCTGTAGTTTGGTACGTTGGTTGCTCCACCAGCAAGCAGGTCCAGCATGGCATCAGAGGTCATTCTCCCATGGAAATGGGTCTTATAGATGTTGTAGCCCAGGGTGATGTTGGGCAAGAGCCTGGGATTCTGACTGATCTCATGAATGGCAAACAGGAAGGACAGGATGTGCCAGTATCTGACCTTCCTTACACTGCAGATGATGATGATGATGATGATGATGATGATGATGATGATGTTCAATGAAAATACAGTGTCATGTTCTTTGCATTATACATCTAAGGGCCTCATCAGGCAATATCAGTCTCAGAAGACCTGAACCCCTCTTTAGCTTAGAAACATGCAAGTTTGCCATGATAGAGAGGCATAAAATTAAACATGGAGATGCTTGAACCTGGGGTCATCCCATGAAGCGGATTGGTGGAGACTCAGGACAGGCAAAAGGAAGTTGCTCTTCACACAGCACAGGGTTAAACTATGAATGTTGGGGAATTATTTACTACAAAGGTTGATGCTGGGAGGTGGCAGCACGGGGTTAGAGGAGAGAGACCTGTGGGATAGGTGACACAGGTTTCGCTCCTGAAGCTAGCATTTTTCTTCAGTTGCGGTGGAGGATGCTCTCCCATTGCCAGTGTAAAAGGAAAATTCAACTACCAGTTGAGTCGGCTTTTGTTCATAGCAGTCTCTTCCACAGAAGTGGTGTGGATGAAAATACCGGGCCCCCAAACTAATTTCATAATAGGAATGTGCTATCGATTCGTCCCCAAGACCAGAATGCTCAGGGTGATCTTGAAATGGAAAATGAAATCAAAGAGTGAAATCAAACAAGGAAGTGTTGTAATCATGGGTGACTTCATTTAACACTCATGTTGTCTGGATAAATCAAGGTCATGTGCCCACTGACCTCATTGAAGGTTTTGATGCAGGCATTAAGGACCCTATTATTCCAGCAGGCTTTCCCTTTTTAGGACTCTTGTTCCTTTTGCTGACTTTTGTCTCCCGTTTCTAAGCAGTTTTGTTTGAAGCTGTGTTTTATTGTTGGATTTTTTTAAAAAAAAAATTTACGTCAAAGATATTTTTAGTTTCTGTTGTTTGTATATATTCTCCGTATGTTTTTATGTAAATGGAGTTTAAACTTTGTATATTGTATTTTAATGCTTTAACTTTTGTAAAGTGCTCAAAGAGCTTTACCTATGAGGTGGTATAGAAATGTAAAAATAAATAGATAGATAGATGATAGATGATAGATGATAGATAGATAGATGCATGTTCCAATAATGAGAAAGAGGTTAAATTTCTTGATGCCTGAAACAACTGTGCTCTGCAATAGTTGGTTATCGAATTGACAAGAAGGGAGGTGACTCTAGATGGAATCCTAACTGGTGTCGCCCAGGACCTTGTACAACACATAAACGTTCTTGATTCAACTGGCAACAGTGACCACAGTGCTATCAGATTTAACATATATGTAAGGGGAAAATTGCCAAGGAAGTCCAACACAGTCACATCACTTGACTTCTCTCAAATGATGGAACTGGTAAGAAGGAAGTTGAGAGGGGAAGACCAGAGGATGAAATCCCTTCAAAATGCTTGGAAGGTACTGAAGACCACCATCACAGAAGCTTAGTTAGAATGTATAACATAGGAAAGGTAGCACCAAGTCCAAGAGGTCACAAACGTGGCTAATGACCAGTGTCAAGGAAGCTGTTAGAGAAAAGAAAGCTTCTTTCAGAAAATGGAAGTCTTGCCCAACTGAGGAAAACAAGAGGGAGCACAAAGTTGCAGAAAGGTGATGCCAGCAGACAATAAGAGACAAAAAAAGCATTTCAAAGAGCATGTCGCTAATACTATCAAGGCCAACAATAATGATCCTTTACACTTATCAGAAGCAGAAAAACAGCTAGAGAGGCAGCTGGACTGTTGGATGACAATGGAGTCTGAGGAGCATTAAAAGAAGTCTAGAAGATTGCAGAGAAGCTGAATGAATTCTTCTCAGTGGCCTTCACTGCAGACGATATAGCACAGATACCTGTGCCTAGGGATGGCGGAGAATTCTGCCACGGACTCCAGTGAGTCCGTGGCAGAACGGAACAATCCCCTGTGCCACCCTGCGAAACCTCCCCGGGATGGAACCTACTTTTGTCGGCTGGCCGTGGGTGCAAATGGCGGCCCCAGTCTGTGTCTGCCATTTCCCTCATTCCATAAGTATTTACGTAGCCTATCACAGCAAAGAGCAGGGACGCAAATAGCGAACCTTCGGAGGACTGAACCTTCGGAGGACCGAATGCGTTGGCACTCGGTCCCCCGAAGTTTCAGGGAGAAATTCTCCCCCATCCCTAGTTAATAATGGAGTTCAAGAAGTACTGAAGGAAGACAAGGAGATGGCAGAGAAGCTGAATGAATTCTTTTCATCAGTCTTCACTGCAGAAGATATAGGACAAAAACTGGTCCCTGAATTGCGGTTTGCAGGAAGGGAGTCTGAGGAACTGAGGCAAATGGTGGTGACAAAAGAGGAAGTTCTCAATCTTATTGATAAATTGAGAGCAAAGAAATCACTGGACCCAGATGGTATCCATCCTAGAGTTCTCAAAGAACTCAAAGATGAAATTGATGATCTTCTAACAAAAAGACGCAACAGGTTGCGAAGATCAGCCTCTGTCTCAGAGAACTGAACAATGGACATTGTAATGCCAATTTTCAAAGAGGGATCCAAGGGGGATCCAGGAAATTACAGGCTGGATACCTTCATGTCTGTTCTGGGCAAATTGGTTGAAAGCAATATTAAAGATAAAATTAGTATGCATGTAGAAGGAGAAGCCCTACTGAAAAAGAATCAGTGTGGCTTCCGCAAAGGTCAGTCCTGCCTCTCTATCCTTTCAGAGTTCTTTGAGAGTGTCAATAACCAAGTGGACAGGGGTGATGTGGTAGATGTGGTTGACTTGGACTTCCAAAAGGCTTTTGACAAAGTCCCTCACCAAAGACTCCTAGGCAAATAGCAGCCATGGAATCAGAGGAGAGGTCCTCTAATGGATCAGGAACACCTGAAAGAACAGAAAGCAGCCTGTGTCTAATCACAAAGTTGAAAAGCAAAGAGTTGTTTCTTCTTTTGCCTGAAACTATGACAGGGAAGCTTATTTATCCAGTCATATGTCATCACATGAAATAAATGGTGCCTTAATGTTCCTAATACCCCAAATCCACTTTCATAAATCACAACAGGGGAAAGTAAGGAGAGCAAATTACTAGGGATGACCAGGGGTACCTGGATGTATGGGTGGTCTCCAGCAAATGGGAGCAATCCGAATGCAGGTAGGGAAACATTACATCTTATGAAGACATCTTTACTTACTGTTGAAAACTGGTAAATGGCGGCTTGCAAAAGACGTACGGTTCTTGGTTATGTACATATTGGGCAGAAATGACTCCGCTAACAAGCTGATCTCCGGGCCGGTAATAGTTTATTGGTTCATCTTGATCTCGGATCAGGTTCAAGGGGCACTTTGCCTTCTGCCTCCCGCAGGCTGCACAGGGCAGCCACAGCAGCAGGAGCAGTGATATCATTGCGGGTCAGACGACTTGCTGTATCTCCCTTCTGGCTGCTCCTCTGAGCTCGAGGGCCAGGTAACCAGAAGGTGGGAAAGAAAGAATTTAATCCGCTGCCCAGCAAGACTGGAGCTGCAGGATCTTTACAAATAGCGACGGTGTCCAGCTCTGGCTTCGGACCCTAAGGGGACTTCTATTAAACAGGCAGAGTCACCTTAGCAGCCTGCCCCAAAGCCCAAACTCTCAGTGGGACCAGAAATATATTGGGCACCAAATGTTGCAGGCAAGAAATTACCCCAAGTTTTCTCTCTTCTGATGTTTATCGTAATGGTCTCCAAGGCAATCTGCAGAAAAACCTCTGGAGCTTTGGCAAGAATGCCAATAAATCACTATGATTTGGAAACTTCTCAGGGGAGGAGTATTGCCTGTGCCACTCTCTCTGTAGGGCTTTTCGTGCAGGCAGAGAGCAAGAGAAAAACATGTTTGTGAGATCTGACTGATAGCTCCAGTACCTGACAGAGGTCAAGCAGGGAGAAAAGTGAGCATGGTCTGACTTGAACTTGACAAAGTCAGGCCAACACTGACTTTGTCATAAGAACACTGCCATAAGAACCAGGATCAAGAGAACACTTTTGGATGTATTGTACATGAATGAGCACCGACGGCACCATTGTTGCTGCTGACCATTATGAGCACATGAAATGTTTCCTTCTGCTGGGGGAGGGGATACTGCATTAGGGGGCCCAGAGGGCTGCGGAGGACAAGAACTCTGCCCATCGCAGTTCCAGGGCATGAGCAGACTGTAAACTCTGATGGCCAGACAAAAAGCCAAAGGGCCCTAGGGAAAAATGCACCCACAATACACTTCTGGAGGGGGATACAATGGATAGGTGTTTCTATGCTGTCTTGATCTGGAGTCCTGATCCTGTCAGTTCCAGTCATCAGAGTCTTTTGGTTATCAAGCTGAAACAAGCCATTGGGCCAAAGATGACAGTTCCTGGATAGAAAATGGATGCAAAAGATGTATCTACAAAAAAGGTCCACACCTCCCTTCAGGTGACAAAGCCGTTTCCACACCTCGACATCTGTCTGTGTCCCGATGTTAGACGATGGCCGTTCCTCAGGACCACAAATTTCTCTGGGCCGGTAGCTTGCCTCTTCCTCCTTAGAGCACGACCAAAGGAGCCAGCAGCCAGATCTTACAAGCTTCTCTGTGAGATGCCTGCTTCTACCCATGAGCAACGCCTCTCCCCTCCGCTCTCACACCAACAGGCTGATGCACACACAAGAGTAGGGGGGCTTCTCCCTTACCCGACAGGTGCTCGAGACATTTACCCTGGGAATCTCGTGGACCTTGTGGTGGGGGAGTCACCCAACCCTACTGTGACACTCAGGATGACTCACCCTGATCTCTTCCTTGAGGTTGACATAACTGAGCTGGCATAAACAGCTTCGAGGCAGCCTGTGAAATGTCAGCCAGGGTTCAAGGCCTGCTTTGTTAATCATAAACGACTGGTTCAGTTAAACTACACCGGTCTCTAGGCATGTTGGGAACTCTGTGGAGCCCACATCTTCTGCTCACTAACCAGCTCACTACGTAGGCCAGTGCTAGAAGCCTTCGATGTACTTATTGATTTCATTTCTATGCCACCCGATAGCTGAAGCTCTCTGGGCGGTTCATAAAAATTAAAATGACAAAGCGCAGCATGAAACAATATAAAATAGGAAAGCTTGAAACCACAATGGAACAGTACAACCAGAATGAAAACTTTCAGCAATGCAGAGATGTTAAAATAGAGATTTAAAACACCAAAGCTAAAAAACTAGGAAGCTAAAAGGCTAAAATACTGGGAGAATAAAAAGGTCTTCACCTGGCGCCAGGAGGAGTACAACGTAGGTGCCAGGCGAATCACTCTAGGGAGTTCATTCCACAGCAGGGGTGCCATGGCAGAAAAGACCCTGTTCCTGGTAGCCACCCACCTCACTTCCTTTTGCAGGGGCTCATGGAAAAGTACCATGGTGGATGATCTTAGGGTCCAGGCAGGCTCATATGGAAGGAGGAGATCCTTCAGATTACCCGGCCACAAACTGTTAAGGGCTTTGAATGTTAATACGAGCACTTTGAATCAGGCCCAGAAATGGACTGGCAGCCAGTGAAGCTGGAAAAGTACCGGCATAATGTGATCTCATTGGCCAGTCGGACCAGTCCCTGTTATCAATCTTGCTGCTCTCGTCTGGACTAGCTGAAGTTTCCAGACCCACATATAATGCATTGCAGTAGGGATGTACGAAAGGGACTTACCTTGTCCCGCAGCTTTTTTCGTGGTGGAGGGGGAAACGCCCGAAGTTCAGGCGAGGGGAGGGAGGCGTCCTCACCCAGCTGAAATTCAGGCCAGGGGGGGGAGGCTCCCCACCTCGCCCGGCCGAAATTCAGGCGGGGGAGAAGTGCCCCGTCTCCCTGGCCACGAAAGAAAAAGTAAACAAAAAACAAAAACCCCCGTGATAGGCTACGTAACGATTAACATAGCCTATCTCATCTAGATTTCCAAAGTCAGCCATGATAGGCTACGTTAATCGTTACGTAGCCTATCACGGGTTTTTTTGTTTTTTGTTTACTTTTTCTTTTGCGTCCGGGGAGACGGGGCACTTCTTTGGACTTTGGAAAAAAAAATAAAGCGCGTACGCAAAGGGCAGCGGCCCATGGGCGCCACCATTTGCGTTCCTTATTTTGGCACGTCTAGCCTTCGCAAAGATTTACGTAGACTATGGCGAAAATAAGGGAATGCTAAGTCACCCGTGATAGGCTACATGATGATTTACGTAGCCTATCACGGCTGACTTTGGAAATCTAACTGTGATAGGCTATGTAAATCGTCACGTAGCCTATCACGGGTGTGTGTGTTTGTTTGTTTTTTGCTTTCTTATTTTGTAATGGCGGCGGCGGCCAAAACGCCGCCGAAACGCTGCCAGGACCCGCTGCCGAGAGGGACATTCGCTGAAGGTAAGTCCCATCCCGGGGGGCCGGCGGAGAATTTCCCCAACACATTCGGGGGGCCGAATGCCTCGGCGCTCGGCCTCCCGAAGATTCGGGGAGAAATACTCCGCCATCCCTACATTGCAGTAATCCAGGCGAGAGGTCATCAGAGCATGGATAACTGTAGCGAGGCTATTTCTGTCCAAATAAACGCATAGTTGGTATACCAGCCTAAGCTGATCAAAAGTGCTCCATGCCACTGAGCTCATCTGTGCCTCAAGTGACAGTTCTGGGTCCAAGAACACCCCCAAACTATGAACTTGACGCTTTAGGGGGAGTTTAACCCCCTCCAGAATAGGTTGAACATCACCTAGATGAGCATATGAACCACACACTAACAGTACCTCTGTCTTGACTGATTGAGTCTCGGTTTATTGGCCCTCATTCAGTTGAAACAGATCTAAATAATCTGTTTCATTCTAGAGTGCCTGGAGCTGTCCTGCAACCACCCACTCAAGCACCTTGCCCAGGTCTGGCCTAAAATTGTTAATGTCCTCCAGGTCCAAGTTAGGGTTTTTCAGGTGTGTGCTGTTTACTGCCTCTTTCAAAGAGGCTGGCATCACTCCCCCTCTCCAGGAGGAATTTACAACCTCCCAGCCAGACATCCCCACCTGGTTTGATGTCATAAGCCATGAAGGGCAAGATTGAGCATGCAGGTGGTCAACTGGACTTGGCCAAGGACTGTGTCAGCATCCTCAGGACTCAATATCTGTAATTCATCCCCCCAAACTGGACCAGATGGTGCTCTGGACACCTCTGCTCATCGAAATGCATTACTCGTGGTGTCCAATTCCTGATGAATCTGAGCAGCTTTATTTTCAAAGTGTCCTGCAAACTCATCACAGTGTGCTACTGAGGGTTCCACAGTCTCTCTCCTTGGCCCAGAATGTAACAGCCATGAACAACTTGGAAAACCTCCGCTGGATGACACTGAGAAGATGCACTGCTGGTTGATAAGAACTGTCTCTTTGCCACCCTCACTGCCACAGATTAGGCTTGATAATGAGCTCTAACCTCTGTTTGGTCAGACTCAGCACGAGTTTTCCTCCGCCTGCATTCTAGCCATCTCCACACTTGCTTCCTTGCCCTCAGCTCAGATGTACACCAAGGAGCTGGCTGGGCTCTGCTCAGAGGGAGAGGGTGCTTGGGCATGATCGTAGCAACTGCCCGAGTCAACTCTGCATTCCACAGAGCGACCTGGGCTTTGACATGATCACCAGCCATACCAGAAGAAAAATCCCCCAGACCCCTCTGGAATCCATCAGAATCCATTTGCCTGCAGGGGCAGACCATTTTAATAGGTCCCCCACCCTTGCAGAGGGGAAAGGCTGCTGAGAGTCAAAACCTCAGTAGGGAGTGATCTGATCATGACAAGGGGATAGACGTTAATCCCCTCACTCTCAGATCATCATCCTACTGCCCAGTTGAGAAAGCCAGATCAAGTATGTGTCTGGGTACATGTGTTGGCATGATGACATGTTGGGACAGCCCCGTGGTTGTCATGATGGCCATGAAGTCCTGAGCTGCCCTGGATACAGTGTTTCTGGCATGGAAGTCCAGTTTCCCCAGGACCATCGTCCTAGAGGTCCTCAACAACGAGACCACCTCCGTCAGCTCAGGCAGTGAGTCTGATGGGCAGCAGAGTGGGTGATACACCAGCAGAATCCCTAATCCATCCCAGGTACCCAACACAAGGTAGAAACACTCAAGATCTGTACTAGAGTGAACAGGAAGTGGAGAATTGCCAATGAAATCCAATATCTTTGACTTCAAATGGGAAAAAACCTCTTCTAAAATGGGGAAAATGATACAAAAAAGAAGTTGAAATTGGGAGGGGGTCAAGGGGGTTAAATCTTTCCAAAGGTTCCTCAAAACCACAATAAGAGAAGCTCAGCTACAATGTATACCACAGATAAAGTTGCACCACATGCAAAGAATGGTTGAGCACTGTCAAGGAAGCAATTAGAGAAAAGTAGAGTTCCTGAAGAAACTGGAAGTCTTGCCTAAATGGTCAGGAACCAAAAGGAGGACCAAGGGAGGATGAAGAGCTTGCAGGGAAGATGAATAGCGTCTTTCCATCTCTTTGTACTGCAGAAGATGTTGGACAGATACCTGTGTCTGAACGGACGTTCCCGGGAAGGGAGTCTCAGCAAGTCCTTCCTTGATAATTCACACAAAATATCATGCATTTTATCCAAAAACATTGCCACCTATATCCTCTAAAGCAGACATCCCTTTAAATTATCTTATCCTTCCCCCTACAATACAACACTCTAAACTGACTCCAAATCTCCTGAAAAACTCACTGCTCCTTTTGGGCAAGTCTCCTTGCCTCACGTCCCTGTGGCCTCCCTCCATGTTTGTATTTCCTTTGGTGTGGTCCGGATCTAAGGAGAAGCCCCATTCTAAGGATCTCTATTTTAAATACTATTTTTAAACTGATTTGTAGTGGATCCAGGCTCCCTAGTGATAACTAAGCCTCCATTCAGTCTCCCCATCATCAGAATTTCATTGTTGGAAAACTAGCGGGAGAACACCTCAGCCTCTCGGGATTCTTTGTCACGGACTTAAAGTGGCTGTATTGAAGCATGGAAACTTAAAAAGGGAGAGTAGGACAAGAGACCCCTGAGTTTCAATTAACTGAGAAGTTCAACTCTATCTCTTGTGGCTTGAATTTGGATAGAGGCTTCTTTCATAGTAAGAGTTCAATGCTATGGTGCTGGGACAGCATCTCAGGGACCATGGAACATGGTGGATTCCCACTTCTGAGGCCACAGACACTGCTATGCCCTGAGCCCAGCCTGTGCCACAGCACTTTTCTCAGCACTTTAAAAAAAAAAACGCCCCCTGATAGGCTACGTGACGATTCACGTAGCCTATCACGGCTAGATCTGCAAAGTCAGCCATGATAGGCTACGTCAATCGTCACATAGCCTATCACGGGTGACTTTAAAAAAAAAAAAAAAAGCGCGTACGCGAATGGCGGCCCCCATAGGGAGCCGCCATGCGCGTTCCTTATTTAGTCGCTGTAGTCTACGTAAATGTTTACGTACACTACAGCGACCAAATAAGGAACGGGAATGGCGGCTCCCTATGGGGGCCGCCATTATCCGTACGTGCTTTTTTTTTTGTTTAAAGTCACCCGTGATAAGCTACGTGACGATTGACGTAGCCTATCACGGCTGACTTTGCAAATCTAGCCGTGATAGGCTATGTGAATCGTCACGTAGCGTATCAGGGGGCTTTTTTTTTCTTTCTTTGATTGCAATGGCGGCGGCGGCAGCCGGTCAAAAGACCGGCTGCCGCTCCCGCCCCGCTCGAACACCCGCCGAACCGCCGGCCGGACCCGCCACCGGGAGGGACATTTGGTGAAGGTAAGTCCCGTCCCGGGGGGGGCGGGGGGGGTTCGGAGGATTTCTCCCCAAAACGTGTTTGGGGGGACGAACACGTTGGCGCTCGGCCCCCCGAAGTTTCGGGGAGAAATTCTCCGCCAACCCTAGCTGAGAGTCCTTGGCATAGGTGTTGCTAGGTGGTCAACATCATTACATGTTTATTTATTTCTTCATTTATTGCAACATGTGTATACTGCACCACATCCAGACAGATTCCAGAGACAAATACAAAAGATGGACAAAGCATCACGTTAAAATAATGACTATTTCTAAAAAGAAAAAGAATTCTGATAAAACCTTGTCTGGTCAATCAATGAAGGCTTCCTGAAATAAAGACGTTTTCTGGAGGCGCTGGAAACAGCACAATGTTGGTGCCTGCCTGACCTCCAGAGGCAGGGAGTGCCATGGAAAGGGGGCCACCACACTGAAGGCTCTTCTCCTGGTGGGTTCTCTCAGTACTGTCTCTCTTGTAATCTTTGTCTTCACATCATGCTAGCTTCTCACAAGGCCTTGGGTGGTAGACCTGCCCCAGTCTAGACAGCCCCCTAACTTGAAACAGCTTCTTGCCAGCCATGAGAGGCCACTTACCAGAGTCGCAAACAAAGGGATCCGATGACTCTTGTGGAGAATGCTTGTTGTTTATTTGGCATATCTTTCAGCTTAATTGGAATGATCAGAGCCTGTATTTTCCAAATTGTTTCCATTAGGCCTCAGTCTTTTTCAGCCTGAGACCCACAATCATTTGTGCATAACCTTATCATGGCCAAAGTAAAATGTGTGTGAGTGGCAAAAGCCAAAAGTAAGGATGGACAAAAGGACTTTCTCTCTCCCCCTCTTCTCTCTTGCTCATTTTGCCATCCTGTCCTCTCTCTGCCCTATGGAGGGGTGAGGTCAGCTGATAGCGCAGGAAGAGAGTGAACATCCTCTGGGTGTGCTGAGAAAGGAGCCCATTTCTCAGCACACAGAGAGGAAGGGGACATGGTGTGGCAGGACAGCTGACTGGCTGAACTTAGAGGCCTGGCGGGCCAGATCCAGGCTCCAGGCTGGAGTTTCCCCAAGACTGCTCTACACCTGCATCATGTACATGTATAGCTGCCCATTGACTATAACACTTCATGCATAAATGAAGTGGACCCTATGCCATTGAAATGTATGTCATCGTAAATTGATTCAATGAAATTCTTAGGTGCAACTGAATGCAGAGCCTGTATTATTTTATTATTTTATTTATTACATTTATATTCCACCTTTTGTTCCTCCTTAAGGAACCCTTTACACATAATCCTCCTCCTCATCCTCCATTTTATCCTCACAAAAACAACCCTGTGAGGTGGGCTGGGATGAGAGTCTGTGACTGGCCCAAAGTCACCCAGTGAGCTTCAATGGTTCAAAACACTAGCCACGATGCCACACTGGCTCTCATGCCTTCATAGTTCTGTCAATAGATGCCTACTAGACGTATCTAAGAACTTCTCCTCTGGAATGTAACTGCAAAACAAAAAGTATCAGCAAAATGTTGGAAGACTCCATTAAGCATGTGTCCTAGCAATCAAATGTCCATGTTTTCAGGTGGGAATGACACCTTGCAAAGTGTGCACAGAAGTGGCTATCAGAAATCTGGTATCAAGTCTAAGAAAGTCAGGAGTGATTAAAAACCTCTGTGAAGAATACTTGAATACTTCTAAGACAGACCTTGGTTCTTTAGATATGATATCTTATAGCACCTATAAACTTTCTTTTTCTCCCTCTCACTTACTTGCCATGCAAATTCTTTCTTTGGTTGTTTCTGTAACATCCTATACAACAACCTCACTGCTCCTTTCTTGGTAGTCTTCACCAGTTCTAAATTCTTTCACTAACTTAAGCTAATCTGCCCAACACTACATGAGTTCTTTCCATTTTCATAGTGGGAAGGGGCCGTTCCCTTCATGCCCTGTTTGTGGGCTTCCCCTTGGCTAGTGTAAGAAATGCTATGCTGCACAAGGCTTTTGGACACAACCAGCATTGTTCTGCTTATGTTCTTACACTATGCTTATACTTTTCATCTCAGTGTCTTTTGTCTTCCTCACAGCTCTTCCCTTGTCCTAGTTTTTCTTGCTCAATTAATCTCCTGGGTCCAATAGTGGTGGAATATGGAATGTAACTTCTACTGTTAATAAGAATTCATTGTATTGTTTTATTTTATTTATTACATGTCTATACATGTTGTTGTTGTTGTTGTTCAGTCATTCAGTCATGTCCGACTCTTCATGACCCCATGGACCATAGCCCACCAGGCCTTCCTGTCCTGCACTCTCTCCTGGAGCGTGCTCAATTCCATATTCTTTGCATCAGTGATGCTTTCTAGCCATATCATCCTCTGCCATCCCGTTCTCCTTTGCCTTCAGTCTTTCCCAGCATCAGGGTCTTTTCTAGAGAGTTTTCTCTTTGCATTAGTTGGCCAAAATATTTGAGCTTCAGCTTCAGTATCTGTCCTTCCAATGAGCACTCAGGGTTGATTTCCTTTAGGATTGACTGATTTGACCTCCTTGCAGTCCAGGGGACTCGTAAGAGTCTTCTCCATCACCACAGTTCGAAAGCATCAATTCTTCAGCGCTCAGCCTTCCTTATAGTCCAGCTTTCACAGCCATACATTACTACTGGGAAAACCATAGCTTTGATTAGATGGACCTTTGTCGGCAAGGTGATGTCTCTCTGCTTCTTACTATGCTGTCTAGGTTTGCCATAGCTTTCCTCCCAAGGAGCCAGTGTCTTTTAATTTCATGGCTACAGTCACCATCTGCGGTGATCTTGGAGCCCATAAAAATAAAATCTGTCACTGCTTCCATTTCTTCCCCTTCTATATGCCAGGAAGTTATGGGGCCAGATGCCATGATCTTTGTTTTTTTTAATGTTGAGTTTCAAACCAGCTTTTGCACTCTCCTCTTTCACCCTCAACAAGAGGCTCTTGAGATCCTCTTCGCTTTCTGCCATTAGGGTGGTATCATCTGTGTATCTGAGGCTGTTGATAATTCTCCCAGCAATCTTAATTCTGACCTGTGATTCATCCAACCTGGTGTTTCTAATGATGTACTCTGCATATAAGTTAAATAAGCAGGGCGGCAATATGAAGCCTTGTCGTACTCCTTCCCCAATTTTGAACCAATCGGTTGTTCCATGTCTGGTTCTTACTGTTGCTTCTTGACCCCCATACAGGTTTCTCAGGAGACAGGTAAGGTGGTCTGGTACCCCCATCTCTTTAAGAATTTGCCAGTTTGTTGTGATCCACACAATCAAAGTCTTCAGCGTAGTCAATGAAGAAGAGATAGACTTTTTCTGGAATTCTCTTGCTTTCTCCATGATCCAGCAAATTATGGCAATTTGATCTCTAGTTCCGCTATCTCTTCGAAACCCAGCTTGTACTTCCGGTAGTTCTCAGTTTGCATACTGCTGAAGCCTAGCTTGTAGGATTTTGAGCATAACCTTGCTGGCATGTGAAATGAGCGCAATTGTGCAGTAGTTTGAACACTTTTTGGCATTGTCCTTCTTTGGAATTGGAATGTAAACTGACCTTTTCCAGTCTTGTGGCCACTGTTGAGTGTTCCAAATTTGTTGGCATATTGAGCGCA
Organism: Heloderma suspectum; assembly: GCF_057233095.1. Taxonomy (NCBI): domain Eukaryota; kingdom Metazoa; phylum Chordata; class Lepidosauria; order Squamata; family Helodermatidae; genus Heloderma; species Heloderma suspectum. Next base: position 393,289,903 of record NC_139459.1, read on the forward strand.
GCACTTTAACAGCATCATCTTTTAGGATTTTAAATAGCTCAGCTGGAAGACTGTCATCTCCGCTTGCTGTGTTGTTAGTAATGCTTCCTAAGGCCCACTTGACTTCACTCTCAAGGATGTCCGGCTCAAGTTCAGTGACCGCACCATCATTGCTATCAGGGACATTCAGATCTTTCCTGTTTAGTTCTTCTGTGTATTCTTTCCACCTCTTCTTAATCTCATATGCTTCTTTTAGGTCCCTGCCTTCCTTGTTCTTTATCATGACCGTCTTTGCACAAAACCTTCCCTTGATATCTCCAATTTTCTTGACGAGATCTCTAGTCTTTCCCATTCTGTTGTTTTCCTCGATTTCTTTGCATTGTTCATTTAAGAAGGCCTTCTTGTCTCTCCTTGCTATTCTCTGGAAATCTGCATTCAGTTGGGTATATCTTCCCCTTTCTCCCTTGCTTTTCGCTTCCCTTCTTTCGTGAGCTACTTGTAAAGCCTCCTCAGACAGCCACTTGGCTTTCTTGCATTTCTTTTTCTTTGGGATGGATTTCGTTGCTGCCTCCTGAACAATGTTTGGACCTCTGTCCATAGTTCCTCAGGCACTCTGTCTATCAGGTCTAATCCCTGAAATCTATTCCTCACCTCCACTGTATATTCATCAGGGATATGATTGAGGTCATACCTGAATGGTTTAGTGGTTTTCCTTACATTCTTCAATTTAAGCCAAAATTTTGCAACAAGAAGCTCATGGTCTGAGCCACAGTCAGCTCCAGGTCTTGTTTTGACTGACTGTATAGTGCTTCTCCATCTGGGGCTGCAAAGGACATAATCAATCTGATTTCGATATTGACCATCTAGTGATGTCCATGTGTAGAGTCGCCTCTTGTGCTGTTGGAAAAGAGTGTTTGCTATGATCAGCATGTTCTCTTGGCAAACCTCTATTAGCCTTTGTCCTGCTTCATTTTGTACACCAAGGCCATGCTTGCCTGTTATCCCGGTGATTTCTTGACTTCCTACTTTAGCATTCCAATCCCCTATGATGAAAAGGACATCTTTTGTTGGTGTTAGTTCTAAGAGTTTTAGGTCTTCATAGAACCGATCAACCTCAGCTTCTTTGGCCTCAGTGGTTGGGGCATAGACTTGAATTACTGTGATAGTGAATGGTTTGCCTTGGATTCGTACTGAGATCATTCTATCATTTTTAAGATTGTACCCCAATACTGCTTTTCCCACCCTTTTGTTGACTATGAGTGCTACTCCATTTCTTCTAAGGGATTCTTGCCCACAGTAGTAGATATGATGGTCACCTGAATGAAATTTGCCCATGCTTGTCCATTTTAGTTCACTGATTCCCAAGGTGTTGATGTTCAATCTTGCCATCTCCTGTTTGACCACCTCCAGCTTACCTGGAATCATTGATCTGACATTCCAGGTTCCTAAACAATATTGTTCTTTGCGGCATCGGATTGTCTTTTCACCACCAGACACATCCACAGCTGAGTGTCCTTTAGGCTTTGGCCCAGCCGCTTCACGCTTTCTGGCGCTACTTGGAAATTCCCTCTGCTATTCCCCAGTAGTATATTGGACACCTTCTGACCTGAGGGTCTCATCTTCCGGCATCATATCTTTTAGCCTTGTGATACGTTCCATGGGGTTTTCTTGGCAAGAATACTGGAGTGGGTTGCCATTTCCTCCTCCAGTGGACCACATTTTGTCAGAACTTTCTGCCGTGACCTCTCTATCTTGGGTGGCCCAGCACAGTATAGCTTATGGCTTCACTGAGTTACCCAAGCCCCTTTGCCACAACAAGGCAGTTATCCATGAAGGGGATGTCTATACTAGGGATGTACGAATGTCAATTGCCTTTTCACAACTTGGATTTGCAGTGGGGGGGAGGTGCTCCGTCACTCCCCCCGGAATCCTCCCTGGGGTGGCTCTGCTCTGTGGCGGCTCTGTGGAGCTGCCGGCCAGGGCCATCTGCAGCCAGAGTTCCGGCCACGGACGAGCTGCTGCAGATGCAAATGGCGGCCGCCATAGCAGCTGCCATTTGCATCCTGCAAAGCTACCATGATAGGCAACATAAGTATTTATGTAGCCTATCACAGCAAGTCATGAAAAAGAAAAACAGCATACGCAAATGGCGGCGGCTATGGTGGCCGCCATTTGCCTTCCCTATTTTTCGCTGTTTTAGCCTACGTAAATATTTACGTAGGCTATTATGGCAAAAAAAAGGGTAACGCAAATGGCATAGTGGGAGCCATTTGCATTCCCTCCCCCCCATTTTAGCCTATGTAAATATTTACATAGGCTATTACATTTGGGGGGAAAAAGGAACGCAAAGAGCGCCCACTATGCTACTTACGTAGCCTATCGCGGCTAGGATGAAGAAGTGAATGGCAGTTGCAGGGCGGCTGCCATTTGCAAGTCAGCGCAGACGGCAGCAGGTAAGTGCTCCGTTTCGCATGCCTTTTGTGGGTTGGGGGTGTGGGGGCTTTGTTCCGCCATGGATTTCGGGGGGCCGAATGCACTGGCATTCATCCTCACCGAGATCCGTGGCAGAGTTCTGTGACATCCCTAGTCTATATTGCCCAATAGATGAAGCTGTCTGGGCGGTTGACAACAATTGTATTTTATAAGAATGTTTTGCATTGTAATCTCTGTGTTGGAACCGTGTCGTGCTAAATATGCAAAAGCTTCTTTATGTACAAAATGTGTTCTTGGTGCTGGGGCAAAGGAGCTTGCTTATACCTTGAAAGCAAAAACCTCTTGATTTAAGATCTCTCTCTCTCTCTCTTTCTCTCTCTCTCTCTCTCCCTCTCTCTCCCCCCAGGCTGCAGAACCTCTCCTACGACAGGCTGTGGCAGCTGCTGTCAGAGGACTGTATGACCTTCTAAGTGCTGCTCTCAGTATAGAACTAAGGTTTTAATAGGGATGTCAGAGAATTCTGTGACGGATCTCGGTGAGGCCGAATGCCAGTGCATTCAGCCCCCCGAAATCCGTCAGTGAATGAAGCACCCACCCCCTCAACCCATGAAAGGTGCGTGGGACGAATTCCCCCCACTCCCACCCCACTAAAGGCACGCGAAACGCAGTTACCTGCTCCCGTCCGCGCTGCTTTGCGAATGGTGGCCGTCCTGTGGCCATCATTCGCTTCGTCTTCATAGCCATGTTAGGCTACATAAATACTTACATAGCCTATCACAGCTAATGCAGGGACACCATTTGCATCCCTGCAGAGGCTGTGATAGGCTCCATAAGTATTTACGTAGCCTATAACGGCAAGGGGAAAAAAACCCGGCTTATGCAAATGGCAGTGTCTACAGCCATTTGCATACGCTGGGGTTTTCCCCCTGCTGTGATAGGCTATGTAAATATTTATGTAGCCTATCACGGCTCAATACAGGGACGCAAATGGCGGCGGCTACGACAGCTGCCATTTGCATCCCTGCAGGGCTGCCGAGTGGACGGATGTCTGGCTGCGGGTGGCTGGAGTCGGCCGGCAGCTCCGCAGCATGGCTGCGGAACGCAGCCGGCAGGCAGGATTCTGGAGGGAGGACCGGATCGCCTCCCCCCCATTGAGGATTCCAGGGGGAGGGATGGAGCGCCTCCCCGCCCCACACGGATTGCCTGGCGTGGAGCCAGGTAGGTGTTTCATACATCCCAGGGTTTAATTGCTGGGGACTGAGAGAGGATTTCTGTTTCACCTATGAAATGAGGGACCTATGAAGTTCCTGATAAATAGCCAGGCTGGCGAGGAGTGTTGGGCTTGGACTGTGGAGGACGGAACTCTAATCCTTTCTCAGAGCCAAAGTTTACTGCCTTGGGCCATTCACTTCCACTCAGCCTAACTGAATTTAAATGGTTGTTGTGAACACAAACTGAGTATTTATACACACACACAGCACCCTTTACTCTTCTCCACAGCAGAATCAACAGGCTACAGATTGCAGCGCTTCTCCCTGGCACTCTGTAGCGATGGTGCTCCTGACGTGCTACAAGGGAGACTGATCCCAAAGATGCCTCCCTGAGCAAGACACAAAGAGGAAGGCAGCTGGACCCTCCCTGTAGTTCTGGATCAGCCTGGAGCCCACTAGAAACTAACCAGCACTGCCTCCATTCCAGAATAGTTTGCTGCCCCCATGGGAAACAGGAGTTCAGAAACAAATTCTGGCAGCACGAGAATCTTTCCCCATCCTTAGCACTCAGGATCAAGTCATGTTTTGACCATGAGATGCTCCTTTACATTCAGATCAGACCTCAACACAATAATGTAGCACTTCGGAATGAAGATGCAGCCCAGCAAGCCAGCGCTGGAGGCCAAGATGGAGAAGACCTGCACCGCCACCATGGACTTCTCCTTAGTGCGTGGGTAGGTGGGCACAAAGGACACCCAGACACTGCAGAAGATCAGCATGCTAAAAGTGATAATCTTGGCTTCATTGAAGGCCCCAGGCAGCTTCCTTGCTAGGAAAGCCACTGTGAAGCAGATGGCAGCCAGGAAGCCCATGTAGCCAAGGGCAGTGTAAAACATGGTGACAGATCCTTCGTTGCATTGCAGGATGATCTGTCCAGGCTGGGAGTGGATGTCCGAGTCAGGGAAGGGTGGAGAGATGCCCAGCCAGATAATGCAGATGACAACTTGGACACTGGAACAAGAAAGGACAATGGCATTGGCCAAACTCTTTCCCAGCCATTTTCTCACCCCATTCTCTGGCTTAGTGGCCAGGAAGGCCAGCACCACAGTGATCGTTTTGGCCAACACAGAAGACACAGCAACTGAGAAGATGACGCTGAAGGTCATTTCCTTGGCTGGCCAATGAATAGGAAGGAGGATGAAAAGGAAATCAGAAGGGAGACAAGGAGAAGGTAGGAGAGGTCCCGGTTGTTGGCTTTGACTACAGGAGTTTCTAAGTATTTAATGAAGATTCCTGTCACGAATCCTGTGGTTGAACTAGGAGTGCACGAAAGTCACTTACCTGGTCTCGCAGCTTGCTTCGCGGTGCGGGGGAGGCGCTTCACTTCTCCCCCCGAAATTCAGGGAAAATCTTTACATAGACTACAGGGACCAAATAAGGAACGCGAATGGCAGCTCCCTATGCGGGCTGCCATTAGCCTTACGCGCTTTTTTTTTTAAAGTCACCCGTGATAGGCTACGTGACGATTAACGTAGCCTATCACGGCTGACTTTGCAAATCTAGCCGTGATAGGCTATGTTAATCGTTACATAGCCTATCACAGGGGCGTGTTGTTTTTTTTTCTTTTCTTGTAATGGCGGCGGCAGCAGCCGGTCGAAAGACCGGCTGCCACCCCCGCCCCTGACGAAGACCTGCCGAACCGCCACCGGGACCCGCCGCCGGGAGGGACATTCGTGAAAGGTAAGTCCCATCCCGGGGGGGGTGGGGGGCGGAGAATTTCTCCCCAAACAACCTTCAGAGGACCGAATGCGTTGGCGCTCGGCCCCCCGAAGTTTCGGGGAGAAATTCTCCCCCATCCCTAGGTTGAACACAAGAAAAGAGCAAAGGAAGCCAGAGTGATCCCCAAAGGTTCTTCATGGGACAGGAAGGTTATAATCTTGGGGACACATTGATCCTGGTCCTTGCTTGGCTGCTGATGCAATGGTCTGCGTCTGAGAAGAAGAGTGACTTCAGTTTCAGTAACATCAGTCTGACATGCACAGCAGTCTGCTGTCTATTCCATTGGGTGGGGGGACGATGGCAAGTTTAGAGAGAGGATGCTTAGTAGGGATGAAGAGAGACAAGAGCTCTGTGGTAGAAGACATCCTTTGTAGACATGCTCTTGTAAGAGGATGGACTATGCATATGACACATTTAATCCTTAGTCTCATCATGAAGGGAAGGACTTCATTGTAGTGTCACAGGAACATTAACTGCTGCATTCTACCACGTAGGGGTGTACGAACCCTACTCACCTTCATCCGCTGGGAGGTTTGCGGGCAGGGAGGCGATCCGGTGCTCCCCCCAGAATCCTCCCCTGCCAACTCTGCTCCGCAGCATAGCGGACGCCATTTTTGTGCCTCCCTTTTGCCGTGTTAGGCTATGTAAAGATTTATGTAGCCTATAATGGCAAAAAGGAAGGGCACAAATGGCACCATCATGCATCCGCACAGGGGCAGCGGCCAGACCCCGGCAGACTCAGACCTGGCAGTTCCAGGTAGGATCCGGCCGGATCAGACTTCGTGGGGTGGCGGGATGGGGTGGTCCGTTCCACTACGGACTCCGGAGGGGGCGGATTCTAAGAATCTGGCCACATTGGAGTCGGTGGCGGAATTCTTCGCCATCCCTACTACAGCATCACTCACAGCATTGGCCCATGTAACTAGGGATGTACGAAAGTTCCACCACGGATCTCGGGGAGGTGGAATGCCAGCGCATTTGGCCCCCCGAAATCGGTGGCAGAGGCAGAATGGCCCGCCACCCCCTGCCACCCCGGGACAAGACTTACCTTGGGCGGATCTTCCTGGCGGAGGTGGCTCTGGCGGCGGCGGCGCCATTTCCAGTTTAAAACAAAAACAAAAACGTGATAGGCTACGTAAAGATTTACGTAGCCTATCATGAACAGGTTTTAAAAAAACACCATGATAGGCTACGTAAAACTTTATGTATCCTATCACGGCTGACTAAAAAAAAAACACACACGTACGCAAATGGTGGCGGCCATGGCCGCCGCCATTTGTGTTCCTTATTTTGGCACATCTATTTGCGTTCCCCTTCTTTTCGCCATCTTAGTCTACGTAAATGTTTATATAGACTAAGACGTGCCAAAATAAGGAACGCAAATGGCGGCGGCCATGGCCGCCGCCATTTGTGTACGCGTGTTAGTTTGTTTTTTAAGTCAGCCATGATTAGGGATGGCGGAGAATTTCTCCCCAAAACTTTGGGGGGCAGAGCGCCAACTGTTCGGCCCCCCGAACAAGTTTCGGGGAGAAATTCTCCGCACCCCCCCGCCCCCCGCAACCCCCCCGGGACGGGACTTACCTTTGCCGAATGTCCCTCCTGGCGGCGGGTCCGGCCGGCGGTTCGGCGGGTGTTCGTGCGGGGCGGGAGCGGCAGCAGGTCTTTCGACCGGCTGCCGCCGCCGCCATTCCAATAAAAGAAAAAAAAAATGTCCCCGTGATAGGCTACGTGACGATTAACGTAGCCTATCACGGCTAGATTTGCAAAGTCAGCCGTGATAGGCTACGTAAATCATCACGTAGCCTATCACGGGTGACTTAAAAAAAAAAAAAGCCCGTACGGATAATGGCGGCCCCCATAGGGAGCCGCCATTCCCGTTCCTTATTTGGTCGCTGTAGTGTACGTGAAGATTTACGTAGACTACGGCGAAAATAAGGGCAACGCTATTTGCGTTGCCCTTATTTTCGCCGTAGTCTACGTAAAGATTTACGTAGACTACGGCGACCAAATAAGGAACGCGAATGCCGGCTCTCTATGGGGGCCGCCATTAGCGTACATGCTTTTTTTTTTTTTTTAAGTCACCCGTGATAGGCTATGTGACAATTAACGTAGCCTATCACGGCTGACTTTGCAGATCTAGCCGTGATAGGCTACGTTAATCGTCACGTAGCCTATCACGGGGGCGTTCTTTAAAAAAAAAAAAAACTTTGGAGTTCGCGGCTGGCAAGGCGGGAAGCCTCTTCCCCGGCCTGAATTTCGGCCGGGAAAGGCAGGAAGCCTCCCCCCCGGCTGACTGCAGGGACGCAAACAGCGGCGGCTACGGCCGCTGCCATTTGCATCCCTGCTAGCCAGCAGCCAGATGTCCGGCTGCTGGCGGAGCCGGCCGGCGGCTCCACAGAATTGCTGCGGACCACAGCCGGCCGGCCAGGATTCCGGGGGGGGGGGGGAGGAACGGAGCGCCTCCCCCCCATCCAGGATTCTGGGGGGAGGGACAGAGCGCCTCCCCCCCCACCATCAGCATAATCCCCTAAAGGTAAGTGATTTTCCTACATCCCTACATGTAACCCAGTACTGTCGACATGGACTGGCAGTGGCTCTCCAGGGTTTCAGGCAGGATGCTTTCCTATTCTCACCCAGAGATGCTGGGGATTGACTCTGGGACTGTCTGCATGACAAGGACGTGCTCTTCCCATGAGCTACACCCCACAGCTTCCATCAGGAAGGAAAAGCTGCCCCTCTCAGACAGTCCAGAGCTGCTGCCAGTCAAAGGAGACAATACTGGGCTAGATGGATTGATGGGTGGCCTCAATAGTTGATTTATCTTATGTATAGTACATTTTTCTTGGCGGCCTTTCAACACAGGAGTCATCCCAGGGCACATATACAGGCAACGTCCTCTGCCATTCAAATGTGACATCATCAGTGTGTTAAGTCCAAAATACAGCTGAGTTTAAGATGGGACGGACAGAAGAAATATTCATGTCTTACATATGATTCTTGAAAAGTTTAAGTGCAAATTGATTGTTGTAGAAACTAGGGATGGATGAAAGTTCCTTACCTCGTCCCGCAGCTTTTTTCGGGGTGGGGGGGAGGCGCTTCTGTTCTTCCCCCGAAAATTCTTGGCGGGTGGGGAGGCGCCCTGCCCCTCCCTGCCAAAATTCAGGACAGGGGGGAGGCGCCCCATCCCTCTCCGCCGACGTTCTGGCCGGGGGGAAGCGCCCCATCTCCCCAGCCACGAAAGAAAAAAATAAAGTGTAAAAAAACCCCACAAAAACACGTGATAGGCCACGTAACGATTTACGTAGCCTATCATGGCTAAATTTTCAAAGTCAGCCATGATAGGCTACGTAAATCGTTACGTAGCCTATCATGGGTGACTTTGAAAAAAAAAAAAGCGCGTATGCAAATGGCAGCGCCCATTGGCGCCGCCATTTGAGTTCCTTATTAGGGCACTGGTAGTCTACGTAACGATTTACGTAGCCTATCACTGCTGACTTTGAAAATCGTCACGTAGCCTATCATGGGGGCGTTTTTTTTAAAAAAAACTTTTTATTTCGCGGCCGGGCGAGGCGAGGCGCCTCCTCCCCGGCCTGAATTTCGGCCGGGCGAGGCGGGAAGCCTCCCCCCAGCCTGAATTTCGGCTGGGCAAGGCGGGAAGCCTCCCCCCCGGCCTGAACTTCGGGGGGAGAGCAGCGAAGCGCCTCCCCCCCACCGCGAAAAGCTGCGAGACCAGGTAAGTGGGTTTCGTGCACCCCTAATTTTGCAATCTGACGGCCAGACAAAAAGCCAAAGGGCCCTAGGGTAAAACGCACCCACTAGACACTTCTGGAGGGGGATACCATGGATCGGTGTCATCCGAGGGCTGGGGATTGGGGAGGGGGAGTGGCTGTTATGTACAGAGAGTCCTTCGTCTTCACCAGACCCCCTCTCTGGGAGACCAAGGTTGCTGAGTGCATGTACTGGAGGTTGGGCCTGAAGGGCAGTCTGTGGATTCTGCTCCTGTACCTCCCACCCCGCTGCACGACTGACTCCCTGGCCGAGGTGCTTGAGGTGGTCTCTGATGTGCGTGTGCAGTCCCCTAACTTGTTGATGTTGAGGGACTTCAATGTACATTCGGGAGCCATCCTCACAGGGGCACCTCAGGAATTCATGGAGACCATGGCTTCCTGGGAGCTGCACCATATTCCAACTGGGCCCACCATGTAGCCAGTCATGCACTAGACCTTGTGTTTGTTTCTGGAGAAGTGCGGAGTGATCTGGAAGTCAGGGGTATATCCACCACCCCCTTGTCATGGTCAGATCACTATCTGGTGATGTTAGACTTCTCGGTCCCGCAACCCCTCCACAGGGGTGGAGGAACCATTAAAATGGTCCGCCCCAGGCGTCTTATGGATCTGAATGGATTCCTGAATGCACTTGGGGATTCTCTGGGGCATGCCAACGGCCACTCAGTCGAGACCCTGGTGGGTGTCTGGAATGCCACAATCGCTGGGGCATTAGATCGGGTGGCTTCAAAATGCCCTCTCCCCCTGAACAGGGCTCGGACTGCACCATGGTTCAATCCGCAGATCCGAGCTCTGAAACAGGAGGTGAGACGGTTAGAGCTCCGGTGGCAGAAGGCTCGCTCCAAAGGCGATCAGACATGGGCTAGAGCTGTATCTTCAGCCTATCACGTGGCGGTGAAGGCAGCAGAAAAGGAATATTATGCTGCCTCTATCGCGTCTGTAGAGTGCTGTCCCAGGAGGCTGTTCCAAGTTGTCTGGAGCCTGGTCGGTCCAGTTGCTCCGGAATCGCTGGAGCATTCTAAGGCCACCTGTGAGGCCTTGGCAATGCACTTGGCAGATAAAATTGATCGGATTAGGAGTGTTATTCCGTGCGCTGTGGATACGGTGGACTTATCAGCGTGGACGGCAGCAGGTAAGTGCTCCGTTTTGCGCGCCTTTCGGGGGTTGGGGACTCCGTCCCGCGCACCTTTCATGGGTTGGGGGGGCAGGGGCTTCGTTCTGCCATGGATTTCGGGGGGCCAAATGCACTGGCATTCGGCCTCACTGAGATCCATGGCAGAATTCTCTGACTTCCCCATCCACACCTCCCTTCGGGTGACAAAGCAGTTGCCACACCCTGAATGTATGTCTTGTCCCAGGAGCACAAGATTCTCTAGGCCGGTAGCTTGCCTTTTCCTCCTTAAAGCATGACCAAAGGAGCCAGCATGCTGGATCTTACAAGCTTCTCTGTGAGATGCCTCTTTCTAGCCCATGACCAATGCCTCTCCCCCCCTCTCTCACACCAACAGGCTGACACACACACAAGAGAAGGGGGGCTCCTCCCTTCCCCCCAAAGCTGCTCAAAACGTTTCGCCTGGGGCACTGCTTGCCTTTGGGGTGGGGGAATCTTCCAACTCATCTGGGAGACTCAAGGTAATTCACCGTGATCTCTTCCTTCAGGATGACATAACTGAGCTGGCATAAACAGCTTCCAGGCAGCCTGTGAATTGCCAGCCTGTGTTCAAGGCCTGCTTTCTTAACCATAAAGTGCGGGTATTTTTTCCAGCACATGGAACAGGGGCACCATGACCTCCCCGTGAAATTCTCCTATATCTGAAGAAACCGGTGTGTCTGGGCCGCTGTGGGCATTGGTTTTCGGTCATTGGGGGTGCGGTCAGTCTGACGAAGGCATTGAGGATGGGCTGCATGGCGTGCTGCACCCAGGAGATCCTGAGTGGGGATCCTCTTGACAAGGAAGGAAGAACGGGTGGAAGGATTCCTTGCACTGAAACAGCCCAAGCAAATTTCACAGGCGTGAGAACAGGAATGCGTGAGCACAATTCTCAGTTAGAGAGATATGAGGGAACTGCCACCCTGCCATGAAAGGAGACAGATCTGATCCCCCACCCCACCAAGCTCAGAATCAGCATCCTCTACTGATTCAGAGCATCCCATGGAGTTCAGCGAGGCTTCCTTCCCAGTAAGTGTGACGAGGTTTGCAGACTTACACAGCACGATCTTATGTCTACTCAGAAGGAAGTTGAAGCTTTCCTGGGGGCTGCAAAGAAACAGTATACCACAAGTGGAGGAATGAAAACCAGACTCCCCCCCACTCCTCTTTCATGCACGCCAGGGAGGGAGGGAGCTGCTCCTTTGATTCAAACAATATGTCTGCTGTGGAAAGGATCCCATCCTAGTCCTGCAAAGAAACCAAAAGAAGAGAGCCCTGGTAAGATTGTGGGTGGGGTTTTTTTTGCTAATGTAGAGATACCCACAGACTGGAGAAATGTGTGCTATTTTCAAGACAAAGATGTCGCATCTCTTTATTTCCTAAGTGACCCTGGTCTAGAACTTTTGATCACAGCACTGGCCAGAGGGGACGTGACCCTGGACTTAATATTCAGTGGTACTGCCTGGTACCTGATTTGATAAATGAAGTCCAATATATTTGACTTTAAAACAAAAAAACCAAACTGTTCAAAAATGAGGGAAAGAGTAAAAACAAGACATTAAATGGGGGGTGGGGTCAAGAGGGTTAGGTCCCTCCAAAGTTTACTCAAAACCACAATAAGAGAAGCTCAACTACAGTGTATACCACAGATAAAATCTAGTTGAACCACATCCAAAGCATGGCTGAGCAGTGTCGAGGAAGGTCTTGGAGAAAAGAAGACTTCCTGAAGAAACTGGAACTCTTGCCTAAGGCTGTCTTTACATGAGGCATTTATAGTGCATTTGTGGTTGGTCACTCAAGGACATTCTTGGATCATTTCCATGACTCAGTCAACCTCCAGGGCACATCCAGCTATATTTGATTTTTATCCCGCTGAAGAAATCTGCTGAGATAATCCACTCTTTAAATGTAAATCCACGTTAATGGCTGTGTTTTAATGTGTGGCTACGCAATAACCACAGCCTGGGAAGAAGAAGCCATTGCGAAGAACAGGAGAATCAGACCTATTCTCCCCCCTCCCCTCCTCCAGCACGTCGGACTGTCAACCTGGGCTGGGTGGAGCGTTTTCTTGGCTGTGCTAGAAAAGGCTCAAACTGAGTGCAGAGCTGGCTGGGGGAGGAAGAAGAAGATGGTGAGTCCCCCCACGTAAACGGCTGACAGCAATGAAGCCAGCCCACCACTTGTCTGTGTGAAGGGCTGATCTTTGTCTCTACTTTGACTCCAAATCTCCTGAATCACGTGCTGGTCCCTTTTTGCCAGCCTCCTTCCCTCACGTCCCCCTGCCCTCCCTCCATGTTGGTTCTTTCCTTAGGTGTGGTCCGGATCTAAGGAGAAGCCCTGTTCGAAGGATCACAATTTTAAATTCTGTCTTTAAACTGAACTGTGGTGGATCCAGGCTGCCTAACAATGGCTTAGCCTCCATTCAGTCTCCCCATCATCAGAAATAACACCCCTGCCTCTCACTCTGTCACTGACTTGAAGTGGCCATAGTGGAGCATGCAAACTTCAAAGAGACAGTAGAACAAGACACCCCTGAGTTACAATTAACTGAGAATTTCAACTCTATCTCTTGTGGCTTGAACTGGGACAGAGGATTTTAACACACTTACAAAGCAATCCTATGGTCACTGGCTGGGAGAGGATCCTGGTGACCACAGAACATGGTGGATTCCCACTTCTGAGGCCATAGGCACTGCTACGCCCTGAGCACAGTCGATGCCCATAACATCTTTCAAACTCTTTTTAATCAACCAAGTGAAGTCCTTGGGATTCCCTCATTCTGATGCAGGTTACTATAAGCCTTTGTCCTCTTTTCCTTCTCCTTGCCACCTTAATCATTTATATTATTATTATTATTATTATTATTATTATTATTACCACCACCAAAGTTTATATGCTGTTTTCCAGTGAAATATCAAAGCGGTTAATATATAACCCTAAAATTATAACAGTAAAATTACAATAAAAAATTATATTTTTTATTTGCTTTATTTATTTCTATACTGCAATAGACGGAGGTCTCTGGGCGGTTCACAAAATTAAAACCACAAAGCGCAGCATAAAACAATATACAATATGAAAGCTTGAGACTAGGGCTGTGCATGGTCCCCCACTTCACTTTGGATGCCACTTCAGATGCTCCTAATCAGCGCCCCTTTTACTCAGACCGATTCAGTCACCCCCCACTTTAACTCGGTTCCAGTTCCAAAGTGAGACTTGGATATCCAGACCACTCGGTCTGGCCTTTTCCCATTGACTTGGGAAAGCACAAATAGCCTTAACGTCTTCTGTTTTCCCGGCAAATACCTGGAACTTGGGGGCCTCTCTGCCGACAGGGAGGGGAACTCACCTGCCAAATTGCAGACAGTTTTGCCCAGTACTCTTTGTGGTAGGTGCAGCTGAACTGTGAGTTTTCCATCATTTTTCTGCTTCAGTCCGTGGAGGCAGATGTGTTCTGTGACTGGATGGTGGTTTGCGGAGTCTCCCCTTTAAAGATCATGTGAAAGCTTGAGGATCCCTTTTTGATTTCATGGATTTTTGTTGTCATGTCTTGCAACACAATGAAAGAAACTAGCCTCCATTTTAACCCTCCAGATTTCTATGACCAACGGGCACTGTGCCTTGTTGATGGAGGGTGTAAGTCGCTGGTGGAAACACCCCCAAGGACTGCTAGCCACCTTCAAGGACTGCTAGGGTGTGGCGGGGACGTGTGCCTCACCTCCTCCTCCTGCCTGGGTGATTCACGGGAACTTTTGCCTATAAGCCTATGTGTACATCGACTTCCAATTGCCATGTTTTTCATGAACATGGTGACTTGGCGGAGGCTGATGAACCAGCAAGTGGAGCAGGGGTGGGGTGGGGGGCTTCTCACTTCTCATATCCCTAAGAAACACCACCAGAATGATCTCTGTCTCTGAAACGCAGCCGTTTTACTCCAGTTATTCAATCTTCCCCCCTCCTCCATCACTGTCACTGATTGGAGATTGTTTGGTTATGTTCAGCCCTGATTTGGCATTCACCAAAGCTCCCTCCCTCCCTCCCTCCCTCCCTCCCTCCCTCCCACCTCCTCAACCCTGTGCGGAACATTCTGAAGGTGATACTTTTGATGCCAGGTTGAATGAATCACCGAGTCGGACAAGGCACTTCGTCTACAAGCTGCTTTGCTCCAGGGTGCTTCATTGCTATTCTGCTCTGCCTTGTACCACATGGAGGCACCTCCAAAACAGGCTGCTTTGACTTGTTATTTGGGCTTTGGTCCCAAGCGGTTCACAGCCCTACTTAAAACCACAACAGAACAGTACAACCAGAATAAAACCTAGCAGCAACGCAGAAATTTAAAATACAGATTTAAAACACCAGAAGTAAAAGACCAGGAAGCTAGAACACTAAAATAGTGGGAGAATAACGAAGTATTCACCTGGCGCTGGAAGGAATACAATGAAGGAGCCAGGTTAACCTCTCTGGGGAGATCATTCCACCGAGGGGTGCCACAGCAGAAAAGGCCCTCCTCCTGGAAGACAACTGCCTCACTTCTTTTGGTAGGAGCTCCTGGAGAAGGACCCCTGAGAATGATCTTAGGGTCCGGGCAAGCACATATGGGAGGATGTCATCCTTCAGATAAACTGGCCTGAAGCCACTAAGGGCTTTGAATGTTGATATGAGCACTTTGTATCAGGCCCAGAAATGGACTGGCAGCCAGTGCAGCTGGAAATGTACAGGTGTAATGTGATCTCGTTGGCCAGTCCCTGTTAACATTCTTGCTGCCCTGTTCTGAAATAGCTGAAGTTTCCGGACCATTTTCAAAGGCAGCCCCATGTGTAATGCTTTGTAGTAATCCAGACAAGAGGTTATCAGAGCATGGATAACTGTAGCTAGGCTATCTCTGTCCAGATAACGGCATAGTTGGTACATCAGCCTAAGAGGATAAAAGGTGCTCCATGCCACTGAGTTCACTGGTGCCTCGAGTGACAGTTCTGGGTCCAAGAGCACCCCCAAACCATGAACCTGATCCTTTAGGGGGAGTACGACCCCCTGCAGAACAGGTTGAACATCACCTAGCTGGGAAGATGAACCCCCACCAGTACCTCCATCTCGTCTGGATTGAGTTACAGTTTATTGGCCCTAATCCAGTCCATTACCATTACCATGCCTAGGCACTGATTGTCAAGGGTCAAACATCAAGAGTTGAAAAAAACCTGTACCAATATTGTTGTCAGCACCCAAGGATGACAACCGATTGGGAAAATGGAGCAGCAGATTTCGAACTGTGGCCTTTGTGAGAAGAATTTGCAGCTGTGGCATGGATGGTGGTGGTGAGCATCCATTGCATGGCTGTTGCTAGGTGTCTCATGACACGTTTATTTAACTATGTATTTGCAACGTGTGTATACCGCTCTATATCCAGACGATTCTGGAGCAGTGAAGAATACAAAGACAAATAGGGTAAAAGAATAAAACATCACCTTAAAATAATTACTATTTCTAAAAAGATGCAGAATTCTGTTAAATCCATGTCTGGTCAGTCAAGGAAGGCTTCCTGAAATAAAGACGTTTTCATGAGGAGTCAGAAACAGCATAATGTTGGCGCCTGCCTGGCCTCCAGAGGCAGGGAGTGCCATAGGAAGGGGGCCACCACACTGAAGGCTCTTCTCCTGGTGCACTCCACTCGAGACAGAGGTCCATGTGGAACTCCCAGAAGCTTGCCCTCTGATGACCTCAGTGACCAGGCAGGGCGGTAAGGGAGAAGGAGCTCTCTCAGGTATCCTGGTCCCAACCTGTTTAGAGCTTTGTACACTAGTACCAAGACCTTAAACCTGGCCTGGTAGCAAACAGGCAGTCAGTGCAGCTCCCTCAGCGAAGGCGCTGCACACTGAATGGGGGCAGCTTCCAACTCAGCCAAGCTGCTGTGTTCTTCAATAGCTCCAGCTTCCAGAGCAACTGGAAGGGCAGGCCCATGTAGAACACATATTGGAGTACTCCAGGTTTAAGGTTGCTAACACCTGCACCACCATGACCAAGCGATCCCTGTCCAGGAACACGGCACTGAGAGCCTTGATCGAAAACAGAAAGCCTGTTTACTCGGAAGTAGATCCCAGCAGGTTCAATGGGGCTTACTCTCAAGTAAACATGCCAGGTTCCTCTCTACAGACCCTTCTTTCTATCTGACATTTTGAGTTGTATCTGAATGGCCAGAGAAAAAAGACCCCGCCTTTTCCAGGGACACAAGCTAAAGGCGTCTCTCTGCATCCTGCAGTGCTGAAACAGGGGGACAGACGGCTGTGATGAGGGTGTGGAAATCGCTGTTTAGAGAGTTAAGCACCCCATGATCTTTCCGCCTGTGTGTACAATGGGTTTCTAACATAAAATCCATGATTTCATGGGGGCAGGGGGGAGATAATAAGATAAGGAGCAACTTAAACCTCTTTCCCAACGTAATGACCTAAATGTAATTTCTTTCTGATTAGCTTTGTTTTCACTCCCTTTGAACCACATAGATTAAGGGCTGACTCCCATAACTCTTAGCAGTGTTGTCACATCGGTATATACTGTGAGCAGTTTGAAGCCCAGAGGAATTCCAGTGCCTGCTGTGAGTTTCAAAGTATCTGCTGCCATCCAGGAAGGTAGGTCCTTTGTGTCCCCCTTACTCTGAAACAAGGGAAATATACCCACTTGGACTTCTGTTTCTCTCCCTCCTTCAGGCCCTTTCACTTGACGGGGGCACAGCTAATTACATTGCAGATGAAATGGTTGCGCTCACTAAAACATTTCCCACAGTCAAAGCTGTGATATGAATGTATCTCCTACATGAACCACACTCCTGGTCCTAAGAATTGTCCTTGTCCCAGATCTAAAGGACTTGATCCATTTTTATTTATTTATTTATTACATTTATTACACAGTCTCACTGCTACTTTCTCAAAACTCTTCCCCTGTTCTCAATTTTTCTGCTCTCTTAATCTAATCTGCCCACCATTACATGTTTTCTTTCCATTTTTACAGTGGGAGAGGGCTGCTTCCTTCATGGCATGTTTGTGGGCTTCCCATTTGTCCAGGTAAGAAATGTAATACTGCACAAGGCTTGTGGACTGAACAAGCAGGGTTCTGCTTATGTTCTTCTACTATACTTCTACTCTTAGTCTCAAGGCACCCTTCCTCAAATCTCTTCGCTTGTCCTCGTTTTTCTTGGTCATTGAATCTCCTCTCCTGGGACCAATTGTGATGAAATATGCAATGTAACTTGTATTGTTAATAAGACTTTATCTATTATTTTGTTTATTTATAGATTGCTTTAAGAAAGAAGAAGAGGGGTGAGAAGAAGAAGAAGAAGAAGAAGAAGAAGAAGAAGAAGAAGAAGAAGAAGCAACAGCAGCATATATACAGCACCCTTCACTCCTCTGCACAACCAACCTGGCATTCAAATGCAGACACCATGTCTTCTTTGGCTAGATAGCAACCTGAAAGGAGGAGAGGACAACCAGGAGAGGACCCATTTGTCTCTGGTGGGTTTGGGACCCCAGTCCTTTTTAATCCAAATGCTTGTCTTATGGGTCTAACATTCCCAGCCTGACTTTCAGATTGGTGTGTCTTCTTTATCCAATGAATAAAAAAGCTTGTCTGGATAATCTCAAGAGGGGAAAATAAACTGCAAGTGTGCTATCAACATTTATATTTTGTCCACTAAACACATTTCAGGTAATAGATGCTCCCCACGGATCTACAACATTTTGATGGCCTACAATGTAATACAACGGAAATATGGAGTCATGGTGAGTCTGCGGAGCTGCTGGCCGGGCTCATCCACAGCGGGACTGCCATGCCCTGCCAGGCTGCTGCAGCCACCATTTGCGTCCCTGCCCATGGCCATGATTTCGGTCTGTCCCACGGGGATTTCGGGGGGGGGGCGGTGGAGGGGTAGTCCATTCCGCCACGGACTCTGGGGGGGGCAGATTCTAAAGAATCCCGCATCGCTGGAGTCTGTGGCGGATTTCTCCGCCATCCCTACTTGGGAGGTACTGGGTAAAACAAGGGTACATAAAATAAAAAAAGGGATCCTCCTAATTTCATATGATTTTTAAAGGGGAGACCCACAAAACCAGTATCCAGTCACAGAGCGTATCTCCCTCCACTGATTGAAGAAAAAAACATGCATCTGCCTACAAATTACAATCCTGCATTTAAAATGGGGTTTTCTGCTTCCGTTTTAAATGCAGGATCACACCGGACTGCCTTGAGACAACCTCCTTTACCAACCGCCCTTCCCCCCTTCTCTCTGTAGCTTAACTTCTGTTGTAGCGTTTTTCTCATGGCCCCAATCCTGGGCACTTACTTACTGGGAGTAAGCTACACTGAACTCAATGGGACTTACTTCTGATTAGACATCAGATCACCGTGCAAGTCTGCAACCATCGGGTAAGCCCCATTCAACTTGAAAGGGTGCTCTGAAACAACAGAGGATGTTGCTTCTGAAGATGGGTGAGTGATCAGATGTGTCTCCTTTCACTGCAGGGAGGCATTTGACCCTCTTCTCCCTCCGATTGAGAAATGCAGAGGGAGGAGACGCAATTGGCAGGCATTTGTCTGTATTTGTCCCAGCGGCAGGCTAATGGCACCTGCCATTAGCGTATCGCCCTCCAGAGAGCCGCTCCACATAAAATCGCCCAGAACTGGAGGTAAGTGATCCCGTACTGCTGCGGAATCCGGAGGTCAGATTCTCTGGAATCTCTCCTCATTTGAGTCTGCAGCAGAATTCTGACAACTAGGGATGGACGAAAGTCCCTTACCTGTCCTCGAAGCTTGCTTCGCTGTGAGGGGGAGGCGCTTCACTTCTCCCCCCGAAGTTCATGCAAGGGGGGGGAGGCTTCCCGCCTCTCCCGGCCAAAATTCAGGCCGGGCGGGAGGCGCCCCATCCTTCGCCATCGAAATTCTGGCCGGATAGAAGCGCCCCGTCTCCCTGGCCGCGAAAAAGCAAAAAACAAAAAAACAAAACCACCCCCGTGATAGGCTATGTAACAATTTACATAGCCTATCATGGCTAGATTTCCAAAGTCAGCCATGATAGGCTACGTAAATCGTCATGTAGCCTATCACGGGAGACTTTGAAAAAAAAAAAGCGCGTACGCAAATGGCGGCCCCCATAGGGCACCGCCATTTGCGTTCCTTATTTGGTCCCTGTAGTCTACGTAAAGATTTACGTAGACTACGGCGAAAATAAGGGCAACGCCATTTGCGTACGCGCTTTTTTTTTTTTCAAAGTCACCCGTGATAGGCTACGTGACGATTAACGTAGCCTGTCACGGCTGACTTTGGAGATCTAGCCATGATAGGCTACGTAAATCATTACGTAGCCTACCACGTTTTTTTGTTGTTTTTTTTACTTTCCTTGTAATGGCGGCGGCGGCAGCCGGTCGAAAGACCGGCTGCCACCCCCGCCCCTGACGAAGACCCGACGAACCGCCGCCAGGACCCGCCGCTGGGAGGGACAATCGTGAAAGTTAAGTCCCATCCTGGGGGGGGCAGGGGGGCGGAGAATTTCACGGCCGATTTCGGCGGGCCGAATGCATTGGCATTCGGCCCCCTGAAGTTTCAGGGAGAAATTCTCCCCCATCCCTACTGACAACCTGAAAATTAACCAGCCCTGCATCCATTCTAGAATAGTTTTCTGCCACCACAGGAACTATGGTTTAGAACAAGATTCTGGCAGGAGAAGAATCTTTCCCCATTCTTAGCACTCAAGGTCATCTTTTGTTTTGATCATGAGATGCTCTTTTGTATTCAGATCAGGCCTCCATAAAATGATGTGGCATTTGGGAAGAAAGATGCAGCCCAGCAAGCCAGCACTGGAGGCCAAGATGGAGAAGACCTGCACAGCCACCATGTATTTCCCCTTGGTGCTCAGGTAGGTGGGCACAAAGGACAGCCAAACGCTGCAGAAGACCAGCATGCTGAAGGTGATCAGTTTGGCTTCATTGAAAGCCCCAGGCAGCTTCCTGGCTAGGAAAGCCACCGTGAAGCAGATGGCAGCCAGGAAGCCCATGTAGCCAAGAGCAGTGTAAAACATGGTGACAGATCCTTCGTTGCATTGCAGGATGATCTGTCCAGGCTGGGAGTGCATGTCAGAGTCAGGGAAGGGTGGAGAAATCCCCAGCCAGATAATGCAGATGACAATTTGGACACCAGAACAAGAAAGGATAATGACATTGGCCAAACTCTTTCCCAGCCATCTTCTCACCCCATTCCCTGGCTTAGTGGCCAGGAAGGCCAGCACCACAGTGATCGTTTTGGCCAAAACAGAAGAGACAGCAATTGAGAAGATGATGCTGAAGGTCGTTTGTCGGAGAAGGCACGTCACTTTCCTTGGCTGGCCAATGAATAGGAAAGAGGAGGGAAAGGACATGAAGAGGGAGACAAGGAGAAGGTAGGAGAGGTCCCGGTTGTTGGCTTTGACTAGAGGAGTTTCAAAGTATTTAATGAAGATTCCCAACATGAATCCTGTGGTTAAGCACAAGAATAGAGCAAAGGAAGCCAGGGTGATCCCCAAAGGTTCTTCATAGGACAGGAAGGTTATAATCTTGGGGACACATTGATCTCGGTCCTTGCTTGGCTGCTGATCTGCTGGGCACTTGTTGCAATGGTCTGCATCTGAGAAGAAGAGTGACTTCGTTTTCACTAACATCAATATACATCCACAACAGTCTCTTTTCTATTTTACTGTCAAGGGCTCCTTGGAGGGCTCTCTCAGTCTAATCCAGTAGCCAAATCCAGACACAGACAAAGGGATTCTTTTCAAAGCTTTATTCTTCTTTTACAACTTAACAACTCTACAGGTAGCAACTAGATCTGAGCAGCAGTATCCCTATGCCCTAAATTGGAACAGTTGGTCCCCGTTTGAAAGGCAATTACTGGCAGACCCCTGTATTTAAGGACTAGGGAGAATCCCTCCCCTTTTCCCTTGGATCCCCAGGGCGCAGCTGATTGAGTGCGTGCCAACTGGGCACTACGCTCCTCTCGGTGCCCTCCATCTCGCGCCACTCTCTGCGTCTGCGTCGCGCATCCACTAAGTCTGCTATCTCGGCTCGGTCACTCCCTGGACTGCTAACTAAACTAGGAATGTGGGTGGGAGGAATCTCCATCAGCTGTTGGTCCTGGGAAAGAGGAGCGCGCTCCTCTCCCAGGACCGACTGCTCTTCCTCATCATCAGAACTACTCTGGGATTCTATGGGCTCAGTGTCCACCCTGACATCTACTATGTGGGCGAAAGATGGCAAGATGGGAGAGAGAATGTTGAGTAGGGATGAAGAGAGGAAAAAGCTCAGTGGGAGAGGACATCCCTTCTGGATGCTCTTGGTTAAGATGATGGGCTTTGCACGTGCAAATGTGGACATTCCAATGTGATGTCACCAGTGAGTTCAGTGCAAACACAGCTTAGCGTAAGATGGGAACGAATGAAAAAATATTCATGTATTACATTTAAATCGTTGAATGTTGAAGGGCTAATTGATGGTTGTGTTGACCTTGAAAAACTGAGCTCCCTCCGCTTACCCTTCTCCCCACTCCCCTTCCCTTCCTTGTCTTCAAAATTTAGTGTGCAAGCCTGGTGACAGGACCTCTTTCTCCCCCGACCTCTTTTTATTGATCTGAGCCTGTTTCGGAGAGAGTAATTTTGGGAAAGGTAGGATAAAAATGTAGTAAATGAATAACTTTACAAAAATATAAATAAATTGTATACTACCCTGGGATTAGGCTCAATGGTGGTGTATTCCAACGTGTGTAAATAAAATAATAAGACATAAATATCCTATGTTATGCTCAATAACCCTGTGAGGTAGGGTGGGCTGTGTGGCAGTGAATGGCCCAAGGCAGTAAGTCATTTCAAATCTGACACTTCAGCCATTTCAGATCTAACACTTGTCATCAGCCTGGCTAGTTCTGAGAGACCTCATAGGTGAGGCAGTTCCATGCCAGGAATAGCCATTTTCAGAAAACCTTACCTTACCCTCTGATGAACCCTATATTTTGATGTACCAGCTTGAGTGTCTGCAATGGGGCACCCCTCTGAAGGTCCTGAATAGACACAGATCTTGGGGTTTATTTCCAAATTCACATTCCCATGTCGATACGCCCCACTTTTTTTCTTTACAATAACCCAACCAGTTGGACCTGGCTAGTTGTTTTGTAATTCAGTTTCAGAATCATTAACGTGGTGGAAGCATCCTTGAAATATCTTTCTGATTGCCTCCCTAACATCATAAATGGTGAGTCTATTTCCAGTGGCCCCCCGAAAAATCTGTCTTGGTGAAGAGGTGGCTTTTAGTATTCTCACACTCCATTAAGGAGGTGAAGCTTCACCCTAAGTCTGTGTCCTTTTGGAACCATGTGATTCAGGAGTCCAGAGATGCTCTGCAAGGATGTAGAGCTTTTCCACATGAGAACAGTTTTTATGACACTTCAATCCCTTCTCGTGGTGATGACACACTAACAAAATCCAAGGCCTACAGTTATTTGCATGTGGGTCATCTTAATTAGTTGAAAGACTAAATAAAAATAATCATATATACAAGGCATTTAGCAGGATGGGTCAAACCATCATGAAAACCAGACTCATTTTACAGGCTGGAATGGCTGAGCAAATGAGAATGCTTTATGCAAGCCTCGATTCCAAGGACAGGGTGCCACGAGCAAAAAGCCCCCCTCTCTGAGGGGGAAACATACCTAATTTCAGACGGTAGGGAGAACTGGAAGAGAGCCTCCCTTTATAAGCATAATGTTTGGCAAGCTCCAAGATTGCCCCCATTTCCCAAGGGAACACCCTTTCTTCTGAGGTCACCCACCTTCCTGCGTGGAGATTGACCCTTCCGCACATGGCGCACAGGCAAAGCAGCAAGGCGGCTCTCCTTCCTGGACCTCCTTGGCATGCCCAGGGTGACAGCTTTCGACGCACCTGGAACGAGGCACCGTCTAGCAACAAAGACAAGGAGCATCAAGGAACAATTATTAGGTGCCTTTGTCTCTGCGGAAAGGATTCGTGGTTTTGAGAAGGATACAAACCCAGGAGGAACTCCGGTCCCAGAGACTCCAGGCTCTTATTCTGTGGGAAGCAAGTTTGGTGCAACTGCTCACTTCTGCTGCCTTTCCCCCTTACTTTCAGCAGCCTAACCTCAGTGGTTGCCTCAGTGAGAGCAGGGCCTGCTCGGATATTTTAAGAGTGCCCTTGGGGGAGGAGTTCTGGGAAGGAATTGTTCTGTCTGGTACCTCCTGCCTATTCTGGGTAGGGGTTGAAATGTACCAGCACCTTGATTTGCACCCTGAAGCTGATTGGGAACCAGTGAATCTCTCTCTCTCTCTCTCTCTCTCTCTCATCTTTATCACAACAATCTGCTGACTAACTAACTAGTCCACTTCTTTTCCTTCAGTCAGGCTCTCTGTGGTATAGTTGTTGTGTGTCCGAACCCCTGCACTTACATCGGGTATGCTAGCCGGGTATGGCCTGGCCAGGGGAGTACCTTTCACCATGACACCAGTCAAGAGGTGTTTCCTGTCCCTGTGTTTCCCAGCACGAACGTATGTGTGTCTACTCAGAAGTAGCTCCCATTGTGGCCAATGAGGCTTGTTCCTGAAATGTGTACTCCCGACGTTACTGAGATTCCAATGAATTAAAATATCACTTTTAAGAGACTGAATGTCAAAGTTTCCAAGCTTTGGAGCTTCAATGGATGGCAACAGGACGGGGGGAACACTGTGTTGCGATAATGATTGCTGTTAAGTAATTAAAACGAGGAGTGGGGAGAGAAAAGAAGAGTGATTTCTGTGAAGATATAGGAGGGAACCTCCCAGGTATTGTATTGCAGGAGAAAGGGGAGGGGGAGCCAGGGGGATAGATGAAGTCTCACCAGCCTGCGATGCTGTGAGAAAGCTCCGTTTTACAGTGCAATTCTGCAAGACTTTGCTCAAAGGTCAGCCCCATTAAGCTCAATGGGATTTACTTCTATGTTGGTGTCCTAAGAGTACAGCCATTATTCAGTGAATTCTTCACGCTTAATCGATGTCACAGGCAATCAAACGAAACTAGTCCTTCCCCTTACCTTCGAAAGCCGAGAGGGCCACACCACGGCGTTGGGGTTTATGGTGAGCTTTATGTCAGGCGGCGCCTGTCCCTCTAGACTCCCCACTGTAACCCTGGCATGAGTCTGGTTGGGAAACTGCACCCAGTTCACGAGGTCAAAGTCAGCTGCCAGCTCTGCATTCTCTTCCAAAGACAGTCGGTCCATGGAAGCATTGTAAAACTTTTCCAGGAAAATGTGAAGCTAGAATGACAGAGAAAACACCCAGAAAGGAAGCAAAACTTAAGAAGGATCATTTATTGAAAGCTATCCATGACCCAGAGCATATAGCCGAGGGCCCAATTTAAATCGAAACCGAATGAAAGCTGCTTTCTTGTCACATCCTGATTTTGGTGCCTCAGTGGCACATGCAGCATGCAGAGTAGGCCCTACCTAGAAACCTGCTTTCCCGGGTCATGCTCCCCTGCTCGGGGAAGTTGAATGGGAGCACTGAATTGAGCACCTGTAGTTTCCCCCACACCTCTCTCCT
The DNA here is from genome assembly GCF_057233095.1 of Heloderma suspectum. Taxonomy (NCBI): domain Eukaryota; kingdom Metazoa; phylum Chordata; class Lepidosauria; order Squamata; family Helodermatidae; genus Heloderma; species Heloderma suspectum. The sequence goes on from NC_139459.1 coordinate 393,314,826, forward strand.
CCCCTCCACTATTATTGGGATATTGCAGATGCTGGAAGCAGCGCTACTGTGCCACTCTGGAGGGGACCCAAGGGCTACAAGCTGTGAAAGGGAAAGCAGCTTTTGTGCTACCATAAATGCCTGGAATGGCACAGCTGTGATACTGTGAATAGGGAAAAGAGGGAGGTGGGTGGCCCCACTCCTTGGCCAGATCCCTGCCAGGTCACATCCAGGGCACAGAAGCAGGCCTGCCCGGGATGTCTGGGGAGGGGATGGGGCGCTCTGCAGCAGGATTGCATGAGACATGCATTTAAGGAAGAAAGAGTCACTGAAAGGACTGTCCTAAAATGCGCCTTATCCACAGGGAGCTGGCAGGTTTGCCGCAGATTGGCGTTCATCCGTCATGAGGGACTCTAGTGTCTCTCCACATTGAATCAGCTGAATGTTGCAACAAACCGTTTTGATCAGGGGGAATAAACTCTCCCCAGTGAAGTAGCAAGTACTGATCCGAACTACACAAGGAGTCTGTGTAATGCTCAGCACAATAAGAATCAAGCCATGGTAAAATCGTTGCCATCCAAAATACATAAATCCAAACACAAAGACATGTAACAGAACAGTTCTGTTCTCTTGGTGTTCTAGAGAGGAGAGATAGGATTAGCCAAAATACGTTGCTTCATCATAACAGGCATTTGTGTGTTCGTGGCGGGCAGTTGTGCAGCTACCCAGACATCCAGACTGAGGCCCCAGATTTTACTAGGTGGAGACCTGAGCAGAACTCAACAACAGAGCAATAATATAACACAGCCCTGGCTTCTGTCCCAAGGGTTCCCTGAGCCAGCAGATAGAACAGGACAGTTAGAGACAGAGAGAGCTCCCCTGTCTGAGAGAACTCCTGGGAAGATGGTCCCTCGCTCAAGTGGTGGCCGGACGATCCTGTGGAATGGGACTCAGCAGAGACAGATGTGGTAATGAGGGAAGTCCAGCTACAGCTAAGAAGGATGGATCTTTCTCAGGGCACCAAGGATCAACCACTGGATGGGGGATTGTTCTGATGTCACAGTAGTGCGTAAAATTATACACCTCCACCAGGAGCCCCACAAACTGGATTTACCTCAGTATTGGGCAAAATTTGACCTCACCACTATATTTGAGTCTGAATCCAGGATAATGATTTCAGAGTTCAACCATGGGCTGCTATATGCTGTGGACGTGCAGTGAAAATAAAGAAGAATACCTGCCATGGCTGTAGGGTTCCACGTTCCAGCCTGTCTCCTACACCCACCCTCAAAATCTGCTTCGATCTCGAAGAATCTGCAGCATCTAAGGCATGGGCCACAGCTTGCACACTGTTGTATGTACTGTAGCCATCTTGAGACAGGGCTCTCTCAGTCTCCTCCTGGGGCAGCGTCTCCAGTTTCTCTCTCTCTATGCATTTTGTCCAGGCCTTTACGGACAAGGCATGCTTGGAATAGAAACAATGAAATGCTTTACCAAAAAACTCTCCAAGAGAAGAGGAAAATGGTTGATGGTAGTCATATTTTAATCTTGTTTTGGTCTTCATTGCAAAGAATAATGAGCCATAGAAGGACTTGAACGTGTGAGAGATATAATTAAGCAGCACGTTAACATCCTGACAAGCTGTTGTGATCCAGACCTTTGTCCCAATGTCATGTGGTACAATCAATGGAACGGGTGTGTTGAATGAATCACAATAGTAAAGAAATACAGTGACTTTTGTACTCCAGACAGAGTATACTTCCTCATGGAACATTTCTGGTGGGGGCCTTGGTGGTACTCTTCTTGAGAAGGCAACGCAAATCCCACCGCTGAGCAACAGGGGTGTCAAAGCACTGATGAACCTCTCTCCATTGTCATTGTCTGGTGCAAAGAGACCAATCCAGGTCCATCCAAAATACAGGAGCAGTTGGACAAAACCCGGGTACTGGGCTTCTTCCTTTGGGGCCATCCGGTAGATAAAAGGGAACTGAGTTTTGGCATTCGGAGCATGAGCAGCAAAGCCATAACTGATCTAGTGAGGAAAGGAGGAAACCGGTGTTTTGTTTTGTTTTCAGCATAAAGTTCAGATACTTATTCACCTGAGATTGTGAATATCCAACCAAGAGCTGGTCATTGCGATGAGTCTGTGATGCATGCGGTGGGCAGGAGAGGTACCAAAACTTCTCAAGGGCCATTTGCAGTGTAGCTACCCTTTGTCTGATTTGCCAGAGTTTCAAATGGGTGAGCCTCCCAGAGAGCTTTGGCTATAGGGAGGTATGGAAATGAAATAAATAAAATAAGGACATTGCAGTCCCTGTGGGATCCTTGCAACGCCCAGGATCTGACTGGGCCCTGACCTATTTGAAGACCCATGCTTCGGTAAAGGGCAGGTTCTAGGGATGGCAGAGAATTCTGCCACGAATCTCGGGGAGGCCGAATGCCAGCACATTCGGCCCCCCAAAATTGGTGGAGAAACGGTTTGCCATCCCCCCGCCCTCCCCCCTGGGATGGGACTTACATTGTGCAAATGTCCCTGGAGGTGGCGGCTCAGGCGGTGGTTTGGCGGCGGTGTGGTGGCAGTGGCCGTGGCGGCCGGTGCTCCGACCGGCTGCCGCTGCCGCCATTTCCAAGGTAAAAACAAAACAAACAAACATGATAGGCTACGTAAAGATTTACGTAGGCTTTCATGACTAGATTTTTTAAAAAACACCGAGATAGGCTACGTAAAGATTTACGTAGCCTATCACGGCTGACTGCAGGGATGCAAACGGCGGCAGCTACGGCCGCCACCATTTGCATCCCGGCAGGACAGCAGGATTCGCGGCCGGAGGGACGGGGCGCCTACCCCCTGGCCAGGATTTCGGGGGGAGGTACGGAGCGCCCTCCCCCCACCGCGAAGCAAGCTTAGGGATCAGGTAAGGGACTTTCGTACATCCCTAGCAGTTTCTAGGGATGGCAGAGAATTCTGCCACCGATTCCAGTGAGGCCAGATTCTTTAGAATCCGGCCCTCGGAATCTATGGCGGAACGGCCTCCTGCAACCCCGCCCCCCATGGAATCCCCCCAGGATGGAACTTACCTGGGGCGGATGTGGCGGTGGCGGCAGCTCTGGCAGCTGGTCTACTGGCCAGCCACAACCAGGCTGCTGCGGCCGCCATTGCCGGCCTTGCAGCTGTGATAGGATACATAAGTATTTACGTAGCCAATCACAGCTAACCACCTCCCCCCAAAAAACTAGCATACGCAAATGGCGGCGGCTACGGCGGCTGCCATTTGTGTTCCCTATTTTTCGCCGTTCTAGCCCACGTAAATATTTATGTAGGCTATTACGGCGAAAAAAAGGAGTCTGCAAATAGCCAATGAGTTGGACGTTAGGGATGGGGGCAGCCTCTTTTGTGAGGCTGGTGTTCAGCATGACAAACCTCTCATCCCTCCCTTCACTGCTGGATTGTAGAACAACTCCCACCCTCCCTTCCCAGTAGTGCTTTAGGGAGACCCACCCTGTCACCACAGCAGAGACCAGGATGGTCCCAGCTCTTTTTCCTGGAGGTTGTTGATCTACTTCCGACTGACATACCTGTGGGATTTTGTAGATAGCAGACATGGTTGAAATATGGATGGAGATGTCAGATTCTGCCCCTTCCAGAATGGCCAGCAGATTAGCCCGTCCTCCACAGCTGTAGTTTGGAACGTTGGTTGCTCCACCAACAAGCAGGTCTAGCATGGCCTCAGAGGTCATTCTCCCATCGAAATGGGTCTCATAGACATTGTAGCCCAGGGTGATGTTGGGCAGGAGCCTGGGATTCTGACTGATCTCATGAATGGCAAACAGGAAGGACAGGATGTGCCAGTATCTGAACCTTTCTATACTGTAGATGATGATGATGTTCAATAAAAATACAATATCATGTTCTTTGCATTATACATCTAAGGGCCTCAGAAGAACTGATCCCCTGTTTAGCTTGGAAAATTGCAGGTAAGACATCATAGCGGTGTATAAAATTATGCATGGAGAGGAAATGCTAGAACCTCTTCAGTGAACAGAGTGAAACTATGGCATTTGCTGGCCATAGTTGTCGTGAGTTGTCGTGACAGCAGTCAGCTTGGCTTTAAAGCAGAGATTAGGCAAATCCATGGGCTGCCCATGGTTACGACTAGGGATTGGGGAGAATTCCGCCATGGACCCCAGTGAGGCCGGATTCCAAAGAATCTGTCCTCTGGGTCCGTGGCAGAACAGCATCACTCACCTCCACCTCCATCTGGGACCACCAGTAGTCGGATCCTGCCCTCGTTGATCCCACGGAGCCTGCTGCTGGATCCATATCGCTGGCAATATGGCCGGCTGCCACTGCTGTCCTGTATCGCTTGCTGAGTGAGGGCTGACTCCAGATGCAAATGGCTGCAATTAGCTTAACCGGAGGGCTTTACAGCTGCAAATGGAGTAGCGGACACCATTTGCGTCCGTAGTCAGCCCTCACTCAGCCAGCGATACAATGTGGCAATGGCCGCCGGCCGTATCTCCAGCAATACGGAGCTGGCAGCTGGCTCCATGGAATCAGCGTGGAGCAGAGCTGGCAGAAGAGGATTCGGGTGAGAGGGACGGATCACTGCCCCCCACACCGGGGAGATTCCTTGCCAGGGCGAAAGGTAGGGAATCCGCCCATCCCTAGCTATGACTCCTTGTGGCTATAAGTTACCTCCGTGTCAGAGGCAGGTTGCCTCTGAAAACCAGTTGCTGGGGAACATGAGTGGGAGGGTGCTTCTTCATCAGAAGAGCTGATCCCCATTCATGAATGTTGGGGACTTACTACAAAGGTTGTTGCTGGGAGGTGGCAGCATGGTGTTAAAGGAGAGAGCTGTGGGCCACATTGCTTTCAGTTGTGGTGGAGGATGCTCTCTCCCATTGCCAATGTAAAAAGAAAATTCAACTTCCAGTCCAGTTGGCTTTGGTGCATAGAAGTCTCTTCCACAGAAGTGCTGTGGATGAAAACACTGGCATCCAAAATTAATTTAGTAAGAGGAACATGGTATCGTCCTCCATCCAGAATGCTCAGAGTGATCTTGAAATGGAAAATGAAATCCAAGAGTGAAATCAAACAAGGAAGTGTTGTAATTATGGGTGACTACAATTAACACTCATATTGACTGGATAAATTGAGGTCATGAGCCCACTGACATCACTGAAGATTTTGAAGCAGGTGGTAAGGAGGCTGTTATTCCTGCAGGCCTTCCCTTTTTAGGACTCTGGTTCCTTTGCTGACTTTTGTATCCCGTTTTTAAGCAGGGTTGTTTTAAGCTGTTTTATTGTTGTGTTTTTTAAACATTGTTTTTAGTTCAAAGTTCTTTTTAATTATATGTTGTTTGTATATGTTTGTATGATTTGATGTAAATAGTTTTTAAACTTTGTATATTGTATTTTAATGTTTTAACTTTTGTAAACTGCCCAAGGTAGCTCGGCTATGGGGTGGTATAGAAATGTAATGAATAAATAAATAATAAATTGATAAATGTATTTAGTTCCAGTCATGACAAAGGGATTAAATTTCGTGATCCCCTAAATGACTGCATCCTAGATCAGAAAGTCATGGAACTCACCAGAAGGGAGGTGACCCTAGATGGAATCCTAACTGGTGTCACCCAGGATAATACAAGATATAAATGTTGTTGAATTAATTGGCAACAGTGAACACAGTGGTAAAAAGGAAGTTGAAAGGGGAAGACAAGAGGATTAAAACCCTTCAAAATGCTTGGAAATTACTCAAAACCACAATAACAGAAGCTGAGTTAGAATGTCCACCATATGTTACGAAAGGTAGTAGGACGTTCAAGAAGTCCACAAAGATGATCAGGGGACTGGAAACAAAGCCTTTGAGGAAAGACAGAAAGAACTGGGCATATTTAGCCACTGGAAGAGAAGACTGAGGGGAGATAGGATAGTACTCTTCAAGTACTTGAAAGGTTGTCACAGAGAGGAAGGCCAGGATCTCTTCTCCATCATCCCAGAGTGCAGGACATGGAAGAATGGGCTCATGTGACAGGAAGCCGGAAAAACTTCCTGAGTGTTAGAGCAATACAACAATGGAACCAATGACCTAGGGAAGTGCGGGACTCTCCCACACTGGAGGCATTCAAGGTGAAGTTGGAAAGCTATCTGTCAGGGATGCTTTGACTTCGATTCCTGCATTGAGCAGGGGGTTGGACTCAATGGTCCTATAGGCCATTCCAACCCTACTATTCTATGGTTCTATGGAAATTCTGTTCTCTTTCTGTTCTAGAGAGGAGAGATAAGTTTCAGCAGAAATATGTTGTTTCATCATAACAGGTGTGTGTGTGTGTGTGTGTGTGCGTGCGTGCATGCGTGCGTCTGTGTGTGTGAGTGTGTTGGGGGTGGGGAGGGGTGTAGCTTCCCAGATATCCAAAATAAAGTCCCAGGTTTTACTAGGAGGAGACTTGAGCCAGAACTCAATAAATGAGAAATAATATAACACAGCTCTGGCTTCTGTCCTAAGGGTTACCTGAGCCAGGAGATAGAACAGGACACGTAGAGACAGAGAGAGCTCTCATGTCTGAGAGGACTCCTGTGAAGATGGGCCCTCCCTCATGTGGTGGTGGGGCGATCCTGTGGAATGGGACTCAGTAGAGACAGAGAGCTTCAGCTATTGGCTGGTATAGATATAAATAAATAAATAAATAAATAAATTTGGGGATGAGTAGTGAGGACTATATTTGAGTCTGGATCTAGGATAATGATTTCAGAGTTGGATAACAGATGGCTATTTGCTGTGGATGTGCAGGGAAAATAAAGAGGAATACCTGCCATAGTTGTATCATTTGAAGTTGCAGACTTTCTCCTCCATCCACCCTCAACATCCACTTCGATCTTGAGGAATATGCAGCATGCCAGCTTCTAAGGCATGGGCCACAGCTTGCATATTTACTGTAGCCATCTTGAGACAGGGCTCTCTCAGTCTCCTCCTGGGGCAGCGTCTCCAGTTTCTCTCTCTCTATGCGTCTCGTCCAGCCTTTCATGGACAAGGCATGCTTGGAATAGAAACAATGAAATGCTTTCTCCCAAAACTCTTCAAGGACAGAGGAAGGTGGTTGATAGTAGTCATGTTTTGTTCTTTTTTGGGTCTTCATTGCAAAGGACAAGGAGCCGTGGAAGGACTTGAAGAGATGAGAGTCATAAATAAGCTGCTTGTTAATGTCCTGAGAAGCTGTTGTGATACATGTCCATCCAAAATACAGGAGCAGTTGGACAACCCCCATGTACTGGGTTTTGTCCTTTGGGGCCATGCGGTAGATAAAAAGGAACTGAGTTTTGGCCTTCAGAACATGAGCAGCAAAGCCATAACTGATCTAGTGAGGAAAGGAGATGACTGGTGTTTTGTTTTGCTTTCAGCGTAAAGTTCAGATACTTATCAGCCTGACATTTTCAATATCTGACCAAGGTCTGGTCATTACGATGGGTTTGTGATGTATGTGGTGGGCAGGAGAGGTGCCAAAAGATCTCAAGGACCATTTGCAGTGTACCTTCACTTTGGCTGATTTGCTAAAAGAGGTACGTTTTAAATTTTTGAGCGTCCCAGAGAGCTTTAGCTATTGGGAGGTATGGAAGTGAAACAAATAAATAAAATAAGTAGGTTGAGACCCTTGTGTGATCCCTGTATCTACCCTTCGGCTGATTTGCTCAGAGAGGTACACTGCAACCGCTGTGGGGTCCTTGCCCCAGACACTTTCCAAAAGAAAGCATCCCAAAGGCTGTGTCCTTTCCCCCATAGGAGCCAAAGGTAGCCTTTCCCCTAATCAAAAGAGTGCTCCTGCTAATTGTATGAGATGTGTGTTAATCTTTATCCCTGTAATACCCAGGATCAGACTGGGCCGTGTCCCATTTGAAGGCCCACGTTTAGTTAAAGGGCAGGTTCAGGTAGCTTTGTTATTTTATTTTTACCTTGAAGTGTCATCTCCAAAGACTGTTCTGTTCTGCTGTGTGTTGCACCTTTCCCCTTTCCATTGGGCAAATAAAGTACCACCTCTCTCCATAGAATGTGTGTGTTTTGTTCCAGTTAAGCCTTGGTCCTAAGTACAGAGCATCCCTCTTGGTTGTTGTTGCTACTGTTGAAACTTTCAGTCCTGGAGACAGGTGTGGTGGTTTGAGCCCCTTATTCCCTGAGCCTCTAGGGTGTCCTGCAGGGCCTGAAAGTCCCCTGGATCAGGCTGAGTTGGACGTTAGGGATGGGGGAAGCCTCTTCAGCTAGGCTGGTGTTCAGCATGAGAAACCTCTCAACCCTGCTTTCACTGCTGCTGGGTGGTAGAACAACTCCCTCCCTCCATTCCCACCACTGCTTTAGATAGGCCACTCGTTTCACCCCGGGCACTGACCAGGATGGTCTCAGCTGTTCTTCCTGGAGGTTGTTGACCTACTTGCTGCTGACATACCTGTGGGATCTTGGAGATCCCCGACATGGTTGAAATATGGATGGAGGTGTCAGATTCAGCCCCTTCCAGAATGGCCAGCAGGTTATTCCATCCTCCACAGCTGTAGTTTGGTACGTTGGTTGCTCCATCAGCAAGCAGGCCTAGCATGGCATCAGAGGTCATTCTCCCATGGAAATGGGTCTTATAGATGTTGCAGCCCAGGGTGATGTTGGGCAAGAGCCTGGGATTCTGACTGGTCTCATGAATGGCAAACAGGAAGGACAGGATGTGCCAGTATCTGACCTTTCCTACACTGCAGATGATGATGATGATGATGATGATGATGATCAATGAAAGTACAGTATCGTGTTCTTTGCAATATACATCTAAGGGTCTTATCAGGCAATATCGGTCTCAGAAGACCTGATCCCCTGTTTAGCTTAGAAAAGTGCAAGTATGACATGACAGAAAGGCATACAAATAAACAAGGAGTGGAGATGCTAGAACCTGGGGTCATCCCATGAAGCGGATTGGTGGGAGACTCAGGACAGGCAAAAGGAAGTTGCTCTTCACACAGCACAGACTTAAACTATGAATGTTGGGGAATTATTTACTACAAAGGTTGATGCTGGGAGGTGGCAGCACGGGGTTAGAGGAGAGAGCTGTGGGCTAGGTGACAGAGGTTTCACTCCCTAAGCTAGCCTTTTTTCTTCAGATGTGGTGGAGGATGCTCTCCCATTGCCAATATAAAAGGAAAATTCAACTACCGGTCGAGTCGGCTTTTGTACATAGCAGTCTCTTCCACAGAAGTGGTGTGGATGAAAATACCAGGCCCCCAAACTAATTTCGTAATAGGAATGTGCTATCGATTCGTCCCCCAGACCAGAATGCTCAGGGTGATCTTGAAATGGAAAATGAAATCAAAGAGTGAAATCAAACAAGGAAGTGTTGCAATCATGGGTGACTTCATTTAACACTCATGTTGTCTGGATAAATCAAGGTCATGTGACCACTGACCTCATTGAAGGTTTTGATGCAGGCATTAAGGACCCTATTAGTCCAGCAGGCCTTCCCTTTTTAGCACTCTTTTTCCTTTTGCTGACTTTTGTCTCCCGTTTCTAAGCAGTGTTGTTTGAAGCTGTGTTTAATTGTTGGATTTTTTAAAAAAAAAACGTTTTTACGTCAATGATATTTTTAGTTTCTGTTGTTTGTATATATTCTCCATATGTTTTTATGTAAATGGAGTTTAAACTTTGTATATTGTATTTTAATGCTTTAACTTTTATGAAGTGCTCAAAGAGCTTTACCTATGAGGTGGTATAGAAATGTAAAAATAAATAGATAGATAGATGATAGATGATAGATGATAGATGATAGATAGATAGATGCATGTTCCAATAATGAGAAAGAGGTTAAATTTCTTGATGCGTGAAACAACTGTGCTCTGGAACAGTGGGTTATCGAACTGACAAGAAGGGAGGTGACTCTAGATGGAATCCTAACTGGTGTCGCCCAGGACCTTGTACAACACATAAACGTTCTTGATTCAACTGGCAACAGTGACCACAGTGCTATCAGATTTAACATATATTTAAGGGGGAAATTGCCAAGGAAGTCCAACACAGTCACATCACTTGACTTCTCTTAAATGATGGAACTGGTAAGAAGGAAGTTGAGAGGGGAAGACCAGAGGGTGAAATCCCTTCAAAATGCTTGGAAGTTACAGAAAACCACCATCACAGAAGCTCAGTTAGAATGTATAATATAGGAAAGGTAGCACCAAGTCCAGGAGGTCACAAACATGGCTAATGATCAGTGTCAAGGAAGCTGTTAGAGAAAAGAAGGCTTCTTTCAGAAAATGGAAGTCTTGCCCAACTGAGGAAAACAAGAGGGAGCACAAAGTTGCAGAAAGGTGATGCCAGCGGACAATGAGAGACAAAAAAAGCATTTCAAAGAGCATGTTGCTAATACTATCAAGGCCAACAATAATGATCCTTTACACTTGTCAGAAGCAGAAAAACAGCTAGAGAGGCAGCTGGACTGCTGGATGACAATGGAGTTTGAGGAGCATTAAAAGAGGACTAGAAGATTGCAGAGAAGCTGAATGAATTCTTCTCAGTGGCCTTCACTGCGGAGGATATAGCACAGATACCTGTGCCTAGAATTCCGGCATGGACTCCTGTGAGTCCGTGGCAGAACTAGGGATGGCCGAGAATTTCTCCCCGAAATGTCGGGGGGGCGAGTGCCAATGCATTTGGCCCCCCAAAATTGGTGTGGAAATTCTCCGCCGGCCTCCTGCCCCCCCCCGGGATGGGACTTACCGTGGCCGAATGTCCCTCTTGGTGGCAGGTCCCGGCAGCGGTTCGGTGGCGGTTCGGCGGGGGCGGGGGTGACGGCCACCGCCATTGCAAAAAAAGAAAGTAAAGTAAAAAAAAAAAACACCCCCATGATAGGCTATGTAACAATTTACGTAACCTATCACGGCTAGATTTGCAAAGTCAGCCGTGATAGGCTACGTAAATCGTCATGTAGCCTATCACGGGTGACTTTGAAAAAAAAAAAAAGCCTGAACTTAAAGATGACATTGTTGATCTTCTCACCAGGACATGCTGTGGTAAAAAGATGTAACCTAATGCCATTGTATGTGCCTTAAGCAGGTGCAGCATTGTAAGTGCTGCGCATGCCTGGAATGAGCGGACAGTAACCCTAAGATAAGGTTGCTCGGCAAACCGCTGGCAACCAATCAAAAGTAACACGCTGGCTGAGGAATGTGAACTAAGTGATAAAACTGTAGCATGGGGGTTGCCCAGGGTCGACTCTGCTTTTAAGAGTGAGCTCCTTTGTCGAACTGTCTGCAAACAATAAAATCGAGTTGGACCCAGCCTGAAGTTGACTCTCCTCTTTGGGGCAAATTGGACTAGCCTCCAGTGGGCGAAACTAGTATTTTGTGCAACAGTGCATCATGTCTCTAAGATCAGTCTCTATACCAGAGGACCAGAAGATTATGGGGTGGGGGAGCAAAACCTTCTTACAAGCTGGATATCCATTTACCACTAGAAAAAAACGTGGAGATGCCCCATTCCATGAGTGGGAAGTCTACACCCTTGAAATAACAATAGATACAGTAGGTAGATTAGGAAAGTCCAAAAGTTGGCCAGCATGGTTAATGAGCAGTGTTACGTACCAGAGCTATTAGAGAAAGAGAGCTTCCTTCAGAAAATGCAAATCTTCCCATGTGGGGAAAACAACAGGGAGCACAAGTTTGTACAAAGGTGATTCAAGGAGGCAATAAGAGATGCAAAAAAGCATTTTGAAGAGCATATTGCTAACAACATCAAGGCCAACAATATGGAACTCTTTAAATATATCAGAAGCAGAAAACCAGCTAGGGAGGCAGTGGGACCACTGGGTAATAATGGAGTTCATGAAGTACTGAAGGAAGACAAGGAGATGGCAGAGAAGCTGAATGAATTCTTTTCATCAGTCTTCACTGCAGATATAGGACAAATACTGGTCCCTGAATTGCTGTTTGCAGGAAGGGAGTCTGAGGAACTGAGGCAAATGGTGGTGACAAAAGAGGAAGTTCTCAACCTTATTGATAAATTGAGAGCAAAGAAATCACTGGACCCAGATGGTGTCCATCCTAGAGTTCTCAAAGAACTCAAAGATGAAATTGATGATCTTCTAACAAAAAGACGCAACAGGTTGCGAAGATCAGCCTCTGTCTCAGAGAACTGAACAATGGACATTGTAATGCCAATTTTCAAAGAGGGATCCAAGGGGGATCCAGGAAATTACAGGCTGGATACCTTCATGTCTGTTCTGGGCAAATTGGTTGAAAGCAATATTAAAGATAAAATTAGTATGCATGTAGAAGGAGAAGCCCTACTGAAAAAGAATCAGTGTGGCTTCCGCAAAGGTCAGTCCTGCCTCTCTATCCTTTCAGAGTTCTTTGAGAGTGTCAATAACCAAGTGGACAGGGGTGATGTGGTAGATGTGGTTGACTTGGACTTCCAAAAGGCTTTTGACAAAGTCCCTCACCAAAGACTCCTAAGCAAACCTAGCAGCCGTGGAATCAGACGAGAGGCCCTCTAATGGATCAGGAACACCTGAAAGAACAGAAAGCAGCCTGTGTCTAATCACAAAGTTGAAAAGCAAAGAGTTGTTTCTTCTTTTGCTTGAAACTATGACAGGGAAGCTTATTTATCCAGTCATATGTCATCACATGAAATAAATGGTGCCTTAATGTTCCTAATACTCCAAATCCACTTTCATAAAGCACAACAGGGGAAAGTAAGGAAAGCAAATTACTAGGGATGACCAGGGGTACCAGGATGTATGGGTGGTCTCCAGGAAATGGGAGCAATCCGAATGCAGGTAGGGAAACATTACATCTTATGAAGACATCTTTACTTACTGATGAAAACTGGTGAATGGTGGCTTGCAAAAGATGTACGGTTCTTGGTTATGTACATATTGGGCAGAAATGACTCCGCTAACAAGCTGATCTCCGGGCCGGTAATAGTTTATTGGTTCATCTTGATCTCGGATCAGGTTCAAGGGGCACTTTGCCTTCTGCCTCCCGCAGGCTGCACAGGGCAGAAACAGCAGCAGGAGCAGTGATAGCATTGCGGGTCAAGCGACTTGCTGTATCTCCCTTCTGGCTGCTCCTCTGAGCTCGAGGGCCAGGTAACCAGAAGGCGCGAGAGAAAGAACTTAACCCGCTGCCCAGCAAGACTGGAGCTGCAGGATCTTTACAAATAGCGATGGTGTCCAGCTCTGGCTTCGGACCCTAAGGGGACTTCCATTGAACCTCTCACAGGCAGAGTCGCCTTAGCAGCCTGCCCCAAATCCCAAACTCTCAGTGGTACCACAAATATATTTGGCACCAAATGTTGCAGGCAAGAAGTTACCCCATGTTTTCTCTCTTCTGATGTTTATCGTAATGGTCTCCAAGGCAATCTGCAGAAAAACTTCTGGAGCTTTGGCAAGAATGCCAATAAATCACTATGATTTGGAAACTTCTCAGGGGAGGAGTATTGCCTGTGCCACTCTCTCTGTAGGGCTTTTCGTGCAGGCAGAGAGCAAGAGAAAAACATGTTTGTGAGATCTGACTGATAGCTCCAGTACCTGACAGAGGTCAAGCAGGGAGAAAAGTGAGCATGGTCTGACTTGAACTTGACAAAGTCAGGCCAACACTGACATTGTCGTAAGGATGCAGTCATAAGAACCAGGATCAAGACTAAACTTTTGGATGTATTGTACATGAATGAGCACACACGGCACTGTTGTTGCTGCTGAACATTATGAGAATGTGAAATGTTTCCTTCTGCTGGGGGAGGGGATACTGCCTTTGGGGGCCCAGAGGGCTGCGGAGGACAAGAACTCTGCCCATCGCAGTTCCAGGGCATGAGCAGACTGTAAACTCTGATGGCCAGACAAAAAGCCAAAGGGCCCTAGGGAAAAATGCACCCACAATACACTTCTGGAGGGGGATACAATGGATGGGTGTTTCTGTGCTGTATTGCTCTGGAGTCCTGATCCTGTCAGTTCCAGTCATCAGAGTCTTTTGGTTATCAAGCTGAAGCAAGCCATGTGTGCAAAAGCTGACAGTTCCTGGATAGAAAATGGATGCAGAAGATGTATCTACAAAACGGTCCTTGCCTCCCTTCAGGTCTTCGGGACCACAAGTTTCTCTGGGCCTGTAGCTTGCCTATTCTTCCTTAGAGCACAATCAAAGGAGCCAGCAAGCCGGATCTTACAAGCTTCTCTGTGAGATGCCTGCTTCTACCCGAGCAACACCTCTTCCCTCTGCTCTCACACCACCAAAACTAAAAGGCTATGAAGCTAAAATGCTAAAATACTGGGAGAATAAAAAGGTCTTCACCTGGTGCCAGGAGGAGTACAACGTAGGTGCCAGGCAAATCTCTCTAGGGAGTTCATTCCACAGCAGGGGTGCCACAGCAGAAAAGACCCTGTTCCTGGTAGCCACCCACCTCACTTCCTTTTACAGGGGCTCATGGAGAAGTACCATGGAGGATGATCTTAGGGTCCAGGCAGGCTCATATGGAAGGAGGCGATCCTTCAGATTACCCGGCCACAAGCTGTTAAGGGCTTTGAATGTTAATACGAGCACTTTGAATCAGGCCCTGAAAGGGACAGGCAGCCAGTGCAGCTGGAAAAGTACCGGCAGCATAATGTGATCTCATTGGCCAGTCGGACCAGTCCCTGTTAACAATCTTGCTGCTCTCTTTTGGACTAGCTGAAGTTTCCAGACCCACATATAACGCATTGAAGTAATCCAGGCGAGAGGTCATCAGAGCATGGATAAGTGTAGCGAGGCTATCTCTGTCCAAATAAAGGCATAGTTGCTATACCAGCCTAAGCTGATCAAAGGTGCTCCATGCCACTGAGTTCATCTGTGCCTCACATGACAGTTCTGGGTCCAAGAGCATCACCAAACCTGACCCTTTATGGGGAGTTTAACCCCCTCCAGAATAGCTTGAACATCACCTAGATGGGCAGATGAACCACGCACTAACAGTACCTCTGTCTTGACTGACTGAGTCTCGGTTTATTGGCCCTCATTCAGTTGAAATAGATCTAGATAATCCGTTTCATTCTAGAGTGCCTGGAGTTGTCCTGCAACCACCCACTCAAGCACCTTGCCCAGGTCTGGCCTAAAATTGTTAATGTCCTCCAGATCCAAGTTAGGTTTTTTCAGGTGTGTGCTGTTTACGGCCTCTTTCAAAGAGGCCGGCACCACTCCCCCTCTCCAGGAGGAATATACAACCTCCTGGGACCCAGCCAGACATCCCCTCTTGGTTTGATGTCATAAGCCATGAAGGGCAAGGTTGAGCACGCAGGTGGTCGACTGGACTTGGCCAAGGACCTTGTCTGCATCCTCAGGACTCTAGGGGTGCACGAAAGTCACTTACCTGGTCTCGCAGCTTTCGCGGTGGGGGGTAGGCGCTTCGCTGCTCCCCCCGCGAAGTTCAGGCCAGGGGGGGAGGCTTCCCGCCTCGCCCGGCCGAAATTCAGGCCGGGGGGGAGCCTTCCCGCCTCGCCTGGCCGAAATTCAGGCTGGGGAGGAGGCGCCTCGCCTCGCCCGGCTGCGAAATTAAAAGTTAAAAAAAAGAACGCCCCTGTGATAGGCTACGTGATGATTTACGTAGCCTATCATGGCTAGATTTCCAAAGTCAGCCGTGATAGGCTACGTAAATCGTTGCGTCGCCTATCACGGGTGACTTTGAAAAAACAGAAAGAAAAAAGAAAGCACGTACTCAAATGGCGGCGCCCATGGGCGCCACCATTTGTGTTCCTTATTTGGTCCCGGTAGTCTACGTAAAGATTTACGTAGACTACGGATAAAATAAAGGCAACGCAAATAGCGCTTTTTTTTTTTCAAAGTCACCCATGATAGGCTACGTAACGATTTACGTAGCCTATGATGGCTGACTTTGGAAATCTAGCCGTGATAGGCTACGTAAATCGTTACGTAGCCTATCACGGGTGGTTTTTTCCCCCCCACTTTTGTATTTCGTGGCCGGGGAGACGGGGCGCTTCTCCTCGGCCTGAATTTCAGCCGGGCAAGGCAGGGCACCTCCCCCCCGGCCTGAATTTTGGCCGGGCGAGGCGGAGCGGGGCGCTTCCCCCCCAGCCTGAACTTCAGGGGGAGAACCGAAGCACCTCCCCCCACCATCCATACCAGCAGGAAAATCCCCCAGATCCCTCTGGAATCCATCAGAATCCATTAGCCTACAGGGGCAGACCATTTTAATAGGTCCCCCACCCTTGCAGAGGAGAAAGGCTGCCGAGAGTCAAAACCTCAGTAGGGAGTGATCTGACCATGACAAAGGGATAGACGTTAATCCCCTCACTCTCAGATCACCATCCTCCTGCCCAGTCGAGAAAGCCAGATCAAGGATGTGTCCGGTTACATGTGTTGGCATGATGACATGGTGGGACAGCCCCATGGTTGTCATGATGGTCATGAAGTCCTGAGCTGCACTGGATACAGTGGCTCTGGCATGGAAGTACAGTTGTCCCAGGACCATCGTCCTAGGGGTCCTCAACACCGAGACCACCTCCGTCAGCTCAGGCAGTGAGTCTGATGGGCAGCAGAGTGGGTGATACACCAGCAGAATCCCTAATCCATCCCAGGTACCCAACACAAGGTAGAAACACTCAAGATCTGTACTAGAGTGAACAGGAAGTGGAGAATTGCCAATGAAATCCAATATCTTTGACTTCAAATGGGAAAAAAATCCTCTTCTAAAATGGGGAAAATGATACAAAAAAGAAGTTGAAATTGGGAGGGGGTCAAGGGGGTTAAATCTTTCCAAAGGTTCCTCAAAACCACAATAAGAGAAGCTCAGCTACAATGTATACCACAGATAAAGTCGCCCCACATGCAAAGAATGGTTGAGCACTGCCAAGGAAGCAATTAGAGAAAAGTAGAGTTCCTGAAGAAACTGGAAGTCTTGCCTAAATTATGGGAATCAAAAGGAGGACCAAGGGAGGATGAAGAACTTGCAGGGAAGCTGCATAGAGTCTTTCCATCTCTTTGTACTGCAGAAGATGTTGGACAGATACCTGTGTCTGAACGGACGTTCCCGGGAAGGGAGTCTCAGCAAGTCCTTCCTTGATAATTCACACAAAATATCATGCATTTTATCCAAAAACATCGCCGCCTATATCCTCTAAAGCCCATATCCTCTATATCATATCCTTCCCCCTACAATACGACACTCTAAATTGACTGCAAATCTCCTGAAACACGCACTGCTCCTTTTGGGCAAGCCTCCTTGCTTCACTTCCCTGTGGCCTCCCTCCATGTTTGTATTTCCTTTGGTGTGGTCTGGATCTAAGGAGAAGCCCCGTTCTAAGGATCTCCATTTTAAATACTACTTTTAAATGGAATTGTGGTGGATCCAGGCTCCCTAGTGATGACGAAGCCTCCATTCAGTCTCCCCATCATCAGAATTTCATTGTTGGAAAACTAGCGGGAGAACACCTCAGCCTCTCAGGATTCTTTGTCACTGACTTAAAGTGGCTGTATTGAAGCACGGAAACTTAAAAGTGGAGAGTGGAACAAGAGACCCCTGAGTTTCAATTAACTGAGAAGTTCAACTCTATCTCTTGTGGCTTGAAATGGGATAGAGGCTTCTTTCATAGTAAGAATTCAATCCTATGGTCCCTGGGACAGCATCTCCGGGACCATAGAACATGGTGGATTCCCACTTCTGAGGCCACAGACACTGCTATGCCCTGAGCACAGCCTGTGCCGTAGCATTTTTCTCACTCTTTTTAATCAAGCAAGTGAAGTCCGTGGGGTTCCCTCATTCTGATGCCAGGTTACTAGAACCCCTTGGCCTCGATTCCTTCTCCTTGCCTCCTTAATCATTTACTAATTTATTACAAAACTCGATATGCTGCTTTCTAGTGAAATATCAAAGCGCTTAACACATAACCATAAAGTTCTACAAATAAAATTACAATAAAATAATCAAGGGGGAAAAAAACCCTATACAAAAAATTGTAATCTGCACACAAGGATGACAACAGACTGGGAAAATGGAGCAGCAGATTTCAAACTGTGGTCTTTGTGAGAGGAGTTTGCCACTGTGGCATGGCTGCCGGTGCTGAGAGTCCTTTGCATAGGTATTGCTAGGTGGCCAACATCATTACATGCTTATTCATTTATTCATTTATTCATTTATTCATTTATTGCAACATGTGTATACTGCACCACATCCACACAGATTCCAGAGACAAATACAAAAGAAGGTAAAAGCATCACGTGAAAATAATGACTATTTCTAAAAAGAAACAGAATTCTGATAAAACACGTCTGGTCCATCAAGGAAGGTTTCCTGAAATAAAGACGTTTTCAGGAGGCACCGGAAACAGCAGAATGTTGTTGCCTGCCTGACCTCCAGAGGCAGTGAGTGCTAGGGTTGGCAGAGAATTTCTCCCCGGACAGGTAAGGGACGTTCATGCACCCCTAGTGAGTGCCAAGGAAAGGGGGCCACCACACTGAAGGCTCTTCTCCTGGTGGGCTCTCTCAGTACTGTCTCTCTTGTAATCTTTGTCTTCACATCATGCTAGCTTCTCACAAGGCCTTGGGTGGTAGACCTGCCCCAGTCTAGACAGCTCCCTAACTTGAAACAGCTTCTTGCCAACAATGAAAGGCCACTTACCAGAGTCGCAAACAAAGGGATCTGATTACTCTTGTGGTGAATGCTTGCTATTTGGCAATGGCATATCTTTCAGCTTAATTGGAATGATCAGAGCCTGTATTTTCCAAATTGTTTCCATTCGGCTGCCTCAGTGTTTTTCAGCCTGAGACCCGCAATCATTTGTGCATAACCTGCTATCATGGCCAAAGTAAAATGTGTGTGACAGTGTGAGTGGCAAAAGCCAAAAGTAAGGATGGACAAAAGGACTTTCTC
The DNA here is from genome assembly GCF_057233095.1 of Heloderma suspectum. Classification (NCBI taxonomy): domain Eukaryota; kingdom Metazoa; phylum Chordata; class Lepidosauria; order Squamata; family Helodermatidae; genus Heloderma; species Heloderma suspectum. Next base: position 393,333,676 of record NC_139459.1, read on the forward strand.
TCTCCCCCTCTTCTCTCTTGCTCAGTCTGCCATCCTGTCCTCTCTCTGCCCTATGGAGGGGTGAGGTCAGCTGATAGCACAGGAAGAGAGTGAACGTCCTCTGGGTGTGCTGAGAAAGGAGCCCATTTCTCAGCACACAGCAAGGAAGGGGACATGGTGTGGCAGGACAGCTGACTGCTTGAACTGAGAGGCCCGGTGGGCCGGATCCCGGCTGCAGGCTGGAGTTTCCCCAAGGCTGCTCTACACCTGCAGCAGGTACATGTATAGATGCCCATTGAGGATAACACTTCATGCATAAATGAAGTGGACTCTACGCCATGAAAATGTATGTCATCGGAAATTGTTTCGTTTTTCAGGTGGCACAACGCTCATGATGGAACGTCCTTTAAAGTTGAATGCAAGTTATCCCATGAATACATGAAAAATGAGGGACTGTAAGTGTGAAAGGGGGTTGGACTCGATGGCCTTGTAGGCCCCTTTGAACCCTACTATTCTACACTTCTATGATTCCTTGAAAGGGAAAACGTTGTCAACATCTTCAATGAAATTCTCAGGTGCAACTGAATGCAGAGCCTGTATTATTTTATTTTATTTTTATTTATTACATTTATATTCCACCTTTTGTTCCTCCTTAAGGAACCCTTAACCCATAATCCTCCTCCTCCATTTTATCCTCACAACAACAACCCTGTGAGGTGGGTTGGGATGAGAGTCTGTGACTGGCCCAAAGTCACCCAGTGAGCTTCCATGGCCGAGTGGGGACTGCAGTCCACATCTCCAGACTCCCAGTCCAAGACTCTAGCCATGATGCCACACTGGCTCTCATGCCTTCATAGTTCTGTCAAATAGATGCCTACTAGAGGTATCTAAAAACTTCTCTGGAACATAACTGCAAAACAAGGAGTATCGGCAAAATGTTGGAAGACTCCATTAAGCATGTGTCCTAGCAATCAAATGTCCATGTTTTCAGGTGGGGGTGACGCCTTGCAAAGTGTTCACAGAAGTGGCTACAACCTCCCTGCTGCTTTCTCAGTACTCTTCGCCAGTTCTACATTCTTCCGCTCACTTAAGCTAATCTGCCCAACACTACATGTGTTCTTTCAATTTTCATAGCTGGAGCACGCCATTCCCTTCATGCCCTGTTTGTGGGCTTCCCCTTGGCCAGTGTAAGAAATGCTATGCTGCACAAGACTTTTGGACACAACCAGCATTGTTCTGCTTATGTTCTTACACTATGCTTATACTTTTCATCTCAATGTCTTTTGTCTTCCTCAGATCTCTTCCCCTGTCCTAATTTTTCTTGCTCAATTAATCTCCTGGGCCCAGTTTTGGTGGAATATGGAATGTAACTGGTATTGTTAATAAGAATTCATTGTATTGTTTTATTTTATTTATTACATGTCTATACTGCCCAATAGGTGAAGCTTTCTGGGCAGCTGACAAAAATTGTATTTATAAGAGTGTTTTGCATTATAATCTCTTTGTTGGAACTGTGCTGTGCTAAATATGCAAAAGCTTGCTTTAAGTGCAAAATGTGTTCTTGGAGCTGGGGCAAAGGAGCTTGCTTAAGCCTTGAAAGCAAAAAAACCCTCTTGATTTAGGATCTCTCTCTCTTTCTCTCCTTCCCCCCAGGGCGTAGACTCTTTTCTAGGACAGGCTGTGGCAGCCTCTGTCACAGGACTGTATGACCTTCTAAGTGCTGCTCTCAGTATAGAATAGAGGTTTTAATTGCTGGGGGCTGAGAGAGGATTTCTGTTTCACCTATGAAATGAGGGACCTATGAAGTCCCTGATAAATAGCCAGGTGGCGAGGAGTGTTGGGCTTGGACTGCGGAGGACAGAACTCTAATCCTTGCTCAGAGCCAAAGGTTACTGCCTTGGGCCATTCACTTCCATTCAGCCTAACTGAATTCACAGGGATGTTGTGAACACAAACTGTGTGTGTGTGTGTGTGTGTGTGTGTATATATATATATATATACATATATATATATACATATATATATATATATATACACATACACACACACACACACATACACACACACACACACACATACACACATACACACAGCACCCTTCACTCTTCTCCACAGCCAACCTGGCATTCAAAAGCAGACACCATGGCTTTTGAGGGGAAAGAAATTGCAACTGTGCCATCAATATTTTGATTTTGTAAAGTAAGTAAACACATTTCAGGCGAGAAATACGCCCCAGTGATCTACAAGATCCAGATGGCCTACAATGTAATAGAAAAAAACTATGGCAGTTGAGATTGTTGCTTAATGTTTGCCATTTAAAGAGCAAGAAATGTAGGACCTCTATTTTTCACAGGAGCAGAAATAAACAGAAGGATTATTCCTTTTCAAAAACTGGATGTGATGCTCATCCCAAAGTGAAGAACATACTCAAATAGGGTCTGGTATCCACAAGGCCTACAGCTGGTCCCTCAAGCATTTGAGCAGAAAGATCACCCTCTTAGTCTGCGTAACCCGTTCAGCCTGAGGAGCCACAGTGAACAGCCTTGTGGCAGGGGGTTGAGACCTCGTGGCTCCGTCCATCAACAGGCTACAGACTGCAGCGCTTCTTCTGGCACTCTGTAGCGGCGATGCTCCTGACGTGCTACAAGGGAGACTGATCCAAAGAGGCCTCCCTGAGCAAGACACAAAGAGGAAGGCAGTCAAACCCTCCCTGTAGTTCTGGATCAGCCTGGAGCTCACTAGAAACTAATCAGCCGTGCCCCCATTCCAGAATATTTTGCTTCCACCATGGGAAACAGTAGTTCAGAAACAGATTCTGGCAGCATAAGACCCTTTCCCCATCCTTAGCATTCAGGATCAAGTCATGTTTTGACCATGAGATGCTCCTTTACATTCAGATCAGACCTCAACACAATAATGTAGCACTTTGGAATGAAGATGCAGCCCAGCAAGCCAGCACTGGAGGCCAAGATGGAGAAGACCTGCACAGCCACCATGGACTTCCCCTTGGTGCTCAGGTAGGTGGGCACAAAGGACACCCAGACACTGCAGAAGACCAGCATGCTAAAAGTGATAATCTTGGCTTCATTGAAGGCCCCAGGCAGCTTCCTGGCAAGGAAAGCCACCGTGAAGCAGATGGCGGCCAGGAAGCCCATGTAGCCAAGGTCAGTGTAAAACATGGTGACGGATCCTTAATTGCATTGCAGAATGATCTAGGGATGGGGGAGAATTTCTCCCCAAAACTTCGGGGGGCCGAGCACCAACGCATTCAGTCCTCCGAAGGTTGTTCAGGGAGAAATTCTCTGCCCCCCCGCCCCCCGCCCCCCCCGGGATGGGACTTACCTTTCACGAATGTCCCTCCCGGCGGCGGCTCCCAGCGGCGGTTCGGCAGGTCTTCGTCAGGGGCGGGGGCGGCAGCCGGTCTTTCGACTGGCTGCCGCCGCCGCCATTACAAGCAAAGTAAAAAAAAAAAAAAATGCGTACAGCTAATGGCGGCCCCCATAGGGAGCCCCCATTCGCGTTCCTTATTTGGTTCCTGTAGTCTACATAAAGATTTACGTAGACTGCGGTGAAAATAAGGACAATGCAAATAGCATTGTCCCTATGGTTGTCGCTATGGGGGCCGCCATTTGCGTACGCGCTTTTTTTTTCCCCCAAAGTCACCCGTGATAGGCTACGTGACGATTAACGTAGCCTATCACGGCTGACTTTGCAGATCTAGCCATGATAGGCTACGTTAATCGTTACGTAGCCTGTCACAGGGGCATGGTTTGTTTGTTTTTTCCTTTTGAAGTTCGTGGCTGGGGAGACGGGGCGCTTCTCCCCGGCCTGAATTTTGGCTGGGCGAGGCGGGAAGCCTCCCCCCCTGCCTGAATTTCGGCCGGGCGAGGAGGGAAGCCTCCCCCCCCGGCCTGAACTTCAGGGGGAGCAGCGAAGCGCCTCCCCCCCACCGCGAAGCAAGCTGCGAGACCAGGTAAGTGACTTTCGTGCACCCCTAGGATGATCTCGCCAGGCTGGGAGTGCATGTCCGCATCAGGTGCATGTCCGCATCAAGTTGTCAATGCAGATGACAACCTGGACACTAGAACAAGAAAGGACAATGGCATTGGCCAAACTCTTTCCCAGTCATCTTCTCACCCTGTTCCCTGGTTTTGTGGCCAGGAAGGCCAGCACCACAGTGATTGTTTTGGCCAACACAGAAGAGACAGCAACTGAGAAAATGACGCTGAAGGTCGTTTCTCTTCCAAAGACAGTCGGTCCATGGAAACATTGTAAAACTTTTCCAGTGAAACATGAAGCTAGAATGGCAGAGAAAACAACCAGCATTTAGGAAACATGAAACCATGTTAGCTATGTCAGCTGGGTTCTACTTGCACTCTATGGATTGGAGCTGATGCACCCCTAGGACTGCTCTACATGATGGACAAATCCCACATCCTCACTGGGGCTTTCTACTTCCCTTTCTGTGGCGCAATGAGGATGGGCTCCTTTGGACGACCAACACTTGATGTGGAACTGAAGATGCCCTATCTCTGCAGCTTTATTGAACTTGGGGGTGGGGCTTCCTACATTTTCAATGAAATAGTGCCATCTACTGGCCAAACTATAGCACTGCAACCAGCATTACACACTGGCGATATCCCGTGGTTTTGTTCTTGTTTTAATTCCAGCTTATCTCCTATTTTTTTAAAGGTGGGATAAATGGGGGAAGCGCAAGTCATTCTGGACATTGAGGATACTGTGTAAAGGTAAGGACCAACAAAGTTCTGGGAGTGGCCAATCATGACTCATGAGCGTGCCATAAATTGCTCATGTAGACAAGATGCCCCTAGACACCCAGCAGTTGACTGTTGGTTTTTAACAGTGATAATTAAGATACATTCTTGATTCCCCTCTTCCAGCTCCAGGATCTTGTGATGAACAGGCTCAGCAGAAGTGTTTTGCGGTGGGGGGGGTAGATTGCCTCCCGCCCCACAGATCATGGGCTGGATGGAGTCCGGGGCTTGGCACTGCCCCTGATGTCCCCCCTCCTTAATTTCTTCAAGCTAGAGGGAGGCACAGAACTGCATCTCCACTCATCATGAAGAAATCCCAGCCCACCCCCACACCCCTGCTGGCATCGCAAATTTGAGGTTGGCGATAGCAGTGGGGATGGGAGGTGGCAGAGGCTGGGAGTCCCTAATGTCTGTCTGTGCTGGGGGGAAGCAGGACACTCTCCCCCCCACCCCTGGCCGACATGTCCTTCCACCTCTCAGAGACTGGAGAGAGCAGTGGGGATCCCCTTCGAGGGCTTTCCTGCAGGGGGTGGGCCATCAAAACATAAGAACATAAGAAGAGCCCTCCTGGGTCAGACCAGCAAGGTCCATCCAGTCCAGCATTCTGTTCCCACAGTGTCCAAGCAGCTGCCCCAATGGGAAATCCATTAGCAGGACATGAGTGCCCAGAACACTCCCACCCATGTTCCCCAGCAACAGGTGCACATAGGCTCACTGTCTTTGGTTCTGGAGGAAGCTGTGACACTGGAGGTAAAATACAGTGGTGAAGCTTGACCCTCACGGGAAATGAAATCCACAAAGAAATAAAAGAAAGGAGAAAGGAAGTAAAACCTAGGAAAGTTCATTTATTGAAAGCTATCCATGACCCAGAACATCTAGCCCAGGGCCCAATTTACACGGTAACAGAATGAAAGGCACTTTAAAGAAAGCAGAATGGACACTACCTAGAAATCCGCTTTCCCAGGTCATGCTCCCCTGCTCGGGGAGGTTTCATGGGAGCACTGAATTGAGCACCTGTAGTTTCCCCCACACCTCTCTCCTCCCCTCCACTATTGGGATATTGCGGATGCTGGAAGCAGCAATACTGTGCCATTCCGAAGGGGACAGAAGGGCTACAAGCTGTGAATGGGGAAAGCAGCTTTTCTGCTACTGTGAATGCCTGGAAAGGAGCAGCTACATTACTGTGAATGGGAAAAAGAGGGAAGGGGGATGGGGTGGCGCCACGCCTTGGCCAGATCCATGCCAGGTCACATCCAAGGCACAGAAGCAGGACTGCCTGGGATGTCAGGGAGAGGGGTTGGGGCGCTATTCAGCAGGATCGCATGAGCGATGCATTTAAGGAAGAAAGAGTCACTGAAAGGACTTTCCTAAAATGTGCCTTTTGCACAGGGAGGCAGCAGTGTTGCTGTGGATTGGCATTCATTAGGGATGTCAGAGAATTTCGCCATGAATCTCGGGGAGGCCGAATGCCAGTGAATTCGGGCCCCCGAAATCGGTGGCGGAACGGTCTGCCCCCCAGCCCCCCCCCCGGGATGGGACTTACCTTCGGCGAATCTTCCTGGTGGCCGCGACTCCGGAGGCAGTGCGGCGGCGGTGTGGCGGCGGCCGGTCTTCCGACCGGCCGCCACCACCGCCATTTCCAGTTAAATGTTTACGTAGCCTATCACGGCTGATTTAAAAGAAAAAAAAAACCGTGCGTACGCAAATACTTAGTCTACGCTATTTGTGTTCCCCTTATTTTTGCTGTCTTAGTCTACTTAAATGTTTACATAGACTAAGATGTGCCAAAATAAGGAACGCAAAATAAGATGTTTACATAGACTAAGACTATGTTTACATTACATGTTTACATAGACTAAGACGTGCCAAAATAAGGAAGCCCATGGGCACTGCCATTTGCGTACACACTTTTTTTTTCTTTTAAATCAGCCGTGATAGGCTACGTAAACATTTATGTAGCCTATCACGGCTGACTGCAGGGACGCAAACGGTGGCGGCTACAGCCGCCACCATTTGCGGAGCTGGCTGGCCAGGATTCGGCGGGGGAGGGACAGAGTGCCTCCCCCCCGGCCAGAATTTGGGTTGGGAGAGACAGAGCGCCCCCCCAGCCAGAATTTTCGGGGGAGGGACGGAGCGCCTCCCCCCCACCGCAAATATCACCCTTCGAAAAGGTAAGTGACTTTCATACATCCCTAGCATTCATTCGTCACGAATGACCCTAGTGTCACTCTACAATGAATCAGCTAAATGTTGCGATGAACTGTTTTGATGAGGGGGGCATAAACTCTTCCCAAAGAAGTAGCAAGCCCTGATCCAAATGAAACAAGAAGTCTGTGGACAGCTCAGCACAGGAAGAATAAAGCCATGGTAAAATCGTTGCCATCCAAAATAAATAAATCCACACACAAAAATATGTAACATAGAATTTCTGTTCTCTTTGTGTTCTAGAAAGGAGAGATAGGTTTCAGCCGAAATACGTTGCTTCATCATAACAGGCACTTGTATATTCATGGCGGGCAGTTGTGTATCTACCCAGACATCCAGCCCCAGGTTTTACTAGGCAGAGACTTGAGCCAGAACTCAACAAAAGAGCAATAAGATAACACAGCTCTGGCTTCCATCCCAAGGGTGACCTGAGCCAGGAGATAGATCAAGAGAGGCAGAGACAGAGAGAGATCCCCTGTCTGAGAGGACTCCTGTGAAGTTGGGCCCTCCCTCAAGTGATGGCGGGGCGATCCTGTAGAATGGGACTCAGCAGAGACAGATTTGGGAATGAGTGAAGTCCAACTACAACTAAGAAGGATGGATCTCTCTCAGGGAACCAGGGAGCAACCACCAGATGGGGGATTCTTCTGACGTCACATTAGTGGGCAAAGCTGCAGACCTCCACCAGGAGCCCCACAAACTGGATTTAGCTCAGAATTGGCCAGAATTTGACCTCACTACTATATTAATGTCTGCATCCAGGATAATGATGTCAGAGTTCAACCATGGGCTGCTATTTGTTGTGGATATGCAGTGAAAATAAAGAGGATTACCTCCCATGGCCATAGGGTTTCAAGTTGCAGCCCATCTCCTCCACCGACCCTCAACATCTGCTTCGATCTCAAGGAATCTGCAGCATCTAAGGCATGGGCCACAGCTTGCACACTGTTGTATGTACTGTAGCCATCTTGACATAGGGCTCTCTCAGTCTCCTCCTGGGGCAGCGCCTCCAGTTGCTCTCTCTGTATCCATTTTGTCCAGGCTTTTACGGATAAGGCATGCTTGGAATAGAAACAATGAAATGCTTTACCAAAAAACTCTCCAAGAGAAGAGGAAAATGGTTGATAGTAGTCACCGATGCAATGAATATGAACTTGAGCACGCTCCGGGAGAGAGTGCAGGACAGGAAGGCCTGGCGTGCTATGGTCAATGGGGTCACGAAGAGTCGGACACGACTGAATGACTGAATAAGAACAACAACAAAGTCATATTTTGTTCTTCTTTGGGTCTTCATTGCAAAGGACAAGGAGCCATGGAAGTTCTTGAAAAAATTAGAGTCATAATAAAGGTGCATGTTAACATCCTGACAGGCTGTTGTGATCCAGACCTTTGTCCGAATTTCATGTGCTACAATCACTGGAGAAGGTGGGTTGAAAGTGTCATGATAGTAAAGAATTACAGTGACTTGTGTACTCCAGAAAGAGAATACTTTCTGATGCAACATTTCCTGTGGAGGTATTTGCGGGATTCTTCTTGAGAAGGCAACGCAAATCCCACTGCTGAGCAACAGGGGTGTCAAAGCACTGATGACCCTCTCTCTGTTGTCATTGTCTGGAGCAAAGAGACCAATCCAGATCCCTCCAAAATACAGGAGCAGTTGGACGACCCCCGGGTACTGGGCTTCTTCCCTTGGGGCCATCCGGTAGATAAAAGGGAACTGAGATTTGGCCTTCAGAACATGAGCATCAAAGCCATAACTGATCTAGTAAGGAAAGGAGGAGACCGGTGTTTTGTTTTCAGTGTAAAGTTCAGATACTTATTAACCTGAAATTGTTAGTATCTAACCAAGGGCCAGTCATTATGATGGGTCTGTGATGCATGCGGTGGGCAGGAGAGGTGCCAAAACATCTCAAGGGTCATTTGCAGTGTAACTCCTCTTTGGCTGATTTGCCAAAGTTTTAAATCGGTGAGCCTCCCACAGAGCTTTGGCTATGGGGAGGTATGGAACTGAAATAAATAAATAATATCAGGATGTTGCAACCCCTGTGGGATCCTTGTACACTGCAACCCCTGTGGGGTCCTTACCCCAGACACTTTCAAAAAGACAGCATCCCAAAGACTGCTTCCTTTCCGCCATAGGAGCCAATGGTACCCTTTCCCCTAATCCAAAGACTATTCCTGATAATTGTATCAGGATGTCCATTAATCTTTCTCCCTGTGACACCCAGGATCATACTGGGCCCTGTCCCATTGGAAGACCCACGCTTCGGTAAAGGGCAGGTTCAGGTAGCTTTGTTATTTATTTATTTATTTATTTACCTTGAAGTGTCATTTCCGAATATTGTTCTGTTTTGCTATGCGCTGTTCCTTTCCCCTTTGGCAAAAAACTACCACCCCTCTCCACAGAATGTATGTGCTTCATTCCAGTTAAGCTTCCAGAGCTCTCCTCTTGGTTGTTGCTACTGTTGAAACTTTCAGGCTTAGAGACAGGGTGTGGTGGCTTGAACCCTGTATTCCCTGAGCCTCAACGGTGTCCTGCAGGGCCTGAGAGTTCCCTGGTTCAGGCTGAGTTAAGGAATGGGGGCAGCCTCTTTAGCTAGGCTGGTGTTCAACGTGATAAACCTCTCATCCCTCCTTTCACTTCTGGGTGGTAGAACAACTCCCTCCCTCCCTCCCTTCCCACTCGTGCATTTGGGAGGCCCACCCTGTCACCACCAGCAGAGACCAGGATGGTCCCAGCTCTACTTCCTGGAGGTTGTTGACCTACTTCCGACTGACATACCTGTGGGATCTTGTAGATAGCTGACATGGTTGAAATATGGATGTCAGATTCAGCCCCTTCCAGAATGGCCAGCACATTAGCCCATCCTCCGCAGTTGTAGTTTGGAACGTTGGTTGCTCCACCAACAAGCAGGTCCAGCATGGCATCAGAGGTCATTCTCCCATGGAAATGGGTCTTATAGATGTTGTAGCCCAGGGTGATGTTGGGCAGGAGCCCGGGATTCTGATTGATCTCATGAATGGCAAACAGGAAGGACAGGATGTGCCAGTATCTGACCTTCCTTACACTGCTGCTGCTGATGAAGAGGATGATGGTGATGACGATGATGATGATGAGATGTTTGGCTTAGAGAATTGAAGGTAAGTCATGATAGAGGTGCACAAGATTATACAGGGAGTGGAAATGCTAGAACCTGGGGTCATCCCATGCAGTTGATTGGTGGGAGACCTCTAATGGATCAGGAACACCTGAAAGAACAGAAAGCAGCCTGTGTCTAATCACAAAGTTGAAAACCAAAAAGTTGTTTCTTCTTTTGCTCGAAACTATGACAGGGAAGCTTATTTATTCAGTCTTATGTCATCATACTGAAATTAATGGTGCCTCAATGTTCCTAATACTCCAAATCCACTCTCAAAAAGCATAACAGGGGAAAGTAAGGAGAGCAAATTACTCGGAATGACCAGGGGTACCAGGATGTATGGGTGGTCTCCAGGAAATGGGAGCAATCGGAATGTAGGTAGGGAAACATTACATCTTACGAAGACATTTCGCCTCCCCCCCACCATCAACATAATCCGCGAACAGGTAAGTGACTTTTGTACATCCCTAATCCCAACTGGGCTTGGGCCCACGTGGAGGGGGCTATAGCCCGCCACCGGGTTTACTGCCTTGGCATTCCCTCGCGGGACCCCACCAACCCTAGGTTCTTGGACAAGAGGTGTCCACTAGAAGGGGGGCACTCATGACAGAAACGGGACGGGTGCTCGGAGCATGCCCTTTGTGCTGTAATCCCGGCACAGCAAGCGGAGCAGAACCACTGCACCCGCAATAGGGGATCTGACGCCGGGACCTGGCTGTGAAGGACTGATGACTTGGAGCCGAAAGCCCCGGTCCCACCAGTCCCAGGACACAGGAGGGAAAAAGTGGCCCTTCCAGAGAAAGCCCCATCATAGGCCAGTCACGCTGCTCCCTAGGTGAAAGGATATTCACACTATTTGCGTTGCCCTCATTTTGCCGTAGTCTACGTAAATCTTTACGTAGACTAGACGTGTCAAAATAAGGAACGCAAATGGCGGTCCCCATGGGAGCCGCCATTTGCGTACGCGCATTTTTTTTTCTTTTAAATTAGCCGTGATAGGCTACGTGATGATTTACATAGCCTATCACGTCTGACTTTGGAAATCTAGCCATGATAGGCTATGTAAATCGTTATGTAGCCTATCACGGGTGTGTGTGTGTGTGTGTTTACTTTTTTTTTCGCGGCCGGGTAGACGGGGCGCTCCTACCCAGCCTGAATTTCGCTGGCAAAGGATGGGGCACCTCCCCCCTGGCCTGAATTTTGGCCGGGCGAGGTGGGCCGCCTCCCCCCCCTCGCCTGAACTTCGGGGGGAGAAGCAAAGCTCCTCTCCCCCACTGCGAAGCAAGCTGCGGGACGAGGTAAGTCCCTTTCATCCATCCCTAATTTTTTCCTGCACATGGAACAGGGGCACCACGACCTCCCGTGAAATTCTCCTATATATGAAGAAAGCAGTGTGTCTGGGCCACTGTGGGCATTGGTTTTGGGTCATTGGGGGTGCGGTCAGTATGACGAAGGCATTGAGGATGGGCTGCAGGGCATGCTGCACTGCACCCAGGAGATCCTGAGCGGGGATCCTCTTGACAAGGAAGGAAGAACAGGTGGGAGGATTCCTTGCACCGAAGCAGCCCCAGCAGATTTCACAGGCGTGAGAGCAGGAATGCTTGAGCACATTTCTCTACTGGAGAGAGAGGAGGGTAACTGCCGCCCTGCTGTGAAAGGAGACAGATCTGATCCCCCACCCCACCAAGCTCAGAATCAGCATCCTCTGCTGATTCAGAGCACCCCATGGAGTTCAGTGAGGCTTCCTTCCGAGTAAGTGTGCCACGGGTTGCAGACTTACGCAGCACGATCTTATGTCTACTCAGAAGGAAGTCGTAGCTTTCCTGGGGGCTGCAAAGAAGCAGTATACCACAAGTGGAGGGATGAAAACCAGACTCCCCCCCCCACTACTCTTTCGCACATGCCAGGGAGGGAGGGAGCTGCTCCTTTGATTCAAACAATAAGTCTGCTGTGGAAAGGATCCCATCCTAGTCCTGCAAAGAAACCAAAAGCAGAGCGCCCTGATAAGACTGTGAGTGGGTTTTTTTTGCTAATGTAGAGACACCCACGGACTGGAGAAATGTGTGCTATTTTCAAGACAAAGATGTAGCATTTCTTCTTTTCCTAAGTGACCATGGTCTAGAACGTTTGGTCACAGAACTGGCCAGAGGGGACGTGACCCTGGACTTAATATTCAGTGGTACTGCCCAGTACCTCATTTCATAAATGAATTCCAATATATTTGATTTAAAAAACAACAACACCAAACTGTTCGACAATGAGGGAAAGAGTAAAAACAAGAAGTTAAATGAGGGGTGGGGTCAAGAGGGTTAGGTCCCTCCAAAGTTTACTCAAAACAACAATAAGAGAAGCTCAGCTACAGTGTATACCACAGATACAATCTAGTCAAACCACATCCAAAGCATGGCTGAGCAGTGTCGAGGAAGGTCTTGGAGAAAAGAAGACTTCCTGAAGAAACTGGAACTCTTGCCTAAGGCTGTCTTTACATGAGGCATTTATAGTGCATTTGTGATTGGTCACTCAAGGATGTTTTTGGATCATTTCCATGACACAGTCAACCTCCGGGGCAATTCCAGCTCCATTTGATCTTTATCCCACTGATGAAATCTGCTGAGATAATCCACTCTTTACATGTAAATCCACATTAATGGCTGCACGAAAATGTGTGTTTACGTGAGAACCCCAGCCTGGGAAGAAGAAGCCATTGCAAAGAACAGGAGAATCAGACCTATTCTCTCCCCTCCCCTCCTCCAGCACGTCGGCCTCTCGACCTGGGCTGGGAGGAAAGTTTTCTTGGCTGTGCTTGCAAAGGCTCAAAGCGAGTGCAAAGCTGGCCGGGGGAGCAAGAAGAAGATGTTGACCCCCCCACACACTTAAACGGCTGACAGCAACGAAGCCAGCCCACCACTTGTCTGTGTGAAGAGCTGATCTTTATCTCTACTTTGACTCCAAATCTCCTGAATCATGCACTGCTCCTTTTTTGCCAGCCTCCTTCCCTCACGTCCCCCTGCCCTCCCTCCATGTTGGTTCTTTCCTTTGGTGTGGTCCGAATCTAAGGAGAAGCCCTGTTCGAAGGATCACAACATTAAATTCTGTCTTTAAACTGAACTGTGGTGGATCCAGGCTGCCTAACACTGGCTAAGCCTCCATTCAGTCTCCCCATCATCAGAAATAACACCCCCACCTCTCACTCTGTCACTGACTTGAAGTGGCCATACTGGAGCTAGGGATGGCAGAGAATTCCACCACAGATCACGGTGATCATCCCCCGAACTCCATGGCGGAACAGTCTGCCACCCCCAAACCCCCCCGCGGATCCCCCCCGGGATGAGACTCACCTGGGGCGGACTTTCTGGGTGGAGGTGGCTCCGGCGGCGGCTGCAGCAGAGGCGGCGCAGGTGGCTGGTCTTCCGACTGGCTGCCGCCGCCGCTATTTCCACTCTTGTAACAAAAAAAAGAAAGAAAGAAAAAGAAAGAAAGAAAGAAAGAAAGATATGATAGGCTACGTAAAGATTTACGTAGCCTATCATGACTAGGTTTAAAAAACAAAACAAAACACGACGTGATAGGCTACGTAAATCATTACGTAGCCTATCATGGCTGGGTGGGTGAAAAAACAACAACACCGCGTACGCAAATGGTGGCAGCTACTGCCGCCGCCATTTGCGTTCCTTTTTTTTGCCTTCTTAATCTACGTAAATATTTACGTAGACTATGATGGCAAAAATCAAGGGGAATGCAAATAGCGTAGCGGGCACTATTTGCGTCCCTTTTTGATTCCCCGTTTTAGCCTACGTAAATATTTACATAGGCTAAAACGGGGAATCAAAAAGGGATGCAATACATAAATATGTACGTAGGCTAAAACGGGGAATCAAAAAGGGACGGAAATAGCACCCGCTATGCTATTTGCGTTCCCCTTGATTTTCACCATAATCTACGTAAATATTTACGTAGATTAAGAGGGCAAAAATAAGGAACGAAAATGTTGGAGGCCGTAGCCGCCGCCATTTGCGTATGCGGTTTTTGTTTTTAGCCAGAGCCATCCATGGCCGGAAATCCGGCTGCGGATGGCTCTGGCCTGGCTGGGCCTGGCCGGCTGCTCCGTGGAGTTGCCACGGAGCACAGCCAGCCACGGAGGATTCCGGGTGGGAGGAACAGAGCGCCTCCCCCCCCGCAAGGATTCAACATATCCATATTCACCATCAACATAATCCGTGAACAGGTAAGTGACTTTCATACATCCCTAATTAGAGCATGCAAACTTCAAAGAGAGAGTAGAACAAGAGCCCTCGAGTTACATTTAATGGAGAACTTCAGCTCTATCTCTTGTGGCTTAAACTGGGACAGAGGATTTTATCACACTAATAATGCAATCCTATGGTCACTGGGAGAGGATCCCGGTGACCACCAAACATGGTGGATTCCCAGTTCTGAGGCCATAGGCACTGCTGTGCCCTGAGCACAGTCGATGCCCAGAACATCTTTCCAACTCTTTTTAATCAACCAAGTGAACCAAGTGAAGTCCTTGGGATTCCCTCATTCTGATGCAGGTTACTATAGGCCTTTGTCCTCTTTTCCTTCTCCTTGCCACCTTAATCATATTATTATTATTATTATTATTATTATTATTATTATTACTACCACCACCAAAGTTTATATGCTGTTTTCCAGTGAAATATCAAAGCGGTTAACATATAACCCTAAAATTATAACAATAAAATTACAATAAAAATTTATATTTTTTGTTTTATTTATTTCTATACTGCCCAATAGCTGAAGCTTTCTGGGCGGTTCACAAAATTAAAACCACAAAGCACAGCATAAAACAATATAAAATATGAAAGCTTAAGACTAGGGCTGTGTTTGGTCCCCCACTAATTCACTTTGGATGCCACTTCAGACCTTCCTAATCAGTGCCCATTCTACTCGGACCGATTCAGCCACCCCCCACTTCAACTCGGTTCCAGTTCCAAAGTGAGATTTGGATATTCAGACCACTTGGTTTGGCCTTTTCCCATTGACTTGTGTGGGAAGCACAAATAGCTGTAACATCTTCTAAATACATGGAACTTGGGGGTTCCATGGTGGTAACACCACCAGAATGATCTCTGTCTCTGAAATGCAGCAATTTTACTCCAGTTATTCAATCTTCCCCCCTCCTCCATCACTGTCGCTGATTGGAGATTGCTTGCTTGGTTATGTTCAGCCCTGATTTGGCTGATATTTCTCCCAGCAATCTAAATTCCGACCTGTGATTCATCCAACCCGGCATTTCTCATGATGTACTCTGCATATAAGTTAAATAAGCAGGGTGACAATATGCAGCCTTGTCGTACTCCTTTCCCAATTTTGAACCAATTGGTTGTTGCATGTCCGGTTTTTACTGTTGCTTCTTGACCCGCATACAGGTTTCTCAGGAGACAGATAAGGTGGTCTGGTACCCCCATCACTTTAAGAATTTGCCACAGTTTGTTGTGATCCACACAATCAAAGGCTTTAGCATAGTCAATGAAGCAGAAATAGATGTTTTTCTGGAATTCTCTTGCTTTCTCCATGATCCAGCACATGTTGGCAATTTGATCTCTGGTTCCTCTGCCTCTTCGAAACCCAGCTTGTACTTCTGGAACTTCTCAGTTCGCATACTACTGAAGCCTAGCTTGTAGGATTTTGCATTGCCCTTCTTTGGAATTGGAATGTAAACTGACCTTTTCCAGTCTTGTGGCCACTGTTGAGTGTTCCAAATTTGTTGGCATATTGAGTGCAGCACTTTAACAGCATCATCTTTTAGGATTTTAAATAGCTCAGCTGGAAGACTGCCATCTTCGCTGGCTTTGTTGTTACTAATGCTTCCTAAGGCCCACTTGACTTCAATCTCGAAGATGTCCGGCTGAAGTTCAGTGACTGCACTATCATGGCTATCAGGGACATTCAGATCTTTCCTGTAGAGTTCTTCTGTGTATTCTTTCCACCTCTTCTTAATCTCATCTGCTTCTGTTAGGTCCCTGCCTTCTTTGTCCTTTATCATGCTCGTCTTTGCACAAAACGTTCCGTTGAGATCTCCGATTTTCTTGAAGAGATATCTAGTCTTTCCCATTGTGTTGTTTTCCTCGATTACTTTACATTGTTCATTTAAGAAGGCCTTCTTGTCTCTCCTTGCTATTCTCTGGAACTCTGCATTCAGTTGGATATATCTTCCCTTTTCTCCCTTGCTTTTCGCTTCCCTTCTTTCCTCAGCTACTTGTAAAGCCTCATCAGACAGCCACTTGGCTTTCTGGCATTTCTTTTTCTTTAGGATGGATTTCGTTGCTGCCTCCTGAACAATGTTATGGACCTCCACCCATAGTTCCTCAGGCACTCTGTCTATCAGGTCTAATCCCTGAAATCTATTCCTCACCTCCACTGTATATTCATAAGGGATATGATTTAGGTCATATTTGAATGGTTTAGTGGTTTTCCCGACGTTCTTCAATTTAAGCCGAAATTTTGCAAGAAGCAGCTCATGATCTGAGCCACAGTCAGCTCCAGGTCTTGTTTTTACTGACTGTATGGAGCTTCTCCATCTTTGGCTGCAAAGGACGTAATCAATCTGATTTCGATATTGACCATCTCCATGTGTAGAGTTGCCTCTTGTGCTGTTGGAAAAGAGTGTTTGCTATGATCATCGTGTTCTCTTGGCAAAACTCTATTAGCCTTTGTCCTGCTTCATTTTGTACACCAAGGCCATGCCTGCCTGTTATCCTGGTGATTTCTTGACTTCCTACTTTAGCATTCCAATCCCCTATGATGAAGAGGACATCTTTTTTTGGTGTTAGTTCTAGAAGGTGTTGTAGGTCTTCATAGAACTGATCAACCTCAGCTTCTTTGGCATCAGTGGTTGGGGCATAGACTTGAATTACTGTGATGTTGAATAGTTTGCCTTGGATTCGTACTGAGATCATTCTATCGTTTTTAAGATTGTACCCCACTACTGCTTTTCCCACCTTTTTATTGACTATGAGTGCTACTCCATTTCTTCTAAGGGATTCTTGCCCACAGTAGTAGATATGGTGGTCACCTGAATTAAATTCGCCCATGCCTGTCCATTTGAGTTTGCTGATTCCCAAGATGTCGATGTTCAGTCTTGCCATCTCATGTTTCAACACCTCCAGCTTACCTTGATTCATTGATCAATTTATTACATTTATTTATTACGTCTATTACATGGTCTCACTGCTACTTTCTCAAAACTCTTCCCCAGTTCTCAATTTTTCTGCTCTCTTAATCTAATCTGCCCACCATTACACGTTTTCTTTCCATTTTCACAATGGGAGAGGGCCACTTCCTTCATGGCGTGTTTGTGGGCTTCCCATTTGTCCAAGTAAGAAATGTGATACTGCACAAGGCTTTGTGGACTGAACAAGCTTGTTGTTGTTCAGTCGTTCAGTCGTGTCCGACTCTTCGTGACCCCATTGACCATAGCACGCCAGGCCTTCCTGTCCTGCGCTCTCTCCCGGAGCGTGCTCAAGTTCATATTCATTGCATCCGTGATGCTATCTAGCCATCTCATCCTCTGTCGTCCCCTTCTCCTTTTGCCTTCAGTCTTTCCCAGCATCAGGGTCTTTTCCAGGGAGTTTTCTCTTCGCATTAGGTGGCCAAAATTTTGGAGCTTCAGCTTCATTATCTGTCCTTCCAATGAGCAGTCAGGGTTGATTTCCTTTAGGATGGACTGATTTGACCTCCTTGCAGTCCAGGAGACTAGTAAGAGTCTTCTCCAGCACCACAGTTCGAAAGCATCAATTCTTCGGCTCTCAGCCTTCCTTATAGTCCAGCTCTCACAGCCATACATTACTACTGGGAAAACCATAGCTTTGATTAGACGGACCTTTGTCGGCAAGGTGATGTCTCTGCTTCTTACTATGCTGTCTAGGTTTGCCATAGCTTTCCTCCCAAGGAGCAAGCGTCTTTGAATTTCATGGCTACAGTCACCATCTGCGGTGATCTTGGAGCCCAAGAAAGTAAAATCTGTCACTGCTTCCATTTCTTCCCCTTCTATATGCCAGGAAGTGATAGGGCCAGATGACATGATCTTAGTTTTTTTAATGTTGAGTTTCAAACCAGCTTTTGCACTCTCCTCTTTCACCCTCAACAAGAGGCTCTTGAGATCCTCTTCGCTTTCTGCCATTAGGGTGGTATCGTCTGCATATCGGAGGTTGTTGATAATTCTCCCGGCAATCTTAATTCCGACCTCTGATTCATCCAACCCGGCATTTCTCATGATGTACTCTGCATATAAGTTAAATAAGCAGGGTGACAATATGCAGCCTTGTCGTACTCCTTTCCCAATTTTGAACCAATCAGTTGTTCCATGTCTGGTTCTGACTGTTGCTTCTTGACCCTCGTACAGGTTTCTCAGGAGACAGGTAAGGTGGTCTGGTACTCCCATCACTTTAAGAATTTGCCACAGTTTGTTGTGATCCACACAATCAAAGGCTTTAGCGTAGTCAATGAAGCAGAAATAGACGTTTTTCTGGAATTCTCTTGCTTTCTCCATGATGCAGCGAATGTTGGCGATTTGATCTCTAGTTCCTCTGCCTCTTCGAAACCCAGCTTGTACTTCCGGTAGTTCTCGGTTCGCATACTGCTGAAGCCTAGCTTGTAGGATTTTGAGCATCACCTTGCTGGCATGTGAAATGAGCGCAATGGTGCGGTAGTTTGAACACTCTTTGGCGTTGCCCTTCTTTGGAATTGGAATGTAAACTGACCTTTTCCGGTCTTGTGGCCACTGTTGAGTGTTCCAGATTTGTTGGCATATTGAATGCAGCACTTTAACAGCATCATCTTTTAGGATTTTAAATAGCTCGGCTGGAATACTCTCATCTCCACTAGCTTTGTTGTTACTAATGCTTCCTAAGGCCCACTTGACTTCACTCACGAGGATGTCTGGCTCAAGTTCAGTGGATGCACTATCATGGCTATCAGGGACATTCAGATCTTTCCTGTATAGTTCTTCTGTGTATTCTTGCCACCTCTTCTTAATCTCATCTGCTTCTGTTAGGTCCCTGCCTTCTTTGTCCTTTATCATGCCCATCTTTGCACAAAACTTTCCCTTGAGATCTCCAATTTTCTTGAAGAGATCTCTAGTCTTTCCCATTCTGTTGTTTTCCTCAATTTCTTTGCATTGTTCATTTAAGAAGGCCTTCTTGTCTCTCCTTGCTATTCTCTGGAACTCTGCATTCAGTTGGGTATATCTTACTGAACAAGCAGTGTTCTGCTTATGTTCTTATACTGTACTTCTGCTCTTAGTCTCAAGGCACCCTTCCTCACAGCTCCTCCCTTGTCCTTGTTTTTCTTGGTCATTGAATCTCCTCGGACCAATTGTGATGGAATATGCAAAGTAAATTGAATTGTTAATAAGACTTTATCTATTATTTTGTTTATTTGTTTGTTTGGTGGTGGGTTGGTGGGTTGGTTGATTTATTTTATTACCTTTCTATACCACCCAATAGCTGAAGCTATCTCATTAAAATACAAAAAAACAGTGGTATTTGATAAGAGATTATTCATTATAATCTCTGTGTGGTAGTTGTGCCTTGCCAAATATGAACAGAATGCCGTGAACAAAATGCTGGACGAGATGGACCCTTGGTCTGATCCAGCATGGCATTTCTGAATATGCTGTAGCGAGCTTTAAGTGCTGGGGCAAAGGCGCTTGCTGAATCTTCGGAAGAAGAAATCTTCTTGAGTTAGGATCTCTCTCTCCCACTCTTTCTCTCTCTCTCCCCGGGCTGCAGAACCTCATGTAGGACATGCTGTGGCAGCCAGTACCAGAAGAACATTTGATCTCCTATGAGCTGGTCTATGTATGGAATTCAGGTGGTAATTGGTGTGGGCTGGGAAAGGATTTCTGTTTCACCAATGAAATGGGGGACCTGTGAAGTCCCTCATAAATAGGCAGACTGGTGAAGAGTGTTGGGCTTGGATTTTGGAGAAGAGAAGAGAATTCAAATTCTTGCTCAGAACCAGGGATCACTGCCTTGCGCCACCAATTTCACTCCTCTTAACTGAACTCACAGGGTTGTTGTGAGCACAAGGTAGATATTTATAGATTGCTTTAAGAAAGAAGAAGACGGGGATGGGGAGAAAAAGGAGGAGGAGGAGGAGGAGGAGAAGGAGAAGGAGAAGGAGAAGGAGAAGGAGGAGGAGGAGGAGAAGAAGAAGAAGCAGCAGCAGCAGCTGCAGCAGCATATATACAGCACCCTTCACTCCTCTGCACAACCAACCTGCAATGAAAAAGCAGACACCATGGCTTCTTTGGCTAGATAGCAGCCTGAAAGGAGGATAGAACAACCAGGAGAGGACCCATTTGTCTCTGGTGGGCATGGGACCCTGGTCTTTTTCAATCCAAATGCTTGTCTTATGGGTCTAACATTACCAGCCTGACTTTCACATTGGTGTCTCTTCTTTATCCAATGAATAAAAAAGCTTGTCTGGATAATCTCAAGGGGGGGAAAGAAACTGCAAGTGTGTTATCAACATTTATATTTTGTAAGCTAAACAGATTTCAGGTAATAGATGCTCCCCAGGGATCTTCAAGATTTCGATCGCCTACAATGTAATACATCGGAAATATGGAAGTTGAGATTGTTCCTTAGGGTTGCCTCTTTTTGTCATCTTCAATGGGCTGGAGCCTGCAGTGCTACTGTGCGGCACTCCCGAGTGGTGGCGCTACTGAGGTGCTCCAAGATAGACTGAGCCCCAATATGCCTCCCTGAGCAAGACTCGAGGAGGGGGCATAAAGAGGAAGGCAGCTGGACCTCCCCTTTCTGGATCCGCCTGGAGCCCACTAGAAATTAAATAGTGATGTAAGGATGTTATGAAATCCGTTCCGTTACTTTTTCGTAGCTTGTTAGGGATCTTTCGTTCCATCATCAGCTGTGATTTGAGAAAGTGTATTGAATCTGGTCCGCGTTTTCTGGTTCGCCGTTGGCAAACTGGAGGTTTGCCTGTGTCTGCTTCTTGTCAAGAAGGGAGGGAAATCCCATTAAAAGCAAATTGCCTTCTGATTTGGAGGTGACACAGGCACTGCTTTCCCACCCAGGCACTGCTTTCCCACCTAAAGCAACTGCTTAAAAAAAAGATCTTCAAAGTTGGCAAGCTCTGCCAGATGAATTGTATGGCTGGGGAATGCTGGGAGTTGTAGGACTTTTTTCCTGTCTAAACATGCATAGGGTTGTCCCCTAAACAGCCAGTGAAATCCAGACTTTGAAGGCTTTCCCCTGCTTGGCTGAAAACTAAGACTCCTCCATTTGCCCAGGGAGCCAATGTGTTTGGAGTAGGGGAGTACGAACCCCACTCACCATTCCAGGTGGTGGCGTCTGCGGGAGGGAGGCGCTCTGTCCCTCTGCCCAGAATCCTGCCTGGCTGGCTCCATGCTGAGTCTGCGGAGCCGCTGGCCAGGCCCATCCACAGCGGGACTGCCATCCGATGCCAGGCTGCTGTGGCCGCCATTTGCGTCCCTGCCCATGGCCGTGATTTAGGTCCATCCCAGGGGGATTTTGGGGGGTGGCAGTAGGTGGGGGGGTAGTACATTCGACCACAGGCTCCGGAGGGGGCAGATTTTAAGGAATCCAGCATTGCTGGAGTCTGTGGCGGATTTCTCCGCCATCCCTAGTTGAGAGGTACTGGGTAAAACAAGGGTACATAAAATCAAAAAAGGGATCCTCCTAATTTCATATGATTTTTAAAGGGGAGACCCACAAAACCAGTATCCAGTCACAGAGCGTATCTCCCTCCACTGATTGAAGAAAAAAAATGCATCTGCCTACAAATTACAATCCTGCATTTAAAATGAGGTTTTCTGCTTCCGTTTTAAATGCAGGATCACACCGGACTGCCTTGACACAACCTCCTTTACCAACTGCCCTTCCCCCCTTCTCTCTGTAGCTTAATTTCTGTTGTAGCGTTTTTCTCATGGCCCCAATCCTGGGCACTTACTTACTGGGCGTAAGCTATATTGAACTCAATGGGACTTACTTCTGATTAGACATGAGATCACCGTGCAAGTCTGCAACCATCGGGTAAGCCCCATTCAACTTGAAAGGGTGCTCTGAAACAACAGAGGACATTTTGTCTGAGGTGGGGTGAGCGATCAGATGTGTCTCAATTCACTGCAGGGAGGCATTTGACCCTCTTCTCCCTCCGATTGAGAAATGCAGAGGGAGGAGACGCAATCGGCAGGCATTTGTCTGTATTTGTCCAAGCAATAAGCTAATGGCACCTGCCATTAGCGTATCACCTTCCAGAGAGCCACTCCGCACGAAATCGTCCAGAACTGGAGGTAAGTGATGCCGTTCTGCTGCGGAATCCGGAGGTCAGATTCTCTGGAATCTGGCCTCATTTGAGTCCACAGCAGAATTCTCTGACATCCCTAAAATTAACCAGCTCTGCATCCATTCTAGAATACTTTCCTGCCACCACAGGAATTATGGTTTAGAACAAGATTCTGGCATGAGAAGAATCTTTCCCCATTCTTAGCACTCAGGGTCATCTTTTGTTTTAATCATGAGATGCTCTTTTGTATTCAGATCAGGCCTCCATAAAATGATGTGGCATTTGGGAAGAAAGATGCAGCCCAACAAGCCAGCACTGGAGGCCAAGATGGAGAAGACCTGCACAGCCACCATGTATTTCCCCTTGGTGCTCAGGTAGGTGGGCACAAAGGACACCCAAACACTGCAAAAAACAAGCATGCTGAAAGTGATCAGTTTGGCTTCATTGAAAGCCCCAGGCAGCTTCCTGGCTAGGAAAGCCACCGTGAAGCAGATGGCAGCCAGGAAGCCCATGTAGCCAAGGGCAGTGTAAAACATGGTGACGGATCCTTCGTTGCATTGCAGGATGATCTGCCCAGGCTGGGAGTGCATGTCCGAGTCGGGGAAGGGTGGAGAAATCCCCAGCCAGATAGTGCAGATGACAACTTGGACACTGGAACAAGAAAGGATAATGACATTGGCCAAACTCTTTCCTAGCCATCTTCTCACCCCGGTCCCTGGCTTAGTGGCCAGGAAGGCCAGCACCACAGTGATCGTTTTGGCCAACACAGAAGACACAGCAACTGAGAAGATGATGCTGAAGGTCGTTTGTCGGAGAAGGCATGTCACTTTCCTTGGGTGGCCAATGAATAGGAAAGAGGATGCAAAGGACATGAAGAGGGAGACAAGGAGAAGGTAGGAGAGGTCCCGGTTGTTGGCTTTGACTAGAGGAGTTTCAAAGTATTTAATGAAGATTCCCAACACGAATCCCGTGGTTAAGCACAAGAATAGAGCAAAGGAAGCCAGGGTGATCCCCAAAGGTTCTTCATAGGACAAGAAGGTTATAATCTTGGGGATGCATTGATCCCGGTCCTTGCTTGGCTGCTGATCTTCTGGACACTTGTTGCAATGGTCTGCATCTGAGAAGAAGAGTGACTTCGTTTTCACTAACATCAATATACATCCACAACAGTCTCTTTTCTGTTTTATTATGTGAATGAAAGATGGCAAGATGGGAGACAGAATGTTTAGTAGGGATGAAGAGAGGCAAAAGCTCAGTGGGAGAGGACATCCCTTCTGGACACTCTGTGGTAAGATGATGGGCTTTGCACGTGCAAATGTGCGCATTCCAATGTGATGTCACCAGCGACTTCAGTGCAAACACAGTTTAGCGAAAAGATGGGAATGATAGAAAAAATATTCATGTATTACATTTAAATCATCAAATGTTGAAGTGCTATTTGATTGTTGTGTTGACCTTGAAAAACTGAGCTCCCTCAACATACCCTTCCCACCACTCCCTTCCTTTCCTTGTCTTCAAAATGTAGTGGGCAAGCCTGGTGGCAGGACCTCTTTCTCCCCCGACCTCTTTTTATTGATCTGAGCCTGTTTATGAAAGCGTAATTTTGGGAAAGGTAGGGTAAAAATGTTACGGACCTCCGTCCATAGTTCCTCAGGCACTCTGTCTATCAGGTCTAATCCCTGAAATCTATTCCTCACCTCCACTGTATATTCATAAGGGATATGATTTAGGTCATACCTGAATGGTTTAGTGGTTTTCCCTACGTTCTTCAATTTAAGCTGAAATTTTGCAACAAGAAGCTCATGATCTGAGCCACAGTCAGCTGCAGGTCTTGTTTTGACTGACTGTATAGAGCTTCTCCATCTTTGGCTGCAAAGGACATAATCAATCTGATTTCGATATTGACGATCTGGTGATGTCCATGTGTAGAGTTGTCTCTTGTGCTGTTGGAAAAGAGTGTTTGCTATGATCATCGTGTTCTCTTGGCAAAACTCTATTAGCCTTTGTCCTGCTTCATTTTGTACACCAAGGCCATGCTTGCCAGTTATCCTCGTGATTTCTTGTCTTCCTTCTTTAGCATTCCAATCCCCTATGATGAAGAGGACATCTTTTTTTGGTGTTAGTTCTGGAAGGTGTTGTAGGTCTTCATAGAACCAATCAACCTCAGCTTCTTCAGCCTCAGCGGTTGGGGCATAGAATTGAATTACTGTGATGTTGAATGGTTTGCCTTGGATTCGTACTGAGATCATTCTATCGTTTTTGAGATTGTACCCCAGTACTGCTTTTCCCACACTTTTGTTGACTATGAGTGCTACTCCATTTCTTCTAAGGGATTCTTGCCCACAGTAGTAGATATGATGGTCACCTGAATTAAATTCGCCCATGTCTGTCCATTTTAGTTCGCTGATTCCCAAGATGTTGATGTTCAGTCTTGCCATATCATGTTTGACCACCTCCAGCTTACCTGGATTCATTGATCTTACATTCCAGGTTCCTAAACAATGTTGTTCTTTACAGCATCGGATTTTCTTTTCACCACCAGACACATCCACAGCTGAGTGTCCTTTCATAAATAACTTGACAAAAATATAAATAAATTGTACACTACCCTGAATGTAGGCTCAATGGTGGTGTATTCCAATGTGTGTAAATAAAATAAAATGAAATAAAAATCCTATGTTAGGCTCACATGAACCCTTTGAGGTAGGTTGGGCTGTGTGGCAGTGAATGGCCCAAGGCAGTAAGCCCCCGCTCTGAGAAAGACTTTGAACTCAGGCCTCACCATTTCAAATCTGACACTTGTCATCAGCCTGGCTAGTTCTGAGAGACCTCATAGGTGAGGCAGTTCCATGCCAGAAATAGCCATTTTCAGAAAACCTTACCTTACCCTCTGATGAACCCTATATTTTGAAGTACCAGCTTGGGTGTCTGCAATAGCCACTTCACTCTTTCTGGCGCTACATGAAAATACCCTCTGCTTTTCCCCAGTAGTATATTGGACACCTTCTGACCTGAGGGGCTCATCTTCCGGCGTCATATCTTTTAGTCGTGTGATACGTTCCTTGGGGTTTTCTTGGCAAGAACACTGGAGTGGGTTGCCATTTCCTTCTCCAGTGGACCACATTTTGTCAGAACTCTCTGCCATGACCTGTCCATCTTGGGTGGCCCTGCATGGCATAGCTTATGGCTTCACTGAGTTAAGCAACCCCCTTCGACACAACAAGGCAGTGATCCATGAAGGTAGTTGGACCTGGCTAGTTCTTTTGTAATTCAATTTCAGAATCATTAAGGTGGTGGAAGCATCCTTGAAATATCTTTCTGGTTGCCTGCCTAACATCATAGATGGTGCGTCTATTTCCAGTGCCCCCCCCCAAAAAAAAATATGTCTTGGTGAAGAGGTTGGCTTTTAGTATTCTCACACTCCGTTAAGGAGGTGAAGTTTCACCCTAAGTCTGTGTCCCTTTGGAACCATGAGATTCAGGAGTCCAGAGATGTTCTGCAAGGATTTAGAGCTTGTCTGCATGAGGACAGTTTTTATGACACTTCAATCCCTTCTCGTGGTGATGACACACTAACAAAATCCAAGGCCTACAGTTATTTGCATGTGGGTCATCATAATTAGTTGAAAGACTAAATAAAAATAATCATATAGACAAGGCATTTAGCAGGATGGGCCAACCATCATTAAAACCAGACTTATTTTACAGGCTGGAATGGCTGAGCAAATGGGAATGCTTTATGCAAGCCTCCATTCCAAGGACAGGGTGCCACGACCAAAAAGCCCCCCTCTCTGAGTGGAAAACATACCTAATTTCAGATGGTAGGGAGAACTGGAAGAGAGCCTTCCTTTATAAGCATAATGTTTGGCAAGCTGCAAGATTGCCCCCATGTCCCAAGGGAACACCCTTTCTTCTGAGGTCACCCACCTTCCTGCGTGGAGATTGACCCTTCCGCACATGGCGCACAGGCATAGCAGCAAGGCGGCTCTCCTTCCTGGACCTCCTTGGCATGCCCAGGGCGACAGCTCTCAACGCACCTGGAACGAGGCACAGTCTAGCAACAAAGACAAGGAACAATTATTAGGTGCATCTGTCTCTGTGGAAAGGATTTGTAGTTTTGAAAATGATACAAACCCAGGAGGAACCCTGGTCTCAGAGACTCCAGGCTCTTATTCTGTGGGAAGCACGTTTGGTGCAACTGCTCACTTCTGCTTCCTTTCCCCCTTACTTTCATCTGCCTAACCTCAGTGGTTGCCTCAGTGAGAGCAGGGCCTGCTCAGATATTGTAAGAGTGCACTTGGGGGAGGAGGCCTGGGAAGGAATTGTTCTGTCTGGTTCCTCATGCCTATTCTGGGTAGGGGTTGAAATGTAGGAGGGGAAGGGGGAAGCAATTGTAATTCTCCTGCTCTTCTCCATGGCTTTTTCTTCTGGGGGGGGGGGTATCTCCACAAGCAATTGACTCTGAGCTGGCAACATTTGGAGGTTCTTAGGGATAATTGAAGTCGTGGCCATCCAGCAGTCAGCCTTGACTTTATTGGCCAAAAAACTGGATTTCTTGAGACTGCTTATAGTCCGTTTCTTTTCCTTAAGTCAGGCTCTGTGTGGTATAGTTGTTGTGTGTCCAAACCCCTGCATTTACATCGGGTATGCTAGCCGGGTGTGCTGGCCTGGCCAGGGGAGTGCCTTTCACCATGAGCCCAGTCAAGAGGTGTTTCCCATCCCTGTGTTTCCTGTCCCTGTATTTCCCAGCGCGAACATATGTGTCTACTCAGAAGTAGCTCCCATGGTGGTCAATGAGGTTTGTTCCTGAAATGTGTACTCCCGATGTTACTGAGATTGCAATGAATTAAAATATCACATTTAAGATCCTGAATGTCAAACTTTCCAAGCTTTGGAGCTTCAGTGGATTGCAACAGGACAGGGGGAACACTGTGTTGCGATAGTGATTGCTGTTAAGAAATTAATACGGGGAGGGTGGAGAGAAAAGAAGAGTGATTTCTGTGAGGACATAGGAGGAAACCTCCCAGGTACTGTATTGCAGCAGGAGAAAGAGGAGGGAGAGCCTGGAGGTGTGTCTATTGTTATTGAACAGCCCCTACTAGTCAGATGATGCTCACTCCAACCCCCACACCCCACCTGGAACTATGTGCTCTGAAGTGGCAGTGGGAATCTCTCTCCAACCCTTGCTCCTATGGGAAGATATTGGGATGTCCATGGAACAACGTGGACAAGGAGCTCAGGACCAGAATGTTTGAATGCCATCATGCCATTGCTCTATGGAACAGATGAGGAAGACCTCCTCACAAACCCTCCCCTTCACTCTGCACTAGAATCAGAAAACGGGAAGTTGGGGAGACATGAAGTCTCACCAGCCCATGGTGCTATGAGAAAGTTCCATTTTACAGGGCAATTCTGCACCAGTTTGCTCAATGGTCAGTCCCATTAAACTTAGTGAGATTTCCTGCCACATTGGTGTCCTAAGGGTACAGCCATTATTTCGTGAATTATTCATGCTTAATTGATGTCACAGGCCATTAAATGAAATAAGTCCTTCCCCTTACCTTCAAAAGCCGAGAGGGCCACACCACGGTGTTGGGGTTAATGGTGAGCTTTATGTCAGGTGGCGCCTGTCCCTCTAGACTCCCCACTGTAACCCTTGCATGGGTCTGATTGGGAAACTGCACCCAGTTCACAAGGTCAAAGTCAGCTGCTAGCTCTGCGTTCTCTTCCAAAGACAGTCGGTCCATGGAAGCATTGTAAAACTTTTCCAGGAAAACATGAAGCTAGAATGACAGAGAAAACACCCAGAAAGGAAGCCAAACCTAGGAAGGCTCATTTATTGAAAGCTATCCATGACCCAGAACATCTAGCCCAGGGCCCAATTTCCATGGGAACAGAATGAAAGGTACTTTCTGGTCAAATCCTGATTTTTGTCCCTCAGCAGCATATGAAGCAAGTGGAATGGACACTACCTAAAACCCCGCTTTCCCGTGCCATGCTCCCCTGCTTGGGGAAGTTTAATGGGAGCACTGAATTGAGCACCAGTAGTTTACCCAACACCTGTCTCCTCCCCTCCACTATGGGGATATTGCGGATGCTGGAAGCAGCGCTACTGTGCCATTCTGGAGAGTTCAACCATGGGCTGCTATATGCTGTGGATGTGCAGGGAAAATAAAGAGGAATACCTGCCATGGCTGGAGGGTTCCACGTTCCAGCCTGTCTCCTACACCCACCCTCAACATCCTCTTCGATCTCAAGGAATCTGCAGCATCTAAGGCATGGGCCACAGCTTGCACACTGTTGTATGTACTGTAGCCATCTTGAGTCAGGGCTCTCTCAGTCTCCTCCTGGGGCAGCGTCTCCAGTTTCTCTCTCTCTATGCATTTTGTCCAGGCTTTTACAGACAAGGCATGCTTGGAATAGAAACAATGAAATGCTTTCCCCCAAAACTCTCCAAGAGAAGAGGAAAATGGTTGATGGTAGTCATATTTTAATCTTGTTTTGGTCTTCATTGCAAAGGACAAAGAGCCGTGGAAGTTCTTGAACGTATGAGAGTCATAAGTAAGCTGCACGTTAACATCCTGACAAGCTGTTGTGATCCAGACCTTTGTTCCAATGTCATGTGGTACAATCACCGGAACAGGTGTGTTTAATGAGTCACAATAGTAAATACATACAGTGACTTGTGTGCTCCAGACAGAGGATACGTTCTCCTGGAACTTTTCCTGTAGAGGTCTTTCTGGTACTCTTCTTGAGAAGGCAACGCAAATCCCACCACTGAGCAACAGGGGTGTCAAAGCACTGATGAACCTCTCTCCATTGTCACTGTCTGGAGCAAAGAGACCGATCCACGTCCATCCAAAATACAGGAGCAGTTGGACAACCCCCGGGTACTGGGCTTCTTCCCTTGGGGCCATCCGGTAGATAAAAGGGAACTGAGTTTTGGCATTCAGGACATGAGCAGCAAAGCCATAACTGATCTAGTGAGGAAAGGAGGAGACCGGTGCTTTGTTTTGTTTTCAGCATGAAGTTCAGATACTTATTAACCTGAGATTGTTAATATCCAACCAAAGGCCAGTCATTGCAATGGGTCTGTGATGCATGCAGTGAGCAGGAGAGATACCAAAACATCTCAAGGGCCATTTGTAGTGTAGCTACCGTTTGGCTGATTTGCCAGAGTTTTAAATGGGTGAGCCTCCCAGAGATCTTCAGCTATAGGGAGTTATGGAAATGAAATAAATAAAATAAGGACATTGCAACCCCTGTGGGATCCTTGTAACGTCCAGGATCTGACTGGGCCCTGACTTATTTGAAGACCCATAATTCGGTAAAGGGCAGGTTAAGGTAGCTTTGTTATTTATTTATTTATTTACCTCAAAGTGTCATTTCCAAAGACTGTTGTGTTTTGCTGTGTGTTGTTCCTTTCCCCTTTCCCTTTGGCAATAAACTATCACCTCTCTCCACAGAATGCATGTGCTCTGTTCCAGTTAAGCTTCCAGAGCTTTCCTCTCGGTTGTTGCTACAGTTTAAAATTTCAGGTTTGGAGACAGGGTGTGGTGGATTGAAGCCCTTATTCCCTGAGCCTCGAGGGTGTCCTGCAGGGCCTGAGAGTCCCCTGGCTCAGGCTGAAGTGGATGTAAGTCTCTTTAGGTAGGCTAGTGTTCAGCATGACAAACCTCTTGTCCCGCCCTTCACTGCTAGGTCATAGAATCCATGCTGTCACCACCAGTAGAGACCAGGATCATGGTCCCAGCTCTTCTTCCTGGAGGTTGTTGACCTACTTCCTACTGACATACCTGTGGGATCTTGTAGATACCCGACATGGTTGAAATCTGGATGGAGGTGTCAGATTCTGCCCCTTCCAGAATGGCCAGCAGGTTATTCCGTCCTCCGCAGCTGTAGTTTGGAACGTTGGTTGCTCCACCAGCAAGCAGGTCTAGCATAGCATCAGAGGTCATTCTCCCATGGAAATGGGTCTCATAGATGTTGTAGCCCAGGGTGATGTTGGGCAGGAGCCTGGGATTCTGATTGATCTCATGAATGGCAAGCAGGAAGGACAGGATGTGCCAGTATCTGAACATTCCTATACTGCAGATGATGATGATGTTCAATGAAAATACAGTGTCATGTTCTTTGCATTATACATCTAAGGGCCTCAGAAGACATGATCCCCTGTTCAACTTAGAAAAGTGCAGGTAAGACATGATAGAGGTATATAAAATTATACATGGAGAGGAAATGCTAGAACCTCTTCACACAGCAAAGAGTGAAACCATGGCATTTGCTGGCGTGACAAAGTTGTTGTGAGTTGTCGTAACAGCAGTCAGCTTGGCTTTAAAACAGGGATTAGGCAAATCCATGGGGGATAAGGCTGCCCATGGCTACGACTAGGGATTGGGGAGAATTCCATTATGGACCAAAGTGAGGCCGGTTTCCAAAGAATCTGTCCTCCAGGTCCGAGGCAGAATGGCACCACTCAACTCCACTTCCCTCTGGAACCACCTGCAGTCAGATCCTGCCCTCGTTGATCCCGCAGAACCCCCCACCAGCTCCGTATCACTGGCAATATGGGCGGCCACCATTGATGTTCATATCGCTCGCTGAGTGAGGGCTGACTCCAGACGCAAATGGCTGCAATTAGCTTAACCGGAGGGCTTTACAGCTGCAAATGGAGTAGCGGATACCATTTGCATCTGAAGTCAGCCCTCACTCAGCCAGCAATACAGAGTGGCAATGGCCGCCGGCTGGTGGCTGGCTCCATGGAATCACTGGGGAGTGGAGCCGGCAGAAGAGGATTCAGGTGAGAGGGACGGATCATCGCCCCCCGCCCTGGGGAGATTCCTTGCCAGGACAAAAGGTAGGGAATCCGCCCATCCCTAGCTATGACTCCTTGTGGCTATAAGTTACCTCCGTGTCAGAGGCAGGTTGCCTCTGAAAACCAGTTGCTGGGGAACATGAGTGGGAGGGTGCTGGGCACTCAGGCCATTCTTCTGTCAGAAGAGCTAATCCCCACTCATGAATGTTGGGGACTTACTACAAAGGTTGTTGCTGGGAGGTGGCAGCATGGTGTTAAAGGAGAGAGCTGTGGGCTACCTGGCCCAGCTTTCACTCCCTAAGCTAGCCTTTTGCTTTCAGTTGTGATGGAGGATGCTCTCTCCCATTGCCAATGTAAAAAGAAAATTCAGCTTCCAGTCCAGTTGGCTTTGGTGCATAGCAGTCTCTTCCACAGAAGTGCTGTGGATGAAAAAACTGGCCTCCAAAATTAATTTAGTAAGAGGAACATGGTATCGTCCCCCATCCAGAATGCTCAGGGTGATCTTGAAATGGAAAATGAAATCCAAGAGTGAAATCAAACAAGGAAGTGCTGTAATTATGGGTGACTGCAATTAACACTCATGTTGACTGGATAAATTGAGGTCATGAGCCCACTGACCTCACTGAAGGTTTTGAAGCAGGCAGTAAGGATGCTGTAATTCTTGCAGGCCTTCCCGTTTTGGGACTCTGGTTCCTTTTGCTGACTTTTGTATCCCGTTTCTAAGCAGTGTTGTTTTAAGCTGTTTTATTGTTGTGATTTTTAAAAATTGTTTTTAGTTCAAAGTTCTTTTTAATTATATGTTGTTTGTATGATTTCATGTCAATGATTTTTAAACTTTGTATATTATATTTTAATGTTTTAACTTTTGTAAACTGCCCAAGGTGCTTCGGCTATGGGGCGGTATAGAAATGTAATGAATAAATAAATAATAAATAGATAAATTTATTTAGTTCCTGTCATGACAAAGAGATTAAATTTCTTGATGCCCTAAACAACTGCATCCTAGAACAGTAGGTCATGGAACTCACCAGGAGGGAGGTGACCCTAGATTAAATCCTAAGTGGTGTCACCCAGGACCTAGCACAAGATATAAATGTTGTTGAATTAATTGGCAATAATGATCACAGTGCTATCAGATTTACTATATATTTATGTGGGAAATTGCTAAGGAAGTGGTAATTTCATTGGACATATCATTGGACTTCTCTAAAATGACAGAACTGGTAAAAAGGAAGATTGAAAGGGGAAGACAAGAGGATTAAAACCCTTCAAAAAGCTTGGAAATTACTCAAAGCCACAATAACAGAAGCTGAGTTAGAATGTCTACCACATGTTAGGAAAGGTAGTAGGAAGTTCAAGAAGTCCACAAAGATAATCAGGGGAGTGGAAACAAAGACTTTGAGGAGAGACTGAAAGAACTGGGCATATTTAGCCTTGAGAAGAGAAGACTGAGGGGAGATAGGGTAGCACTCTTCAAGTACTTGAAAGGCTGTCACAGAGAGGAAGGCCAGGATCTCTTCTCAATCATCCCAGAGTGCAGGACATGGATAATAGGCTCAAGTGACAGGAAGCCAGAAAAACTTCCTGACTGTTAGAGCAATATGACAATGGAACCAATGACCTAGGGAGGTGGTGGTCTCTCCCACACTGGAGGCATTCAAGAAGAGGCTGGACAGCCATCTGTCAGGGATGCTCTGACTTGGATTCCTGCATTGAGCAGAGGGTTAGACTCGAGGGTCTTTTAGGCCCTTCCAACCCTACTATTCCATGGTTCTATGGAAATTCTCTTCTCTTTTTGTTCTAAAGAGGAGAGATAAGTTTCAGCAGAAATATGTTGTTTCATCATCACAGGTGTGTGTGTGTGTCTCTGTGTGTGTGTGTGTGTGTGTGTGTTGGGGGTGGGGAGGGGTGTAGCTTCCCAGATATCCAAACTGAAGTCCCAGGTTTTACTAGGAGGAGGAGACATGAGCCAGAACTCAATTAATGAGAAATAATATAACACAGCTCTGGCTTCTGTCCCAAGGGTTACCTGAGCCAGGAGATAGAACAGGACACGTAGAGACAGAGAGAGCTCTCATGTCTGAGAGGACTCCTGTGAAGATGGGCCCTCCCTCAAGTGGTGGTGTGGTGATCCGGTGGAATGGGACTCAGCAGAGACAGAGAGCTTCGGCTATTGGCCATTATAGAAATAAATAAATAAATAAATAAATAAATAAATATATTTGGGGATGTGTAGTGAGAACTATATTTGAGTCTGGATCTAGGATAATGATTTCAGACTTGGATAACGGATGGCTATTTGCTGTGGATGTGCAGGGAAAATAAAGAGGAATACCTGCCATGGTTGTAGCATTTGAAGTTGCAGCCTGTCTCCTCCACCCACCCTCAACATCCACTTCAATCTTGAGGAATATGCAGCATCTAAGGCATGGGCCACAGCTTGCATATTTACTGTAGCCATCTTGAGACAGGGCTCTCCCAGTCTCCTCCTGGGGCAGCGTCTCCAGTTTCTCTCTCTCTATGCGTCTCGTCCAGACCTGGTACACTGCAAATGGTCCTTGAAATCTTTTGGCACCTCTCCTGCCCACCACATACATCACAAACCCATCATAATGACCGGACCTTGGTCAGATATTGAATATGTCAGGCTGATAAGTATCTGAACTTTATGCTGAAAGCAAAACAAAACTCCGGTCTCTTCCTTTCCTCACTAGATCAGGTAGATAAAAGGGGACTGAGTTTTGGCATTCAGAACATGAGCAGCAAAGCCATAACTGATCTAGTGAGGAAAGGAGGAGACCGGTGTTTTGTTTTGCTTTCAGCATAAAGTTCAGATACTTATCAGCCTGACATATTCACTATCTGACCAAGGTCCGGTCATTATGATGGGTTTGTGATGTATGTGGTAGGCAGGAGAGGTGCCAAAAGATTTCAAGGACCATTTGCAGTGTACCTTCTGTTTGGCTGATTTGCTCAAAGAGGTACATCTTAAATTTGTGAGCCTCCCAGAGAGCTTCAGCTATTGGGAGGTATGGAAGTGAAATAAATAAATAAGAAGGTTGAGACCCTTGTGTGATCCCTGTACCTACCCTTCGGCTGATTTGCTCAGAGAGGTACACTGCAACCACTGTGGGGTCCTTAATCCAGACACTTTCCAAAAGACAGCATCTCAAAGGCGGCGTTCTTTCCCCCATCGGAGCCAAAGGTAGCCTTTCCCCTAATCAAAAGAGTGCTCCTGCTAATTGTATGAGATGTGTGTTAATCTTTCTCCCTGTAATGCCCAGGATCAGACCGGGCCGTGTCCCATTTGAAGGCCCACATTTAGTTAAAGTGCAGATTCAGGTAGCTTTGTTATTTTATTTTTACCTTGAAGTTACATCTCCAAAGACTGTTCTGTTCTGTTGTGTGTTGTACCTTTCCCCTTTCCATTGGGCAAATAAAGTACCACCTCTCTCGATAGAATGTGTGTGTTTTGTTCCAGTTAAGCCTTGGTCCTAAGTACAGAGCGTCCCTCTTGGCTGTTGTTGCTACTGTTGAAACTTTCACTCCTGGGGACAGGTGTGGTGGTTTGAACCCCTTATTCCCCGAGCCTCTAGGGTGTCCTGCAGGGCCTGAAAGTACCCTGGATCAGGCTGAGTTGGACGTCAGGGATGGGGGAAGCCACTTTAGCTAGGCTGGTGTTCAGCATGAGTAACCTCTTGTCCCTGCTTTCACTGCTGCTGGGTGGTAGAACAACTCCCTCCCTCCATTCCCACCAGTGCTTTAGAGAGGTCCCCCCTTTCACCCCGGGCAGTGACCAGGATGGTCTCAGCTGTTCTTCCTGGAGGTTTGTTGACCTACATGCTGCTGACATACCTGTGGGATCTTGGAGATACCCAACATGGTTGAAATCTGGATGGATGTGTCAGATTCAGCCCCTTCCGGAATGGCCAGCAGGTTATTCCATCCTCCACAGCTGTAGTTTGGTACATTGATTGCTCCACCGGCAAGCAGGCCTAGCATGGTATCAGAGGTCATTCTCCCTTGGAACCTGGTCTTATAGATGTTGTAGCCCAGGGTGATGTGGGGCCAGAGCCTGGGATTCTGACTGATCTCATGAATGGCAAACAGGAAGGACAGGATGTGCCAGTATCTATCCTTTCTTAAACTGCAGATGATGATGATGATGATGATGATTATGATGATGATGTTCAATGAAAATACAGTGTCATGTTCTTTGCATTATACATCTAAGGGCCTCAGAAGACCTGATCCCCTGTTTAGCTTAGAAAAGTGCAAGTAAGACATGATAGAGGTGCATAAATTATACATGGATTGGAGGTGCTAGAACCTGGTGTCATCCCATGAAGCGGATTGGTGGATACTCAGAGTCAGGACAGGCAAAAGGAAGTTGCTCTTCACACAGCACAGGGTTAAACTATGAATGTTGGGGAATTACTACAAAGGTTGATGCTGGGAGGTGGCAGCACGGGGTTAGAGGAGAGAGAGCTGTGGGCTAGGTGACACAGGTTTCGCTCCCTAAGCTAGCCTTTTATCTTCAGTTGTGGTGGAGGATGCTCTCCTGTTGTCAATGTAAAAGGAAAATTCAACTACCGGTCGAGTCGGCTTTTGTACATAGCAGTCTCTTCCACAGAAGTGGTGCGGATGAAAATACCAGGCCCCCAAACTAATTCCGTAATAAGAACATGCTATTGATTCGTCCCCCATCCAGAATGCTCAGGGCGATCTTGAAATGGAAAATGAAATCAAAGAGTGAAATCAAACAAGGAAGTGTTGTAATCATGGGTGACTTCATTTAACACTCATGTTGACTGGATAAATCAAGGTCATGTGCCCACTGACCTCATTGAAGGTTTTGATGCAGGCATTAAGGACCCTATTATTCCAGCAGGCCTTCCCTTTTTAGGATTCTTGTTCCTTTTGCTGACTTTTGTCTCCCGTTTCTAAGCAGTGTTGTTTGAAGCTGTGTTTTATTGTTGGATTTTTTTTTAAAAAAAGTTTTTACGTCAAATATATTTTTAGTTTATGTTGTTTAGAATCATAGAAGAAAAATAGAATAGTAGGGTTGGAAGGGGCCTACAAGGCCATCGAGTCCAACCCCCTGCTCAATGCAGGAATATATTTGTATTCCTGCATATTTTGTATTCCTGCATTGTATATTTGTTTGTATTCATTCTCTGTATGTTTTTATGTAAATGGAGTTTAAACTTTGTATATTGTATTTTAATGCTTTAACTTTTGTAAAGCTCTCAAAGAGCTTTACCTATGGGGCGGTATAGAAATGTAATAAATAAATACATACATACATATATACATACATACATACATACATAAATGCATGTTCCAATAATGAGAAAGAAGTTAAATTTCTTGATGCCTGAAATGCCTGTGCTCTGGAACAGTTGGTTATGGAATTGACAAGAAGGGAGATGGAACCCTAGATGGAATCCTAACTG
This sequence comes from Heloderma suspectum, assembly GCF_057233095.1. NCBI lineage: Eukaryota > Metazoa > Chordata > Lepidosauria > Squamata > Helodermatidae > Heloderma > Heloderma suspectum. The sequence goes on from NC_139459.1 coordinate 393,370,357, forward strand.
GTGTCACCCAGGACCTTGTACAACACATAAACGTTCTTGATTTAACTGGCAACAGTGACCACAGTGCTATCAGATTTAACATATATTTAAGGGGGAAATTGCCAAGGAAGTCCAGCACAGTCACATCACTTCACTTCTCTCAAATGATGGAACTGGTAAGAAGGAAGTTGAAAGGGGAAGACAAGAGGGTGAAATCCCTTCAAAATGCTTGGAAGTTACTCAAAACCACCATCACAGAAGCTCAGTTGGAATGTATAACACAGGAAATGTATAACACGAGGTCACAAACATGGCTAATGACCAGTGTCAAGGGAGCTGTTAGGGAAAAGAAGGCTTCTTTCAGAAAAGGGAAGTCTAGCCCAACTGAGGAAAACAAGAGGGAGCACAAACTTGCAGAAAGGTGATGCCAGCAGACAAGAAGAGAGAGGGGGGGGGGACAAAGCATTTCAAAGAGCATGTCGCTAATGCTATCAAGGCCAACACTAATGATCCTTTACACTTCTCAGAAGCAGAAAAACAGCTAGGGAGACAGCTGGACTGTTGGATGACAATGGAGTTTGAGGAGCATTAAAAGAGGACTAGAAGATGGCAGAGTAGCTGAATGAATTCTTCTCAGTGGCCTTCACTGCAGACGATATAGCACAGATACCTGTGCCTAGGGATGGTGGAGAATTCCGCCACAGACTCCAGTGAGTCCATGGCAGAATGGAACAATCCCCCCACCGCCCTGCAAAACCTCCCTGGGATGGAACCCACCTTTTGTTGACTGGCCGTGGGTGCGAATGGTGGCCCCAGTCTGCCGCTGCCATTTGACTCATTCCTTTAGCTGTGATATTTACATAGCCTATCACAGCAAAAGCAGGGACTCAAAGGGCGGCCATGGAGCAGAGCCGGCCAGGAGGCATTCCAGGAGGAGGGACGGATCGCCTCCCCACCACTGCGGATCTCCGGAACGGAGCCAAGTAAGTGATCCACCCACCCCTACCTGTGCCTCAACAGAAGTTTTCAGGGAGGGAGTCTTTCAGCGGATGCCCCTCAGCGGAGCAAGGTAAGGGATTCTTACATCCTTAATCACGGTGAAAAGCAGGGACGCAAATGGTGACCATGGAGCAGAGCTGGCAGGGATGCATTCTGGGGGGAGGGATGAATTGCCTCCCCACCACCGCGGATCCTCAAAACGGAACCAGGTAAGTGATCCGCCCACCCCTACCTGTGCCTCAACTGATGTTTTCAGGGAGGGAGTCTGAGGAACTGAGGCAAAGAGTGGTGACAAAAGATGAAGTTAATAAATCACCAGGCCCAGTTGGTATTCATCCTAGAGCTCTCAAAGAACTTAAAGATGACATTGTTGATCTTCTAACCAGAATATGCATCATGTCTCTGTGATCAGCCTCTATACCAGAGGACCAGAAGATTATGGGGTGGGGGAGCAAAACCTTCTTACAAGGTGGATATCCATTTACCACAAAATAAAATGTGGAGAGGCCCCATTTGATGAGTGGGAAGTCCACACCCTGGAAATAACAATAGACACAGTTGGTAGATTAGGAAAGTCCAAAACTTGGCCAGCATGGTTAATGAGCAGTGTTATATACGGGAGCTATTAGATAAAGAGAGCTTCCTTCAGAAAATGCAGATCTTCCCATGTGGGGAAACAAAAGGGAGCACAAGCTTGTACAAAGTTGATTCAAGGAGGCGATAGGAGATGCAAAAAAGCATTTTGAAGAGCGCATTGCTAAAAACATCAAGGCCAACAATATGGAATTCTTCAAATATATCAGAAGCAGAAAAACAGCTAGGGAGGCAGTGGGACCACTGGATGATAATGGAGTTGAAGGAGTATTGAAGGAAGACAAGGAGATTTCAGAGAAGCTGAATGAATTCTTTTCATCAGTCTTCACTGCAGAAGATATAGGACAAATACTGGTACCTGAATTGCTGTTTGCAGGAAGGGAGTCTGAGGAACTGAGGCAAATGGTGGTGACAAAAGAGGAAGTTCTCAACCTTATTGATAAATTGAAAGCAAATATAATCACTGGATGCAGATGGTATCCATCCTAGAGTTCTCAAAGAACTCAAAGATGAAATTAATGATCTTCTAACAAAAATACAAAACAGGTCGCTAAGATCAGCCTCTGACTCAGAGAACTGAACAATGGACATTGTAATGCCAATGTTCAAAGAGGGATCCAAGGGGCGATCTGGGAAATTACAGGCTGCATACCTTCATGTCTGTTCTGGGCAAATTGGTTGAAAGCAATATTAAAGATAGAATTAGTATGCATGTAGAAGGAGAAGCCCTACTGAAAAAGAATCAATGTGGCTTCCGCAAAGGTCAGTCCTGCCTCTCTATCCTTTTAGAGTTCTTTGAAAGTGTCAGTGAACAAGTGGACAGGGGTGATGTGGTAGACGTGGTTGACTTGGACTTCCAAAAGGCTTTTGACAAAGTCCCTCACCAAAGACTCCTAGGCAAACGTAGCAGCCATGGAATCAGATGAGAGGTCCTCTAATGGATCAGGAACACCTGAAAGAACAGAAAGCGGCCTGAGTCTAATCACAAAGTTGAAAAGCAAAGAGTTGTTTCTTCTTTTGCTTGAAACTATGACAGGGAAGCTTATTTATCCAGTCATATGTCATCATACTGAAATAAATGGTGCCTTAATGTTCCTAATACTCCAAATCCACTTTCATAAAGCACAACAGGGAAAAGCAAGGAGAGAAAATTACTCGGGATGACCAGGGGTACCAGGATGTATGGGTGGTCTCCTGGAAATGGGAGCAATCCGAATGCAGGTAGGGAAGCATTACATCTTATGAAGACATCTTTACTTACTAATTAAAGCTCGTGAATGGTGGCTTGCAAAAGACATACGGTTCTTGGTTATGTACATATTGGGCAGAAATGACTCCGCTAACAAGCTGATCTCCGGGCCGGTAATAGTTTATTGGTTCATCTTGATCTCGGATCAGGTTCAAGGGGCACTTTGCCTTCTGCCTCCCGCAGGCTGCACAGGGCAGAAACAGCAGCAGGAGCAGTGATAGCATTGCGGGTCAGACGACTTGCTGTATCTCCCTTCTGGCTGCTCCTCTGAGCTCGAGGGCCAGGTAAACAGAAGGTGGGAAAGAAAGAAATTAACCCCCTGCCCAGCAAGACTGGAGCTGCAGGATCTTTACTAATAGCGACGGTGTCCAGCTCTGGCTTCGGACCCTAAGGGGACTTCTATGAAACCTCACACAGGCAGAGTTGCCTTAGCAGCCTGCCCCAAATCCCCAGCTCTCAGTGGGACCAGAAATATATTGGCACCAAATGTTGCAGGCAAGAAGTTACCCCACGTTTTCTCTCTTCTGATGTTTATCGTAATGGTCTCCAAGGCAATCTCCAGAAACACCTCTGGAGCTTTGGCAAGAATACAAATAAATCACTATGATTTTGAAACTTCTCAGGGGAGGAGTATTGCCTGTACCACTCTCTCTGTAGGGCTTTTCATGCAGGCAGAGAGCAAGAGAAAAACATGTTTGTGAGATCTGACTGGCAGCTGCACTACCTGACAGAGGTCAAGCAGGGAGAAAAGTGAGCATGGTCTGACTTCAACTTGACAAAGTCAGGCCAACTCTGACTTTGTCGTAAGGATGCAGTCATAAGAACCAGGATCAAGACAACACTTTTGGATGTATCGTACATGAGTGAGCACACACGGCACCATTGTTGAAGCTGACCGTTATGAGCACATGAAATGTTTCCTTCTGCTGGGGAGGGGATACTGCATTTTGGGGCCCAGAGGGCTGAGGAGGACCAGACCCCTGCCCACCAGTTGTGTCCTGGCAGTTCCAGGGCATGAGCAGACTGTGAAATGTGACAGCCAGACAAAAAGCCAAAGGGCCCTAGGAAAAAATGCACCCCCACAAGACACTTCTGGAGGGGGATACCACAGATAGGTGTTTCTATGCTGTTTGTTATTTTCTTTGGTGTGGACTGGATCTAAGGAGAAGCCCTGTTCTAAGGATCTCTATTTTAAATACTCCTTTTAAACGGAATTGTGGTGGATCCAGGCCCCCTAATGATGACTAAGCCTCCATTCAGTCTCACCATCATCAGAATTTCATTGTTGGAAAACTAGTGAGAGAACACCTCAGCCTCTCGGGACTCTTTGTCACTGACTTAAATTGGCTGTATTGAAGCATGGAAACTTAAAAAGGGAGAGTGGAACAAGAGACCCCTGAGTTTCAATTAATTGAGAAGTTCAGCTCTATCTTTTGTGACTTGAAATGGGATAGAGGCTTCTTTCATAGTAAGAATTCAATCCTATGGTCCCTGGGAGAACATCTCAGGGACCATAGGACGTGGTGGATTCCCACTTCTGAGGCCACAGACACTGCTATGCCCTGAGCACAGCCTGTGCCATAGCATTTTTCTCACTCTTTTTAATTGCTTTCTAGTGAAATATCAAAGCGCTTAACACGTAACCATAACATTCTACAAAATAAAATTATAATAAAATAATCAAGGGGGGGAAAAACCCTATACAAAAAATTGTCATCTGCACCCAAGGATGACAACAGACTGGGAAAATGGAGCAGCAGATTTCAAACTGTGATCTTTGTGAGAGGAGTTTGCCGCTGTGGCATGGCTGCCAGTGATGAGAGTCCTTGGCATAGGTATTGCTAGGTGGCCAACATCATTACATGTTTATTTATTTATTCATTTATTGCAACATGTGTATACTGCACCACATCCAGACAGATTGCAGAGACAAATACAAAAGAGGGTAAAAGCATAAAACATCATGTTAAAATAATGACTATTTCTAAAAAGAAACAGAATTCTGATAAAACCATGCCTGGTCAATCAAGGAAGGCTTCCTGAAATAAAGATGTTTTCAGGAGGCGCCAGAAACAGCACAATGTTGGTGCCTGCCTGACCTCCAGAGGCAGGGAGTGCCATGGAAAGGGGCCACCACACTGAAGGCTCTTCTCCTGGTGGGCTCTCTCAGTACTGTCTCTCTTGTAATCTTTGTCTTCACATCATGCTAGCTTCTCACACGGCCTTGGGTGGTAGACCTGCCCCAGTCTAGACAGCTCCCTAGCTTGAAACAGCTTCTTGCCAACAATGAAAGGCCACTTACGAGAGTCACAAACAAAGGGATCTGATTACTCTTGTGGAGAATGCCTGCTGTTTATTTGGCATATCTTTCAGCTTAATTGGAATGATCAGAGCCTGTATTTTCCAAATTGTTTCCATTGGGCCTCAGTATTTTTCAGCCTGAGACCCGCAATCATTTGTGCATAACCTGCTATCATGGCCAAAGTAAAATGTGTGTGAGAGGCAAAAGCCAAAAGTAAGGATGGACAAAAGGACTTTCTCTCTCCCCCTCTTCTCTCTTGCTCAGTCTGCCATCCTGTCCTCTCTCTGCCCTATGGAGGGGTGAGGTCAGCTGATAGCGCAGGAGGAGAGTGAATGTCCTCTGGGCGTGCTGAGAAAGGAGCCCATTTCTCAGCCCACAGCAAGGAAGGGGACATGGCATGGCAGGACAGCTGACTGGTTGAACTGAGAGGCCTGGTGGGCCGGATCCCGGCTCCAGGCTGGAGTTTCCCCAAGACTGCTCTACACCTGCAGCATGTACATGTATAGCTGCCCAGTGACTATAACACTTCATGCATAAATGAAGTGGACTCTACGCCATGAAAATGTATGTCATCGGAAATTGTTTCGTTTTTCAGGTGGCACAAGGCTCATGTTGGAACGTGAATGCAAGTTATCCCATGAATACATGAAAATGAGGGACTCTATTAAGTGTGAAAGGGGGTTGGACTCGATGGCCTTGTAGGCCCCTTCGAACCCTACTATTCTACACTTCTATGATTCCATGAAAGGGAAAATGTGATCAACATCTTCAATGAAATTCTCAGGTGCAACTGAATGCAGAGCCTGTATTATTTTATTATTTTATTTATTACATTTATATTCCACCTTTTGTTCCTCCTTAAGGAACCCTTAACCCATAATCCTCCTCCTCCATTTTATCCTCACAACAACAACCCTGTGAGGTGGGCTGGGATGAGAGTCTGTGACTCGCCCAAAGTCACCCAGTGAGCTTCCATGGCCGAGTGGGGACTAGAACCCAGATCTCCCGGATCCCAGTCCAACATCCTAGCCACTACGCCACACTGGCTCTCATGCCTTCATAGTTCTGTCAAATAGATGCCTACTAGACATATCTAAAAACTTCTCCTCTGGAACGTAACTGCAAAACAAAGAGTATCGGCAAAATGTTGGAAGACTCCATTAAGCATGTGTCCTAGCAATCAAATGTCCATGTTTTCAGGTGGGGATAATGCCTTGCAAAGCGTGCACAGAAGTGGCTATCAGAAATCTGGCATAAAGTGAAACAAAGTCAGGCGTGATTAAAAAACCTCTGTGAAGAATACTTGGATACTTCTAAGACAGATCTTGGTTGCTTAGATATGGTATCTTACAGCACCCATAATCTTTCTTTTTCTCCCTCTCACTTATTTGCCACGCAAATTCTTTCTTTGGTTGCTTCTGTAACATCCTGTATGACAGCCTCACTGCTCCTTTCTCGGGAGTCTTCGCCAGTTCTAAATTCTTTCGCTAACTTAAGCTAATCTGCCTAACAATACATGAATTCTTTCCATTTTCATAGTGGGAATGGGCTGTTCCCTTCATGCCCTGTTCGTGGGCTTTCCCTTGGCCAGTGTAAGAAATGCTATGCTGCACAAGGCTTTTGGACACAACCAGCAATTTTCTGCTTATGTTCTTACTCTATGCTTATACTTTCCATCTCAATGTCTTTAGTCTTCCTCAAATCTCTTCCCTTCTCCTAGTTTTTCTTGCTCAATTAATCTCCTGCGTCCAATTGTGGTGGAATATGGAATGTAACTTCTACTGTTAATAAGAATTCATTGTATTTTTTTATTACATGTCTATACTTGTTGTTGTTGTTGTTGTTCAGTCGTTCAGTCATGTCCGACTCTTCGTGACCCCATGGACCATAACACGCCAGGCCTTCCTGTCCTGCGCTCTCTCCCGGATCATGCTTAAGTCCATATTCATTGCATCAGTGATGGTATCTAGCCATCTCATCCTCTGCCATCCCGTTCTCCTTTGCCTTCAGTCTTTCCCAGCATCAGGGTCTTTTCCAGAGAGTTTTCTCTTCACATTAGGTGGCCAAAATATTTCAGCTTCAGCTTCAGCATCTGTCCTTCCAATGAGCACTCAGGGTTGATTTCCTTTAGGATGGACTGATTTGACCTCCTTGCAGTCCAGGGGACTCGTAAGAGTCTTCTCCAGCACCACACTTCGAAAGCATCAATTCTTCGGCGCTCAGCCTTAGATAGTCCAGCTCTCACAGCCATACATTACTACTGGGAAAACCATAGCTTTGATTAGATGGACCTTTGTCGGCAAGGTGATGTCTCTGCTTCTTATTATGCTGTCTAGGTGTGCCATAGCTTTCCTCCCAAGGAGCAAGCGTCTTCTAATTTCATGGCTACAGTCACCGTCTGCGGTGATCTTGGAGCCCAAGATAATAAAATCTGTCACTGCTTCCATTTCTTCCCCTTCTATATGCCAGGAAGTGATGGGGCCAGATGCCATGATCTTCGCTTTTTTAATGTTGAGTTTCAAACCAGCTTTTGCACTCTCCTCTTTCACCCTCAACAAGGGGCTCTTGAGATCCTCTTCGCTTTCTGCCATTAGGGTGGTGTCATCTGCGTATCTGAAGTTGCTGATAATTCTCCCGGCAATCTTAATTCCAGGCTGTGATTCATCCAACCCGGCGTTTCTCATGATGTTCTCTGCATATAAGTTAAATAAGCAGGGCAACAATATGCAGCCTTGTTGTACTCTTTTCCCAATTTGGAACCAATTGGTTGTTCCTTGTCTGGTTCTTACTGTTGCTTCTTGACCCTCGTACAGGTTTCTCAGGAGAAAGGAAAGGTGGTTTCTCCATGATGCAGCGAATGTTGGCGATTTGATCTCTAGTTCCTCTGCCTCTCCGAAACCCAGTTTCTACTTCCAGTAGTTCTCAGTTCGCATACTGCTGAAGCCTAGCTTGTAGGATTTTGAGCATCACCTTGCTGGCATGTGAAATGAGCGCAATGGTGCGGTAGTTTGAACACTCTTTGGCGTTGCCTTTCTTTGGAATTGGAATGTAAACTGACCTTTTCCAGTCTTGTGGCCACTGTTGAGTGTTCCAAATGTGTTGCCATATTGAGTGCAGCACTTTAACAGCATCATCTTTTAGGATTTTAAATAGCTCAGCTGGAAGACTGTCATCTCCGCTAGCTTTGTTGTTACTAATGCTTCCTAAGGCCCACTTGACTTCACTCTCGAGGATGTCCGGCTCAAGTTCAGTGACCACACTGTCATGGCTATCAGGGACATTTCCTGTATAGTTCTTCTGTGTATTCTTTCCACCTCTTCTTAATCTCATCTGTTTCTGTTAGGTCCCTGCCTTCTTTCTCTTTTATCATGCCTGTCTTTGCACAAAACATTCCCTTGAGATCTCCGATTTTCTTGAAGAGATCTCTAGTCCTTCCCATTCTGTTGTTTTCCTTGATATCTCTGCATTGGTCATTTAAAAAGGCCTTCTTGTCTCTCCTTGCTATTCTCGGGAACTCTGCATTCAGTTGGATATATCTTCCCCTTTCTCCCTTGCTTTTCGCTTCCCTTCTTTCTTCAGCTACTTGTAAAGCCTCCTCAGACAGCCACTTGGCTTTGTTGCATTTCTTTTTCTTTGGGATGGATTGAGTTGCTGCCTCCTGAACAATGTTACGGACCTCTGTCCATAGTTCCTCAGGCACTCTGTCTATCAGGTCTAATCCCTGAAATCTATTCCTCACCTCCACTGTATATTCATAAGGGATATGATTTAGGTCATATTTGAATGGTTTAGTGGTTTTCCCTACGTTCTTCAATTTAAGCTGAAATTTTGCAACAAGAAGCTCATGACCTGAGCCACAGTCAGCTCCAGGTCTTGTTTGGACTGCCTGTATAGAGCTTCTCCATCTTTGGATGCAAAGGACATAATCAATCTGATTTCGATATTGACCATTTGGTGATGTCCATGGGTAGATTTGCCTCTTGTGCTGTTGGAAAAGCGTGTTTGCTATGATCAGCGTGTTTTCTCCATTAGCCTTTGTCCTGCTTCATTTTGTATACCAAGGCCATGTGTGCCTGTTATCCCGGTGATTTCTTGACTTCCTACTTTAGCCCAGCACTGCTGGATTGTACCCCAGCACTGCTTTTCCAACCCTTTTGTTGACTATGAGTTCTACTCCATTTCTTCTAAGGGATTCTTGCCCACAGTAGTAGATATGATGGTCACCTGAATTAAAGTTGTCCATGCTTGTCCATTTTAGTTCACTGATTCATCAAACAAGATGTCGATGTTCAATCTTGCCATCTCATGCTTGACCACCTCCAGCTTAACTTGATTCACTGATCTTACATTCCAGTTTCCTAAACAATATTGTTCTTTGCAGCATCCGATTTTCTTTTCAACAGCAGACACATCCACAGCTGAGTGTCCTTTCGGCTTTGGCCCAGCTGCTTCATTCTTTCTGGCGCTACTTGGAAATTCCCTCTGCTCTTCCCCAGTAGTATATCGGACACCTTCTGACCTGAAGGGCTCATCTTCTGGCATCATATCTTTTATCCTTGTGATATGTTCCATGGGGTTTTCTTGGCAAGAATACTGGAGTGGGTTGCCATTTCCTTCTCCAGTGGACCAAATTTTGTCAGAACTCTCTGCCATGACCTGTCCATCTTGGGTGGCCATACACGTAGGGATGTCAGAGAATTCTGCCACGGATCTCGGGGAGGCCGAATGCCAGCGCATTCGGCCCCCTGAAATCTGTGGCAGAACAATCTGCCACACACCCCCACCACACCCCGGGATGAGACTTACCTGGGGCGGATCTTCCTTGTGGCGGCGGCTCCGCTGGTGGCTTCGCCGGCGGTTCAGCAGCGGCAGCTGCGGCAGCCAGTCTTCCGACCAGCTGCCGCCGCCACCATTTCCAGTTAAAAAAACTCCCCCCAAAACATGATAGGCTACGTAAAGATTTACGTAGCCTATCAGGGCTAAGTTTAAAAAAAAAAACATTATAGGCTACGTAAATGTTTACGTAGCCTATCACGGCTGACTTTAAAAAAAAAGCAACAACAACGTGCGCACGCAAATGGTTCCTTATTTTGGCACGTCTTAGTCTACGTCAAGATTTATGTAGACTAAGAGGGCGAAAATAAGGGGAACGCAAATAGTGTAGAGTCTGCTACGGTATTTACGTTCCCCTTATTTTCGCCATCTTAGTTTACGTAAATCTTGACGTAGACTAAGATGTGCCAAAATAAGGAATGCAAATGGCAGCGCCCATGGGTGCCGCCATGTGCGTATGTGCTTTTTTTTTTTTACTTAGCCCTGATAGGCTACGTAAACATTTATGTAGCCTGTCACGGCTGACTGCAGGGACGCAAATGGTGGTGGCTACGGCCGCCGCCATTTGAGGGCCCAGCTGGCCAGAAATTCCATTCTGTGTTTGGCTTACAACCAGCCAGAAGGAGCTATCCAAGATGCTGCACCCATTTGGGGGATAGGGTCCAGAACCTTGGACAGATCCTTGAGACATCTCTCTGGATGTAACTCAAACCCAGAATGGAATCTCCACCCCACCGAAATCGGATCCACCTTGGTAGGAGAGTGCTGTTGTGCTCTGTCCTGCTTGTGGGTTTCTGGTTGACAGCTGGTCTCCCCTGTGTGAACAGAATAGTGGACTAGATGGACCCTTGGCCTAATCCGGCTCTTCTGATGTTCAGATGTGAAGGGGCTCCATTTTGTCCTTTTCCTCAAGCAGAAACATTCTCCTAATTCCGATCAGTTCTAGACTGGTGAAGTTAAAAACCACATCCCCTCGAAAACATAGAAACACCTGAAATGCTATAGAGATTCTGTGGGGGCTGGTTTGCCTTCCCTGTCCCCCCAATTTCCCAGCATAAGCATGTGTGTGTCTACTCACATACTCAGGAGCCAGTGTGGTGCAGAGGCTAGAGTGATGGACTGGGAGTCGGGAGATCCGGGTTCTGGTCCCCACTCGGCCATGGAAGCTCACTGGGTGACTTGGGGCCAGTCACAGCCTCTCAGCCCAACCTACCTCACAGGGTTGTTGTTGTGAGGATAAAATGGAGGAAGAGGATTATGGGTTAAGGGTTCCTTAAGGAGGAACAAAAGGTGGAATATAAATGTAATAAATAAAAAATAATAATAATACAGGCTCTGCATTCAGTTGCACCTGAGAATTTCATTGAAGATGTTGATCAATGTGCCGCCTTGGGTTCCTTGGAGGAAAAAAGGCAGGATATAAATGCAATAATAAATAAATGTTATAAACGTTCTATAGGATTATAGGAGGTCATGCTGGGGATGGAGGGGGAAGCTGCCTGATGGCAGTTGTGTTCAGACCACCCCCAAGAAAGAGCCACCCTGCCTGCACTCTGTGTCTTGTCGTTGTCGCAAGGTTGAAAAGCAAAGTGTTTTCTTCTTCTTCTTTTGGTTGAAACTATGACAGGGAAGCATATTTATCCAGCCATATGTCATCTTACTGAAATAAATGTTGCATAACTGTTCATGGTACTCCTAATTCACCTTCCAAAGGCACAACGGGGGAAAATAAGGAGAGTGAATAGCCAGGAATAGCCAGAGATACCAGGAAATATGGGTGGTCTCCAGGAAACAGGACCACTCTGAATGCAGACCGGCAAACATTACATTTTATTAACACATCTATACTTACTTATGAAATCTGGTGAATGGTGGCTTGCAGAAGACGTATGGTTCTTGTTCACGTATGTATCGTACAGATAGGACTCTGCTCACAGCTGATCTGCTGGTGGCCAGTGATAATGGATTGATCCATTTTAATCTCTGATCAGGTTCAAGGGGCCCTTTGCCTTCTGCATCCCACAGGCTGCTCCGGGCAGAAACAGCAGCAGAAGCAGTGATTTCATTGCTGGTCAGACAGCTTGCTCTATCTCCCTTCTGACTGCTCCTCTGAACCGAGAGCCAGGTAACCAGAAGAAGGCCAAAGGATAAGTTACCACACACCCACGTCTGCAAGGCTAGTGCTGCGGGATCTTTATAAACACCGATGGTGTCCAGCTCTGGCTTCATACCCTATGGGGAATTTGACTGAACCTCACGCAGACAGAGCCACCTTAGCAGCCTGCCCTAAAGCCCAAGCTCTCAGTGGTACTGAGATATTTGTGACACCAAAAGTTGCAGGCAAGAAGTTAACCCATGTTTTCTTTGATTCTGAGGCTTATCTGAATGGTCTCAATTGCGGTCTCCAGAAGGATCTCTTGAGCTTTGGCAAGAATACGAATAAATGTATTTATTTTTTATTTTATTTATTAAATGTATAAATCACCCATCTGGCTGGTCACCCAGCCACTCTGGGCAATGTATAAGCATATAATAAAACAGTTTAAAACAATAAAATTCTACAATAAAAACATTTTCTAAAATACCCTAACCCACCCCAAATGCCTGCCTGAACAATCATGTTTTTAATGCACTGCGGAAGCTCATTAAAGATGGGGCATGGCGGAGTTCCCTAGGGAGGGAGTTCCACAGAGTGGGGGCCACCAGAGAAAAGGCCCTCTCCCTCATCCCCACCAGTCTAGCTGTCCTGGCTGATGGGACAGAAAGAAGGCCACCCAAGGCTGATCTTGTTAAGCGGCCTGTCTGGTGTTGCTGGAGGTGCTCCTTGAGATAGGCTGGGCCGGAACCATATGGGGTTTTAAAGGTCAAAACCAGGCATTTGGGATGGGCTAGGGTAATTTTAGAAATGTGATGTTGTTAACGTTGAATTTTATTGTGTAAACTGTTTTTATTGTTGTACATCGCCCAGAGTGGCTGGGTGACTGGCCAGATGGGTGATTAATAAACTTAACAAATAAAAATAAAAAATAAATAAATGGGTGTTCGTATGCTGTACTGATCTGGAGTCCTGACCCTGTCAGTTTCAGTCATCAGAGTTTTTTGGTTATCAAGATGAACCAAGCCACATGTGCAAAAGATGAGTTTCCAGATAGAAAATGGATGCAGAATGAATATGTACAAAAAAGGTCCACACCTCCCTTCAGGTGACAATGCAGTTGCCACACCCTGAAATGTATTTCTGGGTCCCAGGAGCACAAGATTCTCTAGGCCATTAGCTTGCCTTTTCCTCCTTAGATCACGACCAAAGGAGCCAGCAAGCTGGATCTTACAAGCGTCTCTGTGAGATGCCTCTTTCTAGCCCATGACCAATGCCTCTCCCCCTCTCTCTCACACCAACAGGCTGACACACACACAAGAGAAGGGGGGCTCCTCCCTTCCCCCCAAAGGCGCTTGAAACGTTTTGCCTGGGGCACTGCTTGCCTTTGGGGTGGGGGAATCTTCCCACTCGTCTGGGAGACTCAAGGTCATTCACCGTGATCTCTTCCTTCAGGATGACATAACTGAGCTGGCATAAGCAGCTTCCAGGCAGCCTGTGAATTGCCAGGCTGTGTTCAAGGCCTGCTTTCTTAACCATAAAGTGCGGGTATTTTTTCCAGCACATGGAACAGGGGCACCATGACCTCCCCGTGAAATTCTCCTATATCTGAAGAAACCGCTGTGTCTGGGCCGCTGTGGGCATTTGTTTTCAGTCGTTGGGGATGCGGTCAGTCCAACGAAGGCATTGAGGATGGGCTGCAGGGCGTGCTGCACTGCACCCAGGAGATCCTGAGTGGGGTTCCTCTTGACAAGGAAGGAAGAACAGGTGGGACTAGGATTCCTTGCACTGAAGCAACCTAAGCAGATTTCACAGGCGTGAGAACAGGAATGCTTGAGCACATTTCTCAACTGGAGAGAGAAGAGGGTAACTGCTGCCCTGCCATGAAAGGAGACAGATCTGATCCCCCACCCCACCAAGCTCAGAATCAGCATCCTCTGATGATTCAGAGCACCCCATGGAGTTCAGTGAGGCTTCCTTCTGAGTAAGTGTGGCAAGAGTTGCAGACTTACAGGATGATCTTATGTCTACTCAGAAGTAAGTTGTAGCTTTCCTGGGGGCTGCAAAGAAACAGTATACCACAAGTGGAAGGATGAAAACCAGACTCCCCCCCCCCACTCCTCTTTCACACAAGCCAGGGAGGGAGCTGCTCCTTTGATTCAAACAATACATCTGCTGTGGAAAGGAACCCATCCTAGTCCTGCAAAGAAACCAAAAGTAAAGAGCCCTGGTAAGATTATGCATGGGGTTTTTTTGCTAATGTAGAGACACCCATAGCTTGGAGAAATATGTGCTATTTTCAAGACAAAGATGTCGCATCTCTTCATTTCCTAAGTGACCATGGTCTAGAAATTTTGGTCACAGCACTGGCCAGAGGGGACATGACCCTGGACTTAATATTCAGTGGTACTACCCGGTTGTTGTTCAGTCGTTCAGTCGTGTCCGACTCTTCGTGACCCCATGGACCATAGCACGCCAGGCCTTCCTGTCCTGCGCTCTCTCCCGGAGCGTGCTCAAGTTCATATTCATTGCATCCGTGATGCTATCTAGCCATCTCATCCTCTGCCGTCCCCTTCTCCTTTTGCCTTCAGTCTTTCCCAGCATCAGGGTCTTTTCCAGAGAGTTTTCTCGTCGCATTAGGTGGCCAAAATATTGGAGCTTCAGCTTCAGTATCTGTCCTTCCAATGAGCACTCAGGGTTGATTTCCTTTAGGATGGACTGATTTGACCTCCTTGCAGTCCAGGGGACTCGTAAGAGTCTTCTCCAGCACCACAGTTCGAAAGCATCAATTCTTCGGCGCTCAGCCTTCCTTATAGTCCAGCTCTCACAGCCATACATTACTACTGGGAAAACCATAGCTTTGATTAGACGGACCTTTGTCGGCAAGGTGATGTCTCTGCTCCTTACTGTGCTGTCTAGGTGTGCCATAGCTTTCCTCCCAAGGAGCAAGCGTCTTTTAATTTCAGGGCTACAGTCACCGTCTGCGGTGATCTTGGAGCCCAAGAAAGTAAAATCTGTCACTGCTTCCATTTCTTCCCCTTCTATATGCCAGGAAGTGATGGGGCCAGATGCCATGATCTTAGTTTTTTTAATGTTGAGTTTCAAACCAGCTTTTGCACTCTCCTCTTTCACCCTCAACAAGAGGCTCTTGAGATCCTCTTCGCTTTCTCCTTCGCTTTCTACCCAGTACCTCATTTGATAAATGAAGTCAAATATATTTGACTTTAAAAAAAACCCCAAACTGTTCGAAAATGAGGGAAAGAGTAAAAACAAGAAGTTAAATGGGTGGTGGGGTCAAGAGGGTTAGGTCCCTCCAAAGTTTACTCAAAACCACAATAAGAGAAGCTCAGCTACAGTGTATACCACAGATAAAATCTAGTCGAACCACATCCAAAGCATGGCTGAGCAGTGTCGAGGAAGGTCTTGGAGAAAAGAAGACTTCCTGAAGAAACTGGAACTCTTGCCTAAGGCTGTCTTTACATGAGGCATTTATAGTGCATTTGTGGTTGGTCACTCAAGGACGTTCTTGGATCATTTCCATGACACAGTCAACCTCCAGGGCACATTCAGCTGCACTTGATTTTTATCCCACTGAAGAAATCTGCTGAGATAATCCACTCTTTAAATGTAAATCCACGTTAATGGCTGTGTTTAAATGTGTGGCTACACAATAACCACAGCCTGGGAAGAAGAAGCCATTGCGAAGAACAGGAGAATCACACCTATTCTCCCTCCTCCCCTCCTCCAGCACATCGGCCTGTTGACCTGGCCTGGGAGGAGCGTTTTCTTGGCTGTGCTAGGAAAGGCTCAAAGTGAGTGCAGAGCTGGCCGGGGGAGGAAGAAGAAAATGGTGTGTGAACTGAACTGTGGTGTATCCAGGCTCCCTAACAATGGCTAAGCCTCCATTCGGTCTCCCCATCATCAGAACACCCCCGCCTCTCACACTGACACTGACTTGAAGTGGCCATACTGGAGCATGCAAAACTTCAAAGAGAGAGTAGAACAAGAGACCCCTGAGTTACAATTAACAGAGAACTTCAACTCTATCTCTTGTGGCTTGAACTGGGACAGAGGATTTTATCACACTAAAAAAAATAACAATACAATCCTATGGTCACTGGGAGAGGATCCCGGTGACCACAGAACAGAGTGGATTCCCACTTCTGAGGCCATAGGCACTGCTACGCCCTGAGCACAGTCGAGGCCATAACATCTTTCTAACTCTTTTTAATCAGCCAAGTGAAGACCTTGGGATTCCCTCATTCTGATGCAGGTTACTATAAGCCTTTGTCCTCTTTTCCTTCTTCTTGCCACCTTAATAATTTTTTATTATTATTATTATTATTATTATTATTATTATTACCACCAAAGTTTCTATGCTGTTTTCCAGTGAAATATCAAAGCATTTAACATATAACCCTAAAATTATAACAGTAAAAATACAATAAAATTTTACATTTCTTATTTGTTTCATTTATTTCTATACTGCCCAATAGCCGAAGCTCTCTGGGCGGTTCACAAAATTAGAACCACAAAGCGCAGCATAAAAAATATAAAATATCAAAGCTTGAGACTAGGGCTGTGCATGGTCCCCCACTAATTCACTTTGGATGCCACTTCAGACCCTCCTAATCAGCACCCCTTTTACTCTGACCCATTCAGGCACCCCCCCCCCACTTCAACTCGGTTCCCGTTCCAAAGTGAGACTTGGATATCCAGACCACTAGGTTTGGCCTTTTCCCATTGACTTGCATGGGAAGCACAAATAGCTGCAACATCTTCTGTTTTTACAGCAAATACCTGGAACTTGGTGGCCTCTTTGCCAACAGGGAGGGGAACCCACCTGCCAAATTGCAGACACTTTGGCCCAGTACTCTTTGTGGTAGATGCAGCTGAACTGTGAGTTTTCCATCATTTTCCTGCTTCAGTCCGTGGAGGCAGATGTGCTCTGTGACTGGATGGTGGTTTGCGGAGTCTCCCCTTTAAAGATCATGTGAAAGCTTGAGGATCCCTTTTTGTTTTCATAGATTTTTGTTTTCCTGTCTTGCAACACAATGAAAGAAATCAGCCTCCATTTTAGCCCTCCAGATCTCTATGACAAACGGGCCCTGTGCCTTGTTAATGGTGCCTTGTACCATTTTGCTCCAGTTATTCAATCTTCCCCCTCCTCCCATCACTTTCACTGATTGGAGATTGCTTGGTTATGTTCAGGCCTGATTTGGCATTCACCAAAGCTCCCTCCTTCCTCCTCCTCCTCCTCCTCAACCCTGTGCGGAACATTCTGAAGGTGATACTTTTGATGCCAGGTTGTCTGGGTTGCTCAGAATGAATCACCGAGTCGGACAAGGCACTTCATCTACAAGCTGCTTCGCTCCAGGGTGCTTCGTTGCTATTCTGCTCTGCCTTGTACCACACGGAGGCACCTCCAAAACAGGTTGCTTTGACTTCTTATGTGGGCTTCGGACCCAAGTGGCTCACAGCCCTACTTAAAACCACAACAGAACAGTACAACCAGAATAAAACCTAGCAGCAACGCAGACATTTAAAATACAGATTTAAAACACCAGAGGTAAAAGACCAGGAAACTAGAATACTAAAATAGTGGGAGAATAACAAAGTCTTCACCTGGTGCCAGAAGGAGTACAGTAAAGGAGCCAGGTTAACCTCTCTAGGGAGATCATTCCACCGACGGGTGCCACAGCAGAAAAGGCCCTCCTCCTGGAAGACAACTGCCCCACTTCTTTTGGTAGGGGCTTCCCGAGAAGGACCCCTGAGGATGATCTTAGGGTCTGGGTAGGCACATATGGGAACACATTTGGAACACAAATTTGGAACACTCAACAATGGCCGCAAGACTGGAAAAGGTCAGTTTACATTCCAATTCCAAAGAAGGGCAACGCCAAAGAGTGTTCAAACTACCGCACAATTGTGCTCATTTCACATGCCAGCAAGGTGATGCTCAAAATCCTACAAGCTAGGCTTCAGCAGTATGCGAACCGAGAACTACCGGAAGTACAAGCTGGGTTTCGAAGAGGCAGAGGAACTAGAGATCAAATCGCCAACATTCGCTGCATCATGGAGAAAGCAAGAGAATTCCAGAAAAACGTCTATTTCTGCTTCATTGACTACGCTAAAGCCTTGGATTGTTTGGATCACAACAAACCGTGGCAAATACTTAAAGTGATGGGAGTACCAGACCACCTTACCTGTCTCCTGAGAAACCTGTACGAGGGTCAAGAAGCAACAGTCAGAACCAGACATGGAACAACCGAGTGGTTCAAAATTGGGAAAGGAGTACGACAAGGCTGCATATTGTCACCCTGCTTATTTAACTTATATGCAGAGTACATCATGAGAAACGCCGGGTTGGATGAATCAGAGGTCAGAATTAAGATTGCTGGGAGAATGATCAACAACCTCCGATATGCAGATGATACCACCCTAATGGCAGAAAGCGAAGAGGATCTAAAGAGCCTCTTTTTGAGGGTGAAAGAGGAGAGTGCAAAAGCTGGTTTGAAACTCAACATTAAAAAAACTCAGATCATGGCATCTGGCCCCATCACTTCCTGGCATATAGAAGGGGAAGAAATGGAAGCAGTGACAGATTTTACTTTCTTGGGCTCCAAGATCACCGCAGACGGTGACTGTAGCCATAAAATTAAAAGACGCTTGCTCCTTGGGAGGAAATCTATGGCACACCTAGACAGCACAGTAAGGAGCAGAGACATCACCTTGCCGACAAAGGTCCGTCTAATCAAAGCTATGGTTTTCCCAGTAGTAATGTATGGCTGTGAGAGCTGGACTATAAGGAAGGCTGAGCACCGAAGAATTGATGCTTTCGAACTGTGGTGCTGGAGAAGACTCTTACGAGTCCCCTGGACTGCAAGGAGGTCAAATCAGTCCATCCTAAAGGAAATCAACCCTGAGTGCTCATTGGAAGGACAGATACTGAAGCTGAAGCTCCAATATTTTGGCCACCTAATGCGACGAGAAAACTCTCTGGAAAAGACCCTGATGCTGGGAAAGACTGAAGGCAAAAGGAGAAGGGGACGGCAGAGGATGAGATGGCTAGATAGCATCACCCATGCAATGAATATGAACTTGAGCACACTCCGGGAGAGAGCGCAGGACAGGAAGGCCTGGCGTGCTATATGGTCCATGGGGTCACGAAGAGTCAGACACGACTGAACGACTGAACAACAACAACAACAAGGCACATATGGGAGGACGTGATCCTTCAGATAAACTGGTCCGAAGCCACTGAGGGTTTTGAATGTTAATACGAGCACTTTGTATTAGGGGTGTACGAAACCCCGCTTACCTGGCTCCGCTGGGTTCCGCAGGGCTCCGCAGGTGGGGGGAGGCACTCCATCCCTCCCCCCGGAATCCTCACCGAGGGGGTAGGCACTCTGTGCCTCCCCCCAGAATCCTGGCCAGCTGGCTCCATTCCGTGGTCATCCGGCCGCTGGGCAGCCCTACAGGGATGCAAATGGCAGCTGTCATAGCAGCCATCATTTGCGTCCCTGCAGTGAGCTGTGATAGGCTACGTAAATATTTATGTAGCCTATCATGGCCTCCGCAGGGACACAAATGGCATTCCTGCATTAGCCGTGATAGGCTACGTAAGTATTTACGTAGCCTATCATGGCTGAAGGAGGAGGAAGCGAATGTCGGCCACAAGACGGACGCCATTCGCACAGCAGCGTGGACGGGAGCAGGTAAGTGCTCCGTTTCGCATGCCTATCATGGGGTGGGGGCGGCAGGCACTCTGTCCCGCACCCCTTTCGTGGGTGGGGGCAGGGGCTTTGTTCCACCACGGTTTTCTGGGGGCCGAATGCACTGGTATACACCCTCACTAAGATCCCTCATGGAATTCTCTGACATCCCTACTTTGTATCAGGCCCAGAAATGGACTGGCAGCCAGTGCAGCTGGAAATGTACAGGTGTAATGTGATCTCGTTGGCCAGTCCCTGTTAACATTCTTGCTGCCCTATTCTGAAATACCTGAAGTTTCTGGAGCATTTTCAAAGGCAGACCCATGTATAATGCTTTGTAGTAATCCAGAGAAGAGGTTATCAGAGCATGGATAACTGTAGCTAGGCTATCTCTGTCCAGATAACAGCATAGTTGGTATATCAGCCTAAGAGGACAAAAGGTGCTCTGTGCCACTGAGTTCACCTGTGCCTCGAGTGACAGTTCAGGATCCAAGAGCACCCCCAAACAATGAACCTGATCCTTTAGCGGGAGTGCAACCCCCTCCAGAACAGGTTGAACATCACCTAGCTGGGCAGATGAACCACCCACTCACAGATCCTCCATCTCGTGTTGATTGAGTAACAGTTTCTTGGCCACAATCCAGTCCATTACCGTGCGCAGGCACTGATTGTCAATGGTTAAATATCAAGGGTCAAAAAAAACCTCTAACAATATTGTCGACTGCACCAAAGGATGACAACATTTTTGTGAAAATGGAGCAGATTTCAAACTGTGGCCTTTGTGAGAAGAATTTGCAGCTGTGGCGTGGCTGCTGGTGGTGAGAGACTATTTCTAAAAAGACACAGAATTCTGGTAAATCCGTGTCTGGTCAGACAAGGAAGGCTTCCTGAGATAAGACGTTTTCATGAGGAGTCAGAAACAGCATAATGTTGGTGCCTGCCTGGCCTCCAGAGGCAGGCAGTGCCATAGAAAGGAGGCAACCACACTGAAGGCTCTTCTCCTGGTGGACTCCGCTCAGGCCAGAGGTCCATGTGGAACCACCAGGAGCTTGCCCTCTGATGACCTCATTGACCAGGCTGGTTGGTAAGGGAGAAGGTGCTCTCTCAGGTATCCTGCTCCCAAGCTGTTGAGGGCTTTGTACACTAGTACCAAGACCTTATACCTGGCCTGGTAGCAAACAGGCAGTCAGTGCAGCTACCTCAGCAAAGGCACTGCATACTGAATGGGGGAGGCAGCTCCCAGCTCAGCCAAGCTGCTGTGTTTTGCCTTAGCTCCAGCTTCCAGAGCAGCCTTAAGGGCAGGCCCACATAGAGATCATATTGGAGTAATCCAGGTTTGAGGTTACTAATGCCTGCACCACCATGGCCATCTATCCCTGTCCAGAAACATGGCACTAAGTGCCTTGATCCAAAACAGAAAGCCTGTTTACTCAGAAGTAAATCCCAGCAGGTTCAATGGGGCTTACTCTCAAATAAACATGCCAGGTTCCTCTCTTCAGACCTTTCTTTCCATCTGACATTTTGAGTTGTATCTGAATGGCCAGAGAAAAAAGACCCCACCTTTTCCAGGCACACAAGCTAAAGGTGTCTCTCTGTGTCCTGCAGCGCTGAAACAGGGGGACAGACGGCTGTGACGAGGGTGTGGAAATCACCGTTTAGAGAGTTAAGCACTCCATGATCTTTCAGCCTGTGTGTACAATGGATTTCTAACATAAAATCCCTGATTTCATCGGGGGGGGGGGGGGAGAGATCATAAGGAGCGTAACTACCTAAATGTAATTTCTTTCTGATTAGCTTTGTTGTCACTCCCTTTGCACCACATAGGTTAAGGGCTGACTCCCACAACTCTTAGCAATCTTGTCACATCGGTATATACTGTGAGAAGGTTGAAGCCCAGAGGAATTCCAGTGCCTGCTGTGAGTTTCAAAGTATCTGCTGCCATCCAGGAAGGGAGGTCCTTTGCATCCCCCTTACTCTGGAACAAGGGAAATATATCTACTTGGACTTCTGTTTCTCTCCCTCCTTCAGGCCCTTTCACTTGGCGGGGGCACAGCTAATTACATTGCAGCTAAATTGGTTGCGCTCACTAAAACATTTCCCGCAGTCAAAGCTTTGATATGAATGTATCTCTTCCATGAACCACACTCCTGGTCCTAAGAATTGTCCTTGTTCCAGATCTAAAGGGCTTGATCCATTTTCATTTATTTGTTCCTTACATTTATTTCTTACATTTATTACACGGTCTCATTGCTACTTTCTCAAAACTCTTCCCCTGTTCTCAATTTTTCTGCTCACGTAATCTAATCTGCCCACCATTACATGTTTTCTTTCCGTTTTCACAGTGGGAGAGGGCCGCTTCCTTCATGGCATGTTTGTGGGCTTCCCATTTGTCCCGGTAAGAAATGGGATACTGCACAAGGCTTTTGGACTGAACAAGCAGGGTTCTGCTTATGTTCTTCTACTATACTTCTACTCTTAGTCTCAAGGCACCCTTCCTCAAATCTCTTCGCTTGTCCTCGTTTTTCTTGGTCATTGAGTCTCCTGGGACCAATTGTGATGAAATATGCAATGTAACTTGTATTGTTAATAAGACTTTATCTATTATTTTTTTTATTTATAGATTGCTTTAAGAAAGAAGAAGAGCGGGGAGAAGAAGAAGAAGAAGGAGAAGGAGAAGGAGAAGGAGAAGGAGAAGGAGAAGAAGAAGAAGAAAGAGGAGGAGGAGGAGGAGGAGGAGAAGAAGAAGAAGAAGAAGAAGAAGAAGAAGAAGAAGAAGAAGAAGAAGAAGAAGAAACATATATACAGCACCCTTCACTCCTCTGCACAACCAACCTGCAATGAAAAAGCAGACACCGTGGCTTCTTTGGCTAGATAGCAACCTGAAAGGAGGATTGGACAAGTGTGTCTTCTTTATCCAATGAATAAAAAAGCTTGTCTGGATAATCTCAAGGGGAGAAAAGATACTGCAAGTGTGCTATCAACATTTATATTTGTCCACTAAACACAATTCAGGTAATAGATGCTCCCCAGCGATCTACGACATTTTGATGGCCTACAATGTAATACAATGGAAATATGGAGTCATGGTGAGTCTGCGGAGCCACCGGCTGGGTCCATCTGCAGCGGGACTGCCATCCGCTGCCAGGCTGCTGCAGCCGCCATTTGCGTTGCTGCCCATGGCCGTGATTTAGGTCCATCCCGGGGGGATTTCGGGGGGGGGAGTGGGGGTTAGTCTGTTCCGCCATGGACTCTGGGGAGGCAGATTCTAAAGAATCCAGCATCGCTGGAGTCTGTGGCAGATTTCTCCACCATCCCTAGTTGGGGGGTGCTGGGTAAAACAAGGGTACATAAAATAAAAAAAGGGATCCTCCTAATTTCATATGATTTTTAAAGGGGAGACCCACAAAACCAGTATCCAGTCTCAGAACTTATCTCCCTCCACTGATTGAAGAAAAAAACATGCTTCTGCCTACAAATTACAATCCTGCATTTAAAATGGGGTTTCCTGCTTCCGTTTTAAATGCAGGATCACACCTGACTGCCTTCACACAACCTCCTTTACCAACCGCCCTTCCCCCCTTCTCTCTGTAGCTTAATTTCTATTGTAGCTAGGGATGGGGGTGAATTTCTCCCCGAAACTTCGGGGGGCCGAGTGCCAACGCATTCGGTCCTCCGAAGTTTCGGGGAGAAATTCTCCGCCACTCCCCCGCCACCCCCCGCCACCCCCCCGGGATGGGACTTACCTTTCACGAATGTCGCTCCTGGCGGCGGGTCCCAGCGGCGGTTCGGCAGGTCTTCGTCAGGGGCGGGGGCGGCAGCCAGTCTTTCGACCGGCTGCCACCGCCGCCATTACAAGAAAAGTTAAAAAAAACACGCCCCTGTGATAGGCTACGTAACGATTAACGTAGCCTATCATGGCTAGATTTGCAAAGTCAGCTGTGATAGGCTACGTTAATCGTCACGTAGCCTATCACGGGTGACTTTGGGGGAAAAAAAAGCATGTATGCTAATGGCGTACCTTATTTGGTACCGCGTTCCTTATTTGGTCCCTGTAGTCTATGTAAAGATTTACGTAGACTACGGCGAAAATAAGGTCAACGCTAATTGCCGCCATTTGGGTATGCGCTTTTTTTTTTTTTAAGTCACCCGTGATAGGCTACATGATGGGACTTACCTCCCTCGAATGTCCCTCTTGGCGGCAGGGACCGTTGCGGCGTTTCGGTGGGGGCGGGGGTGGCAGCCGGTCTTCCAACCAGCTGCTACTGCCACCATTACAAAATAAAGTAACAAAAAAAAAAAACACGTGATAGGCTACATAACGATTTACGTAACCTATTACGGCTAGATTTCCAAAGTCAGCCGTGATAGGCTACATAAATCGTTATGTAGCCTATCACGGGTGACTTTGGGGGAAAAAAAAAAGCGCATATGCAAATGGCGTATTTTTTTCCTTTGGGGGGGGAAATAAAAGCGCATACGCAAATGGCGGCGCCCATGGGCGCTGCCATTTGCGTTCCTTATTTGGGCCTGGGAAGTCTACGTAAACATTTACGTAGACTAGGAATGTACGAAAGGAACTTACCTTGTCCAGCAGCTTGCTTCGCAGTGGGGGGGAGGCGCTTCGCTTCTCCCCCCAAAATTCAGGCCGGGGGGGGAGGCGCCCCGCCTCACCGGCCAAAATTCAGGCCGGAGGGGGAGGTGCCCCACCCTGCCCTGCCAAAATTCAGGCCAGGGAGAAGCACCCCGTCTCCCCGGCCGCAAAATACAAAAGTAAACAAAACAAAAAAAAAAACGTGATAGGCTACGTAACAATTTACGCAGCCTATCACGGCTAGATTTCCAAAGTCAGCCATGATAGGCTACGTAAATCGTTACGTAGCCTATCACGGTTGACTTTGAAAAAAAAAAAGCGTGTACACAAAGGAATTTGCGTTCCTTAGTTTGGCACGTCTAGTCTACATAAAGATTTACGTAGACTACGGCGAAAATAAGGACAACGCAAATAGCGTTGCCCTTATTTTCACCGTAGTCTACGGAAATCTTTACGTAGACTACCGGGACCATATAAGGAACGCAAATTTCCGTATGCGCTTTTATTTTTTTTCCAAAGTCACCCATGATAGGCTACGTAATGATTTATGTAGCCTATCACGGCTGACTTTGGAAATCTAGCCATGATAGGCTACGTTAATCGTTACGTAGACTATCATGTTTTTTGTTTTGTTTTTTAACCTTACTTTGTAATGGCGGTGGAAGACCGGCTGCCACGCCCTCCCCTGACGAAAAGCCGACGAACCGCTGCCGGGACCCGCTGCCGGGAGGGACATTCGCCAAAGGTAAGTCCCAATCCCATCCCGGGGGGTGGGGCGGGGGGTGGCGGATAATTTCAGCACCGATTTCCGGCAGCCAAATGCATTGGCACTCGGCCCCTCAAGATTCAGGGAGAAATTCTCCACCATCCCTAACGTAGACTACGGCGAAAATAACGCTATTTGCGTTGCCCTTATTTTCTCCGTAGTCTACGTAAATCTTTACGTAGACTACCCAGGCCCAAATAAGGAACGCAAATGGCGGAATAAGGAACCGCCTTTTGCGTACGCGCTTTTTTTTTTTCCAAAGTCACCCGTGATAGGCTACGTAACGATTTACGTAGCCTATCACAGCTGACTTTGGAAATCTAGCCGTGATAGGCTACGTAAATTGTTACGTAGCCTATCACGTGTGTGTGGTTTTTTTTTTCACTTTTGTATTTCGCGGCCGGGGAGACGGGGCGCTTCTCCCCGGCCTGAATTTCGGACGGGCGAGGCAGGGCGGGGCGCCTCCCCCCCAGCCTGAACTTCAGGGGAAGAAATGAAGCGCCTCCCTCCCACCACGAAGCAAGCTGCGGGACCAGGTAAGTGACTTTTGTACATCCCTAGGTACTCTGAAACAACAGAGGATGTAGCTTCGGAGGAGGGGTGAGTGATTAGATGTGTCTCCCTTCACTGTAGGGAAGTATTTGACCCTCTTCTTCCTCCGATTGAGAAATGCAGGCATTTGTTTGTATTTGTCCCAGTGGCAGGCTAATAGCACCTGCCATTAGCGTATTGCCCTCCAGAGAGCCACTCCACATGAAATTGTCCAAAACTGGAGGTAAGTGATCCCATTCCGCTGCAGAATCTGGAGGTCAGATTCTCTGGAATCTGGCCTCATTTGAGTCCACAGCAGAATTCTCTGACATCCCTAAAATTAACCAGCTCTGCATCCATTCTAGAATACTTTCCTGCCACCACAGGAACTATGGTTTAGAACAAGATTCTGGCAGGAAAAGAATCTTTCCCCATTCTTAGCACTCAGGCTCATCTTTTGTTTTGATCATGAGATGCTCTTTTGTATTCAGATCAGGCCTCCATAAAATGATGTGGCATTTGGGAAGAAAGATGCAGCCCAGCAAGCCAGCACTGGAGGCCAAGATGGAGAAGACCTGCACAGCCACCATGTATTTCCCCTTGGTGCTCAGGTAGGTGGGCACAAACGACACCCAAACACTGCAGAAGACGAGCATGCTGAAAGTGATCAGTTTGGCTTCATTGAAAGCCCCAGGCAGCTTCCTGGCTAGGAAAGCCACCGTGAAGCAGATGGCAGCCAGGAAGCCCATGTAGCCAAGGACAGTGTAAAACATGGTGACAGATCCTTCGTTGCATTGCAAGATGATCTGTCCAGGCTGGGAGTGCATGTCAGAATCAGGGAAGGGTGGAGAAATCCCCAGCCAGATAATGCAGATGACAACTTGGACACCAGAACAAGAAAGGATAATGACATTGGCCAAACTCTTTCCCAGCCATCTTCTCACCCCAGTCCCTGGCTTAGTGGCAAGAAAGGCCAGCACCACAGTGATCGTTTTGGCCAACACAGAAGACACAGCAACTGAGAAGATGATGCTGAAAGTCGTTTGTCGGAGAAGGCACGTCACTTTCCTTGGCTGGCCAATGAATAGGAAAGAGGATGCAAAGGACATGAAGAGGGAGACAAGGAGAAGGTAGGAGAGGTCCCGGTTGTTGGCTTTGACTAGAGGAGTTTCAAAGTATTTAATGAAGATTCCCAACACGAATCCCGTGGTTAAGCACAAGAATAGAGCAAAGGAAGCCAGGGTGACCCCCAACGGTTCTTCATATGACAGGAAGGTTATAATCTTGGGGACACATTGATCTCGGTCCTGGCTAGACTGCTGATGCACTGGACACTTGTTGCAATGGTCTGCATCTGAGAAGAAGAGTGACTTCGTTTTCACTAACATCAATATACATCCACAACAGACATCAACAGTCTCTTTTCTATTTTATTATGTGGACGAAAGATGGCAAGATAGGAGACAGAATGTTTAGTAGGGATGAAGAGAGGCAAAAGCTCAGTGGGAGAGGACATCCCTTCTGGACTCTTTTGGTTAAGATGATGGGCTTTGCACATGCAAATGTGGACATTCCAATGTGATGTCACCAGTGAGTTCAGTGCAAACACAGCTTAGCGTAAGATGGGAATGATAGAAAAATATTCATGTATTACGTTTAAATGGTTGAATGTTGAAGTGCTAATTGATGGTTGTGTTGACCTTGAAAAACTGAGCTTCCTCAGCTTACCCTTCCCACCACTCCCCTTCCCTTCCTTGTCTTCAAAATTTCGTGTGCCAGCCTGATGACAGGACCTCTTTCTCCCCCGACCTCTTTTTATTGTTCTGAGCCTGTTGGGGAGAGAGTGATTTTGGGAAAGGTAGGATAAAAATGTAGTAAATGAATAACTTGACAAAAATATAAATAAATTGTACACTACCCTGGGAGTAGGTTCAATGGTGGTGTATTCCAACGTGTGTAAATAAGATAATATGAAATAAATATCCTATGTTATGCTCACAATAACCCTGTGAGGTAGGTTGCGCTGTGTGCCAGTGAATGGCCCAAGGTAGTAAGCCCCCGCTCTGAGGAAGGATTTGAACTCAGGCCTCACCATTTCAAATCTGACACTTGTCATCAGCCTGGCTAGTTCTGAGAGACCTCATGGGTCAGGCAGTTCCATGCCAGAAATAGCCATTTTCAGAAAACCTTACCTTACCCTCTGATGAACCCTATATTTAGATGTACCAGCTTGAGTGTCTGCAATATGGCACCCCTCTGAAGGTCCTGAATAGACACAGATCTTGGGGTTTATTTCCAAATTCACATTCCCATGTCGTTATGCCACACTTTTTTTCTTTACAATAACCCAACTAGTTGGACTTGGCTAGTTGCTTTGTAATACAGTTTCAGAATCATTAAGGTGGTGGAAGCATCCTCGAAATATCTTTCTGGTTGCCTGCCTAACTTCATAGATGGTGAGTCTATTTCCAGTGGCCCCCTGAAAGATCTGTCTTAGTGAAGAGGTTGGCTTTTAGTATTCTCACACTCTGTTAAGGAGGTGAAGCTTCACCCTAAGTCTGTGTCCTTTTGGAACCATGTGATTCAGGAGTCCAGAGATGCTCTGCAAGGATGTAGAGCTTTTCCACATGAGAACAGTTTTTATGACACTTCAATCCCTTCTCATGGTGATGACACACTAACAAAATCCAAGGCCTACTGTTATTTGCATGTGGGTCATCATAATTAGTTGAAGGACTAAATAAAAATAATCATATATACAAGGCATTTAGCAGGATGGGTCATGAAATCATGAAAACCAGACTCATTTTACAGGCTGGAATGGCTGAGCAAATGAGAATGCTTTATGCAAGCCTCCTTGGGGAGGCCAATCCAAGGACAGGGTGCCACGAGCAAAAAGCCCCCCTCTCTGAGGTGGAAACATACCTAATTTCAGATGGTAGGGAGAACTGGAAGAGAGCCTCCCTTTATAAATGTAATGTTTGGCAAGCTCCAAGATTGCCCCCATTTCCCAAGGGAGCACCCTTTCTTCTGAGGTCACCCACCTTCCTGTGTGGAGATTGACCCTTCTGCACATGGCGCACAGGCATAGCAGCAAGGTGGCTCTCCTTCCTGGACCTCCTTGGCATGCCCAGGGCGACAGCTCTCGACGCACCTGGAACGAGGCACTGTCTGGCAAGAAAGCGAAGGAGCATCAAGGAATAAGTGTTCATTGCTTTTCTGGATATAAACCCAGCAGCAAGTCTGGTCCCAGAGACCCCCGGCTCTTATTCTGAGGGAAGCACATTTGATGCAACTGTTCACTTCTGCTGCCTTTCCCCCTTACTGCCAGCAGCCTAACCTCAGTGGTTGCCTCAGTGAAAGCAGGGCCTGCTCAGATATTTTCAGAGTGCACTTGGAGAGAGGAGGCCTGTGGAAGGAATTGTTCTGTCTGGTACCTCCTGCCTATTCTGGGTAGGGGTTGAAATATGCCAGCACCTTGATTTGCACCCTGAAGCTGACTGGGAACCAGTGAATCTTTCTCTCTCTCTCTCTCTCATCTTTATCACAATAATCTGCTGACTAACCTTTTTCATAGGATCTTAGTGTATAAAAACTCTCTTGACAGTGAAGTCCATTAGCTGTTGAGGGTCTTAAGTTGAGTAATGGAAACTGGTGAAGAATAAAGGCGGAAGCTGGGGTAGGGAAAGAGAATTAGAATGGATCTGGGAATTACAACGGATCCAGGATGTGCCCCTGTGGATAGCGGAACTGCATCCTGTGCCGGTGCAAGGCTTGGGAGTGGTGAATCAGTTCATCTCTGGAGGGACTGAAATCTCTCTCACTCTCTGCAAAGTAGGGTATGTGTGTGTGGGGGGGGCTTCACTGCAGTCACTTCTTTCTCCTGCCTCAGAACATTCAATGCTCACACTGAGCTTCTCCTAAGCCAGCCAAGAAAAGTCTCCTCTCAGCCCTGGTCAATAGGAAGACATGCCAGAGGAGGGGAAGGGGGGGGAGGAATTGTAATTCTCCTACCCTTCTCCATGGCTTTTTCTTCTGGGGGTGGGGCGGTATCTCCACAAGCAACTGACTCTGAGCTGGCTACATTTGGAGGTTCTTAGGGATAATTGAAGTCGTGGCCATCCAGCAGTCAGCCTTGACTTTATCGCCCAAAAAACTGGATTTCTTGAGACTGCTTATAGTCTGATTCTCTCTGTGGTATAGTTGTTGTGTGTCCAAACCCCTGCATTTACATTGGGTATGCTAGCCAGGTGTGCTGGCCCTGGCCAGGGGAGTGCCTTTCACCATGACACCAGTTGAGGTGTTTCCTGTGATTCCTGTCCCTTGTTTCCCAGCACAAACATATCTGTGTCAACTCAGAAGTACCTCCCATTGTGGTCAATGAGGCTTGTTCCTGAAATGTGTACTCCCGACGTTACTGAGATTCCAATGAATTAAAATATCACTTTTAAGAGACTGAATGTCAAAGTTTCCAAGCTTTAGAGCTTCAGTGTATTGCCACAGGACAGAGGGAACACTGTGTTGCAATAATGGTTGCTGTTAAGTAATTAATATGGGGAGGGTGGAGAGAAAAGAAGAGTGATTTCTGTGAAGACATAGGAGGAAACCTCCCAGGCATTGTATTGCAGGAGAAAGGGGAGGGAGAGCCTGGAGGTGGGTCTATTATTATTGAACAGCCCCTGCTAGTCAGATGATGTTCACTCCAACCCCCACACCCACCTGGAACTTTGTTCTCTGAAGTGGCAGTGGGAATCTCTCTCCAACCCTTGCTCCAATGGGAAGATATTGGGATGTCCATGGAACAACCTGGACAAGGAGCTCAGGACCAGAATGTTTGAATGCCATCATGCCATTGATCTAGGGAACAGATGCAGAAGACCTCCTCACAAAACCTCCCCTTCACTCTGCACTAGAATCAAAAAACAGGCAGATGGTGGAGAAATGAAGTCTCACCAGCCTGCAATGCTGTGAGAAAGCTCCGTTTTACAGGGCAATTCTGCACCAGTTTGCTCAACAGTCAGTCGCATTAAGCTCAATGGGATTTACTGCCACGTCAGTGTCCTAAGAGTACAGCCATTATTCAGTGAATTATTCATGCTGAATTGATGTCACAGGCCATTAAATGAAATAAGTTTTTCCCCTTACCTTCGAAAGCCGAGAGGGCCACACCACGGCGTTGGGGTTAATGGTGAGCTTTATGTCAGGCGGCGCCTGTCCCTCTAGACTCCCCACTGTAACC
The DNA here is from genome assembly GCF_057233095.1 of Heloderma suspectum. Lineage (NCBI taxonomy): Eukaryota > Metazoa > Chordata > Lepidosauria > Squamata > Helodermatidae > Heloderma > Heloderma suspectum. The sequence continues at coordinate 393,401,250 of NC_139459.1, forward strand.
CTGGCATGAGTCTGGTTGGGAAACTGCACCCAGTTCACGAGGTCAAAGTCAGCTGCCAGCTCTGCGTTCTCTTCCAAAGACAGTCGGTCCATGGAAGCATTGTAAAACTTTTCCAGGAAAATGTGAAGCTAGAATGTCAGAGAAAACACCCAGAAAGGAAGCCAAACCTAGGAAGGCTCGTTTATTGAAAGCTATCCATGACCCAGAACATCTAGCCCAGGGCCCAATTTAAATGAAAACTGAATAAAAGGCTCTTTCTGGTCAGATCCTGATTTTGGTCCCTCAGTGGCACATATAGCACGCAGAGTAGGCCCTACCTAAAACCCCACTTTCCTGGGTCATGCTCCCCTGTTCGGGAAAGTTTAATGGGAGCACTGAATTGAGCACCTGTAGTTTCCCCCACACCCCTCCCCTCCCCTCCACTACGGGGATATTGCGGATGCTGGAAGCAGCGCTACTGTGCCATTCTGGAGGGGACTGGAGGGCTACAAGCTGTGACAGGGAAAGCAGCTTTTGTGCTACCATGAATGCCTGGAATGGCACAGCTGCAATATTGTGAATGGGGAAAAGAGGGAGTGGGGAGGGGTGGCCCCACTCCTTGGCCAGATCCCTGCCGGGTCACATCCAGGGCACAGAAGCAGGCCTGCCCAGGATGTCAGGGGAGGGGAGGGGGCAATCTGCAGCATGATTGCATGAGTGATGGGTTTAAGGAAGAAAGAGTCACTGAAAGGACTGTCCAAAAATGTGCCTTTTCCACAGGGATGCAGCAGGGTTGCCGCAGATTGGCGTTCATGTGTCGCGAAGGACCCTAGTGTCGCTCCACACTGAATCAGCTAAATGTTGCAACAAACCATTTTGATCCGGGGGGAATAAACTCTCCCCAGTGAAGTAGCAAGCACTGATCTGAACTACACAAGGAGTCTGTGTAACACTCAGCACAAGAAGAATAAAGCCATGGTAAAATCGATGCAATCCAAAATAAATAAATCCAAACACAAAGACATGTAACAGAACAGTTCTGTTCTCTTGGTGTTCTAGAGAGGAGAGATAGCATTAGCCAAAATACGTTGCTTCATCATAACAGGCATTTGTGTGTTCATGGCGGGCAGTTGTGTAGCGACCCAGACATCCAGACTGAGGCCCCAGGTTTTTCTAGGCAGAGACCTGAGCAGAACTCAACAACAGAGCAATAATATAACACAGCTCTGGCTTCTGTCCCAAGGGTTACCTGAGCCAGCAGATAGAACAGGACAGGCAGAGACAGACAGAGCTCCCCTGTCTGAGAGGACTCCTGGGAAGATGGGCCCTCGCCCAAGTGGTGGCTGGGTGATCCTGTGGAATGGGACTCAGCAGAGACAGATGTGGTAATGAGGGAAGTCCAGCTACAGCTAAGAAGGATGGATCTCTCTCAGGGCACCAAGGATCAACCACTGGATGGGGGATTGTTCTTATGTCACCGTAGTGCGCAAAATTATAGACTTCCACCAGGAGCCCACAAACCAGATTTCCCTCAGAATGGGGCAAAATTTGACCTCACTACTATATTTGAGTCTGGATCCAGGATAATGATTTCAGAGTTCAACCATGGGCTGCTATATGCTGTAGACGTGCAGTGAAAATAAAGAGGAATACCTGCCATGGCTGTAAGGTATCAAGTTCCAGCCTGTCTCCTCCACGCACCCTCAACATTTGCTTTGATCTCGAGGAATCTGCAGCATCTGAGGCATGGGCCACAGCTTGCACACTGTTGTATGTACTGTAGCCATCTTGAGACAGGGCTCTCTCAGTCTCCTCCTGGGGCAGTGTCTCCAGTTTCTCTCTCTCTATGCATTTAGTCCAGGCTTTTGCGGACAAGGAATGCTTGGAATAGAAACAATGAAATGCTTTACCCCAAAACTCTCCAAGAGAAGAGGAATATGGTAGATAGTAGTCATATTTCATTCTTTTTTTGGTCTTCATTGCAAAGGACAATGAGCCGTGGAAGGACTTGAACTTATGAGAGACATAATTAAGCTGCACGTTAACATCCTGACAAGCTGTTGTGATCCAGACCTTTGTCCCAATTTCATGTGGTACAATCAATGGAACAGGTGTGTTGAATGAGTCACAATAGTAAAGACATACAGTGACTTGTGTACTCCAGACAGAGGATACTTCCTGATGGAACATTTCCGATGGGGGCCTTGGTGGTACTCTTCTTGAGAAGGCAACACAAATCCCATGGCTGAGCAATAGGGGTGTCAAAGCACTGATGAACCTCTCTCCGTTGTCACTGTCTGGAGCAAAGAGACCGATCCACGTCCATCCAAAATACAGGAGCAGTTGGACAACCCCCGGGTACTGGGCTTCTTCCCTTGGGGCCATCCGGTAGATAAAAGGGAACTGAGTTTTGGCATTCAGAGCATGAGCAGCAAAGCCATAACTGATCTAGTGAGGAAAGGAGGAGACCGGTGTTTTCCTTTGTTTTCAGTGTAAAGTTCAGATACTTATTCACCTGAGATTGTGAAAGTCCAACCAAGGGCCCGTCATTGCGATGGGTCTGTGATGCATGCGGTGGGCAGGAGAGGTACCAAAACATCTCAAGGGCCATTGGCAGTGTAGCTACCGTTCGGCTGATTTGCCAGTGTTTTAAATGGGTGAGCCTCCCAGAGAGCTTCGGCTATAGGGAGGTATGGAAATGGAATAAATAAAATAAGGACATTGCAAGTTGCAACCCCTGTGGTATCCTTGTAATGCCCAGGATCTGACTGGGCCCTGACCTATTTGAAGACACATGCTTCGGTAAAGGGCAGGATCAGGTAGCTTCGTTATTTTTTTATTTACCTCAAAGGGTTGCTTCCAAAGACTGCTGTGTTTTGTTTGCTGTGCATTGTTCCTTTCCCCTTTCACTTTGGCAATAAACTATCACCTCTCTCCACAGAATGCATGTGCTTCTTTCCAGTTAAGCTTCCAGAGCTTTCCTCTCAGTTGTTGCTACAGTTAAAAATTTCAGGCTTGGAGACAGGGTGTGGTGGCTTGAACCCCTTATTCTCTGGGCCTCAAGGGTGTCCTGCAGGGCCTGAGAGTCCCCTGATTCAGGCTGAGGTGGACGTAAGGGATGGGGGCAGCCTGTTTAGCTAGGCTGGTGTTCTGCATGACAAAACTCTCATCACTCCCTACACTGCTGGGTGGTAGAACAACTCCCTCCCACCCTCCCCTCCCACTAGTGCTTTAGGGAGGCCCACCCTGTCACCACCAGCAGAGACCAGGATGCTCCCAGCTCTTCTTCCTGGAGGTTGTTGACCTACCTCCTACTGACATACCTGTGGGATCTTGTAGATACCCGACATGGTTGAAATCTGGATGGAGATGTCAGATTCTGCCCCTTCCAGAATGGCCAGCAGGTTATTCCGTCCTCCACAGCTGTAGTTTGGAACGTTGGTTGCTCCACCAGCAAGCAGGTCTAGCATGGCATCAGAGGTCATTCTCCCATGGAAATGGGTCTCATAGATGTTGTAGCCCAGGGTGATGTTGGGCAGGAGCCTGGGATTCTGACTGATCTCATGAATGGCAAACAGGAAGGACAGGATGTGCCAGTATCTGACCTTTCCTACACTGCAGGTGATGATGATGTTCAATAAAAATACAGTATCATGTTCTTTGCATTATACATCTAAGGGCCTCAGAAGACCTGATCCCCTGTTTAGCTTAGAAAAGTGCAGGTAAGACATGATAGAGGTGTATGAAATTATACATGGAGAGGAAATGCTAGAACCTGGGGACATCCCATGAAGTGGATTGGTGGGAGACTCTGGGCAAGGAAAAGGAAGTTGCTGGTCACACAGCACAGAGTTAAACTATGGCATTTGCTGGTGTGACAAAGTTGTCGTAAGTAATCATGACAGCAGTCAGTTTGGCTTCAAAGCAGGGATTAGGCAAATCCATGGAGGATAAGGCTGCCCATGGCTATGACTAGGGATGGTGGAGAATTACGCCATGAACCCCAGTGAGGCCGGATTCCAAAGAATCTGTCCTCCATGTCCGTGGCAGAACAGCACCACTCACCTCCACCTCCCTCTGGAACCGCCCGCAGTCAGATCCTGCCCTCGTTGATCCTGTGGAGCCCGCCACTGGCTCCGTAACACTGGCAATACAGCCGGCCACCACTGCTGTCCCATATCGCTCGCTGAGGGAGGGCTGACTCCAGACACAAAAGGCTGCAATTAGCTTAACCGGAGGACTTTACAGCTGCAAATGGAGTAGCGGACACCATTTGTGTCCAGAGTCAGCCCTCACTCAGCCAGAGATACAGCGTAGCAAAGGCTGCCGGCCATATTGCCAGCAATACAGAGCTGGCAGCTGGCTCCATGGAATCAGCATGTAGTGGAGCTGGCAGAAGAGGATTCGGGTGGGAGGGACGCATCACCGTCCCCCGCCCCAGGAAGATTCCTTGTGAGAACGAAAGGTAGGGAATCCGCCCATCCCTAGCTATGACTCCTTGTGGCTATAAGTTACCTCTGTGTCAGAGGCAGGGTGCCTCTGAAAACCAGTTGCTGGGGAACATGAGTGGGAGGGTGCTGCGCACTCAAAAATTAATTTAGTAAGAGGAACATGGTATCGTCCCCCATCCAGAATGCTCAGAGTGATCTTGAAATGGAAAATGAAATCCAAGATTGAAATCAAACAAGGAAGTGTTGTAATTATAGGTGACTGCAATTAACACTCATGTCGACTGGATAAATTGAGGTCATGAGCCCACTGACCTCACTGAAGGTTGTGAAGCAGGTGGTAAGGATGCTGTTATTCCTGCAGGCCTTCCCTTTTTAGGACTCTGGTTCCTTTTGTTGACTTTTGTATCCCGTTTTTAAGCAGTGTTGTTTTAAGCTGTTTTATTGTTGTGTTTTTTAAAAATTGTTTCTAGTTCAATGTTCTTTTTAATTATATGTTGTTTGTATATGTTTGTATGATGTTATGTCAATGGTTTTTAAATTTTGTATATTGTATTTTAATGTAACTTTTAATGTAACTTTTTAACTTTTGTAAACTGCCCAAGGTGCTTTGGCTATGGAGCGGTATAGAAATATAAGGAATAAATAAATAATACATAGATAAATTTATTTAGTTCCAGTTATGACAAAGAGATTAAATTTCTTGATGCCCTAAACAACTGCATCCTAGAACAGTAGGTCATGGAACTCACCAGGAGGGAGGTGACCCTAGATGGAATCCTAACTGGTGTCACCCAGGACCTAGTACAAGATATAAATGTTGTTGAATTGATTGGCAACAGTGACCAGAGCGCTATCAGATTTAATATATATTTAAGTGGGAAATTGCCAAGGGGGTCCAACACAACCACATCATTGGACTTCTCTAAAATGACAGAAGTGGTAAAAAGGAAGTTGAAAGGGGAAGACAAGAGGATTAAAACCCTTCAAAAAGCTTGGAAATTACTCAAAACCATAAATAACAGAAGCTGAGTTAGAATGTCTACCACATGTTAGGAAAGGTAGTAGGAAGTCCAAGAAGTCCACAAAGATGATCAGGGGACTGGAACAAAGCCTTTGAGGAGAGACTGAACGAACTGGGCATATTTAGCTTTGAGAAGAGAAGACTGAGGGGAGATAGGATAGCACTCTTCAAGTACTTGAAAGGCTGTCACAGAAAGGAAGGCCAGGAGCTCTTCTCTATCATCCCAGAGTGCAGGACATGGAAGAATGAGCTCATGTGACAGGAAGCCAGAAAAACTTCCTGACTGTTAGAGCAATACGACAATGGAACCAATTACCTGGGGAGGTGGTGGGCTCTCCCACACTGGAGGCATTCAAGGTGAAGTTGGAAAGCTATCTGTCAGAGATGCTTTGACTTGGATTCCTGCATTGAGCAGGGGGTTGGACTCAATGGTCTTATAGGCCCTTCCAACCCTACTATTCTATGATTCTATGGAAATTCTGTTCTCTTTCTGTTCATATTTCTGCTGATAAGTTTCAGCAGAAATATGTTGTGTCATCATAACAGGTGTGTGTGTGTGTGTGTGTGTGTGTATTGGGGGTGGGGGTGGGGAGGGGTGTAGCTTCCCAGATAGCCAAACTGAAGTCCCAGGTTTACTAGGAGGAGACTTGAGCCAGAACTCAATAAATGAGAAATAATACACAGCTCTGGCTTCTGTCCCAAGGGTTACCTGAGCCAGGAGACAGAACACGTGGAGACACGTGGAGACAGAGAGAGCTCTCATGTCTGAGAGGACTCCTGTGAAGATGGGCCCTCCCTCAAGTGGTGGTGGGGCAATCCTGTGGAATGGGACTCAGCAGAGACAGAGAGCTTTGGCTATTGGCCGGTATAGAAATAAATAAATAAATAAATAAATAAATTTAGGGATGAGTAGTGAGGACTATATCTGAGTCTGGATCTAGGATAATGATTTCAGAGTTGGATAACGGGCGGCTATTTGCTGTGGATGTGCAGGGAAAATAAAGAGGAATACCTGCCATGGCTGTAGGGTTCCATATTCCAGCCTGTCTCCTCCACCCACCCTCAACATCCACTTCGATCTCGAGGAATATGCAGCATCGAAGGCATGGGCCACAGCTTGCACGCTGTTGTATGTACTATAGCCATCTTGAGACAGGGCTCCCTCAGTCTCCTCCTGGGGCAGCTTCTCCAGTTTCTCTCTCTCTAGGCGTCTCGTCCAGCCTTTCATGGACAAGGCATGCTTGGAATAGAAACAATGAAATGCTTTCTCCCAAAACTCTTCAAGGACAGAGGAAAGTGGTTGATAGTAGTCATATTTTGTCCTTTTTGGGGTCTTCATTGCAAAGGACAAGGTGCCGTGGAAGGACTTGAAGAGAGGAGAGTCATAAATAAGCTGCATGTTAATGTCCTGAGAAGCTGTGGTGATCCAGACCTTTGTCCCAATGTCATGTGGTACAATCAATGGAGAAGGTGGGTTGAAAGTGTCACAGTAGTAAAGGAATACAGTGACTTGTGTACTCCAGACAGAGGATACTTCCTGATGGAACATTTCTGGTGGGGACATTCATGGTACTCTTCTTGAGAAGGCAACGCAAATCCCAGTGCTGAGCAACAGGGGTGTCAAAGCACTCAGGAACTGCTGTCCATTGTCGGGGCAGTGGTGGGTGCTGCGGCGGGGTGGAAGGGGCGGCGGCAGCAGGGGCATCTGGTCTCATGGCCGGCCGCAGCCAGGCGCAGCTTATGCAAATTGCAGCGGCTATGGCGGCCGCCATTTGCGTTCGCTATTTTTTGCCATTCTAGCCTACATAACCGCGTTTTTTTTTACTTTGCCATGATAGGCTACCTAAATATTTATGTAGCCTATAACGGTTAAGTACAGGGATGCAAACAGTGGCAGCTATGGCTGCCGCCATTTGTGTGGCCGCTGCCCAGTGGCTGGATGTTCGGCTGCGGGCGGAGCCGGCCAGAGGCTCCACAGAATCCCCGTGGAGCGGACCCGGCCCGGCAGGACTCCGGGGGGAGGGACGGAGCATCTCCCCTCCCCATCAAGGATTCTGGAGGGAGGGATTGAGTGCCTCCCCCCACTACAAAGCAGATCCGCGAAACGTAAGTGACCTTCGTACATCCCTAAGTGTACCTTCTCTTTGGCTGATTTGTTCAAAGAGGTACGTTTTCAATTTGTGAGCCTCCCAGAAAGCTTCAGCTATTGGGAGGTATGGAAGTGAAATAAATAAATAAAATAAATAGGTTGCGACACTTGTGTGGTCCCTGTACCTACCCTTAGCTGATTTGCTCAGAGAGGTACACTGCAACTGCTGTGGGGTCCTTACCCCAGACACTTTCCAAATGACAGCATCCCAAAGACTGTGTCCTTTCCCCCATAGGAGCCAAAGGTAGCCTTTCCCTTTCCCCTAATCAAAAGAGTGCTCCTGCTAAGTGTATGAGATGTGTGTTAATTTTTCTCCCTGTAACGCCCAGGATCAGACTGGGCTGTGTCCCATTTGAAGGCCCACGTTTAGTTAAAGGGCAGGTTCAGGTAGCTTTGTTATTTTATTTTTACCTTGAAGTGTCATCTCCAAAGACTGTTCTGTTCTGTTGTGTGTTGTACCTTTCCCCTTTCCATTTGGCAAATAAAGTACCACCTCTCTCCATAGAATGTGTGTGTTTTGTTCCAGTAAAGCGTTGGTCCTAAGTACAGAGCGTCCCTCTTGGTTGTTGCTACTGTTGAAACTTTCAGTCCTGGAGACAGGTGTGGTAGTTTGAACCCCTTATTCCCTGAGCCTCTAGGGTGTCCTGCAGGGCCTGAAAGTCCCCTGGATCAGGCTGAGTTGGACATTAGGGATGGGGGAAGCCTCTTTAGCTAGGCTGGTTTTCAGCACGAGAAATCTCTCCTCCCTGCTTTCACTGCTGCTGGGTGGTAGAACAACTCCCTCCCTCCATTCCCACCAGTGCTTTAGAGAGGTCCCCCCTTTCACCCCGGGCAGTGACCAGGATGGTCTCAGCTGTTCTTCCTGGAGGTTGTTGACCTACTTGCTGCTGACATACCTGTGGGATCTTGTAGATACCCAGCATGGTTGAAATCTGGATGGATGTGTCAGATTCAGCCCCTTCCAGAATGGCCAACAGGTTATTCCATCCTCTGAAGCTGTAGTTTGGAACGTTGGTTGCTCCACCAGCAAGCAGGCCTAGCAACGCATCAGAGGTCATTCCCCCATGGAAATGTGTCTTGTAGCCCAGGGTGATGTTGGGCAATCGCCTGGGATTCTGACTGATCTCATGAATGGTAAACAGGAAGGACAGGATATCCCAGTATCTGACCTTCCTTACACTGCAGATCATGATGATGACGATGATGATGATGACGATGATGATGATGTTCAATGAAAATACAGGGTCATGTTCTTTGCATTATACATCTAAGGGCCTTATCAGGCAATATCGGTCTCAGGAGACCTGATCCCCTGTTTAGCTTAGAAAAGTGCAAGTATGACATGATAGAGGTGCATAAAATTAAACATGGATTGGAGATGCTAGAACCTGGTGTCATCCCATGAAGCGGATCGGTGGGAGACTCAGGACAGGCAAAAGGAAGTTGCTGTTCACACAGCACAGAGTTAAACTATGAATGTTGGGGCATTATTTACTACAAAGGTTGATGCTGGGAGGTGGCAGCACGGGGTTAGAGGAGAGAGCTGTGGGCTAGGTGACACAGGTTTCGCTCCCTAAGCTAGCCTTTTGTCTTCAGTTGTGGTGGAGGATGCTCTCCCATTGCCATTGTAAAAGGAAAATTCAACTACTGGTTGAGTCGGCTTTTGTACATAGCAGTCTCTTCCACAGAAGTGGTGCAGATGAAAATACCAGGCCCCCAAACTAATTCCGTAATAAGAACATGCTATTGATTCGTCCCCAAGACCAGAATGCTCGGGGTGATCTTGAAATGGAAAATGAAATCAAAGACTGAAATCAAACAAGGAAGTGTTGTAATAATGGGTGACTTCATTTAACAATCATATTGACTGGATTGCACAAATCTAGGAGTGCACGAAAGCCACTTACCTGGTCTCGCAGCTTTTCGTGGTGGGGGGGAGGCCCTTTGCTGCTCTCCCCCTGAAGTTCAGGCCGGGGCGGGAGGCTTCCCGCCTCGCCCGGCCGAAATTCAGTCCGGGGGGGAGGCTTCCCGCCTCGCCCGGGCGAAATTCAGGCTGGGGAGGAGGCGCCTCGCCTCGCCCGGCCGCGAAATAAAAAGTTAAAAAAAAAACCCGCCCCCGTGATAGGCTACGTGACGCTTAACGTAGCCTATCACGGTTAGATTTGCAAAGTCAGCCATGATAGGCTACGTCAATCGTCACGTAGCCTATCACGGGTGACTTAAAAAAAAAAAAAAAGCGCGTACGGCTAATGGCGGCCTCCATAGGGAGCCGCCATTCGCGTTCCTTATTTGGTCGCTGTAGTCTACGTAAATCTTTATGTAGACTACGGCAAAAATAAGGGCAACGCTTATAAAGGGCTATTTGCGTTGCCCTTATTTTTGCCGTAGTCTACGTAATCTTTACGTAGACTACAGTGACCAAATAAGGAACGGGAGGCCCCTATGGAGGCCGCCATTAGCTGTACGCGTTTTTTTTTTTTTTTCAAAGTTTTTTTTTTACTTTTATTGGAATAGCGGCGGCGGCAGCCAGTTGAAAGACTGGCTGCTGCCCCCGCCCCTGACGAAGACCCGACAAACCACCGCTGGGACCCGCCGCCGGGAGGGACATTCGGGAAAGGTAAGTCCCGTCCCGGGGGGGGTGCGGGGGGCAGGGGGGTGCAGAGAATTTCTCCCCGAAACTTCTTCGGGGGGCCGAACACGTTGGCGCTCGGCCCCCCAAAGTTTTGGGGAGAAATTCTCCGCCATCCCTAGATAAATCAAGGTCATGTGCCCACTGACCTCATTGAAGGTTTTGATGCAGGCATTAAGGACCCTATTAGTCCAGCAGGCCTTCCCTTTTTAGCACTCTTGTTCCTTTTGCTGACTTTTGTCTCCTGTTTCTAAGCAGTGTTGTTTGAAGCTGTGTTTTATTGTTGGATTTTTTTAAAAAAAAAATTTTTACGTCAAAGATATTTTTAGTTAATGTTGTTTGTATATATTCTCCATATGTTTTTATGTAAATGGAGTTTAAAGTTTGTATATTGTATTTTAATGCTTTAACTTTTGTAATGCGCTCAAAGATCTTTACCTATGGGGCGGTATAGAAATGTAATAATAGATAGATAGATAGATAGATAGATAGATAGATAGATAGATAGATAGATAGATGCATGTTCCAATAATGAGAAAGAGGTTAAATTTCTTGATGCCTGAAAAAACTGGGTTCTGGAACAGCTGTTTATGGAATTGACAAGAAGGGAGGTGACCCTAGATGGAATCCTAACTGGTGTCACCCAGGACCTTGTACAACACATAAACGTTCTTGATTCAACTGGCAACAGTGACCACAGTGCTATCAGATTTAACATAATTTAAGGGGGAAATTGCCAAGGAAGTCCAACACAGTCACATCACTTCACTTTTCTCAAACGATGGAACTGGTAAGAAGGAAGTTGAAAGGGGAAGACAAGAGGGTGAAATCCCTTCAAAAAGCTTGGAAGTTACTCAAAACCACCATCACAGAAGCTCAGTTAGACTGTATAACATAGGAAAGGTAGCACCAAGTCCAAGAGGTCACAAACATGGCTAATGACCAGTGTCAAGGGAGCTGTTAGAGAAAAGAAGGCTTCTTTCAGAAAAGGGAAGTCTTGCCCAACTGAGGAAAACAAGAGGGAGCACAAACTTGCAGAAAGGTGATGCCAGCAGACAATGAGAGACAAAAAAAAAGCATTTCAAAGAGCATGTCACTAATACTATCAAGGCCAACAATTACGATGCTTTACACTTCTCAGAAGCAGAAAAACGGCTAGAGAGGCAGCTGGACTGTTGGATGACAATGGAGTTTGAGGAGCATTAAAAGAGGACTAGAAGATTGCAGAGAAGCTGAATGAATTCTTCTCAGTGGCCTTCACTGCAGATGATATAGCACAGATACCTGTGCCTAGGGATGGCGGAGAATTCCGCCACAGACTCCAGTGAGTCCATGGCAGAATGGAACAATCCCCCACGCCGCCATGCGAAACCTCCCTGGGAAGGAACCTACCTTTTGTTGGCCAGCCGTGGGTGCGAATGGTGGCCCCAGTCTGCAGCTGCCATTTCCCTCATTCCTTTAGCTGTGATAGGCTACGGAAATACTTACATAGCCTATCACAGCAAAGAGCAGGGACGCAAATAGTGTCCATTACGCCATTTGCATCCCTGCTCTTTTCATGATAGGCTACGTAAATATATACGTAGCCTATCATGGCTAATGCAGGGACGCAAATGGTGGCCACTATGCCATTTGCGTCCCTCCGTTGCCATGATTGGTTATGTATATATTTACATAGCCTATCACGGCTGGGGATGTCAGAGAATTCCACAACGAATCTCGGTGAGGCTGAATGCTAGTGCATTCGACCCTGCGAAATCCATCACAGAACGAAGCCCCCGCCCCCCCAACCCACGAAAGGCACGCAAAAAAGAGCACTTATCTGCTCCCATCCACGCTGCTTTGTGCATGGTGGCTGTCCTGCAGCCGCCATGCGCTTCCTCCTCTTCAAGCCATGATAGGCTACGTAAATACTTACATAGAATACGCCATTTGCTTCCCTGCAGAAACCGTGATAGGCTACGTAAGTATTTACGTAGCCAATCATGGCAGGGGGGAAAAAACCAGCATACGCAAATGGCGGTAGCTGCCGCCTTTTGCGTATGCTGGGGTTTTTACCCCTGCCATGATAGGCTACATAAATATTTACAAAGCCTATCATGGCTCAATACAGGGACACAAATGGCGGCGGCTACGACAGCCACCATTCGCTTCCTTGCAGGGCTGCCCAGCGTCCGGATGTCCAGTTGCGGGCAGCCGGAGCCAGCCAGTGGCTCCGCGGCTTGGCCACGGAGTGGGGCCGGCCAGGCAGGATTCTGGGGGAAAAGGACAGAGCGCCGCACCCCCACCGTGGATGCCCCTCAGCGGAGCAAGGTAAGGGATTATTACATCCTTAATCACGGCAAAAAGCAGGGACGCAAATGGAGACCATGGAGCAGAGCCAGCAGGGATGCATTCTGGGGGGAGGGATGAATCGCCTCCCCACCACCGCAGATCCCCAAAACAGAATCAGGTAAGTGATCCGCCCACCCCTACCTGTGCCTCAACTGATGTTTTCAGGGAGGGAGTCTGAGGAACTGAGGCAAAGAGTGGTGACAAAAGATGAAGTTAATAAATCACCAGGCCCAGTTGGTATCCATCCTAGAGCTCTCAAAGAACTTAAAGATGACATTGTTGATCTTCTAACCAGAATATGCATCATGTCTCTGTGATCAGCCTCTATACCAGAGGACCAGAAGTTTATGGGGTGGGGGAGCAAAACCTTCTTACAAGGTGGATATCCATTTACCACAAAAAAAAACACGTGGAGATGCCCCATTCAATGAGTGGGAAGTCCACACCCTGGAAATAACAATAGACACAGTTGGTAGATTAGGAAAGTCCAAAACTTGGCCAGCATGGTTAATGAGCAGTGTTATATATGGGAGCTATTAGATAAAGAGAGCTTCCTTCAGAAAATGCAGATCTTCCCATGTGGGGAAAACAAAAGGGAGCACAAGCTTGTACAAAGTTGATCCAAGGAGGCAATAAGAGATGCAAAAAAGCATTTTGAAGAGCACATTGCTAACAACATCAAGGCCAACAATACAGAATTCTTTAAATATATCAGAAGCAGAAAACCATCTAGGGAGGCAGTGGGACCACTGGAGAATAATGGAGTTCAAGAAGTACTGGAGGAAGACAAGGAGATTTCAGAGAAGCTGAATGAATTCTTTTCATCAGTCTTTACTGCAGAAGATATAGCACAAATACTGGTCCCTGAATTGCGGTTTGCAGGAAGGGAGTCTGAGGAACTGAGGCAAATGGTGGTGACAAAAGAGGAAGTTCTCAACCTTATTGATAAATTGAAAGCAAAGAAATCACTGGACCCAGATGGTATCCATCCTAGAGTTCTCAAAGATCTCAAAGATGAATTGATCTTCTAACAAAAATACGCAACAGGTCGCGAAGATCAGCCTCTGTCTCAGAGAACTGAACAATCAACATTGTAATGCCAATGTTCAAAGAGGGATCCAAGGGGGGAACTGGGAAATTCAGGCTGCATACCTTAATGTCTGTTCTGGGCAAATTGTTTGAAAGCAATATTAAAGATAGAATTAGTATGCATGTAGAAGGAGAAACCCTACTGAAAAAGAATCAGTGTGGCTTCCGCAAAGGTCAGTCCTGCCTCTCTATCCTTTTAGAGTTCTTTGAGAGTGTCAGTGAACAAGTGGACAGGGGTGATGTGGTAGACGCACGTGGTTGACTTGGACTTCCAAAAGGCTTTTGACAAAGTCCCTCACCAAAGACTCCTAGGCAAACATAGCAGCCATGGAATCAGAGGAGAGGTCCTCTAATGGATCAGGAACACCTGAAAGAACAGAAAGCAGCCTGTGTCTCATCACAAAGTTGAAAAGCAAAGAGTTGTTTCTTCTTTTGCTTGAAACTATGACAGGGAAGCTTATTTATCCAGTCATATGTCAACATACTGAAATAAATGGTGCCTTAATGTTCCTAATTCTCCAAATCCACTTTCATAAAGCACAACAGGGGAAAGTAAGGAGAGCAAATTACTTGGGATGACCGGGGTACCAGGATGTATGGGTGGTCTCCTGGAAATGGGAGCAATCCGAATGCAGGTAGGGAAACATTACTTCTTATGAAGACATCTTTACTTACCGTTGAAATCTGGTGAATGGTGGCTTGCAAAAGACGTACGGTTCTTGGTTATGTACATATTGTGCAGAAATGACTCCGCTAACAAGCTGATCTCCTGGTCGGTAATAGTTTATTGGTTCATCTTGATCTCGGATCAGGTTCAAGGGGCACTTTGCCTTCTGCCACCCGCAGGCTGCACAGGGCAGCCACAGCAGCAGGAGCAGTGATAGCATTGCGGGTCAGACGACTTGCTGTATCTCCCTTCTGCCTGCTCCTCTGAGCTCGAGGGCCAGGTAACCAGAAGGTGGGAAAGAAAGAATTTAATCCGCTGCCCAGCAAGACTGGAGCTGCAGGATCTTTACAAATAGCGATGGTGTCCAGCTCTGGCTTCAGACCCTAAGGGGACTTCTATAAAACCTCTCACAGGCAGAGTCACCTTAGCAGCCTGCCCCAAATCCCCAGCTCTCAGTGGGACCAGAAATATATTTGGCACCAAATGTTGCAGGCAAGAAGTTACCCCATGTTTTCTCTCTTCTGATGTTCATCGTAATGGTCTCCAAGGCAATCTCCAGAAAAACTTCTGGAGCTTTGGCAAGAATACAAATAAATCACTATGATTTGGAAACTTCTCAGGGGAGGAGTATTGCCTGTGCCACTCTCTCTGTAGGGCTTTTCGTGCAGGCAGAGAGCAAGAGAAAAACATGTTTGTGAGATCTGACTTGCAGCTGCAGTACTTGACAGAGGTCAAGCAGGGAGAAAAGTGAGCATGGTCTGACTTCAACTTGACAAAGTCAGGCCAACACTGACTTTGTCGTAAGGATGCAGTCATAAGAACCAGGGTCAAGAAAAACTTTTGGATGTATCGTACATAAGTGAGCACCGACGGCAGCATTGTTGCTGCTGACCGTTATGAGAACGTGAAATGTTTCCTTCTACTGCGGGAAGGGATCCTGCCTTTGGGGGCCCAGAGGGCTGTGGAGGACAAGAACTCTGTCCATCAGCAGTGCCCTAGCAGTTCCAGGGCATGAGCAGACTGTAAACTCTGATGGCCAGACAAAAAGCCAAAGGGCCCTAGGGAAAAACACACCCACAAGACACTTCTGGAGGGGGATACCATGGATGAGTGTTTCTATGCTGTCTTGATCTGGAGTCCTGATCCTGTCTGTTCCATTCATCAGTGTCTTTTGATTATCAAGCTGAAATGAAACGAGCCAGTTGGGCCAAAGCTGACAGCTCATGGATAGAAAATGGATGCAGAAGATCTATCTACAGAAAAGGTCCACACCTTCCTTCAGGTGACAAAGCAGTTTCCACACCCTGGATGTCTGTCTGGGTCCCCAAGTTAGGCAAAGGCCATTCTTCTGGACGACAACTTTCTCTGGGCCGGTAGCTTTCCTATTCCTCCTTAGAGCATGGCATGACCAAAGGAGCCAGCAGCTGGATCTTACAAGCTTCTCTGTGAGATGCCTGCTTCTTCCCATGAGCAACGCCTCTCCCCTCCACTCTCACACCAACAGGCTGACACACACACAAGAGTAGGGGGGCTTCTCCCTTACCTGACAGGTGCTCGAGACATTTAGCCTGGGAATCTCATGGACCTTGGGGTGGGGGAGTCACCCAACCCTACTGTGACACTCAGGATGACTCACCCTGACCTCTTCCTTGAGGTTTTCATAACTGAGCTGGCATAAACAGCTTCAAGGCAGCCTGTGAATTGCCAGCCAGGGTTCAAGGCCTGCTTTGTTAATCATAAACAACTGCTTCAGTTAAACTACACCGGTCTCTAGGCATGTTGAGAACTCTGTGGAGTCCACATCTTCTGCTCACTAACCAGCTCACTACATAGGCCAGTGCTAGAAGCCTTCGATGTACTTATTGATTTCATTTCTATGCCACCCGATAGCTGAAGCTCTCTGGGTGGTTCACAAAAATTAAAATGACAAAGCGCAATATGAAACAATATAAAATAGGAAAGCTTGAAACCGCAATGGAACAGTACAACCAGAGTGAAAACTTTCAGCAATGCAGAGATGTTAAAATACAGATTTAAAACACCAAAGCTAAATGACTAGGAAGCTAAAAAGCTAAATACTGGGAGAATAAAAAGGTCTTCACCTGGCACCAGGAGGAGTACAACGTCGGTGCCAGGCGAATCTCTCTAGGGAGTTCATTCCACAGCAGGGGTACCACAGCAGAAAAGACCGTGTTCCTGGTAGCCACCCACCTCACTTCCTTTTGCAGGGGCTCATGGAGAAGTACCATGGAAGATGATCTTAGGGTCCAGGCAGGCTCATATGGAAGGAGGCAATCCTTCAGATAACATGGCCCCAGGCCATTAAGGGCTTTGAATGTTAATACGAGCACTTTGAATCAGGCCCAGAAATGGACTGGCAGCCAGTGAAGCTGGAAAAGTACTGGCGGCATAATGTGATCTCATTGGCCATTCCCTGTTAACAATATTGCTGTTCTCTTTTGGACTAGCTGAAGTTTCCAGACCCACATATAATGCATTGCAGTAATCCAGGCGAGAGGTTATCAGAGAGGTTACCATCCTCCTGCCCAGTCGAGAAAACCAGATCAAGGATGTGTCCTGTTACATTACATGTGTTGGCATGATGACATGTTGGGACAGCCCCATGGTTGTCATGATGGCCATGAAGTCCTGAGCCGCCCTGGATACAGTGGCTCTGGCATGGAAGTCCAGTTTCCCCAGGACCATCATCCCAGGGGTCCTCAACACCAAGTCCGAGACCACCTCCGTCAGCTCAGGCAGCGAGTCTGATGG
Source organism: Heloderma suspectum (assembly GCF_057233095.1). Classification (NCBI taxonomy): domain Eukaryota; kingdom Metazoa; phylum Chordata; class Lepidosauria; order Squamata; family Helodermatidae; genus Heloderma; species Heloderma suspectum. The sequence goes on from NC_139459.1 coordinate 393,418,341, forward strand.
GCAGCAGAGTGGGCGGTACACCAGCAGAATCCCTAATCCGTCCCGGGTACCCAACACAAGGTAGAGACACTCAAGATCTGCACTAGAGTGAACAGGAAGTGGAGAATTGCCAATGAAATCCAATATCTTTGACTTCAAATGGGAAAAAAAACCTCTTCTGAAATGGGGAGAATGATATAAAAAAGAAGTTGAAATGAGGAGGGGGGTCAAGGGGGTTAAATCTTTCCAAAGGTTCCTCAAAACCACAATAAGAGAAGCTCAGCTACAATGTATACCACAGATAAAGTCCCACCACATGGAAAGAATGGTTGAGCAGTGCCAAGGAAGCAATTAGAGAAAAGTAGACTTCCTGAAGAAACTGGAAGTCTTGCCTAAATGATGGGAACCAAAAGGAGGACTAAGGGAGGATGACAAGCTTGCAGAGAAGCTGAATAGAGTCTTTCCTTCTCTTTGTACTGCAGAAGATGTTGGACAGATACCTGTGTCTGAACTGACGTTCTCAGGAAGGGAGTCTCACCAAGTCCTTCCTTGATAATTCACACAAAATATCATGCATTTTATCTGAAAACATTGCCACCTATATCCTCTAAAGCAGACATCCCTTAAAATGATCTTATCCTACCCCCTACAATACAACACTCTAAATTGACTCCAAATCTCCTGAAACACGCACTGCTCCTTTTGGGCAAGCCTCCTTGCCTCACGTCCCTGTGGCCTCCCTCCATGTTTGTATTTCCTTTGGTGTGGTCCGGATCTAAGGAGAAGCCCCATTCTAAGGATCTCCATTTTAAATACTACTTTTAAATGGAATTGTGGTGGATCCAGGCTCCCTAGTGATGACGAAGCCTCTATTCAGTCTCCCCATCATCAGAATTTCATTGTTGGAAAACTAGCGGGAGAACACCTCAGCCTCTCAGGACTCTTTGTCACTGACTTAAAGTGGCTGTATTGAAGCACAGAAACTTAAAAAGGGAGAGTAGAACAAGAGACCCCTGAGTTTCAATTAATTGAGAAGTTCAACTCTATCTTTTGTGGCTTGAAATGGGATAGAGGCTTCCTTCATAGTAAGAATTCAATCCTATGGTCCCTGGGAAAGCATCTCAGGGACCATGGAACATGGTGGATTCCCACTTCTGAGGCCATAGACACTGCTATGCCCTGAGCACAGCCTGTGCCATAGCATTTTTCTCACTCTTTTTAATCAACCAAGTGAAGTCCTTGGGATTCCCTCATTCTGATGCCAGGTTACTAGAACCCCTTGGCCTTGATTACTTCTCCTTGCTTCCTTAATCATTTATTAATTTATTACAAAACTTGATATGCTGCTTTCTAGTGAAATATCAAAACACTTAACACATAACCATAACATTCCATGAATAAAATTACAATAAAATAATCAAGGAGGAAAAAAAGCCCTATACATCCAGACAGATTCCAGAGACAAATACAAAATAGGGTCAAAGCATCATGTTAAAATAATGACTATTTCTAAAAAGAAACAGAATTCTGATAAAACCATGTCTGGTCAATCAAGGAAGGCTTCCTGAAATAAAGACGTTTTCAGGAGGCGCCGGAAACAGTACGATGTTGGTCCCTGCCTGACCTCCAGAGGCAGGGAGTGCCATGGAAAGGGGGCCACCACACTGAAGGCTCTTCTCCTGGTGGGCTCTCTTAGTACTGTCTCTCTTGTAATCTTTGTCTTCACATCATGCTAGCTTCTCACAAGGCCTTGGGTGGTAGACTGCCCCAGTCTAGACAGCTCCCTAACTTGAAACAGCTTCTTGCCCACAATGAGAGGCCACTTACCAGAGTCACAAACAATGGGATCCGATTACTCTTGTGGAGAATGCTTGCTGTTTATTTGGCATATCTTTCAGCTTAATTGGAATGATCAGAGCCTGTATTTTCCAAATTGTTTCCATTGGGCCTCAGTGTTTTTCAGCCTGAGACCCACAATCATTTGTGCATAACCTGCTATCATGGCCAAAGTAAAATGTGTGTGAGTGGCAAAAGCCAAAAGTAAGGATGGACAAAAGGACTTTCTCTCTCCCCCTCTTCTCTCTTGTTCAGTCTGCCATCCTGACCTCTCTCTGCCCTATGGAGGGGTGAGGTCAGCTGATAGCGCAGGAAGAGAGTGAACGTCCTCTGGGTGTGCTGAGAAAGGAGCCCATTTCTATGCCATGAAAATGTATGTCATCGGAAATTGTTTCGTTTTTCAGGTGGCACAGGGCTCATGATGGAATGTACTTTAAAGTTGAATGCAAGTTATCCCATGAATACATGAAAAACGAGGGACCACAAGTGTGAAAGGGGGTTGGACTCGATGGCCTTGTAGGCCCCTTCGAACCCTACTATTCTACACTTCTATGATTCCATGAAAGGGAAAACGTGATTAACATCTTCAATGAAATTCTCAGGTGCAACTGAATGCAGAGCCTGTATTATTATTATTTTTTATTTATTACATTTATATTTCACCTTTTGTTCCTCCTTAAGGAACCCTTAACTCATAATCCTCCTCCTCCTCCATCATTTTATCCTCACAACAACAACCCTGTGAGGTGGGTTGGGATGAGAGTCTGTGACTCGCCCAATGTCACCCAGTGAGCTTCCATGGCCGAGTGGGGTCTACAATCCAGATCTCCCAACTCCCAGTCCAAGACTCTAGCCACGATGCCACACTGGCTCTCATGCCTTCATAGTTCTGTCAAATAGATGCCTACTAGACATATCTAAGAACTTCTCCTCTGGAATGTAACTGCAAAACAAAGAGTATCGGCAAAATGTTGGAAGACTCCATTAAGCATGAGTCCTAGCAATCAAATGTCCATGTTTTCAGGTGGGGCTGATGCCTCGCAAAGCATGCACAGAAGTGGCTATCAGAAATCTGGCATGAAGTGAAACAAAGTCGGGAGTGATTAAAAACCTCTGTGAAGAATACTTGGATACTGCTAAGACAGATCTTCGTTGCTTAGATATGGTATCTTATAGCACCTATAATCCTTCTTTTTCTCCCTCTCACTGACTTGCCACGCAAATTCTTTCTTTGGTTGTTTCTGTAACATCCTGTACGACAACCTCCCTGCTCCCTTCTCGGTACTCTTCGCCAGTTCTACATTCTTCTGCTCACTTAATCTCATCTGCCCAACACTACATGTGTTCTTCCCATTTTCTTGTGGGAGCGGGCTGTTCCCTTCATGCCCTGTTTGCGGGCTTCCCCTTTGGCCAGTGTAAGAAATGCTATGCTGCACAAGACTTTTGGACACAACCAACATTGTTCTCCTTATGTTCTTTGTTGTTCACTCAGGATCAAGTCATGTTTTGACCATGAGATGCTCCTTTACATTCAGATCAGACCTCAACACAATAATGTAGCACTTCGGAATGAAGATGCAGCCCAGCAACCCAGCGCTGGACGCCAAGATGGAGAAGACCTGCACCGCCACCATGGACTTCCCCTTGGTGCTCAGGTAGGTGGGCAGAAAGGACACCTAGACACTGCAGAAAACCAGCATGCTAAAAGTGATCATCTTGGCTTCATTGAAGGCCCCAGGCAGCTTGCTGGCTAGGAAAGCCACCATGAAGCAGAGATGGCAGCCAGGAAGCCCATGTAGCCAGGGGCAGTGTAAAACATGGTGATGGATCCTTTGTTGCATTGCAGGGTGATCTGCCCAGGCTGGGAGTGCATGTCCGAGTCAGGGAAGGGTGGAGAGATGCCCAGCCAGACAATGCAGATGACAACTTGGACACTGGAACAAGAAAGGACAATGGCATTGGCCAAACTCTTTCCCAGCCATCTTCTCACCCCGGTCCCTGGCTTAGTGGCCAGGAAGGCCAGCACGACAGTGATTGTTTTGGCCAACAACACAGAAGAGACAGCAATGGAGAAAATGACACTGAAGGTCGTTTGTCGGAGAAGGCAAGTGGCTTTCCTTGGCTGGTCAATGAATAGGAAGGAGGATGAAAAGGAAATGAAGAGGGAGACAAGGAGAAGGTAGGAGAGGTCCCGGTTGTTGGCTTTGACTACGGGAGTTTCTAAGTATTTAATGAAGTTTCCTATCACGAATCCTGTGGTTGAGCACAAGAACAGAGCAAAGGAAGCCAGGGTGATCCCCAAAGGTTCTTAATGGGACAGGAAGGTTATAATCTTAGGGATGCATTGATCTTGGCCCTTGCTTGGCTGCTGATCTTCTGGACACTTGCTGCAATGGTCTGCGTCTGAGAAGAAGAGTGACCTCAGTTTCAGTAACGTCAGTCTGATATGCACAACTGTCTGTTTCTATTCCATTGGGTGGGGGGACGATGGCAAGTATGGAGGGAGGATGTTCAATAGGGATGAAGAGAGACAAGAGCTCTGTGGTAGAGGACATCCTTTGTAGACATGCTCTGGTAAGAGGATGGGCTTTGCATGTCAAACATTTAATCCTTAGTCTCATCATGAAGAGAAGGACTTCAGTGTAGTGTCACAGGAACATTAACTGCTACGTTGTACCATGTAGGGGTGTACAAACCCCACTCACCTTCATCCGCTGGGAGGTCTGCGGGGGGGGAGGTGATCTGGTCCTCCCCCCAGAATCCTCCCCGGCCAGCTCTGCTCCTCTGCATAGCAGACGCCATTTGTGTGCCTCTTTTGCCGTGTTAGGCTATGTAAAGATTTAAGTAGCCTATAATGGCAAAAGGGAAGGGCGCAAATGGCATCTGCTATGCCAGACGCCATTTTGCATCCGCACAGGGGCAGCGGCCAGACCCAGCCAGACCCAGATCTGGCAGTGCCAGGTAGGATCCAGCTGGATCGGACTTCGTGGGGTGGTGGGATGGGGTGGTCCGTTCTGCCTCGGACTCTGGAGGGGGGCGGATTCTAAGAATCTGGCCTCATTGGAGCCAGTGGTGGAATTCTCTGCCGTCTCTACTACCGCGTCAGTCACACCATTGGCCCATGTAGCCCAATACTGTCAACATAGACTGGCAGTGGCTCTCCAGGGTTTCAGGCAGGATGCTTTCCTGTTCTCACCCAGAGATGCTGGGGATTGACCCTGTGACCTTCTGCATGACAAGGATGTGCTCTTCCCCTGAGCCACACCCCACAGCTTCCATCAGGAAGGAAAAGCCGCCCCTCTCCGACAGTCCAGAGCTGTTGCCAGTCAAAGGAGACAATACCGGGCTAGATGGACTGTTGGGTGGCCTCAATAGTTGATTTATCTTATTTATAGTACATATTTCTTGGTGGCCTTTCAACGCAGGAGTCATCCCAGGGCAAATATACAGGAAACTTCCTCTGTCATTCAAATGTGTGACGTCACCAGCGTGTTAAGTCCAAAATACAGCTGAGTCTAAGATGGGACAGATAGAAGAAATATTCATGTCTTACATATGAATCTTGAAAAGTTTCAGTGCAAATTGATTGTTGCAGAAACCTTGCAAAACTGAGCTCCCTTCACTTCCTCTTCCCACCACTCCCCTTCCCTTCTGTTATTTCTGACTGTAGTTTGCAAGCCTGACACGGCCTCTGTCTCCCCTGCTCTCTTCCTATTGGTCTGAGGCACTTTGGGAGACAATAATTGTTGGAAAGACAGGATACAAATGTAGTGGGTTGTACATCGCCCAGAGTGGCTGGGTGACCAGTCAGATGGGCGATTAATAAATTTAATAAATAAATAAATAAATAAATAAATAAATAGTCAATAAATACGTTTACAAAAAATGAATGAACTGTACACTACCCTGAAAGTGGGGTCAATGGTGGTGTATACAACTGTGTGTAAATGAAATGAAATGAAATGAAATAAATATGTTATGCTCACAGTAACCCTGAGAGGTAGGTTAGGTTGAGTGGTAGTGAATGGCCCAAGGCAGTAACCCCCCACTCCGAGGAAGGGTTTGAAGTCAGGTCTCAAATCTGACACTTGTCATGAGTCTGACTACTTCTGAGAGCCCTCATAGGTGATGCAGTTCCAGGCCAGGAAGAGTCATCCTTCATAAAACCTTGCCTTGCCCTCTGATGAACCCTATATTTTGATGTACCATCTTGAGTGTCTGCAATGTTGCACCCTCTGGAGCTCCTGAATAGACACATATTTTGGGATTCATTTCCAAAAACACATTCATGTCAGTGCCTCCCACTTTTTATTTTACAATAACCCAACTACTTGGATTTGGTAGTTCTTTTGTAATAAAACGTCAGACTCATTAAGGTGGTGGAAGCAGCCTTGAAACATATTTCTGGTTGGCTACCTAACATCATAGATGGTGTGTCTATTACCATTGGATGAAAAAAACAATCTGTCTTGGTTGAGAGTAGGAATGTACGAAAGTGACTTACCTGTTCGTGGATTATGGTTATTGTGGGGGGGGAGGCATTCCGTCCCTCCCCCCAGAATCCTCGAATGGCCGGCTGTGCTCCGTGGCAACTCCGCGGAGCAGCCGGCCAGGCCTAGCTAGTCCAGAGCCGTCCGCAGCCGGATTTCCGGCCGCGGAGGGCTCTGGGTAAAAAAACAAAGAACAAAACCGCGTACGCAAATGGCGGTGACTATGGCCACCGCCATTTGCATTCCTTCTTTTTGGCTGTCTTAATCTACGTAAATATTTACGTAGACTATGACAGCGAAAATAAAGGGGACGCAAATAGCGCCCGCTACGCTATTTGCGTTCCCCTTTATTTTCGCCGTTTTAATGGTTTTGTTTTAATTCCAGCTTATTTCCTATTTTTTTAAAGGTGGGATAAATGGGGGAAGTGCAAGTCATTCTGGACATTGAGGACATTGTGTAAAGGACCCACAAACGTCTGGGAGTGGCCAATCATGAGCGTGCCATAAATTGCTCATGTAGAGAAGATGCCCCTAGACACCCAGCAGTTGACTGTTGGTTTTTAACAGTCATAACTGAGATACATTCTTGATTCCCCTCTTCCAGCTCCAGGATCTTGTGATGAACAGGCTCAGCAGAAGTGTTTTGCAGTGGTGGTGGGGGAGATTGCCTCCCACCCCACAGATCATGGGCTGGATGGAGTCCGGGGCTTGGCACTGCCCCTGATGTCCCCCCCCTTAATTTCTTCAAGCTAGAGGGAGGCACAGAACTGCATCTCCACTCATCATGAAGAAATGAAGCTATTTGCGTTGCCCTTATTTTCGCCATAGTCTACGTAAATCTTTACGTAGACTACCTGGGACCAAATAAGAACGCAAATGGCGGTGCCCATGGACGCCGCCATTTGCGTATGAGCTTTTTTTTTTTTTTCAAAGTCACCCGTGATAGGCTACGTAATGATTTACGTAGCCTATCACGGCTGACTTTGGAAATCTAGCCGTGATAGGCTACGTTAATCGTTACGTAGCCTATCTTGAATGACCCTAGAGTCACTCTACACTGAATCAGCTAAATGTTGTGATGAACTTTTGGATTTAAAAGGGGATTAGTCAAATCCATGGAGGAAAGGCTATGACGAGTAGGAAGAAATAGCACTGGAGTGAAGTAAACAGTTGGATCCTCCAGGATACGGTTTATGAACGTTGGGGACTTGCTACAAAGGTTGATGCTGGGAGGTGGCAGCACGGTGTTAGAGGAGAGAGCTGTGGGCCACGTGGCCCAGCTTTCACTCCCTAAGCTAGCCCTTTTGTCTTCAGTTGTGGTGGAAGATGCTCTCCCGTTGCCAATGTAAAAGGAAAAAACAACTACTGGTCCCGCTGGCTTTTGTACATAGCAGTCTCTTCCACAGAAGTGGTGCGGATGAAAATACCGGGCCCCCAAACTAATTTCATAATAGGAATGTGATATCAATTCGTCCCCAAGACCAGAATGCTCAAGGTGATCTTGAAATGGAAAATGAAATCAAAGAGTGAAATAAAACAAGGAAGTGTTGCCATAATGGGTGACTTCAATTAACACTCACGATGACAGGATAAATCAAGGTCATGGGCCAGTTACCTCATTGAAGACTTTGACGCAGACATTAAAGACCCTATTATTCCAGCAGGCCTTCCCTTTTTAGGACTCCTGTTCCTTTTGCTGACTTTTGTATCCCGTTTCTAATAGGGATGTACAAAAGTCACTTATCTTTTATGAAATTTGATTCGCGGTGGGGGGAGGCTCTCCGTCCCTCCCCCTGAAATTCTGGCCAGGGGGAGAGGCATCCTGTCCCTCCCCCCAGAAATTCTGGCTGGGGGGGGAGGCACCCTGTCCCTCCTACCCAAAATTCTGTTCGGGGGGAGGCGCCCCGTCCCTCCTGCCACGAATCCTGGCCGGCCGGGTCTGCAAATGGTGGCGGCTGTAGCCGCCACCGTTTGTAACTCAGCCGTGATAGGCTACGTAAACATTTACGCAGCCTATCACGGCTGAGTTAAAAAAAAACTGCACATACGCAAATGGCAGCGCCCATTGGCGCTGCCATTTGCATTCCTTATTTTGGCACGTCTAGTCTACGTAAACATTTACGTAGACTACGGTGAAAATAAGGGGAATGCAAATAGCCGCCCCCACCAGGGAGATTCGCCCAAGGTAAGTCCCGTCCTGGGTGGGGCGGGGGGGCAGACCGGTTTGCCAACGATTTTGGGGGGCCAAATGTGCTGGCATTCGGCCTCCCCAAGATACGTGGCGAAATTCACTGACATCCCTAGTTTCTAAGCAGTGTTGCTTGAAGCTGTGTTTTATTGTTGGATTTTTTTAAAAAAATATTTTTACATCAAAGATATTTTTAGTTTATGTTGTTTGTATATATTCTCCATATGTTTTTATGTAAATGGAGTTTCAACTTTGTATATTGTATTTTAATGCTTTAACTTTTGTAAAGCACTCAAAGAGCTTTACCTATGGGGTGGTATAGAAATGTAAAAATAAATAAATACATAAATAAATAGATGCTTGTTCCAATAATGACAAAGAGGTTACATTTCTTGATGCCCGAATTGACTGTGCCCTAGAACAGTTGGCTATGGAATTGACAAGAAGGGAGGTGACCCTAGGTTGAATCCTGAGTGGTGTCACCCAGGACCTTGAACAAGATATAAACGTTGTTGATTCATTTGGCAACAGTGGCCATAGTGCTTTCAGATTTAATATATATTTAAGGGGGAGATTGCCAAGGAAGTCCAACACAGTCACATCACCTTAAGGTAGGGATGGCAGAGAACTTCTCCACGAATCTCTGGGAGGCCGAATGACAACGCATTTGGCCCCCCGAAATTGGTGGTGAAATTATCCGCCCTCGGGATGAGACTTACCTCCTTCGAATGTCCCTCTTGGCGGTGGGTCCTGGCGGCGTTTCAGCTGCATTTCGGCGGGGGCGGGGGCGGCGGCTGGTCTTCCGACCAGCTGCCGCCGCCGCCATTACAAAGTAAAGTAAAAAAAAAAAACCCACACATGTGATAGGCTACGTAACGATTTACGTAGCCTATCATGGCTGACTTTGAAAAAAAAAAAAGCACGTACGCAAATGGCGGCGCCCATAGGCGCTGCCATTTGCGTTCCTTATTTGGGCAGGGGTAGTCTACATAAAGATTTACGTAGACTATGGCGAAAATAAAATAAAAATAAATATAAAATAATATGGCGAATAAATAAATAATATGGCGAAAATAAAATAAAATAATCTTTATGTAGACCACCCCTGCCCAAACAAGGAACGCATGGGCACTGCCATTTGCGTAAGTGCTTTTTTTTTTCAAAGTCACCCATGATAGGCTATGTAAAGATTTACGTAGCCTATCACAGCTGACTGAAAATCTAGCCGTGATAGGCTACGTAAATCGTTACGTAGCCTATCACGTGTTTTCTTTTTTATTACTTTCCTTTTTTTATTTCACGGCCGGGGAGACAGGGCGCTCCCCCCCAGCATGAATTTCGGCCGGGTGGGGCGGGGCACCTCCCCCCCGCCAAGAACTTAGGGAGGAGAACTGAAGCTCCTCCCCCCCACCGTGAAGCAAGCTGCGGGACCAGGTAAGGGACTTTCGTCCATCGTTACCTTAGGGATGTACGGAAGTCACTTAGCATTTTGATGGTGTGATTAGCGGTGGGGGGGAGGCGCTCCACACCTCCCCCCGAAATCCTAACCCATCCAGCTCCACTCCGCGGCGATTCCGCAGAGCCGCTGGCCGGGACTGGCCGCAGCTGGACATCCGGCCACTGGGCAGCCTGCAGACAAAAAATAAAAAACAGCGTACGCTAATGGCGGCCGCCATAGCCATTTACGTTCCCTTTTCTGCACTGCTTTAGGCTGCGTAAATATTTACGTAAGCTAATAGGGAAAAAAAAGGGAATCGCAAATAGCGTAGTGGGCACCATTTGCATTCCTTTTTTTTCAATGTTGTTGTTCAGTCGTTCAGTCGTGTCCGACTCTTCGTGACCCCATGGACCATAGCACACCAGGCCTTCCTGTCCTGCACTCTCTCCCGGAGTGTGCTCAAGTTCATATTCATTACATCGGTGATGCTATCTAGCCATCTCATCCTCTGTCGTCCCCTTCTCCTTTTTCCTTCAGTCTTTCCCAGCATCAGGGTCTTTTCCAGAGAGTTTTCTCTTCGCATTAGGTGGCCAAAATATTTGAGCTTCAGCTTCAGTATCTGTCTTTCCAATGAGCACTCAGGGTTTATTTCCTCTAGGATTGACTGATTTGACCTCCTTGCAGTCCAGGGGATTCGTAAGAGTCTTCTCCAGCACCACAGTTCGAAAGCATCAATTCTTCGGCGCTCAGCCTTCCTTATAGTCCAGCTCTCACAGCCATACATTACTACTGGGAAAACCATAGCTGTGATTAGATGGACCTTTGTTGGCAAGGTGATGTCTCTTCTTCTTACTGTGCTGTCTAGGTTTGCCATACCTTTCCTCCCAAGGAGCAAGCGTCTTTTAATTTCATGGCTACAGTCACCGTCTGCGGTGATCTTGGAGCCTAAGAAAATAAAATCTGTCACTGCTTCCATTTCTTCCCCTTCTATATGCCAGGAAGTGATGGGGCCAGATGCCATGATCTTCGTTTTTTTAATGTTGAGTTTCAAACCAGCTTTTGCACTCTCCTCTTTCACCCTCAACAAGAGGCTCTTGAGATCCTCTTTGCTTTCTGCCATTAGGGTGGTATCGTCTGCATATCGGAGGTTGCTGATAATTCTCCCACCAATCTTAATTCCGACCTGTGATTCATCCAACCCGGCTTTTCTCATGATGTTTCTCATCATATAAGTTAAATAAGCAGGGTGACAATATGCAGCCTTGTCGTACTCCTTTCCCAATTTTGAACCACTCGGTTGTTCCATGTCTGGTTCTTACTGTTGCTTCTTGACCCCCGTACAGGTTTCTCAGGAGACAGGTAAGGTGGTCTGGTACTCCCATCACTTTTAGAATTTGCCACAGTTTGTTGTGATCCACACAATCCAAGGCTTTAGCGTAGTCAATGAAGCAGAAATAGAGGTTTTTCTGGAATTCTCTTGCTTTCTCCATGATCCAGCGAACATTGGCGATTTGATCTCTAGTTCCTCTGCCTCTTCGAAACCCAGCTTGTACTATCAGGTCTAATCCCTTAAATCTATTCCTCACCTCCACGGTATATTCATAAGGGATATGATTGAGGTCATACCTGAATGGTTTAGTGGTTTTCCCTACGTTCTTCAATTTAAGCTGAAATTTTGCAACAAGAAGCTCATGATCTGAGCCACAGTCAGCTCCAGGTCTTGTTTTGACTGACTGTATAGAGCTTCTCCATCTTTGGCTGCAAAGGACATAATCAATCTGATTTCGATATTGACCATCTGGTGATGTCCATGTGTAAAGTCGCCTCTTGTGCTGATGGAAAAGAGTGTTTGCTATGATCAGCGTGTTCTCTTGGCAAAACTCTATTAGCTTTTGTCCTGCTTCATTTTGTACACCAAGGCCATGCCTGCCTGTTATCCCGGTGATTTCTTGACTTCCTACTTTAGCATTCCAATCCCCTATGATGAAGAGGACATCTTTTTTTGGTGTTAGTTCTAGAAGGTGTTGTAGGTCTTCATAGAACCAATCAACCTCAGCTTCTTTGGTATCAGTGGTTGTGGCATAGACTTGTATTACTGTGATGTTGAATGGTTTGCTTTGGATTCGTACTGAGATCATTCTATCATTTTTAAGATTGTACCCCAGTACTGCTTTTCCCACCCTTTTGTTGACTATGAGTGCTACTCCATTTCTTCTAAGGGATTCTTGCCCACAGTAGTAGATATGATGGTCACCTGAATTAAATTCACCCATGCCTGTCCATTTTAGTTCGCTGATTCCCAAGATGTCAATGTTCAATCTTGCCATCTCATGTTTGACCACCTCTAGCTTACCTTGATTCCTTGATCTGACATTCCTGGTTCCTAAACAATGTTGTTCTTCACAGCATCAGATATTCTTTTCACCACCAGACACATCCACAGCTGAGATGTGTCTACCCTCTTCTCTCTCCAGTTGAGAAATGTGCTCAAGCATTCCTGTTCTCATGCCTGTGAAATCTGCTTGGGCTTCTCCAGTGATCTTACATTCCAGGTTCCTAAACAATATTGTTCTTTACAGCATCGGATTTTCTTTTCACCACCAGACACATCCACAGCTGAGTGTCCTTTCGGCTTTGGCCCAGCCGCTTCGCTCTTTCTGGCGCTACTTGGAAATACCCTCTGCTCTTCCCCAGTAGTATATTGGACACCTTCCGACCTGAGGGGCTCATCTTCCGGCATCATATCTTTTAGCTTTGTGATACGTTCCATGGGGTTTTCTTGGCAAGAATACTGGAGTGGGTTGCCATTTCCTTCTCCAGTGGACCACATTTTGTCAGAACTCTCTGCCATGACCTGTCCATCTTGGGTGGCCCTGCACGGCATAGCTTATGGCTTCACTGAGTTACACAAGCCCCTTCGCCACAACAAGGCAGCGATCCATGAAGGGGTTTCACTGTTTAAGCCTACGTAAATATTTACATAATCCATTTGTGTACGCTGTTTGTTTGTTTTTAACTTGCCGTGATAGGCTATGTAAATACTTACATAGCCTCTCATGGGTACCTCAGGGACACAAAAGGCATCCTTGTGTTCGCCGCGATAGGCTACGTAAGTATTTATGTAGCCTATCTCGGCTATGATGAAGAAAGTCAGCATTGGCGGCAGCAGGTAAGTACTCCGATTTGCACGCCTTTCGTGGGATGGGGGAGCGGGGGCTTCATTCCGCCCTGGATTTTGGGCAGCCAAATGCACTGGCATTCGGCCTCACCGACATCCGTGGTGGAATTCTCTAAGAGATGGTGGAGAATTTCTCCATGAATCTCCGGGAGGCCAAATGCCAACGCATTCGGCCCCCTGAAATTGGTGGAGAAACGTTCCGCCACCCCCCCGCCACCCCCCGGGATGGGAGTTACCTTTGTCGAATGTCCCTGGCGGCGGCGGCTCCCAGTGGCGGGTCGGTGGCGGGTTGGCGGTGGTTCGGCGGCAGCAGCAGCCAGTCTTCCAACCGGCTACCGCCACCGCCATTTCCAAGGTGAAAAAAAACAACAACAACAAACGTGATAGGCTACATAAAGATTTACGTAGCCTATCACGGCTAGATTTTCAAAAAACACCATGATAGGCTACGTAAATGTTTACGTAGCCTATCACGGCTGACTTTGGGGGAAAAAAATAAGTGCATACGCAAATGGCGGTGCCCGTGGGTGCCGCCATTTGCGTTCCTTATTTGGGCACGTGCAGTCTATGTAAACATTTACGTAGAGTACGGTGAAAATAAGGGGAACGCCCAGAATTTCGGGGGGAGGAATGGAGCGCCTCCCCCCCACCGCGAAGCAAGCTGCCAGACCAGGTAAGGGACTTTCGTCCATCCCTAAATTCTCTGACATCCCTACGTCACCTGACTTCTCTAAAATGAAGGAACTGGTAAGAAGGAAGTTGAAACGGGAAGACAGGAGGGGGAAATCCCTTTAAATTGCTTAGAAGTTACTCAAAACCGTAATAATAGAAGCTCAGTTAGAATGTATACCACATGTTAGGCAAGGCAGCACCAAGTCCAAGAGGTCACAAGCATGGCTAATGACCAGTGTCAAGGAAGCTGTTAGAGAAAAGAAGTCTTCCTTCAGAAAATGGAAGTCTTGCCTAAATGAGGAAAAGAAAAGGGAGCAAAACTTGCAGAAAGGTGATGCTAGCAGACAAAGAGAGATGAAAAAAAGCATTTCAAAGTGCGTATCACTAACACTATCTAGGACAATAATAAAGGATTCTTCACATTTCTCAGAAGCAGAAAACCAGCTAGAGAGGCAGTGGAGCACTGGATGATAATAATGGAGTTCAAGAAGTACTGAAGGAAGACAAGGAGATTGCAGAGAAGCTGAATGAGTTCTTTTCATCAGTCTTCACTGCAGAAGATATAGGACAAATACCTGTGCCTGAATTGATGTTTTCAGGAAGGGAGTCTGAGGACCTGAGGCAAATCGTGGTGACAAAAGATGAAGTTCTCAACCTTATTGATAAACTGAAAGCAAATAAATCACCAGGCCAGGTGGTATCCATCCTAGAGTTCTCAAAGAACTCAAATATGAAATTGCTGATCTTCTAACCAAAATATGCAACAGGTGACAAAGATCAGCCTCTGTATCAGAGGACTGAACAATGGACAATGTAATGCCAATTTTTAAAGGGGGATCCAAGGGGGGATCCAGGAAATTATAGGCTGGTTACATTAACGTCTGTTCTAGGAAAATTGGTTGAAAGCATTATTAAAGATAAAATCAGTATGCATGTAGAAGGAGAAGCCCTACTGAAAAAGAATGGACATGACATTCACAAAGGTAAGTCCTGCCTCACTAAGCTTTTAGAGTTCTTTGAGAGTGTCAATAAACAAGTGGACAGGGGTGATGTGGTAGATGTGGTTGACTTGGACTTCCAAAAGTCTTTTGACGAAGTCCCTCACCAAAGACTCCTAAGCAAACTTAGCAGCCATGGAATCAGAGGAGAGGTCCTCTAATGGATCAGGAACACCTGAAAGAACAGAAAGCAGCCTGTGTCTAATCACAAAGTTGAAAAGCAAAGAGTTGTTTCTTCTTTTGCTTGAAACTATGACAGGGAAGCTTATTTACCCAGTCATATGTCATCGTACTGAAATAAATGGTGCCTTAATGTTCCTAATACTCCAAATCCACTTTCATAAAGCACAACAGGGGAAAGTAAGGACAGCAAATTACTCGGGATGACCAGGGGTACCAGGATGTATGGGTGGTCTCCAGGAAATGGGAGCAATCGGAATGCAGGTAGGGAAACATGACATCTTATGAAGACATCTTTACTTACCCATGAAAGCTCGTGAATGGTGGCTTGCAAAAGACGTATGGTTCTTGGTCACGTACATATTGTTCAGAAATGACTCCGCTCACAAGTTGATCTCATGGCTGGTAATAATTTATTGGTTCATGCTGATCTCTGATCAGGTTCAAGGGGCACTTTGCCTTCTGCCACCCGCAGGCTGCACAGGGCAGAAACAGTAGCAGGAGCAGTGATATCATTGTGGGTCGGCCGGCCTGCTCTACCTCCCTTCTGACTGCACCTTGAGAGCCAGGGAATCAGAAGACAGGAAACATATAAATTAACCCCCCGCCCCACAAGACTGATGCTGCAGTTGCTTTACAAGCACCAATGGTGTCCAGCTCTGGCTTCAGACCTTAAGGGGACGTCTATGAACCCTCACACAGGCAGAGTCACCATAGCAGCCTGCCCCAAAGCCCCAGCTCTCAGTGGGACCAGAAATATATTGGCACCAAATGTTGCAGGCAAGGAGTAACCCCATGTTTACTTGGATTCTGATATTTATCGTAGTGGTCTCCAAGGCAATCTCCAGAAAAACCTCTTGAGCTTTGGCAAGGATACAAATAAATCACTATGATTTTGAAACTTCTCAGGGGAGGAGTATTGCCTGTGCCACTCTCTCTGTAGAGCTTATCGTGCAAGCGGAGAGCAGGAGAAAACATGTTTGTGAGAACTGACTGGTAGCTCCAGCATCTGACACAGGTCAGGCAGGGGGAAAAGCAAGTGTGGTCTGACAAAGTCAAGCCAACACTCACTTTGTTCCTTGACAAAGTCAAGCCAACACTCACTTTGTCGTAAGGATGCAATTGTAAGAACCAGGATCAAGACAAAACTTTTGGATTTATCATGTATGAATGAGCATGCATGGCACCATTGTTGCTGCTGACCATTACGAGCACGTGAAATGTTTCTTTCTACTGGGGGAGGTTATACTGCCTTTGGGGGCCCAGAGGGCTGTGGAGGACCGGACCCCTGCCCACCAGTTGTGTCCTGGCAGTTCCAGGGCATCAGCAAACTGTGAAATGTGACGGCCAGACAAAAAGCCTAAAGGCCCTAGGAAAAAATGCACCCACAAGATGCTTCTGGAGGGGGATACCACAGATAGGTGTTTCATGCTGTACTGATCTGGATTGGTTCTGTCAGTTCCAGTCATCAGAGTCTTTTGGTTATCTAGCTGAAACAAGCCACCTGGGCAAAAGATGACAGTTTATGGATAGAAATTGTATGCAGATTATGTATCTACAAAAAAGGTCCATACCTCCCTTCAAGTGACAAAGCATTTGCAACACCGTGAATGTCTGTGTGGGTCCCCAGGATAGACGAAGGCTGTTTCTCGGGACCACAATTTTCTCTAGGCCGGTTGCTTGCCTATCCTCCTTAGAGCATGACCAAAGGAGCCAGCAAGCTGGATCTTAGAAGCTTCTCTGTGAGATGCCTCCCTCCTCTCTCACACCAACAGGCTGACACACACACAAGTGTATGGGGGCTTCCCCCTTACCCGACAAGTGCTTGAGACATTTAGCCTGGGAATCCAATTGACCTGGGAATCCAATTGTGAATTGCCAGCCTGTGTTCAAGGCTTGCTTTGTCAGCCATAAACTACTGGTTCTGTTAAACGGCACTAGGCATGTTGGGAACTCTGTGGAGTCCACATTTTCTGCTCAGTAACCAGCTCACTACATAAGCCAGTGCTAGAAGCCTCCAATTTTGTTATTTATTTCATTTCTATGCCACCCAGTAGGTGAAGCTCTCTGGGCTAAAATTAAAACCACAAAGCGCAGCATAAAAGAATATAAAATATGAAAGCTTGAAACCACAATAGAACACTACAACCAGAATAAAACCTTTCAGCAATGCAGAGATGTTAAAATACAGATTTAAAACACCAAAGCTAAATGACTAGGAAGCTAAAAGGCTAAAATATTGGGGAATAAAAACGTCTTCACCTGGCACCAGGAGGAGTACAACTTAGGTGCCAGGCGAATCTCTCTAGGGAGTTCATTCCACAGCAGGGGTGACACAGCAGAAAAGACCGTGTTCAAATGCAGATTTAAAACACCAAAGCTAAAAGACTAGGAAGTAAAATGCTAACATACTGGGAGAATGAAAAGGTCTTCACGTGGTACCAGATTTCAATGGCGCTTACTCCCAGGAAAGGAAAGCCTTACAGCCAATGTGTATGCTCAGAAGTAACACCCCCTAGCACCCACCCACACAAAGCGGGACAAAGCGCTGAGGGGAAATACACAGGGCGGAAATGGCAAAGAGAGCCAGTGGCTGATATGCTAGTTGGGCATCTCTTCATCTCTGCCTCCCTTGCCCCCTTCTGCTCCACTCCAGCCCTTTTTCTTTAATTCCTTAAAAGTGAGTTTTAAAGCACACTTTCACTTTAAAAAGGAGGAGCGTAAAAGCACAGTTGTGTGCGCAGCATCCCCCTCCCTTTTTAAACCCTTTCTTCCCCTAAACCGGGGATGCGCCTTAACGAATTTATGTCTTTACAACTCCCCATGAAGCCGTCTTTGTGCCTTAACGACGATCTGAGAAGCCGTCTTTGCAGCTCTCCTGGTTCCCCTGCCACCACCTTGACTGGGAACTTCATAGGGACACCCAGGGTGGGCGGACACTGCACTGGTATCCCACGGGAGCCTCTGTGTGCATCTCTTCACTAGGGATGTCAGAGAATTTCACCACGAATCTCCGAAATTGGTGGGGAAATTCTCCGCCCCCCGCCCCCCCCCCCGGGATGGGACTTACCTCTGTCGAATGTCCCTCTCGGCGGCGGGTCCCGGCAGCGTTTCGGCGGCAGCCGGTCTTCCGACCGGCTGCCGCCGCCATTTCCCAGTAAAGTAAAAGAAAAATAAAAAAATGTGATAGGCTACGTAACAATTTACGTAGCCTATCATGGCTAGATTTTCAAAGTCAGCCGTGATAGGCTACATAAATCTTTACGTAGCCTATCACGGCTGACTTTGGAAAAATAAAAGTGCGCACGCAAATGGCAGCGCCCATGGGCGCAACCATTTGTATTCCTTATTTGGGCACGGGTAGTCTACGTAAAGATTTACGCAGACTATGGCAAAAATAAGGGTAACGCTATTTGCGTTGCCCTTATTTTCGTCGTAGTCTACATAAATCTTTATGTAGACTACCCCTGCCCAAATAAGGAACGCAAATGGCTGCGCCCATGGGCGCCGCCATTTGCGTATGCGCTTTTTTTTTTTCCAAAGTCAGCCGTGATAGGCTACATAAAGATTTACGTAGCCTATCACGGCTGACTTTGAAAATCTTGCCGTGATAGGCTATGTAAATCGTTACGTAGCCTAACACGTTTTTGTTTTTGTTTTTTTTTATAATTTACGTTTTTATTTCGCAGCAAGGGAGAAGGGGCGCTCCCCACCAGCCAGAATTTTGGTGGGTAGGGATGGGGCACCTCCCCCCCGGCCTGAATTTCGGGGGGAGAAACAGAGCACCTCCCCCCCCACCGAAAACAGCTGCGGGACCAGGTAAGGGACTTTCATCCATCCTTACTCTTCACCTCTGCCTGACTGTTCCCTCCAGTATCATCTCCCCCTCTCCGTCACACTCTGCTTCTGGTGAGGTCATGGGCAGTTGAGCGACAAACCCAGAAGGGCCGGGCTACATGCCCCAGGGGCAGGGCTATGACACCCAACCCAGTGCGGTTGTGGAAACAGCTCAGTAATGGAGCCGAAGCAAGCAGGAAAAGTTGGACTATGACCAGTCTCGGAAGAAGCGGGTTTTCTGTGATAAAATGAAGGGCTGGTGCTGAATGGCCACGACGACATGGAAACACAGAGACCTCACCACGCAGCCAGCTTTGAGTGAATCGCTGGTGGAAACACAGCCCAGGAATAAATGGCATTGGAGTGAGGTGAACAGTTGGATCCTCCAAGATACGGTTCATGAAACATTGGGAACCTACCACAAGGGCTGATGCTGGGAGGTGGCAGCAACGTCTTAGGGAAGAGACCTGTTGCCCACATGACCCAGCTTTCGTCCCCCAAGCTCTCCTTTTACCTTCAGCTGTGGTGGAGGATGCTCTCTCCCATTGCCAATGGAAAAGGACAATTCATCTTCCAGTCCAATTGGCTTTTGTACATAGCAGTCTATCCCACAGAAGCGCTGCAGATAAACATACTGGGCCCCCAAACTGATTTAGTAATAGCAACATGCTATCATCCCCCAGCAGGTTTTGAAGCAGGCATTAAGGATGCGATTATTCTGGCAGGCCTTCCCTTTTTAGGATTCTTGTTCCTTTTGCAGACTTTTGTATCCTGTTTTCAAGCAGTGTTGTTTGAAGCTGTGTTTTATTGTCGGATTTAAAAAAAAAAATGTTTTTAGTTCAATGTTCTTTTTAGTTATATGTTGTTTGTACACATTATCTGTATGATGTTATGTAAATGGTTTTTAAACTTTGTATATTGTATTTTAATGTTTTAACTTCTGTAAATGGACCAGAGAGCTTCGGCTATGGGGCGGTATAGAAATGTAATGAATAAATAAATAATAAGTAAATAAAAGCATGTTCCAGTCATGACGAAGGGATTAAATTTCTTGATCCCCTAAACGATTGTGCCCTAGAACAGTTGGTCATGGAACTGACCAGAAGGGAGGTGAGCCTGGATTAAATTCTAAGTGGCATCACCCGGGACCTACTACAAGATAGAAATGTTGTTGATTCAATTGGCAACAGTGACCACAGCGCTGTTAGTTTTAATATATATTTAAGTGGGAAATTGCCAAGGAAGTCCAACACAGCCACACCATTTGACATCTCTGAACTGATGGAACTGGTAAAAAGGAAGTTGAAAGGGGAAGACAAGAGGGTTAATTGCAAGCGGAGATGGGTCAAAGAAGAGTCACACAACAAGGCTTGGGTTGAAAATTGGGCCACATTTATTGAAAATATATCTGCAAAGGGGTACCTAGGACGGGCAGCTGACTGTGCCAACAGGTAGCTGGTGCTTCATGGGCGAAAACAGACCTAGCCTGGGGGATGGCGTCGATCTCGCCACCCCTCCGGACTGCCCCTTCTGGGGGAGGGAGACCTTCCCGTCCCCCCCTCCCGTTGCCGCCAAACACCTGGGTGAGTGAGGAGGGTTGGTCTCCCAGGCAACCCTTATCCCTCCGCCGAGCTGCACAACCCGTTCGGGGGGCCTCAGGTGACTCCTGTCACCATAAGGTGCCTCTGCATGCACACCATCCCTACTCTCTTTCTGCTTTTGCCTGCCCTAGCCGCCCCAGGAGTCATAAGCCTAGAGCTTGTGAAACTCCCCCCACCTGTGTAGAAGTACTTCCCACAGGCCCCTTTGCAGACCGAAGGGAAATATGTTATACCCTACATTAGACAGGTGGACACCGTAACGCTCCCTCCTTGTCCATGGATTTCCCTAGCAGGTGGTGAATCCATCACCTCGATACATAAAAAGAGGTAAAGGTGTCCCCAACCAGTCATGTCCGACTCCAGGGTGTGGTGCTCATCTCCATTTCTGAGCCGAAGAGCCAGCGCTTTCCGAAGATGCTTCCATGGTCATGTGGCCGGCATGACAGAACACTGAGGTGCACGGAACGCTGTTACCTTTCCTACCGAAGCAGTACCTATTTATGTACTTGCAATTTCTTGCTTTCAAACTGCTAGGTTGGCAGGAGCTGGAACTGAAGACGGGAGCTCACTCCGTCCCGTGGCACTCGGGTCTTGAACTGCTGTCCTGCTGACCTTCCAGTCTGCAGTTCAGCATCTTAACCACTAAGCCACCGCGGCCCTACCTCGATACATAGGTCAAGCCATTTCTCTGTCCATCGCCAACGTGCCCTGTCAAGGCAGCGTCATTCTGAACCTTCCGATTGATCCATGGGAGCAGTGAGGACTGCAATAGGGCTACTTCTGACCCAGCATGCCGGACCACGTGCACATCAGCCAAAGCCTGCCCGGTCAGGTCTTTGCCTGGCTTTCAGCCAAAGTTAATCCCTCCAATGTGCAACAGCTGTACCTGCAGAGGAAGACTGACAAAAACCTTGGTGAAACAGGGTGGATTGGAAACTCCCACTGTGAGCCCCGTCTGCCAACCACTGGATTGTAACATGTCGGGGTAACAGAAGCTGAGATCCAAAGGCCGAGAGAGAAGCCCTTAGTGCAGCCAAAACACCATACCAGGCCTATGTAAGAGCACCTCGAATCTGACAGTCTAACGAATAAGAACATTAGGGCAAGATAAGGGAAAACATATCAGGGGAAGCAGCCAAGTGGAGAAAGCAAGGCCGGGATACCTCACAGCGCAGCCTTCCCATCGTCACAATGCGCCTGTGAAATGAACCTGAAGCGGCTGCCGTGGAGACCTCTTCAATGCGGAAAGAGAGGGTCCGAATCAAAAATTACCTAGGCCAGCGTGCTGGGGCTAATGTGTTGAATGCCCAGGTTGAGATTTCGACAATGATGGAGGGACGAAACATGGGTAGGGATGGCGGAGAATTTATCCCCGAATCTTCGGGGGGCCGAGTGCCAACGCATTCGGCCCCCCGAAATCGGTGGTGAAATTCTCCGCCACCACCCCGGGATGGGACTTACCTTTGGCGAATGTCCCTCCCGGCGGTGGGTCCCGACGGCGGTTCGTCAGCTTTTCGTCAGGGGCGGGGGCGACAGCCGGTCTTCTGACTGGCTGCCGCCGCCGCCATTACAAGTAAAGTAAAGTAAAAAAAAAAAAAACAAAACGTGATAGGCTATGTAATGATTAACGTAGCCTATCATGGCTAGATTTCCAAAGTCAGCCGTGATAGGCTACGTAAATAGTTACGTAGCCTATCACGGGTGACTTTGGGGAAGAAAAAAAAAAAGCATGTACGCAAATGGCGGCGCCCATGGGGCGCCGCCATTTGCGTTCCTTATTTAGTCCCGGTAGTCTACATACAGTCTACATTTACGTAGACTAGACATGCCAAACTAAGGAACGCAAATGGCGGTGCCCCATGGGCGCTGCCATTTGCGTACATGCTTTTTTTCTTCTTTCAAAGTCACCCGTGATAGGCTACGTAATGATTTACGTAGCCTATCACGGCTGACTTTGGAAATCTAGCTGTGATAGGCTGCGTAAATCGTTACGTAGCCTATCACGGGGTTTTGTTTTGTTTTGTTTTTTACTTTTGTCTTTCACGGCCGGGGAGACGGGGCGCTTCTCCCCGGCCTGAATTTCGGCCGGGCGAGGCAGGGCGCCTCCCCCCCCAGCCTGAATTTCGGCCGGGCGAGGCAGGGCGCCTCCCCCCCTAGCCTGAATTTCGGGGGGAGAAGCGAAGCGCCTCCCCCCCACCGCGAAGCAAGCTGCGGGACAAGGAAAGTCCCTTTCGTACATCCCTAAATGGGTTTCTCCTAGACCCGCATCATTCCAGTAAAAACTCGTGAGAACCCTGACAGGGCATCACCCATGGAATTGCTCTTGGCCAGGGGTCACTTCATGGATCACTGTTGTTGTTGTGGCGAAGGGCCTTGCGTAACTCAATGAAGCCATATGCTATGCCATGCAGAGCCACCCAAGATGGACAGGTCATGGCAGAGAGTTCTGACAAAATGTGGTCCACTGGAGAAAGAAATGCCAACCCACTCCAGTATTCTTGCCAAGAAAACCCCATGGAACGTATCACAAGGCTAAAAGATATGACGCCGGAAGATGAGACCCTCAGACTAACAGGAGGTTTGCTAATGAGCTGAATGTGGAAATACAAAGCTGAGCTGAAGGCAAGTGGGTGCTGACATGTGTAGGAGTAAGTTGCATTGAACTCAGTAAGACTTACTTCTGAGTAGACATGCACAGAGTTGGTTCTCCTCTCTGCTCAGCTTTGTATTTCCACATCCAGTTCATTATCAGACCTCCTGTTAGTTATCTCAGAAGACCCTTGGGTGAATGGGGGGGGGGGTCCAGGGAACAGCTGGATTGAAGGAGATTCCCCCCATTTGCTTTCCCTATTTTTAGCCATTTTAGCCTACGTAAATATTTACGTAGGCTATTATGGTGAAAAAAAAAGGGGAACGCAAATAGCGTAGTGGGCGCCTTTTTGTTCCTTCCCCCCCTCCCGTTTTAGCCTACGTAAATATTTATGTAGGATAAAATGGGGGGGACGCAAATGGCGCCCACTATGCTATTTGCATTCCCCTTTTTTTTTGCCATAATAGCCCACGTAAATATTTACGTAGGCTAAACCGGCTAAAACTAGGGAAAGCAAATGGCGGCCGCTGTAGCCGCCGCCATTTGCGTGCGCTGTTTTGTTTTTTGGCTTGCCATGATAGGCTATGTAAATACTTGCATAGCCTCTCACGGCAGCTTTGCAGGATGCAAATGGCAGCCGCTACGGCGGCTGCCATTTGCGTCGGCAGAAGCCCGGCTGTGGCCGGAATTCCGGCTACGGACAGCCCTGGCTGGCAGCTCTGCGGAGCCGCCGTGGAGCGAAGCCGGCCAGGGAGGATTCCGGTGGGAGGGACGGAGCACCTCCGCCCCACCGTGAATCACATCTGTGAAAAGGTAAGTGACTTTCGTACATCCCTAGCGCAGGCTCCCCCTCAGCTTGTGTGCTGGTGGCCAGGAGGATGGGCTAGCGGAGGCCGGCAGCAGAGGGGATCCTCATGGAGGAGGAGAAGAGGTGGAGCTCCTGTTGCCTCTCGCTCAGGAGAGCCGTGCGAGCGAGAGAGCTGGACTGGGAGGGGGCGCAGGGTTAAGAGGGCTCTGCCGGCCCCTCCCCTGCCTGGTGGTGCCATGGGGGGGGCACCCAGTAGGCAGCAGCCACCTCTTCTCTCCCCACCTGCTCGCAATGCCCCCCCCCACCAGACAAGATAGCGCCGGGCTTGGGGCACATCCCTTCAAAATGCTGGGAGGTTCCTCAAAACCACAATAACAGAAGCTCAATTAGAGTGTCTGCCACGTGGTAGGAAAGGTAGGAAAGATAGTCGGAAGACCCAGAAGTCCACAGAGATGATCAAGGGGCTGGAAACAAAGCTGTATGAGGAGAGACAGAAAGAACTGGGCATGTTTTGCCTTGAGAAGAGGAGATGGGATAGCACTCTTCAAGGACTTGAAAGGCCGTCACAGAGATGAAGGCCAGGATCTTTTCCGAACATCCCACAATGCAGGACACAGAATAATGGGCTCAAGTGACAGCAAGCCAGATTCTGGCTGAACGTCAGGAAAAACGTCCTGATTGTTAAAGCAATACAGCAATGGAACCAGTTACCTGGGAGGTGGTGGGATCTCCCACACGGGAGGCGTTCAAGAAGAGGCTGGATAACCACTTGTCAGGGATGCTTTGACTTGGATTCCAGCACTGAGCAGGGGGTTGGACCCAAGGGTTTTGCAGGCCCCTTCCAACCCTGCTATTCTAGGATTCTAAGTCACCAGCATGGCTAATGACCAGCATCAAGGAAGTTATCAGAGAAAAAAACACTTCCTTCAGAAAACGGAAGTCTTGCCCAAATGGGAAAAACAAAAGGGAGCACAAGCTTGCACAAATGTGATGCTAGCAGACAAAAAGAGATGGAAAAAAGCCTTTCAAGGAGCATCTCACTTACAATATCAAAGCCAACAATAAAGGATTCTTTAAATATATCAGAAGCAGGAAACCAGCTAAGGAGGCAATGGGACTGCTGGATGACAATGGAGTTAATGGCGTACTAAAAGAGGACAAAGAGATTGCAGAGAAGCTGAATGAATTCTTCTCATCAGACTTCTCTGCAGAAGTTTAGGGCAGATACCTGTGCCTGAACTGATGTCTTCAGGAAGGAAGTCTGAGCAACTGAGGCAAACTGTGGTGACAAAAGATGAAGTTAATGAATCACCAGGCTCAGATGGTATCCATCCTAGAGTTCTCAAAGAACTCAAACATGCGATTGCTGATCTTCTTACCAAAATATGCAACAAAAATCCAACTTCAAGTAGAAGCTGATGGGATCTGAGCTAGGGGAGTCTGATCAAGAAAGAGATTTGGGGTTTTGGTGGAGAACTCAATGAAAATGTCATCTCAGTGTGCAGCCACTGTAAAAAAGGCCAACTCCATGTTAGGCAGAATTAGAAAAGGAATGGAGAAGAAAACGACCAATATCATACTGCCTTTCTACAAGTCTAGGGTGCAACCACATTTAGAATATTGTGTACAGTTCTGGTCACCAGACCTAAAAAAAGATATTGTCGAGCTGGAGAAAGAGCAGAGGAGGTCAACTAAAATGATGAAAGGGGCTGCAGGAACTCCCCTAGGAGAGAAGGCTACAACAGCTGGGAGTGTTTATACAGGGGGACATGATACAGGTGTCCAAAATGATGTCCAGTGTAGAGAATGTGGATAGGGAGACATTGTTCTCCCTCTCTCCTAATACTAGAACCCGAATGGGGTCATCCCCTGAAGCTGATGGGGAGCAGACTGAAGGCAGATAAAGAGGAAGGGCTTCTTCACACAGCACATGGTTAAACTATGGATTTCTCTACCACAAGATGCAGTGAGGCCCACCAATTTGGATGGCTTCAAAAAGGGGTTGGGCAAATTAATGGAGGATAAGGCTATCCATGGTCCAGAAGGCTATAGGCTACCTCCAGTTTCAGAAGAAGTGTGCCTAGGTATGCCAGTTGCTGGGGAACATAGGTTGGAGCGGGGGGGGGAGTGATGTATCAAGTTTTGGTGGGGCAGAAATTCCATTCTGTGTTTGGCTTACAACCAGCCAGAAGTCTCAAGGAGCTATCCAAGATGCTGCACCCATTTGGGGGATAGGGTCCAGGACCTTGGACAGATCCTTGAGACATCTGGCTGGTTGTAACTCAAACCCACAATGGAATCTCCACCCCACTGAAATCGGATCCACCTTGGTAGGAGAGTGCTGTTGAACAGAATTGTGTGTGAACAGAATAGTGGACTAGATGGACCCTTGGTCTAATCTGGCTCTTCTGATGTTCAGATGTGAAGGGGCTCCATTTTGTCCTTTTCCTCAAGCAGAAACATTCTCCTAATTCTGATCAATTCTGGACTGGTGACGTTAAAAACCACATCCCCTCGAAAACATAGAAACACCTGAAATGCTATAGAGATCCTGTGGGGGCTGGTTTGCCTTCCCTGCCCCCCCCAATTTCCCAGCATAAGCATGTGTGTGTCTACTCACATACTCAGGAGCCAGTGTGGTGCAGAGGCTAGAGTGATGGACTGGGAGTCGGGAGATCCGGGTTCTGGTCCCCACTCGGCCATGGAAGCTCACTGGGTGACTTGGGGCCAGTCACAGCCTCTCAGCCCAACCTACCTCACAGGGTTGTTGTTGTGAGGATAAAATGGAGAGGAGGAGGACCATGTAAGCTGTCTTGGTTTCCTTGGAGGAAAAAAGGCAGGATATACATGCAATCCCCTTCATGGATCACTGCCTTGTTGAGGCGAAGGGGCTTGCGTAACTCAGTGAAGCCGTAAGCTATGCCGTGCAGGGCCACCCAAGACGGACAGGTCATGGCGGAGAGTTCTGGTGAAATGTGGTCCACTGGAGAAGGAAATGGCAACCCACTCCAGTATTCTTGCCAAGAAAACCCCATGGAACGTATCACAAAGCTAAAAGATATGATGCCGGAAGATGAGCCCCTCAGGTCGGAAGGTGTCCAATATACTACTGGGGAAGAGCAGAGGGTATTTCCAAGTAGTGCCAGAAAGAGCGAAGCGGCTGGGCCAAAGCTGAAAGGACACTCAGCTGTGGATGTGTCTGATGGTGAAAAGAAAATCCGATGCTGTAAAGAACAATATTGTTTAGGAACCTGGAATGTAAGATCACTGGAGCAGCCCAAGCAGATTTCACAGGCATGAGAACAGGAATGCTTGAGCACATTTCTCAGCTGGAGAGAGAAGAGGGTAACTGCCGCCCTGCCGTGAAAGGAGACATCCCACCAAGCTCAGAATCAGCATCCTCTGCTGATTCAGAGCACCCTATGGAGTTCAGTGAGGCTTCCTTCCGAGTAAGTGTGCCGAGGGTTGTGGACTTACACAGCATGATCTTATGTCTACTCAGAAGGAAGTCGAAGCTTTCCTGGGGGCTGCAAAGAAACAGTATACCACAAGTGGAGGGATGAAAACCAGACTTCCCCCCCCTCCAGTTTTACACATGAAAGGGAGGGAGCTGCTCCTTTGATTCAATCAATATGTCTGCTGTGGAAAGGATCCCATCCTAGCCCTGCAAAGAAACCAAAAGCAGAGAGCCCTGTTAAGATTGTGGGTGGGTTTGTTGTTGTTGTTTTTTGCTAATGTAGAGACACCCATAGCCTGAACAAATTTGTGCTATTTTCAAGACAAAGATATAGCATTTCTTCATTTCCTAAGTGACCATGGTCTAGAACTTTTGGTCACAGCACTGGCCAGAGGGGACGTGACTCTGGACTTAATATTCAGTGGTACTGCCCGGTACCTCATTTGATAAATGAAGTCCAATATATTTGACTTAAAAAAAAAACCACTGTTCAACAATGAGGGAAAGAGTAAAAACAAGAAGTTAAATGGGGGTGGGGTCAAGAGAGCTAGGTCTCCCCGAAGTTTACTCAAAACCACAATAGGAGAAGCTCAGCTACAGTGTATACCACAGATAAAATCTAGTAGCACCACGTCCGAAGCATGGTTGAGCAGTGTCGAGGAAGGTCTTGGAGAAAAGAAGACTTAAGACTCCTTAAGAAACTGGAACTCTTGCCTAAGGCTGTCGTTATTTGAGGCATTTATAGTGCACTTGTGATTGGTCACTCAAGGACGTTTTTGGATCATTTCCATGATGCAGTCAACCTCCAGGGCACATCCAGATGCATTTGATCTTTATCCCCCTGAAGAAATCTGCTGAGATAATCCACTCTTTAAATGTAAATCCATGTTAATGGCTGTTTGTTAACTTGTGGCTACGCAAGAACCACAGCCTGGGAATGAGAAGCCATTGCCAAGGACAGGAGAATCACACCTGTTCTCCCCCCTCCCCTCCTCCAGCATGTCGGCCTGTTGACCTGGGCTGGGGGGAGAGTTTTCTAGGTGGGCTAGGAAAGGTTCAAAGCTAGTGCAGAGCTGGCCGGGAGAGGAAGAAGAAGACAGCGACCCCGCACGTAAACGTCTGACAGCAATGAAGCCAGCCCACCACTTGTCTGTGTGTAGAGCTGATCTTCATCTCAACATTGACTCCAAATCTCCTGAATCATGCACGGCTCCTTTTTTGCCAGCCTCCTTCTCTCACGTCCCCCTGCCCTCCCTCCATGTTGGTTCTTTCCTTTGGTGTGGTCCGGATCTAAGGAGAAGCCCCGTTCGAAGGATCACAATGTTAAATTCTATCTTTAAACGGAACTGTGGTGGATCCAGGCTGCCTAACACTGGCTAAGCCTCCATTCAGTCTCCCCATCATCAGAAATAACACCCCCACCTCTCACGCTGTCACTGACTTGAAATGGCCATACTGGAGCATGCAAACTTCAAAGAGAGAGTAGAACAAGAGCTCCCGAGTTACAATTAAAGGAGAACTTCAACTCTATCTCTTGTGGCTTGAACTGGGACAGATGATTTTATCACACTACCAAAGCAATCCTATGGTCACTGGGAGAGGATCCCGGTGACCACAGAACATGGTGGATTCCCACTTCTGAGGCCATAGGCACTGCTACGCCCTGAGCACAGTCGATGCCCATAACATCTCCTTTTAATCAACCAAGTGATGTCCTCGGGATTCCCTCATTCTGATGCAGGTTACTATAAGCCTTTGTCCTCTTTTCCTTCTCCTTGCCACCTGAATCATTTATTATTATTACTACTATTATTATTATTACTATTATTATTATTACTATTATTATTATATTACCACCACCACCAAGGTCTATATACTGTTTTCCAAAGCTCTCTGGGTTGTTCACAAAATTAAAACCACAAAGCGCAGCATAAAACATCATAAAATATGAAAGCTTAAGACTACGGTTGTTTATGGTCTCCCACTTCACTTTGGATGCCACTTCAGACCCTCCTAAATAGTGCCCCTTTTACTCGGACCAATTCAGCCACCCCCCACTTCAACTCGGTTCCATTTCCAAAGTGAGATTTGGATATCCAGACCACTCGGTTTGGCCTTTTCCCATTGACTTGCATGGGAAGCACAAATAGCCATAACGTCTTCTGTTTTCAGGGTAAATACATGGAACTTGGGGGCCTCTCTGCCGACATGGAGGGGAACCCACCTGCCAAATTGCAGACAGTTTGGCCTGGGGTTGTCAGAGAATTTTGCCACGAATCTCAGGGAGGCCGAATGCCAGCGCATTCGGCCCCCCGAAATCGGTGGCAAAACGGTCTGCCCCCCACCCCCCCCAGGATGGGACGTACCTTAGGCGAATCTTCCTGGCTCTGGCGGCTCCGGTGGCGGTGCAGCGGTGGTGTAGCGGCGGCGGCCGGTCTTTCGACGGGTTGCCGCCACTGCCATTTCCAGTAAAAAAAACCAAAACACAAAAAAAGTGATAGGCTACGTAAAGATCATGGCTGATTTAAAAGGAAAAAAAACATGCATACGCAAATGGCGGCGCCCATGGGCGCCACCTTTTGCGTTCCTTATTTTGTCACGTTTTAGTCTACGTAAACATTTACGTAGACTAAGACGGCGAAAATAAGCGGAACGCAAATAGCGTAGCGTCTATGCTATTTGCGTTCCCCTTATTTTCGCCGTCTTAGTCTACATAAACGTTTACGTAGACTAAGACGTGTCAAAATAAGGAACGCAAATGGCGGCGCCCATGGCGCCACCATTTGCGTACGCGCAGGGTTTTTTTTTTCTTTTAAATCAGCCATGTTAGGCTACGTAAACATTTATGTAGCCTATCACGGCTGACTGCAGGGATGCAAACGGCGCTGGCTACAGCCGCCGCCATTTGCAGAGCCGGCCGGCCAGGATTCGGGGGGGGGGAGGGACGGAGCGCCTCCCCCCCGGCCAGAATTTCAGGGGAGGGACGGAGCGCCTCCCCCCCAGCCAGAATTTCGGGGGGAGGGACGGAGAGCCTCCCCCCCCCCCACGAATGTCACCCTTCGAAAAGGTAAGTGACTTTCGTACATCTAGGGGTGGACGAAAGTCACTTACCTTTTCTCGCAGCTTGTTCGCGGTGGGGGGGAGCGCTTCGCTGCTCCCCCCGCGAAGTTCAGGCCGGGGGGGGAGGCTTCCCGCCTCGCCCGGCCGAAATTCAGGCCGGGGGGGGAGGCTTCCCGCCTCGCCCGGCCGAAATTCAGGCCGGGGAGGAGGCTTCCCGCCTCGCCCGGCCGCGAACACGAAAGTAAAAAAAAAAAAAACACAACATCCCCTGATAGGCTACGTGACGATTCACGTAGCCTATCACGGCTAGATCTGGAAAGTCAGCCGTGATAGGCTACGTGAATCGTCACGTAGCCTATCACGGGTGACTTTAAAAAAAAAAAAAAAAAGCGCGTACGCGAATGGCGGCCCCCATAGGGAGCCGCCATTCGCGTTCCTTATTTAGTTGCTGTAGTCTACGTAAATGTTTACATAGTCTACGGCGAAAATAAGGGCAACGCTCCCGCCCCTCTCGAACACCGGACGAACCGCCAGCCAGACCCGCCGCCGGGAGGGACATTCAGGGAAGGTAAGTCCCATCCCGGGGGGGTGCGGGGGGCGGGGGGGTGCGGAGGATTTCTCCCCGAAACTTGTTCGGGGGGCCGAACACGTTGGCGCTCGGCCCCCCGAAGTTTCGGGGAGAAATTCTCCGCCATCCCTACGTACATCCCTAGTTGGCTGAGTACTCTTTGTGATAGGTGCGTGCAGCTGAACTGTGAGCTTGCTCTTACAGTGGTACCCAAACTCTCAAATGCCATTGTGGACTGTGACTCTACAGAGGTAGGGGCATTTCTCGCAGTGGAATAAACAGTGCTCACTGGGTTTTCAGCATTAAGCCTTGCTTTTTATTAAGTGGAAGGAAGTCACTGATGGGTAGGTTTACTGTTGCTTCCTGTCAAGACCAAAGAAACCAGGATTTATGGCTAGGAATTGATTTGAGTTCGATGTAATTGGCTTCTGTGCAGGAGGACAAGGGAGGAAGCAGAGAGCGGGGGCATCATTTTCCTGCTTCAGTCCATGGAGGCAGATGTGCTCTGTGACTGGATGGTGGTTTGCGGAGTCTCCCCTTTAAAAATCAGGTGAAAGCTTGAGGATCCCTTTTTGATTTCATGGATTTTTGTTGTCCTGTCTTGCAACACAACAAAAGAAACCAGCCTCCATTTTAACCCTCAGGATCTCTATGACAAACATCTGACTTTGGAGATCTAGCCGTGATAGGCTACGCTAATCGTTACATAGCCTATCGCGGGTTTTTTGTTTTTTGTTTACTTCAGCTGTAATGGCGGCGGCAGCAGCCGGTCAAAAGACTGGCTGCTGCCCCCTCCCCCGCCAAAAGCCCGCCAAACCGCTGCCGGGACCCGCCGCCAGGAGGGACATTCAGCCACGGAAAGTCCCATCCTGGGGGGGTGGCGGAGAATTTCACCACCGATTTCGGGGGGGCCGAATGCGTTGGCGCTCGGCCCCCAGAAGATTCGGGAAGAAATTCTCCGCCATCCCAAGATAGAAGGTGCTCCATGCCACTGAGTTCAGCTGTGCCTCGAGAGACACCCAGAAACCACGAACCTGATCCTTTAGGGGGAGTACAACCCCCTCCAGAACAGGTTGAACATCATCTAATGACAGTTTATTTAACTATGTATTTGCAATGTGTGTATACTGCTCCACATCCAGACAATTCTGGAGCAGTGAACAATACAAAGACAAATAGGGTAAAAGAATAAAACATCAACATAAAATAATTACTATTTCTAAAAAGATGCAGAATTCTGGTAAATCCCTGTCTGGTCAGTCAAGGAAGGCTTCCTGAAATAAAGACATTTCATGAGGAGTCAGAAACAGCATAATGTTGGCGCCTGCTTAGCCTCCAGAGGCCGGGAGTGCCAAGGAGTGCCATAGGAAGGGGGCCACCACACTGAAGGCTCTTCTCCTGGTGGACTCCACTCGGGACAGAGGTCCATGTGGAACCCCCATGAGCTTGCCCTCTGATGACCTCAGTGACCAGGCAGGGCGGTAAGGGACAAGGAGCTCTCTCAGGTATCCTGCTCCCAAGCTGTTTAGGGCTTTGTACACTAGTACAGAGACCTTAAACCTGGCCTGGTAGCAAACAGGCAGTCAGTGCAGCTCCCTCAGCAAAGGCACTGCATACTGAAAGGGGGCAGCTCCCGACTCAGCCGAGCTGCTGTGTTCTGCAATAGCTCCAGCTTCCAGAGCAGCCTTAAGGGCAGCCCCACAGAGAAGGCATATTGGAGTACTCCAGGTTTGAGGTTACTAACACCTGCACCACCATGGCCAAGTGATCCCTGTCCAGGAAGACGGCACTGAGAGCCTTGATCCAAAACAGAAAGCCTGTTTACTCAGAAGTAGATCCCAGCAGGTTCAATGGGGCTTACTCTCAAGTAAACATGCCGATGTTTCCTCTCTTCAGATCCTTCTTTCTATCTGACATTTTGAGTTGTATCTGAATCACCAGAGAAAAAAGACCCTGCCTTTTCCAGGGACACAAGCTAAAGGCGTCTCTCTGCGTCCTGCAGTGCTGAAACAGGGGGACAGAAGGCTGTGATGAGGGTGTGGAAATCACTGTTTAGAGAGTTAAGCACCCCACGATCTTTCCGCCTGTGTGTACAATGGATTTCTAACATAAAATCCATGATTTTGTGGGGTGGGGGGGGGGAGATCATAAGATAAGGAGCAACTTAAATCTCTTTCCCAACATAAAGCCCTAAATGTAATTTCTTTCTGATTAGATTTATTTTCACTCCCTTTGAACTACATAGATTACGGGCTGACTCCAACAACTCTTAGAAATCCTGTCACATCGGTATATACTGTGAGAAGTTTGAAGCCCAGAGGAAGTCCAGTGCCTTCTGTGAGTTTCAAAGTATCTGCTGCCATCCAGGAAGGGAAGAAAATCCGATGCTGTAAAGAACAATATTGTTTAGTTACCTGGAATGTAAGATCAATGAATCAAGGTAAGCTGGAGGTGGTCAAACATGAGATGGCAAGATTGAACATCGACATCTTGGGAATCAGCGAACTAAAATGTACAAGCATGGGCTAATTTAATTCAGGTGACCATTATATCTACTATTGTGGGCAAGAATCCCTTAGAAGAAATGGAGTAGCACTCATAGTCAACAAAAGGGTGGGAAAAGCAGTACTGGGGTAAAATCTCAAAAATGACAGAATGATCTTAGTACGAATCCAAGGCAAGCCATTCAACATCACAGTAATTCAAGTCTGGGCCCCAACCACTGAGGCCAAAGAAGCTGAGGTTGATCGGTTCTATGAAGCCCTACAACACCTTCTAGAACTAACACCAAAAAAAATGTTCTTTTCATCATAGGGGATTGGAATGCCAAAGTAGGAAGTCAAGAAATCACCAGGATGACAGGCAAGCATGGCCTTGGTGTACAAAATGAAACAGGACAAAGGTTAATAGAGTTTTGCCAAGAGAACACGCTGATCATAGCAAACACTCTTTTCCAACAGCACAAGAGGCGACTCTACACATGGACATCACAAGATGGTCAGTACTGAAATCAGATTGATTATGTACTTTGCATCCAAAGATGGAGAAGCTCTATACAGTCAGTAAAAACAAGACCTGGAGCTGACTGTGGCTCATATCATGAGCTGCTTGTTGCAAAATTTCGGCTTAAATTAAAGGACATGGGAAAACTGCTAAACCATTCAGGTATGACCTAAATCATATCCCTTATGAATATACCATGGAGGTGAGGAATAGATTTCAGGGATTAGACCTGATAGACAGAGTGACTGAGGATCTATGGACGTAGGTCTGTAACATTGTTCAAGAGGCAGCAACTCAATCCATCCCAAAGAAAAAGAAATGCAAGAAAGCCAAGTGGCTGTCTGATGAGGCTTTACAAGTAGTTGACGAAAGAAGGGAAGCGAAAAGCAAGGGAGAAAGGGGAAGATATGCCCAACTGAATGCAGAGTTCCAGAGAATAGCAAGGAGAGACAAGAAGGCCTTCTTAAATGAACAATGCAAAGATATTGAGAAAAAGAATAGAATGGGAAAGAATGGGTTTCGAAGAGGCAGAGGAACAAGAGCTCAAATCTCCAACATTCTCTGGATCATGGAGAAAGCAAGAGAATTCCAGAAAACTGTCTATTTCTGCTTCACTGACTATGCTAAAGCCTTTGATTGTGTGGATCACAACAAACTCTGGCAAATTCTGAAAGAGATGGGAGTACCAGACCATCTTGCCTGTCTCCTGAGAAAACTGTATGAGGGTCAAGAAGCAACAGTCAGAACCAGACATGGAACAACCAAGTGGTTCAAAATTGGGGAAGGAGGACGACAAGGCTGCATATTGTCACCCTGCTTATTTATCTTATATGCAGAGTACATCATGAGAAATGCCGGGTTGGATGAATCATAGGTAGGGATGTACGAAAGTTCCACCAAGGATCTTGGGGAGGCCAAATGCCAGCGCTTTAGGTCCCACGAAATCGGAGGCGGAACGGACCGCCCCCCCACCCCCCGGGACGGGACTTACCTGGGGCGGATCTTCCTTGCGGCGGCGGCTCCAGCGGCGGTTCGGGGGAAATTCGGCAGCAGCGGCGGCGGCGGCCGGTCTTCCGACCAGCTGCCGCCGCCGCCATTTCCAAGTTTAAAAAAAAAAGAAAAGTGATAGGCTACGTAAAGATTTACATAGCCTATCATGGCTAATTTTTTTAAAAAAAAACGTGATAGGCTATGTAAATGTTTACATAGCCTATCACGGCTGATTAAAAAAAAAAAAACACGCGCATAAGCAAATGGCGTAGATGCTACGCTATTTGAGTTCCCCTTATTTTCTCTGTAGTCTACGTAAATGTTTACATAGACTAAGACGTGCCAAAATAAGGAACGCAAATGGCGGTGCCCATGGGCGCTGCCATTTGTGTACGTGCTTTTTTTTTTTACTCAGCTGTGATAGGCTACGTAAAGATTTACGTAGCCTATCACGGCTGACTGCAGGGACGAAAATGGCGGCGGCTATGGCCGCCACCATTTGCATCCCTGCTAGCCAGTGGCAGGATGTCTGGCCGCTGGCGGAGCCGGCCGGCGGCTCCGCAGAATCCCTGCGGAGCGGAGCCGGCCAGCCAGGATTCGGGGGGTAAGGGACAGAGCGCCTCCCCCCCAGCATCAGCATAATCCTCAAACAGGTAAGTGACTTTTGTACATCCCTAACACAGGTCGGAATTAAGATTGTTGGGAGAATTATCAACAACCTCAGATACGCAGATGATACAAGCCTAATGGCAGAAAGTGAAAAGGATCATAGAATCATAGATCTAAAAAGCCTCTTGTTGAGGGTGAAAGAAAATAGTGCAAAAGCTGGTTTGAAACTCAACATTAAAAAAAACTAACATCATGGCCTCTGGCCCCATCACTTCCTGGCATATAGAAGGGGAAGAAATGGAAGCAGTGACAGATTTTATTATCTTGGCCTCCAAGATCACTGCAGATGGTGAATGTAGCCATGAAATTAAAAGACGCTTGCTCCTTGGGAGGAAAGCTATGGCAAACCTAGGCAGCAAGAAGCAGAGACATCACCTTGCCGACAAAGGTCCGTCTAATCAAAGCTATGGTTTTCCCAGTAGCAATGTATCACTGTGAGAGCTGGACTATAAGGAAGGCTGAGTGCCGAAGAATTGATGCCTTCGAACTGTGGTGCTGGAGAAGACTATTACGAGTCCCCTGGACTGCAAGGAGGTCAAATCAGTCAATCCTAAAGGAAATCAACCCTGCCTGCTCATTGGAAGGACAGATACTAGGGATGGACGAAAGTCACTTACCTGATCCCGAAGCTTGCTTCGCGGGGGGGGGGAGGCGCTCCATCCCTCCCCCCAAAATTCTGGGCAGGGGGAGGCTCCCCGACCCTCCCCACCAAAATTTGGGCAGGGGGGTGTGCCCCGCCTGTCCGACCACGAAAATTCTTCTCCTGCCAGGACGCAAATGGTGGTGGCCGTAGCCACCACCATTTCCGTCCCTGGCCTGCAGTCAGCCGTGATAGGTTACGTAAATGTTTACGTAGCCTATCACGGCTGACTTTGGGGGGGGGGAAAGCGCGTACGCAAATGGCAGCGCCCATGGACGCCGCCATTTGCCTTCCTTATTTTGGCACGGGTAGTCTACATAAATATTTACGTAGACTATGGCGAAAATAAGGGCAACACAAATAGGCTACCCGTGCCAAAATAAGGAACGGAAATGGCGGCATCCATGGGCACGTCCATTTGTGTACGCGCTTTTTTTTTTTTTCCCAAAGTCAGCCGTGATAGGCTACGTAAATATTTACGTAGCCTATCATGGTGTTTTTTGAAAATCTAGCTGTGATAGGCTACGTAAATCTTTACGTAGCCCATCACGTTTAATGTTGTTGTTGTTGTTGTTTTTACTTGGAAATGGCGGCGGCCGATCGGAAGACCGGCTGCCGCCGCTGCCACCGACGAACCGCCGCCGAACATCCGCCGCCACCATAAGGGACATTCGCACAAGGTAAGTCCCATCCCGGTGGGGGCTTATCATTTCTCCACCAATTTCGGGGGGCTAAATGCGTTGGCATTCGGCCTCCCGGAGATTCGTGGAGAAATTCTCTGACATCCCTAACTGAAGCTGAAGCTCAAATATTTTGGCCACCTAATGCGAAGAGAAAGCTCTCTGGAAAAGACCCTGATGCTGGGAAAGACTGAAGGCAAAAGGAGAAGGGGACGGCAGAGGATGAGATGGCTAGATAGCATCACCGATGTGATACTGCACAAGGCTTGTGGACTGAACAAGCAGGGTTCTGCTTATGTTCTTCTACTATACTTCCACTCCTAGTCTCAAGGCACCCTTCCACAAATCTCTTCCCTTGTCCTCGTTTTTCTTGGTCATTGAATCTCCTGGGACAAATTGTCATGGAATATGCAATATAACTTGTATTGTTAATAAGACTTAAACTATTATTTTGTTTATTTGTTTGTTTGGTGGTTGGTGGGTTGGTTGGTTTATTTTATTACCTTTCTATACCACCCAATAGCTGAATCTATCTCAATAAAATACAAAAAAAATGGTATTTTGTAAGTGATTATTCATTATAATCTCTGTGTTGTAGCTGTGCCTTGTCAATATGAACAGAATGCCGTGAACAAAATGCTGGATGAGATGGACCCTTGGTCTGATCCAGCATGGCATTTTTTAATATGCTATAACGAGCTTTATGTGCTGCATCAAAGGTGCTTGCTGAATCTTTGGAAGAAATATCTTCTTGATTTACATTATCCCTCTCCCTCTCCCTCTCCCTCCCCCCCCTCTCTCTCCAGGGTTCAGAACCTCATGTAGGACATGCTGTGGCAGCCAGTGCCAGAGGACTGTATGATCTGCTATGAGCTGCTCTAAGTATGGAATTCATTCAGGTGGTAATTGGTGTGGGTTGGGAAAGGATTTCTGTGTTTCACCAATGAAATGGGGTACCTGTGTAGTCCCTCATAAATAGGCAGACTGGTGAAGAGCATAGGGCTTGGACTGCGGAGAGCAGAATTTGAATTCTTGCTCAGAACCAGGGATCACTGCGTTGTTCCAGTCACTTTCACTCCACCTAACTGAACTCACAGCATGAACTCACCAACGTTTATATGCTGTTTTCCAGTGAAATATCAAATCGGTTAACATATAACTCTAAAATTATAACAATAAAATTACAATAAAATTTTATATTTGTATTTGTTTTATTTATTTCTATACTGCCGACATGGAGGGGAACCTACTTGCCAAATCGCAGACAGTTTGGCCCGGTACTCTTTGTGGTAGGTGCAGCTGAACTGCGAGTTTTCCATCATTTTCCTGCTTCAATCCGTGGAGGCAGATGTGCTCTGTGACTGGATGGTGGTTTGCGGAGTCTCCCCTTTACAAATCATGTGAAAGCTTGAGGATCCCTTTTTGATTTCATGGATTTTTGTTTTCCTGTCTTGCAACACAACGAAAGAAACCAGCCTCCATTTTAACCCTCCGGATCTCTATGACAAAAAAGCACTGTGCCTTGTTGATTGAGGGTGTAAATCGCTGGTGGAAACACCCCCAAGGACTGTTATCCTTGTTCTCCAGTTATTCAATCTTTCCCCCTCCTCCATCACTGTTGCTGATTGGAGATTGCTTGGTTATGTTCAGCCCTGATGTGGCATTCCCCAAATCTCCCTCCCTCCCTCCTTCTCCTCCTCCTCCTCTTCAGCCCTGTGTGGAACATTCTGAAGGTGATACTTTTGATGCCAGGTTGTCTGGGTTGCTCAGTTGGTATGTCAGCCTAAGATGATAAAAGGTGCTCCGTGCCACTGAGTTCACCTGTGCCTCGACCCTCGAGTGACAGTTCGGGATCCAAGACCACCCCCAAACTACGAACCTGATCCTTTAGCAGGAGTTCAGCCCCCTCCAGAACAGGTTGAACATCACCTAGCTGGGCAGATGAACCCCCAATAACAGTACCTCCAACTCGTCTGGATTGAGTTTCAGTTTATTGGCCATAATCCAGTCCATTACCATGCCTAGGCACTGGCCAAATATCAAGGGTCGAAAAAAACCTGTACCAATATTGTCGTCAGCACCCAAGGATGACAACCGATTGGGAAAATGGAGCAGCAGATTTTGAACTGTGGCCTTTGTGAGAAGAATCTGCAGCTATGGCATGGATGGTGGTGGTGAGCGTCCATTGCACGGGTGATGCTAGGTGTCTAATGACACGTTTATTTAACTGTGTATTTGCAACATGTGCACACCGCTCTACATCCAGACAATTAAGGAGCAGTGAAGAATACAAAGACAGAATATGTTAAAGGAATAAAACCTCACCTTAAAATGATTATTATTTCTAAAAAGATGCAGAATTCTGGTAAATCCGTGTCCGGTCAGTCAAGGAAGGCTTCCTGAAATAAAGACGTTTTCATGAGGAGTCAGAAACAGCGTAATGTTGGCACCTCTCTCGCCTCCAGAGGCAGTGAGTGCCATAGAAAGAGGGCCACCACACTGAAGGCTCTTCCCCAGGTGGACTCCATTTGGTCCAGCGGTCCATGTGGAACCACCAGGATCTTGCCCTCTGATAACCTCAGTGACCAGGCAGGGCAGTAAAGGAGAAGGTGCTCTCTCAGGTAGGGATGTCGGAGAATTTCTCCACGAATCTCCGGGAGGCCGAATGCCAACGCATTCAGCCCCCCGAAATTGGTGGAGAAACCGTCCGCCCCCTGCCCCCCCCGGGATGGGACTTACCTTCGGCGAATGTCCCTGGCGGTGGCGGCTCCCGGCCCCACAGAGAGCGCATATTGGAGTACTCCAGTCTTGAGGTTACTAACACTTGCACCACCATTGCCAAGCGATCCCTGGCCAGGAACACGGCACTGAGAGCCTTGATCCAAAACAGAAAGCCTGTTTACTCAGAAGTAAATCCCAGCAGGTTCAATAGGGCTTACTCTCAAGTAAACATGCCAGGTTCCTCTCTAAAGACCCTTCTTTCTAGCTGACATTTTAAGTTGTGTCTGAATGGCCAGAGAAAAAAGACCCTGCCTTTTCCAGGGACACAAGCTAAAGGGGTCTCTCTGCGTCCTGCAGCGCTGTAACAGGGGGACAGATGGCTGTGATGAAGGTGTGAAAATCACCGTTTAGAGAGTTAAGCACCCCATGATCTTTCAGCCTGTGTGTACAATGGATTTCTAACATAAAATCCATGATTTCATGGGGGCGGGGAGATCATAAGATAAGGAGCAACTTAAACCTCTTTCCCAAGCTAACGTCCTAAATCTAATTTCTTTCTGATTAGCTCTGTTTTCACTCCCTTTGAAGCACATAGATTAAGGGCTGACTCCCACAACTCTTAGCAATCTTGTCACATCGGTATATACTGTGAGAAGTTTGAAGCCCAGAGGAAATCCAGTGCCTGCTGTGAGTTTCAAAGTATCTGCTGCCATCCAGGAAGGGAGGTCCTTTGCATCCCCCTTACTCTGGAACAAGGGAAATATACCCACTTGGACTTCTGTTTCTCTCCCTCCTTCAGGCCCTTTCACTTGGCGGGGGAACAGTTAATTACATTGCAGATAAATCAGTTGCGCTCACTAAAACATTTCCCTCAGTCAAAGCTTTGATATGAATGTATCTCTTCCATG
The DNA here is from genome assembly GCF_057233095.1 of Heloderma suspectum. NCBI lineage: Eukaryota > Metazoa > Chordata > Lepidosauria > Squamata > Helodermatidae > Heloderma > Heloderma suspectum. Next base: position 393,458,832 of record NC_139459.1, read on the forward strand.
AACCACACTCCTGGTCCTAAGAATTGTCCTTGTTCCAGATCTAAAGGGCTTGATCCATTGTCATTTATTTGTTTCTTACATTTATTTCTTACATTTATTACATGGTCTCACTGCTACTCTCTCAAAACTCTTCCCCTGTTCTCAATTTTTCTGCTCACGTAATCTAATCTGCCCACCATTACATGTTTTCTTTCCGTTTTCATAGTGGGAGAGGGCCACTTCCTTCATGGCGTGTTTGTGGGTTTCCCATTTGCCCTGGTAAGAAATGTGATACTGCACAAGGCTTGTGGACTGAACAAGCAGGGTTCTGCTTACGTTCTTCTACTATACTTCCACTCTTAGTCTCAAGGGACCCTTCCTCACATCTCTTCCCCTGTCCTCGTTTTTCTTGGTCATTGAATCTCCTGGTTCCAATTGTGATGGAATATGCAATGTAACTTGCATTGTTAGTAAGACTTTATCTATAATTTTGTTTGTTTGTTTGGTGGTGGGTTGGTCAGTTTATTTATTTTATTACCTTTCTATACCACCCAATAGCTGAAGCTGTCTCATTAAAATACAAAAAAAAAATGGTATTTTGTAAGAGATTATTCATTATAATCTCTGTGTTGGAGCTGTGCCTTGCCAAATATGAACAGAATGCCTTGAACAAAATGCTGGACGAGATGGACCCTTGGTCCGATCCAGCATGGCATTTCTGAATATGCTGTAGCGAGCTTTAAGTGCTGGGGCAAAGGTGCTTGCTGAATCTTCGGAAGAAGAAATCTTCTTGAGTCAGGATCTCTCTCTCTCTCTCCCTCTCTTTCTCTCTCTCTCCCCGGGGTGCAGAACCTCCTGTTGGACATGCTGTGGCAGCCAGCGCCAGAACATATGATCTCCTATGAGCTGCTCTAAGTATGGAATTCAGGTGGAAATTGGTGTGTGCTGGGAAAGGATTTCTATTTCACCAGTGAAAGGAGGGACCTGTGACGTCCCTCATAAATAGGCAGACTGGTGAAGAGCATTGGGCGTGGACTGCGGAGAAGAGAATTCAAATTCCCTTTTTGAAAGCAGAAGAGCGGGGAGAAGGAGGAGGAGGAGGAGGAGGAGGAGGAGAAGAAGAAGAAGAGGAAGAGGAAGAAGAGGAAGAGGAAGAAGAAGAAGAAGAAGAAGAAGAAGAAGAAGAAGAAGAAGAAGAAGAAGAAGAAGAAGAAGAAGAAACATATGAACGGCACCCGTCACTCCTCTGCACAACCAACCTGCAATGAAAAAGCAGACACCGTGGCTTCTTTGGCTAGATAGCAACCTGAAAGGAGGAAAGGACAACCAGGAGAGGACCCATTTGTCTCTGGTGGGTTTGGGACCCCAGTCGTTTTTAATCCAAATGCTTGTATGGTGGGTCTAGCATTACCTGCCTGACTTTCAGATTGGTGTGTCTTCTTTATCCATTGAATAAAAAAGCTTGTCCGGATAATCTCAAGGGGGGAAAAGAAACTGCAAGTGTGCTATCAACGTTTATATTTTGTAAATTAAACACATTTCAGGAAATAGATACTCCCCAGGGATCCACAAGATTTTGATGGCCTACAATGTAATACAACGGAAATATGGAAGTTGAGATTGTTCCTTAGGGTTGTCTCTTTTTGTCATGTTCGATGGGCTGGAGACTGCAGTGCTACTCTGCAGCACTCCTGAGTAGTGGCGCTACTGAGATGCTCCAAGATAGACTGAGCCCCAATATGCCTCCAGGAGCAAGACTATGGGGAGATAAAGAGGAAGGCAGTTGGACCTCCCCTTTCTAGATCAGCCTGGAGCCCACTTGAAATTAACTAGTGATGTACAAATGTTATGAAATCCGTTCCGTTTCTTTTTCATAGCTTGTTAGGGATCTTTCCTTCCGTCATCCACTGTGATTTGAGAAAGTGTATTGAATCCACTACGCTATTTGCGTTCCCCTTTTTTTCGCCGTAATAGCTTACGTAAATATTTACGTAGGCTAAAAAGGCGAAAAAAGGGAACGCAAATGGCGGCCGCTGTAGCCGGCACCATTTGCGTACGCTGTTGTTTGGGGTTTTTTTGCTTGCCGTGATAGGCTATGTAAATACTTACGTAGCCTATCACGGCCTCCACAGGGACACAAATGGTGTCCCTGCATTAGCCGTGATAGGTAATTATCTACGTAATTATTGGTTATGATGAGGAAGAGAATGGCGGCTGCAGAGCAGCAGCCATTGGCAAGTCAGCACGGATGGCAGGAGGTACGTGCTCTGTTTCGTGCACCTTTTGTGGGTGGGACAGTGGCTTCATTCCACCACAGATATCGGGGGGCAAAATGCACTGGCATTCGGCCTCACTGAGAGCCATGGAGGAATTTTCTAACATCCCTAGCTGCTCCGCACGAAATCGTCCAGAACTGGAGGTCAGTGATGCCATTCCACTGCGGAATCCGGAGGTCAGATTCTCTGGAATCCGGCCTCATTTGAGTCTGCAGCAGAATTCTCTGACATCCTAAAAATTAACCAGCCCTTCATCCATTCTAGATTAGTTTCCTGCCACCACAGGAACTATGGTTTAGAACAAGATTCTGGCAGGAGAAGAATCATTCCCCATTCTTAGCACTCAGGGTCATCTTTTGTTTTGATTACGAGATGCTCTTTTGTATTCAGGTCAGGCCTCCATAAAATAATGTAGCATTTGGGAAGAAAGATGCAGCCCAGCAAGCCAGCACTGGAGGCCAAGATGGAGAAGACCTGCACCGCCACCATGTATTTCCCCTTGGTGCTCAGGTAGGTGGGCACAAAGGACAGCCAAACACTGCAAAAGACCAGCATGCTGAAAGGGATCAGTTTGGCTTCATTGAAAGCCCCAGGCAGCTTCCTTGCTAGGAAAGTCAATGTGAAGCAGATGGCAGCCAAGAAGCCCATGTAGCCAAGGGCAGTGTAAAACATGGTGACGGAACCTTCGTTGCATTGCAGGATAATCTGTCCAGGCTGGGAGTGCATGTCAGAGTCAGGGAAGGGTGGAGAGACGGCCAGCCAGATAATGCAGAGGACAACTTGGACACCAGAACAAGAAAGGATGATGACATTGGCCAAACTCTTTCCCAGCCATCTTCTCACCCCAGTCCCTGGCTTAGTGGCCAGGAAGGCCAGCACCACAGTGATCGTTTTGGCCAAAACAGAAGAGACAGCAACTGAGAAGATGATGCTGAATGTTGTTTGTTGGAGCAGGCATGTCACTTTTCTTGGCTGGCCAATGAATAGGAAAGAGGATGCAAAGGACATGAAGAGGGAGACAAGGAGAAGGTAGGAGAGGTCCCGGTTGTTGGCTTTGACTAGAGGAGTTTCAAAGTATTTAATGAAGATTCCCAACATGACTCCTGTGGTTAAGCAGAAGAATAGAGCAAAGGAAGCCAGGGTGATCCCCAAAGGTTCTTCATAGGACAGGAAGATTATAATCTTGGGGACACAATGATCTCTGTCCTGGCTAGGCTGCTGATGCACTGGGCACTTGCTGCAATGGTCTGCATCTGAGAAGAAGAGTGAGTTCGTTTTCACTCACATCAATATACATCCACAGCAGTCTCTTTTCTATTTTATTATGTGGACGAAAGATGGCAAGATGGGAGACAAAATGTTTAGGAGGGATGAAGAGAGGCCTTCCCACCACTCCCCTTCCCTTCCTTGTCTTCAAAATTTAGTGTGCCAACCTTGTGACAGGATGTCTTTCTCCCCCTCCCTCTTTTTATTGATCTGAGCCTGTTGGGAGAGAGTAATTTTGGGAAAGGTAGGGATAAAAATGTTGTAAATAAATAACTTTACAAAAATATAAATAAATTGTACACTACCCTGAGAGTAGGCTCAATAGTGGTGTATTCCAATGTGTGTAAATAAAATAATATGACACAAATATCCTATGTTGTGCTCACAATAATCCTGTGAGTTAGGTTGGGATGTGTGGCAGTGAATGGCCCAAGGCAGTAAGCCCCCACTCTGAGGAAGGATTTGAACTCAGGCCTCACCATTTCAAATCTGACACTTGTCATCAGCCTGGCTAGTTCTGAGAGACCTCATAGGTGAGGCAGTTCCATGCCAGAAATAGCCATTTTCAGAGAAACTTACCATACCCCCTGATGGACCCCAATATTTTGATGTAGCAGCTTGAGTGTCTGCAATGGGGCACCCCTCTGAAGGTCCCGAATAGACACAGATCTTGGGGTTTATTTCGAAATTCACATTTCCATGTCAATAAGCCCCACTTTTTTTCTTTACAATAACCCAAGTAGGTGGACCTGGCTAGTTGTTTTGTAATTCAGTTTCAGAATCATTAAGGCGGTGGAAGCATCCTCGAAATATCTTTCTGGTTGCCTGCCTAACATCATCAATGGTGAGTCTATTTCCAGTGGCCGCCTGAAAAATCTGTCTTGGTGAAGAGGTTGGCTTTTAATATTCTCACACTCTGTTAAGGAGGTGAAGCTTCACCCTAAGTCTGTGTCCCTTGGAACCATGTGATTCAAGAGTCCAGAGATGCTCTGCAAGGATTTAGAGCTTGTCCGCATGAGAACAGTTTTTATGACACTTCAGTCCCTTCTCATGGTGATGACACACTAACATAATCCAAGTCCTACAGTTATTTGCATGTGGGTCATCATAATTAGTTGAAAGACTAAATAAAAATAATCACATATACAAGGCATTTAGCAGGATGGGTCAAACCATCATTAAAACCAGACTCATTTTACAGGCTGGAATGGCTGAACAAATGAGAATGCTTTATGCAAGCCTCCATTCCAAGGACAGGGTGCCACGACCAAAAAGCCCCGCTCTCTGAGGGGGAAACATACCTAATTTTAGATGGTAGGGAGAACTGGAAGAGATCCTTCCTTTATAAGCATAATGTTTGGCAAGCTCCAAAATTGCCCCCATTTCCGTTTCTTGTGAGGTCACCCACCTTCCTGCATGGAGATTGACCCTTCTGCACATGGCGCACAGGCATAGCAGCAAGGCGGCTCTCCTTCCTTGACCTCCTTGGCATGCCCAGGGCGACAGCTCTTGACGCACCTGGAACGAGGCACAGTCTAGCAACAAAGAGAAGGAGCACCAAGGAACAATTATTAGGTGCATTTGTCTCTGTGGAAAGGATTCGTGGTTTTGAGAAGGAGACAAACCCAGGAGGAACCCTGCCTGGTCCCAGAGACTCCAGGCTCTTATTCTGTGGGAAGCACGTTTGGTTCAACTGCTCACTTCTGCTGCCTTTCCCCCTTACTTTCATCTGCCTAACCTCAGTGGTTGCCTCAGTGAGAGCAAGGCCTGCTCAGATATTGTAAGAGTGCACTTTGGGGGGGAGTCCTGACCTGGGGAAGGAATTGTTCTGTCTGGTTGTTGTTGTTGTTGTTGTTCTGTCGTTCAGTCGTGTCCGACTCTTCGTGACCCCATGGACCATAGCACGCCAGGCCTTCCTGTCCTGCGCTCTTTCCCGGAGTGTGCTCAAGTTCATATTCATTGCATCGGTGATGCTATCTAGCCATCTCATCCTCTGCCATCCCCTTCTCCTTTTGCCTTCAGTCTTTCCCAGCATCAGGGTCTTTTCCAGAGAGTTTTCTCTTCGCATTAGGTGGCCAAAATATTGGAGCTTCAGTTTGAGTATCTGTCCTTCCAATGAGCACTCAGGGTTGATTTCCTTTAGGATGGACTGATTTGACCTCCTTGCAGTCCAGGGGACTCGTAAGAGTCTTCTCCAGCACCACAGTTCAAAAGCATTAATTCTTCAGCGCTCAGCCTTCCTTATAGTCCAGCTCTCACAGCCATACATTACTACTGGGAAAACCATAGCTTTGATTAGACGGACCATTGTCGGCAAGGTGATGTCTCTGCTTCTTACTATGCTGTCTAGGTTTGCCATAGCTTTCCTCGCCAGGAGCAAGCGTCTTTTAATTTCATGGCTACAGTCACCGTCTGCGGTGATCTTGGAGCCCAAGAAAGTAAAATCTGTCACTGCTTCCATTTCTTCCCCTTCTATATGCCAGGAAGTGATGGGGCCAGATGCCATGATCTTCGTTTTTTGAATGTTGAGTTTCAAACCAGCTTTTGCACTCTCCTCTTTCACCCTCAACAAGAGGCTCTTGAGATCCTCTTCACTTTCTGCTATTAGGGTGGTATCGTCTGCATATCGGAGGTTGTTAATAATTCTCCCAGCAATCTTAATTCCAACCTGTGATTCATCCAACACAGCATTTCTCATGATGTACTCTGCATATAAGTTAAATAAGCAGGGTGACAATATGCAGCCTTGTTGTACTCCTTTCCCAATTTTGAACCAATCGGTTGTTCCATCTCTGGTTCTGACTGTTGCTTCTTGACCCTCGTACAGGTTTCTCAGGAGACAGGTAAGGTGGTCTGGTACTCCCATCTCTTTAAGAATTTGCCACAGTTTGTTGTGATCCACAAAATCAAAGGCTTTAGAGTACTCAATGAAGCAGAAATAGACGTTTTTCTGGAATTCTCTTGCTTTCTCCATGATCCAGCGAATGTTGGTGATTTGATCTCTAGTAGGGATGGGGGAGAATTTCTCCCCGAAACTTCGGGGGGCCGAGTGCCAACGCATTCGGCCCCCCGAAATTGGCAGTGAAATTCTCCACCCCCCCCGCCCCCCCCGGGATGGGACTTACCTTTGACGATTGTCCCTCCCGGCGGTGGGTCCCGGCGGCGGTTCGGCGGGTTTTCGTCAGGGGTGGGGGCAGCAGCCGGTCTTTGGACCGGCTGCTGCCGCTGCCATTAAAAGTGAAGTAAAAAACAAACAAACCCGTTATAGGCTACGTAACGATTAACGTAGCCTATCACGGCTAGATCTCCAAAGTCAGCCGTGATAAAAGCCGTGATAAAGCTGTGACCCAGAACATCTAGCCCAGGGCCCAGTTTAAATGGAAACAGAATGAAAGGCACTTTCTGGTCATATCCTGATTTTGGTCCCTCAGGGAGCATAAAGCAAGCACGTAAGACACTACCTAAAAACCCGCTTTCCCGGTTCATGCTCCCCTGCTCGGGGAAGTTTAATGGGAGCACTAAATTGAGCACCCGTAGTTTCCCCCACACCTCTCTCCTCCCCTCCACTATGGGGATATTGTGGATGCTGGAAGCAGGACTACTGTGCCATTCTGGAGGGGAACCAAGGGCTACAAGCTTTGAATGGGGAATGCAGCTTTTATGCAGCAGGATCACATGAGACATGTGTTTAAGGAAGAAAGAGTCACTGAAAGGACTGTCGTAAAATTAGGGATGTATGAAAGTCACTTACCTTTTCGAAGGGTGACATTCTTGGTGGGGGGGAGGCACTCCGTCCCTCCCCCTGAAATTCTCCCCCGGCCCGCTGCACTCCATGGAGATTCTGCGGAGCCACCAGACGGGGCCGCCTGTAGCCGGACATCCAGCCGCTGAGCAGCCTGCAGGGATGTATATGAATCCCTGTATTTTGCCATGATAAGCGATGTAAATCTTTACGTAGCCAATCATGACAAAAAAACCTACAAAAAACAGCGAACGCGAATGGCGGAGGCTACGGCAGCTGCAATTTGCGTTCCGATTTTTTTTGCCCTGACAAGTAACGTAAAGATTTACGTAGCCTATTATGGGGGGGGGAAGGGAACGTAAACGGCGGCCACTATGCCATTTGCGTTCCCTTTTTTTTTATTTTTGCCGTAATAGGCTACTTAAATATTTACGTAACCTATCAGGGCCAAAAAAAACGGAACGCAAACAGAACGCCGTAGCCACCACCCTTTGCGTTCCCTTAGTTTTGCTGTGATAGGCTACGTAAACACTTACGTAAGAGCGGAGAATATCTCCACGAATCTCGGGGAGGCCCCAAAATTGTTGGTGAAATTCTCTGCCCCCCCCGCCTACCCCCCAGGATGGGACTTACCTCCCTTGAATGTCCCTCTCGGCAGCGGGTCCCGGCGGGAGTTCGGCGGCGGTTCGTACAACCGAGCACAACCCAGCTTGTACTTCCGGTAGTTCTCGGTTCGCATACTGCTGAAGCCTAGCTTGTAGGATTTTGAGCATCACCTTGCTGGCATGTGAAATGAGCGCAATTGTGCGGTAGTTTGAACCCTCCTTGGCGTTGCCCTTCTTTGGAATTGGAATGTAAACTGACCTTTTCCAGTCTTGCGGCCATTGCTGAGTGCTCCAAATTTGTTTCATATTGAATGCAGCACTTTCACAGCATCATCTTTTAGGATTTTAAAATCCCACTTGACTTCACTCTCGAGGATGTCCGGCTCAAGTTCAGTGACCGCACTATCATGGTTATCAGGGACATTCAGATCTTTCCTGTATAGTTCTTCTGTGTATTCTTGCCACCTCTTCTTAATCTCATCTGCTTCTGTCAGGTTTGTCCTTTAGGTTTTCCTTCTTTGTCCTTTATCATGCCTGTCTTTGTACAAAATGTTACTTTGAGATCTCCAGTTTTCTTGAAGAGATCTCTAGTCTTTCCCATTCTGTTGTTTTCCTCCATTTCTTTGCATTGTTCATTTAAGAAGGCCTTCTTGTCTCTCCTTGCTATTCTCTGGAACTCTGCATTCAGTTGGATATATCTTCCCCTTTCTCCCTTGCTTTTCGCTTCCCTTCATTCCTCAGCTACTTGTAAAGCCTCATCAGACAGCCACTTGGCTTTCTTGCATTTCTTTTTCTTTAGGACGGATTTCGTTGCTGCCTCCTGAACAATGTTACGGACCTCCGTCTATAGTTCCTCGGGCACTCTGTCTATCAGGTCTAATCCCTGAAATCTATTCCTCACCTCCACGGTATATTCATAAGGGATATGATTTAGGTCATACCTGAATGGTTTAGTGGTTTTCCCTACATTCTTCAATTTAAGCCGAAAATTTGCAAGAAGCAGCTCATGATCTGAGCCACAGTCAGCTCCAGGTCTTGTTTTGACTGACTGTATGGAGCTTCTCCATCTTTGGCTGCAAAGGACATAATTAATCTGATTTCGATATTGACCATCTGGCGATGTCCATGTGTAGAGTAGGGGTGGACGAAAGTCACTTACCTTTTCTCGCAGCTTGTTCGCGGTGGGGGGGAGCGCTTCGCTGCTCCCCCCGCGAAGTTCAGGCCGGGGGGGGGAGGCTTCCCGCCTCGCCCAGCCGAAATTCAGGCCGGGGGGGAGGCTTCCCGCCTCGCCCGGCCGAAATTCAGGCCGGGGAGGAGGCTTGCCGCCTCGCCCGGCCGTGAACGCGAAAGTTTAAAAAAAAAAAAAACGCCCCCTGATAGGCTACGTGACGATTCACGTAGCCTATCACGGCTAGATCAGCAAAGTCAGCCGTGATAGGCTACGTCAATCGTCATGTAGCCTATCACGGGTGACTTAAAAAAAAAAAAAAGCGCGTATGCGAATGGCGGCCCCCATAGGGAGCCGCCATTCACGTTCCTTATTTAGTTGCTGTAGTCTACGTAAATGTTTACGTAGACTACGGCGAAAATAAGGGCAACGCAAATAGCGTTGCCCTTATTTTCGCCGTAGTCTACGTAAACATTTACGTAGACTACAGCGACCAAATAAGGAACGGGAATGGCGGCTCCCTATGGGGGCTGCCATTATCCGTACACACTTTTTTTTTTTAAGTCACCCGTGATAGGCTACGTGACGATTGACGTAGCCTATCATGGCTGACTTTGCAAATCTAGCCGTGATAGGCTACGTGAATCATCACGTAGCCTATCAGGGGACTTTTTTTTTTTTTCTTTTATTGCAATGGCGGCGGCGGCACCCGGTCGAAAGACCGGCTGCCGCTCCCGCCCCGCTCGAACACCCGACAAACCGCCAGCCGGACCCGCCTCCGGGAGGGACATTCAGGGAAGGTAAGTCCCGTCCCGGGGGGGGTGCGGGGGGTGGGGGGGTTCGGAGGATTTCTCCTGAAACTTGTTCGGGGGGCCGAACATGTTGGCGCTCGGCCCCCCGAAGTTTCGGGGAGAAATTCTCCGCCATCCCTAGTGTAGAGTTGTCTCTTGTGCTGTTGGAAAAGAGTGTTTGCTATAAACAGCGTGTTCTCTTGGCAAAACTCTATTAACCTTTGTCCTGTTTCATTTTGTACACCAAGGCCATGCTTGCCTGTCATCCTGGTGATTTCTTGACTTCCTACTTTGGCATTCCAATCCCCTATGATGAAAAGAACATTTTTTTTGGTGTTAGTTCTAGAAGGTGTTGTAGGCCTTCATAGAACCGATCAACCTCAGCTTCTTTGGCCTCAGTGGTTGGGGCCCAGACTTGAATTACTGTGATGTTGAATGGCTTGCCTTGGATTCGTACTAAGATCATTCTGTCATTTTTGAGATTTTACCCCAGTACTGCTTTTCCCACCCTTTTGTTGACTATGAGTGCTACTCCATTTCTTCTCAGGGATTCGTGCCCACAGTAGTAGATATGATGGTCACCTGAATTTAATTCACCCATGCTTGTCCATTTTAGTTCGCTGATTCCCAAGATGTCGATGTTCAATCTTGCCATCTCATGTCTGACCACCTCCAGCTTACCTTGATTCATGGATCTTACATTCCAGGTTCCTAAACAATATTGTTCTTTACAGCATCTGTCTTTCTCTTCACCAGCAGACACATCCACAGCTGAGTGTCCTTTCGGCTTTGGCCCAGCCACTTCACTCTTTCTGGCGCTACTTGGAAATACCCTCTGCTCTTCCCCAGTAGTATATTGGACACCTTCCGACCTGAGGGGCTCATCTTCCGGCATCATATCTTTTAGCCTTGTGATACGTTCCATGGGGTTTTCTTGGCAAGAATACTGGAGTGGGTTGCCATTTCCTTCTCTGGTGGACCACATTTTGTCAGAACTCTCTGCCATGACCTGTCTGTCTTGGGTGGCCCTGCACGGCATAGCTTATGACTTCACTGAGTTACGCAAGCCCCTTCGCCACAACAAGGCAGTGATCCATGAAGGGGGTTCTGTCTGGTACCTCATGCCTATTCTGGGTAGGGGTTGAAATGTACCAGCACCTTGATTTGCACCCTGAGGCTGACTGGGAACCAGTGAAACTCTCTCTCTCTCTCTCTCTCTCTCTCTCTCTCTCTCTCTCTCTCCTTTATCACAGCAATCTGCTGACTATAGTAACCTTTTTTATAGGTTTTTTGTGTAATATATTAAAAACTCTCTTGTCAGTGAAGTCCATCAGCTGTTGTGGGTCTTTAGCTGAGGATCGGAAACTGGTGAAGAATAAATGTGGAAGCTTGGGTAGGGGAAGAGAATTAGAATGGATCCAGGATGTGTCCCTGTGGATAGCGGAACTGGATCCTGTGCTGGTGCTAGGCTTGGAAGCAGTGTCTCTGTTTGTCTCTGGAGGGATTGAAATCTCTCTCTGTCCGCAAAGTAGGGTGTTTGTGTGAGTGTGTGTGTGTGTGTGGGGGGGATCTCCATGAGCAATTTACTCTAAGGTGACTATATCTGGAGGTTTTTAGGGATAATTGAAGTTGTGCCATCCAGCAGTCAGCCTTGATTTTATCGCCCAAAAAACTGGATTTCTTGAGAATGCTTATAGCCTGATTCTTTTCCTTAAGTCAGGTTCCCTGTGGTATAGTTGTTGTGTGTCTGAACCCCTGCACTTACATCGGGTATGCTAGTCGGGTATGCTGGCCCTGGCCCTGGCCCTGGCCCTGGCCTTTCACCATGACACCAGTCAAGAGTTGTTTCCTGTCCCTGTGTTTCCCAGCACGAACATATGTGTGTCTACTCAGAAGTAGCTCCCATTGTGGTCAATGAGGCTTGTTCCTGAAATGTGTACTCCCGACGTTACTGAGATTCCAGTGAATTAAAATATCACATTTAAGAGCCTGAATGTCAAAGTTTCCAAGCTTTGGAGCTTCAGTGGATTGCAACAGGACAGGGGGAACACTGTGTTGTGATAATGATTGCTGTTAAGAAATTAATACGGGGAGGGGGGAGAGAAAAGAAGAGTGATTTCTGTGAAGACATAGGAGGAAACCTCCCAGTTATTGTATTGCAGGAGAAAGGGGAGGGAGAGCCTGGGGGTGGGTCTATTATTATTGAACAGCCCCTACTAGTCAGATGATGTTCACTCCAACCCCCACACCCCACCTGGAACTATGTTCTCTGAAGTGGCAGTGGGAATCCCTCTCCAATCCTTGCTCCTATGGGAAGATATTGGGACGTCCATGGAACAACCTGGACAGGGAGCTCAGGACCAGAATGCTTGAATGTAGGGATGTACGAAAGTGACTTACCTTTCGCGGATTATGTTGATGGTGGGGGGGGAGGCATTCCATCCCTCCCCCCGGATTCCTGGCCGGGGGGGAGGCGCTCCGTTCCTCCCCCCGGAATCCTCGAACGGCCGGCTGTGCTCCGCGGCAAAAAGAAGGAACGCAAATGGTGGCGGCCATAGCCGCCATTTGCGTACATGGTTTTTTTTTTTAAACCCACCCAACCATGATAGGCTACATAAAGATTTACATAGCCTATCATGTCTTTTTTCTTTTTTAAAAAAACCTAGCCCTGATAGGCTATGTAAATCTTTACGTAGCCTATAAGGTCTTTTTTTTTTTACACAAGCCTGGAAATGGTGGCGGCAGCAGCCGGTCAGAAGACTGGCCGCCGCCGCCACCGCCGAAGCCACCGCCACCCGGAAGATCCGCCCCAGGTGAGTCTCGTCCCGGGGGGGGATCTGCAGGGGGGCGGGGGGTGGCAGGCCATTCCGCCACAGAGTTCGGGGGGCCGAATGCACTGGCATTCAGCCTCACCGACATCCATGGCAGAATTCTCTGACATCCCTGTTTGAATGCCATCATGCCATTGCTCTATGGAACAGATGCGGAAGACCTCCTCCCAAAACCTCCCCTTGACTCTGCACTAGAATCAGAAAACAGGCAGATGGGGAGAGATGAAGTCTCACCAGCCCGCGGTGCTATGAGAAAGCTCTGTTTTACAGGGCAATTCTGCACCAGTTTGCTCAATGGTCAATCCCATTAAGCTCAATGGTATTTACTGCCACATCAGTGTCCTAAGAGTACAGCCATTATTCAGTGAATTATTCATGCTTAATTGATGTCACAGGCAATCAAACGAAACTAGTCCTTCCCCTTACCTTGGAAAGCTGAGAGGGCCACACCACGGCGTTGGGGTTTATGGTGAGCTTTATGTCAGGCGGCGCCTGTCCCTCTAGACTCCCCACTGTAACCCTGGCATGAGTCTGGTTGGGAAACTGCACCCAGTTCACGAGGTCAAAGTCAGCTGCCAGCTCTGCGTTCTCTTCCAAAGACAGTCGGTCCAGCGAAGCATTATAAAACTTGTCCAGGAAAACATGAAGCTAGAATGACAGAGGAAACACCCAGAAAGGAAGCAAAACCTAGGAAGGCTCATTTACTGAAAGCTATCCATGACCCAGAACATCTAGCCCAGGGCCCAATTTAAATGGAAACAGAATGAAAGGCACTTTCTGGTCATATCCTGATTTTGGTCCCTCAGGGCACATAAAGCAAGCACATAAGACACTACCTAAAAACCCGCTTTCCCGGGTCATGCTCCCCTGCTCGGGGAAGTTTAATGGGAGCACCGAATTGAGCACCCGTAGTTTCCCCCACACCTCTCTCCTCCCCTACACTATGGGGATATTGCGGATGCTGGAAGCAGTGCTACTGCGCCATTCTGGAGGGGACCAAAGGACTACAAGTTGTGACAGGGAAAGCAGCTTTTGTGCTACCATGAATGCCTGGAACGGCGCAGCTGCGATATTGTGAATAGGGAAAAGAGGGAGCAGGGAGGGGTTGCCCCACTCCTTGGCCAGATCACTGCCAGGTCACAGCTGGGGCACAGAAGCAGGCCTTTCCAGGATGTCTGGGGTAGGGAATGGGGTGCTCTGCAGCAGGATCGCATTAGCAATGCATTTAAGGAAGAAAGAGTCACTGAAAGGACTGTCCTAAAATGCGCCTTTTCCACAGGGAGGCAGCAGGGTTGCTGCAGATTGGCGTTCATTTATTTATTTATTTATTTATTTCATTTCTATACCGCCCAATAGCCGAAGCTCTCTGGGCGGTTCACAAAAACTAAAACCAAACAACACACAATAAAACAATTTAAAATATATAGATCATTAAAACCACAATATAACAATACAACCACAATAAAACCTAGCAGCAGTACAGGAGTTTAAAATACAGATTTAAAACAGCAAAGATAAAAATTTAGAAAGCTAAAATGCCTGGGAAAATAAAAAGGTCTTCACCTGGCGCCGAAAGGAGTACAATGTAGGCGCCAGGCGAACCTCACTAGGGAGCTCATTCCAGAGCCGGGGTGCCACAACAGAAAAAGCCCTCCTCCTAGTAGCCACCCGCCTCACTTCCTTTGGCAGGGGCTCACGGGGAAGGGCTGCTGATGATGACCTTAAGGTCCGGGCAGGCACATATGGGAGGAGGCGATCCTTCAGGTAACCTGGCCCCAAGCCGTTAAGGGCTTTGAATGTTAACACCAGCACTTTGAATCGGGCCTGGAAATGGACTGGCAGCCTGTGCAGCTGGAAAAGTACTGGCATAATATGAGCTCGCAGGCCAGTCCCTGTTAACAATCTTGCTGCCCTATTTTGGACCAGCTTAAGTTTCCGGACCGTTTTCAAAGGCAGCCCCATGTATAACGCATTGCAGTAATCCAGACGAGAAGTTATCAGAGCATGGATAACTGTAGCTAGGCTATCTCTGTCCAGATAAGGGCGTAGTTGGTATACCAGCCTAAGCTGATAAAAAGTGCTCCGTGCCACTGAGTTCACCTGTGCCTCAAGTGACATTTCTGGATCCAAGAGCACCCCCAAACTACGAACCTGATCCTTTAGGGGGAGTGCAACCCCCTCCAGAACAGGTTGAATATCACCTAGCCGGGCAGACGAACCACCCACTAACAGTACCTCTGTCTTGTCTGGATTGAGTTTCAGTTTATTAGCCCTCATCCAGTCCATTACCGTGCCCAGGCAGTGGTTCAGAACAGCCACTGCCTCACCTGGTTTTGATGAAAAAGAGAGGTAGAGCTGGGTGTCATCCGCATATTGATGGCACCTCAGCCCACACCTCCGGATAACCTCCCCCAGCGGTTTCATGTAGATGTTAAACAGCATGGGGGATAAAATAGAGCCCTGTGGAACCCCATGGCACAATTGCCATGGCACAGAGCAGTAATCCCCCAGCACCACCTTCTGGAATCGGCCATCCAAGTAGGAGCGGAACCACTGTAGTACAGTGCCTCCAACTCCCAACCCAGACAACCTATCCAGAAGGATACCATGGTCGATGGTATCGAAAGCCGCTGAGAGGTCCAGGAGAATCAACAGGGTCGCACTCCCCCTGTCCCTCTCCCGGCAGAGGTCATCCCACAGGGCGACCAAGGCAGTTTCCGTTCCAAAACCAGGCCTGAAGCCCGATTGAAATGGATCTAGATAATCCGTTTCATTCAAGAGTGCCTGGAGCTGTCCTACAACCACTCGCTCAAGCACCTTGCCCAGGAAGGGGATGTTGGCCACTGGCCTATAATTGTTAACATCCTCTGGGTCCAGGTTAGGCTTTTTCAGGAGTGAAAAAGTTCATCCGTCACAAAGCTCCATAGAGTCGCTCCACACTGCATCAGCTAAATGTTGCAACAAACTGTTTTGATCAGGGGGGAATAAACTCTCCCCAAAGAAGTAGCAAGCACTGATCTGAATGACATGAGGAGTCTTTCGACAGCTCAGCACAGGAAGAATAAAGCCATGGTAAAATCGTTGCCATCCAAATACATAAATCCAAACACAAAGATTGTGGATGCTGGAAGCAGCGCTACTGTGCCATTCTGGAGGGGACAGAAGGCCTACAGGCCATGGATGGGGAAAAGAGGGAAGGGGGGAGGGGTCGCCCCACTCCTTGGCCAGATCCTTGCCAGGGCACAGCCGGGGCACAGAAGCAGGCCTGCCTGGGGTGTCAGGGGGAGGGGATTGGGACTATGCAGCAGAATCGCATGAGACATGCGTTTAAGGAAGAAAGAGTCACTGAAAGGACTGTCCTAATATTAGGGATGTACGAAAGTCCCTTACCTTACCGAAGGGTGACATTCGCGGTGGGGGGGAGGTGCTCCATCCCTCCCCCCGAAATTCTCCCCAGCTGGCTCCGCTCCATGGATATTCCGCGGAGCCGCTGGCCGGGGCTGCCCACAGCCGGACATCTGGCCGCTGGGCAGCCTTCAGGGACGCAAATGGCGGCTGCCATAGCCGCCACCATTTGTGTACCTGTATTTTGCCATAATAGGCTACATAAATATTTACATAGCCTATCACAGCAAAAACAAACAAACAAACAGTGAATGCAAATGGCAGTGGCTACAGCGGCCGCCATTTGCGTTCCCTTAGTTTTGCCGTGATAGGTTACATAAATATTTACGTAGCCTATTACGACAAAAAAAAAAGAAAAAAGGGGGAACACAAATGGTGGCTGCCATAGCCACCGCCATTTGTGTTCCCTTAGTTTTGCCATGATAGGCTACATAAATACTTAAGTAGCCTATCACGGCTTCCACAGAAACGTAAATGGCGTCCCTGTGTTAGCAGTGATAGGCTACGTAAGTATTCACGTAGCCTATCATGGCTATATGGAAGAAGCGGCCGCCATTCGCAAGTTCGCACAGACAGCAGTAGGTAGGTGCTCCATTCCAGGCTCATTTCAAGGGTGGGGAGGCAGGGGGGCTTCGTTCCATCACGGATTTGGGGGGGGCGAATGCACCGGCATTCGGCCTCACTGAGATCCATGGCAGAATTCTCTGACATCTCTACCTAAAATGTGCCTTTTCCACAGGGAGGCAGCAGGGTTGCTGCAGATTGGCGTTCATCCATCACGAAGGACCCAAGTGTCGCACCACACTGAATCAGCTAAATGTTGCAACAAACCATTTTGATCAGGGGGCAATAAACTCTCCCAAAGAAGTAGCAAGCACTGATCCAAACTACACAAGGAGGCTGTGTAAGGCTCAGTACAGGAAGAATAAAGGGATGGTAAAATCGTTGCAATCCAAAATAAATAAATCCAAACACAAAGACATGTACCAGAACAGTTCTGTTCTCTTGGTGTTCTAGCAAGGAGAGATAAAATTAGCCAAAATACATTGCTTCATCATAATAGGCATTTGTGTGTTAAGGGCGGGCAATTGTGCAGCGACCCAGACATCCAGACTGAGGCCCCAGTTTTTTCTAGGCAGAGACTTGGGCCTCTCAACAACAGAGCAATAATATAACACAGTTCTGGCTTCTGTCCCAAGGGTTATCTGAGCCAGCAGATAGAACAGGATAGGCAGAGACAGAGAGAGCTCCCCTGTCTGAGAGGACTCCTGTGAAGTTGGGCCCTCCCTGAAGTGGGGGCGTGGCGATCCTGTGGAATAGGACACAGCAGAGACAGATTTGGGAATGAGCCAAGTCCAACTACAACTAAGAAGGATGGATCTCTCTCAGGGCACAAAGGATCAACCACTGCATGGGGGATTGTTCTGATGTCACCGTAGTGCGCAAAATTATAGACCTCCACCAGGAGCCCACAAACCAGATTTCCCTCAGAATTGGGCAAAATTTGACCTCACTCCTGTATTTGAGTCTGGATCCAGGATAATGATTTCAGAGTTCAACCATGGGCTGCTATATGCTGTGGACGTGCAGTGAAAATAAAGAGGAATACCTGCCATGGTTGCAGCATTTGAAGTTGCAGCCTGTCTCCTCCACGAACCCTCAACATCCGCTTCGATCTCGAGGAATATGCAGCATCTAAGGCATGGGCCACAGCTTGCACACTGTTGTATGTACTGTAGCCATCTTGAGTCAGGGCTCTCTCAGTCTCCTCCTGGGGCAGCGTCTCCAGTTTCTCTATCTCTATGCATTTTGTCCAGGCTTTTACGGACAAGGCATGCTTGGAATAGAAACAATGAAATGCTTTACCAAAAAACTCTCCAAGAGAAGAGGAAAATGGTTGATGGTAGTCATATTTTAATTTTCTTTTGGTCTTTATTGCAAAGGCGAATGAGCCGTGGAAGTTCTTGAACAAATGAGAGTCATAAGTAAGGTGCATGTTAATGTCCTGACAAGTTGTTGTGATCCAGACCTTTGTCCCAATGTCATGTGGTACAATCAGTGGAACAGGTGAATTGAATGAGTCAGTATAGTAAAGAAATACAGTGACTTTTGTACTCCAGACAGAGAATACTTCCTGATGGAACATTTCCGGTGGGGGCCTTGGTGGTACTCTTCTTGAGAAGGCAATGCAAATCCCACTGCTGAGTAACAGGGGTGTCAAAGCACTCAAGAACCTCTCTCCATTGTCACTGTCTGGAGCAAAGAGACTGATCCAGGTCCATCCAAAATACAGGAGCAGTTGGACAACCCCCTCGTACTGGGCTTCTTCCTTTGGGGCCATCCGGTAGATAAACGGGAACTGAGTTCTGGCCTTCAGAACATGAGCAGCAAAGCCATAACTGATCTAGTGAGGAAAGGAGGAGACCGGTGCTTTGTTTTGTTTTCAGTGTAAAATCCAGATACTTATTAGCCTGAAATTGTGAAGGAGAGGTACCAGAACATCTCAAGGTCCATTTGCAATGTAGCTACCCTTTGGCTGATTTGCCAGAGTTTTAAGTGGGTGAGCCTCCCAGAGATCTTCGGCTATAGGGAGGTATGGAAATGAAATAAATAAAATAAGGACGTTGCAACCCCTGTGGGATCCTTGTAACGGCCTGGATCCGACTGGGCCCTGACCTATTTGAAGACCCATGCTTCGGTAAAGGGCAGGTTCAGGTAGCGTTGTTATTTATTTATTTATTTGTTTGTTTACCTCAAAGTGTTGTTTCCAAAGACTGTTGTGTTTTGCTGTGCGTTGTTCCTTTCCCCTTTCCCTTTGGCAATAAACTATCACCTCTCTCCACAGAACGCATATGCTCCATTCCAGTTAAGATTCCAGAGCTTTCCTCTCAGTTGTTGCTACAGTTTAAAATTTCAGGTTTGGAGACAGGATGTGTTGGCTTGAACCCCTTATTCCCTGAGCCTCAAGGGTGTCCTGCAGGGCCTGAGAGTCCCCTGGCTCAGGCTAAAGTGGACATAAGGGATGGGGGCAACCTCTTTAGCTAGGCTAGTGTTCAGCATGACAAACCTCTCATTCCCCCCTTCACTGCTGGGTTGTAGAACAACTTCCACCCTCCCTTCCCACTAGTGCTTTAGGGAGACCCACTCTGTCACCACCAGCAGAGACCAGGATGGTCCCAGCTCTTCTTCCTGGAGGTTGTTTGTTGACCTACTTCCTCCTGACATACCTGTGGGATCTTGTAGACAGCCGACATGGTTGAAATCTGGGTGGAGGTGTCAGATTCAGCCCCTTCCAGAATGGCCAGCAGGTTATTCTGTCCTCCGCAGCTGTAGTTTGGAACGTTGATTGCTCCACCAGCAAGCAGGTCTAGCATGGCATCCGAGGTCATTCTCCCATGGAAATGGGTCTCATAGATATTGTAGCCCAGGGTGATATTCGGCAGGAGCCCGGGATTCTGATTGATCTCATGAATGGCAAACAGGAAGGACAGGATGTGCCAGTATCTGAAACCTCCTACACTGCAGGTGATGATGATGTTCAATAAAAATACAGTGTCATGTTCTTTGCATTATACATCTAAGGGCCTCAGAAGACCTGATCCTCTGTTTAGCTTAGAAAAGTGCAGGTAAGACATGATAGAGGTGTATAAAATTATACATGGAGAGGAAATGCTAGAACCTCTTCACACAGCACAGAGTGAAACTATGGCATTTGCTGGCATGACAAAGTTGTTGTGAGTTGTCATGACAGCAGTCAGCTTGGATTTAAAGCAGGGATTAGTCAAATCCATGGAGGATAAGGCTGCCCTTGGCTACGAATAGGGATGATGGAGAATTCCACCATGGACCCCAGTGAGGCCAGATTCCAAAGAATCTGTCCTTCAGGTCTGTGGCAGAATGGCACCACTCACCTCCACCTCCTTCTGGAACTGCCCGCAGTCAGATCCTGCCCTCGTTGATCCCACAGAGCCTACCACTGGCTCCATATCACTGGCAATACGGCCGGCCCCCATTGCTGTCCTGGATCGCTTGCTGAGTGAGGGCTGACTCCAGACGCAAGTGGCTGCTATTAGCTTAACCGGAGGGCTTTACAGCCGCAAATGGGGTAGCGGACACCATTTGCATCCGGAGTCAGCCCTCATTCAGCCAGCGATACGGCATGGCAATGGCAGCCAGCCGTATCGCCAGCAATACGCAGCTGGCGGCTGGCTCCATGGAATCAGCATGGAGCAGAGCCGGCAGAAGAGGATTCGGGTGGGAAGGACGGATCACTGCCCGCCACCTCGAGGAGATTCCTTGCCAGGACGAAAGGTAGGGAATCTGCCCATTCCTAGCTACGACTCCTTGTGGCTATAAGTTACCTCTGTGTCAGAGGCAGGGTGCCTCTAAAAACCAGTTGCTGGGGAACATGAGTGGGAGGGTGGTGGGCACTCAGGCCATTCGTCTCTCAGAAGAGCTGATCCCCACTCATGAATGTTGGGGACATACTACAAAGGTTGTTGCTGGGAGGTGGCAGCATGGTGTTAAAGGAGAGAGCTGTGGGCCATGTGGCCCAGCTTTCGCTCCCTAAGCTAGCCTTTTGCTTTCAGTTGTGATGGAGGATGCTCTCTCTCATTCCCAATGTAAAAGGAAAATTCAACTGCCAGTCCAGTTGGCTTTGGTGCATAGCAGTCTCTTCTGGAGAAGAGAAATCCAAGAGTGAAATCAAACAAGGAAGTGTTGTAATTATGAGGGACTGCAATTAACCCTCATATTGACTGGATAAATTGAGGTCATGAGCCCACTGACATCACTGAAGGTTTTGAAGCAGGTGGTAAGGAGGCTGTTATTCTTGTAGGCCTTCCCTTTTTAGTACTCTGGTTCCTTTAGCTGACTTTTGTATCCTGATTTTAAGCAGTGTTGTTTTAAGCTGTTTTATTGTTGTGTTTTTTAAAAATTGTTTTTAGTTCAAAGTTCTTTTTAATTATATGTTGTTTGCATATGTTTGTATGATTTTATGTCAATGGTTTTTAAACTTTGTATAGTGTCTTGGGCAGTTTTTACTTTTGTAAACTGCCCAAGGTACTTCGGCTATGGGGCGGTATAGAAATGTAATGAATAAATAAATAATAAATAGATAAATTTATTTTAGTTCCAGTCATGACAAAGCGATTAAATTTCTTGATCCCCTAAATGACTGCATTCTAGAACAGAAGGTCATGGAAAGCAACAGAAGGGAGGTGACCCTAGATGGAATCCTAACTGGTGTCACCCAGGACCTCGTACAAGATATAAATGTTGTTGAATTAATTGGCAACAGTGACCACAGTGCTATTAGATTTAATATATATTTAAGTGGGAAATTGCCAAGGAAGTCCAACACAACCACATCATTGGACTTCTCTAAAATGACAGAAGTGGTAAAAAGGAAGTTGAAAGGGGAGGACAAGAGGATTAAAACCCTTAAAAATGTTTGGAAATTACTCAAAACCACAATAACAGAAGCTGAGTTAGAATGTCTTTTGTTGTTGTTCAGTCATTCAGTCATGTCCGACTCTTCGTGACCCCATGGACCATAGCAAGCCAGGCCTTCCTGTCCTGTGCACTCTCCCGGAGCGTGCTCAAGTTCATATTCATTGCTATCTAGGCATCTCATCCTCTGCCGTCCCCTTCTCCTTTTGCCTTCAGTCTTTCCCAGCATCAGGGTCTTTTCCAGAGAGTTTTCTCTTCGCATTAGGTGGCCCAAATATTTGAACTTCAGCTTCAGTATCTGTCCTTCCAAGGAGCACTCAGGGTTGATTTCCTTTAGGATGGACTGATTTGACCTCCTTGCAGTCCAGGGGACTCGAAAGAGTCTTCTCCAGCACCACAGTTCGAAAGCATCAGTTCTTCGGCGCTCAGCCTTCCTTATAGTCCAGCTCTCACAGCCATACATTACTACTGGGAAAACCATAGCTTTGATTAGACGGACCTTTGTTGGCAAGGTGATGTCTCTGCTTCTTACTGTGCTGTCTAGGTGTGCCATAGCTTTCCTCCCAAGGAGCAAGCGTCTTTTAATTTCATGGCTACAGTCACCGTCTGCGGTGATCTTGGAGCCCAAGAAACTAAAATCTGTCACTGCTTCCATCTCTTCCCCTTCTATATGCCAGGAAGTGATAGGGCCAGATGCCATGATCTTCGTTTTGTTAATGTTGAGTTTCAAACCAGCTTTTGCACTCTCCTCTTTCACCCTCAACAAGAGGCTCTTTGGATCCTCTTCGCTTTCTGCCATTAGGGTGGTATCGTCTGCATATCGGAGGTTGTTGATAATTCTCCCAGCAATCTTAATTCCGACCTGTGATTCATCCAACCCGGCGTTTCTCATGATGTACTCTGCATATAAGTTAAATAAGCAGGGTGACAATATGCAGCCTTGTCGTACTCCTTTCCCAATTTTGAACCAATCGGTTGTTCCATCTCTGGTTCTGACTGTTGCTTCTTGACCCTCGTACAGGTTTCTCAGGAGACAGGTAAGGTGGTCTGGTACTCCCATCACTTTAAGAATTTGCCACAGTTTGTTGTGATCCACACAATCAAAGGCTTTAGCGTAGACAATGAAGCAGAAATAGACGTTTTTCTGGAATTCTCTTGATTTCTCCATGATGCAGCGAATGTTGGCGATTTGATCTCTAGTTCCTCTGCCTCTTCGAAACCCAGCTTGAACTTCCGGTAGTTCTCGGTTCGCATACTGCTGAAGCCTAGCTTGTAGGATTTTGAGCATCACCTTGCTGGCATGTGAAATGAGCGCAATTGTGCGGTAGTTTGAACCCTCCTTGGCGTTGCCCTTCTTTGGAATTGGAATGTAAACTGACCTTTTCCAGTCTTGCGGCCATTGTTGAGTGTTCCAAATTTGTTGGCATATTGAATGCAGCACTTTCACAGCATCATCTTTTAGGATTTTAAATAGCTCAGCTGGAATACTGTCATCTCCGCTAGCTTTGTTGTTACTAATGCTTCCTAAGGCCCACTTGACTTCACTCTTGAGGATGTCCGGCTCAAGTTCAGTGACCGCACTATCATGGCTATCAAGGACATTACTATCATGGCTATCAAGGACATTAAGACATTAAGATCTTTCCTCTCTTAATGTCTACCACATCATATATTAGGAAAGGTAGTAGGAAGTCCAAGAGGTCCACAAAGATGATCATGGGACTGGAAACAAAGCTTCTGAGGAGAGACTGAAAGAACTGGGCATATTTAGCTTTGAGAAGAGAAGACTGAGGGGAGACAGGATAGCACTCTTCAAGTAGCTGAAAGGTTGTCACAAAGAGGAAGGCCAGGATCTCTTCTCAATCATCCCAGAGTGCAGGACATGGAAGAATGGGCTCATGTGACAGGAAGCCAGAAAAACTTCCTGACTGTTAGAGCAATACGACAATGGAACCAATGACCTAGGCAGGTGAGATGCTCTCCCACACTGGAGGCATTCCAGGAGAAGTTGGAAAGCTATCTGTCAGACATGCTTTGACTTAGATTCCTGCATTGAGTAGGGGGTTGGACTCACTGGTTTTATAGGCCCTTCCAACCCTACTATTCTATAGTTCTATAGAAATTCTGTTCTCTTTCTGTTCTAGAGAGGAGAGATAAGCTTCAGCAGAAATATGTTGTGTCATCATTACAGGTGTGTGTGTGTGTGTGTGTGTGTGTGCATGTGTGCGTGGGGGTGGGTGTGTTGTGGGTGGGGAGGGTTGTAGCTTCCCAGATATCCAAACTGAAGTTCCAGGATTTACTAGGAGGAGACTTGCGCCAGAACTCAATAAATGAGAAATAATATAATACAGCTCTGGCTTCTGTCCCAAGGTTAACCTCAGCCAGGAGATAGAACAGGACACGTAGAGACAGAGAGAGCTCTCATGTCTTAGAAGACTCCTGTGAAGATGGGCCCTCCCTCAAGTGGTGGTGGGGCGATCCTGTGGAATGGGACTCAGCAGAGACAGAGAGCTTTGGCTGTTGGCCAGTATAGCAATTAAATAAATAAATAAATTTGGGGATGAGTAGTGAGGACTATATTTGAGTCTGGATCTAGGATAATGATTTCAGACTTGGATAACGGATGGCTATTTGCTGTGGATGTGCAGGGAAAATAAAGAGGAATACCTGCCATGGTTGTAACATTTGAAGTTGCAGCCTGTCTCCTCCACCCACCCTCAACATCCACTTCAATCTCAAGGATTATGCAGCATCTAAGGCATGGGCCACAGCTTGCATATTTACTGTAGCCATCTTGAGACAGGGCTCTCTCAGTCTTCTCCTGGGTCTCCAGTTTCTCTCTCCATGCATTTTGTCCAGGTTTTTACAGACAAGGCAGCATGCTTCTAATAGAAACAATGAAATGCTTTACCAAAAAACTCTCCAAGAGAAGAGGAAAATGGTTGATGGTAGTCATATTTTAATCTTGTTTTGGTCTTCATTGTAAAGGAGAACGAGCCATGGAAGTTCTTGAACAAATGAGAGTCTTAAGTAAGGTGCTTGTTAACATCCTGAGAAGCTTTTGTGATCCAGACCTTTGTCCCAATGTCATGGTACAATCACTGGAACAGGTGTGTTGAATGAGTCACAATAGTAAAGACATACAGTGACTTGTGTACTCCAGACAGAGGATACATTCTGCTGAAATATTTGCTGTAGTAGATGCCTTTGTCGTACTCTTCTGGAGAATGCAACGCAAATCCCATGGCTGAGCAACAGGGGTGTCAAAGCACTGATGATCGTCTCTCCATTGTCATTGTCTGGTGCAAAGAGATCCATGTCCATCTAAAATACAGGAGCAGTTGGACAACCCCCATGTATTGAGTTTTTTCCTTTGGGGCCATCCGTTAGATAAAAGGGAACTGAGTTTTGGCATTCAGGACATGAGCAGCAAAGCCATAAGTGATCTAGACTGGTGAGGAAAGGAGGAGACCGGTGTTTTGTTTTGCTTTCAGCGTAAAGTTCAGATACTTATCAGCCTGACATTTTCAATATCCAGCCAAGGGCTGGTCATTACGATGGGTTAGTTATGTATGTAGTGGACAGGAGAGGTGCCAAAAGATCTCAAGGACCATTTGCAGTGTACCTTCACTTTGGCTGAGTTGCTCAAAGAGGTACGTTTTAAATTTGTGAGCCTCCCAGAGAGCTTCAGTTATTGGGAGGTACTGAAGTGAAATAAATAAATAAATAAATAAATAAATAAATAAAATAAGTAGGTTGCTCAGAGAGGTACACTGCAACTGCTGTGGGGTCCTTACCTTAGACACTTTCCAAAAGAAAGCATCCCAAAGGCTGTGTCCTTTCCCCCATTGGAGCCAAAGGTAGCCTTTCCCCTAATCAAAAGAGTGCTCCTGCTAATTGTATGAGATGTGTGTTAATCTTTCTCCCTGTAATGCCCAGGATCAGACTGGGCCATGTCAAATTTGAAGGCCTACGTCTAGTTAAAGCGCAGGCTCAGGTAGCTTTGTTATTTTATTTTTACCTTGAAGTGACATCTCCAAAGAGACTGTTCTGTTCTGCTGTGTGTTGTACCTTTCCCCTTTCCATTTGGCAAATAAAGTACCACCTCTCTCCATAGAATGTGTGTGTTTTGTTCCAGTAAAGCGTTGGTTCTAAGTACAGAGCGTCCCTCTTGGTTGTTGCTACTGTTGAAACTTTCAGTCCTGGAGACAGGTGTGGTGGTTTGAACCCCTTCTTCCCTGATTGTCTAGGGTGTCCTGCAGGGTCTGACAGTCCCCTGGATCAGGCTGAGTTGGACATTAGGAATGGGTAAAGCCTCTTTAGCTAGGCTGGGCCTGAGAGTCCCCAGGTCATTCTACCATGGAAAAGGGTCTTACAGATGTTGTAGCCCAGGGTGATGTTGGGCAAGATGATGATGATGATGATGATGTTCAATGAAAATACAGTGTCGTGTTCTTTGCATTATACATCTAAGGGCCTCAGAAGACCTGATCCCCTGTTTAGCTTAGAAAAGTGCAAGTATCACAACATAGAGGGGCATAAAATTAAACATGGAGTGGAGATGCTAGAACCTGGGGTCATCCCATGAAGCTGATGGGTGGGAGACTCAGGACAGGCAAAAGGAAGTTGCTCTTCACACAGCACAGACTTAAACTATGAATGTTGGGGAATTATTTACTACAAAGGTTGATGCTGGGAGGTGGCAGCACGGGGTTAGAGGAGAGAGAGCTGTGGGATAGGTGACACAGGTTTCGCTCCTGAAGCTAGCCTTTTGTCTTCGGTTGTGGTGGAGGATGCTCTCCCATTGTCAATGTAAAAGGAAAATTCAACTACCGGTTGAATTGGCTTTTGTACATAGCAGTCTCTTCCACAGAAGTAGTGCGGATGAAAATACCGGGCCCACAACTAATTTCGTAATAGGAACATGCTATCGATTCATCCCCAAGACCAGAATGCTCAGGGTGATCTTGAAATGGAAAATGAAATCAAAGAGTGAAATCGAAGAAGGAAGTGTTGTAATAATGGGTGACTTCATTTAACACTCATGTTGACTGGATAAATCAAGGTCATGTGCCCTGTGCCCATTGACCTCGTTGAAGGTTTGATGCAGGCATTAAGGACCCTATTATTCCAACAGGCCTTCCCTTTTTAGGACCCTTGTTACTTTTCCTGACTTTTGTCTCCCTTATCTAAGCAGTGTTGTTTGTAGCTGTGTTTTATTACAGGATTTTTTAAAAAAATGTTTTTACGTCAAAGATATTTTTAGTTTTTGTTGTTTGTATATATTCTCCATATATTTTATGTAAATGGAGTTTAAACTTTGTATATTGTATTTATGCTTTAACTTTTGTAAAGTGCTCAAGGAGCTTTACCTATGGGGTGGTATAAAAATGTAATAATAAATAAATAAATAAATAGGTGCATGTTCCAATAATGAGAAAGAGGTTAAATTTCGTGATGCCTGAAACAACTGTGCTCTAGAACAGTTGGTTATGGAATTGACAAGAAGGGAGGTGACTCTAGATGGAATCCTAACTGGTGTCGCCCAGGACCTTGTACAACACATAAACGTTCCTGATTCAACTGGCAACAGTGACCACAGTGCTATCAGATTTAACATATATTTAAGGGGGAAATTGCCAAGGAAGTCCAACACAGTCACATCACTTGACTTCTCTCAAATGATGGAACTGGTAAGAAGGAAGTTGAAAGGGGAAGACAAGAGGGTGAAATCCCTTCAAAATGCTTGGAAGTTACAGAAAAACACCATCACAGAAGCTCAGTTAGAATGTATAATACAGGAAATGTAGCACGAAGTCCAAGAGGTCACAAATATGGCTAATGACCAATGTCAAGGAAGCTGTTAGAGAAAAGAAGTCTTCTTTCAGAAAATGGAAGTCTTGCCCAACTGAGGAAAACAAGAGGGAGCACAAACTTGCAGAAAGGTGATGCCAGGAGACAATAAGAGACAAAAAAAAGCATTTCAAAGAGCATGCCGCTAATACTATCAAGGCCAACAATTATGATGCTTTACACTTCTCAGAAGCAGAAAAACAGCTAGGGAAGCAGTTGGACTGTTGGATGACAATGGAGGTCATTAAAGGAGCATTAAAGGAGGACCAGAAGATTGCAGAGAATCTGAATGAATTCTTCTCAGTGGCCTTCACTGCAGACGATACAGCAAAGATGCCTGTGCCTAGGGATGGCGGGGAATTCCTCCATCGACTCCAGTGAGTCTGTGGCAGAATGGAACAGTCCCCCCTGCCACACTGCGAAACCTCCCCGGGACGGAACCTACCTTTTGTCAGCTGGCCATGGGTGTGAATGGCGGCCCCGGTCTGCAGCTGCCATTTCCCTTGTTCCGTTAGCCGAGATAGCCTACATAAGTATTTACATAGCCTATCACAGCAAAGAGCAGTGACACAAATAGCATCCACTACGCCATTTGCATCCCTGCTCTTTTTGTGATAGGCTACGTAAATATATATGTTGCCTATCATGGCAACGCAGGGATGCAAATGGCGGCCATGGAGCAGAGCCAGCCAGGGGGCATTCCGGGGGGAGGGACGGATCACCTCCCCACCACTGCGGATCCTGGAAACGAAGCCAGGTAAGTGATCCGCCCACCCCTACCTGTGCCTCAACTGATGTTTTCAGAGAGTGAGTATGAGAAACTGAGGCAAATAGTGGTGACAAAAGATGAAGTTAATAAATCACCAGGCCCAGTTGGTATCCATCCTACAGTTCTCAAAGAACTTAAAGATGACATAGTTGATTTTCTAACCAGAATATGCATCATGTCTCTAAGATCAGCCTCTATACCAGAGGACCAGAAGATTATGGGGTGGGGGAGCAAAAACTTCTTACAAGTTGGATATTCATTTAACACTAAAAAGACATGAGGAGATGCCCCATCCCATGAGTGGGAAGTCCACACTCTTGAAATAACAGTAGATACAGTAGGTAGATTAGGAAAGTCCAAAAGTTGGCCAGCATGGTTAATGAGAAGTGTTACGTATGGGAGCTATGAGAGAAAGAGAGCTTCCTTCAGAAAATGCAAATCTTCCCACGTGGGGAAAACAACAGGGAGCACAAGCATGTACAAAGGTGATTCAAGGAGGCAATAAGAGATGCAAAAAAGCATTGTGAAGAGCACATTGCTAACAACATCAAGGCCAACAATACAGAATTCTTTAAATATATCAGAAGCAGAAAACCAGCTAGGGAGGCAGTGGGACCACTGGATAATAAAGGAGTTCAAGAAGTACTGGAGGAAGACAAGGAGATGGCAGAGAAGCTGAATGAATTGTAGTATGCATGTAGAAGGAGAAACCCTACTGAAAAAGAATCAATGTGGCTTACGCAAAGGTTAGTCCTGCCCCTCTATCGTTTTAGAGTTCTTTGAGAGTGTCAATAACCAAGTGGACAGGGGTGATGTGGTAGACGTGGTTGACTTGGACTTCCAAAAGGCTTTTGACAAAGTCCCACACCAAAGACTCCTAAGCAAACTTAGCAGCCATGGAATCAGAGGAGATCCATCACTAATGGATCAGGAACACCTGAAACAACAGAATGCAGCCTGTGTCTAATCACAAAGTTGAAAAGCAAAGAGTTGTTTCTTCTTTTGCTTGAAACTATGACAGGGAAGCTTATTTATCCAGTCATATGTCATCATAATACAAGCTGGGTTTCGAAGAGGCAGAGGAACAATGGTTCCAATCAAATCGCCAACATTCGCTGCATCATGGAGAAAGCAAGAGAATTCCAGAAAAACGTCTATTTCTGCTTCATTGACTACGCTAAAGCCTTTGATTGTGTGGATCACAACAAACTGTGGCAAATTCTGAAAGTGATGGGAGTACCAGACCACCTTACCTGTCTCCTGAGAAACCTGTACGAGGGTCAAGAAGCAACAGTCAGAACCAGACATGGAACAACCGATTGGTTCAAAATTGGGAAAGGAGTACGACAAGGCTGCATATTGTCACCCTGCTTATTTAACTTATATGCAGAGTACATCATGAGAAACGCCGGGTTGGATGAATCAGAGGTCGGAATTAAGATTGCTGGGAGAATTATCAACAACCTCCGATATGCAGACGATACCACCCTAATGGCAGAAAGCGAAGAGGATCCAAAGAGCCTCTTGTTGAGGGTGAAAGAGGAGAGTGCAAAAGCTGGTTTGAAACTCAACATTCAAAAAACGAAGATCATGGCATCTGGCCCCATCACTTCCTGGCATATAGAAGGGGAAGAAATGGAAGCAGTGACAGATTTTACTTTCTTGGGCTCCAAGATCACCACAGACGGTGACTGTAGCCATGAAAATAAAAGAGGCTTGCTACTGGGGAGGAAAGCCATGGCAAACCTAGACAGCATAGTAAGAAGCAGAGACATCATCTTGCCGACAAAGGTCCGTCTAATCAAAGCTATGGTTTTCCCAGTAGTAATGTATGGTTGTGAGAGCTGGACTATAAGGAAGGCTGAGCGCCGAAGAATTGATGCTTTCGAACTGTGGTGCTGGAGAAGACTCTTTCGAGTCCCCTGGACTGCAAGCAGGTCAAATCAGTCCATCCTAAAGGAAATCAACCCTGACTGCTCATTGGAAGGACAAATAATGAAGCTGAAGCTCCAATATTTTGGCCACCTAATGCGAAGAGAAAACTCCCTGGAAAAGACCCTGATGCTGGGAAAGACTGAAGGCAAAAGGAGAAGGGGACGGCAGAGGATGAGATGGCTAGACAGCATCACGGATGCAATGAATATGAACTTGAGCACGCTCCAGGAGAGAGCGGAGGACAGGAAGGCCTGGCGTGCTATGGTCCATGGGGTCACGAAGAGTCGAACACGACTGAACGACTGAACAACAACATGTCATCATATGAAATAAATGGTGCCTTGATATTCCTAATACTCCAAATCCACTTTCATAAAGCACAACAGGGGAAAGTAAGGAGAGCAAATTACTTGGGATGACCAGTGGTACCAGGATGTATGGGTGGTCTCCAGGAAATGGGAGCAATCAGAATGCAGGTAGGGAAACATGACATCTTATGAAGACATCTTTACTTACTGATGAATGGTGGTTTGCAAAAGACGTATGGCTCTTGGTCACGTACATATTGTGCAGAAACGACTCCGCTCAAAAGCTGATCTCCGGGCCGGTAATAATTTATCGGTACATCTTGATCTCTGATCAGGTTCAAGGGGCACTTTGCCTTCTGCCTCCCGCAGGCTGCACAGGGCAGCCACAGCAGCAGGAGCAGTGATATCATTGCGGGTCAGACGACTTGCTGTATCTCCCTTCTGGCTGCTCCTCTGAGCTCGAGGGCCAGGTAACCAGAAGGTGGGAAAGAAAGAAATTAACCCCCTGCCCAGCAAGACTGAAGCTGCAGGATCTTTACAAATAGAGATGGGGTCCAGCTCTGACTAAGGACCCTAAGGGGACTTCCATTGAACCTCTCACAGGCAGAGTTGCCTTAGCAGCCTGCCCCAAAGCCCAAGCTCTCAGTGGGACCAGAAATATATTGGCACCAAATGTTGCAGGCAAGAAGTTACCCCATGTTTTCTCTCTTCTGATGTTTATCATAATGGTCTCCAAGGCAATCTCCAGAAAAACCTCTGGAGCTTTGGCAAGAATACAAATAAATCACTATGATTTGGAAACTTCTCAGGGGAGGAGTATTGCCTGTGCCACTCTCTCTGTAGGGCTTTTCGTGCAGGAAGAGAGCAAGAGAAAAACATGTTTGTGAGATCTGACTGATAGCTCCAGTACCTGACAGAGGTCAAGCAGGGAGAAAAGTGAGCATGGTCTGACTTGAACTTGACAAAGTCAGGCCAACACTGACATTGTCGTAAGGATGCAGTCATAAGAACCAGGATCAAGACAACACTTTTGGATGTATCTGTACATGAATGGGCACAAACAGCACCATTGTTGCTGCTGACCATTATGAGCACATGAAATGTTTCCTTTTACTGGGGGAAGGGATCCTGCCTTTGGGGGCCCAGAGGGCTGTGGAGGACAAGAACTCTGCCCATCGGCAGTGCCCTAGCTGTTCCAGGGCATGAGCAGACTGTAAACTCTGATGGCCAGACAAAAATCCAAAGGGCCCTAGGAAAAAATGAACCCACAAGACACTTCTGGAGGGGGATACAATGGATGAGTGTTTCTAGGCTGTATTGATCTGGAGTCCTGATCCTGTCAGTTCCAGTCATCAGAGTCTTTTGGCTATCAAGCTGAAACAAGCCACTGGGCCAAAGATGACAGTTCATGGATAGAAAATGGATGCAGAAGATGTATCTACATAAAAGGTCCACACCTCCCTTCAGGTGACAAAGCCATTTCCACCCCTGGATGTCTGTCTGGGTCCCCAAGTGAGATGAAGGCCCTTCTTCAGGACCACAAGTTCCTCTCGGCCGGTAGCTTGCCTCTTCCTCCTTAGAGCACGACCAAAAGAGCCAGCAAGCCGGATTTTACAAGCTTCTCTGTGAGATGCCTGCTTCTACCCATGAGCAACGCCTCTCCCCTCCGCTCTCACACCACCAGGCTGACACACACACAAGAGTAGGGGGGCTTCTCCATTTCCCAACAGGTGCTCAAGACATTGAGCCTGGGAATCTCATTGACCTTGGGGTGAGGGGTCACCCAACCCTACTGTGACACTCAGGATGACTCACCCTGACCTCTTCCTTGAGGTTGACATAACTGAGCTGGCATATACAACTTCAAGGCAGCCTGTGAAATGCCAGCCAGGGTTCAAGACCTGCTTTGTTAATCATAAACGACTGGTTCAGTTAAACTACACTGGGCTCTAGGCATGTTGGGAACTCTGTGGAGTCCACATCTTCTGCTCACTAACCAGCTCACTACATAGGCCAGTGCTAGAAGCCTTCGATGTACTTATTGATTTCATTTCTATGCCACCCGATAGCTGAAGCTCTCTGGGCGGTTCACAAAAATTAAAACCACGAAGCGCAGCATGAAACAATATAAAATAGGAAAGCTTGAAACCACAATGGAACAGTACAAACAGAATGAAACCTTTCAGCAATGCAGAGATGTTAAAATACAGATTTAAAACACCAAAGTTAAATGACTATGAAGCTAAAAGCCTAAATACTGGGAGAATAAAAAGGTCTTCACCTGGCGCCAGGAGGAGTACAACGTCGGTGCCAGGCGAGTCTCTCTAGGGAGTTCATTCCACAGCAGGGGTGTCACAGCAGAAAAGACTGTGATCCTGGTAGCCACCCACCTCACTTCCTTTTGCAGGGGCTCATGGAGAAGTACCATGGAAGATGATCTTAGGGTCCAGGCAGGCTCATATGGAAGGAGGCGATACTTCAGATTACCCGGCCACAAGCTGTTAAGGGCTTTGAATGTTAATACGAGCACTTTGAATCAGGCCCAGAAATGGAGTGGTAGCCAGTGCAGCTGGAAAAGTACCGGCGGCATAATGTGATCTCATTGGCCAGTCCCTGTTAACAATCTTGCTGCTCTCTTTTGGACTAGCTGAAGTTTCCAGACCCACATATAATGCACTGCAGTAATCCAGGTGGGAGGTTATCAGGGCATGGATAACTGTGGCGACGCTATCTCTGTGCAGATAAAGGCATAGTTGCTATACCAGCCTAAGCTGATCAAAAGTGCCCCATGCCACTGAGTTCATCTGTGCCTCAAGTGACAGTTCTGGTTCCAAGAGCACCCCCAAACTACGAACCTGACCCTTTAGGGGGAGTGCAACCCCCTCCATAATAGGCTGAACATCACCTCAATGGGCTGATGAACCACGCACTAACAGTACCTCTGTCTTGACTGAATGAGTCTCGGTTTATTGGCCCTCATCCAGTCCATTCCCATGCCCAGGCACTGATTCAGAACAGCCGCTGCCTCATCTGGGTTTGATGAGAAAGAGAGGTAGAGCTGGGTGTCATCTGCATATTGATGGCAGCTCAGCCCACACCTCTGGATAACCTTCCCCCAGTAGTTTCATGTAGAAGTTGAACAGCATGAGGGACAAAATAGAGCCCCGTGGAACTCCATGGCATAGTTGCCAAGGCACAGAGCAATAATCCCCCAGCAACACCTTCTGGAATCGGAATTGAAACCTTCTGAAACCTTGCCCAGGACTGGCCTAAAATTGTTAAAGTCCTCCAGGTCCAAGGTAGGGTTTTTCAGGTGTGTGCTGTTTACGGCCTCTTTCAAAGAGGCCGGCATCACTCCCCCTCTCCAGGAGGAATTTACAACCTCCTGGGATCCAGCCAGACATCCCCTCCTGGTTTGATGTCATAAGCCATGAAGGGCAAGGGTTGAGCATGCAGGTGATCGACTGGACTTGGCCAAGGACCTTGTCTGCATCCTTAGGCCTCAATAGCTGGAATTCATCCCCCAAAACTGGACCAGATGGTGCTCTGGACACCTCTGCTCATGGAAATGCATGAATCGTGGTGTCCAATTCCTGATGAATCTGAGCAGCTTTATTTTCACAGTGTCATGCAAACTCATCACAGTGTGCTACCGAGGGTTCCACAATCTCTCTCCTTGGCCCAGAATGTAACAGCCATGAACAACTCGGAAAACCTCCGCTGGATGACACTGAGGAGATGCACTGCTGGTTGATAAGAACTGTCTCTTTGCCACCCTCACTGCCACAGTTTAGGCTCAATAATAGCTCTAACCTGTGTTTGGTCAGACTCAGCACGAGTTTTCCTCTGCCTGCATTCTAGCCATCTCCCCTCTTGCTTCCTTGCCCTCAGCTCGGGTGTACACCAAGGAGCTGGTGAGGCTCTGCTCAGATGGAGAGGGTGCTTGGGCATGATCGTGTCAACCGCCCGAGTCATCTCTGCATTCCACAGAGCGACCTGGGCTTCGACAGGATCACAAGCCATACCAGCAGGAAAATCCCCCAGAGCCCTCTGGAATCCATCAGGATCATCACTGGATACAGTGGCTCTGGCATGGAAGTCCGGTTTCCCCAGGAACATCGTCCTAGGGGTCCTCAACCCCAAGTCCGAGACCACCTCCATCAGCTCAGGCAGCGAGTCTGATGGGCAGCGGGGTGGGTGGTACACCAGCAGAATCCCTAATCCATCCCGGATACTCAACACGAGGTAGAGACACTCAAGATCTGCACTAGAGTGAACAGGAAGTGGAGAATTGCCAATGAAATCCAATATCTTTGACTTCGAATGGGAAAAAAAACCTCTTCTAAAATGGGGAAAATGATACAAAAAAGAAGTTGAAATTGGGAGGGGGTTAAGGCGGTTAAATCTTTCCAAAGGTTCCTCAAAACCACAATAAGAGAAGCTCAGCTACAATGTATACCACAGATAAAGTCACCCCACATGCAAAGAATGGTTGAGCAGTGTCAAGGAAGCTATTAGAGAAAAGTAGACTTCCTGAAGAAACTGGAAGTCTTGCCTAAATGATGGGAATTAAAAGGAGGACTAAGGGAGGATGAAGAGCTTGCAGGGAAGCTGAATAGTGTCTTTCCATCTCTTTGTACTGCAGAAGATGTTGGACAGATACCTTTGTCTGAACTGACGTTCCCGGGAAGGGAGCCTCACCAAGTCCTTCCTTGATATTTCACACAAAGTATCATGCATTTTATCCGAAAACATCGCCGCCTATATCCTCTAAAGCAGACATCCCTTCAAATGATCTTATCCTTCCTCCTACAATACGACACACTAAATTGACTCCAAATCTCCTGAAACACGCACTGCTCCTTTTGGGCAAGCCTCCTTGCCTCTCTTCCCTGTGGCCTCCATCGATGTTTGTTATTTCCTTTTGTGTGGTCCAGAACTAAGGAGAAGCCCCGTTCTAAGGATCTGTGTTTTAAATACTACTTTTAAACTGAATTGTGGCGGATCCAGGCTCCCTAATGATGACTAAGCCTCCATTCAGTCTCCCCATCATCAGAATTTCATTGCTGGAAAACTAGCGGGAGAACACCTCAGCCTCTCGGGACTCTTTGTCACTGACTTAAAGTGGCTGTATTGAAGCATGGAAACTTAAAAAGGGAGAGTAGAACAACAGACCCCTGAGTTTCAGTTAATTGAGAAGTTCAACTCTATCTCTTGTGGCTTGAACTGGGATAGAGGCTTCTTTCATAGTAAGAATTCAATCCTATGGTCCCTGGGAAAGCATCTCAGGGACCATAGAACATGGTGGATTCCCACTTCTGAGGCCATAGACACTGCTATGCCCTGAGCACAGCCTGTGCCATAGCTTTTTTCTCTCTCTTTTTAATCAAGCAAGTGACGTCCTTGGGATTCCCTCATTCTGATGCCAGGTTACTAGAACCCCTTGGACTCGATTCCTTCTCCTTGCCTCCTTAATCATTTACTAATTTATTACAAAACTTGATATGCTGCTTTCTAGTGAAATATCAAAGCGCTTACCACATAACCATAAAATTCTATGAATAAAATTACAATAAAATAATCAAGGGGGGGGGAAACCCTATACAAAAAATTGTCATCTGCACCCAAGGATGACAACAGACTGGGAAAATGGAGCAGCAGAGAGTGGCATGGGCAATACTCCTTCCCCTGAGAATTCTTAAAATCATAGTGATTTATAGAGCGCCTCCAGCAACACCAGACAGGCCACTTAGAAGATCAGCCTCGGATGGCCTTCTCTCTTTCCCATCAGCCAGGACAGCTAGACTGGTGGGGATGAGGGAAGGGCCTTTTCTGTGGTGGCCCCCACTCTGTGGAACTCCCTCCCTAGGGAACTCTGCCATGCCCCCTCTTTAATGAGCTTCTGCAGTGCATTAAAAACGTGGTTGTTCAGGCAGGCATTTGGAGTGGGTTAGGGTATTTTAGAAAAATGTTTTTATTGTAGAATTTTATTGTTTTAAACTGTTTTATTATATGCTTGTACATCGCCCAGAGCGGCTGGGTGACCAGCCAAATAGGTGATTAATAAATGTAAATAAATAAAAAATAAATAAATAAATTTATTCGTATTCTTGCCAAAGCTCAAGAGATCCTTCTGGAGACTGCAATTGAGACCATTCAGATAACCCTCAGAATCAAAGAAAATGTGGGGTAACTTCTTGCCTGCAACATTTGGTGCCACAAATATCTCAGTACCACTGAGAGCTTGGGCTGTAGGGCAGGCTGCTAAGGTGACTCTGTCTGTGTGAGGTTCAGTCAGATTCCCCGTAGTCTGAAGCCAGAGCTGGGCACCATCGGTGGTTGTAAAGATCCTGCAGCACCAGTCTTGCGGGGGTTAGGGATGTCAGAGAATTCCGTGACGGATCTCGGTGAGGCCAAATGCCAGCTTATTCGGCCCCCCAAAATCCATCGTGGAATGAAGCCCCTGCCCCCCCCAACTCACGAATGGCACAGGGGATGAAGTCCCTGCTGCCCCCAACCCACAAAAGGCGCACAAAATGGAGCACTTACCTGCTCCCATCTGCGCTGCTTTGCGAATGGCGGCCGTCCTGCGGCCGCCATTAGCTTCCTCTTCATAACCATGATAGGCTACATAAATACTTACGTAGCCTATCACAGCTAATGCAGGGACACCATTTGGGTCCCTGCCAAGGCCATGATAGGCTACAAAAGTATTTACATAGCCTATCACATCAGGGGGGGGGGGAACCCAGTGTACGCAAATGGTGGCAGCTACCGCCATTTCCATACGCTGGTTTTTTTTCCTCCCTGCCGTGATAGGCTACGTAAATATTTACGTAGCCAATGATGGCTAAATACAGGGACACAAATGGCAGCGGCTACGACAGCTGCCATTTGAGTCCCTGCAGGGCTGCCCAGCAGCCGGATGTCTGGCTGCGGGTGGCTGGAGCCGTCCGGCGGCACCGTGGCTTGGCTGCGGAGTGGATCCGGCCAGGCAGGATTCCGGGGGAGGAGGACCAGATCACCTCCCCCCCCCCTGTCGAGGATTCCGGGAGGAGGGACAGAGTGCCTCCTTCCCCCAGCAGAAACAGAACTGAATGGAAGGTAAGTCTTCCATCCATCCCTAGTGGGGGTGGGTGGGTGGTAATTTATTCTTTGGCCTTCTTCTGGTTACCTGGCTCTCGAGTTCAGAGGAGCAGTCAGAAGGGAGGTAGAGCAAGCCGGCTGACCTGCAATGATTTCACTGATGATCCATCCATTATTACTGGCCGGGAGATCAACTTGTGAGCAGAGCTTGTGTTTGTTTCTGGAGAAGCGGGGAGTGAACTGGAAGTCGGGGGTATATCCACCACCCCCTTGTCATGGTCAGATCACTATCTGGTGACGTTAGACTTCTCAGACCCACAACCCCTCCGCAGGGGTGGAGGACCCATTAAAATGGTCCGCCCCAGGTGTCTTATGGATCCGAATGGATTCCTGAATGAGCTTGGGGATTCTCTGGGGCATGCCAACAGCCACTCAGTCGAGATCCTGGTGGATGGCTGGAATGCCGCATTCACTGGGGCATTAGATTGGGTGGCTCCGAAATGCCCTCTCCCCCTGAACAGGGCTTGGACTGCACCATGGTTCAATCCACAGTTACGAGCTCTGAAACAGGAGGTGGGACGGCTAGAGTGCCGGTGGCAGAAGTATTGCTCCAAAGATGATCAGACACGGGCTAGAGCTGTATCTTCAGCCTATCACGTGGCAGTGAAGGCAGCAGAAAAGGAATATTATGCTGCCTCTATCGCATCTGTAGAGTGCTGTCCCAGGAGGCTGTTCCAAGTGGTCCAAAGCCTGGTCGGTCCAGTTGCTCCGGAATCGCTGGAGCATTCTAAGGCCTCCTGTGAGGCCTTGGCAAGGCACTTGGCAGATAAAATTGATCAGATTAGGAGTGTTATTCCGTGCGCTATGGATACAGTTAGTGAGCAGGAGGTGGTCTGTGGCACACTGGTTTTGTGGGATTGGTTCCAGCTTCTTCCTTCTGATGAAGTGGACAAGGTGCTTTCATCTGTAAGGCCGACCACCTGCTTACTTGATCCTTGCCCATCTTGGCTCATTATGAGCTGCAGAGAGAGACTGGGTGAGGGGATCAGGGTGGTGGTGAACACCTCCCTTGAGGAGGGAGTGATGCCATCAGCCCTCAAGGAGGCAGTGATAAGACCGCTTTTAAAAGCCTTCCTTGGATCCCCAAGTTCTGAACAACTTTCGCCCAGTCTCGAATCTGCCGTTTTTGGACAAGGTGATTGAGTGGGTGGTGGCGATGCAGTTGAAGGCACACTTGGAAGAAGCCAGTTATCTAGATCCATTTCAGTGGGGCTTCAGGCCTGGGCATGGGAAAGAAACAGCCTTGGTCACCTTCGTGGATGATATGAGGAGGGCTCTGGATAGGGGTGAATGCTTCTTCCTTCTTCTCCTCAACCCCTCAGCGGCTTTTGATGCCATTGACTACGGTATCTTCCTGGACCACCTGGAGGGGTTGGGCATTGGAGACACCATATTTTGGTGGTTCCAGTCCTTCCTCTCCAGCAGGTACAAGAGGGTAGCACTGGGAGAGGAGGTTTCAGATCCATGGCCACTCACTTGTGGGGTGCCACAGGGTTCCATCCTCCCACCAATGCTATTTAACATCTATGTGAAGCTGCTGGGGGCTATCATCAGGAGGTTTGGGGTGTGATGTCATCAGTATGCGGATGACACACAGCTCTACCTCTCGTTCAAATCTTCACCAAGGTTGGCTGTAGATTCCCTGTCCAAATGTCTGGAGATGGTGAGTGGCTGCTGGACGGGGAGGAATAAGCTGACAAGAATAAGCTGTTGACCTGGTGTTGAATGGGGTACGGTTACCCTTGACCAGGTCCGTGGCTTGGGGGTCATCTTAGAGGCTCAGGTGTCAGCTGTGAATCGGACAGTGCTTTACCAACTCCATCTGATACGGCAGCTGCGCCCCTTCCTTCCCAACCATCTGCTCCCATTGGTAGTACATGCCCTGGTCTCCTCTCGTTTAGGCTACTGTAATGCGCTCTACGTGGGGTTACCCCTGAGGATGGTGCGGAAGCTGCAGCTAGTACAGAACGTGGTGGTGGCTCACCAGATTAAAGGCAGCCGCCGGCGAGATCACATCACTTGGTGCTGAAGGAGCTGCACTGGCTACCAGTTGATTTCTGGGCCAAATTCAAGGTGTTGGTTTTGACCTTTAAAACCCTATAGGGCTCTGGCCCAGCCTATCTCAAGGAGCGCCTCCAGCAACACCAGATAGGCTGCTCAACAAGATCAGCCTCGGATGGCCTTCTCTCTGTCCCATCAGCCAGGACAGCTAGGCTGGTGAGGATAAGGGAGAGGGCCTTCTCTGTGGTGGCCCCCACTCTGTGGAACTCCCTCCCTAGGGAACTCCACCATGCCCCTTCTTTAATGAGCTTCCGCCATGCATTAAAAACATGGTTGTTCAGGCAGACATTTGGGATGGGCTAGGGTAATTTTAGAAATGTGATGTTTTTGATGTTGAATTTTATTGTGTAAACTGTTTTTATTGTTGTACATCGCCCAGAGTGGCTGGGTGACTGGCCAGATGGGCGATTAATAAATTTAATGAATAAAAATAAAAAATAAATAAATGGGTGTGCTGAATTGATCTGGAGTCCTGATCCTGTCAGTTCCAGTCTTCAGAGTCTTTTGGTTGTCAAGATCAACCAAGCCACGTGTGCAAAAGATGAGTTACCATTTCACGGATCTGCTTCGCGGTGGGGTGGGAGGAGCTCCGTCCCTCCCCCCAGAATCCTGCCCAGCCAGTTCCACTCTGCGAGGATTCCGCAGAGCCGCCAGCTGGCTCCGCCCACAGTTGGACATCCGCCCGCTGGGCAGCAGGGATGCAAATGGCGGCTGCCGTAGCCGTCGTCGTTTGCGTCCCTGTATTTAACCATGATAGGCTATGTAAATATTTACGTAGCCTATCACAGCAGGAAGAAAACAACCGCATTCACAAATGGTGGCAGCTATGGTGGCCGCCATTTGCGTTCCCTTTTTTTCGCCATTTTAGCCTACGTAAATATTTACGTAGGCTATTACGGCGGGGGGGAAAAGGAACGCAAATAACGCCCACTACGCTATTTGCATTCCCCTTTTCTTTTTGACCGTAATAGCCTACGTAAATATTTATGTAGGCTAAAACAGGGGGGGGGGAAAGAATGCAAATGGCAGCTGCTGTAGCCACCGCCATTTGCGTACGTGGTTTTGTTTAATTTTTGCTTGCCGTGATAGGCTATGTAAATTCTTACGTAGCCTATCATGGCCTCCGCAGGGACGCAAAAGGCATCTGTCAAGGGCTCCTTGGAGGCCTCTCTCAGTCTCATGCAGTAGCCAAGTCCAGACACAGACAAAGGGAATCTTTTCAAAGCTTTATTCTTCTTTTACAACTTAACAACTCTACAGGTAGCAACTAGATCTGAGCAGCAGCATCCCTATGCCCTAAGTTGGAACAGTTGATCCCCGTTTGAAAGGGAATTACTGGCAGACCCCTGAACGTAAGGACTAGGGAGAGTCCCTCCCGTTTTCCCTTCGATCCTCGGGGTGCAGCCATTGTGTGCGCACCAACCGGGCCCTACGCTCCTTTCCGCGCCCTCCATCTGGTGCCGCTCTCTGCGTCGCGCATCCACTAACTCTGCTATCTGTGCTCGGTCACTCCCTGGACTGCTAACTAAACTAGGAATGCGGGTGGGAGGAATCTCTGTCAGCTGTTGGTCCTGGGAAAGAGGAGCGTGCTCCTCTCCCAGGAGCGACTGCTCTTCCTCAGCATCAGAACTACTCTGGGATTCTAAGGGCTCAGTGTCCACCCTGACAGCGTCCCTGTATTAGCCGTGATAGGCTATGTAAGTATTTACGTACCCTATCACAGCTAGGATGAAGAAGCGAATGGTGGCCGCAGGGCGGCCGCCATTCGCAAATCAGTGTGGACGGCAGCAGGGAAGTGCTCCGTTTCACGCGCCTTTCGGGGGTTGGGGACTCCGTCCCGCACACCTTTCATGGGTTGGGGGGGCAGGGGCTTCGTTCTGCCATGGATTTTGGGGGGCCGAATGCACTGGCATTCGGCCTCACTGAGATCCATGGCAGAATTCTCCGACATCCCCATCCACACCTCCCTTCAGGTGACAAAGCAGTTGCCACACCCTGAATGTATGTCTGGGTCCCAGGAGCACAAGATTCTCTAGGCCAGTAGCTTGCCTTTTCCTCCTTAGAGCACGACCAAAGGAGCCAGCAAGCTGGATCTTACAAGCTTCTCTGTGAGATGCCTCTTTCTAGCCCATGACCACTGCCTCTCCCCCCCTCTCTCACACCAACAGGCTGACACATACACAAGAGAAGGGGGGCTTCTCCCTTCCCCCAAAAGCTGCTCGAAACGTTTCGCCTGGGGCACTGCTTGCCTTTGGGGTGGGGGAATCTTCCCACTCATCTGGGAGACTCAAGGTCATTCACCGTGATCTCTTCCTTCAGGATGACATAACTGAGCTGGCATAAGCAGCTTCCAGGCAGCCTGTGAATTGCCAGGCTGTGTTCAAGGCCTGCTCTCTTAACCATAAAGTGCGGGTATTTTTTCCAGCACATGGAACAGGGGCACCATGACCTCCCCGTGAAATTCTCCTATATCTGAAGAAACCGGTGTGTCTGGGCCCCTGTGGGCATTGATTTTCGGTCATTGGGGGTGCGGTCAGTCTGACGAAGTCATTGAGGATGGGCTGCATGGTGTGCTGCACCCAGGAGATCCTGAGCGGGTATCCTCTTGACAAGGAAGGAAGAACGGGTGGAGGGATTCCTTGCACTGAAGCGGCCCAAGCAGATTTCACAGGCGCGAGAACAGGAATGCTTGAGCACAATTCTCAATTAGAGAGATATGAGGGAACTGCCACCCTGCCATGAAAGGAGACAGATCTGATTCCCCACCCCACCAAGCTCAGAATCAGCATCCTCTACTGATCCCATGGAGTTCAGTGAGGCTTCCTTCGAAGTAAGTGTGCCGAGGGTTGCGGACTTACACAGCACGATCTTATGTCTACTCAGAAGGAAGTCGTAGTTTTCCTGGGGGCTGCAAAGAAACAGTATACCACAAGTGGAGGAATGAAATTCAGACTCTTTCACACATGCCAGGGAGGGAGGGAGCTGCTCCTTTGATTCAAACAATATGTCTGCTGTGGAAAGCAGCCCATCCTAGTCCTGCAAAGAAACCAAAAGCAGAGAGCCCTGGTAAGATTATGGGTGGGGGTTTTTTGCTAATGTAGAGACACCCATAGACTGGAGAAATGTGTGCTATTTTCAAGACAAAGATGTCGCATCTCTTCATTTCCTAAGTGACCCTGGTCTAGAACCTTTGGTCACAGCACTGGCCAGAGGGGACGTGACTCTGGACTTAATATTCAGTGGTACTGCCCGGTACCTCATTTGATAAATGAAGTCCAATATATTTGACTTAAAAAAAAAACAACTGCTCAACCATGAGGGAAAGAGTAAAAACAAGAAGTTAAATGGGGGTCAAGAGGGTTAGGTCCCTCCAAAGTTTACTCAAAACCACAATAAGAGAAGCCCAGCTACAGTGTATAACACAGATACAATCTAATCGAACCACATCCAAAGCATGGTTGAGCAGTGTCGAGGAAGGTCTTGGAGAAAAGAAGACTTCCTGAAGAAACCTAAGGCTTGCCTAAGGCTGTCGTTATTTGAGGCATTTATAGTGCACTTGTGATCGGTCACTCAAGGATGTTTTTGGATCATTTCCATGACTCAGTCAACCTCCAGGGCACATCCAGCTGCATTTGATCTTTATCCCACTGAAGAAATCTGCTGAGATAATCCACTCTTTAAATGTAAATCCATGTTAATGGCTGTGTTTTAATTTGTGGCTATGCAATAACCACAGCCCGGGAAGAAGAAGCCATTGCAAAGAACAGGAGAATCACACCTGTTCTCCCCCCTCCCCTCCTCCAGCACGTCGGCCTGTCGACCTGGGCTGGGAGGAGAGTTTTCCAGCTGGGCTAGGAAAGGCTGAAAGCAAGTGCAGAGCTGGCTGGGGGAGGAAGAAGAAGACGGCCACCCCCCACGTAAACATCTGACAGCAATGAAGCCAGCCCACCACTTGTCTGTGTGAAGAGCTGATCTTTGTCTCTTCTTTGACTCCAAATCTCCTGAATCATGCGCTGTTCCCTTT
The DNA here is from genome assembly GCF_057233095.1 of Heloderma suspectum. NCBI lineage: Eukaryota > Metazoa > Chordata > Lepidosauria > Squamata > Helodermatidae > Heloderma > Heloderma suspectum. The sequence continues at coordinate 393,502,442 of NC_139459.1, forward strand.
TTGCCAGCCTCCTACACTCACGTTCCCCTGCCCTCTCTCCATATTTATTTATTTCCTTTGGTGTGGTCCGGATCTAAGGAGAAGCCCCATTTGAAGGATCACAATGTTAAAAAACTCTGTCTTCAAACTGACCTGTGTGGATCCAGGCTGCCTAACAATGGCTGAGTGTCCATTCAGTCTCCCCATCATCGGAAATAACACCCCCACCTCTCACTCTGTCACTGAATTGAAGTGGCCATACTGGAGCATGCAAACTTCAGACAGAGAGTAGAACAAGAGCCCCCAAGTTACAATTAACTGAGAACTTCAATTCTATCTCTTGTGGCTTGAACTGGGACAGAGGATTTTATCACACTAACAAAGCAATCCTATGGTCACTGGGAGAGGATCCCGGTGACCACAGAACATGGTGGATTCCCACTTCTGAGGCCATAGGCACTGCTATGCCCTGAGCACAGTCGATGCCCATAACATCTTTCCAACTCTTTTTAATCAACCAAGTGAAGTCCTTGGGATTCCCTCATTCTGATGCAGGTTACTATAAGCCTTTGTCCTCTTTTGCTTCTCCTTGCCACCTTAATCATGTTGTTGTTGTTGTTGTTGTTGTTGTTGTTGTTGTTGTTTTTACCACCAAAGTTTATATGCTGTTTTCCAGTGAAATATCAAAGCAGTTAACATATAACCCTAAAATTATAACAATAAAATTACAGTAAAATTTTATATCTTTCATTTGTTTTATTTATTTCTATACTGCCCAATAGCCGAAGCTCTCTGGGTGGTACACAAAATTAAAAACACAAAGCGCAGCATGAAACAATATAAAATATGAAAGCTTGAGACTAGGGCTGTGCATGGTCCCCCACTTCACTATGGATGCCACTTCAGATGCTCCTAATCAGCACCCCTTTTACTCGGACCGATTCAGCCACCCCCCACCAGGCAGGTTGCCTGGGTTGCTCAGTATGAATCACTGAGTCAGACAAGGCACTTCGTCTACAAGCTGCTTCGCTCCAGGGTGCTTCATTGCTATTCTGCTCTGCTTTGTAACACATGGAGGCACCTCCAAAACATGACACTTTGACTCGTTATTTGGGCTTTGGACCGAAGTGGTTCACAGCCCTACTTAAAACCACAAGAGAACAGTACAACCAGAATAAAACCTAGCAGCAATGCAGAGATTTAAAATACAGCTTTAAAATACAGCTTTAAAACATAAGTGGTTTAAAACATCAGAATACTAAAATAGTCGGAGAATAACAAGGTCTTCACCTGGTGCCGGAAGGAGTACAATGAAGGAGCCAGGTTAACCTCTCTAGGGAGATCATTCCACAGAGAGGTGCCACAGCAGCAAAGGCTCTCCTCCTGGAAGACAACTGCCTCACTTCTTTTGGTAGGGGCTCCTGGAGAAGGACCCCTGAGGATGATTTTAGGATCTAGGCAGGCACATATGGGAGGACGTGATCCTTCAGTTAAACTGGTCCGAAGCCACTAAGGGCTTTGAATGTTGATACGAGCACTTAGTATCAGGCCTAGAAATGGACTGGCAGCCAGTGCAGCTGGAAATGTACAGGTGTAATGTGATCTCATTGGCCAGTCCCTGGTAACATTCTTGCTGCCCTGTTCTGAAATAGCTGACGTTTCTGGACCATTTTCAAAGGCAGCCCCATGTATAATACTCTGTAGTAATCCAGACAAGAGGTTATCAGAACATGGATAACTGTAGCTAGGCTATCTCTGTCCAGATAATGGCTTGTTGGTATATCATCCTAAGATGATGAAAGGTGCTCCATGCCACTGAGTTCACTTGTGCCTCGAGTGACAGTTCTGGGTCCAAGAGCACCCCCAAACCATGAACCTGATCCTTTAGGGGGAGTACAACCCCCCCAGAACAGGTTGAACATCACCTAGCTGGGCAGATGAACCCCCAATAACAGTATCTCCATCTCGTCTGGACTGAATTACAGTTTATTGGCCACAATCCAGTCCATTACCATGCCCAGGCACTGATTGTAAAGGGTCAAATATCAAGGGTCGAAAAAAACGTGTAACAATATTGACATCAGCACCCAAGGATGACAACCAATTGGGAAAATGGAGCAGCAGATTTCGAACTGTGGCCTTTGTGAGAAGAATTTGCTGCTGTGGCATGGATGGTGGTGGTGAGCATCCATTGCATGGGTGTTGCTAGGTGTCTCATGACACGTTTATTTAACTACGTATTTGCAACGTGTGTATACCGCTCTATATCCAGACGATTCTGGAGCAGTGAAGAATACAAAGACAAATAGGGTAAAAGCATAAAATATCACCTTAAAATAATTACTATTTCTAAAAAGATGCAGAATTCTGGTAAATCCTTGTCTGGTCAGTCAAGGAAGGCTTCCAGAAATAAAGACGTTTTCATGTGGAGTCAGAAACTGCATCATGTTGGCACCTGCCTGAACTCCAGTGGCAGGGAATGCCATAGAGGGGGCCTTGACACTGAAGGCTCTTCCCTTGGTGGGCTCCACTCGGTCCAGAGGTCCATGTGGAACCACCAGGATCTTGCCCTCTGATAACCTCAGTGACCAGGCAGGGCGGTAAGGGAGAAGGTGCTCTCTCAAGTATCCTGCTCCCAAGCTGTTGAGGGCTTTGTACACTAGTTGTTGTTGTTGTTGTTCAGTCGTTCAGTCGTGTCCGACTCTTCGTGACCCCATGGACCATAGCACGCCAGGCCTTCCTGTCCTGCGCTCTCTCCCGGAGTGTGCTCAAGTCCATATTCATTGCATCCGTGATGCTATCTAGCCATCTCATCCTCTGCTGTCCCCTTCTCCTTTTGCCTTCAATCTTTCCCAGCATCAGGGTCTTTTCCAGAGAGTTTTCTCTTCGCATTAGGTGGCCAAAATATTGGAGCTTCAGCTTCAGTATCTGTCCTTCCAATGAGCAGTCAGGGTTGATTTCCTTTAGGATGGACTGATTTGACCTGCTTGCAGTCCAGGGGACTCGTAAGAGTCTTCTACAGCACCACAGTTTGAAAGCATCAATTCTTGGCACTCAGCCTTCCTTATACTCCAGCTCTCACAGCCATACATTACTACTGGGAAAACCATAGCTTTGAATAGACAGACCTTTGTCGGCAAGGTGATGTCTCTGCTTCTTACTATGCTGTCTAGGTTGGCCATAGCTTTCCTCCCCAGGAGCAAGCGTCTTTTAATTTCATGGCTACAGTCACCGTCTGCGGTGATTTTGGGGCCCAAGAAAATAACATCTGTCACTGCTTCCATTTCTTCCCCTTCTATATGCCAGGAAGTGATGGGGCCAGATGCCATGATCTTCGTTTTTTTAATGTTGAGTTTCAAACCAGCTTTTGTACTCTCCTCTTTCACCCTCATCAAGAGGCTCTTTCGATCCTCTTTGCTTTCTGCCATTAGGGTGGTATCGTCTGCATATCGGAGGTTGTTGATAATTCTCCCGGCAATCTTAATTCCGACTTCTAATTCATCCAACATGGCGTTTCTCATGATGTACTCTGCATATAAGTTAAATAAGCAGGATGACAATATGCTAGGGGTGGACGAAAGTCACTTACCTGTCGTCGAAGCTTGTTCGCGGTGGTGGGGAGCCGCTTTGCTGCTCCCCCCGCGAAGTTCAGGACGGGAGGGGAGGCTTCCCGCCTCGCCCGGCCGAAATTCAGGCCGGGGAGGAGGCTTCCCGCCTCGCCCGGCCGTGAACTCCAAAGTTTAAAAAAAAAAGCCTCCGTGATAGGCTACGTGACGATTCACGTAGCGTATCACGGCTAGATCTGCAAAGTCAGCCGTGATAGGCTACGTTAATCGTCACGTAGCCTATCACGGGTGACTTTAAAAAAAAAAAAGCGCGTACGCTAATGGCAGCCCCCATAGGGAGCCGCCATTCGCGTTCCTTATTTGGTCGCTTTAGTCTACATAAATCTTTACGTAGACTACGGCGAAAATAAGGGCAACACAAATAGCATTGCCCTTATTTTCACCGTAGTCTACGTAAAGATTTACGTAGACTACAGTGACCAAATAAGGAATGGGAATGGCGGCTCCCTATGGGGGCTGCCATTATCCGTACGCGCTTTTTTTTTTTTTTAAGTCACCCGTGATAGGCTACGTGACAATTAACGTAGCCTATCACGGCTGACTTTGCAGATCTAGCCATGATAGGCTACGTTAATCGTCACGTAGCCTATCATGGGGGCGTGTTTTTTTTTCTTTTATTGGAATGGCGGCGGCGGCAGCCGGTCGAAAGACCGGCTGCCGCTCCCGCCCCGGACGAACACCCGCCAAACCGCCGGCCGGACCCGCCGCCGGGAGGGACATTCGCCAAAGGTAAGTCCCGTCCCGGGGGGGTGCAGGGGGTGGGGGGGTGCGGAGAATTTCTCCCTGAAACTTGTTCGGGGGGCCGAACACGTTGGCGCTCGGCCCCCCGAAGTTTCGGGGAGAAATTCTCCGCCATCCCTACGCAAAACTCTATTAGCTTTTGTCCTGCTTCACTTTGTACACCAAGGCCATGCCTACCTGTTATCCCGGTGATTTCTTGACTTCCTACTTTAGCATTCCAATCCCCTATGATGAAGAGGACATCTTTTTTTGGTGTTAGTTCTAGAAGGTGTTGTAGGTCTTCATAGAACCGATCAAACTCAGCTTCTTCGGCATCAGTGTTGGGGCATAGACCTGAATCACTGCGATGTTGAATGGCCTGCCCTGGATTCGTACTGAGATCATTCTATCATTTTTAGGATTAAGATTGTACCCCAGTACTGCTTTTTCCACCCTTTTGTTGACTATGAGTGCTACTCCATTTCTTCTAAGGGATTCTTGCCCACAGTAGTAGATACGATGGTCACCTGAATTAAATTCGCCCATGCCTGTCCATTTGAGTTCGCTGATTCCCAAGATGTCGATGTTCAATCTTGCCATCTCATGTTTGACCACCTCCAGCTTACCTTGATTCATTGATCTGACATTCCAGGTTCCTAAACAATATTGTTCTTTACTGCATCGGATTTTCTTTTTACCATCAGACACATCCACAGCTGAGTGTCCTTTCGGCTTTGGCCCAGCCGCTTCACTCTTTCTGGCGCCACTTGGAAATACCCTCTGCTCTTCCCCAGTAGTATATTGGACACCTTCCGACCTGAGGGTCTCATCTTCCAGCGTCATATCTTTTAGCCTTGTGATACGTTCCATGGGGTTTTCTTGGCAAGAACCCTGGAGTGGGTTGCCATTTCCTTCTCCAGTGGACCACATTTTGTCAGAACTCTCTGCCATGACCTGTCCATCTTGGGTGGCCCTGCACGGCATAGCTTATGGCGTCACTGAGTTACATAAGCCCCTTCGCCACAACAAGGCAGCGATCGAGACCTTAAACCTGGCCTGGTAGCAAGCTGCTGTGTTCTGCGATAGCTCCAGCTTCCGGAGCAGCCTTAAGGGCAGCCCCACAGAGAGCGCGTATTGGAGTACTCCAGGTTTGAGGTCACTAACACCTGCACCACCATGGCCAAGCGATCCCTGTCCAGGAACACGGCACTGAGAGCCTTGATCCAAAACAGGAAGCCTGTTTACTCAGAAGTAGATCCCAGCAGGTTCAATTGGGCTTACTCTCAAGTAAACATGCCAGGTTCCTCTCTACAGACCCTTCTTTCTATCTGACATTTTGAGTTGTATCTGAATGGCCAGAGAAAAAAAATCCCCGCCTTTTCCAGGGACACAAGCGAAAGGCATCTCTCTGCGTCCTGCAGCACTGAGGGAGACAGATGTCTGTGATGAGGGTGTGGAAATCACTGTTTAGACAGTTAAGCACCCCATGATCTTTCAGCCTGTGTGTACAATGGATTTCTAACATAAAAATCATGATTTCATGGGGGGGGGAGATCATAAGATACGGAGCAACTTAAACCTCTTTCCCAACCTAATGTCCTAAATGTAATTTCTTTCTGATTAGCTCTGTTTTCACTCCCTTTGAAGCACATAGATTAAGGGCTGACTCCCACAACTCTTAGCAATCTTGTCACATCGGTATATACTGTGAGAAGTTTGAAGCACAGAGGAATTCCAGTGCCTGCTGTGAGTTTCAAAGTATCTGCTGCCATCCCGGAAGAGAGGTCCTTTGCATCTCCCTTAGTCTGGAACAAGGGAAATATACCCACATGGACTTCTGTTTCTCTCCCTCCATAATGCCCTTTCACTTGGCAGGGGCACAGCTAATTACATTGCAGATAAATCAGTTGCGCCCACTAAAACATTTCCCTCAGTCAAAACTTTGATATAAAAGTATCTCCTACATGAACCACACTCCTGGTCCTAAGAATTGTCCTTGTTCCAGATGTAAAGAGCTTGATCCATTCTTATTTATTAATTTATTACATTTATTTATTACATCTGTTACACGGTCTCACTGCTACTTTCTCAAAACTCTTCCTCGGTTCTCAATTTTTCTGCTCTCTTAATCTAATCTGCCTACCATTACACGTTTTCTTTCCGTTTTCACAGTGGGAGAGGGCCACTTCCTTCATGGCGTGTTCGTGGACTTCCCATTTGCCCCGGTAAGAAATGTGATACTGCACAAGGCTTGTGGACTGAACAAGGAGGGTTCTGCTTATGTTCTTCTACTATACTTCCACTCTTAGTCTCAAGGCACCCATCCTCACAGCTCTTCCCTAGTCCTCGTTTTTCTTGGTCATTGAATCTCCTGGTTCCAATTGTGATGGAATATGCAATGTAACTTGCATTGTTAATAAGACTTTATCTATAATTTTGTTTATTTGTTTGTTTGGTGGTGGGTTGGTTGGTTGGTTTATTTTATTACCTTTTATACCACCCAATAGCTGAAGCTATCTCATTAAAATACAAAAAAACCAGTGGTATTTGATAAGAGATTATTCATTATAATCTCTGTGTCACAGTTGTGCCTTGCCAAATATGAACAGAATGCTGTGAAAAAAATGCTGGACGAGATGGACCCTTGGTCCGATCCAGCATGGCATTTCTTAATATGCTGTAGCGAGCTTTAAATGCTGGGGCTAAGGCGCTTGCTGAATCTTCGGAAGAAGAAATCTTCTTGAGTTAGGATCTCTCTCTCCCTCTCTTTCTCTCTCTCTCCCCGGGGTGCAGAACCTCATGTAGGACATGCTGTGGCAGCCAGTGCCAGAGGACTTTTTTTATCTCCTATGAGCTGCTCTAAGTATGGAATTCAGTTGGAAATTGGTGTGTGCTGGGAAAGGATTTCTGTTTCACCAGTGAAATGAGGGACCTGTGAAGTCCCTCATAAATAGGCAGACTGGTGAAGAGCGTTGGGCTTGGACTGCGGAGAAGAGAACTCAAATTCTTGCTCAGAACCAGGGATCACTGCCTTGCGCCACCACTTTCACTCCTCCTAACTGAACTCGCAGGGTTGTTGTGAGCACAAGGTGGATATTTATAGATTGCTTTAAGAAAGAAGAAGAGGGGGACGGGGAGAAAAAGGAGGAGGAGGAGGAGGAGGAGGAGGAGGAGGAGGAGGAGGAGAAGAAGAAGAAGAAGAAGAAGAAGAAGAAGAAGAAGAAGCAGCAGCAGCAGCAGCAGCAGCAGCAGCATATAAATGGCACCCTATACTCCTCTGCACAACCAACCTGCAATGAAAAAGCAGACATCGTGGCTTCTTTGGCTAGATAGCAGCCTGAAAGGAGGAGAGGACCACCAGGAGAGGACCCATTTGTCTCTGGTGGGCTTGGGACCCCGGTCTTTTAATCCAAATGCTTGTCTTATGTGTCTAACATTACCAGCCTGACTTTCACATTGGTGTGTCTTCTTTATCCAATGAATAAAAAAGCTTGTCTGGATAATCTCAGGGGGGGGAAAGAAACTGCAAGTGTGCTATCAACATTTATATTTTGTAAACTAAACAGATTTCAGGTAATAGATGCTCCCCAGGGATCTTCAAGATTTTGATCGCCTACAATGTAATACATCAGAAATATTGGAGTTGAGATTTTTCCTTAGGGTTGCCTCTTTTTGTCATCTTCGTTCCGTTTCTTTTTCGTAGCTTGTTAGGAATCTTTCTTTCCATCATCCACTGTGATTTGAGAAAGTGTATTGAATCTGGTCCATGTTTTCCGGTTCGCCATTGGCAAACTCCGGAGGTTTGCCTGTGTCTGCCTCTTGTCAAGAAGGGAGGGAAATCCCATTAAAAGCAAATTGCCTTCTGATTTGGAGGTGACACAGGCACTGCTTTCCCACCCAGGCACTGCTTTCCCACCTAAAGCAAGTGCTTAAAAAAAGATCTTCAAAGTTGGCAAGCTCTGCCAGATGAATTGTACGGCTGGGGAATGCTGGGAGTTGTAGGACTTTTTTCCTGTCTAAACATGCATAGGGTTGTCTCCTAAATAGCCAGTGAAATCCCAACTTTGAAGGCGTTCCCCTGCTTGGCTGAAAAAGAAGACTCCTCCATTCGCCCAGGGAGCCAATGTGTTGGGAGTAGGGGTGTAAAAACCCCACTCACCATTCCAGGTGGCAGCGTCTGCGGGTGGGAGGCACTCCGTCCCTCCCCCCGGAATCCTGCCTGGCTGGCTCCATGGTGAGTCTACGGAGCCGCTGGCTGGGCCCATCTGCAGCGGGACTGCCATCAGCTGCCGGGCTGCTGTGGCCGCCATTTGCGTCCCTGCCCATGGCCGTGATTTAGGTCCGTCCCAGGGGGATTTGGGGGGGTGGCAGTGGGGGGGTAGTCCATTCCACCACAGTCTCCGGAGGGGACAGATTCTAAAGAATCCAGCATCGCTGGAGTCTGTCGTGGATTTCTCCGCCATCCCTAGTTAGGAGGTACTGGGTAAAACAAGGGTACATAAAATCAAAAAAGGGATCCTCCTAATTTCAAATGATTTTTAAAGAGGAGGCCCACAAAACCAGTATCCAGTCACAGAGCGTATCTCCCTCCACTGATGGAAGAAAAAAAAAATGCACCTGCCTACAAATTACAACGCTGCATTTAAAATGGGGTTTTCTGCTTCCGTTTTAAATGCAGGATCGCACCTGACTGCCTTGACACAAACTCCTTTACCATACACCCTTCCCCCCTTGTCTCTGTAGCTTAATTTCTGTTGTAGCGTATTTCTCATGGCCCCAGTCCTGGGCACTTACTTACTGGGAGTAAGCTACATTGAACTCAATGGGACTTACTTCTGATTAGACATGAGATCACCATTCAAGTATGCAACCCTCAGGTAAGCCCCATTACTTGAAAGGTACTCTTAAACAACAGAAGATGTTGCTTCTGAGGAAGGGTGAGTGATTAGATGTGTATCCCTTCACTGCAGGGTGGCATTTGACCCTCTTCTCCCACCGATTGAGAAATGCAGAGGGAGGAGACGCAATCAGCAGGCATTTGTCTGTATTTGTCCAAGCGATAAGCTAATGGCACCTGCCATTAACGTATCCCTTCCAGAGAGCCGCTCCGCACGAAATCATCCAGAACTGGAGGTAAGTGATGCCGTTCCGCTGCAGAATTCTCTGACATCCCTAAAATTAACCAGCCCTGCATCCATTCTAGAATAGTTTTCTGCCACCACAGGAACTATGGTTTAGAACAAGATTCTGGCAGGAGAAGAATCTTTCCCCATCTTTAGCTCTCAGGGTCATCTTTTGTTTTGATCATGAGATGCTCTTTTCTATTCAGATCAGGCCTCCATAAAATGATGTGGCATTTGGGAAGAAAGATGCAGCCCAGCAAGCCAGCACTGGAGGCCAAGATGGAGAAGACCTGCACAGCCACCATGTATTTCCCCTTGGTGCTCAGGTAGGTGGGCATAAAGGACACCCAGACACTGCAAAAAACAAGCATGCTGAAAGTGATCAGTTTGGCTTCATTGAAGGCCCCAGGCAGCTTCCTTGCTAGGAAAGCCACTGTGAAGCAGATGGCAGCCAGGAAGCCCATGTAACCAAGGGCAGTGTAAAACATGGTGACGGATCCTTCGTTGCATTGCAGGATGATCTGCCCAGGCTGGGAGTGCATGTCAGAGTCAGGGAAGGGTGGAGAAATCCCCAGCCAGACAATGCAGATGACAACTTGGACACCAGAACAAGAAAGGATAATGACATTGGCCAAATTCTTTCCCAGCCATCTTCTCACCTTGGTCCCTGGCTTAGTGGCCAGGAAGGCCAGCACCACAGTGATCGTTTTGGCCAACACAGAAGACACAGCAACCGAGAAGATGATGCTGAATGTCGTTTGTCGGAGAAGGCATGTCACTTTCCTTGGCTGGCCAATGAATAGGAAAGAGGATGCAAAGGACATGAAGAGGGAGACAAGGAGATGGTAGGAGAGGTCCCGGTTGTTGGCTTTGACTAGAGGAGTTTCAAAGTATTTAATGAAAATTCCCAACACGACTCCCGTGGTTAAGCACAAGAATAGAGCAAAGGAAGCCAGGGTGATCCCCAAAGGTTCTTCATAGGACAGGAAGGTTATAATCTTGGGCACACATTGAGCTCGGTCCTGGCTAGGCTGCTGATCTGCTGGGCACTTGTTGCAATGGTCTGCATCTGAGAAGAAGGGTGACTTCGTTTTCACTAACATCAATATACATTCACAACAGTCTCTTTTCTATTTTATTATGTGGACTAAAGATGGCAAGATGGGAGAGAGAATGTTGAGTAGGGATGAAGAGAGGCAAAAGCTCAGTGGGAGAGGACATCCCTTCTGGACACTCTTTGGTAAGATGATGGGGTTTGCATGTGCAAATGTGGGCATTCCAATGTGATGTCACCAGTGAGGTCAGTGCAAACACAGCTTAGCGTAAGATGGGAAGGATAGAAAAAATATCCATGAATTACATTTAAATGGTTAAATGTTGAAGTACTAATTGATTGTTGTGTTGACCTTGAAAAACTGAGCTCCCTCAACTTCCCCTTCCCCCCACTCCCCTTCCCTTCCTTTGTCTTCAAAATTTAGTGTGCCAGCCTGGTCACAGGACCTCTTTCTCCCCCTCCCTCTTTTTATTGATCTGATCTGAGCCTGTTTGGGAGAGAGTAATTTTGGGAAAGGTAGGATAAATATGTAGTCAATAAATAACTTTACAAAAATATAAATAAATTGTACATTACCCTGAGAGTAGGCTCAATGGTGGTGTATTCCAATGTGTGTAAATAAGATAATATGAAATAAATATCCTACGTTATGCTCACAATAACCCTGTGAGGTAGGTTGGGCTGTTTGGCAGTGAATGGCCCAAGGCAGTAAGCCCCCGCTCTGAGGAAAGATTTGAACTCAGGCCTCACCTTTTCAAATCTGACACTTGTCATCAGCCTGGCTAGTTCTGAGAGACCTCATAGGTGAGGCAGTTCCATGCCAGAAATAGCCATTTTCAGAAAACCTTACCTTACCCTCTGATGAACCCTATATTTTGATGTATCAGCTTGAGTGACTGCAATAGGGCACCCCTCTGAAGGTCCTGAATAGACACAGATCTTGGGGTTTATTTCCAAATTCACATTCCCATGTCAATACACCGCACTTTTTTTCTTTACAAAACCCACCTAGTTAACCTGGCTAGTTCTTTTGAAATTCAGTTTCAGAATCATTAAGGTGGTGGAAACATCCTTGAAATATCTTTCTGGTTGCCTGCCTAACATCATAGATGGTGAGTCTATTTCCAGTGCCCCCCCGAAAAATCTGTCTTGGTGAAGAGGTTGGCTTTTAGTATTCTCACACTCCGTTAAGGAGGGGAAGCTTCACCCTAAGTCTGTGTCCTTTTGGAACCATGTGATTCAGGAGTCCAGAGATGCTCTGCAGGGATGTAGAGCTTTTCCACATGAGGACAGTTTTTATGACACTTCAATCCCTTCTCATGGTGATGACACACTAACAAAATCCAAGGCCTACAGTTATTTGCATGTGGGTCATCATAATTAGTTGAAAGACTAAATAAAAATAATCATATATACAAGGCATTTAGCAGGATGGGTCATGAAATCATGAAAACCAGACTCATTTTACAGGCTGGAATGGCTGAACAAATGAGAATGCTTTATGCAAGCCTCCTTGGGGAGGCCATTCCAAGGACAGGGTGCCACGACCAAAAAGCCCCCCTCTCTGAAGGGGAAACATACCTAATTTCAGATGGTAGGGAGAACTGGAAAAGAGCCTCCCTTTATAAACATAATGTTTGGCAAGCTGCAAGATTGCCCCCATTTCCCAAGGGAACACCCTTTCTTCTGAGGTCACCCACCTTCCTGCGTGGAGATTGACCCATCTGCACATGGTGCACAGGCATAGCAGCAAGGCGGCTCTCCTTCCTGGACCTCCTTGGCATGCCCAGGGCGACAGCTCTCGACGCACCTGGAATGAGGCACAGTCTGGCAACAAAGACAATTAGCATCAAGGAACAACTATTAGGTGCATTTGTCTCTGTGGAAAGGAATCGTGGTTCTGAAAAGGGTACAAACCCAGGAGGAACTCTGGTCCAGAGACTCCAGGCTCTTATTCTGTGGGAAGCACATTTGGTGTAAGTGTTTTTAAGTGTACTTTTGGCACCCTCCACTCTGCGCTCCAACATTCCCCCCCCAAAAAAATCTACTGCAAGGAGACCATTTGGTGGGAGGGCATGTGGGGAGGAGGGTGCAGGCAGAAAGGTGAAATCCAAGGTGGACCAAAGTTTCCAAGAACAATGTGTCCCAGAAAATGCCTTCCGCTGCCTTTCCCCCTTACTTTCAGCAGCCTAACCTCAGTGGTAGCATCGCTCAGAGCAGGGCCTCATCAGATATTCTAAGAGTGCACTTGGGGAGAGGAGTCCTGTGAAAGGAAGTGTTCTGTCTGGTACCTCATGCTTATTCTTGGTAGGGATTGAAATGTACCAGCACCTTGATTTGCACACTGAAGCTGACTGGGAACCAGTGAAACTCTCTCTCTCTCTCTCTCTCTCTCTCTCTCTCTCTCTCTCTCTCTTATAACCCTTTTTTCTAGGATCTTAGTGTAATTTCTTAAAAACTCTCTTGTCAGTGAAGTCCATCAGCTGTGGGTCTATAGTTGAGTTACAGAAACTGGTGAAGAATTAAGGCAGAAGCTGGGGCAGGGGAAGAAAATTAGAATGGATCCAGGAATTACAGTGAATCCAGGAAGTGTCCCAGTGGATAGCGGAACTGGATCCTGTGCTGGTCCTAGACTCCTAGGCTTGGGAGCGGTGAATCAGTTGGTCTCTAGAGGGACTGAAATCTCTCTTTCTCCGCAAAGTCGGGTGTTTGTGTGTGTGTGCGGAGGGGGCCTTCATTACAGACAGCCATTTACATGGGGAGTCGCCATCTGCTTCTTTTTCCTCCCCTGGCCTAGTCCAGGCTTGCAGTGAGCTTCTCCTAAGCCAGCCAGGAAAAGGCTCCTCCCAGCCCTGGTCAACTGGCAGACATGCTAGAGAAGCAGAAGGGGGGGGGGCGATGGTAATTCTCCTGCTCCTCTCAATGGCTTTTTCTTTCGGGGGGGGGATCTCTATGAGCAATTTACTCTGAGCTGGCTACATCTGCAGATTTTTAGTGATAATTGAAGTCGTGGCCATCCAGCAGTCAGCCTTGACTTCATCACCCAAAAAACTGGATTTCTTGAGACTGCTTAAAGTAGGGATGTACGAAAGGGACTTACCTGGTCCCGCAGCTTGCTTCGCGGTGGGGGAGAGGCGCTTCGCTTCTCCCCCCAAAATTGAGGCCTGGGGGGTGAGGCGCCCTGCCTCTCCCGGCCGAAATTCAGGCTGGGGGAGAAGCGCCCCGTCTCCCCGGCCACGAAAGAAAAAGTGGGGGAAAAAAACCCCATGATAGGCTACGTAACGTTCCTTATTTGGTCCCGGTAGTCTACGTAAAGATTTATGTAGACTACAGCGAAAATAAGGGCAATGCTAGCCATGATAGGCTACGTTAATCGTTACGTAGCCTATCATGGGGTGTTTTTGTTTTTTTTTACCTTATTTTGTAATGGCGGTGGTGGCAGCCGGTCGGAAGACCGGCTGCCGCCCCCGCCCCCGCCGAAACGCCGCCGGGACCCGCCGCCAGGAAGGACATTCGCCGAAGGTAAGTCCCATCCCGGGGGGGGGTGGAGAATTTCACCGCCAATTTCGGGGGGCCGAATGCGTTGGCACTCGGCCTCCCAGAGATTCGGGGAGAAATTCTCCGCTATCCCTAGCTTAAAGTCCGAATCTTTTCCTTCAGTCAGGCTCTCTGTGGTATATTTGTTGTGTGTCCGAACCCCTGCACTTACATCGGGTATGCTAGCCGGGTATGCTGGCTCTGGCCAGGGGAGTACCTTTCACCATGACACCAGTCAAGAGGTGTTTCCCATCCCTGTGTTTCCTGTCCCTGTGTTTCCCAGAGCGAACATATGTGTCTACTCAGAAGTAGCTCCCATTGTGGTCAATGAGGCTTGTTCCTGAAATGTGTACTCCTGACATTACTGAGATTCCTGTGAATTAAAATATTGCATTTAAGAGCCTGAAAGTCAAAGATTCCAAGCTTTGAAGCTTCAATTGATTGCAACAGGACAGGGGGAACACTGTGTTGCGATAATGATTGCTGTTAAGTCGGGGAGGGAGAAAAAAGAAGAGTGATTTCTGTGAAGACATAGGAGGAAACTTCCCAGGTATTGTATTGCAGGAGAAAGGGGAGGGAGAGCCTGGGGGTGGCTCTATTATTATTGAACAGCCCCTGCTAGTCAGATGATGTTCACTCCAACATCTGGCCGCTGCTGGGCTGTGCAGTGATAAAGTCAGCCTTGACTTTCTCACCCAAAAAACTGGATTTCTTGAGAGTGCTTATAGTCCGATTCTTTTCCTTAAGTCAGGCTCTCTGTGATATAGTTGTTGTGTGTCCAAACCCCTGCACTTACATTGGTATGCTAGCCAGGTATGCTGGCCCTGGCCGGGGGAGTACCTTTCACCATGACACCAGTCAAGAGGTGTTTCCTCTCCCTGTGTTTTCCAGCACGAACATATGTGTGTCTACTCAGAAGTAGCTCCCATGGTGGTCAATGAGGCTTGTTCCTGAAATGTGTACTCCCGATGTTACTGAGAATCCAATGAATTAAAATATCACTTTAAAGAGCCTGAATGTCAAAGTTTCCAAGCTTTGGAGCTTCAATGGATGGCAACAGGACGGGGGGAACACTGTGTTGCGATAATGATTGCTGTTAAGTAATTAAAACGAGGAGTGGGGAGAGAAAAGAAGAGTGATTTCTGTGAAGACATAGGAGGAAACCTCCCATGTACTGTATTGCAGGAAAAAGGGGAGGGAGAGCCTGGAGGTAGGTCTATTATTATTGAACAGCCCCTGCTAGTCAGATGACGTTCACTCCAACCCCCACACCCCACCTGGAACGATGCTCTCTGAAGTGGCAGTGGGAATCTCTCTCCAACCCTTGCTCCTATGGGAAGATATTGGGACGTTCATGGAACAACCTGGACAAGGAGCTCAGGACCAGAATGCTTGAATGCCATCTTGCCATTGCTCTATGGAACAGATGCAGAAGACCTCCTCACAAAACCTCCCCTTCACTCTGCACTAGAATCAGAAAACAGGCAGATGGGGAGAGATGAAGTCTCACCAGCCCACAGTGTTACAAGAAAGCTCCTTTTTACAGGGTAATTCTGCACCGGTTTGCTCAACGGTCAGTCTCATTGGGATTTACTGCCATGTCAGTGTCCTAAGAGTACAGCCATTATTCAATGAATTATTCATGCTTAATTGATGTCACAGGCAATCAAACGAAACTAGTCCTTCCCCTTACCTTCGAAAGCCGAGAGGGCCACACCACGGCGCTGGGGTTAATGGTGAGCTTTATGTCAGGGGCCGCCTGTCCCTCTAGACTCCCCACTGTAACCCTGGCATGAGTCTGGTTGGGAAACTGCACCCAGTTCACGAGGTCAAAGTCAGCTGCCAGCTCTGCGTTCTCTTCCAAAGACAGTCGGTCCATGGAAGCATTGTAAAACTTTTCCAGGAAAACGTGAAGCTTGAATGACAGAGGAAACACCCAGAAAGGAAGCAAAACCTAGGAAGGATCATTTATTGAAAGCTATCCATGACCCAGAACATCTAGCCCAGGGCCCAATTTAAATGGAAACTGAATGAAAGGCACTTTCTGGTCATATCCTGATTTTTGTCCCTCAGCGGCACATGAAGCAAGCAGAGAAGACACCACCAAAAAACCTGATTTCTTGGGTCATGCTCCCCTGCTCGGGGAAGTTTAATGGGAGCACTGAATTGAGCACTTGTAGTTTTCCCCACACCTCTCTCCTCCCCTCCACTATGGGGATACTGCGGATGCTGGAAGCAGCGCTACTGTGCCATTCTGGAGGGGACCGGAGGGCTACAAGCTGTGAAAGGGAAAGCAGCTTTTGTGCTACCGTGAATGCCTGGAACGGCGCAGCTGCAATATTGTGAACAGGGAAAAAGGGGAGGGGGAGGGGTGGCCCCACTCCTTGGCCAGATCCCTGCCGGGTCACATCCAGGGCACAAAAGCAGTTCTGTCCGGGATATCAGGGGGAGGGGATGGGGCATTCTGCAGCAGGATCGCATGAGCGATGCATTTAAGAAAGAAAGAGTCACTGAAAGGACTGTCCTAAAATGCGCCTTTTCCACAGGAAGGCAGCAGGGTTGCCGCAGATTATGTGTCACGAAGGACCCTAGTGTCGCTGCACACTGAATCAGCTAAATGTTTCAACAAACCATTTTGATCAGGGGGCAATAAACTCTCCCCAGTGCAGGAGCAAGCACTGATCCGAACTACACAAGGAGTCTGTATAACGCTCAGCACAAGAAGAATAAAGCCATGGTAAAATCAATGCAATCCAAAATAAATAAATCCAAACACAAAGACATGTACCAGAACAGTTCTGTTCTCTTGGTGTTCTAGAGAGGAGAGATAGGTTTTAGTCGAAATACGTTGCTTCATCATAACAGGCATTTGTCTGTTAAGGGCGGGCAGTTGTGTAGCAACCCAGGCATCCAGACTGAGGCCCCAGGTTTTTCTAGGCAGAGACCTGAGCAGAACTCAACAACTGAGCAATAATACAACACAGTTCTGGCTTCTGTCCCAGGCGTTACCTGAGCCAGCAGATAGAATAGGACAGAAAGAGACAGAGAGAGCTCCTCTGTCTAAGAGGACTCCTGTAAATTTGGGCCCTCCCTCAAGTGGTGGCCGGGCGATCCTGTGGAATGGGACTCAGCAGAGACAGATGTGGTAATGAGGGAAGTCCAGCTACAGCTAAGAAGGATGGATCTCTCTCAGAGCACCAAGGATCAACCACTGGATGGGGGATTGTTGTGATGTCACCGTAGTGCACATAGTTATAGACCTCCACTATATTTGAGTCTGGATCCAGGATAATGATTTCAGAGTTCAACCATGGGCTGCTATATGCTGAGGACGTGCAGTGAAAATAAAGAGGAATACCTGCCATGGCCGTAGGGTTCCACCACGTTCCAGCCAGTCTCCTCCACCCACCCTCAACATCCACTTCGATCTCGAGGAATATGCAGCATCTAAGGCATGGGCCACAGCTTGCACACTGTTGTATGTACTGTAGCCATCTTGAGACAGGGCTCTCTCAGTCTCCTCCTGGGGCAGCGTCTCCAGTTTCTCTCTCTCTATGCATTTTGTCCAGGCTTTTACGGACAAGGCATGCTTGGAATAGAAACAATGAAATGCTTTACCAAAAAACTCTCCAAGAGAAGTAGAAAATGGTTGATGTTGGTCATATTTTGTTCTTTTTTTGGTCTTCATTGCAAAGAACAATGAGCCGTGGAATAACTTGAACATCTGAGAGTCCAAAGTAAGGTGCATGTTAATGTCCTGAGAAGCTGTTGTGATCCAGACCTTTGTCCCAATGTCATGTGGTACAATCAATGGAACAGGTGTGTTGAATGAGTCACAATAGTGAAGACATACAGTGACTTGTGTACTCCAGAGAGAGGATACTTCCTGATGGAACATTTCTGGTGGGGGCCTTGGTGGTACTCTTTTTGAGAAGGCAATGCAAATCCCACTGCTGAGCAACAGGGGTGTCAAAGCACTGATGAACCTCTCTCCATTGTCACTGTCTGGAGCAAAGAGACCGATCCAGGTCCATCCAAAATACAGGAGAAGTTGGATGACCCCCGGGTACTGGGCTTCTTCCTTTGGGGCCATGCGGTAGATAAAAGGGAACTGAGTTTTGGCATTCAGAACATGAGCAGCAAAGCCAGAACTGATCTAGTGAGGAAAGGAGGAAACCGGTGCTTTGTTTTGTTTTCAGCATAATGTTCAGATACTTATTAACCTGAGATTGTGAATATCCAATCCAACCAAGGGCTGGTCATTGCAATGGGTCTGTGATGCATGCGGTGGGCAGGAGAGGTACCAAAACATCTCAAGGCCATTTGCAGTGTAGGTATTTGCCAGAGTTTTAAATGGGTGAGCCTCCCAGAGAGCAGCGGCTATAGGGAGGTATGGAAATGTAATAAATAAAATAAGGACATTGCAACCCCTGTGAGATCCTTGTAATGCCCAGGATCCGACTGGGCCCTGACCTGTTTAAAGACCAATGCTTCGGTAAAGGGCAGGTTCGAGGGATGGCAGAGAATTCCGCCATGGATTCCAGTGAGGCCGGATTCTAAAGAATCCAGCCCCCCGGAATCCCTGGCGGAACTGCCTCCTTCCCTCCCGCCCCCATGGAATCCCCCCAGGATGGGACTTACCTGGTGCGGATGCAGCGGATTCGGTGGCACCAGCGGAGGTTCTGCCAGCGGTTCTGCCAGCACCGGCGGAGACTCCAGCAGCAGCAGCTCCACTGGCTGGTCTCCTGGCCAGCCGCGGACAGGCTGCTACGGCCGTCGGCCGCCATTGCCGTCCTTGCAGCTATGATAGGCTACATAAGTATTAACGTAGCCTATCATGGCTAACCCCCCACCCCCAAAAAACCAGCGTACGCAATTGGCAGCAGCTACGGCAGCCGCCATTTGCGTTCCCTATTTTTCGCCGTTCTAGCCTAAGTAAATATTACATAGGCTAGAACAGCGAAAAATAGGGAAAGCAAATGGCACCCACTATGCTGTTTGCATCCCCCTTTTTTTGCCGTAATAGCCTACGTAAATATTTACGTAGGCTAGAACAGCGAAAAATAGGGAATGCAAATAGCGGCCGCCGTAGCCGCCGCCATTTGTGTACGCTGGTGTTTTTTTGGGGGGGCAGCCGTGATAGGCTACGTAAACACTTACGCAGCCTATCACGGCAGCCTGGCTGGACGCAAATGACGGCAGCTACGGCGGCCACCATTTACATCTGCACCAGCCCGTCCGCGGCCATAAATCCGGCTGCGGACGGCCCTGGTCGGCTGCTCCGCAGAGCTGATGTGGAGCAGAGCCGGCCAGGCAAGATTCCGGCGGGGGGAGGACTGGATCGCTTCCCCCCGCCGAGGATTCCGGGGGGAAGGGATGGAGTGCCTCCCCCCCCACCGCGAATCAATCCGCAAAAAGGTGAGTTTCGTACATCCCTAGGAGGTTCAGGTAGCTTTCTTATTTATTTATTTATTTATTTATTTATTTACCTCAAAGTGTCATTCCCAAAGGCAGTTGTATTTTGCTGTGTGTTGTTCCTTTCCCCTTTCCCTTTGGCAATAAGCTATCACCTCTCTCCACAGAATGCATGTGCTCCGTTCCAGTTAAGCTTCCAGAGCTTTCCTCTCAGTTGTTGCTACAGTTTAAAATTTCAGGTTTGGAGACAGGGTGTGGTGGCTTGAAGCCCTTATTCCCTGAGCCTCAAGGGTGTCCTGCAGGGCTTGAGAGTTCAGGCTGCAGTGGACATAGGGATGGGGGCAACCTCTTTAGCTAGGCTGGTGTTTAGCATGACAAACCTCTCATCCTTCCCTTCACTGCTGTGTTGTAGAACAACTCCCCCCCTCCCTTCCCACTAGTGCTTTAGGGAGGCCCACCCTGTCACCACCAGCAGAGACCAGGATGGTCCCAGCAATTCTTCCTGGAGGTTGTTGACCTACTTCCGACTGACATACCTGTGGGATTTTGTAGATAGCCGACATGGTTGAAATCTGGATGGAGATGTCAGATTCTGCCCCTTCCAGAATGGCCATCAGATTAGCCCGTCCTCCGCAGCTGTAGTTTGGAACGTTGGTTGCTCCACCAACAAGCAGGTCCAGCATGGCCTCAGAGGTCATTCTCCCATCGAAATGGGTCTCATAGACATTGTAGCCCAGGGTGATGTTGGGCAGGAGCCTGGGATTCTGACTGATCTCATGAATGGCAAACAGGAAGGACAGGATGTGCCAGTATCTGAACCTTCCTATACTGCAGATGATGATGATGTTCAATGAAAATACAGTGTCATGTTCATTGCATTATACATCTAAGGGCCTCAGAAGACCTGATCCCCTGTTTAGCTTGGAAAAGTGCAGGTAAGACATGATAGAGGTGTATAGAATTATACATGGAGAGGAAATGCTAGAACCTCTTCACACAGCACAGAGTGAAACTATGGCATTTGCTGGCCATAGTTGTTGTGCGTTCTCGTGACAGCAGTCAGCTTGGCTTTAAAGCAGGGATTAGGCAAATCCATGGGGGATAAGGCTGCCTGCAGCTACAACTAGGGATGGCGGAGAATTCTGCCATGGACCCCAGTGAGGCCGGATTCCAAAGAATCTGTTCTTCGGGTCCGTGGCAGAACGGGACCACTCATCTCCACCTCCCCCTGGAACCGCCTGCAGTCAGATCCTGCCCTCATTGATCCCACAGAGCCCACCGCCAGCTCCGTATCGCTGGCAATATGGCTGGCCAGCACTGCTGTCCCATATCGCTCACTGAGTGAGGGCTGACTCCAGATGCAAATGGCTGCAATTAGCTTAACTGGAGGGCTTTACAGCTGCAAATGGAGTAACGGACACCATTTGCATCCAGAGTCAGCCCTCACTCAGTCAGCGATACAGCGTGGCAATGGCTGTCGGACATATCTCCAGCAATACGGAGCTGGCGGCTGGCTCCGTGGAATCAGCGTGGAGCGGAGCCGGCAGAAGAGGATTCAGGTGGGAGGGACAGATCACCGCCCCCCGCCCCGGGGAGATTCCTTGCCAGGACGAAAGGTAGGGAATCCACCCATCCCTAGCTATGACTCCTTGTGGCTATAAGTTACCTCCGTGTCAGAGGCAGGGTGCCTCTGAAAACCAGTTGCTGGGGAACATGAGTGGGAGGGTGCTGGGCACTCAGGCCATTCATCTCTCATAAGATCTGATCCCCATTCATGAATGCTGGGGACCCACTACAAAGGTTGTTGCTGGGAGGTGGCAGCATGGTGTTAAAGGAGAGAGCTGTGGGCCATGTGGCCCAGCTTTCGCTCCCTAAGCTAGCCTTTTGCTTTCAGTTGTGATGGAGGATGCTCTCTCCCATTGCCAGTGTAAAAGCAAAATTCAACTTCCAGTCCAGTTGGCTTTGGTGCATAGCAGTCTCTTCCACAGAAGTGCTGTGGATGAAAACACTGGCCTCCAAAATTAATTTAGTAAGAGGAATATGGTATCGTCCCCCATCCAGAATGCTCAGAGTGATCTTGAAATGGAAAATGAAATCCAAGAGTGAAATCAAACAAGGAAGTGTTGTAATTATGGGTGACTGCAATTAACACTCATGTTGACTGGACAAATTGAGGTCACGAGCCCACTGACCTCACTGAAGGTTGTGAAGGAGGCGGTAAGGAGGCTGTTATTCCTGCAGACCTTCCCATTTTAGGACTTTCGTTCCTTTTGCTGACTTTTGTATCCCATTTTTAAGCAGTGTTGTTTTAAGCTGTTTTATTGTGTTCTTTAAAAATTGTTTTAGTTCAAAGTTCTTTTTAATTATATGTTGTTTGTATATGTTTGTATGATTTTATGTCAATGATTTTTAAACTTTGTATATTGTATTTTAATGTTTTAACTTTTGTAAACTGCCCAAGGCGCTTCAGCTATGGGGCGGTATAGAAATGTAATGAATAAATAAATAATAAATAGATACATTTATTTAGTTCCAGTCATGACAAAGAGCCCCTTCATGGATCACTGCCTTGTTGTGACAAAGGGGCTTGCGTAACTCAGTGACGCCATAAGCTATGCCATGCAGGGCCACCCAAGACGGACAGGTCATGGGAGAGAGTTCCGACAAAATATGGTCCACTGGAGAAGGAAATGGCAACCCACTCCAGTATTCTTGCCAAGAAAACCCCATGGAACGTATCACAAGGCTAAAAGATATGACGCCGGAAGATGAGCCCCTCAGGTCAGAAGGTGTCCAACTACTGGGGAAGAGCAGAGGGTATTTCCAAGTAGCACCAGAAAGAGTGAAGCGGCTGGGCCAAAGCCGAAAGGACACTCAGCTGTGGATGTGTCTGGTGGTGAAAAGAAAATCCGATGCTGTAAAGAACAATATTGTTTAGGAACCTGGAATGTCAGATCCATGAATCAAGGTAAGCTGGAGGTGGTCAAACATGAGATGGCAAGATTGAACATCGACATCTTGGGAATCAGCGAACTCAAATGGACAGGCATGGGCGAATTTAATTCAGGTGACCATCATATCTACTACTGTGGGCAAGAATCCCTTAGAAGAAATGGAGTAGCACTCATAGTCAACAAAAGGGTGGAAAAAGCAGTACTGGGGTACAATCTTAAAAACGATGGAATGATCTCAGTACAAATCCAAGGCAAACCATTCAACATCACAGTAATTCAAGTCTATGCTCCAACCACTGATGCTGAAGAAGCTGAGGGTGATTGGTTCTATGAAGACCTACAACACCTTGTAGAACTAACACCAAAAAAAGATGTCCCCTTCATCATAGGGGATTGGAATGCTAAAGTAGGAAGTCAAGACATCACCGGGATAACAGGCAAGCATGGCCTTGGTGCACAAAATGAAGCAGGACAAAAGCTAATAGAGTTTTCCCAGGAGAACACGCTGATCATAGCAAACATTCTTTTCCAACAGCACAAGAGGTGACTCTACACATGGACATCACCAGATGGTCAATATCGAAATCAGATTGATTATGTCCTTTGCAGCTGAAGATGGAGAAGCTCTATACAGTCAGTAAAAACAAGACCTGGAGCTGACTGTGGCTCAGATCATGAGCTTCTTCTTGCAAAATTTCAGCTTAAATTGAAGAACGTAGGGAAAACTACTAAACCATTCAGGTATGACCTCAATCATCTAGGGATGTATGAAAGTCACTAACCTGGTCTCGCAGCTTGCTTTGCGGTGTTGGGGAGGCGCTTCGCTTCTCCCCCCGAAGTTCAGGCCAGGGGAGGTGGCTTCCCGCCTTGCCCGGCTGAAATTCAGGTGGGGCGGAGGCTTCCCGCCTCACCCGGCCGAAGCGCCCCATCTCCCCGTCGCGAACTTCAAAAGAAAAATAATTTTAAAAAAGCCTCATGATAGGCTACGTAACGATTTATGTAGCCTATCATGGCTAGATCTGCAAAATCACCCAGGATAGGCTACGTTAATCGTCAGGTAGCCTATCACAGGTGACTTTAAAAAAAAGATTTACGTAGACTACGGCGAAAATAAGGGCAACGCAAATAGCGTTGTTCTTATTTTCGCTGTAGTCTACGTAAAGATTGACGGAGACTGCAGCGACCAAATAAGGAACAGGAATGGCGGCTCCCTATGGGGGCCGCCATTATCCGTACGTGCTTTATTTTTTTTTTTTAAGTCACCCGTTATAGCCTACGTGACGATTTATGTAGCCTATCATCGCTGACTTTGCAAATCTAGCCGTGATAGGCTACGTTAATCATCACGTAGCCTATCACGGGGGCATTTTTGTTTTTTTTCTTTGATTGGAATGGCGGCGGCGGCAGCCGGTTAAAAGACCGGCTGCCGCTCCCGCCCCGGGCGAACACCCGCCGAACCGCCGGCCGGACCCGCCGCCAGGAGGGACATTTGGCAAAGGTAAGTCCCGTCCCGGGGGGGTGCGGGGTGCGGGGGTGTGTGTGGAGAATTTCTCCCCAAAACTTGTTCGGGGGGCCGAACACGTTGGCGCATGGCCCCCCGAAGTTTCGGGGAGAAATTCTCTGCCAACCCTAGTAGCCATGAAATTAAAAGACGCTTGCTCCTTGGGAGGAAAGCTATGGCAAACCTAGACAGTATAGTAAGAAGCAGAGACATCACCTTGCCGACAATGGTCCGTCTAATCAAAGCTATGGTTTTCCCAGTAGCAATGTATGGCTGTGAGAGCTGGACTATAAGGAAGGCTGAGTGCCGAAGAATTGATGCTTTCGAACTGTGGTGCTGGAGAAGACTCTTACGAGTCCCCTGGACTGCAAGAAGGTCAAATCAGTCAATCCTAAAGGAAATCAACCCTGAGTGCTCATTGGAAGGACAGATACTGAAGCTGAAGCTCAAATATTTTGGCCACCTAATGCGAAGAGAAAACTCTCTGGAAAAGACCCTGATGCTGGGAAAGACTGAAGGCAAAAGGAGAAGGGGACGACAGAGGATGAGGTGGCTAGATAGCATTACCGATGCAATGAATATGAACTTGAGCACACTCTGGGAGAGAGCGCAGGACAGGAAGGCCTGGCGTGCTATGGTCCATGGGGTCACGAAGAGTCGGACACGACTGAATGACTGAACGACTGAACATCAAATGACAAAGAGATTAAATTTCTTGACGCCCTAATCGACTGCATCCTAGAACAGTAGGTCATGGAACTCACCAGAAGGGAGGTGACCTTCGATGGAATCCTAACTGGTGTCACCCAGGACCTAGTACAAGATATAAATGTTGTTGGCAACAGTGACCACAGCGCTATCAGATTTAATATATATTTAAGTGGGAAATTGCCAAGGAAGTCCAACACAACCACATAATTGGACTTCTCTAAAATGACAGAACTTGTAAAACTGGTAAAACGGAAGTTGAAAGGGGAAGACAAGAGGATGAAATCCCTTCAAAATGCTTGGAAATTACTCAAAACCACAATAACAGAAGCTGAGTTAGAATGTCTACCACATGTTAGGAAAGGTAGTCAGAAGTCCAAGAAGTCCACAACAGTGATCAGGGGAGTGGAAACAAAGCCTTTGAGGAGAGACTAAAAGAACTGGACATATTTAGCCTTGAGAAGAGAAGACTGAGGGGAGATAGTATAGCACTCTTCAAGTACTTGAAAGGTTGTCACAGAGAGGAAGGCCAGGATCTCTTCTCGTTCATCCCAAAGTGCAGGACATGGAAGAATGGGCTCATGTGACAGGAAGCCAGAAAAACGTCCTGACTGTTAGAGCAATACGACAATGGAACCAATGAATTAGGGAGGTGGGGGGCTCTCCCACACTGGAGGCATTCAAGGTGAAGTTGGAAAGCTATCTGTCAGGGATGCTTTGACTTAGATTCCTGCATTGAGCAGGGGGTTGGACTCAATGGTCTTATAGGCCCTTCCAACTCTACTATTCTATGGTTCTATGGAAATTCTGTTCTCTTTCTGTTCTAGAGAGGAGAGATAAGATTCAGCAGACATATGTTGTTTCATCATAACACGTGTGTGTGTCTGTGTGTGTGCGCATGCATGCGCGCGTGGGTGTGTGTTTGTTGGTGGTGGAGAGGGGTGTAGCTTCCCAGATATCCAAACTGAAGTCCCAGGTTTTACTAGGAGGAGACTTGAGCCAGAACTTAATACATGAGAAATAATATAAAACAGCTCTTGCTTCTGTCCCAAGGTTTACCTGAGCCAGGAGATAGAACAGGACACATAGAGACAGAGAGAGCTCTCATATTTGAAAGGACTCCTGTGAAGATGGGCCCTCCCTCAAGTGGTGGTGGGGCCAACTTGTGGAATGGGACTCAGCAGAGACAGAGAGCTTTGGCTATTGGCTAGTACAGAAATAAATAAATAAATCTGGGAATGAGTAGTGAGGACTATATTTGAATCTGGATCTAGGATAATGATTTCAGACTTGGATAAGGGACGGCTATTTGCTGCAGGGAAAATAAAGAGGAATACCTGCCATGGTTGTAGCATTTGAAGTTGCAGCCTGTCTCCTCCACCCACCCTCAACATCCACTTCGATCTCAAGGAATATGCAGCATTTAAGGCATGGGCCACAGCTTGTATATTTACTATAGGCCTGAGACAGGGCTCTCTCAGTCTCCTCCTGGGGCAGGAGTCTCCTCCTATATCTTTCATGATGAAATAGATACAGATACCTGTGCCTAGGGATGGTGGAGAATTCCGCCACGGACTCTACTGAGTCTGTGGCAGAATGGAACAATCCCCCCTGCCACCCTGCGAAACCTCCCTGGGATGGAACCTACCTTTTGTCGACCGGCCGTGGGTGCGAATGGCAGCCCCGGTCTGCGGATGCCATTTCCCTCATTCCTACGTAAAGTATTTATGTAGCCTATCACAGCTTCCTTTATGCCATTTGCATCCCTGATCTTTTTGTGATAGGCTACGTAAATATATACGTAGCCTATCATGGCAACACAGGGACACAAATGGCAGCCATGAAACAGAGCCAGCCAGGGGGCATTCCGGGGAGAGAGACGAATCGCCTCCCCACCACCGTGGATCCCTGGAACAGAACCATGTAAGTGATCCGCCCACCCCTACCTGTGCCTCAACTAATGTTTTCAGGGAGGGAGTCTGAGGAACTGAGGCAAACAGAGGTGACAAAAGATGAAGTTTATAAAACACCAGGCCCTGGTGTTTTATAAACAGGGGGAGCAAAACCTTCTTACAAGGTGGATATCCATTTACCACTAAAAAAACACGTGGAGATGCACCATTCTATGAGTGGGAAGTCCACAACCTTGAAATAACAATAGATACAGTAGGTAGATTAAGAAAGTCCAAAAGTTGGCCAGCATGGTTAATGAGCAGTGTTAAGTATGGGAGCTATTAGAGAAAGAGAGCTTCCTTCAGAAAATTCAAATCTTTCCAAGTGGGGAAAACAAAAGGGAGCACAAGCTTGTACAAAGGTGATTCAAGGAGGCAATAAGAAATGCAAAAAAAGCATTTTGAAGAGTTCATTGCTAACAACATCGAGGCCAACAATATGGAATTCTTTAAATATATCAGAAGCAGAAAACTAGCTAGGGAGGCAGTGGGACCACTGGATAATAATAATGGAGTTCAAGGAGTACTGAAGGAAGACAAGGAGATGGCAGAGAAGCTCAATGAATTCTTTTCATCAGTCTTCACTGCAGAAGATATAGGACAAATACTGGTCCCTGAATTGCGGTTTGCAGGAAGGGAGGCTGAGGAACTGAGGCAAATCGTGGTGACAAAAGAGGAAGTTCTCAACCTTATTGATAAATTGAAAGCAAATAAATCTCCAGACCCAGATGGTATCCATCCTAGAGTTCTCAAAGAACTCAAAGATGAAATTGATGATCTAACAAAAATACATAACAGGTCGCTAAAATCAGCCTCTGTCTCAGAGAACTGAACAGTGGACATTGTAATGCCAATGTTCAAAGAGGGATCCAAGGGGGGATCCGGGAAATTACAGGCTGGATACCTTAATGTCTGTTCTGGGCAAATTGGTTGAAAGCAATATTAAAGATGAAATTAGTAAGCATGTAGAAGGAGAAACCCTACTGAAAAAGAATCAATGTGGCTTCTGCAAAGGTCAGTCCTGCCTCTCTATCCTTTTAGTGTTCTTTGAGAGTGTCAGTAAAGAAGTGGACAGGGGTGATGTGGTAGACATGGTTGACTTGGACTTCCAAAAGGCTTTTGACAAAGTCCCTCGCCAAAGACACCTAAGCGAACCTAGCAGCCATGGAATCAGAGGAGAGGTCCTCTAATGGATCAGTAACACCTGAAAAAAACAGAAAGCAGCCTGTGTCTAATCACAAAGTTGAAAAGCAAAGAGTTTTTTTCTTCTTTTGCTTGAAATTATGACAGGGAAGCTTATTTATCCAGTCATACGTCATCATATGAAATAAATGGTGCCTCAATGTTCCTAATACTCCAAATCCACTTTCATAAAGCACAACAGGGGAAAGTAAGGACAGCAAATTACTCGGGATGACCAGGGGTAACAGGATGTATGGGTGGTCTCCAGGAAATGGGAGCAATCCGAATGCAGGTAGGGAAACATTACATCTTATGAAGACATCTTTACTTACTGATGAAAACTGGTGAATGGTGGCTTGCAAAAGATGTACGGTTCTTGGTTATGTACATATTGTGCTGAAATGATTCCTCTAACAAGCTGATCTCCTGGTCGGTAATAGTTTATTGATCTTGATCTCGGATCAGGTTCAAGGGGCACTTTGCCTTCTGCCTCCCGCAGGCTGCACAGGGCAGAAACAGTAGCAGGAGCAGTGATAGCATTGCGGGTCAAACGACTTGCTGTATCTCCCTTCTGGCTGCTCCTCTGAGCTCGAGGGCCAGGTAACCAGAAGGTGGGAAAGAAAGAATTTAACCCCCTGCCCAGCAAGACTGGAGCTGCAGGATCTTTACAAATAGCGATGGTGTCCAGCTCTGGCTTCAGACCCTAAGGGGACTTCTATTGAACCTCTCACAGGCAGAGTCGCCTTAGCAGCCTGCCCCAAATCCCAAGCCATCAGTGGTACCAGAAATATATTGGGCACCAAATGTTGCAGGCAAGAAGTTACCCCATGTTTTCTCTCTTCTGATGTTCATCGTAATGGTCTCCAAGGCAATCTCCAGAAAAACCTCTGGAGCTTTGGCAAGAATGCCAATAAATCACTATGATTTGGAAACTTCTCAGGGGAGGAGTATTGCCTGCACCACTCTCTCTGTACAGCTTTTCGTGCAGGCAGAGAGCAAGAGAAAAACATGTTTGTGAGATCTGACTGATAGCTCCAGTACCTGACAGAGGTCAAGCAAGGAGAAAAGTGAGCAAGGTCTGACTTCAACTTGACAAAGTCAGGCCAACACTGACTTTGTGGTAAGGATGCAGTCATAAGAACCAGGATCAAGACAACACTTTTGGATGTATCGTACATGAACGAGCACCGACGGCACCGTTGTTGCTGCTGACCGTTATGAGCACATGAAACGTTTCCCTCTGCTGGGGGAGGGGATACTGCATTTTGGGGCCCAGAGGGCTGAGGAGGACCAGACCCCTGCCCACCAGTTGTGTCCTGGCAGTTCCAGGGCATGAGCAGACTGTGAAATGTGACAGCCAGACAAAAAGCCAAAGGGCCCTAGGGAAAAATGCACCCACAAGACACTTCTGGAGGGGGATATCACAGATAGGTGTTTCTATGCTGTCTTGATCTAGAGTCCTGATCCTGTCGGTTCCAGTCATCAGAGTCTTTTGGTTATCAAGCTGAAACAAGCCACATGTGCAAAAGATGACAATTTCTGGATAGAAAATGGATGCAGAATAAATATGTACAAAAAGGTCCACACCTCCCTTCAGGTGACAAAGCAGTTTCCACACCTGGACGTCTGTCTGGATCTCCAAGTTAGACGAAGGCCATTCTTCGGGACCACAAGTTTCTCTTGGCCGGTAGCTTGCCTATTCCTCCTTAGAGCAAGACCAAAGAAGCCAGCAAGCCGGATCTTACAAGCTTCTCTGTGAGATGCCTGCTTCTACCCATGAGCAACGCCTCTCCCCTCCGCTCTCACACCAACAGGCTGAAACACACACAAGAGTCGGGGGGCTTCTCCCTTACCCGACAGGTGCTTGACACATTTAGCCTGGGAATCTCATTGACCTTGGGGTGGGGGAGTCACCCAACCCTACTGTGACACTCAGGACGACTCACCCTGACCTTCAGGATGACATAACTGAACTGGCATAAACAGCTTCAAGGCAGCCTGTGAATTGCCAGCCAGGGTTCAAGGCCTGCTTTGTTAATCATAAACAACTGGTTCAGTTAAATTCCACTGGTCTCTAGGCATGTTGGGAACTCTGTGGAGTCCACATCTTCTGCTCACTAACCAGCTCACTACATAGGCCAGTGCTAGAAGCCTTCGATGTACTTATTGATTTCATTTCTATGCCACCCGATAGCTGGAGCTCTCTGGGCAGGTCACAAAAATTAAAACCACAAAGCGCAGCATGAAACAATATAAAATAGGAAAGCTTGAAACCACAATGGAACAGTACAAACAGAATGAAACCTTTCAGCAATGCAGAGATGTTAAAATACAGATTTAAAACACCAAAGCTTAGAGACTAGGAAGCTAAAAGGCTAAAATACTGGGAGAATAAAAAGGTCTTCACCTGGCACCAGGAGGAGTACAACGTAGGTGCCAGGCGAATCTCTCTAGGGAGTTCATTCCACAGCAGGGGTGCCATGGCAGAAGAGACCCTGTTCCTGGTAGCCACCCGCCTCACTTCCTTTTGCAGGGGCTCATGGAGAAGCACCACAGAGGATGATCTTAGGGTCCAAGCAGGCTCATATGGAAGGAGGCGATCCTTCAGATTACCCAGCCACAAGCTGTTAAGGGCTTTGAACGTTAATACGAGCACTTTGAATCAGGGTCAGAAATGGACTGGGAGCCAGTGCAGCTGGAAAAGTACCGGCGGCATAATGTGTTCTCATTGGCCAGTCCCTGTTAACAATCTTGCTGCTCTTGTTTGGACTAGCTGAAGTTTCCAGACCCACATATAACACATTGCAGTAATCCAGGCAAGAGGTTATCAGAGCATGGATAACTGTGGCGATGTTATCTCAGTCCAGATAAAGGCATAGTTGGTATACCAGCCTAAGCTGATCAAAGGTGCTCCATGCCACTGAGTTCATCTGTGCCTCAAGTGACAGTTCTGGTTCCAAGAGCACCCCCAAACTACGAACCTGACCCTTTAGGGGGAGTGCAACCCCCTCCATAATAGGTTGAACATCACCTAGGTGGGCAGATGAACCACGCACTAACAGTACCTCTGTCTTGACTGATTGAGTCTCGGTTTATTGGCCCTCATCCAGTCCATGCCCATGCTCAGGCACTGATCCAGAACAGCCACTGCCTCACCTTGTTGTTATTGTTGGTAAGTGAGATGCTCCTTGAAAGGCTTTTTTCCATCTCTTTTTGTCTGCTAGCATCACATTTGTGCAAGCTTGTGCACCCTTTTGTTTTTCCCATTTGGGCAAGACTTCCGTTTTCTGAAGGAAGTGTTTTTTTCTCTGATAACTTCCTTGATGCTGGTCATTAGCCACGCTGGTGACTTAGAATCCTAGAATAGCAGGGTTGGAAGGGGCCTGCAAAACCCTTGGGTCCAACCCCCTGCTCAGTGCTGGAATCCAAGTCAAAGCATCCCTGACAGGTGGCTGTCCAGCCTTGTCTTGAAGGCCTCCAGTGTGGGAGAGCCCACCACCTCCCAGGTAACTGGTTCCATTGCTGTATTGCTCTAACAGTCAGGACATTTTTCCTGATGTTCAGCCGGAATCTGGCTTCCTGTCACTTGAGCCCATTATTCTGTGTCCTGCATTGTGGGATGTTCGGAAGAGATCCTGGCCTTCCTCTCTGTGACAGCCTTTCATGTACTTGAAGAGTGCTATCCCATCTCCTCTACTCAAGGCAAACCATGCCCTGTTCTTTCCGTCTCTCCTCATACAGCTTTGTTTCCAGCCCCTTGATCATCTCTGTGGACGTCTGGGTCTTCCGACTACCGTATTTTCTGGTGTATAAGACAACTGGGCATATAAGACGACCCCCAACTTTTCCAGTTAAAATATCACGGCAAGCGATGTACCTTACTGGCGATTGGCTGGTTGTTGTATACAAAGCCTGCTTGGATTGGTCAGCTCTCCCTGCCTGCCCAGCCCTCCCTGTCTCCAAGACTATCAGAGCAATAGCGCAAACATGCCTCTTTTTTCCATACCCCGGGCGTCCTGGACCCCTGCAGCTTGCTCCGCCCTTCACTTACACCTTCCCGGTGAGGCGCCCCCTCACCTCGTCATCGGGACCGCGTTAAGTCACTTCTTTCCATGAATCCTGGTGAGTGGATTTTCTTCTACCGTACTCGTACAGCGCCACCCTTGCTGCTTTCATACGGTCGCCTCATACGGCGGGGATGTGGCCGCGGCCGTTTTTGAGCTCCCCCCACCATATGCAGCCACCGCAGATTCTCCAGTCCGACTCGGAAGTTTCAGCACCCGCCCTATAAGATGACACCCGGCGTATAAGACGACCCCCGACTTTTGAGAAGATTTTCCTGGGTTAAAAAGTCATCTTATACGCTGGAAAATACGGTACCTTTCCTACCATGTGGCAGACACTCTAACGGAGCTTCTGTTATTGTGGTTTTGAGGAACCTCCCAGCATTTTGGAGGGATGTGCCCCAAGCCCGGCGCCAGCTGGTCTGGCGGGGGGGCATTGCAGCCGGGGGGGGAGAAGTGGTGGCTGCTGCCTTTAGAGCCCTCTTAAGCTCTGCGCCGCCTCCCAGCCCAGCGCTCTCGCTTGCACTGCTGTCCTGGGCGAGAGGCAGCAGGAGCTCCACCTCTTCTCCTCCTCGACGAGGATCCTCCGCTTGCCCGTCCTCCTGGCCGTAGGCATGCAAGCCGCCGGGGAGCCTGCGCTTGTTCCTGCACTGCCCCTCGCTCTCTTGCACCTCGACCAGCTCCCGCTGGTCCCTGTTCTTGTCAGCAGCGGCAGCTGGCGCTTCCCGCGCCTTTCCTTTAGGTGTGCCTTCTTGCGCCGCGGCGGCAGACGGCCCCAGGGAGTCCCTGCTCACGGCGGCTGGCGCTAGCCCTGCTGTTCAAGCGGCCGCGCCTTCCCTACTCTGGCGGCGGCCCACTACATTTGCAGCAGGCCGGCCCCCCAAGGCGGCCAGCACGTGCCGTGCCTTCTGCACCCGTGCCTTCCCTCCCCCACGAGGATGGCCGGCTGCAGTGGCAACCGGCTCCGGCCAGCCCCAGGTGGCAGTGGCCAGCTCTCGCTGCGCCTTGCGCAGCCACGCCTTCTCCTTGCCATGAGGGTGGCCGGCTTCAGCGCTGACCTGCTTCAGCTAGTCCCTGGCGGTGGCGGCCAGCACGCCCCGCGCCTCGTGGCCACGCCTACTCTGCACCTTCCCACCTTGCGCGGCGGCGGTGGCCGGCTCCAGCTGGTTCCTGGCGGCAGCCGACCATTGCCGGCCTGTCTCGTGGCAAGGGGGGTGCACCGTGCAGCCTGCGCGGCCCGCGCCTCCCCTGGTGGTCACCGCTCCCTGGCTGTGGCGGGCTCGCCCGCCAGCGGTCTGGCGCGCGTGCCGCCACAGCTTAGAGGCCACGTGCCCGGGCCCGCAGGCTTTGGGCTCGTGCCCTTTTGACTCCTTCCCAGTGACCAGTTCTCCTCTGGGCCGGCTCTTTTGGGTCTGCGATTCCCGGATGGGGGTTCCCAGGGGGACAGCAACTGCTGGTTCCCCCCCCCATACCTCCAGGTGCGGCTGGCCTGATAGCCAGCAGGGAGAGACCCTTGTGCAACTCCAGCATGGGCTGGTTTGGGCCTCTCCTTTGCTCATCCCCTTCCAGGACTGCGGGCCTCTGAGGCTTTCACCCATCTTCAGCTTTCTCCTCCCCTTCCGTAGGGTCTCCATCCCTGCCATCATGGAATGGTCGTGGCTCGATGTGGTAGGCTTTATCCCCAGCATCTCCACGTGGGGCTGGAGTGTCTCCTCCCTGAAAGGTCTCAGCAGCTTCCTGTGTCTGTCATCCTTCAGGCCCTAGTGAAAGGACAGGGGGCCGGTAAGGAGCGGGGGTAAGCCACACGCTCCCCCACAACAAGGCCACAACACTGACATGACTCTGCGTCTGAGGATTACGCGACCTCAGTCTTGCCTTCAATCCTTTCATGGCTGGAGCAGGCCATGAACATCCATCCAAAGGCAGGGTGGATGTTCTCCTCCATGCAAGCCTTGCTTCCCTCCCCTTTGACCTCTGCATCCCTCTGCCTCACAAATGACGGAGGGCCCGTTTGCCAAGTTAACACTCCAGGGAATCCTATTAGGCACCCATAAGCAATGTTCTCACCTCCCCTGCGACACATTTCTGGTCCTGCAGGCACAGCTCCGGGCGGTATTACGTCTCCCTAAGTTCTCCCATGGGGGCCCCTCCAAGACTTTGCCGGGTAATTTTTAGTTTCCCTAGTGGCCCTAGCCATGCCTTCCTCTGCTGGCTCTGTTGGGCACCACAGGGTCTGCAGCTGCTGCCCAATTGTTAACAATCAGACCAGGGCCCCCTCTACTGTGCGGGTGGATCCGTGGGTATGGCTTCGGTTTTTGGGACTTTTATGGCGTCTCCTCCTGGAGGCATGAGTTGCTCCTCAAAGCCGACCCGCAGGGTCACTCGAGCGCGGCCGGCACCCTGGATTGTGGATCCTTCAACAGGTTCGGTGGTCCCCTGGCAAGTGGCCCAATTGTCGCGCCACCACCAGTATTTGTTTGGACCTAGCCCTTCAGGAGTTCTTTCCTTTACCTACCTGTGCCCATTTGGGCCGACCTCATAGCCATGTCGGTAGCCCTCGTTTGGGATGACAATATGGTAGGGATGGCGGAGAATTTCTCCACGAATCTCGGGGAGGCCTAATGCCAATGCATTCAGCCCCCCGAAATTGGCGGTGAAATTCTCCGCCACCCCCCCGGGATGGGACTTACATCCCTCGAATGTCCCTCTCGGCGGCGGGTCCCGGCAGCAGTTCGGCGGCAGTTCGGCGGGGGCGGGGGTGGCGGCCGGTCTTCTGACCGGCTGCCACCGCCACCATTACAAAATAAAGTAAAAAAAACACACATGATAGGCTATGTAACGATTTGCGTAGCCTATCACGGCTAGATTTCCAAAGTCAGCCGTGATAGGCTACGTAAATCATTACGTAGCCTATCACGGGTGACTTTGGGGAAAAAAAAAGCACGTACACAAATGGCAGCACCCATGAGCGCCGCCATTTGCGTTCCTTATTTGTTCCCGGGTAGTCTACGTAAAGATTTACATAGACTATGGTGAAAATAAGGGCAACGCTAGGGATGGCAGAGAATTTCTCCACGAATCTTCAGGAGGCCGAGTACCGATGCATTCGGCCCCCCGAAAGTGTTGGGGAAATTCTCCGCCAGCCCCCCGCCCCCCCCCCAGGATGGGACTTACCTTCGTCGAATGTCCCTCTCGACGGTGGGTCCCGGCGGCATTTCAGCGGCATTTTGGAGGGGGGGGCAGTGGCCAGTCTCCCGACCGGCTGCCGCCACCGCCATTACAAAATAAAAAAGTACAGTAAAAAACACACACACACACACCCGTGATAGGCTACGTTACAATTTACGTAGCCTATCATGGCTAGGTTTCCAAAGTCAGCCATGATAGGCTACGTAAATTGTCACGTAGCCTATCACAGTTGACTTTGGGGGGGGGAGCGCATACGCAAATGGCGGCGCCCCATGGCCGCCATTTGCGTTCCTTATTTGGACAGGGGTAATCTACGTAAAGATTTACGTAGACTACAGCGAAAATAAGGGAACGCTATTTGCGTTGCCCTTATTTTTTTTTCCCCCCAAAGTCACCCGTGATAGGCTACGTGACGATTTACGTAGCCTATCACGGCTGACTTTGGAAATCTAGCCATGATAGGCTACGCAAATCGTTACGTAGCCTATCACGGGTGTGTACGGGTTTTTTACTTTTTTTTTCGCGGCCGGGGAGACGGGGCGCTCCTCCCCGGCCTGAATTTCATCCGGGCGAGGTGGGGCGCCTCCCCCCCTCGCCTGAACTTCGGGGAGAGAACCGAAGGGCCTCCCCCCACCACAAAGCAAGCTGCGGGACAAGGTAAGTCCCTTTCGTCCATCCCTAGGCAATGCTATTTGCGTTGCCCTTATTTTCGCCATAGTCTACGTAAATCTTAACGTAAACTACCCGGGACCAAATAAGGAACGCAAATGGCGGTGCCCATGGGTGCAGCCATTTGCGTACGCGCTTTTTTTTTTTTCCAAAGTCACCCGTGATAGGCTACATAATGATTTACGTAGCCTATCACGGCTGACTTTGGAAATCTAGCCGTGATAGGCTACGTAAATCGTTACGTAGCCCATCACGGGTGTGTGTGTTTTTTTTCCCCCACTTTTGTATTTCGTGGCCGGGGAGATGGGGCGCCTCCCCCCCCAGCCTGAATTTCGGCCGGGCGAGGCGGGGCACCTCCCCCCCCAGCCTGAACGTCGGGGGGAGAACCAAAGCGCCTTCCCCCACCGCGAAGCAAGTTGCGGTACAAGGTAAATCCCTTTCGTCCATCCCTAGGCAACGCTATTTGCGTTGCCCTTATTTTTGCCGTAGTCTACGTAAATCTTTATGTAAACTACCCAGGACCAAATAAGGAATGCAAATGGTGGCGCCCATGGGTGCCACCATTTGCGTACGCACTTTTTTTTTTCCAAAGTCACCTGTGATAGGCTACATAACGATTCACGTAGCCTATCACGGCTGACTTTGGAAATCTAGCTGTGATAGGCTACGTAAATCGTTACATAGCCTATCACGGGGGTGTGTGTGTGTTTTTCCCCCACTTTTGTATTTCGCGGCCAGGGAGACGGGGTGCCTCCCGCCCCGGCCTGAACGTCGGGGGGGGGAACCGAAGCGCCTCCCCCCCACCATGAAGCAAGCTGCGGGACCAGGTAAGTGCCTTTCGTACATCCCTACAATATGGCCACTGGGTACGTTATTAATGCCCTATCCCCCAGAAATCAGGGGGTCCTGTCATTGGTCAGAGCGTACACACCCTAGTTTCTGCATCATAACAACTGGTTTATTATAACAACTCCTGGCCAGCTCCTTGGTATACACCTGAGCTGAGAGCAATGAAGCAAGAGGGGAGATGCCAAGACGGCTAGAACGCAGGTGGAGGACAACTCGTGCTGAGTCTGACCGAACACAGGTAAGAGCCCACTATCAAGCCTACTCTGTGGCGGTGAGGGTGGCAAAGAGACAGTTCTTTTCCACCAGCATTGCATCTTCTCAGTGTTATCCAGCAGAGCTTTTCCGAGTGGTTCATAGCCTGTTACCGCCTGGGCCAGGGAGAGAGACGGTGGAACCCTCGGCGGCATGCTGTGATAAGTTTGCAAGGCCCTTTGAAGATAAAGTCGCTCAGATTCATCATGAATTGGACACCAAGATGTCCATTGGTAGAGGTGTTCAGAGCACCGTCTGGTCCAGTTTTATTGGATGGGTTTCAGTTACTGAGGCCTGAGGATGTGGACAAGGTGCTTGGCCAAGTCCGATCGACCACTTGTGTGCTTGACCCTTGCCCTTCATGGCTTATTAAATAAAACAAGGAGGGGTTGTCCGGCTGGGTCCAGGAGGTTGTAAATTCCTCCTTGAGAGAGGGAGTGGTGCCTGCTGCTTTAAAAGAGGCAGTAATTAGACCACTCCTGAAAAAGCCTAAACTGGACCCAGAGGATGTTAACAATTATAGGCAGTGGCCAACATCCCCTAACTGGGCAAGGTGCTTGAGCAGGTGGTTGTAGGACAGCTCCAGGCACTGTTGAATGAAACAGATTATCTAGATCCATTTCAATCGGGCTTCAGGCCTGGTTTTGGAATGCAAACTGCCTTGGTCGCCCTGTGGGATGACCTCTGCCGGGAGAGGGACAGGGGGAGTGCGACCCTGTTGATTCTTCTGGATCTCTCAGCGGCTTTCGATACCATCGACCATGGTATCCTTCTGGATAGGTTGTCTGGGTTGGGAGTTGGAGGCACTACATTACAGTGCTTCCACTCCTACTTGGATGGCCAATTCCAGAAGGTGGTGCTGGGGGATTATTGCTCTGTGCCATGGCAATTGTGCCATGGGGTTCCACAGGGCTCTATTTTATCCCCCATGCTGTTTAACATCTACATGAAACCGCTGAGGGAGGTTATCCGGAGGTGTGGGCTGAGGTGCCATCAATATGCGGATGACACCCAACTCTACCTCTCTTTCTCATCAAATCTAGGTGAGACAGTGGCTGTTCTGAATCAGGGCCTGGGCACGGTAATGGACTGGATGAGGGCCAATAAACTGAAACTCAATCCAGACAAGACGGAGGTACTGTTAGTGGGTGGTTCGTCTGCCTGGCTAGGTGATATTCAACCTGTTCTGGAGGGGGTTGCACTCCCCCTAAAGGATCAGGTTCGTAGTTTGGGGGTGCTCTTGGATCCAGAACTGTCACTTGAGGCACAGGTGAACTCAATGACACGGAGCACTTTTTATCAGCTTAGGCTGGTATACCAACTACGCCCTTATCTGGACAGAGATAGCCTAGCTACAGTTATCCATGCTCTGATAACTTCTCGTCTGGATTACTGCAACGCGTTATATGTGGGGCTGCCTTTGAAAACGGTCCAGAAACTTCAGCTGGTCCAAAACAGGGCAGCAAGATTGTTAACAGGGACTGGCCTGCGAGCTCATATTACACCAGTACTTTTCCAGCTGCACTGGCTGCCAGTCCATTTCCAGGCCCGATTCAAAGTGCTGGTATTAACATTTAAAGCCCTTAACGGCTTGGGGCCAGGTTATCTGAAGGATTGCCTCCTCCCATATGTGCCTGCCTGGACCTTAAGATCATCGTCAGCGGCCTTCCTCCATGAGCTAGGGATGTCGGAGAATTTCTCCACGAATCTCTGGGAGGCCGAATACCAATGCATTCGGCCCCCCAAAACTGGTGGGGAAATTCTCCGACACCCCCCGCTCCCCCCCAGGGATGGGACTTACCTCGTGCGAATGTCCCTCTTGGCGGCGGGTCTCGGCGGCATTTCAGCAGCGGCGGTGGCCGGTCTTCTGACCTGCTGCTGCCGCCACTTCCCAGTAAAGTGAAAAAAAAAGGGATAGGCTAAGTAAAAAACAAACAAACACCCGTGATAGGCTAAGTAACGATTAACGTAGCCTATCACGGCTAGATTTCCAAAGTCAGCCGTGATAGGCTACATTAATCGTTACGTAGCCTATCACGGGTGACTTTGAAAAAAACAAAAAGCCACCATTTGCATTCCTTATTTGGGCACGTCTAGTCTACAAACAAACAAACTGGTTCTGGGCCCTAAGTTCTGCGTCTTAGGGGCGAACTTCAATCTTCTGATTCATGGCCCTTACCGAAAACATTTCTGCAATTTTGCATCTCTTTAAGGGACAAGGGGATATCTGCCAGAGCCATAAGTGGCTAGGTGGCTGATTTTAGTCTTTTTGGCCACAACGAGGAGAGTTACTGACTCCAAGTCAGATTTCAGGGCCAGGCGTGCAGTGTAGGGTTCTGGCATGGATGCCCCCTGCTCTAGCAGATTCTAGGCACCCTCTCTCTCCGGATGCCCCTCTTGGGTTCTGAGGTTACGTCCCTACATTTGCCCTCCCCAGTATGATGTTTCCCTGTTCCATGGCCTTCTTGGGGCCCATTGAGATTTGAGGGTCGTTTCAGGCTCCCAAGTTTGAGTTGTCTGGGAGGGTCTTTAGATACTACGATGTACAGGTCTGTTCCTGTTCAGGAGCACCCTAGCGGCCTCTTTCAGTCTACTCAAAGTAGCGAACTCAAGACACAGACAAAAGGAATCTTTTCAAGGCTTTAATCCTTTTACACCTTAATGACTCTTTCAGATGCTAATCACCAGCGACTAAGCAAGGAACAGCACAGTAGCCTAAGCTCCAGGTTAGGCAGTTCATCCCCATTTGAAGGAGAATCACGGGAAGACCCTCAAGTTATGGGCTAGGGAGAGATCCTTCCTCTTTCCCTTGGGTCCTTGGGACGCCAGCGTTGTTTGTGCGCCAAATGAGCACTACGCCTCCTTTCCACGCCTGCCATCTGTCGCCACTCCCTGCATCTGCGCCGAGCATCCAGCAAGGCCCCTTCAGCGCTCTCTCACTGCCAGGGTCACTATCTATCCCAGGAATGCCAGCAGGATGAATCTCTGCCAGCTGCTGTGCCTGTGAGGGATGAGCTGGCTCCTCTCCCATGGATTGCTGTTCCTCCTCAGCATCAGAACTGCTCTGGGATTCTATCGGCTCAGTTTCCACCCAGACATTGGGCTTCTCTGTCGGCCTTTGGATCTCAGCTTCTGTTTCCCCAACATGCTACAATCCAGTGGTTGGCAGACGGGGTGCACAGTGGGAGTTTCCAATCCACCCTGTTTCACCAAGGCTTTTGTCAGTCTTCCTCCACAGGTGCAGGTGTTGCACATTGGAGGGATTAACTTTGGCTGAAAGCCAGGCAAAGACTTGACCGGGCAGGCCTTGGCTGATGTGCAGGTGGTCTGGCATGCCTGGTCGGAAGTAGCCCTATTGCAGTCCTCACTGCTCCCATGGATCAATCGGAAGGCTCAGAATGACGCTGCCTTGACAGGGCACGTTGGCGGTGGACAGACAAATGGCTTGGCCTATGTATCGAGGAGATGGATTCACCAGCCGCCAGGGAAATCCGTGGACAAGGAGGGAGCATTACAGGCAGGACGGTGTCCATCTCTCTAATGTAGGGTATAACATATTTTCCTTCGATCTGCAAAGGGTCCTGCAGGAAATACTTCTACGCAGGTGGGGGAGTTTCACAAGCTCTAGGCTTGTGACTCCTGGGGTGGCTAGGACTGGCAAAGCAGAAAGAGATTAGGGATGGTGTGCATGCAGAGGCACCTAATAGTGACAGGTGATGCCTGAGGCCCCCGAACAGGTTGTGCGGCTCGGCGGGGGATAAGGGTTGCCTGGGAGACCAACCCTCCTCACTCACCCAGGTGTTTGGCAGCACTGGGAGCGGGGGGCGGGAAGGTCTACCTCCCCCAGAAGGGACAGTCTGGAGGGGCGGCAAGATCGACGCCACCTCTCAGGCTGGGTCTGTTTTCACCCACAAAGCACCAGCTAGTTGTTGGCACTGTCAGCTGCCTGTCCTAGGTACCCCTTTGCAGATATATTTTCAATAAACGTGGCCGGGTTGTCAACCCACGCCTTGTTGTATGACTCTTCTTTGACCCATCTCCGCTCGCAGTTAACCCTCTTGTCTTCCCCTCTGAATTTCCTTTTAAGCAGTTCCATCATTTCAGAGAAGTCAAATGGTGTGGCTGTGTTGGACTTCCTTGGCAATTTCCCACTTAAATAGATATTGAAACTGTTGCCGATTGAATCAACAACATTTGTATGTTGTTATATACATCCCGCCGGCGAGATCACATCACTCCAGTGCTGAAGGAGTTGCACTGGTTACCAGTTGTTTTCCGGGCCAAATTCAAGGTGTTGGTTTTGACCTTTAAAACCCTATATGGTTCCGGCCCAGCCTATCTTAAGGATCACCTCCAGCAGCACCAGATAGGCCGCATACCAGCCAGCATGTAAATGCAGGGGGTTGGATACACAACAACTATACCACAGAAAACCTGACTTAAGGGAAAGAAATGGACTATAAGCAGTCTCCAGAAATCCAGTTTTTGGGGCGATAAACTCCAGGGTGGCTTCTGGATGGCCATGACTTCAATTATCCCTAAAAACCTCCAAACAGAGACAGCTCAGAGTAAATCGCTCATGGAGACACACACACAGAAGAAAAAGCCATTGAGAAGAGCAGGAGAATTGCGATTGTCCTCCCCACTTCCTCTCCTCCAGCCTGTCTTCCGATTGACCAGGGCTAGAAGGAGACTTCTTGGCTGGCTTAGGAGAAGCTCAGTGTGAGCATGGACTGTGCCGGGGGAGGAAAAAGAAGAAGATGGCGACTCCCCATGTAAATTGTTGTTGTTCAGTCATTCAGCCGTGTCCGACTCTTCGTGACCCCATGGACCATAGCACGCCAGGCCTTCCTGTCCTGCGCTCTCTCCCGGAGTGTGCTTAAGTTCATATTCATTGCGTCGGAGATGCTATCTAGCCATCTCATCCTCTGCCGCCCCCTTCTCCTTTTGCCTTCAATCTTTCCCAGCATCAGGGTCTTTTCCAGAGAGTTTTCTCTTCGCATTAGGTGGCCAAAATATTTCCTTGATTGACCAGACATGGTTTTATCAGAATTCTGTTTCTTTTTAGGAATAGTCATTATTTTAACATGATATTTTATGCTTTGACCCTATTTTGTATTTGTCTCTGGAATCTGTCTGGATGTGGTGCAGTATACACATGTTGCAATAATATAAATGAATAAATAAATAAACATGTAATAATGTTGGCCACCTAGCAATACCTATGCAAAGGACTCTCAGCACCAGTAGGATGTCAGAGATTTCCACGACACATCTTGGTGAGGCCAAATGCCAGTGCATTCGGCCCCCCGAAATCCATCGCGGAACGAAGCACCGCCCTCCCGACCCACGAAAGCCGCGTGGGACGAAGTCCCCGCTGCCCCCACCCACAAAAGGTGTGCGAAACAGAGCACTTACCTGCTCCCATCCACGCTGCTTTGAGAATGGTGGCCATCCTGCAGCTGCCAGTCGCTTCCTCTTCATAGCCGTGATAGGCTACGTAAGTATTTATGTAGCCTATCACAGCAAATGGCGATGGGGTAATCTGAAGGATCGCCTCCTTCCATATGAGCCTGCCTGGACCCTAAGATCATCCTCCGTAGTGCTTCTTCATGAGCCCCTGCAAAAGGAAGTGAGGCGGGTGGCTACCAGGAACAGGGTCTTTTCTGCCATGTCACCCCTGCTATGGAAGGAACTCCCTAGAGAGATTCGCCTGGCACCTAAGTTGTACTTCTCCTGGTGCCAGGTGAAGACATTTTTATTCCCCAGTATTTTAGCCTTTTAGCTTCCTAGTCTTTTAGCTTTGGTGTTTTAAATCTGTATTTTAACATCTCTGCATTGCTGAAAGGTTTCATTCTGGTTGTAGTGTTCTATTGTGGTTCGAAGCTTTCATATTTTATATTGTTTCATGCTGCACTTTGTGGTTTCAATTTTTGTGAACCGCCCAGAGAGCTTCAGCTATCAGGTGGCATAGAAATGAAATCAATAAGTACATCAAAGGCTTCTAGCACTGGCCTATATAGTGAGCTGGTTAGTGAGCAGAAGATGTGGACTCCACAGAGTTCCCAACGTGCCTAGAGACCGGGGTAGTTTAACTGAAGAAGTCGTTTATGATTGACAAAGCAGGCCTTGAACATTGGCTGGCAATTCACAGGCTGCCTTGAAGCTGTATATGCCAACTCAGTTATGTCAACCTCAAGGAAGAGGTCAGGGTGAGTCGTCCTGAGTGTCACAGTAGGGTTGGGC
Organism: Heloderma suspectum; assembly: GCF_057233095.1. Taxonomy (NCBI): domain Eukaryota; kingdom Metazoa; phylum Chordata; class Lepidosauria; order Squamata; family Helodermatidae; genus Heloderma; species Heloderma suspectum. The sequence goes on from NC_139459.1 coordinate 393,545,462, forward strand.
GACTCCCCCACCCCAAGGTCCATGAGATTCCCAGGCTAAATGTCTCGAGAACCTGTCGGGTAAGGGAGAAGCCCCCCTACTCTTGTGTGTTTTGTCAGCCTGTTGGTGTGAGAGTCGAGGGGAGAGGCGTTGCTCATGGGTAGAAGCAGGCATCTCACAGAGAAGCTTGTAAGATCCGGCTGCTGGCTCCTTTGGTTGTGCTCTAAGGAGGAAGAGGCAAGCTACCTGCCTAGAGAAACTTGTGGTCCTGAGGAACAGCCTTTGTCTAACTTGGAGAACCAGACAGACGTCCAGGTGTGGAAACTGCTTTGCTCCCAAAGGAAATATCCCCTCCCCCAGCAAAAGGAAACGTTCCATGTGCTCATAATGGTCAGCAGCAACAACGGTGCCGTCGGTGCTCGTTCATGTACGATACATCCAAAAGTGTTGTCTTGATCCTGGTTCTTATGACTGCGTCCTTACCACAAAGTCAGTGTTGGCCTGACTTTGTCAAGTTGAAGTCAGACCTTGCTCACTTTTCTCCCTGCTTGACCTCTGTCAGGTACTGCAGCTGCCACTCAGATCTCACAAACATGTTTTTCTCTTGCTCTCTGCCTGCACGAAAAGCCCTACAGAGAGAGTGGCACAGGCAATACTGCTCCCCTGAGAAGTTTCCAAATCATAGTGATTTATTTGTATTCTCGCCAAAGCTCCAGAGGTTTTTCTGGAGATTGCCTTGGAGACCATTACGATGAACACCAGAAGAGAGAAAACATGGGGTAACTTCTTGCCTGCAACATTTGGTGCCAATATATTTCTGGTCCCACTGAGAGCTTGGGATTTGGGGCAGGCTGCTAAGGTGACTCTGCCTGTGAGAGGTGTAATAGAAGTCCCCTTAGGGTCCGAAGCCAGAGCTGGACCCCATCGCTATTTGGAAAGATCCTGCAGCTCCAGTCTTGCTGGGCAGGGGGTTAATTTCTTTCTTTCCCACCTTCTGGTTACCTGGCCCTCGAGCTCAGAGGAGCAGCCAGAAGGGAGATACAGCAAGTCGTCTGACCTGCAATGCTATCACTGCTCCTGCTGCTGTTTCTGCCCTGTGCAGCCTGCGGGAGGCAGAAGGCAAAGTGCCCCTTGAACCTGATCCGAGATCAAGATGAACCAATAAACTATTACCGGCCCGGAGATCAGCTTGTTAGCGGAGTCATTTCTGCACAATATGTACATAACCAAGAACCGTACATCTTCTGCAAGCCACCATTCACCAGATTTCAACGGTAAGTAAATGTCTTCATAAGATGTCATGTTTCCCTACCTGCATTCTGATTGCTCCCATTTCCTGGAGACCACCCATACATCCTGGTACCCCTGGTCATCCCGAGTAATTTGCTCTCCTTACTTTCCCCTGTTGTGCTTTATGAAAGTGGATTTGGAGCATTAGGAGCATTAAGTCACCATTTCTTTCATAAGATGACATATGACTGGATAAATAAGCTTCCCTGTCATAGTTTCAAGCAAAACAAGAAACAACTCTTTGCTTTTCAACTTTGTGATTAGACACAGGCTGCTTTCTGTTCTTTCAGGTGTTCCTGATCCATTAGAGGACCTGTCCTCTGGTTCCTTGGCTGCTAAGTTTGCGTAGGAGTCTTTGGTGAAGGACTTTGTCAAAAGCCTTTTGGAAGTCCAAGTAAACAACGTCTACCACATCACCCCTGACCTCTTGTTTATTGACACTCTCAAAGAATTCTAAAAGGATAGAGAGGCAGGACTGACCTTTGCAGAAGCCACATTGATTCTTTTTCAGTAGGGTTTCTCCTTCTACATGCATACTAATTCTATCTTTAATATTGCTTTCAACCAATTTGCCCAGAACAGACATCGAGGCATCCAGCCTGTAATTTCCCAGATCCCCCCTTGGATCCCTCTTTTAACATTGGCATTACAATGTCGATTGTTCAGTTCTCTGAGACAGAGGCTGATCTTAGCAACCTGTTGCGTCTTTTTGTTAGAAGATCATCAATTTCATCTTTGAGTTCTTTGAGAACTCTAGGATGGATACCATCTGGGTCCAGTGATTTCTTTGCTTTCAATTTATCATTAAGGTTGAGAACTTCCTCTTTTGTCACCATGATTTGCCTCAGTTCCTCAGACTCCCTTTCTCTTTCTCTAATAGCTCCCATACGTAACACTGCTCATTAACCATGATGGCCAATGTTTGGATTTCCTAATCTACCTACTGTGTCTATTGTTATTTCCAGGGTGTGGACTTCCCACTCATGGAATGGGGCATCTCCACGTGTTTTTTTTAGTGGTAAATGGATATTCACCTTGTAAGAAGGTTTTGCTCCCCCACCCCATAATCTTCTGGTCCTCTGGTATAGAGACTGATCTTAGAGACATGATGCATATTCTGGTTAGAAGATCAACAATGTCATCTTTAAGTTCTTTGAGAACTCTTGGATGGATACCAACTGGGCCTGGTGATTTATTAACTTCATCTTTTGTCACCTCTATTTGCATCAGTTCCTCAGACTCCCTCCCTGAAAACATCAGTTGAGGCAGAGGTAGGGGTGGGAGGATCACTTACCTGGCTCTGTTCCGGGGATCCGCGGTGGTGGGGAGGCGATCCGTCCCTCCCCCCGGAATGCCCCCTGGCCGGCTCTGCTCCACGGCCGCCATTTGCGTCCCCGCTTTAGCCGTGTTAGGCTATGTAAATATTTATGTAGCCTATCACGGACTACCATAGGGATGTAAATGGTGTCCCCTACTCATGACGCCATTTGCGTGGGCAGCAGCCCGGCAGCGGCTGGAGGCACCGCTGCGGGTTGGCCTGGCCAGCAGCTCTGCAGCCTGGCCGTGGAGCAGAACTGGAGGGCAGGATTCCAGGGGGGAGGGACGGAGCAACTCCCCCGCAGTTGAGGATTATGGGGGGAGGGATGGAGCGCCTCCCCCCCTCCTCGGATGTCCATGAATGAAACCAGATAAGTGTTTCATACTTCCTACTTCTGATAATTGTAAAGCATCATTATTGTTGGCCTTGATAGTATTAGCGACATGCTCTTTGAAAAGCTTTTATTTTTTGTCTCTTGCTGTCTGCTGGCATCACATTTCTGCAAGTTTGTGCTCCCTCTTCTTTTCCTCAGTTGGGCAAGACTTCCATTCTCTGCAAGAAGCCTTCTTTTCTCTAACAGCTTCCTTGACACTGGTCATTAGCCATGTTTCTGTCCTCTTCTACTTGGTGCTACCTTTCCTGTGTTATACATTCTAACTGAGCTTCTGCGATGGTGGTTTTAGTAACTTCCAAGCATTTTGAAGGGATTTCACCCTCTTGTCTTCTCCTTTCAACTTACTTCTTACCAGTTCCATCATTTGAGAGCAGTCAAGTGATGTGACTGTGTTGGACTTCCTCGGCAATTTCCCCCTTAAATATATGTTAAATGAGATAGCACTGTGGTCACTGTTGTCAGTTGAATCAAGAACGTTTATGTGTTGTACAAGGTCCTGGGCGACACCAGTTAGGATTCCATCTAGAGTCACCTCCCTTCTTGTCAGTTCCATAACCAACTGTTCCAGAGCACAGTTGTTTCAGGCATCAAGAAATTTAACCTCTTTCTCATTATTGGAACATGCATCTATTTATTTATTTATTTATTTATTTATTTAATTATTATTACATTTCTATACCACCCCATAGGTAAAGCTCTTTGAGTTCTTTACAAAAGTTAAAGCATTAAAATACAATATACAAAGTTTAAACTCCATTTACATAAAACTAGGGATGTCAGAGAATTCCGCCATGGATCTCGGTGAGGCCGAATGCCAGTGCATTCTGCCCCCAGAACTCCGTGGCGGAACGGCCTGCCACCCCCCTGCCACCCCACAGATCCCCCCTGGGACGAGACTTACCTGGGGCGGATCTTCCAGGTGGCGGCGACTCTGGCGGCGGCAGCAGCGGCTGCGGCAGATGGTCCTCCGGCCGGCTGCCGCCGCCGCCATTTGCAATCTTGTAAAAAAAAAAAAAAAGACATGATAGGCTACGTAAAGATTTACATAGCCTATCATGGCTGGGTTAAAAAAAAAAAGACGTATTAAGCTATGTAAAGATTTACGTAGCCTATCATGCTGGGTTGGGTTAAAAAAAACAAAAACGCGTAGCCTATTTACGTAGGCTAAAATGGTGAATGAAAAAGGGACACAATTAGCACCCGCTACGCTATTTGCGTTCCCATTTATTTTCGCCGTCATAGTCTACATAAATATTTACGTAGACTGAGCCGGTCAAAAATAAGGAACGCAAATGGCGGCTTTTGTAGCTGCTGCCATTTGCGTACGCTTTTTTTTTCTTTTTTAACCCACCCAGCCATGATAGGCTACGTAAATCTTTATGTAGCCTATCATGTCATTGTTGTTGTTTTTTAAACCCAGCCATGATAGGCTATGTAAATCTTTCCGTAGCCTATCACGTCGTTGTTTTTTGTTTTTTGTTTTTTTACAAGACTGCAAATGGCGGTGGCGGCAGCCGGTCGGAAGACCAGCTGCCACAGCCGCCACCACTGAAGCTGCCACCGGAGCCGCCGCCGCCTGGAAGATCCACCCCAGGTAAGTCTCGACCCGGGGGGGGATGAGCAGGGGTGGCGGGGGGGAGAGGCTGTCCTGCCACGGAGTTCAGGGAGCCGAATGCAAAAATGCAACAATAAAACACAGCTTCAAGCAACACTGCTTAGAAACGGGAGACAAAAGTCAGCAAAAGGAACAAGAGTCCTAAAAAGGGAAGGCCTGCTGGAATAATAGGGTCCTTAATGCTTGCATCAAAACCTTCAATGAGGTCAGTGGGCACATGACATTGATTTATCCATTCAACATGAGTGTTAATTGAAGTCACCCATTATTACAACATTTCCTTGTTTGATTTCACTCTTTGATTTCATTTTCCATTTCAAGATCACCCTGAGCATTCTGGTCTTGGGGACGTATCGATACCACATTCCTAATACGAAATTAGTTTGGGGGCCCGGTATTTTCATCCGCACCACTTCTGTGGAAGAGACTGCTATGTACAAAAGCCAACTCAACCGGTAGTTGAATTTTCCTTTTACATTGGCAATGGGAGAGCATCCTCCACCAAAACTGAAGACAAAAGGCTAGCTTCGGGAGCAAAACCAGTGTCACCTAGCCCACAGCTCTCTCCTCTAACATCGTGCTGCCACCTCCCAGCATCAACCTTTGTCGTAAATAATTCCCCAACATTCATAGTTTAACTCTGTGCTGTGTGAAGAGCAACTTCCTTTTGCCTGTCCTGAGCCTCCCAACAATCCGCTTCAAGGGATGACCCCAGGTTCTAGCATCTCCACTCCATGTTTAATTTTATGCCTCTCTATCATGTCATACTTGCACTTTTCTAAGCTAAACAGGGGTTCAGGTCTTCTGAGACTGATATTGCCTGATAAAGCCCTTAGATGTATAATGCAAAGAACATGACACTGTATTTTCATTGAACATTACCATCATCATCATCATCATCAACATCAACATCTGCAGTGTAAGAAAGAAATAGATGCTGGCACATCCTGTCCTTCCTGTTTGCCATTCATGAGATCAGTCAGAATCCCAGGCTCTTGCCCAACATCACCCTGGGCTACAACATCTATAAGACCCATTTCTTTGGGAGAATGACCTCTGAGGCCATGCTAGGCCTGCTTGCTGGTGGAACAACCAACGTACCAAACTACAGCTGCAGAGTATGGAATAACCTGCTGGCCATTCTGGAAGGGGCTGAATCTGACACATCCATCCATATTTCAACCATGTTGGGTATCTACAAGATCCCAAATGTTTTTCTCAGCAGCAAGTAGGTCAACAACCTCCAGGAAGAATAGCTGAGACCATCCTGGTCACTGCCCGGGGTGAAAGGGGCGGCCTCTCTAAAGCCTTGGTGGGAATGGAGGGAGGGAGTTGTTCTACCACCCAGCAGCAATGAAAGGAGGGAGGAGAGGTTTCTCGTGCTGAAAACCAGCCTAGCTGAAGAGGCTTCCCCCATCCCTAATGCCCAACTCAGCCTGATCCAGGGGACTTTCAGGCCCTGCAGGACACCCTAGACAATCAGGGAAGAAAGGGCTCAAACCACCACACCTGTCTCCAGGACTGAAAGTTTCAACAGTAGCAACAACAACCAAGAGGGACGCTCTGTACTTAGGACCAAGGCTTAACTGGAACAAAACACACACATTCTATGGAGAGAGGTGGTACTTTATTTGCCCAATGGAAAGGGGAAAGGTACAACACACAGCAGAACAGAACAGTCTTTGGAGATGACACTTCAAGGCAAAAATAAAATAACAAAGCTACCTGAATCTGCCCTTTAACTAAACGTGGGCCTTCAAATGGGACACGGCCCAGTCTGATCCTGGGCATTACTGGGAGAAAGATTAACACACATCACATACAATTAGCAGGAGCACTCTTTTGATTAGGGGAAAGGCTATCTTTGGCTCCGATGGGGGAAAGAACGCAACCTTTGGGATGCTGTCTTTTGGAAAGTGTCTAGGGTAAGGACCCCACAGCGGTTGCAGTGTACCTCTCTGAGCAAATCAGCCGAAGGGTAGGTACAGGGATCACACAAGGGTCTCAACCTTCTTATTTTATTTATTTATTTCACTTCCTTACCCCCCAATAGCTGAGGCTCTCTGGGAGCCTCACAAATTTAAAACGTACCTCTTTGAGCAAATCAGCCAAAGAGAAGGTACACTGCAAATGGTCCTTGAGATCTTTTGGCACCTCTCCTGCCCAACACATACATCACAAACCCATTGTAATGACCGGCCCTTGGTTAGGTATTGAAAATGTCAGACTGAGAAGTATCTGAACTTTACATTGAAAGCAAAACAAAACACTGGTCTCCTCCTTTCCTCACTAGATCAGTTATGGCTTTGCTGCTCATGTTCTGAATGCCAGAACTCAGTTCCCTTTTATCTACCGGATGGCCCCAAAGGACAAAACCCAGTACATGGGGGTTGTCCAACTGTTCCTGTATTTTCAATGGACATGGATCGGTCTCTTTGCTCAAGACAGTGACAATGGAGAGAGGTTCCTGAGTGCTTTGACACCCCTGTTGCTCAGCAGTGGGATTTGCGTTGCCTTCTCAAGAAGAGTACCATGAATGTCCCCACCAGAAATGTTCCATCAGGAAGTATCCTCGGTCTGGTGTACCCAAGTCACTGTATTTCTTTACTACTGTGACACTTTCAACCCACCTTCTCCATTGATTGTACCACATGACATTGGGACAAAGGTCTGGATCACAACAGCTTCTCAGGACATTAACATGCAGCTTATTTATGACTCTCATCTCTTCAAGTCCTTCCACAGCTCCTTGTCCTTTGCAATGAAGACACAAAAAAGGACAAAATATGACTACTATCAACCACTTTCCTCTGTCCTTGAAGAGTTTTGGGAGAAAGCATTTCATTGTTTCTATTCCAAGCATGTCTTGTCCATGAAAGGCTGGACGAGATGCCTAGAGAGAGAGAAACTGGAGACGCTGCCCCAGGAGGAGACTGAGAGAGCCCTGTCTCAAGATGGCTACAGTAAATATGCAAGCTGTGGCCCATGCCTTAGATGCTGCATAGTCCTCGAGATCGAAGTGGATGTTGAGGGTGGGTGGAGGAGACAGGCTGCAACTTCAAATGCTACAACCATGGCAGGTATTCCTCTTTATTTTCCCTGCACATCCACAGCAAATAGCCATCCGTTATCCAACTCTGAAATCATTATCCTAGATCGAGACTCAAATATAGGTCTCACTACTCATTCCCAAATTTATTTATTTATTTATTTATTTATTTCTATACCGGCCAATAGCCGAAGCTCTCTGTCTCTGCTGAGTCCCATTTCACAGGATTGCCCCACCACCACATGAGAGAGGGCCCATCTTCACAGAAGTCCTCTCAGACATGAGAGCTCTTTCTGCCTCTACTTGTCCTCTTCTATCTCCTGGCTCAGGTAACCCTTGGGACAGAAGCCAGAGCTGTGTTATATTATTCCTCATTTATTGAGTTCTGGCTCACGTCTCCTCCTAGTAAAACCTGGGACTTAAGTTTGGATATCTGGGAAGCTACACCCCTCCCCACCCCCAACACACACACAGACACCCACTCACCGGTTATGATGAAACAACATATTTCTGCTGAAACTTATCTCTCCCCTCTAGAACAGAAAGAGAACAGAATTTCCATGGAACCATAGAATAGTAGGGTTGGAAGGGCCTATAAGACCACTGAGTCCAACCCCCTGCTCAATGCAGGAATCGAAGTCAAAGCATCCCTGACAGATAGCTTTCCAACTTCACCTTGAATGCCTCCAGTGTGGGAGAGCCCCCCACCTCCCTAGGTCATTGGTTCCATTGTCGTATTGCTCTAACAGTCAGGACGTTTTTCTGGCTTCCTGTCACATGAGCCCATTCTTCCATGTCCTGCACTCTGGGATGATGGAGAAGAGATCCTGGCCTTCCTTTCTGTGACAACCTTTCAAGTACTTGAAGAGTGCTATCCTATCTCCCCTCAGTCTTCTCTTCTCAAGGCTAAATATGCCCAGTTCTTTCAGTCTCTCCTCAGAGGCTTTGTTTCCAGTCCCCTGATCATCTTTGTGGACTTCTTGGACTTCCTACTACCTTTCCTAACATGTGGTAGACATTCTAACTCAGCTTCTGTTATTGTGGTTTTGAGTAATTTCCAAGCATTTTGAAGGGTTTTACTCCTCTTGTCTTCCCCTTTCAACTTCCTTTTTACCACTTCTGTCATTTCAGAGAAGCCCAATGATGTGGTTGCGTTGGACTTCCTTGGCAATTTCCTACTTAAATATATATTAAATCTGATAGCACTGTGGTCACTGTTGCCAATTAATTCAACAACATTTATATCTTGTACTAGGTCCTGTGTGACACCAGTTAGGATTCCATCTAGGGTCACCTCCCTTCTGGTGAGTTCCATGACCTACTGTTCTAGGATGCAGTCGTTTAGAGCGTCAAGAAATTTAATCTCTTTGTCATGACTGGAACTAAATAAATTTATCTATGTATAATTTATTTATTCATTACATTTCTATACCGTCCCATAGCCGAAGCACCGTGGGCAGTTTACAAAAGTTAAACATTACAATACAATATCCGAAGTTTAAAAACCATTGACATAAAATCATACAAACATATACAAACAACATATAATTAAAAAGAACTTTGAACTAAAAACAATTTTTAAAAAACACAACAATAAAACAGCTTAAAACAACCCTGCTTAAAAATGGGATACAAAAGTCAGCAAAAGGAACCAGAGTCCTAAAAAGGGAAGGCCTGCAGAAATAACAGCCTCCTTACCGCCTCCTTCAAAACCTTCAGTGAGGTCAGTGGGCTCATGACCTCAATTTATCCAGTCAACATGAGTGTTAATTGTAGTCACCCATAACTACAACACTTCCTTGTTTGATTTCACTCTTGGATTTCATTTTCCACTTCAAGATCATTCTGAGCATTCTGGATGGGGGATGATACCATGTTCCTCTTACTAAATTAATTTTGGAGGCCAGTGTTTTCATCCACAGCACTTCTGTGGAAGAGACTGCTAAGCACCAAAGCCAACGGGACTGGAATCTGAATTTTCCTTTTACACTGGCAATGGGAGAGAGCATCCTCCATCACAACTGAAAGCAAAAGGCTAGCTTAGGGAGTGAAAGCTGGGCCACGTAGCCCACAGCTCTCTCCTTTAACACCATGCTCCCACCTCCCAGCAACAACCTTTGTAGTAAGTCCCCAACATTCATGAATGGGGATCAGCTCTTCTGAGAGATGAATGGCCAGAGTGCCCAGCACCCTCCCACTCATGTTCGCCAGCAACTGGTTTTCAGAGGCACCCTTCCTCTGACACGGAGGTATCTTATAGCAGTCACAAGGAGTCATAGCTAGGGATGGGAGGATTCCCTACCTTTTGTCCTGGCAAGGAATCTCCGCAGGGCAGGGGGCAGTGATCCATCCCTCTCACCCGAATCCTCCTCTGATTGCATGGAGCCAGCCACCAGCTCCGTATCGCTGGCGATACAGCCGGCTGCCATTTCCACACTGTATCGCTGGCTGGGTGAGGGCTGACTCTGGACGCAAATGGTGTCCGCTACTCCATTTGCAGCCATAAAGCCCTCTGGTTAAGCTAATTGCAGCCATTTGTGTCTGGAATCAGCCCTCACTCAGCCAGCAATACGGGACACCAATGGTGGCTGGCTGTATTGCCAGCAGTACAGAGCCGGCAGCAGGCTCCGTGGGATCAACGACAGCAGAATCCGACTGAGGGCGGTTCCAGAGGGAGGTGAAGGTGAGTGGTGCCATTCTGTCATGGACCCGGAGGACAGATTCTTTGGAATCTGGCCTCACTGGGGTCCATGGCAGAATTCTCTGCCGTCCCTAGTAGCCATCGGCAGCCTTATCCTCCATGGATTTGCCTAACCCCTGCCTAAAGCCAAGCTGACTGCTGTCAAGCCAACTCAGGATGACTTTGTCATGCCAGCAAATGCCAAAATTTCACTCTGTGCTGTGTGAAGAGGTTCTAGCGTTTCCTCTCCATGTATAATTCTATACACCTCTATCATGTCTTACCTGCACTTTTCTAAGCTGAACAGGGGATCATGTCTTCTGAGGCCCTTAGATGTATAATGCAAAGAACATGACACTGTATTTTCATTGAACATCATCATCATCTGCAGTGTAGGAAGGGTCAGATACTGGCACATCCTGTCCTTCCTGTTTGCCATTCATGAGATCAATCAGAATCCCGGGCTCCTGCCGAACATCACCCTGGGCTACAACATCTATGAGACCCACTTCCATGGGAGAATGACCTCTGATGCCATGCTAGACCTGCTTGCTGGTGGAGCAACCAACGTTCCAAACTACGGCTGTGGAGGACGGAATAACCTGCTGGCCATTCTGGAAGGGGCTGAATCTGACACCTCCATCCAGATTTCAACCATGTCGGGTATCTACAAGATCCCACAGGTATGTCAGGAGGCAGTAGGTCAACAACCTCCAGGAAGAAGAGCTGGGACCATCCTGGTCTCTGCTGGTGGTGACAGGGTAGGCCTCCCTAAAGCACTACTGGGAAGGTAGGGTGGGAGGGAGTTGTTCTCCCACCCAGAAGTGAAGGGAGGGATGTTTCACATGCTGAACAACTGCACAGCTAAAGAGGCTGCCCCCATCTCTTATGTCTACTTCAGCCTGAGCCAGGGGACTCAAGGCCTGCAGGACACCCTTGAGGCTCAGGGAATAAGGGCTTCAAGCCACCACACCCTGTCTCCAAGCCTGAAATTTTAAACTGTAGCAACAAGTGAGAGGAAAGCTCTGGAAGCTTAACTGGAAGGAAGCACATGCATTCTGTGGAGAGAGGTGATAGTGTATTGCCAAAAGGAAAGGGGAAAGGAACAACACACAGGAAAAAAAACAAAAACAGTCTTCCGAAATGACACTTTGAGGTAAATAAATAAATAAATAAATAAATAAATAAATAAACAAAGCTGCCTGAACCAACCTGCCCTTTACCAAAGCATGGGTCTTCAAATAGGTCAGGGCCCAGTTGGATCCTGGGCATTAAAAGGATCCCACAGGGGTTGCAACGTCCTTATTTTATTTATTTCATTTCCATACCTCCCTAAAGCTGAAGCTAGGGATGTACGAAAGTTCCGCCACGGATCTTGGGGAGGCCGAATGCCAGCGCATTCGGTTCCCCGAAATTGGTGGCGGAACGGCCCACCAACTCCCGCCACCCCCCCGGGACGGGACTTACCTTGGGTGGATCTTCCTGGCAGTGGCGGCTCTGGCAGCAGTGCGGTGGCGGCGGCGGCAGGTCTTCCAACCGGCTGCCGCCGCCACTGTTTCCAGGTTAAAAGAAAGAAAAAAACATGATAGGCTACGTAAAGATTTACGTAGCCTATCACGGCTAGATTTTAAAAAAAACACCGTTTAAATGTTTACGTGCCTATCACGGCTGACTTAAAAAAAAACACAAAAAAACCGCGCATAAGTAAATGGCTGCGGCCATGGCCGCCGCCATTTGCGTTCCTTATTTGGGCACGTCTTAGTCTACACAAACATTTACATAGACTAAGACGTGCCAAAATAAAGAACGCAAATGGCGGCGGCTATGGCCGCCGCCATTTGCGTATGCGCGTTTTTTGTTTTTAGTTTTAAATCAGCCATGATAGGCTATGTAAACATTTACGTAGCCTATCACGGCTGACTGCAGGGACACAAATGGTGGTGGCTATGGCTGCCGCCATTTGTGTCCTTGCTAGCCAGCGGCCGAATGTCCGGCTGCTGGTGGAGCCGGCCGGTGGCTCCGCAGAATCACTGCAGAGCACGGCCGGCAGGCCAGTATTCCGGGGGGGGAGGAACGCAGCACCTCCCCCCCCGGCCAGGATTCCAGGGGGAGGGATGGAACGCCTTCCCCCCAACATCAACATAATCCGCGTAAAGGTAAGTCACTTTTGTACATCCCTAGCTGAAGCTCTCTGGGAGGCTCACCCATTTAAAACTCTGGCAAATCAGCCAATGGGTAGCCACACTGCAAATGGCCCTTGAGATGTTTTGGTACCTCTCTTGCCCACTGCATGCATCACAGACGCATCGTAATGATCGTCCCTTGGTTGGATATTCACAATCTCAGGTGAATAAGTATCTGAACTTTAGGCTGAAAACAAAATAAAACACCGGTCTCCACCTTTCCTCAATAGATCAGTTATGGCTTTGCTGCTCATGTTCTGAAGGCCAAAACTCAGTTCCCTTTTATCTACCGCATGGCCCCAAAGGAAGAAGCCCAGTACCCAGGAGTCATCCAACTGCTCCTGTATTTTGGATGGACCTGGATCGGTCTCTTCGCTCCAGACAATGACAATGGAGAGAGGTTCATCAGTGCTTTGACACCCCTGTTGCTCAGCAGTGGGATTTGCATTGCCTTCTCAAGAAGAGTACCACCAAGGCCCCCACCGGAAATGTTCCATCAGGAATTATCCTCTGTCTGGAGTAGACAAGTCACTGTATTGCTTTACTATTGTGACTCATTCAACACACCTGTTCCAGTGATTGTACCACATGACATTGGGACAAAGGTCTGGATCACAACAGCTTGTCAGGACATTAATGTGCAGCTTAATTATGTCTCTCATAAGTTCAAGTCCTTCCACGGCTCGTTGTCCTTTGCAATGAAGACCAAAAAAAGATTAAAATATGACTACCATCAACCACTTTCCTCTGTCCTTGAAGAGTTTTGGGAGAAAGCATTTCATTGTTTCTATTCCAAGCATGCCTTGTCCGTAAAAGCCTGGACAAAATGCATAGAGAGAGAAAAACTGGAGACAGTGCCCCAGGAGGAGACTGAAAGAGCCCTGTCTCAAGATGGCTACAGTACATACAACAGTGTGCAAACTGTGGCCCATGCCTTACATGCTGCATATTCCTCGAGATCGAAGCAGATGTTGAGGGTGGGTGGAGAAGACTGGCTGGAACGTGGAACCCTACAGCCATGGCAGGTATTCCTCTTTATTTTCACTGCACGTCCATAGCATACAGCAGCCCATGGTTGAAATCTGAAATCAAATTTTGCTCACTATGGTGACGGCAGAAGAATCCCCCATCCAGCGGTTGATCCTTGGTGCCCTGAGAGAGATCCATCCGTCTGAGCTGTAGCTGGACTTCCCTCATTCCCAAATCTGTTTCTGCTGAGTCCCATTCCATAGGATCGCCTGGCCACCACTTGAGCGAGGGCCTGTCTTCCCAGGAGTCCTCTCAGACAGGGGAGCTCTCTCAGTCTCTGCCTGTCCTGTTCTATCTGCTGGCTCAGGTAGCCCTTTGGACAGAAACCAGAGCTCTGTTATATTATTGCTCTGTTGTTGAGTTCTGCTGAAGTCTCTGCCTTGAAAAACCTGGGGCCCCAGTCTGGATGTCTGGGTCGCTGCACAACTGCCCGCCATTAACACACAAATGAATGTTATGATGAAGCAAAATATTTCGGCTAATCCTATATCTCCTCTCTAGAACACCAAGAGAACAGAACTGTTTGTTCATGTCTTTGTGTTTGGATTTATTTATTTTTGATTGCAACGATTTTTGTTGTTCAGTCGTAATCCACTTCCACTGTAATCCACCTATGCATTCGTAGGTCATAACTGATCAGTGCAGCAAGGGCACGGCAGTGACCCCTGTGGCTGTTCAGTCATTAACACATGTCCGACTCTTCGTGACCCCATGGACCATAGCACGCCAGGCCTTCCTGTCCTGCGCACTCTCCCGGAGCATGCTCAAGTTCATATTCATTGCATCCGTGATGCTATCTAACCATCTCATCCTCTGCCGTCCCCTTCTCCTTTTGCCTTCAGTCTTTCCCAGCATCAGGGTCTTTTCCAGAGAGTTTTCTCTTCGCATTAGGTGGCCAAAATATTTCAGCTTCAGCTTCAGTATCTGTCCTTCCAATGAGCACTCGGGGTTGATTTCCTTTAGGATTGACTGATTGGACCTCCTTGCAGTCCAGGGGACTCGTAAGAGTCTTCTCCAGCACCACAGTTCGAAAGCATCAATTCTTCGGCGCTCAGCCTTCCTTATAGTCCAGCTCTCACAGCCATACATTACTACTAGGAAAACCATAGCTTTGATTAGACGGACCTTTGTCGGCAAGGTGATGTCTCTGCTTCTTACTATGCTGTCAAGGTTTGCCATAGCTTTCCTCCCAAGGAGCAAGCGTCTTTTAATTTCATGGCTACAGTCACCGTCTGCGGTGATCTTGGAGCCCAAGAAAGTAAAATCTGTCACTGCTTCCATTTCGTCCCCTTCTATATGCCAGCAAGTGATAGGGCCAGGTGCCATGATCTTCGTTTTCTTAATGTTGAGTTTCAAACCAGCTTTTGCACTCTCCTCTTTCACCCTCAACAAGAGGCTCTTTAGATCCTCTTTGCTTTCTGCCATTACGGTGGTATCGTCTGCATATCGGAGGTTGTTGATAATTCTCCCAGCAATCTTAATTCCGACCTCTGATTCATCCAACCCAGCATTTCTCATGATGTAATCTGCATATAAGTTAAATAAGCAGGGTGACAATATGCAGCCTTGTCATACTCCTTTCCCAATTTTGAACCACTCGGTTGTTCCATGTGTGGTTCTGACTGTTGCTTCTTGACCCTCATACAGGTTTCTCAGGAGACAGGTAAGGTGGTCTGGTACTCCCATCACTTTAAGAATTTGCCACAGTTTGTTGTGATCCACACAATCCAAGGCTTTAGCATAGTCAATGAAGCAGAAATAGACGTTTTTCTGGAATTCTCTTGCTTTCTCCATGATCCAGCAAATGTTGGCGATTTGATCTCTAGTTCCTCTGCCTCTTCGAAACCCAGCTTGTACTTCCGGTAGTTCTCGGTTCGCATACTGCTGAAGCCTAGCTTGTAGGATTTTGAGCATCACCTTGCTGGCATGTGAAATGAGTGCAATTGTGCAGTAGTTTGAACACTCTTTGGCGTTGCCCTTCTTTGGAATTGGAATGTAAACTGACCTTTTCCAGTCTTGCGGCCATTGTTGAGTGTTCCAGATTTGTTGGCATATTGAATGCAGCACTTTAACAGCATCATCTTTTAGGATTTTAAATAGCTCAGCTGGAATACTGTCATCTCCGCTAGCTTTGTTGTTACTAATGCTTCCTAAGGCCCACTTGACTTCACTCTCGAGGATGTCCAGCTCAAGTTCAGTGACTTGATATCATGTCCCTGATATCATGGCTATCAGGGACATTCAGATCTTTCCTGTATAGTTCTTCTGTGTATTCTTGCCACCTCTTCTTAATCTCATCTGCTTCTGTTAGGTCCCTGCCTTCTTTGTCCTTTATCATGCCCGTCTTTGCACAAAACGTTCCCCTGAGATCTCCAATTTTCTTGACGAGATCTCTAGTCTTTCCCATTCTGTTGTTTTCCTCCATTTCTTTGCATTGTTCATTTAAGAAGGTCCTCTTGTCTCTCCTTGCTATTCTCTGGAACTCTGCATTCAGTTGGATATATGAACTTTCTCCCTTGCTTTTCGCTTCCCTTCTTTCCTCAGCTACTTGTAAAGCCTCATCAGACAGCCACTTGGCTTTCTTGCATTTCTTTCTCTTTGGGATGGATTGAGTTGCTGCCTCCTGAACAATGTTACGGACCTCCATCCATAGTTCCTCAGGCACTCTGTCTATCAGGTCTAATCCCTGAAATCCATTCCTCACCTCCACTGTATATTCATCAGGGATACGATTTAGGACATATCTGAATGGTTTAGTGGTTTTCCCTACGTTCTTCAATTTAAGCCGAAATTTTGCAAGAAGCAGCTCATGATCTGAGCCACAGTCAGCTCCAGGTCTTGTTTTGACTGACTGTATGGAGCTTCTCCATCTTTGGCTGCAAAGTCCATAATCAATCTGATTTCGATATTAACCATCTGGTGATGTCCATGTGTAGTGTCGTCTCTTGTGCTGTTGGAAAAGCGTGTTTGCTATGATCAGCATGTTCTCTTGGCAAAACTCTATTAGCTTTTTTCCTGCTTCATTTTGTACACCAAGGCCATGCTTGCCTGTTATCGTGGTGATTTCTTGACTTCCTACTTTAGCATTCCAATCCCCTATGATGAAGAGGACATCTTTTTTTGGTGTTAGTTCTAGAAGGTGTTGTAGGTCTTCACAGAACCGATCAACCTCAGCTTCTTCGGCATCAGTGGTTGGGGCATAGACTTGAATTACTGTGATGTTGAATGGTTTGCCTTGGATTCGTACTGAGATCATTCTATCATTTTTGAGATTGTTCCCCAGTACTGCTTTTCCCACCTTTTTGTTGACTATGAGTGCTACTCCATTTCTTCTAAGGGATTCTTGCCCACAGTAGTAGATATGATGGTCACCTGAATTAAATTCGCCCATGCCTGTCCATTTTAGTTCGCTGATTCCCAAGATGTCGATGTTCAATCTTGCCATCTCATGTTTGACCACCTCCAGCTTACCTTGATTCATGGATCTTACATTCCAGGTTCCTAAACAATATTGTTCTTTGCAGCATCGGATTTTCTTTTCACCACCAGACACATCCACAGCTGAGTGTCCTTTCAGCTTTGGCCCAGCCGCTTCATTCTTTCTGGCGCTACTTGGAAATACCCTCTGCTCTTCCCCAGTAGTATATTGGACACCTTCCGACCTGAGGGGCTCATCTTCCAGCGTCATATCTTTTAGCCTTGTGATACATTCCATGGGGTTTTCTTTGCAAGAATACTGGAGTCGGTTGCCATTTCCTTCTCCAGTGGACCACATTTTGTCAGAACTCTCTGCCATGACCTGTCCGTCTTGGGTGGCCCTGCACATCATAGCTTATGGCTTCACTGAGTTATGCAAGCCCCTTCGTCACAACAAGGCAGTGATCCGTGAAGGGGGCAACGATTTTACCATCCCTTTATTCTTCCTGTGCTGAGCTTTACACAGCCTCCTTGTGTAGTTCGGATCAGTGCTTGCTACTTCTTTGGGAGAGTTTATTCCCCCCTGATCAAAAACGGTTTGTTGCAACATTGAGCTGATTCAGTGTGGAGCAACTCCAGGGTCCTTTGTGACGGATGAACGCCAGTCTGCAGCAACCCTGGTGCTGCCTCCCTGTGGAAAAGGCGCATTTTAGGTAGGGATGTAAGAGAATTCCACCATGGATCTGGGTGAGGCCGAATGCCAGTGCATTCAGCCCCCTGAAATCCATGGCAGAATAAAGCCCCTCCTGCCCCCCACCCTGCAAAATGGGCCCGGAATGGAGCACCTACCTGCTGCTGTCCGTGCTGACTTGCGAATGGCGTCTGCGTCTGCAGCCGCCATTCGCTTTTTCCATATAGCCGTGATAGGCTATGTAAATACTTACATAGCCTATCACAGCTAACGCAGGCATGCCCTGTGGAAGCCGTGATAGGCTATGTAATTGTTTACATAGCCTATCACAGCAAAACTAAGGGAACGCAAATGGCGGCGGCTACGGCGGCCGCCATTTGCGTTCCCTTTTTTTTGCCCTGATATGTTACGAAAATATTTACATAGCATATTACTGCAAAAAAAAAAAAAAAGGAACACAAATCGCTTAGTGGCTGCCATTTGCATTCTCTCTCTCTCTCTCTCTCTCTCTCTCTTTTTTCGTTCGCTGTTGTTTGTTTGTTTTTTGGCCAATATTTACTTAGCCTATCATGGCAAAATACAGCGATGCCGCCATTTGCATCCTTGCAGGCTGCCCAGCGGCAGGATGTCTGGCTGCGGGCAGCCCCGGCCAGTGGCTCCGCGGAATGTCCGCAGAGCCGAGCCGGCCAGGGAGAAGGACACTGAAAGAGTCCTTTCAGTGACTTTTTCTTCCTTAAACACATCTCTCATGCGATCCTGCTGCAGAATGCCCCATCCCCTCGCCACTGACCTCCCAGAAAGGCCTGCTTCTGTGCCCTGGATGAGACCTGGCAGGGATCTGGCCAAGGAGTGGGGCCACCTTTCCCCCCTCCCTCTTTTCCCTATTCACAATATTACAGCTGCGCCATTCCAGGCATTCATGGTAGGGGAGTATGACCCAGGAAAGCGGGTTTTTAGGTGGTGTCTTCTCTGCTTTCTTGATGTGCTGCTGAGGGACCAAAATGAGGATGTGACCAGAAAGTGCCTTTCATTGGGTTTCCATTTAAATTGGGCCCTGGGCTAGATGTTCTGGGTCATGGATAGCTTTCAATAAACATGCCTTCCTAGTTTTTTCTTCCTTTCTGGGTGTTTTTCTCTGTCATTCTAGCTTCACGTTTTCCTGGAAAAGTTTTACAATGCTTCCATGGACCGACTGTCTTTGGAAGAGAATGCAGAGCTGGCAGCTGACTTTGACCTCGTGAACTGGGTGCAGTTTCCCAATCAGACTCATGCAAGGATTACAGTGGGAACTCTAGAGGGACAGGCACCCCCTGACATGAAGCTCACCATTAACCCCAACGCCGTGGTGTGGCCCTCTCGGCTTTCGAAGGTAAGGGGAAGGACTAGTTTTGTTTGATTGCCTGTGACATCGATTAAGCATGAATAATTCACTGAATAATGGCTGTACTCTTAGGACACCGATGTGGCAGTAAATCCCATTGAGCTTAATGGGACTGACCATTGAGCAAACTGGTGCAGAATTGCCCTGTAAAACAGAGCTTCCTCATAGCATCGCAGGCTGGAGAGACTTCATCTCTCCCCATCTGCCTGTTTTCTGATTCTAGTGCAGAGTGAAGGGGAGGGTTTGTGAGGAGGTCTTCCGCATCTGTTCCACAGAGCAATGGCATGATGGCATTCAAGCATTCTGGTCCTGAGCTCCTTGTCCACGTTGTTCCATGGACATCCCAATATCTTCCCATAGTAGCAAGGGTTGGAGAGAGATTCCCACTCTCACTTCAGAGAGCATCGTTCCAGGTGGGGTGTGGGTTGGAGTGAAGGTCATCTGACTAGCAGGGGCTGTTCAATAATAATAGACCCACCCCCAGGCTCTCCCTCCCCTTTCTCCTGCAATACAATGCCTGGGAGGTTTCCTCCTATGTCTTCACAGAAATCACTCTTCTTTTCTCTCCCCACTCCTCGTTTTAATTACTTAACAGCAATCATTATCGCAACACAGTGTTCCCCCCGTCCTGTTGCAATCCATTGAAGCTCCAAAGCTTGGAAACTTTGACATTCAGTCTCTTAAAAGTGATATTTTAATTCATTGGAATCTCAGTAACGTCGGGAGTACACATTTCAGGAACAAGCCTCATTGGCCACAATGGGAGCTACTTCTGAGTAGACACACATACGTTCGTGCTGGGAAACACAGGGACAGGAAACACCTCTTGACTGGTGTCATGGTGAAAGGTACTCCCCTGGCCAGGGCCAGCATACCTGGCTAGCATACCCGATGAAAGTGCAGGGGTTCGGACACACAACAACTATACCACAGAGAGCCTGACTTAAGGAAAAGAATCAGACTGTAAGCACTCTCAAGAAATCCAGTTTTTTGGGTGAGAAAGTCAAGGCTGACTTTATCACTGCACAGCCCAGCAGCGGCCAGATGTCACCGCGGGTGGCCTCAGCCGGTGGCTCTGCGGAGTCACCGCGGAGCGGAGCCGGCCGACAAGGATTTAGAGGGGAAGGAGGGAATGCCTCCCCCCCCCCCGCAGATGTCATGAAAAGAAACAGGTAAGTCATTTCGTACATCCCTAGTTTTTTGGGCGATAAACTCCAGGCTGACTGCTGGATGGCCAGGACTTCAATTATCCCTAAGAACTTCCAAACGTAGCCAGCTCTGAGTCAACTGCTTGTGGAGATACCCCCCCCCCCCGAAGAAAAAGCCATGGAGAAGTTCAGGAGAATTACAATTGCTCCCCCCCCCACCCCTCCTCTGGCATGTTTTCCTATTGACCAGGGCTGAGAGGAGACTTTTCTTGTCTGGCTTAGGAGAAGCTCAGTGCGAGCATAGACTGTGCTGAGGGAGGAGAAAGAACACAGTGACTCCCCATGTAAATGGCTGAATGCAGTGAAGCCCCCCCCCACACACACACACACCTTACTTTGCAGAGAGTGAGAGAGAATTCAGTCCCTCCAGAGACGAACTGATTCACAGCTCCCAAGCCTAGCACCAGCTCAGGATGCAGTTCTGCTATCCACAGGGGCACATCCTGGATCCATTGTAATTCCTGGATCCATTCTAATTCTCTTCCCCTACCCCAGCTTCCGCCTTTACTCTTCAGCAGTTTCCTTAACCCAACTAAAGACTCACAACAGCTGATGGACTTCACTGACAAGAGAGCTTTTAATATATTACACTAAGATCCTATAAAAAAAGGTTACTATAGTCAGCGGATTGTTGTGATAAAGATTTGAGAGAGAGAGAGAGAGAGAGAGAGAGAGAGAGAGAGTTTCACAGGTTCCCAGTCAGCTCCAGGGTGCAAATCAAGGTGCTGGTACATTTCAACCCCTACCCAGAATAGGCATGAGGAACCGGACAGAACCATTCCTTCCCCAGGCCTCCTCCCCCAAGTGCACTCTTACAATGTCTGAGCAGGCCCTGCTCTCATAGAGGCAACCACTGAGGTTAGGCTGCTGAAAGTAAGGGGGAAATGCAGCAGAAGTGAGCAGTTGCACCAAACGTGCTCCCACAGAATAAGAGCCTGGAGTCTCTGAGACCAGGGTTCCTCCTGGGTTTGTATCATTTTCAAAACTACAAATCCTTTCCACAGAGACAGATGCACCTAATAATTGTTCCTTGTCTTTGCTGCTAGACTGTGCCTCGTTCCAGGTGCGTCGAGAGCTGTCGCCCTGGGCATGCCAAGGAGGTCCAGGAAGGAGAGCCGCCTTGCTGCTATGCCTGTGCGCCATGTGCGGAAGGGTCAATCTCCACGCAGGAAGGTGGGTGACCTCAGAAGAAAGGGTGTTCCCTTGGGAAATGGGGGCAATCTTGGAGCTTGCCAAACATTACGTCTATAAAGGGAGGCTCTCTTCCAGTTCTCCCTACCATCTGAAATTAGGTATGTTTCCCCATCAGAAGGGGGGGGGGCTTTTTGGTTGTGGCACCTTGTCCTTGGAATGGCCTCCCCAAGGAGGCTTGCTAAAGCATTCTCATTCGCTCAGCCATTCCAGCCTGTAAAATGAGTCTGGTTTTCATGATTTCATGACCCATCCTGCTAAATGCCTTGTATATATGATTATTTTTATTTAGTCTTTCAACTAATTATGATGACCCACATGCAAATAACTGTAGGCCTTGGATTTTGTTAGTTTGTCATCACCACGAGAGAGGATTGAAGTGTCATAAAAACTGTCCTCATGTGGACAAGCTCTACATCCTTGCAGAGCATCTCTGGACTCCTGAATCACATGGTTCCAAAGGGACACAGACTTAGGGTGAAACTTCACCTCCTTAATGGAGTGTGAGAATACTCAAAGCCAACCTCTTCACCAAGACAGATTTTTTGGGGGGCCACTGGAAATAGACTCACCATCTATGATGTTCGGCAGGCAACCAGAAAGATATTTCGAGGATGCTTCCACCACCTTAATGATTCTGAAACTGAATTACAGAAGAACTAGCCAGGTCCAACTAGTTGGGTTATTGTAAAGAAAAAAAGTGGGGTGTATTGACATGGGAATGTGAATTTGGAAATAAACCCCAAGATCTGTGTCTAGTATTCAGGACCTTCAGAGGGGTGCCCCATTGCCGACACTCAAGCTGGTACATCAAAATATAGGGTTCATCAGAGGGTAAGGTAAGGTTTTCTGAAAATGGCTATTTCTGGCATGGAACTGCCTCACCTATGAGGTCTCTCAGAACTAGCCAGGCTGATGACAAGGGTCAGATTTGAAATGGTGAGGTAATATGAAAAATTTATTTCATATTATTTTATTTACACACATTGGAATACACCAACATTGAGCCTACTCTCAGGGTAATGTACAATTTATTTATATTTTTGTAAAGTTATTCATTTACTACATTTTTATCCTACCTTTCCCAAAATTACTCTCTCCCAAACAGGCTCAGATCAAGAAAAAGAGGGAGGGGGAGAAAGAGGTCCTGTCACCAGGCTGGCACACTAAATTTTGAAGACAAGGAAGGGAAGGGGAGTGGTGGGAAGGGTAAGCTGAGGGAGCTCAGTTTTTCAAGGTCAACACAACCATCAATTAGCACTTCAACATTTAATGATTTAAATGTAATTCATGGATATTCTTTCTATCATTCCCATCTTACGCTAAGCTGTGTTTGAACTGAACTCACTGGTGACATCACATTGGAATGTGCACGTTTGCATGAGCAAAGCCCATCATCTTACCAAAGAGCGTCCAGAAGGGATGTCCTCTCCCACTGAGCTTTTGCTCTCTTCATCCCTACTCAACATTCTGTCTCCCATCTTGCCATCTTTCGTCCACATAATAAAATAGAAAAAAGACTGTTGTGGATGTATATTGATGTTACTGAAAACGAAGTCACTCTTCTTCTCAGATGCAGACCATTGCAACAAGTGCCCAGCACATCAGCAGCCTAGCCAGGACCGAGCTCAATGTGTGCCCAAGATTATAACCTTCCTGTCCTATGAAGAACCTTTGGGGATCACCCTGGCTTCCTTTGCTCTATTCTTGTGCTTAACCACGGGAGTCGTGTTGGGAATCTTCATTAAATACTTTGAAACTCCTCTAGTCAAAGCCAACAACCGGGACCTCTCCTACCTTCTCCTTGTCTCCCTCTTCATGTCCTTTGCATCCTCTTTCCTATTCATTGGCCAGCCAAGGAAAGTGACGTGCCTTCTCCGACAAACGACTTTCAGCATCATCTTCTCAGTTGCTGTGTCTTCTGTGTTGGCCAAAACGATCACTGTGGTGCTGGCCTTCCTGGCCACTAAGCCAGGGACCGGGGTGAGAAGATGGCTGGGAAAGAGTTTGGCCAATGTCATTATCCTTTCTTGTTCTGGTGTCCAAGTTGTCATCTGCATTATCTGGCTGGGGATTTCTCCACCCTTCCCTGACTCTGACATGCACTCCCAGCCTGGACAGATCATCTTGCAATGCAACGAAGGATCCATCACCATGTTTTACACTGCCCTTGGCTACATGGGCTTCTTGGCTGCCATCTGCTTCACGGTGGCTTTCCTAGCCAGGAAGCTGCCTGGGGCTTTCAATGAAGCCAAACTGATCACCTTCAGCATGCTGGTCTTCTGCAGTGTTTGGGTGTCCTTTGTGCCCACCTACCTGAGCACCAAGGGGAAATACATGGTGGCTGTGCAGGCCTTCTCCATCTTGGCCTCCAGTGCTGGCTTGCTGGGCTGCATCTTTCTTCCCAAATGCCACATCATTTTATGGAGGCCTGATCTGAATACAAAAGAGCATCTCATGATCAAAACAAAAGATGAGCCTGAGTGCTAAGAATGGGGAAAGATTCTTCTCCTGCC
Organism: Heloderma suspectum; assembly: GCF_057233095.1. Lineage (NCBI taxonomy): Eukaryota > Metazoa > Chordata > Lepidosauria > Squamata > Helodermatidae > Heloderma > Heloderma suspectum. The sequence continues at coordinate 393,569,403 of NC_139459.1, forward strand.
AGAATCTTGTTCTAAACCATAGTTCCTGTGATGGCAGAAAACCATTCTAGAATGGATGCAGGGCTGGTTAATTTTAGGGATGTCAGAGAATTCTGCTGTGGACTCCAATGAGGCCAGATTCCAGAGAATCTGACCTCTGGATTCTGCAGCGGAATGGCATCACTTACCTCTAGTTCTGGATGATTTCGTGCGGAGCAGCTCTCTGGAAGGTGATACGCTAATGGCAGTTGCCATTTGCCTACCGCTGGGACAAATACAGACAAATGCCTGCTGATTGCATCTCCTCCCTCTGCATTTCTCAATCGGTGGGAGAAGAGGGGCAAATGCCTCCCTGGACTGAATGGAGACACAACTGATCTCTCACCCTACCTCAGCAGCAATGTCCTATGTTGTTTCTGAGCACCCTTTCAAGTTGAATGGGGCTTACCCGAGGGTTGCAGACTTGCACGGTGATCTCATGTCTAATTAGAAGTAAGTCCCATTGAGTTCAATGTAGCTTACTCCCAGTAAGTAAGTGCCCAGGATTGGGGCGATGAGAAAAACGCTACAACAGAAATTAAGCTACAGAGAGAAGGGGGGAAGGGCGGTTGGTAAAGGAAGTTGTGTCAAGGCAGTCCGGTGTGATCCTGCATTTAAAACAGAAGCAAAAAACCCCATCTTAAATGCAGGATTGTAGGCAGGTGCATTTTTTTTTCTTCAGTCAGTGGAGGGAGATACGCTCTGTGACTGGATACTGGTTTTGTGGGTCTCCCCTTTAAAAATCATATGAAACTAGGAGGATCCCTTTTATGTACCCTTGTTTACCCAGTACCTCCCAAATAGGGATCGCAGAGAAATCCGCCACAGACTCCAGTGATGCTGGTTTCTTTAGAATCCCCCCCCCCCCGGAATCTGTGGCAGAACGGACTACCCCCCCACCGCCACCCCCGAAATCCCCCTGGGATGGACCTAAATCACGGCCATTGGCAGGGAAGCAAATGGCGGCCGCAGGATCCCGGCAGTGGATGGCAGTCCCGCTGTGGATGGGCCCGGCCGGCAGCTCCGCAGACTCACCATGGAGCCTGCCAGGCAGGATTCCGGGGAGTGGGACAGATCACCTCCCCACTGTGGATGCCACCAGCTGGAATGGTGAGTGGGGTTCGTACACCCCTATTCCCCACACATGGGCTCCCTGGGCAAATGGGGGAGCCTCCTTTTCCAGTCAAGCAGGAGAAAGCCTTCAAAGTCTGGATTTCACTGGCTGTTTAGGGGACAACCCTATGCATGTTTAGAGAGGAAAAATGTCCAACGACTCCCAGCACTCCCCAGCCATGCAATTCACCTGGCAGAGCTTGGCAACTTTGAAGATCTTTTTTTTAAGCAGTTGTTTTAGGTGGGAAAGCCATGCCTGGGTGGGAAAGCATTGCCTGAGTCACCTCCAAATCAGAAGGCAATTTGCTTTCAATGGGATTTCCCTCCCTTCTTGACAGGAGGCAGACACAGGCAAACCTCCGGAGTTTGCAAATGGCAAACTGGAAAATGCGGACAGGATACAAAACTCTTTCTCAAACCACAGTGGATGATGGAACGAACGATCCCTAACAAGCTACGAAAAATAAACGGGATGGATTTCATAACATTCATACATCACTAGTTAATTTCTAGTGGGCTCCAGGCGGATCCAGAAAGGGGAGGTCCAACTGCCTTCCTCTTTATGCCCCCTCCCGGAGTCTTGCTCAGGGAGGCATATTGGGGCTCAGTCTCTCTTGGAGCACCTCAGTAGCGCCACCACTCGGGACTGCCACAGAGTAGCATTGCAGGCTCCAGCCCATCAAAGATGACAAAAAGAGGCAACCCTAAGGAACAATCTCAACTTCCATATTTCCGGGGTATGACATTGTAGGCCATCAAAATCTTGGAGATCCCTGGGAGCATCTATTACCTGAAATCTGTTCCATTTACAAAATATAAATGTTGATAGCACACTTGCAGTTTCTTTTCCCCCCTTGAGATTATCCAGACAAGCTTTTTTATTCATTGGATAAAGAAGACGCACCAATGTGAAAGTCAGGCTGATAATGCTAGACACATAAGACAAGCATTTGGATTAAAAAGGACTGGGGTCCCAAGCCCACCAGAGACAAATGGGTCCTCTCCTGGTAGTCCTATCCTCCTTGCAGGTTGCTATCTAGCCAAAGAAGACACTGTGTCTGCTCTTTCATTGCAGGTTGGTTGTGCAGAGGAGTGAAGGGTGCCGTATATATGTTTCTTCTTCTTCTTCTTCTTCTTCTTCTTCTTCTTCTTCTTCTTCTTCCTCTTCTTCTTCTTCTTCTTCTTCTCCTCCTCCTCCTCCTCCTCCTCCTCCTCCTCCTCCTCCTCCTCCTTCTCCCCTCTCTTCTGCTTTCTAAAAGCAATCTATAAATATCCACCTTGTGCTCACAACAACCCTGTGAGTTCAGTTAGGCGGAGTAAAAGGGACTGGCGCAAGGCAGTGATCCCTGGTTCTGAGCAAGAATTTTAATTCTCTTCTCCGCAGTCCACGCCCAACGCTCTTCACCAGTCTGCCTATTTATGAGGGACGTCACAGGTCCCTCCTTTCACTGGTGAAACAGAAATCCTTTCCCAGCCCGCACCAATTTCCACCTGAATTCCATACTTAGAGCAGCTCATAGGAGAGCAAATGTTCTTCTGGCGCTGGCTGCCACAGGATGTCCAACAGGAGGTTCTGCACCCCGGGGAGAGAGAGAGAAAGAGAGGGAGAGAGAGAGATCCTGACTCAAGAAGATTTCTTCTTCCGAAGATTCAGGAAGCGCCTTTGCCCCAGCACTTAAAGCTCGCTACAGCATATTCAGAAATGCCATGCTGGATCAGACCAAGGGTCCATCTCGTCCAGCATTTTGTTCAAGGCATTCTGTTCATATTTGGCAAGGCACAGCTCCAACACAGAGATTATGATGAATAATCTCTTACGAAATACCATTGTGTGTGTGTGTGTATTTTAATGAGACAGCTTCAGCTATTGGGTGGTATAGAAAGGTAATAAAATAAATAAACCAACCAACCCACCACCAAAGAAACAAGTAAAGAAAATAATACAACAAAGTCTTACTAACAATACAAGTTACATTGCATATTCCATCACAATTGGTCCCAGGAGATTCAATGACCAAGAAAAATGAGGACAAGGGAAGAGCTGTGAGGAAGGGTGCCTTGAGACTAAGAGTGGAAGTATAGTAGAAGAACGTAAGCAGAACCCTGCTTGTTCAGTCCACAAGCTTTGTGCAGTATCACATTTCTTACCAGGGCAAATGGGAAGCCCACAAACACGCCATGAAGGAAGTGGCCCTCATGGCAATAAATAAATGTAATGAATGAATAAATAAATGAAAATGGATCAAGCCCTTTAGATCTGGAACAAGGACAATTCTTAGGACCAGGAGTGTGGTTCATGGAAGAGATACATTCATATCAAAGCTTTGACTGAGGGAAATGTTTTAGTGAGCGCAACCAATTTATCTGCAATGTAATTAGCTGTGCCCCCGCAAAGTGAAAGGGCTGAAGGAGGGAGAGAAACAGAAGTCCAAGTGGGTATATTTCCCTTGTTCCAGAGTAAGGGGGATGCAAAGGACCTCCCTTCCTGGATGGCAGCAGATACTTTGAAACTCACAGCAGGCACTGGAATTCCTCTGGGCTTCAAACTTCTCACAGTATATACCGATTGGACAACATTGCTAAGAGTTGTGGGAGTCAGCCCTTAATCTATGTGGTTCAAGGGGAGTGAAAACAAAGCTAATCAGAAAGAAATTACATTTAGGACATTAGGTTGGGAAAGAGGTCTAAGTTGCTCCTTATCTTATGATCTCCCCCCGCCCCCATGAAATCATGGATTTTATGTTAGAAATCCATTGTACACACAGGCTGAAAGATCATGGCATGCTTAACTCTCTAAACAGTGATTTCCACACCTTCATCACAGCCATCTGTCCCCCTGTTTCAGTGCTGCAGGACACAGAGAGATGCCTTTCGCTTGTGTCCCTGGAAAAGGCGGGGTCTTTTTTCTCTGGCCATTCAGACACAACTCAAAATGTCAGATAGAAAGAAGGGTGTGTAGAGAGGAACCTGGAATGTTTACTTGAGAGTAAGCCCCATTGAACCTGCTGGGATTTACTTCTGAGTAAACAGGCTTTCTGTTTTGGATCAAGGCTCTCAGTGCCGTGTTCCTGGCCAGGGATTGCTTGGCAATGGTGGTGCAGGTGTTAGCAACCTCAAACCTGGAGTACTCAAATATGTGTTCTATGTGGGGCTGCCCTTAAGGCTGCTCCAGAAGCTGCAGCTATTGCAGAACACAGCAGCTCAGCTGAGTTGGGAGCTGCCCCATTCAGTAATCAGTATGCAATGCCTTTGCTGGGGAAGCTGCACCGACTGCCTGTTTGCTACCAGGCCAGGTTTAAGGTCTTGGTACTAGTGTACAAAGCCCTAAACAGCTTGGGAGCAGGATACCTGAGAGAGCTCCTTCTCCCTTACTGCCCTGCCTGGTCACTGAGGTCATCAGAGGGCAAGCTTCTGGGAGTTCCACATGGACCTCTGTCTCGAGTGGAGTGCACCAGGAGAAGAGCCTTCAGTGTGGTGGCCCCCTTCCTATGGCACTCCCTGCCTCTGGAGGCCAGGCAGGCACCAACATTATGCTGTTTGTGACTCCTCATGAAAACGTGTTTATTTCAGGAAGCGTTCCTTGACTGACCAGACACGGATTTACCAGAATTCTCTATCTTTTTAGAAATAGTAGCTATTTTAAGGTGATGTTTTATTCTTTTACCCTTATTGTCTTTGTATTCTTCACTGCTCCAGAATCATCTGGATATGGAGCAGTATACACATGTTGCAAATACATAGTTAAATAAACGTGTCATGAGACACCTAGCAACAGCCATGCAATGGATGCTCACCACCACCATCCATGCCACAGCTGCAAATTCTTCTCACAATGGCCACAGTTCGAAATCTGATGCTCCATTTTCCCAATCGGTTGTCATCCTTGGGTGCTGATGACAATATTGCTAAAGGTTTTTGTCTACCCTTGATATTTGACCCTTGACAATCAGTGCCTAGGCATGGTAATGGTAATGGACTGGATTAGCGCCAATAAACTGTAACTCAATCCAGACGAGATGGAGGTACTGGTGGGGGTTCATCTGCCCAGCTAGGTGATGTTCAACCTGTTCTGCAGGGGGTTGTACTCCCCCTAAAGGATCAGGTTCATGGTTTGGGGGTGCTCTTGGACCCAGAACTGTCACTCGAGGCACAAGTGAACTCAGTGGCATGGAGCACCTTTTATCCTCTTAGGCTGATGTACCAACTATGCCGTTATCTGGACAGAGATAGCCTAGCTACAGTTATCCATGCTCTGATAACCTCTTGTCTGGATTACTACAAAGCATTACACATGGGGCTGCCTTTGAAAATGGTCCGGAAACTTCAGCTATTTCAGAACAGGGCAGCAAGAATGTTAACAGGGACTGGCCAACGAGATCACATTACACCTGTACATTTCCAGCTGCACTGGCTGCCAGTCCATTTCTGGGCCTGATACAAAGTGCTCGTATCAACATTCAAAGCCCTTGGTGGCTTTGGGCCAGTTTATCTGAAGGATCACGTCCTCCCATATGTGCCTACCCGAACCCTAAGATCATCCTCAGGGGTCCTTCTCCGGGAGCCCCTACCCAAAGAGTTAAGGCAGTTGTCTTCCAGGAGGAGGGCCTTTTCTGCTGTGGCACCCCTCGGTGGAATGATTTCCCTAGAGAGGTTAACCTGGCTCCTTCATTGTACTCCTTCCAGCGCCAGGTGAAGACCTTGTTATTCTCCCACTATTTTAGTATTCTAGCTTCCTGGTCTTTTACCTCTGGTGTTTTAAATCTGTATTTTAAATTTCTGCGTTGCTGCTAGGTTTTATTCTGAATAGAATAAATTCAGAATAAATAAATAAACCTATTTCTGAAAATAGCTTTTATTCTGGTTGTACTGTTCTGTTGTGGTTTTAAGTAGGGCTGTGGGACGTGGGTCCGAAGCCCACATAAGAAGTCAAAGCAGCCTGTTTTGGAGGTGCCTCCTTGTGGTACAAGGCAGAGCAGAATAGCAACGAAGCACCCTGGAGCAAAGCAGCTTGTAGACGAAGTGCCTTGTCCGACTCGGTGATTCATTCAACCTGGCATCAAAAGTATCACCTTCAGAATGTTCTGCACAGGGCTGAAGAGGAGGGAGGGAGGGAGGGAGCTTTGGCGAATGCCAAATTAGGGCTGAACATAACCAAGCAATCTCCAATCAGTGACAGTGATGGGAGGAGGGGGAAGATTGAATAACTGGAGTAAAACGGCTGCATTTCAGAGACAGAGATCATTCTGGTGGTGTTACTTAGGGATATGAGAAGTGAGAAACCCCCCATCCCAACCCTGCTACACTTGCTCATTTGTCAGCCTCCGCCAAGTCACCATGTTCATGAAAAACATGGCAACTGGAAGTCGATGTGCACATAGACTTATCGGCAAAAGTTCCTGTGAATCACCCAGGCTGGAGGAGGAGGTGAGGCACATGTCCCCGCCACTGCCTAGCAGTCCTTGGAGGTGGCTAGCAGTCCTTGGGGGTGTTTCTAGGGGTGGACGAAAGTCACTTCCTTTTCTCGCAGCTTGTTCGCAGTGGGGGGGAGCGCTTCGCTGCTTCCCCCGTGAAATTCAGGCCGGGGAGGGAGGCTTCCCGCCTCGCCCGGCCGAAATTCAGGCCGGGGAGGAGGCGCCTCGCCTCGCCCGGCCGCGAACGGGAAAGTAAAAAAACAAAACGCCCCCTGATAGGCTACATGACGATTCACGTAGCCTATCATGGGTAGATCTGCAAAGTCAACTGTGATAGGCTACGTGAATCGTCACGTAGCCTATCACGGGTGACTTTAAAAAAAAAAAAAAGCACGTACGCGAATGGCGGCCCCCATAGGGAGCCACCATTCGCGTTCCTTATTTAGTTGCTGTAGTCTACGTAAATGTTTACGTAGACTACGGCGAAAATAAGGGCAACGCAAATAGCGTTGCCCTTATTTTCGCCGTAGTCTACGTAAACATTTACGTAGACTACAGCAACTAAATAAGGAACGCGAATGGCGGCTCCCTATGGGGGCCGCCATTATCCGTACACACTTTTTTTTTTTTTTTAAGTCACCCGTGATAGGCTACGTGATGATTCACGTAGCCTATCACGGCTGACTTTGCAAATCTAGCCATGATAGGCTACATGAATCGTCATGTAGCCTATCAGGGGACGTGTTTTTTTTTTTCCCCTTTTATTGCAATGGCGGCGGCAGCAGCCGGTCGAAAGACCAGCTGCCGCTCCCGCCCCGCTCGAACACCCGACGAACCACCAGCCGGACCCGCCGCCAAGAGGGACATTCAGGGAAGGTAAGTCCCGTCCCGGGGGGGGGGGCGGGGGGGTGCGGAGGATTTCTCCCCGAAACTTGTTCGGGGGGCCGAACACGTTGGCGCTCGGCCCCCCGAAGTTTCGGGGAGAAATTCTCCGCCATCCCTAGGTGTTTCCACCAGCGATTTACACCCTCCAGTAACAAGGGAAAGGGCCCGTTTGTCATAGAGATCCGGAGGGTTAAAATGGAGGCTGGTTTCTTTCATTGTGTTGCAAGACAGGAAAACAAAAATCCATGAAATCAAAAAGGGATTCTCAAGCTTTCACATGATCTTTAAAGGGGAGACTCCGCAAACCACCACCCAGTCACAGAGCACATCTGCCTCCCCGGACCGAAGCAGAAAAATGATGGAAACCTCACAGTTTGCGTACGCGCATGTGTGTTTTTTTTTAAGTCAGCCATGATAGGCTATGTAAACATTTACGTAACCTAACATGGCGTTTTTTTAAAATCTAGCCATGATAGGCTATGTAAATCTTTACACAGCCATTCCACCACCAATAAAGCCAGTCAGCCACCGATTTCGGGGGGCCGAATGTGCTGGCATTCAGCCTCCCCGAGATCCGTGGTGGAACTTTCGTACATCCCTAGGCCAAACTGTCTGCAATTTGGCAGGTGGGTTCCCCTCCCTGTCGGCAGAGAGGCCCCCAAGTTCCATGTATTTACTCTGAAAACAGAAGACGTTACGGCTATTTGTGCTTCCCATGCAAGTCAATGGGAAAAGGCCAAACCGAGTGGTCTGGATATCCAAATCTCATTTTGGAACTGGAACTGAGTTGAAGTGGGGGGTGGCTGAATCAGTCCGAGTAAAAGGAGCACTGATTAGGAGCGTCTGAAGTGGCATCCATAGTGAATTGGGGGACCATAAAGAGCCCTAGTCTTAAGCTTTCATATTTTATATTGTTTTATGCTGCGCGTTGTGGTTTTAATTTTTGTGAACCACCCAGAGAGCTTCGGCTATTGGGCAGTATAGAAATAAATAAAACAAATAAAAAATGTAAAATTTTATTGTAATTTTATTGTTATAATTTTAGGGTTATATGTTACCTGCTTTGATATTTCACAGGAAAACAGCATAGAAACTTTGGTGGTGGTGGTAATAATAATAATAATAATAATAATAATAATAATAATAATAATAAATGATTAAGGTGGCAAAGAGAAGGAAAAGAGGACAAACGCTTATAGTAACCTGCATTAGAATGAGAGAATCCCAAGAACTTCACTTGGTTGATTAAAAAGAGTTGGAAAGATGTTATGGGTATCGACTGTGCTCAGGGCGTAGCAGTGCCTATGGCCTCAGAAGTGGGAATCCACCATGTTCTGTGGTCACCGGGATCCTCTCCCGGTGACCACAGGATTGCGTTGTTAGTGTGATAAAATCCTCTGTCCCAGTTCAAGCCCCAAGAGATAGAGCTGAAGTTCTCCGTTAATTGTAACTCAGGGGGTTGGACTCGATGGCCTTGTAGGCCCCTTCCAACCCTACTATTCTATGATTCAAGGGGTCTCTCGTTCTACTCTGTCTTTGAAGTTTGCATGCTCCAGTATGGCCACTTCAAGTCAGTGACAGAGTGAGAGGCGGGGGTCTTATTTCTGATGATGGGGAGACTGAATGGAGGCTTAGCCAGTGTTAGGCAGCCTGGATCCACCAGTTCAGTTTAAAGATAGAATTTAACACTGTGATCCTTCGAACGGGGCTTCTCCTTAGATCCGGACCACACCAAAGGAAAGAACCAACATGGAGGGAGGGAAGGGGGATGTGAGGGAAGGAGGCTGGCAAAAAGGAGCAGTGCATGATTCAGGAGATTTGGAGTAAAAGTCAGATCAGCTCTTCACCCAGACAAGTGGAGGGCTGGCTTCGTTGCTGTCAGCTGTTTACGTGGGGGAGGGTCACCATCTTCTTCCTCTCCTGGCCAGCTCTGCACTCACTTTGAGCCTTTCCTAGCACAGCCAAGAAAACTCTTCTCCCAGCCCTGGTCGACAGGCTGATGGGCTGGAGGAGGGGAGGGGGGAGAACAGGTGTGATTCTCCTGTTCTTCTCAATGGCTTCTTCTTCCCAGGGATTCTCTGGCCAATCTTGGTGAAGATTTGAATGAGAGGGAGACCTGCATGTCATCCGCATACTGATGACACCGCACCCCAAACCTGCTGATGATAGCTCCCAGCGGCTTCACAGAGATGTTAAATAGCATCGGGGAGAGGATGAAACCCTGTGGCACCCCACAAGTGAGCGGCCACCAGTCTGAAGCCTCCTCTCCCAGTGGTACCCTGTGGTACCTGCCAGAGAGGAAGGACCGGAACCATTGTAATATGGTGTCTCCAATGCTCAACCCCTCCAGGTGGTCCAGGAGGATACTGTGGTCAACGGTATCAAAAGCTGCTGAGAGGTTGAGGAGAACAAGGAAGGAGCATTCACCCCTATCCAGAGCCCTCCTCATATCATCATCTACCAAGGCGACCAAGGCCGTTTCTGTCCCATGCCCAGGCCTGAAGCCTGACTGAAATGGATCTAGATAATCAGCTTCTTCCAAGTGTGCTTTCAACTGGATCTAGGGATGTACGAATTGTGTACCTTCCGTGCTGCTTGACTTCCACTGTTTGTGGCCAGTGCTCTGTACTGTCGTTCGCAAGCCCCCGGAATTCTCCTCTTTTCTTTCTGCTCCAAGAATTGCGAAGATAAATCCGTACTGACAGCCATAATTCTGCACAACCTCCGTAAGAAAGGCTATTTTTCGTAGATACTTACGTATTTTTTCCTCTGCCCTGAGAAGTGGAGTAATTACTTTCAGCCAAAACACTTCCTCCTCCTCGGGGCTTCCCAAAAGAAGGCTGCCCTAGGTGTGCCTGAGCGATGCACTCTTAGGGGTGGACGAAAGTCACTTACCTGTCCTCGAAGGACGTTCGTGGTGGGGGGGAGGTGCTTCGCTGGTCCCCCCGCGAAGTTCAGGCCGGGGTGGAGGCTTCCCACCTCGCCCGGCCGCGAACGCGAAAGTTAAAAAAAAAAAAAAAAACGCCCCCTGATAGGCTACGTGACGATTGACGTAGCCTATCACGGCTGACTTTGCAAATCTAGCCATGATAGGCTACGTGAATCGTCACGTAGCCTATCAGGGGGCTTTTTTTTTTTCTTCTTTCATTGCAATGGTGGCGGCGGCAGCCGGTCAAAAGACCGGCTGCCGCTCCCGCCCCGCTCGAACACCCGCCAAACCGCCGGCTGGACCCGCCGCCGGGAGGGACATTCGGCGAAGGTAAGTCCCGTCCCGGGGGGGTGCGGGGTGCGGGGGGGTGCGGAGGATTTCTCCCCGAAACTTGTTCGGGGGGCCGAACACGTTGGCGCTCGGCCCCCCGAAGTTTCAGGGAGAAATTCTCCGCCAACCCTATGCACTCTTTGTTTAAAGCAACGCTGTTGAAAGAAAGAAAGAAAGAAAGAAAGAAAGAAAGAAAGAAAGAAAGAAAGAAAGAAAGTTTTAAAATGACCATGCCGGCCTGGAGCCCTGCACGAGTATTATTCCCCCTGCTAGGCTTTCTATTTCCACATCCAGCATTGTTGTTGACGTTGTGAGGCTAAAATGGAGAGGAGAACCAACTCTGTGCATTTCTACTCAGAAGTAAGACTTCTTGAGTTCAATGCAACTTACCCCTACACATGTCAGCACCCCACTTGCCCCCAGCTCAGCTTTGTATTTCCACATCCAGCTCATTAGCAAACTTCCTGTTAGTTATCTCACTGGGTGACTTTGGGCTGGACTCTCACCACTAGATCACACTTCTGTTATGAAACTCATGAAGAAAAAGAGACAGTATAATGGATAGTTCTTTCTGAAGCAGTCACACTTCACTTGTACAAATGCAGCATGAAGGGAAAGATCAGCAACCTTCTCTTTGTTTGAATAAAAAGCACACTCTGCACATGCTCAGGGAATGGACAAAATGAGGAATAAACATACCAGGGAATATGAAGAACTATATTCTTCCATCATGTGTGTGTGTGTGTGTGTGTGGGGGGTAATCGCCCTCAATCCAGCTGTTCCCTGGAAAAATCTCCCCCCCCCCCATTCATCCAAGGGCCTTCTGAGATAACTAACAGGCAGTTTGATCCTGAGCTGGATGTGGAAATACAAAGCTGAGCTGGGGGCAAGTGGGGTGCTGAAATGTGTAGGAGTAAGTTGCATTGAACTCAGTAAGACTTACTTCCAAGTAGACATGCACAGAGTTGGTTCTCCTCTCTGTCTGCTCAGCTTTGTATTTCCACATCCAGCTCATGATCAAACCGCCTGTTAGTTATCTCAGAAGACCCTTGGGTGAATGGGGGGGGGGGTATCCAGGGAACAGCTGGATTGAGGGAGATTCCCCCCCCCACACACACACACACACATACATAATGGAAGAATATTGTGAATATCCTTTCACCTAGGGAGCAGCGTGACTGGCCTATGATGGGGCTTTCCCTGGAAGGGCCGCTTTTACCCTCCTCTGTCCTGGGACCGGTGGGACCGGGGCCTTCGGCTCCAAGTCATCAATCCTTCACAGCCAGGTCCCGGCGTCAGATCCCCTATTGCGGGTGCAGTGGTCCTGCTCCGCTTGCTGTGCCGGGATTACAGCACAAAGGGCATGCTCCGAGCACCCGTGCCGTTTCCGTCATGAGTGCCCCCCTTCTAGTGGACACCACCCTGGCACCACTTGTCCAAGAACCCAGGGTTGGCGGGGTCCCGCGAGGGAATGCCAAGGCAGTAAACCCGGTGGCGGGCTATAGCCCCCTCCACGCGGGCCCAAGCCCGGTTGAGATGATGCCGCCCCTCCAGCTTTTAAAACATTACCCCGACGCAGAAAAATGCCTACTTGAACACAGCTTCACATTAGGTTTCAGGACCCCTTTCCTGGCTCAGCATAGGCCGTACTCAACTTGCAATCAAAATCCCTCCTTGCTACGCTTCGATGGGACCCGGGGAAAACATCGACAAAGAAGTACTGGCAGGACGGGTTATAGCCCTCCCCCTTACACACCTCTGATACCTAATCTATGGATTTCCCCTCTTGGGTAGTGCCCATGAAACCTTGGGGGGAGTTTAGGCCAATTCATGGCCTCTCTTCCCCAAAGGCCAGTCCATTCATGCCGAGACCCCTGGGCATCTGCCTTCAGTGCAAAACACTTCTTTCAACAAGACGGTTGTCTCGGTCCGGGATCCCAGCCTCTGGTCCCTGATGGGCACGTTCTACACAGAGTCCAAAGGCAGGGTGGATGTTCTCCTGAATGCAAGCCTTGTTTCCCTCCCCTTTTGACCTTTGCGTCCCTCTGCCTCACAAATGACGGAGGGCCCGTCTGCCACGTTAACATTCCAGGGAATCATGTTATGTTCCATAAGCAATGTTCTCACCTCCCCTGGGACAAATTTCTGGTCCTGTGGGCACAGCTCCGGGAGGTATTGCGTCTCCCTAAGTTCTCCCTTGGGGGCCCTCCAAGGTTTTGCGGGGTAATTTTTAGTTTCCCATGCAGGGTAGTGGCCCTAGCCATGTCTTCCTGCGCTGACTCCGTTGGGCACTGCAGGTTCTGCAGCTGCCATCCAGTCGGACCAGGGCCCCCTCTGCTGTGCGCGTGGATCCATGGGTATGGCTTCGATTTTCGGGACTTTTATGGTGTCTCCTCCCGGAGGCGGTGCTCCTCAAAGCCGACATGCAGGGTCACTTGAGCGCGGCTGGCACCCTGGATTTCAGATCCTTCACCGGGTTCAGCTGTCCCGCGGCAAGTGGCCCAAGTGTCGCGCCACCCACCAGTATTTGTTTGGACCTTGCCTTTCCGGAGTTCTTTCCTTTACCTAGCCATGCCCATTTGGGCCGACCTCATAGCCAAGTCGGTAGCCCTCTTTTGGCACGACAATATGGCCACTGGGTACACTATTAATGCCCTATCCCCCAGAAATCAGGGGGTCCGGTCGTTGGTCAGCGCGTTCACACCCCAGTGTCTGCATCATAACAACTGGTTCTGGGCCCGCCATGTGCCAGTTGGCAAACCCAATTGCCGATTATCTGTCACAAAATCAGACTCACAGGCTCTGGGCCTTAGCCATGTGGGCACATCCATTACCTGAGCCCCGCCTTGCAGTACTATCAGGGGCTGGCATACTGAAGCCGGGCATGCCATCCTGAATTCCATAGTTCCCAGTACTGGAGCCGCCTATGACATAGCAGGTAGGGAGTTCTGCGTCTTAGGGGCGAACTTCAATCTTCTGATTCATGGCCCTTACCGAAAACATTTCTGCAATTTTGCATCTCTTTAAGGGACAAGGGGATATCTGCCAGAGCCATAAGTGGCTAGGTGGCTGATTTTAGTCTTTTTGGCCACAACGAGGAGAGCTACTGACTCCAAGTCAGATTTCAGGGCCGGGTGTGCAGTGTAGGGTTCCAGCATGGATGCCCCCTGCTCTAGCAGATTCTAGGCACCCTCTCTCTCCGGCTGCCCTTCTTGGGTTCCGAGGTTATGTCCCTACATTTACCCTCTCCAGTACAATGTTTCCCTGTTCCATGCACCACCAGCCTTAATGGACTTCTTTGGGGCCCATTGAGATTTGAGGATCGTTTCAGGCTCCCAAGTTTGACTTGTCCCGGAGGGCCTTTAGATACTATGATGTACAGGTCTCTTCCACTGTAATCCACCTATGCATTCGTAGGTCATAACTGATCAGTGCAGCAAGGGCACGGCAGTGACCCCTGTGGCTGTTCAGTCATTAACACATGTCCGAATCTTCGTGACCCCATGGACCATAGCACGCCAGGCCTTCCTGTCCTCCGCTCTCTCCTGGAGCATGCTCAAGTTCATATTCATTGCATCAGTGATGCTATCTAGCCATCTCATCCTCTGCTGTCCCCTTCTCCATTTGCCTTCAGTCTTTCCAAGCATCAGGGTCTTTTCCAGGGAGTTTTCTCTTCACATTAGGTGGCCAAAATATTTGAGCTTCAGCTTCAGTATCTGTCCTTCCAAGGAGCACTCAGGGTTGATTTCCTTTAGGATTGACTGATTGGACCTCCTTGCAGTCCAGGGGACTCGTAAGAGTCTTCTCCAGCACTACAGTTCGAAAGCATCAATTCTTCGGCGCTCAGCCTTCCTTATAGTCCAGCTCTCACACCCATACATTACTACTGGGAACACCATAGATTTGATTAGACAGACCTTTGTCGGCAAGGTGATGTCTCTGCTTGTGACTATGCTGTCTAGGTGTGCCATAGCTTTAAAAGGGTCTTTTAATTTCATGGCTACAGTCACCGTCTGCGGTGATCTTGGAGCCCAAGAAAATATAATCTGTCACTGCTTCCATTTCTTCCCCTTCTATATGTCAGGAAGTGATGGGGCCAGATGCCATGATCTTTGTTTTTTTAATGTTGAGTTTCAAACCAGCTTTTGCACTCTCCTCTTTCACCCTCAACAAGAGGCTCTTTAGATCCTCTTCGCTTTCTGCCATTAGAGTGGTATCATCTGCATATCTGAGGTTGCTGATAATTCTCCCAGCAATCTTAATTCTGACCTGTGATTCATCCAACCCAGCGTTTCTCATGATGTACTCTGCATAGAAGTTAAATAAGCAGGGTGACAATATGCAGCCTTGTTGTACTCCTTTCCCAATTTTGAACCACTCGGTTGTTCCATGTCTGGTTCTGACTGTTGCTTCTTGACCCTCGTACAGGTTTCTCAGGACAAAGGTAAGGTGGTTTCTCCATGATCCAGCAAATGTTGGCGATTTGATCTCTAGTTCCTCTGCCTCTTCAAAACCCAGCTTCTACTTCTGGTAATTCTTGGTTCGCATACTGCTGAGGCCTAGCTTGCAAGATTTTGAGCATCACTTTGATGGCATGTGAAATGAGCACAATTGTGCAGTAGTTTGAACACACTTTGGCGTTGCCCTTCTTTGGAATTGGAATGTAAACTGACCTTTTCCAGTCTTGCAGCCACTGTTGAGTGTTCCAAATTTGTTGGCATATTGAGTGCAGCACTTTAACAGCATCATCTTTTAGGATTTTTAATAGCTCAGCTGGAAGACTGTCATCTGTGCTAGCTTTGTTGTTACTAATGCTTCCTAAGGCCCACTTGACTTCACTCTCGAGGATGTCTGGCTCAAGTTCAGTGACCACACTATCATGGCTATCAGGGACATTCAGATCTTTCCTGTATAGTTCTTCTGTGAATTCTTTCCACCTCTTCTTAATCTCATCTGCTTCTCTTAGCTCCCTGCCTTCTTTGTCTTTTATCATGCCTGTCTTTGCACAAAACTTTCCCTTGATATCTCCGATTTTCTTGACGAGATCTCTAGTCTTTCCCATTCTGTTGTTTTCCTCCATTTCTTTGCATTGTTCATTTAAGAAGGCCTTCTTGTCTCTCCTTGCTATTCTCTGGAACTCTGCATTCAGTTGGATATACCTTCCCCTTTCTCCCTTGCTTTTTGCTACCCTTCTTTCCTCAGCTACTCGTAAAGCCTCATCAGACAGCCACTTTGCTTTCTTGCATTTCTTTTTCTTTGGGAGGGATTTAGTTGCTGTCTCCTGAACAATGTTATGGACCTCCGTCCATAGTTCCTCAGGCACTCTGTCTATCAGGTCTAATCCCTGAAATCTATTCCTCACCTCCACTATATATTCATAAGGGATATGATTTTGGTCATACCTGAATGGTTTAGTGGTTTTCCCTACGTTCTTCAATTTAAGCTGAAATTTTGCAACAAGAAGCTCATGATCTGAGCCACAGTCAGCTCCAGGTCTTGTTTTGACTGACTGTATACAACTACTCCATCTTTGGCTGCAAAGTACATGATCAATCTGATTTTGATATTGACCATCTAGAGATGTCCATGTGTAGAGTCGCCTCTTGTGCTGTTGGAAAAGAGTGTTTGCTATGATCAGTGTGTTCTCTTGGCAAAACTCTATTAGCCTTTGTCCTGCTTCACTTTGTACACCAAGGTCATACTTGCCTGTTATCCTGGTGATTTCTTGACTTCCTTCTTTACCATTCCAATCCTCTATGATGAAGAGGACATCTTTTTTTGGTGTTAGTTCTAGAAGGTGTTGTAGGTCTTCATAGAACCGATCAACCTCAGCTTCTTCGGCCTCAGTGGTTGGGGCATAGACTTGAATTACTGTGATGTTGAATGGTTTGTCTTGGATTCGTACCAAGATCATTCTATCGTTTTTTGAGATTGTACCCCGGCACTGCTTTTCCCAACCTTTTGTTGACTGTGAGTGCTACTCCATTTGTGTCCCTGCAGTCAGCCGTGATAGGCTACGTAAATGTTTACGTAGCCTATCACGGCTGACTTTAAAAAAAAACAACAACACGCGTATGCAAATGGTTCCTTATTTTGGCACGTCCGCTACGCTATTTTCGTTCCCCTTATTTTCGCCGTCTTAGTCTACGTAAATCTTGACGTAGACTAAGACGTGCCAAACTAAGAAACGCAAATGGCAGCTGCCGTGGCCGCCACCATTTGCGTACACACGTTGTTGTTATTGTTGTTTAAATCAGCCGTGATAGGCTACGTAAACATTTACATAGCCTATCACGGCTGACTGCAGGGACGCAAACGGCGGCAGCTACGGCCGCCGCCATTTGCGTCCCTGCTAGCCAGCGGCCGGATGTACGCCATTTGCCTACGCGGTTTTGTTTTTTTGTTTTTTTTACCCAGAGCCCTCCGCGGCCGGAAATCCGGCTGCGGACGGCTCTGGCCTGGCTGGGCCTGGCCGGCTGCTCCGCGGAGCTTCTGCAGAGCACAGCCTGCCCCGGAGGATTCCAGGGGGGAGGAACAGAGCACCTCCCCCCTGGTGAGGATTCTGGGGGGAGGAACAGAACGCCTCCCCCCCCCACCATCAACATAATCCGCGAACATGTAAGTGACTTTCGTACATCCCTAACACGGCTCAATACAGGGACGCAAATGGTGGCCATTACGACAGCTGCCATTTGTGTCCCTGCGGATGTCCAGCTGCAGGCAGCCGGAGCCGGCCGGCGGCTCCATGGCTTGGCTGCAGAGCAGAGCCGGCAAGGCAGGATTCCGGGGGGAGGACTGGATCGCCTTTCCCCTATCGAGAATTCCAGGGGGAGGGATGGAGCGCCTCCACCCCACCGCGGTTTGCCCGGCGCCGAGCCAGGTAGGTGTTTCCCAGGTATTTTAGCATTTTAGTTTTCTAAATTTTTATCTTTGCTGTTTTAAATCTGTATTTTAAACTCCTGCACTGCTGCTAGGTTTTATTGTGGTTGTATTGTTATATTGTGGTTTCAATGTTCTATATATGTTAAATTGTTTTATTGTGTGTTGTTTGGTTTTAATTTTTGTGAACCGCCCAGAGAGCTTCGGCTATTGGGCGGTATGGCAATAAATAAATAAATAAATAAATTGCTGGGGGCTGGGAGACGATTTCTGTTTCACCTATGAAATGAGGGACCTATGAAGTCCCTGATAAATAGCCAGGCTGGCGAGGAGTGTTGAGCTTGGACTGTGGAGGATGGAACTCTAATCCTTTCTCAGAGCCAAAGGTTACTGCCTTGGGCCATTCACTTCCATTCAGCCTAACTGAATTTACAGGGTTGTTGTGAGCACAAACTGAGTATTTATACACACACACACACACACACACCACCCTTCACTCTTCTCCACAGCCAACCTGGCATTCAAAAGCAGACACCATGGCTTTTGAGGGGAAAGAAATTGCAACTGTGCCATCAATATTTTGATTTTGTAAAGTAAAGACATTTCAGGTAAGAGATATGCCCCAGCGATCTACAAGATGGAGTTCAGTGAGGCTTCCTTCCGAGTAAGTGTGCTGAGGGTTGCAGACTTACACAGTACGATCTTATGTCTACTCAGAAGGAAGTCGTAGCTTTTCTGGGGGCTGCAAAGAAACAGTATACCACAAGCGGAGGGATGAAAACCAGACTCCCCCCCCACACACACACTCCTCTTTCACACACACCAGGGAGGGAGGGAGCTGCTCCTTTGATTCAAACAATATGTCTGCTGTGGAAAGGATCCCATCCTAGGCCTGCAAAGAAACCAAAAGCAGAGAGCCCTGGGAAGATTGTGGGTGGGGTTTTTTTTTTGCTAATGTAGACACCCATAGACTGGAGAAATGTGTGCTATTTTTTCAAGACAAAGATGTAGCAATTCTTCGTTTCCTAAGTGACCATGGTCTAGAACTTTTGGTCACAGCACTGGCCAGAGGGGACGTGACCCTGGACTTAATATTCAGTGGTACTACCCGGTACCACATTTGATATATGAAGTCCAATATATTTGACTTAAAAAAAAAAAAAAACTGTTCAACAATGAGGGAAAGAGTAAAAACAAGAAGTTAAATGGGGGTGGGGTCAAGAGGATTAGGTCCCCCCAACGTTTACTCAAAACCACAATAAGAGAAGCTCAGCTACAGTGTATACCACAGATAAAATCTAGTAGAACAACATACAAAGCATGGTTGAGCAGTGTCGAGGAAGGTCTTGGAGAAAAGAAGACTTCCTGAAGAAACTGGAACTGTTCCCTAAGGCTGTTGTTATTTGAGGCATTTATACTGCACTTGTGATTGGTCACTCAGGGACATTTTTGGATCATTTCCTTGACTCAGTCAACCTCCAGGGCACATCCAGCTTCATTTGATCTTTATCCCACTGAAGAAATCTGCTGAGATAATCCACTCTTTAAATGTAAATCCACGTTAATGGCTGTGCGAAAATGTGTGGTTACGTGAGAACCACAGCCAGGGAAGAAGAAGCCATTGCGAAGTACAGGAGAATCACACCTGTTCTCCCCCCTCCCCTCCTCCAGCACATCAGCCTGTTGACCTGGGCTGGGAGGAGAGGTTTCTAGCTGGGCTAGGAAAGGCTCAAAGCAAGTGCAGAGCTGGCCAGGGGAGCAAGAAGAAGATGGTGACCCGCCCCCCTTCCACATAAACGTCTGACAGCAACGAAGCCAGCCCACCACTTGTCTGTGTGAAGAGCTGATCGTCATCTCGACATTGACTCCAAATCTCCTGAATCATGCTTTGGTGTGGTCCGGATCTAAGGAGAAGCCCCGTTCGAAGGATCACAGTGTTAAATTCTATCTTTAACCTGAACTGTGGTGGATCCAGGCTGCCGAACAATGGCTAAGCCTCCATTCATTCTCCCCATCATCAGAAATAACACCACCGCCTCTCACTCTGTCACTGACGTGGAGTGGCCATACTGGAGCATACAAACTTCAAAGGGAGACCCACGATTAACAATTAATGGAGAACTTCAACTCTATCTCTTGTGGCTTGAGCTGGTAGAGAGGATTTTATCATGCTAACAAAGCAATCCTATGGTCACTGGGAGAGGATCCCGGTGACCACAGAACATGGTGGATTCCCACTTCTGAGGCCATAGGCACTGCTACGCCCTGAGCACAGTCAATGCCCACAACATCTTTCCAACTCTTTTTAATCAACCAAGTGAAGTCCTTGGGATTCCCTCATTCTGATGCAGGTTACTATAAGCCTTTGTGCTCTTTTCCTTCTCCTTGCCACCTTAATCATATTATTATTATTATTATTATTATTATTATTATTATTATTATTACCACCACCAACGTTTATATGCTGTTTTCCAGTGAAATATCAAATCGGTTAACATATAACTCTAAAATTATAACAATAAAATTACAATAAAATTTTATATTTGTATTTGTTTTATTTATTTCTATACTGCCGACATGGAGGGGAACCTACTTGCCAAATCGCAGACAGTTTGGCCCGGTACTCTTTGTGGTAGGTGCAGCTGAACTGCGAGTTTTCCATCATTTTCCTGCTTCAATCCGTGGAGGCAGATGTGCTCTGTGACTGGATGGTGGTTTGCGGAGTCTCCCCTTTACAAATCATGTGAAAGCTTGAGGATCCCTTTTTGATTTCATGGATTTTTGTTTTCCTCTCTTGCAACACAACGAAAGAAACCAGCCTCCATTTTAACCCTCCGGATCTCTATGACAAACGAGCACTGTGCCTTGTTGATTGAGGGTGTAAATCGCTGGTGGAAACACCCCCAAGGACTGTTATCCTTGTTCTCCAGTTATTCAATCTTTCCCCCTCCTCCATCACTGTTGCTGATTGGAGATTGCTTGGTTATGTTCAGCCCTGATGTGGCATTCCCCAAATCTCCCTCCCTCCCTCCTCCTCCTCCTCCTCCTCTTCAGCCCTGTGTGGAACATTCTGAAGGTGATACTTTTGATGCCAGGTTGTCTGGGTTGCTCAGTTGGTATGTCAGCCTAAGATGATAAAAGGTGCTCCATGCCACTGAGTTCACCTGTGCCTCGACCCTCGAGTGACAGTTCGGGATCCAAGACCACCCCCAAACTACGAACCTGATCCTTTAGCAGGAGTTCAGCCCCCTCCAGAACAGGTTGAACATCACCTAGCTGGGCAGATGAACCCCCAATAACAGTACCTCCAACTCGTCTGGATTGAGTTTCAGTTTATTGGCCATAATCCAGTCCATTACCATGCCTAGGCACTGGCCAAATATCAAGGGTCGAAAAAAACCTGTACCAATATTGTCGTCAGCACCCAAGGATGACAACCGATTGGGAAAATGGAGCAGCAGATTTTGAACTGTGGCCTTTGTGAGAAAAATCTGCAGCTATGGCATGGATGGTGGTGGTGAGCGTCCATTGCACGGGTGATGCTAGGTGTCTAATGACACGTTTATTTAACTGTGTATTTGCAACATGTGCACACCGCTCTACATCCAGACAATTAAGGAGCAGTGAAGAATACAAAGACAGAATATGTTAAAGGAATAAAACCTCACCTTAAAATGATTATTATTTCTAAAAAGATGCAGAATTCTGGTAAATCCGTGTCCGGTCAGTCAAGGAAGGCTTCCTGAAATAAAGACATTTTCATGAGGAGTCAGAAAAAGCGTAATGTTGGCACCTCTCTCGCCTCCAGAGGCAGTGAGTGCCATAGAAAGAGGGCCACCACACTGAAGACTCTTCCCCAGGTGGACTCCATTTGGTCCAGCGGTCCATGTGGAACCACCAGGATCTTGCCCTCTGATAACCTCAGTGACCAGGCAGGGCGGTAAAGGAGAAGGTGCTCTCTCAGGTAGGGATGTCAGAGAATTTCTCCACGAATCTCCGGGAGGCCGAATGCCAACGCATTCAGCCCCCCGAAATTGGTGGAGAAACCGTCCGCCCCCTGCCCCCCCCGGGATGGGACTTACCTTCGGTGAATGTCCCTGGCGGTGGCGGCTCCCGGCCCCACAGAGAGCGCATATTGGAGTACTCCAGTCTTGAGGTTACTAACACTTGCACCACCATTGCCAAGCGATCCCTGGCCAGGAACACGGCACTGAGAGCCTTGATTCAAAACAGAAAGCCTGTTTACTCAGAAGTAAATCCCAGCAGGTTCAATAGGGCTTACTCTCAAGTAAACATGCCAGGTTCCTCTCTAAAGACCCTTCTTTCTAGCTGACATTTTAAGTTGTGTCTGAATGGCCAGAGAAAAAAGACCCTGCCTTTTCCAGGGACACAAGCTAAAGGGGTCTCTCTGCGTCCTGCAGCGCTGTAACAGGGGGACAGATGGCTGTGATGAAGGTGTGGAAATCACCGTTTAGAGAGTTAAGCACCCCATGATCTTTCAGCCTGTGTGTACAATGGATTTCTAACATAAAATCCATGATTTCATGGGGGCGGATTTATGAGATCATAAGATAAGGAGCAACTTAAACCTCTTTCCCAAGCTAACGTCCTAAATCTAATTTCTTTCTGATTAGCTCTGTTTTCACTCCCTTTGAAGCACATAGATTAAGGGCTGACTCCCACAACTCTTAGCAATCTTGTCACATCGGTATATACTGTGAGAAGAATGAAGGCCAGAGGAAATCCACTGCCTGCTGTGAGTTTCAAAGTATCTGCTGCCATCCAGGAAGGGAGGTCCTTTGCATCCCCCTTACTCTGGAACAAGGGAAATATACCCACTTGGACTTCTGTTTCTCTCCCTCCTTCAGGCCCTTTCACTTGGTGGGGGAACAGTTAATTACATTGCAGATAAATCAGTTGCGCTCACTAAAACATTTCCCTCAGTCAAAGCTTTGATATGAATGTATCTCTTCCATGAACCACACTCCTGGTCCTAAGAATTGTCCTTGTTCCAGATCTAAAGGGCTTGATCCATTGTCATTTATTTGTTTCTTACATTTATTTCTTACATTTATTACATGGTCTCACTGCTACTCTCTCAAAACTCTTCCCCTGTTCTCAATTTTTCTGCTCACGTAATCTAATCTGCCCACCATTACATGTTTTCTTTCCGTTTTCATAGTGGGAGAGGGCCACTTCCTTCATGGCGTGTTTGTGGGTTTCCCATTTGCCCTGGTAAGAAATGTGATACTGCACAAGGCTTGTGGACTGAACAAGCAGGGTTCTGCTTATGTTCTTCTACTATACTTCTAATCTTAGTCTCAAGGGACCCTTCCTCACATCTCTTCCCCTGTCCTCGTTTTTCTTGGTCATTGAATCTCCTGGGAACAATTGTGATGGAATATGCAATGTAACTTGCATTGTTAATAAGACTTTATCTATAATTTTGTTTGTTTGTTTGGTGGTGGGTTGGTTGGTTGGTTGATTTATTTTATTACCTTTCTATACCACCCAATAGCTGAAGCTATCTCATTAAAATACAAAAAAACAGTGGTATTTGATAAGAGATTATTCATTATAATCTCTGTGTGGTAGTTGTGCCTTGCCAAATATGAACAGAATGCCTTGAACAAAATGCTGGACGAGATGGACCCTTGGTCTGATCCAGCATGGCATTTCTGAATATGCTGTAGCGAGCTTTAAGTGCTGGGGCAAAGGTGCTTGCTGAATCTTCGGAAGAAGAAATCTTCTTGAGTCAGGATCTCTCTCTCTCCCTCTCTTTCTCTCTCTCTCCCCGGGGTGCAGAACCTCCTGTTGGACATGCTGTGGCAGCCAGCGCCAGAAGAACATATGATCTCCTATGAGCTGCTCTAAGTATGGAATTCAGGTGGAAATTGGTGCGGGCTGGGAAAGGATTTCTATTTCACCAGTGAAAGGAGGGACCTGTGACGTCCCTCATAAATAGGCAGACTGGTGAAGAGCGTTGGGCGTGGACTGCGGAGAAGAGAATTAAAATTCTTGCTCAGAACCAGGGATCACTGCCTTGCGCCAGTCCCTTTTTAGAAAGCAGAAGAGCGGGGAGAAGGAGGAGGAGGAGGAGGAGAAGAAGAAGAAGAAGAGGAAGAAGAAGAAGAAGAAGAAGAAGAAGAAGAAGAAGAAGAAGAAGAAGAAGAAGAAGAAGAAGAAGAAGAAGAAACATATATACGGCACCCTTCACTCCTCTGCACAACCAACCTGCAATGAAAGAGCAGACACCGTGTCTTCTTTGGCTAGATAGCAAACTGAAAGGAGGAGAGGACCACCAGGAGAGGACCAATTTGTCTCTGGTGGGCTTGGGACCCCAGTCCTTTTTAATCCAAATACTTGTCTTATGGGTCTAGCATTACCAGCCTGACTTTCACATTGGTGCGTCTTCTTTATCCAATGAATAAAAAAGCTTGTCTGGATAATCTCAAGGGGGGAAAAGAAACTGCAAGTGTGCTATCAACATTTATATTTTGTAAACTAAACACATTTCAGGTAAAAGATGCTCCCCAGGGATCTCCAAGATTTTGATGGCCTACAATGTCATACCCCGGAAATATGGAAGTTGAGATTGTTCCTTAGGGTTGCCTCTTTTTGTCATCTTCGATGGGCTGGAGCCTGCAGTGCTACTCTGTGGCAGTCCCGAGTGGTGGCGCTACTGAGGTGCTCCAAGAGAGACTGAGCCCCAATATGCCTCCCTGAGCAAGACTCTGGGGGGCATAAAGATGAGGCCAGTTGGACCTCCCCTTTCTGGATCAGCCTGGAGCCCACTAGAAATTAACTAGTGATGTATGAATGTTATGAAATCCGTCCCGTTTATTTTTTGTAGCTTGTTAGGGATCATTCGTTCTGTCATCGGTTGTGATTTGAGAAAAGTGTATTGAATCCAGTCCGTGTTTTCCGGTTCACCATTTGCAAACTCCGGAGGTTTGCCTGTGTCTGCCTCTTGTCAAGAAGGGAGGGAAATCCCACAGAAAGCAAATTGCCTTCTGATTTGGAGGTGACTCAGGCAATGCTTTCCCACCCAGGCACTGCTTTCCCACCTAAAGCAACTGCTTAAAAAAAGATCTTAAAAGTTGCCAAGTTGCAGGACTTTTTTCCTGTCTAAACATGCATAGGGTTGTCCCCTAATAGGGAAGTACGAAAGTCACTTACCATTTACGAAATTTGATTCGCGGTGGGGGGGAGGCACTCCGTCCCTCCCCCTGAAATTCTGGCTGGGGGGGAGGCGTCCCGTCCCTCCCCCCTGAAATTCATTTGCGTCCCTGCAGTCAGCCGTAATAGGCTACGTAAATGTTTACATTACATTTAAACATTTAAATGTAAATAAATGTAAATAGTAGTCTATTTACGTAGACTACAGCGCTATTTGCATTCCCCTTATTTTCGCCGTCGTCTACGTAAATTTTTACGTAGACTAGACATGCCAAAATAAGGAACGCAAATGGTGGCACCCATGGGTGCTGCCATTTGCTTAGGAGCGGCTTTTTTTTAACTCAGCCGTGATAAGCTACGTAAACATTTACGTAGCCTATCACGGTATTTTTTAAAAATCTAGCCGTGATAGGCTACGTAAATCTTTAGGTAGGCTATCACGTTTGTTTTTTTTTTAACTTGGAAATGGCTGCGGCAGCAGCTGGTTGGAAGACCGGCCGCTGCAGCCGCCGCCACCGAACCGCCGCCGAACCGCCCCCGCTGCCATCAGGGGGATTCGCCCAAGGTAAGTCCCATCCTGGGGGTGGGATGGGGGGCAGACCATTTCGCCACCGATTTCGGGGGGCTAAATGCACTGGCATTTGGCCTCCCTGAGATTCGTGGTGAAATTCTCTGACATCCCTACCCCTAAACAGCTGGTGAAATCCAGACTTTGGAGGCTTTCTCCTGCTTGGCGGAAAAAAAGGACTCCCCTCTTCACCCAGGGAGCCAATGTGTTGGGAGTAGGGGTGTGCAAACCCCACTCACCATTCCAGCTGGCGGCTCTGTGGGGGGAGGCGATCTGTCTGTCCCTCCCCCCGGAATCCTGCCTGGCTGGCTCCATGGTGAGTCTGCGGAGCCGCCGGCCAGGCCCATCCGCAGGGG
Source organism: Heloderma suspectum (assembly GCF_057233095.1). Classification (NCBI taxonomy): domain Eukaryota; kingdom Metazoa; phylum Chordata; class Lepidosauria; order Squamata; family Helodermatidae; genus Heloderma; species Heloderma suspectum. The sequence goes on from NC_139459.1 coordinate 393,595,071, forward strand.
GACTGCCATCCACTGCCAGGCTGCTGCAGCTGCCATTTGCGTCCCTGCCCATGGCCGTGATTTTGGTCCGTCCCAGGGGATTTCGGGGGGTGGCAGTGGGGGGGTTGTCCGTTCCGCCATGGACTCCGGGGGGGGGCAGATTCTAAAGAATCCAGCATCGCTGGAGTCTGTGGCGGATATCTCCGCCATCCCTAGTTGGGAGGTACTGAGTAAAACAAGGGTACATAAAATCAAAAAAGGTATCCTCCTAATTTCATATGATTATTAAAGGAGAGACCCACAAAACCAGTATCCAGTCACAGAGCGTATCTCCCTCCACTGATTGAAGAAAAAAAAATGCACCTGCCTACAATCCTGCATTTAAGATGGGGTTTTTTGCTTCTGTTTTAAATGCAGGATCACACCGGACTGCCTTGACACAACTTCCTTTACCAACCAACCTTCCCCCCTTGTCTCTGTAGCTTAATTTCTGTTGTAGCGTTTTTCTCATGGCCCCAGTCCTGGGCACAGACTTACTGGGAGTAAGCCACATTGAACTCAATGGGACTTACTTCTCATTAGACATAAGATCACCGTGCAAGTCTGCAATCCTTGGGTAAGCCCCATTGAACTTGAAAGTGTGCTCTGAAACAACAGAGGATGTTTTTTTCTGAGGTGGGGTGAGTGATCAGATGTGTCTCCCTTCACTGCAGGGTGGCATTTGACCCTCTTCTCCCATCGACTGAGAAATGCAGAGGGAGGAGACGCAATCAGCAGGCATTTGTCTGTATTGTTCCCAGCGATAAGCTAATGGCACCTGCCATTAGCGTATCACTTCCAGAGAGCCGCTCCGCACGAAATCATCCAGAACTGGAGGTAAGTGATGCCATTCCGCTGCAGAATTCTCTGACATCCCTAAAATTAACCAGCCCTGCATCCATTCTAGAATGGTTTTCTGCCACCACAGGAACTATGGTTTAGAACAAAATTCTGGCAGGAGAAGAATCTTTCCCCATTCTTAGCACTCAGGCTCATCTTTTGTTTTAATCATGAGATGCTCTTTTGTATTCAGATCAGGCCTCCATAAAATGATGTGGCATTTGGGAAGAAAGATGCAGCCCAGCAAGCCAGCACTGGAGGCCAAGATGGAGAAGACCTGCACAGCCACCATGTATTTCCCCTTGGTGCTCAGGTAGGTGGGCACAAAGGACAGCCAAACGCTGCAGAAGACCAGCATGCTGAAAGTGATCAGTTTGGCTTCATTGAAAGCCCCAGGCAGCTTCCTGGCAAGGAAAGCCACTGTGAAGCAGATGGCAGCCAGGAAGCTCATGTAGCCAAGGGCAGTGTAAAACATGGTGACGGATCCTTCGTTGCATTTCAGGATGATCTGCCCAGGCTGGGAGTGCATGTCAGAGTCAGGGAAGGGTGGAGAGATCCCCAGCCAGATAATGCAGATGACAACTTGGACACCAGAACAAGAAAGGATAATGACATTGGCCAAACTCTTTCCCAGCCATCTTCTCACCCCGGTCCCTGGCTTAGTGGCCAGGAAGGCCAGCACCACAGTGATCGTTTTGGCCAAAACAGAAGACACAGCAACTGAGAAGATGATGCTGAAAGTCGTTTGTCGGAGAAGGCATGTCACGTTCCTTGGCTGGCCAATGAATAGGAAAGAGGAGGAAAAGGACATGAAGAGGGAGACAAGGAGAAGGTAGGAGAGGTCCCGGTTGTTGGCTTTGACTAGAGGAGTTTCAAAGTATTTAATGAAGATTCCCAACACGACTCCCGTGGTTAAGCACAAGAATAGAGCAAAGGAAGCCAGGGTGATCCCCAAAGGTTCTTCATAGGACAGGAAGGTTATAATCTTGGGCACACATTGATCTCGGTCCTGGCTAGGCTGCTGATGTGCTGGGCACTTGTTGCAATGGTCTGCATCTGAGAAGAAGAGTGACTTGGTTTTCACTAACATCAATATACATCCACAACAGTCTCTTGATTCTATTTTAATATGTAGGCGAAAGATGGCAAGATGGAAGAGAGAATGTTTAGTAGGGATGAAGAGAGGCAAAAGCTCAGCGGGAGAGGACATCCCTTCTGGACACGCTTTGGTAAGACGATGGGCTTTGCACGTGCAAATGTGCTCATTCCAATGTGATGTCACCAGTGAGTTCAGTGCAAACACAGCTTAGCGTAAGATGGGAATGACAGAAAAAATATTCATGTATTACATTTAAATCATCAAATGTTGAAGTGCTAATTGATGGTTGTGTTGACCTTGAAAAACTGAACTCCCTCAACTTACCCTTCCCACCACTCCCTTCCCTTCCTTGTCTTCAAAATTTAGTGTGCAAGCCTGGTGGCAGGACCTCTTTCTCCCCCTCCCTCTTTTCCTTGATCTGAGCCTGTTTGGGAGAGAGTAATTTTGGGAAAGGTAGGATAAAAATGTAGTAAATAAATAACTTGACAAAAATATAAATAAATTTTACACCACCCTGAGAGTAGGCTCAATGGTGGTGTATTCCAACGTGTGTAAATAAAATAATATGAAATAAATATCCTATGTTATGCCCACAATAACCCTTTGAGGTAGGTTGGGCTGTGTGGCAGTGAATGGCCCAAGGCAGTAAGCCCCCGCTCTGAGGAAGGATTTGAACTCAGGCCTCACCATTTCAAATCTGACACTTGTCATCAGCCTGGCTAGTTCTGAGAGACCTCATAGGTGAGGCAGTTCCCTGCCAGAAATAGCCATTTTCAGAAAACCTTACCTTACCCTCTGATGAACCCTATATTTTGATGTACCAGCTTGGGTGTCTGCAATAGGGCACCCCTCTGAAGGTCCTGAATAGAAACAGATCTTGGGGTTTATTTCCAAATTCACATTCCCATGTCGATACGCCCCACTTTTTTTCTTTACAATAACCCAACTAGTTGGACCTGGCTAGTTCTTTTGAAATTCAGTTTCAGAATCATTAAGTTGGTGGAAGCATCCTCGAAATATCTTTCTGGTTGCCTGCCTAACATCATAGATGGTGAGTCTATTTCCAGTGGCCCCCCGAAAAATCTGTCTTGGTGAAGAGGTTGGCTTTTAGTATTCTCACACTCCGTTAAGGAGGTGAAGTTTCACCCTAAGTCTGTGTCCCTTTGGAACCATGTGATTCAGGAGTCCAGAGATGCTCTGCAAGGATGTAGAGCTTTCCCACATGAGGACAGTTTTTATGACACTTCAATCCCTTCTCGTGGTGATGACACACTAACAAAATCCAAGGCCTACAGTTATTTGCATGTGGGTCATCATAATTAGTTGAAAGACTAAATAAAAATAATCATATATACAAGGCATTTAGCAGGATGGGTCAAACCATCATTAAACCAGACTCATTTTACAGGCTGGAATGGCTGAGCAAATGAGAATGCTTTAGCAAGCCTCCTTGGGGAGGCCATTCCAAGGACAGGGTACCACGACCAAAAAGTCCCCCTCTCTGAGGGGGAAACATACCTAATTTCAGATGGTAGGGAGAACTGGAAGAGAGCCTCCCTTTATAGACGTAATGTTTGGCAAGTTCCAAGATTGCCCCCATTTCCCAAGGGAACACCCTTTCCTCTGAGGTCACCCACCTTCCTGTGTGGAGATTGACCCTTCCGCACATGGCGCACAGGCATAGCAGCAAGGCGGCTCTCCTTCCTGGACCTCCTTGGCATGCCCAGGGCGACAGCTCTCAACGCACCTGGAACGAGGCACAGTCTAGCAACAAAGACAAGGAACAATTATTAGGTGCCTTTGTCTCTGTGGAAAGGAATCGTGGTTTTGAAAATGATACAAACCCAGGAGGAACCCTGGTCTCAGAGACTCCAGGCTCTTATTCTGTGGGAAGCACGTTTGGTGCAACTGCTCACTTCTGCTGCCTTTCCCCCTTACTTTCATCTGCCTAACCTCAGTGGTTGCCTCAGTGAGAGCAGGGCCTGCTCAGATATTGTAAGAGTGCACTTGGGGGAGGAGGCCTGGGAAGGAATTGTTCTGTCTGTTTCTTCATGCCTATTCTGGGTAGGGGTTGAAATGTAGGAGGGGAAGGGGGGAGCAATTGTAATTCTCCTGCTCTTCTCCATGGCTTTTTCTTCCGGGGGGGGGGGGTATCTCCACAAGCAATTGACTCTGAGCTGGCTACCTTTGGAGGTTCTTAGGAATAATTGAAGTCATGGCCATCCAGCAGTCAGCCTTGACTTTATCGCCCAAAACACTAGATTTCTTGAGACTGCTTATAGTTCGTTGTTGTGTGTCCGAACCCCTGCATTTACATCGGGTATGCTAGCCGGGTGTGCTGGCCTGGCCAGGGGAGTGCCTTTCACCATTAGCCCAGTCAAGAGGTGTTTCCTTTCCCTGTGTTTCCTGTCCCTGTATTTCCCAGCACGAACATATGTGTTTCTACTCAGAAGTAGCTCCCATGGTGGTCAATGAGGTTTGTTCCTGAAATGTGTACTCCCGATGTTACTGAGATTACAATGAATTAAAATATCACATTTAAGAGCCTGAATGTCAAAGTTTCCAAGCTTTGGAGCTTCAGTGGATTGCCGCAGGACAGGGGGAACACTGTGTTGCGATAATGATTGCTGTTAAGTAATTAATATGGGGAAGGTGGAGAGAAAAGAAGAGTGATTTCTGTGAAGACATAGGAGGAAACCTCCCAGGCATTGTATTGCAGGAGAAAGGGGAGGGAGAGCCTGGGGGTGGGTCTATTATTATTGAACAGCCCCTGCTAGTCAGATGATGTTCACTCCAACCCCCACACCCCACCTGGAACTATGTTCTCTGAAGTGGCAGTGGGAATCTCTCTCCAACCCTTGCTCCTATGGGAAGATATTGGGATGTCCATGGAACAACCTGGACAAGGAGCTCAGGACCAGAATGCTTGAATGCCATCTTGCCATTGCTCTATGGAACAGATGCGGAAGACCTCCTCACAAACCCTCCCCTTCACTCTGCACTAGAATCAGAAAACAGGCAGATGGGGAGAGATGAAGTCTCACCAGCCTGCTATGCTGTGAGAAAGCTCCATTTTACAGGGCAATTCTGCACCAGTTTGCTCAATGGTCATTCCCATTAAACTCAATGGGATTTACTGCCACATTGGTGTCCTAAGAGTACAGCCATTATTCAGTGAATTATTCATGCTTAATTGATGTCACAGGCCATTAAATGAAATAAGTCTTTCCCCTTACCTTCGAAAGCCGAGAGGGCCACACCACGGCATTGGGGTTAATGGTGAGCTTTATGTCAGGAGGCGCCTGTCCCTCTAGACTCCCCACTGTAACCCTGGCATGACTCTGGTTGGGAAACTGCACCCAGTTCACGAGGTCAAAGTCAGCTGCCAGCTCTGCGTTCTCTTCCAAAGACAGTCGGTCCATTGAAGCATTGTAAAACTTTTCCAGGAAAACGTGAAGCTAGAATGACATAGAAAACACCCAGAAAGGAAGCCAAACCTAGGAAGGCTCGTTTATTGAAAGCTATCCATGACCCAGAACATCTAGCCCAGGGCCCATTTTCCATGGGAACAGAATGAAAGGCAGGGACGTATATGGCGCCATTTGAATCCCTGTGTTTTGCCATGATAAGCTACGTAAATCTTTACGTAGCCAATCATGGCAAAAAAACCTACAAAAAACAGCGAACGCAAATGGCGGTGGCTATGGTGGCCGCCATTTGCATTCCGATTTTTTTTGCCGTAATATGCTACATAAATGTTTACGTAACCTCTCAGGGCCAAAAAAACGGAATGCTAATGGCGGCCGCCATAGCCACCGCCATTTGCGTTCCCTTAGTTTTGCCGTGATAGGCTACGTAAACACTTACATAGCTTATTACGGCTATATGGAAGCGAATGGCAGCCGCAGACACAGCTGCTATTTGCGTCAGCATGGACGGCAGCAGGTAGGTGCCCTGTTCCGGGCCCGTTTGCAGGGTGGGGGGCAGAGGGGCTTCATTCTGCCACAGATTTCGGGGGGCCGAATGCACTAGCATTCGGCCTCACCAAGATCCGTGGTGGAATTCTCTTACATTCCTACCTAAAATGCGCCTTTTCCACAGGGAGGCAGCAGGGTTGCTGCAGATTGGCGACAGTGTCATCTGTCATGAGCGACCCGGATGTGCTGTCGCTCCAAATTGAATCAGCCAAATGTTGCAATAAACCATTTTGATCAGGGGGAAATAAACTCTGCCAAAGAAGTAGCAAGCACTGATCCGAACTACACAAGGAGGCTGTGTAAGGCTCAGCACAGGAAGAATAAAGGGATGGTAAAATCGTTGCAATCCAAAATAAATAAATCCAAACACAAAGACATGTAACAGAACAGTTCTGTTCTGCTGGTGTTCTAGAGAGGAGAGATAGGTTTTAGCCGAAATACGTTGCTTCATCGTAACAGGCATTTGTGTGTTAAGGGTGGGCAGTTGTGTAGCGACTCAAACATCCAGACTGAGGCCCCAGGTTTTTCTAGGCAGGGACCTGAGCAGAACTCAACAACAGAGCAATAATATAACACAGCTCTGGCTTCTGTCCCAACGGTTACCTGAGCCAGCAGATAGAACAGGACAGGCAGAGACTGAGAACTCCGCTGTCTGAGAGGACTCCTGGGAAGACGGGCCCTCGCTCAAGTGGTGGCCGGGTGATCCTGTGGAATGGGACTCAGCAGAGACAGATTTGGTAATGAGGGAAGTCCAGCTACAGCTAAGAAGGATGGATCTCTCTCAGGGCACCAAGGATCAACCGCTGGATGGGGGATTGTTCTGATGTCACTGAAGTACACAAAATTCTAGACCTCCACCAGGAGCCCACAAACCAGATTTCCCTCAGAATTGAGCAAAATTTGACCTCACTACTATATTTGAGTCTGAATCCAGGATAATGATTTCAGACTCCAACCATGGGCTGCTATATGCTGTGGACGTGCAGGGAAAATAAAGAGGAATACCTGCCATGGCTGTAGGGTTCCACGTTCCAGCCTGTCTCCTCCACCCACCCTCAACATCCGCTTCCGACTTGAGGAATCTGCAGCATCTAAGGCATGGGCCACAACTTGCACACTGTTGTATGTACTGTAGCCATCTTGAGACAGAGCTCTCTCAGTCTCCTCCTGGGTCAGCGTCTCCAGTTTCTCTCTCTCTATGCATTTTGTCCAGGCTTTTACGGACAAGGCATGCTTGGAATAGAAACAATGAAATGCTTTACCCCAAAACTCTCCAAGAGAAGAGGAAAATGGTTGATGGTAGTCATATTTTAATCTTTTTTTGGTCTTTATTGCAAAGGACAAAGAGCCGTGGAAGTTCTTGAACAAATGAAAGTCATAAGTAAGCTGCATGTTAACATCCTGACAAGCTGTTGTGATCCAGACCTTTGTCCCAATGTCATGTGGTACAATCAAGGGAACAGGTGTGTTGAATGAGTCACAGTAGTAAAGAAATACAGTGACTTGTGTACTCCTGACAGAGGATACTTCCTGATGGAACATTTCCGGTGGGGGCCTCGGTGGTACTCTTCTTGAGAAGGCAACGCAAATCCCACTTCTGAGCAACAGGGGTGTCAAAGCACTCATGAACCTCTCTCCATTGTCATTTTCTGGCACAAAGAGACCAATCCAGGTCCATCCAAAATACAGGAGAAGTTGGATGACCCCCGGGTACTGGGCTTCTTCCTTTGGGGCCATCCGGTAGATAAAAGGGAACTGAGTTTTGGCATTCAGAACATGAGCAGCAAAGCCATAACTGATCTAGTGAGGAAAGGAGGAGATCGGTGCTTTGTTTTGCTTTCAGCATGAAGTTCAGATACTTATTAACCTGAGATTGTTAATATCCAACCAAAGGCCAGTCATTGCAATGGGTCTGTGATGCATGCGGTGGGCAGGAGAGGTACCAAAACTTCTCAAGGGCCATTTGCAGTGTAGCTACCCTTTGGCTGATTTGCCAGAGTTTTAAATGGGTGAACCTCCCAGAGAGCTTCAGCTATAGGGAGGCATGGAAATGAAATAAATAAAATAAGGACATTGCAACCCCTGTGGTATCCTTGTAACGTCCAGGATCCGACTGGGCCCTGACTTATTTGAAGACCCATAATTCGGTAAATGGCAGGTTAAGATAGCTTTGGTAGTTATTTATTTATTCACCTCAAAGTGTCGTTTCCAAAGACTGTTGTGTTTTGCTGTGTGTTGTTCCTTTCCCCTTTCCCTTTGGCAATAAACTATCACCTCTCTCCACAGAATGCATGTGCTCTGTTCCAGTTAAGCTTCCAGAGCTTTCCTCTCAGTTGTTGCTACAGTTTAAAATTTCAGGTTTGGAGACAGGGTGTGGTGGCTTGAAGCCCTTATTCCCTGAGCCTCGAGGGTGTCCTGCAGGGCCTGAGAGTCCCCTGGCTCAGGCTGAAGTGGATGTAAGTCTCTTTAGGTAGGCTAGTGTTCAGCATGACAAACCTCTCATCCCGCCCTTCACTGCTGGGTCGTGGTAGAACAACGCCCACCCTCCCTCCCCACTAGTGCTTTAGGGAGGCCCACCCTGTCACCTCCAGCAGAGACCAGGATGGTCCCAGCTCTTCTTCCTGGTGGTTGTTGATCTACTTCCTCCTGACATACCTGTGGGATCTTGTAGATAACCGACATGGTTGAAATCTGGATGGAGGTGTCAGATTCTGCCCCTTCCAGAATGGCCAGCAGGTTATTCCGTCCTCCACAGCTGTAGTTTGGAACGTTGGTTGCTCCACCAGCAAGCAGGTCTAGCATGGCATCAGAGGTCATTCTCCCATGGAAATGGGTCTCATAGATGTTGTAGCCCAGGGTGATGTTGGGCAGGAGCCTGGGATTCTGATCGATCTCATGAATGGCAAACAGGAAGGACAGGATGTGCCAGTATCTGAAACTTCCTAGACTGCAGATGATGATGATGTTCAATGAAAATACAGTGTCATGTTCTTTGCATTGTACATCTAAGGGCCTCAGAAGGCATGATCCCCTGTTCAACTTAGAAAAGTGCAGCTAAGACATGATAGAGGTGTATAAAATTATACATGGAGAGGAAATGCTAGAACCTCTTCACACAGCAAAGAGTGAAACCATGGCATTTGCTGGCATGACAAAGTTGTTGTGAGTTGTCGTGACAGCAGTCAGCTTGGCTTTAAAGCAGGGATTAGCCAAATCCATGGGGGTTAAGGCTGCCCATGGCTACGACTAGGGATGGAGGAGAATTCTGCCATGGACCCAAGTGAGGCCGGATTCCAAAGAATCTGTCCTCCAGGTCCGAGGCTGAATGACACCACTCAACTCCACTTGCCTCTGGAACCGCCTGCAGTCAGATCCTGCCCTCGTTGATCCCGCGGAGCCCGCCACCGGCTCCGTATCGCTGGCAATATGGCCAGCCACCATTGCTGTCCCGTATCGCTTGCTGAGCGAGGGCTGACTCTAGATGAAAATGGCTGCAATTAGCTTAACCGGAGGGCTTTACAGCCGCAAACGGAGTAGCGGACACCATTTGTGTCCGGAATCAGCCCTCACTCAGCCAGCGATACAGCGTGGCAATGGCAGCCGGCTGGATCACCAGCGATGCGGAGCTGGCGGCTGGCTCCATGGAATCAGCATGGAGCGGAAACAGCAGAAGAGTATTCGGGTGGGAGGGACAGATCACCACCCCCCATCCTGGGGAGATTCCTTGCCAGTATGAAAGGTAGGAAATCCGCCCATCCCTAGCTATGACTCCTTGTGGCTGCTATAAGTTACCTCTGTGTCAGAGGCAGGGTGCCTCTGAAAACCAGTTGCTGGGGAACATGAGTGGGAGGGTGCTGGGCACTCAAGCCATTCTTCTGTCAGAAGAGCTAATCCCCATTCATGAATGTTGGGGACTTACTACAAAGGTTGTTGCTGGGAGGTGGCAGCATGGTGTTAAAGGAGAGAGCTGTGGGCTATGTGGCCCAGCTTTCACTCCCTAAGCTAGCCTTTTGCTTTCAGTTGTGGTGGAGGATGCTCTTGCCCATTGCCAATGTAAAAGGAAAATTCAACTTCCAGTTCAATTGGATTTGATGCATAGCAGTGCTGTGGATGAAAACACTGGCCTCCAAAATTAATTTAGTAAGAGGAACATGGTATCGTCCCCCATCCAGAATGCTCAGGGTGATCTTGAAATGTAAAATGAAATCCAAGAGTGAAATCAAACAAGGAAGTGTTGTAATTATGGGTGACTGCAATTAACACTCATGTTGACTGGATAAATTGAGGTCATGAGCCCACTGACCTCACTGAAGGTTTTGAAGCTGGCGGTAAGGAGGCTGTTATTCCTGCAGACCTTCCCTTTTTAGGACTCTGGTTCCTTTTGTTGACTTTTGTATCCCGTTTTTAAGCAGGGTTGCTTTAAGCTGTTTTATTGTTGTGTTTTTTAAAAAATTGTTTTTAGTTCAATGTTCTTTTTAATTATATGTTGTTTGTATATGTTTGTATGATTTTATGTCAATGGTTTTTAAACTTCGGATATTGTATTGTAATGTTTAACTTTTGTAAACTGCCCACGGTGCTTCGGCTATGGGGTGGTATAGAAATGTAATGAATAAATAAATTATACATAGATAAATTTATTTTGTTCCAGTCATGACAAAGAGATTAAATTTCTTGACACTCTAAATGACTGCATCCTAGAACAGTAGGTCATGGAACTCACCAGAAGGGAGGTGACCCTAGATGGAATCCTAACTGGTGTCACACAGGACCTAGTACAAGATATAAATGTTGTTGAATTAATTGGCAACAGTGACCACAGTGCTATCAGATTTAATATATATTTAAGTGGGAAATTGCCAAGGAAGTCCAACACAACCACATCATTGGACTTCTCTAAAATTACAGAAGTGGTAAAAAGGAAGTTGAAATGGGAAGACAAGAGGAGTAAAACCCTTCAAAATGCTTGGAAATTACTGAAAACCACAATAACAGAAGCTGAGTTAGAATGTCTACCACATGTTAGGAAAGGTAATAGGAAGTCCAAGAAGTCCACAAAGATGATCAGGGGACTGGAAACAAAGCCTCTGAGGAGAGACTGAAGAACTGGGCATATTTAGCCTTGAGAAGAGAAGACTGAGGGGAGATAGGATAGCACTCTTCAAGTACTTGAAAGGTTGTCACAGAAAGGAAGGCCAGGATCTCTTCTCCATCATCCCAGAGTGCAGGACATGGAAGAATGGGCTCATGTGACAGGAAGCCAGAAAAACTTCCTGACTGTTAGAGCAATACGACAATGGAACCAATGACCTAGGGAGGTGGGGGGCTCTCCCACACTGGAGGCATTCAAGGTGAAGTTGGAAAGCTATCTGTCAGGGATGCTTTGACTTCGATTCCTGCATTGAGCAGGGGGTTGGACTCAGTGGTCTTATAGGCCCTTCCAACCCTACTATTCTATGGTTCCATGGAAATTCTGTTCTCTTTCTGTTCTAGAGGGGAGAGATAAGTTTCAGCAGAAATATGTTGTGTCATCATAACAGGTGTGTGTGTGTGTGTGTTGGGGGGGGGGGTGTAGCTTCCCAGATATCCAAACTGAAGTCCCAGGTTTTACTAGGAGGAGACGCGAGCCAGAACTCAATAAATGAGGAATAATATAACACAGCTCTGGCTTCTGTCCTAAGGGTTACCTGAGCCAGGAGATAGGAAAGGACACGTAGAGGCAGAAAGAGCTCTCATGTCTGAGAGGACTTCTGTGAAGATGGGCCCTCCCTCATGTGGTGGTGGGGCAATCGTGTGAAATGGGACTCAGCAGAGACAGAGAGCTTCGGCTATTGGCCGGTATAGAAATAAATAAATAAATAAATAAATTTGGGAATGAGTAGTGAGACCTATATTTGAGTCTGGATCTAGGATAATGATTTCAGAGTTGGATAACGGATGGCTATTTGCTGTGGATGTGCAGGGAAAATAAAGAGGAATACCTGCCATGGTTGTAGCATTTGAAGTTGCAGCCTGTTTCCTCCACCCACCCTCAACATCCATTTCGATCTCGAGGAATATGCAGCATCTAAGGCATGGGCCATATTTTGCATATTTACTATAGCCATCTTGAGACAGGGCTCTCTCAGTCTCCTCCTGGGGCAGTGTCTCCAGTTTCTCTCTCTCTAGGCATCTCGTCCAGCCTTTCATGGACAAGCCATGCTTGGAATAGAAACAATGAAATGCTTTCTCCCAAAACTCTTCAAGGACAGAGGAAAGTGGTTGATCAGGCTGGATCAGGCTGGACCCTGGATCAGGCTGAGTTGGGCATTAGGGATGGGGGAAGCCTCTTCAGCTAGGCTGGTTTTCAGCACGAGAAACCTCTCCTCCCTCCTTTCATTGCTGCTGGGTGGTAGAACAACTCCCTCCCTCCATTCCCACCAAGGCTTTAGAGAGGCCGCCCCTTTCACCCCGGGCAGTGACCAGGATGGTCTCAGCTGTTCTTCCTGGAGGTTGTTGACCTACTTGCTGCTGAGAAAAACATTTGGGATCTTGTAGATACCCAACATGGTTGGAATATGGATGGATGTGTCAGATTCAGCCCCTTCCAGAATGGCCAGCAGGTTATTCCATACTCTGCAGCTGTAGTTTGGTACGTTGGTTGCTCCACCAGCAAACAGGCCTAGCATGGCCTCAGAGGTCATTCTCCCAAGGAAATGGGTCTTATAGATGTTGTAGCCCAGGGTGATGTTGGGCAAGAGCCTGGGATTCTGACTGATCTCATGAATGGCAAACAGGAAGGACAGGATGTGCCAGTATCTGACCTTTCCTACACTGCAGATGATGATGATGATGATGATCAATGAAAATACAGTGTCATGTTCTTTGCATTATACATCTAAGGGCCTTATCAGGCAATATCGGTCTCAGAAGACTGTTTAGCTTAGAAAAGGGCAAGTATGATATGACAGAAAGGCATACAAATAAACATGGAGTGGAGATGCTAGAACCTGGGGTCATCCCATGAAGCGGATGGGTGGGAGACTCAGGACAGGCAAAAGGAAGTTGCTCTTCACACAGCACAGAGTTAAACTATGAATGTTGGGGAATTATTTACTACAAAGGTTGATGCTGGGAGGTGGCAGCACGGGGTTAGAGGAGAGAGCTGTGGGATAGGTGATAATGGGTGTAATAGTGGGTGACTTCAATTAACACTCATGTTGACTGGATACATCAAGGTCATGTGCCCAATGACCTCGTTGAAGGTTTTGATGCAGGCATTAAGGGTCCTATTATTCCAGCAGGCCTTCCCTTTTTAGGACTCTTGTTCCTTTTGCTGACTTTTGACTCCCGTTTCTAAGCAGTGTTGCTTGAAGCTGTGTTTTAATGTTGGATTTTTAAAATAAATGTTTTTACGTCAAAGATATTTTTAGTTTATGTTGTTTGATATATTCTCTGTATGTTTTTATGTAAATGGAGTTTAAACTTTGTATATTGTATTTTAATGCTTTAACTTTTGTAAAGCGCTCAGAGAACTTTACCTATGGTGTAGTATAGAAATGTAATAATAAATAAATAAATAAATAGATGTATGTTCCAATAATAAGAAAGAGGTTAAATTTCTTGATGCCTGAAACAACTGTGCTCTAGAACAGTTGGTTATGGAATTGACAAGAAGGGAGGTGACTCTAGATGGAATCCTAACTGGTGTCGCCCAGGACCTTGTACAACACACAAACTTTCTTGATTCAACTGGCAACCGTGACCACAGTGCTATCAGATTTAACATATATTTAAGGGGGAAATTGCCAAGGAAGTCCAACACAGTCACATCACTTGACTTCTCTCAAATGACAGAACTGGTAAGAAGGAAGTTGAAAGGGGAAGACAAGAGGGTGAAATCCCTTCAAAATGCTTGGAAGTTACTCAAAACCACCATCACAGAAGCTCAGTTAGAATGTATAACACAGGAAAGGTAGCAGCAAGTCCAAGAGGTCACAAACATGGCTAATGACCAGTGTCAAGGAAGCTGTTAGAGAAAAGAAGGCTTCTTGCAGAGAATGGAAGTCTTGCCCAAATGAGGAAAACAAGAGGGAGCACAGACTTGCAGAAAGGTGAAGCCAGAAGACAAGAAGAGACCAAAAAAAGCATTTCAAACAGCATGTTGCTAATACTATCAAGGCTAACACTAATGATGCTTTACACTTCTCATAAGCAGAAAAACAGCTAGGGAGACAGCTGGACTGTTGGATGACAATGGAGTTTGAGGAGCATTAAAAGAGGACTAGAAGATTGCAGAGAAGCTGAATGAATTCTTCTCAGTGGCCTTCACTGCAGATGATATCGCACAGATACCTGTGCCTAGGGATGGCTGAGAATTCCGCCATGGACTCAAGTGAGTCCTTGGCAGAATGGAACAATCCCCACCACCACCCTGCGAATCCTCCCCAGGACAGAACCTACCTTTTGCCGTTCGGCCATGGGTGCGAATGGCGGCCCCGGTCTGCGGCTGTCTTTTCCCTCATTCCGTTAGTCATGATAGACTACATAAGTATTTACGTAGCCTATCACAGCAAAGAGCAGGGACGCAAATAGCGTCCACTACACCATTTGCATCCCTGCTCGTTTCGTGATAGGCTACATAAATATATACGTAGCCTATCATGGCTAATGCAGGGATGCAAATGGCGGCCGCTACGCCATTTGCGTCCCTGCGTTGCCGTGATAGGTTATGTATATATTTACGTAGCCTCTCACAGAGAAAAGTAGTGATGCAAATGGCATACCGGCCCCATTTGCGTCTCTGCTCTTTGCCATGATAGGCTACCTAAATATATACGTAACCTATCATGGCAATGCAGGGACGCAAATGGCAGCCATGGAGCAGAGCCAGCTGGGGGGCATTCCGGGGGGAGGGACGGATCACCTCCCCACCACCACAGATCCCCAGAACGGAGCCAAGTAAGTGATCCACCCACCCCTACCTGTGCCTCAACTGATGTTTTCAGGGAGGGAGTCTGAGGAACTGAGGCAAATAGTGGTGACAAAAGATGAAGTTAATAAATCACCAGGTCCAGTTGGTATCCATTCTAGAGTTCTCAAAGAACTTAAAGATGACATTGTTGATCTTCTAACCAGGACATGCATCATGTCTCTAAATCAGCCTCTATACCAGAGGACCAGAAGATTATGGGGTGGGGGAGCAAAACCTTCTTACAAGGTGGATATCCATTCCCCACTAAAAAAACATGCGGAGATGCCCCATTCCATGAGTGGGAAGTCCACACCCTTGAAAGAACAATAGTTACAGACAGTAGGTAGATTAGGAAAGTCCAAAAGTTGGCCAGCATGGTTAATGACCAGTGTTACGTACCGGAGTGATGAGAGAAAGAGAGCTTCCTTCAGAAAATGCAAATCTTCCCATGTGGGGAAAACAAAAGGGAGCACAAGCTTGTACAAAGGCGATTCAAGGAGGCAATAAGAGATGCAAAAAAGCATTTTGAAGAGCACATTGCTAACAAAATCAAGGCCAACAATATGGAATTCTTTAAATATATCAGAAGCAGAAAACCAGCTAGGGAGGCAGTGGAACCACTGGATAGTAATGGAGTTCAAGAAGTACTGAAGGAAGACAAGAAGATTGCAGAGAAGCTGAATGAATTCTTTTCATCAGTCTTCACTGCAGAAGATATAGGACAAATACTGCTCCCTGAATTGCTGTTTGCAGGAAGGGAGTCTGAGGAACTGAGGCAAATCATGGTGACAAAAAAGGAAATTCTCAACCTTACTGATAAATTGAAAGCAAATAAATCACTGGACCCAGATGGTATCCATACTAGCATTCTCAAAGAACTCAAAGATGAAATTAATGATCTTCTAACAAAAATACGCAACATGTCGCTAAGATCAGCCTCTGACTCAGAGAACTGAACAATGGACATTGTAATGCCAATGTTCAAAGAGGGATTCAAGGGGGGATCTGGGAAATTACAGGCTAGATACCTTAATGTCTGTTCTGGGCAAATTGGTTGAAAGCAATATTAAAGATAAAATTAGTATGCATGTAGAAGGAGAAGCCCTACTGAAAAAGAATCAATGTGGCTTCCGCTAAGGTCAGTCCTGCCTCTCTATCCTTTTAGAGTTCTTTGAGAGTGTCAGTGAACAAGTGGACAGGGGTGATGTGGTAGACGCACGTGGTTGACTTGGACTTCCAAAAGGCTTTTGACAATGTCCCTCACCAAAGACTCCTAAGCAAACTTAGCAGCCATGGAATCAGAGGATTGCTGGAGAGGTCCTCTAATGGATCAGGAACACCTGAAAGAACAGAAAGCAGCCTGTGTCTAATCACAAAGCAGAAAAGCAAAGAGTTGTTTCTTCTTTTGCTTGAAACTATGACAGGGACCATATTTTGTCAGAACTCTCTGCCATGACCTGTCCGTCTTGGGTGGCCCTACACAGCATAGCTTATGGCTTCACTGAGTTACGCAAGCCCCTTTGCCACAACAAGAGGAAATGGCAACCCACTCCAGTATTCTTGCCAAGAAAACCCCATGGACCGTATCACAAGGCTAAAAGATATGACGCCGGAAGATGAGCCCCTCAAGTCAGAAGGTGTCCAATATACTACTGGGGAAGAGCAGAGGGTATTTCCAAATAGCGCTAGAAAGAATGAAGTGGCTGGGCCAAAGCCAAAAGGACACTCAGCTGTGGATGTGTCTGGTGGTGAAAAGAAAATCCGATGCTGCAAAGAACAATATTGTTTAGGAACCTGGAATGTAAGATCAATGAATCAAGGTAAGCTGGAGGTGGTCAAACATGAGATGGCAAGATTGAACATTGACATCTTGGGAATCAGCGAACTAAAATGGACAGGCATGGGCGAATTTAATTCAGGTGACCATCATATTTACTACTGTGGGTAAGAATCCCTTAGAAGAAATGGAGTAGCACTCATAGTCAACAAAAGGGTGGGAAAAGCAGTACTGGGGTACAATCTTAAAAATGATAGGATGATCTCAGTACGAATCCAAGGCAAACCATTCACTATCACAGTAATTCAAGTCTATGCCACAACCACTGATGCTGAAGAAGCTGAGGTTGATCGGTTCTATGAAGACCTACAACACCTTCTAGAACTAACACCAAAAAAAGATGTCCTCTTCATCATAGGGGATTGGAATGCTAAAGTAGGAAGTCAAGAAATCACTAGGATAACAGGCAGGCATGGCCTTGGTGTACAAAATGAATCAGAACAAAAGCTAATAGAGTTTTGCCAAGAAAACACGCTGATCATAGCAAACACTCTTTTCCAACAGCAAAAGAGATGACTCTACACAGAAGCAGATGAGATTAAGAAGAGGTGGCAAGAATACACAGAAGAACTCTACAGGAAAGATCTGAATGTCCCTGATAGCCATGATAGTGCAGTCACTGAACTTGAGCCGGACATCCTAGAGAGAGAAGTCAAGTGGACCTTAGGAAGCATTAGTAACAACAAAGCTAGCGGAGATGACAGTATTCCAGCTGAGCTATTTAAAATCCTAAAAGATGATGCTGTTAAAGTGCTGCATTCAATATGCCAACAAATCTGGAACACTCAACAGTGGCCACAAGACTGGAAAAGGTCAGTTTACATTCCATTTTCAAAGAAAGGCAATGCCAAAGAGTGTTCAAACTACCATACAATTGCGCTCATTTCACATGCCAGCAAGGTGATGCTCAAAATCCTACAAGCTAGGCTTCAGCAGTATGCGAACCGAGAACTACCGGAAGCACAAGCTGGGTTTCGAAGAGGCAGAGGAACTAGAGATCAAATCGCCAACATTCGCTGCATCAAGGAGAAAGCAAGAGAATTCCAGAAAAACGTCTATTTCTGCTTCATTGACTACTCTAAAGCCTTTGATTGTGTGGATCACAACAAACTGTGGCAAATTCTTAAAGTGATGGGAGTACCAGACCACCTTACCTGTCTCCTGAGAAACCTGTATGAGGGTCAAGAAGCAACAGTAAGAACCAGACATGGAACAACCGAGTGGTTCAAAATTGGGAAAGGAGTATGACAAGGCTGCATATTGTCACCCTGCTTATTTAACTTATATGCAGAGTACATCATGAGAAACGCTGGGTTGGAAGAATCAGAGGTCGGAATTAAGATTGCTGGGAGAATTATCAACAACCTCCGATATGCAGATGATACCACCCTAATGGCAGAAAGCAAAGAGGATCTCAAGAGCCTCTTGTTGAGGGTGAAAGAGGAGAGTGCAAAAGCTGGTTTGAAACTCAACATTAAAAAAACGAAGATCATGGCATCTGGCCCCATCACTTCCTGGCATATAGAAGGGGAAGAAATGGAAGCAGTGACAGATTTTACTTTCTTGGGCTCCAAGATCACCGCAGACGGTGACTGTAGCCATGAAATTAAAAGACGCTTGCTCCTTGGGAGGAAAGCTATGGCAAACCTAGACAGCATAGTAAGAAGCAGAGACATCACCTTGCCGACAAAGGTTCGTATAATCAAAGCTATGGTTTTCCCAATAGTAATGTATGGCTGTGAGAGCTCGACTATAAGGAAGGCTGAGCGCCGAAGAATTGATGCTTTCGAACTGTGGTGCTGGAGAAGACTCTTACGAGTCCCCTGGACTGCAAGGAGGTCAAATCAGTCCATCCTAAAGGAAATCAACCCTGAGTGCTCCTTGGAAGAACAGATACTGAAGTTGGAGCTCCAATATTTTGGCCACCTAATGCGAAGAGAAAACTCTCTGGAAAAGACCCTGATGCTTGGAAAGACTGAAGGCAAAAGGAGAAGGGGACGGCAGAGGATGAGATGGCTAGATAGCATCACCGTCCAATGCAATGAATATGAACTTGAGCACGCTCCGGGAGAGAGTGCAGGACAGGAAGGCCTGGCGTGCTATGGTCCATGGGGTCATGAAGAGTTGGACACGACTGAACGACTGAACAACAACATGACAGGGAAGCTTATTTATCCAGTCATATGTCATCATATGAAATGAATGGTGCCTTAATGTTTCTAATACTCCAAATCCACTTTCATAAAGCACAACAGGGGAAAGTAAGGAGAGCAAATTACTCGGGATGACCAGGGCTACCAGGATGTATGGGTGGTCTCCAGGAAATGGGAGCAATCCGAATGCAGGTAGGGAAACATTACATCTTATGAAGATGACTTTACTTACTGATGAAAACTGGTGAATGGTGGCTTGCAAAAGATGTACGGTTCTTGGTTATGTACATATTGTGCAGAAATGACTCCGCTAACAAGCTGATCTCCTGGTCGGTAATAATTTATTGGTTCATCTTGATCTTGGATCAGGTTCAAGGGGCACTTTGCCTTCTGCCTCCCGCAGGCTGCACAGGGCAGAAACAGCAGCAGGAGCAGTGATATCATTGCGGGTCAAACGACTTGCTGTATCTCCCTTCTGCCTGCTCCTCTGAGCTCGAGGGCCAGGTAACCAGAAGGTGGGAAAGAAAGAAATTAACCCCCTGCCCAGCAAGCCTGGAGCTGCAGGATCTTTACAAATAGTGATGGTGTCCAGCTCTGGCTTCGGACCCTAAGGGGACTTCTATAAAACCTCTCACAGGCAGAGTCACCTTAGCAGCCTGCCCCAAATCCCCAGCTCTCAGTGGGACCAGAAATATATTGGGCACCAAATGTTGCAGGCAAGAATTTGCCCCATGTTTTCTCTATTCTGATGTTTATTGTAATGGTCTCCAAGGCAATCTCCAAAAAAACCTCTTGAGCTTTTAAAAATCACTATGATTTGGAAACTTCTCAGGGGAGGGGTATTACCTGTGCCACTCTCTCTGTAGGGCTTTTCGTGCAGGCAGAGAGCGAGAGAAAAACATGTTTGTGAGTTCTGACTGGCAGCTGCAGTACCTGACAGAGATCAAGCAGGGAGAAAAGTGAGCATGGTCTGACTTGAACTTGACAAAGTCAGGCCAACACTGACTTTGTCGTAAGGATGCAATCATAAGAACCAGGATCAAGACAAAACTTTTGGGTGTATTGTACATGAATGAGCACCGACGACACCGTTGTTGCTGCTGAACGTTATGAGCACATGAAATGTTTCCTTCTGCTGGGGGAGGGGATACTGCATTAGGAGGCCCAGAGGGCTGCGGAGGACAAGAACTCTGCCCATCACAGTTCCAGGGTATGAGCAGACTGTAACTCTGATGGCCAGACGAAAAGCCAAAGGGCCCTAGGGAAAAACACACCCACAAGACACGTCTGGAGGGGGATACCATGGATGAGTGTTTCTATGCTGTCTTGATCTGGAGTCCTGATCCTGTCGGCTCCAGCCATCAGAGTCTTTTGGTTATCAAACTGAAACAAGCCACTTGGGCCAAAGATGACAGTTCCTGGATAGAAAATGGATGCAGAAGATGTATCTACAAAAAAGGTCCACACCTCCCTTCAGGTGACAAAGCAGTTTCCAGACCTGGACGTCTGTCTGGGTCTCCAAGTTAGACGAAGGCTGTTCCTCAGGACCACAATTTTCTCTAGGCTGGTAGCTTGCCTATTCCTCCTTAGAGCACGACCAAAGGAGCCAGCAAGCCGGATCTTACAAGCTTCTCTGTGAGATGCCTGCTTCTACCCATGAGCAACGCCTCTCCCCTCCGCTCTCACAGCAACAGGCTGACACACACACAAGAGTCAGGGGGCTTCTCCCTTACCTGACAGGTGCTCGAGACATTTAGCCTGGGAATCTCATTGACCTTGGGGTGGGGGAGTCGCCCAACCCTACTGTGACACTCAGGACAACTCACTCTGACCTCTTCCTTGAGGTTTTCATAACTGAGCTGGCATAAACAGCTCCAAGGCAGCCTGTGAATTGCCAGCCAGGGTTCAAGGCCTGCTTTGTTAATCATAAACGACTGCTTCAGTTAAATTCCACTGGTCTCTAGGCATGTTGGGAACTCTGTGGAGTCCACATCTTCTGCTCACTAACCAGCTCACTACATAGGCCAGTGCTAGAAGCCTTCGATGTACTTATTGATTTCATTTCTATGCCACCCAATAGCTGGAGATCTCTGGGCGGTTCACAAAAATTAAAACCACAAAGCGCAGCATGAAACAATATAAAATAGGAAAGCTTGAAACCACAATGGAACAGTACAACCAGAATGAAACCTTTCAGCAATGCAGAGATGTTAAAATACAGATTTAAAACACCAAAGCTAAATGACTAGGAAGCTAAAAGGATAAAATACTGGGGAATAAAAACGTCTTCACCTGGCACCAGGAGGAGTACAACTTAGGTGCCAGGAGAATCTCTCTAGGGAGTTCATTCCACAGCAGGGGTGACACAGCAGAAAAGACCGTGTTCCTGGTAGCCACCCGCCTCACTTCCTTTTGCAGGGGCTCATGGAGAAGTACCATGGAAGATGATCTTAGGGTCCAGGCAGGCTCATATGGAAGGAGGCGATCCTTCAGATTACCCAGCCACAAGCTGTTAAGGGCTTTGAATGTTAATACGAGCACTTTGAATCAGGACCAGAAATGGAGTGGCAGCCAGTGCAGCTGGAAAAGTACCGGCGGCATAATGTGATCTCATTGGCCAGTCCCTGTTAACAATCTTGCTGCTCTCTTTTGGACTAGCTGAAGTTTCCAGACCCACATATAACGCATTGCAGTAATCCAGGCAAGAGGTTATCAGAACATGGATAACTGTATCGAGGCTATCTCTGTCCAGATAAAGGCATAGTTGGTATACCAGCCTAAGCTGATCAAAGGTGCTCCATGCCACTGAGTTCATCTGTGCCTCAAGTGACAGTTCTGGGTCTTAAAGCACCCCAAAAGTATGAACCTGACCCTTAAGGGGAGTGCAACCCCCTCCAGGATAGATTGAACATCACCTAGATGGGCAGATGAACCACGCACTAACAGTACCTCTGTCTTGACTGATTGAGTCTCAGTTTATTGGCCCTCATCCAGTCCATGCCCATGCCCAGGCACTGATTCAGAACAGCCGCTGCCTCACCTGGGTTTGATGAGAAAGAGAGGTAGAGCTTGGTGTCTACTGCATATTGATGGCACCTCAGCCCACACCTCTGGGTAACCCTCCCCCAGTAGTTTCATGTAGAAGTTGAATAGCATGGGGGACAAAATAGAGCCCCGTGGAACTCCATGGCATAGTTGCCAAGACACAGAGCAATAATCCCCCAGCACCACCTTCTGGAATCGGCCATCCAAGTAGGAGCAGAACCACTGAAGTGCAGTGCCTCCAACTCCCAACCTAGACAACCTATCCAGAGGGATACCATGGTTGATGGTATCAAAAGCTGCTGAGATGATATCACACTCCCCCTGTCCCCCTCCTGGCAGAGTTCATCCCACAGGGTGACCAAGGCAGTTCCCATTCCAAAACCATGCCTGAAGCCCAGTTGAAATGGATCTAAAAAATTTGCTTTCCCCTTATTTTCGCCATCTCAGCCTATGTAAATCTTGATGTGGCCGCCGCCATTTGCGTACGTGTGTTGTTGTTGTTGTTTTTAGTCAGACGAGATAGGCTACGTAAACATTTACGTAGCCTATCACGTCTTTTTTTTTTAACTGGAAATGGCGGTAGCAGCAGCCGGGCGGGGGGGCGGGGGGGGCAGACCGCTCCGCCACCGATTTCAGGGGGCCGAATGCGCTGGCATTCGGCCTCCCCGAGATCCATGGCGGAATTCTCTGACATCCCTACTCCTTGGCCCAGAATGTAACAGCCATGAACCACTTGGAAAACCTCCTCTGGATGACACTGAGAAGATGCACTGCTGGTTGATAAGAACTCTCTCTTTGCCACCCTCACTGCTCGATAATGAGCTCTAACCTGTGTTTGGTCAAACTCAGCATGCGTTTTCCTCCGCCTGCATTCTAGCCGTCTCCCCTCTTGCTTCATTGCCCTCAGCTCAGGTGTATACCAAGGAGCTGGCCGGGCTCTGCTCAGAGGGAGAGGGCGCTTGGGCGCGATCGTGTCAACCGCCCGAGTCATCTCTGCATTCCACAGAGCGACCTGGGCTTCGACAGGAGCACCAGCCATACCAGCAGGGATATCCACCAGAGCCCTCTGGAATCCATCGGAATCCATTAGCCTGCAGGGGCAGACCGTTTTAATAGGTCCCCCACCCTTACAGAGGGGAAAGGCTGCCGAGAGTCAAACCCTCAGAAGGGAGTGATCTGACCATGACAAGGGGACAGATGTTAATCCCCTCACTCTCAGATAACCATCCCCCTGCCCAGTCGAGAAAACCAGATCAGGGATGTGTCCTGTTACATGTGTTGGCATGATGACATGTTGGGACAGTCCCGTGGTTGTCATGATGGCTATGAAGTCCTGAGCTGTCCTGGATACAGTGGCTCTGGCATGGAAGTCCGGTTTCCCCAGGACCATCATCCTAGGGGTCCTCAACACCAAGTCCAAGACCACCTCCGTCAGCTCAGGCAGCGAGTCTGATGGGCAGCAGAGTGGGTGGTACACCAGCAGAATCCCTAACCCATCCCGGGTACCCAACACAAGGTCGAGACACTCTAGATCTGCACTAGAGTGAACAGGAAGTGGAGAATTGCCAATGAAATCCAATATCTTTGACTTCAAATGGGAAAAAAACTCTTCTAAAATGGGGAAAATGATACAGAAAATAAGTTGAAATTGGGAGGGGGGTCAAGGGGGTTAAATCTTCCCAAAGGTTCCTCAAAACCACAATAAGAGAAGCTCAGCTGCAATGTATACCACAGATAAAGTAGCACCAC
Organism: Heloderma suspectum; assembly: GCF_057233095.1. NCBI lineage: Eukaryota > Metazoa > Chordata > Lepidosauria > Squamata > Helodermatidae > Heloderma > Heloderma suspectum. The sequence continues at coordinate 393,618,742 of NC_139459.1, forward strand.
ATGCAAAGAATGGTTGAGCAGTGCCAAGGAAGCAATTAGAGAAAAGTAGACTTCCTGAAGAAACTGGAAGTCTTGCCTAAATTACGGGGACCAAAAGGAGGACTAAGGGTGGATGAAGAGCTTGCAGGGAAGCTGAATAGCGTCTTTCCATCTCTTTGTACTGCAGAAGATGTTGGACAGATACCTGTGTCTGAACGGATGTTCCCGGGAAGGGAGTCTCAGCAAGTCCTTCCTTGATAATTCACACAAAATATCATGCATTTTATCCGAAAACATCGCCACCTATATCCTCTAAAGCAGACATCCCTTAAAATGATCTTATCCTTCTCCCTACAATACGACACTCTAAACTGACTCCAAATCTCCTGAAAAACTCACTGCTCCTTTTGGGCAAGCCTCCTTGCCTCACGTCCCTGTGGCCTCTCTCCATGTTTGTATTTCCTTTGGTGTGGTCCGGATGTAAGGAGAAGCCCCATTCTAAGGATCTCTATTTTAAATACTACTTTTAAACTGAATTGTGGTGGATCCAGGCTCCCTAGTGATGACGAAGCCTCCATTCAGTCTCCCCATCATCAGAATTTCATTGCTGGAAAACTAGCAGGACAACACCTCAGCCTCTCGGGACTCTTTGTCACTGACTTAAAGTGGCTGTATTGAAGCACGGAAAGTTAAAAAGGGAGAGTAGGACAAGAGACCCCTGAGTTTCAATTAACTGAGAAGTTCAACTCTATCTCTTGTGGCTTGAACTGGGATAGAGGCTTCTTTCATAGTAAGAATTCAATCCTATGGTCCCTGGGAAAGCATCTCAGGGACCATAGAACGTGGTGGATTCCCACTTCTGAGGCCACAGACACTGCTATGCCCTGAGCACAGCCTGTGCCATAGCATTTTTCTCACTCTTTTTAATCAACCAAGTGAAGTCCATGGGGTTCCCTCATTCTGATGCCAGGTTACTAGAACCCCTTGGCCTCGATTCCTTCTCCTTGCCTCCTTAATCATTTATTTATTGATTACAAAACTTGATATGCTGCTTTCTAGTGAAATATCAAAGTGCTTAACACATAACCATAAAATTCTACAAATAAAATTACAATAATATAATCAAGGGGGGAAAAAACCCTATACAAAAAATTGTCATCTGCACCCAAGGATGACAACAGACTGGGAAAATGGAGCAGCAGATTTCAAACTGTGATCTTTGTGAGAGGAGTTTGCCTCTGTGGCATGGCTGCTGGTGCTGAGAGTCCTTGGCATAGGTGTTGTTAGGTGGCCAACATCATTACATGTTTATTTATTTATTCATTTATTGCAACATGTGTATACTGCACCACATCCAGACAGATTCCAGAGGCAAATACAAAATAGGGTCAAAGCATAAAACATCACGTTAAAATAATGACTATTTCTAAAAGAAACAGAATTCTGATAAAACCATGTCTGGTCAATCAAGGAAGGCTTCCTGAAATAAAGACGTTTTCAGGAGGCGCCGGAAACAGCACAATGTTGGTGCCTGCCTGACCTCCAGAGGCAGGGACTGCCATGGAAAGGGGGCCACCACACTGAAGGCTCTTCTCCTGGTGGGCTCTCTCAGTACTGTCTCTCTTGTAATGTTTGTCTTAACATTATGCTAGCTTCTCACAAGGCCTTGGGTGGTAGACCTGCCCCAGTCTAGACAGCTCCTTAACTTGAAACAGCTCCTTGCCCACAATGAGAGGCCACTTACGAGAGTCACAAACAAAGGGATCCAATGACTCTTGTGGAGAATGCTTGCTGTTTATTTGGCATATCTTTCAGCTTAATTGGAATGATCAGAGCCTGTATTTTCCAAATGGTTTCCATTAGGCCTCAGTCTTTTTCAGCCTGAGACTCACAATCATTTGTGCATAACCTTATCATGGCCAAAGTAAAATGTGTGTGAGTGGCAAAAGCCAAAAGTAAGGATGGACAAAAGGACTTTCTCTCTCCCCCTCTTCTCTTGAAGAGAAGCCTTGCTCCAAATGCGATCAGACACGGGCTAGAGCTGTATCTTCAGCCTATCACATTGCGGTTAAGGCAGCAAAAAAGGAATATTATGCTGCTTCTATCGCGTCTGCAGAGTGCTGTCCCAGGAGGCTGTTCCAAGTGGTCATTCATTCAACATTCGCCCAATCTCGAATCAGCCTTTTTGGGCAGGTGGTGGCGATTAGGGATGTACGAAAATCACTTACCTTTCGCGGATTATGTTTATGGTTGGGGGGGAGGCGTTCCGTCCCACCCCCCAGAATCCTTGCCGGGGGGGGAGGCGCTCCATTCCTTCCCCCCCCCCCCGGAATCTTGGCCGGCCGGCTGTGCTCCGCAGGGATTCTGCGGAGCCGCGGGCCGGATCCGCCAGCAGCCGGACAGCCGGTCGCTGGATAGCAGGGACGCAAATGGCGGTGGCCGTAGCCGCCGCCGTTTGTGTCCCTTAATTAAAAATAAAAACAACAATGCTCGTACGCAAATGGCGGCGGCCATGGCCGCCGCTATTTGCGTTCCTTATTTTGGCATGTCTTAGTCTACATAAACATTTACATAGACTAAGACGGCGAAAATAAGGGGAACGCAAATAGCCATGGCTGCCTCCATTTGCGTACACACGTTGTTGTTCTTTTTTAAGTCAGCCGTGATAGGCTACGTAAACATTTACGTAGCCTATCACGTTTTTTCTTTAAACCTATCCGTGCTAGGCTACATAAATCTTTACGTAGCCTATCACGTGTTTTTTTTTTTTTAAACTGGAAATGGCGGCGGCGGCAGCTGGTCGGAAGACTGGCCGCCTCAGTCACCACCGAACCGCTGCCGGAGCTGCCGCCGCCAGGAAGATCCGCCCAAGGTAAGTCTTTTTTCCAGCACATGGAACAGGGCACCATGACCTCCCCGTGAAATTCTCCTATATCTGAAGAAACCGGTGTGTCTGGGCCGCTGTGGGCATTGGTTTTCGGTCGTTGGGGATGCGGTCAGTCCAACAAAGGCATTGAGGATGGGCTGCAGGGCGTGCTGCACTGCACCCAGGAGATCCTGAGCGGGGATCCTCTTGACAAGGAAGGAAGAACGGGTGGGTAGGGATGGCAGAGAATTCCGCTACGGATCTGGGTGAGGCCAAATGCCAGTGCATTCAGCCCCCCAAAATCTGTGGCGGAACAGCCTGCCACCCCCCTTCCCCACCGCAGATCCCCCCGGGATGAGACTTACCTGGGGCAGATCTTCCGGGCGGCAGCGGCTCCAGCGGCAGCTCTGGTGGCGGCAGCTGCGGCAGCTGGTCTTCCGACCGGCTGCCGCCACCGCCATTTGCAGTTTTGTTTTTGTTTTTTACACAGATGTGATAGGCTACGTAAGTTTTAACGTAGCCTAAAATGTCTGGGTAAAAAAAAAAAAAAAGGCGTACGCAAATGGTGTACCATTTCCGCCACTATTTGCGTTCCTTATTTTGGGCCATCTTTGTTGTTTATTCGGTCAGTCGCTTCCGACTCTTCGTGACTTCATAGACAAGCCCATGCCAGAGCCTCCTGTCAGCCATCGCCACCCCCAGCTCCCCCAAGGTCGAGTCCGTCACCTCCAGAATATCATCCATCCATCTTGCCCTTGGTAGGCCCCTCTTCCTTTTTCCTTCCACTTTCCCTAGCATCAGCATCTTCTCCAGGCTATCCTGTCTTCTCATTATGTGGCCAAAGTACTTCAGTTTTGCCTTTCATATCATTCCCTCAAGTGAGCAGTCTGGCTTTATTTCCTGGAGTATGGACTGGTTTGATCTTCTTGCAATCCAAAGCACTCTCAGAATTTTCCTCCAGCACCACAGTTCAAAAGCATCTATCTTCCTTCGCTCAACCGAGCCTTCCTTATGATCCAGCTCTCGCAGCCAGAGGTTACGATGGGGAATACCATTGCTTGAACTATGCAGACCTTTGTTGTCAGTGTGATGTCTCTGCTCTTCACTATTTTATCAAGATTTGTCATTGCTCTCCTCCCAAGAAGTAAACGCTAGGGGTGGACGAAAGGCACTTACCTTTCGTCGAAGCTTGTTCGCGGTGGGGGGGAGGCGCTTCGCTGCTCCCCCCGCGAAGTTCAGGCCGGGGGGGAGGCTTCCCACCTCGCCTGGCTGCAAACTCCATTTTTTTTTTTTTTTTTTTTTTTTTTTAAATGCCCCCGTGATAGGCTACGTGACGATTCACGTAGCCTATCACGGCTAGATTTGCAAAGTCAGCCGTGATAGGCTACGTCAATCGTCACGTAGCCTATCACGGGTGACTTTAAAAAAAAAAAAAGCGCGTACACTAATGGCGGCCCCCATAGGGAGCCGCCATTCGCGTTCCTTATTTTGTCGCTGTAGTTTACGTAAATGTTTACGTAGACTACGGTGAAAATAAGGGCAACGCAAATAGCGTCGCCCTTATTTTCGCCGTAGTCTACGTAAATCTTTACATAGACTACAGCGACCAAATAAGGAACGGGAATGGCGGCTCTCTATGGGGGCCGCCATTATCCGTACATGCTTTTTTTTTTCATTTTCAAAGGCAGCCCCATGTGTAATGCTTTGTAGTAATCCAGACAAGAGGTTATCAGAGCATGGATAACTGTAGCTAGGCTATCTCTGTCCAGATAACGGCATAGTTGGTACATCAGCCTGAGAGGATAAAAGGTGCTCCATGCCACTGAGTTCACTTGTGCCTCGAGTTCTGGGTCCAAGAGCACCCCCAAACCATGAACCTGGTCCTTTAGGGGGAGTACCCCCCCCTCCAGAACAGGTTGAACATCACCTAGCTGGGCAGATGAACCCCCACCAGTACCTCCATCTCGTCTGGATTGAGTTACAGTTTATTGGCGCTAATCCAGTCCATTACCATTACCATGCCTAGGCACTGATTGTCAAGGGTCAAATATCAAGGGTAGACAAAAACCTTTAGCAATATTGTCATCAGCACCCAAGGATGACAACCGATTGGGAAAATGGAGCATCAGATTTCGAACTATGGCCATTGTGAGAAGAATTTGCAGCTGTGGCATGGATGGTGGTGGTGAGCATCCATTGCATGGCTGTTGCTAGGTGTCTCATGACACGTTTATTTAACTATGTATTTGCAACGTGTGTATACCGCTCTATATCCAGACGATTCTGGAGCAGTGAAGAATACAAAGACAAATAGGGTAAAAGAATAAAACATCACCTTAAAATAATTACTATTTCTAAAAAGATGCAGAATTCTGGTAAATCCATGTCTGGTCAGTCAAGGAAGGCTTCCTGAAATAAAGACGTTTTCATGAGGAGTCAGAAACAGCATAATGTTGGTGCCTGCCTGGCCTCCAAAGGCAGGGAGTGCCAAGGAAGGGGGCCACCACACTGAAGGCTCTTCTCCTGGTGCACTCCACTCGAGACAGAGGTCCATGTGGAACTCCCAGAAGCTTGCCCTCTGATGACCTCAGTGACCAGGCAGGGCAGTAAGGGAGAAGGAGCTCTCTCAGGTATCCTGGTCCCAACCTCTTTAGAGCTTTGTACACTAGTACCGAGACCTTAAACCTGGCCGGGTAGCAAACAGGCAGGCAGTGCAGCTCCCTCAGCAAAGGCACTGCACACTGAATGGGGGCAGCTTCCAACTCAGCCAAGCTGCTGTGTTCTGCAATAGCTCCAGCTTCCAGAGCACCTGGAAGGGTAGGCCCACGTAGAACACATATTGGAGTACTCCAGGTTTGAGGTTACTAACACCTTCACCACCATGGCCAAGTGATCCATGTCCAGGAACACGGCACTGAGAGCCTTGATCCAAAACAGAAAGCCTGTTTACTCAGAAGAAGATCCCAGCAGGTTCAATGGGGCTTACTCTCAAGTAAACATGCCGATGTTTCCTCTCTTCAGATCCTTCTTTCTATCTGACATTTTGAGTTGTATCTGAATGGCCAGAGAAAAAAGACCCCGCCTTTTCCAGGGTCACAAGCTAAAGGCATCTCTCTGCGTCCTGCAGTGCTGAAACAGTGGGACAGACGGCTGTGATGAGGATGTGGAAATCACTGTTTAGAGAGTTAAACACCCCACGATCTTTAAGCCTGTGTGTACAATGGATTTCTAACATAATAAAATCCATGATTTCATGGGGCAGGGGGAGATCATAAGATAAGGAGCAACTTAAACCTCTTTCCCAACCTAACGTCCTAAATGTGATTTCTTTCTGATTAGCTTTGTTTTCACTCCCTTTGAACCACATAGATTAAGGACTGACTCCCACAACTCTTAGCAATGTTGTCAGATCGGTATATACTGTGAGAAATTTGAAGCCCAGAGGAATTCCAGTGCCTGCTGTGAGTTTCAAAGTATCTGCTGCCATCCAGGAAGGGAGGTCCTTTGCGTCCCCCTTACTCTGGAACAAGGGAAATATACCCACATGGACTTCTGTTTCTTTCCCTCCTTAAGCCCTTTCAGCCTTAAAGGCCCTTCAGCCTTAAGGCCCTTCCCTCAGTCAAAGCTTTGATATGAATGTATCTCCTACATGAACCACACTCCTGGTCCTAAGAATTGTCCTTGTTTCAGATCTAAAGGGCTTGATCCATTTTTATTTATTTATTCATTACATTTATTTATTGCCATGAGGGCCACTTCCTTCATGGCATGTTTGTGGGCTTCCCATTTGCCCCGGTTAGAAATGTGATACTGCACAAAGCTTGTGGACTGAACAAGCAGGGTTCTGCTTATGTTCTTCTACTATACTTCCACTCTTAGTCTCAAGGCACCATTCCTCAAATCTCTTCCCCTGTCCTCGTTTTTCTGGGTCATTGAATCTCCTGGGACCAATTGTGATGGAATATGCATTGTAACTTGTATTGTTAATAAGACTTTATTGTATTGTATTATTTTATTTATTTATTTATTTATTTGGTTGGTGGTGGGTTGGTGGGTTGGTTTATTTTATTACCTTTCTATACCCAATCGCTGAAGCTATCTCATTAAAATACAAAAAAACAGTGGTATTTTGTAAGATATTATACATTATAATCTCTGTGTTGTAGCTGTGCCTTGCCAAATATGAACAGAATGCTGTGAACAAAATGCTGGACGAGAAGGACCCTAGGTCTGATCCAGCATGGCATTTCTGAATATGCTGTAGCGAGCTTTAAGTGCTGGGGCGAAGGCGCTTCCTGAATCTTCGGAAGAAGAAATCTTCTTGATTTAGGATCTCTCTCTCTCCCTCTCTTTCTCTCTCTCTCCCCGGGGTGCAGAACCTCATGTAGGACATGCTGTGGCAGCCAGTGCCAGGGGACTGTATGATCTCCTATGAGCTACTCTATGTATGGAATTCAGATGGTAATTGGTGTGGGCTGGGAAAGGATTTCTGTTTCATCAATGAAATGGGGGACCTGTGAAGTCCCTCATAAATAGGCAGACTGGTGAAGAGCGTTGGGCTTGGACTGCGGAGAAGAGAATTCAAATTCTTGCTCAGAACCAGGGATCACTGCCTTGCACCACCACTTTCACTCCTCCTAAATGAACTCGCAGGGTTGTTGTGAGCACAAGGTGGATATTTATAGATTGCTTTAAGGAAGAAGAAGAAGAAGAAGAAGAAGAAGAAGAAGAAGAAGAAGAAGAAGAAGAAGAAGAAGAAGAAGAAGAAACATATACGGCACGCTTCACTCCTCTGCACAACCAACCTGCAATGAAAGAGCAGACACTGTGTCTTCTTTGGCTAGATAGCAACCTGAAAGGAGGAGAGGACAACCAGGAGAGGACCCATTTGTCTCTGGTGGGCTTGGGACCCCAGTCCTTTTTAATCCAAATGCTTGTCTTATGGGTCTAACATTCCCAGCCTGACTTTCAGATTGGTGTGTCTTCTTTATCCAATGAATAAAAAAGCTTGTCTGGATAATCTCAAGGGAGGGAAAGAAACTGCAAGTGTGCTATCAACATTTATATTTTGCAAACTAAACAGATTTCAGGTAATAGATACTCCTCAGGGATCTACAGGATTTTGATGTCCTGCAATGTAGTACACCAGAAATATGGAAGTTGAGATTGTTCCTTAGGGTTGTCTCTTTTTGTCATCTTCGATGGGGTGCAGACTGCAGTGCTACTGTGCGGCACTCCCAAGTGGTGGCGCTACTGAGGTGCTCCAAGAGAGACTGAGCCCCACTATGCCTCCCTGAGCAAGAAGGGGGGGGGCTAAAGAGGAAGGCAGTTGGACCTCCCCTTTCTGGATCAGCCTAGAGCCCACTAGAAATTAACTAGTGATGTAAGGATGTTATGAAATCCATTCCGTTTCTTTTTTGTAGCTTGTTAGGGATCTTTCGTTCCATCATCCGCTGTGATTTGAGAAAGTGTATTGAATTCAGTCTGCGTTTTCCGGTTCGCCACTGGCAATCTCCGGAGGTTTGCCTGTGTCTGCCTCTTGTCAAGAAGGGAGGGAAATACCATTGAAAGCAAATTGCCTTCTGATTTGGAGGTGACACAGGCACTGCTTTCCCACCTAAAGCAACTGCTTAAAAAAAAGATCTTAAAATTTGCCAAGCTCTGCCAGATGAATTGTATGGCTGGGGAATGCTGGGAGTTGTAGGACTTTTTTCCTGTCTAAACATACATAGGGTTGTCCCCTAAACAGCCAGTGAAATCAAGACTTTGAAGGCTTTCTTCTGCTTGGCTGAAAAAGAAGAATCCCCCATTCGCCCACCCAGGGAGCCTATGTGTGGGGAGTAGGGGTGTACGCCATTCTGACTGGCGGCATCCGCGGGGGGGAAGGCGATCTGTCCCTCCCACTGGAATCCTGTCTGGCTGGCTCCATGGTGAGTCTGCGGAGCCTCCGGCCGGGCCCATCCACAGCGGGACTGCCATCTGCTGCCAGGCTGCTGCAACCGCCATTTGCGTCCCTGCCAATGGCCGTGATTTAGGTCCATCCCAGGGGGGGGTTGGGGGGTGGGGGGGTAGCCCATTCCACCACAGACTCCGGGGGGGGGCAGATTCTAAAGAATAAAGTAAATATTCACGTAGCCTATCACAGCAAGCAAAAAAAAAAAATGCGGACGCAAATGGAGGCAGCTACAGCGGCCGCCATTTGCGTTCCCTTTTTTTCACTGTTTTAGTCTATGTAAATATTTACGTAAGCTAAAACGGAGAGGAAAGAAGGAACACAAATAGCGCCCACTACGCTATTTGCATTCCCCTTCTTTTTCGCCATAATAGCTTACGTAAATATTTAAGTACTTACAAAGCCTATCACGGCTGAGGAGGAAGAAGGGAATGGCAGCTGCAGCGCGACCCCCATTTACAAGTCAGAGAGGACAGCAGTAGGTAAGTGCTCCATTTCGTGCACCTTTTGTGGGGGGCGGGGCTTCATTCCGCCACAGATTTCAGGGGGCTGAATGCAGTGGCATTTGGCCTCACCGAGATCCGTGGCGGAATTCTCTGACATCCCTAGCCGCTCCGCACAAAATCTTCCAGAGCTGGAGGTGAGTGATGCCGTTCCGCTGCAGAATCCAGAGGTCAGATTCTCTGCAATCTGGCCTCATTTGAGTCCACAGAATTCTCTGACATCCCTAAAATTAACCAGCCCTGCATCCATTCTAGGATAGTTTCCTGCCACCACAGGAACTATGGTTTAGAACAAAATTCTGGCAGGAGAAGAATCTTTCCCCATCCTTAGCTCTCAGGGTCATCTTTTGTTTTGATCATGAGATGCTCTTTTGTATTCAGATCAGGCCTCCATAAAATGATGTGGCATTTGGGAAGAAAGATGCAGCCCAGCAAGCCAGCACTGGAGGCCAAGATGGAGAAGACCTGCACAGCCACCATGTATTTCCCCTTGGTGCTCAGGTAGGTGGGCACAAAGGACAGCCAAACACTGCAAAAGACCAGCATGCTGAAGGTGATCAGCTTGGCTTCATTGAAGGCCCCAGGCAGCTTCCTGGCAAGGAAAGCTACCGTGAAGCAGATGGCAGCCAGGAAGCCCATGTAGCCAAGGGCAGTGTAAAACATGGTGACGGATCCTTCGTTGCATTGCAGGATGATCTGCCCAGGCTGGGAGTGCATGTCAGAGTCAGGGAAGGGTGGAGAGATCCCCAGCCAGCTAATGCAGATGACAACTTGGACACCAGAACAAGAAAGGAAAATGACATTGGCAAAACTCTTTCCCAGCCATCTTCTCACCACGGTCCCTGGCTTAGTGGCCAGGAAGGCCAGCACCACAGTGATCGTTTTGGCCAACACAGAAGACACAGCAACCGAGAAGATGATGCTGAAGGTCATTTGTCGGAGAAGGCACGTCACTTTCCTTGGCTGGCCAATGAATAGGAAAGAGGAGGAAAAGGACATGAAGAGGGAGACAAGGAGAAGGTAGGAGAGGTCCCGGTTGTTGGCTTTGACTAGAGGAGTTTCAAAGTATTTAATGAAGATTCCCAACACAACTCCTGTGGTTAAGCACAAGAATAGAGCAAAGGAAGCCAGGGTGATCCCCAAAGGTTCTTCATAGGACAGGAAGGTTATAATCTTGGGCACACATTGATCTCGGTCCTGGCTAGGCTGCTGATGCGCTGGGCACTTCTTGCAATGGTCTGCATCTGAGAAGAAGAGTGACTTCGTTTTCACTAACAATATACATCCACAACAGTCCCTTTTCTACTTTATTATGTGGACGAAAGATGGCAAGATAGGAGAGAGAATGTTGAGTAGGGATGAAGAGAGCAAAAGCTCAGTGGGAGAGGACATCCCTTCTGGACGCTCTTGGTTAAGATGATGGGCTTTGCACGTGCAAATGTGGACATTCCAATGTGATGTCACCAGTGAGTTCAGTGCAAACACAGCTTAGCGTAAGATGGGAACGATCGAAAAAATATTCATGTATTACATTTAAATCGTTGAATGTTGAAGGGGTAATTGATGGTTGTATTGATCTTGAAAAACTGAGCTCCCTCAGCTTACCCTTCCCCCCACTCCCTTTCCCTTCCTTGTCTTCAAAATTTAGTGTGCCAGCCTGGTGACAGGACCTCTTTCTCCCCCTCCCTCCTTTTTTTGATCTGAGCCTGTTTGGGAGAGAGTAATTTTGGGAAAGGTAGGATAAAAATGTAGTAAATGAATAACTTTACAAAAATATAAGTAAATTGTACACTACCCTGGGATTAGGCTCAACGGTGGTGTATTCCAATGTGTGTAAATAAAATAATAAGACATAAATATCCTATGTTATGCTCACAATAACCCTGTGAGGTAGGTTGGGCTGTGTGGCAGTGAATGGCCCAAGGCAGTAAGCCCCCGCTCTGAGGAAGGATTTGAACTCAGGCCTCACCTTTTCAAATCTGACACTTGTCATCAGCCTGGCTAGTTCTGAGAGACCGCATAGGTGAGGCAGTTCCATGCCAGAAATAGCCATTTTCAGAAAACCTTACCTTACCCTCTGATGAACCCTATATTTAGATGTACCAGCTTGGGTGTCTGAAATAGGGCACCCCTCTGAAGGTCCTGAATGGACACAGATCTTGGGGTTTATTTCCAAATTCACATTCCCATGTCGTTACGCCTCACTTTTTTTCTTTACAATAACCCATCTAGTTGGACCTGGCTAGTTCTTTTGAAATTCAGTTTCAGAATCATTAACATGGTGGAAGCATCCTCGAAATATCTTTCTGGTTGCCTTCCTAACATCACAGATGGTGAGTCTATTTCCAATGCCCCCCCGAAAAATCTGTCTTGGTGAAGAGGTTGGCTTTGAGTATTCTCACACAAGGCATTTAGCAGGATGGGTCAAACCATCATGAAAACCAGACTCATTTTACAGGCTGGAATGGCTGAGCAAATGAGAATGCTTTATGCAAGCCTCCTTGGGGAGGCCATTCCAAGGACAGGGTGCCACAACCAAAAAGCCCCCCTCTCTAAGGGGGAAACATACCTAATTTCAGATGGTAGGGAGAACTAGAAGAGAGCCTCCCTTTATAAACATAATGTTTGGCAAGCTCCAAGATTGTCCCCATTTCCCAAGGGAACACCCTTTCCTCCGAGGTCACCCACCTTCCTGCATGGAGATTGACCCTTCCGCACATGGCCCACAGGCATAGCAGCAAGGCGGCTCTCCTTCCTGGACCTCCTTGGCATGCCCAGGGCGACAGCTCTCGACGCACCTGGAACGAGGCACAGTCTAGCAACAAAGACGAGGAGCATCAAGGAACAATTATTAGCTGCAGTTGTCTCTGTGGAAAGGATGTGTAGTTTTGAAAAGGATACAAACCCAGGAGGAACCCTGGTCTCAGAGACTCCAGGCTCTTATTCTGTGGGAAGCACATTTGGTGCAACTGTTCACTTCTGCTGCCTTTCCCCCTTACTTTCAGTGGTAGCATCGCTCAGAGCAGGGCCTCATCAGATATTGTAAGAGTGCACTTGGGGGAGGAGGCCTGTGGAAGGAATTGTTCTGTCTGGTACCTCATGCCTATTCTGGGTAGGGGTTTAAATGTACCAGCACCTTGATTTGCACCCTGGAGCTGACTGGGAACCAGTGAAACTCCCTCCCTCTCCCTTTCTCTCTCTCTCTCTCTCTCTCTCTCTCCTTTATCACACTTTTTTATAGGATCTTAGTGTAATTTCTTAAAAAGTCTCTTGTCAGTGAAGTCTATCAGCTGTTGTGAGTCTTTAGTTGAGTTACAGAAACTGGTGAAGAATAAAGGCGGAAGCTGGGGTAGGGGAAGAGAATTAGAATGGATCCAGGAATTACAATGGACCCAGGATGTGTCCCTCCCTGTGGATAGAGGAACTGGATCCTGTGCTGGTCCTAGTCTTGGGAGCAGTGAATCAGTTTGTCTCTGGAGGGATTGAAATCTCTATCTCTCTGCAAAGTAGGGTGTGTGTGTGGGGGGGGGGGGCTTCATTATAGACAGCCATTTACGTGAGGAGTTGCCATCTGCTTCTTTTTCCTCCCCTGGCCTAGTCCATGCTTGCACTGAGCTTCTCCTAAGCCAGCCAAGAAAAGGCTCCTCCCAGCCCTGGTCAACAGGCAGACATGCTAGAGGAGGGGAAGTTGGGGGAGCAATGGTAATTCTCCTGCTCCTCTCAGTGCCTTTTCCTTTCAGGGGGGGGGGTATCTCTATGAGAAATTTACTCTGAGCTGGCTATATTTGGAGGTTTTTAGGGATAATTGAAGTCGTGGCCATCAAGCAGGCAGCCTTGACTTTATTGCCCCCAAAACTGGATTTCTTGAGACTGCTTAAAGTCCGAATTTTTCCTTAAGTCAGGTTCTCTGTGGTATAGTTGTTGTGTGTCCGAACCCCTGCACTTACATCGGTATGCTAGCCGGGTATGCTGGCCCTGGCCAGGGGAGTACCTTTCACCATGACACCAGTCAAGAGGTGTTTCCTGTCCCAGTGTTTCCCAGCACGAACGTATGTGTGTCTACTCAGAAGTAGCTCCCATTGTGGCCAATGAGGCTTGTTGCTGAAATGTGTACTCCCGACGTTACTGAGATTCCAGTGAATTAAAAATTGCATTTAAGAGACTGAATGTCAAAGTTTCCAAGCTTTGAAGCTTCAATGGATTGCAACAGGACAGTGTTGCGATAATGATTGCTGTTAAGTAATTAATACGGGGGGGGGGGAGAAAAGAAGAGTGATTTCTGTGAAGACATAGGAGGAACCCTCCCAGGTATTGTATTGCAGGAGAAAGGAGAGGGAGAGCCTGGGGGGGGGGGTGTCTATTGTTATTGAACAGCCCCTGCTAGTCAGATGATATTCACTCGAACCACCACACACCACCTGGAAGTATGTTCTCTGAAGTGAGAGTGGGAATCTATCTCCAACCCTTGCTCCTATGGGAAGATATTGGGATGTCCATGGAACAACGTGGACAAGGAGCTCAGGACCAGAATGCTTGAATGCCATCATGCCATTGCTCTATGGAACAGATGCGGAAGACCTCCTCACAAACCCTCCTCTTCACTCTGCACTAGCATCAGAAAACAGGCAGATGGGGAGAGATGAAGTCTCACCAGCCTGCTGTGCTGTGAGAAAGCTCCATTTTACAGGGCAATTCTGCACCAGTTTGCTCAATGGTCACTCCCATTAAGCTCAATGGGATTTGCTGCCACGTCAGTGTCCTAAGAGTACAGCCATTTTTCAGTAAATTATTTATGCTGAATTGATGTCACAGGCAATCAAACAAAACAAGTCATTCCCCTTACCTCCGAAAGCCGAGAGGGCCACACCACGGCGTTGGGGTTTATGGTGAGCTTTATGTCAGGGGGCGCCTGTCCCTCTAGACTCCCCACTGTAACCCTGGCATGAGTCTGGTTGGGAAACTGCACCCAGTTCACGAGGTCAAAGTCAGCTGCCAGCTCTGCGTTCTCTTCCAAAGACAGTCGGTCCATGGAAGCATTGTAAAACTTTTCCAGGAAAACGTGAAGCTTGAATGACAGAGGAAACACCCAGAAAGAAAGCAAAACCTAGGAAGGCTGGTTTATTGAAAGCTATCCCTGACCAGAACATCTAGCCCAGAGCCCAATTTAAATGGAAACTGAATGAAAGGCACTTTCTGGTCACATCCTGATTTTGGTCGCTCGGCAGCACGTGAAGCAAGCAGAGAAGACAACACCTAATAACCCACTTTCCCGGGTCATGCTCCCCTGTTCGGGGAAGTTTAATGGGAGCACTGAATTGAGCACCTATAGTTTCCCCCACACCTCTCTCCTCCCCTCCACTATGGGGATATTGCGGATGCTGGAAGCAGTGCTACTGTGCCATTCTGGAGGGGACCAAAGGGCTACAAGCTGTGAAAGGGAATGCAGCTTTTGTGCTACCATGAATGCCTGGAACGGTGCAGCTGCAATATTGTGAACAAGGAAAAGGGGGAGGGGGAGGGGTGGCCCCACTCCTTGGCCAGATCCCTGCCAGGTCACAGCTGGGGCACAGAAGCAGGCCTGCCCGGGGTGTCAGGGGGAGGGAATGGGCACTCCGCAGCAGGATCGCATGAGCGATGCGTTTAAGGAAGAAAGAGTCACTGAAACGACAGTCCTAAAATGCGCCTTTTCCACAGGGAGGCAGCAGGGTTGCCGCAGATTGGTGTTCATCCATCACGAAGGACCCTAGTGTCCCTGCACACTGAATCAGCTAAATGTTGCAACAAACCATTTTGATCAGGGGGGGAATAAACTCTCCCCAGTGAAGTAGCAAGCACTGATCCAAACTACACAAGGAGTCTGTGTAATGCTCAGCACAAGAAGAATAAACCCATGGTAAAATTGTTGCAATCCAAAATAAATAAATCCAAACACAAAGACATGTAACAGAACAGTTCTGTTCTCTTAGTGTTCTAGAGAGGAGAGATAGGTTTTAGTCGAAATACGTTGCTTCATCGTAACAGGCATTTGTCTGTTAAGGGCGGGCAGTTGTGTAGCGACCCAGACATCCAGACTGAGGCCCCAGGTTTTTCTAGGCAGAGACTGAGCAGAACTCAACAACAGAGCAATAATATAACATAGCTCTGCCTTCTGCCCGAGGGTTACCTGAGCCAGCAGATAGAACAGGAGCAGAGAGAGCTCCTGAGAGCTCCCCTGTCTGAGAGGACTCCTGGAAAGACGGGCCCTCGCTGGAGTGGTGGCTGGGCGATCCTGTGGAATGGGACTCAGCAGAGACAGATTTGGGAATGTGCCAAGTCCAACTACAACTAAGAAGGATGGATCTCTCTCAGGGCACCAGGGAGCAACCACTGGATGGGGGATTGTTCTGACGTCACCATAGTGCGCAAAATCTAGGGGTGGACGAAAGTCACTTACCTGTCGTCGAAGGCCGTTCGCGGTTGTGGGGAGGCGCTTCGCTGCTCCCCCCACGAAGTTCAGGCCGGGGGGGGGAGGCTTCCCGCCTTGCCCAGCCGAAATTCAGGCCGGGGGGGAGGCTTCCCGCCTCGCCCGGCCGAAATTCAGGCCGGGGAGGAGGCGCCTCGCCTCGCCCGGCCGCGAACGCGAAAGTAAAAAAAAAAAAAAAGCCCCCTGATAGGCTACGTGACGATTCACGTAGCCTATCACGGCTGACTTTGCAAAACTAGCCGTTATAGGCTACGTGAATCGTCACGTAGCCTATCAGGGGGCGTTTTTGTTTTTTTTCTTTCATGGCAATGGCGGCGGCGGCAGCCGGTCAAAAGACCGGCTGCTGCTCCCGCCTCGCTCGAACACCCGCCGAACCGCCGGCCGGACCAGCCACCGGGAGGGACATTCGGTAAAGGTAAGTCCCGTTCCGGGGGGGTGTGGGGGGCGGGGGGGTGCAGAGGATTTCTCCCCGAAACTTGTTCGGGGGGCCGAACACGTTGGCGCTCGGCCCCCCGAAGTTGCGGGGAGAAATTCTCCGCCATCCCTAGCAAAATCATAGACTTCCACCAGGAGCCCACAAACCAGATTTCCCTCAGAATTGGGCAAAATTTGACCTCACTACTATATTTGAGTCTGGTTACGATTTCAGACTCCAACCATGGCTGCTATATGCTGTGGACGTGCAGGGAAAATAAAGAGGAATACCTGCCATGGCTGTAGGGTTCCACGTTCCAGCCTGTCTCCTCCACCCACCCTCAACATCCTCTTTGATCTCGAGGAATCTGCAGCATCTAAGGCATGGGCCACAGCTTGCACACTGTTGTATGCACTGTAGCCATCTTGAGACAGGGCTCTCTCAGTCTCCCCCTGGGGCAGCGTCTCCAGTTTCTCTCTCTCTATGCATTTTGTCCAGGCTTTTACGGACAAGGCATGCTTGGAATAGAAACAATGAAATGCTTTATCAAAAAACTCTCCAAGAGAAGAGGAAAATGGTTGATGGTAGTCATATTTTAATCTTGTTTTGGTCTTTATTGCAAAGGAGAACGAGCCGTGGAAGTTCTTGAACAAATGAGAGTCATAAGTAAGGTGCATGTTAACATCCTGAGAAGCTGTTGTGATCCAGACCTTTGTCCCAATGTCATGTGGTACTATCACTGGAACAGGTGTGTTTAATGAGTCACAATAGTAAAGACATACAGTGACTTGTGTACTCCAGACAGAGGATACTTCCTGATGGAACATTTCCTGTAGAGGCCTTTCTGGTACTCTTCTTGAGAAGGCAACACAAATCCCACTGCTGAGCAACAGAGGTGTCAAAGCACTGATGAACCTCTCTCCATTGTCATTGTCTGGAGCAAAGAGACCAATCCATGTCCATTGAAAATACAGGAGCAGTTGGACCACCCCCATGTACTGGGTTTTTTCCTTTGGGGCCATCCGGTAGATAAAATGGAACTGAGTTTTGGCATTCAGAACATGAGCAGCAAAGCCATAACTGATCTAGTGAGGAAAGGAGGAGACCAGTATTTTGTTTTGCTTTCAGCGTAAAGTTCAGATACTTATCAGCCTGACATATTCAATATCTAACCAAGGGCCGATCATTACGATGGGTTTGTGATGTATGTGATGGGCAGGAGAGGTGCCAAAGGATCTCAAGGACCATTTGCAGTGTACCTTCTCTTTGGCTGATTTGCTCAAAGAGGTACGCTTTAAATTTGTGAGTCCCCCACAGAGCTTCAGCTATTGGGAGGTATGGAAGTGAAATAAATAAATAAATAAATAAATAAATAAATAAAGTAATGATGCTGCAACCCTTGTGGGATCCTTGTAACGCCCAGGATCTGACTGGGCCCTGACCTATTTGAAGACCCATGCTTTGGCAAAGGGCAGGTTCAGGTAGTTTTGTTATTTATGTATTTATCTATTTACCTCAAAGTGTCGTTTCCACAGACTGTTGTGTTTTGCTGTGCATTGTTCCTTTCCCCTTTCCCTTTGGCAATACACTATCACCTCTCTCCACAGAATGCATGTGCTTCGTTTCAGTTAAGCTTCCAGAGCTTCCTCTCGGTTGTTGCTGCAGTTTAAAATTTCAGGTTTGGAGACAGGCTTGAAGCCCTTATTCCCTGAGCCTCAAGGGTGTCCTGCAGGGCCTGAGGCATCCCTGGCTCAGGCTGAAGTGGACGTAAGGGATGGGGGCAGCCTCTTTAGCTAGGCTGGTGTTCAGCATGACAAACCTCTCATCCCTCCCTTCACTGCTGGGTTATAGAACAACTCCCACCCTCCCTTCCCACTAGTGCTTTAGGGAGACACATGCTGTCACCACCAGCCGAAACCAGGATGGTCCCAGCTCTTCTTCCTGGAGGTTGTTGACCTACTGCCTCCTGACATACCTGTGGGATCTTGTAGATACCCGACATGGTTGAAATCTGGATGGAGGTGTCAGATTCTGCCCCTTCCAGAATGGCCAGCAGGTTATTCCATCCTCCACAGCCGTAGTTTGGAACGTTGATTGCTCCACCAGCAAGCAGGTCTAGCATGGCATCAGAAGTCATTCTCCCATCGAAATGGGTCTCATAGATGTTGTAGCCCAGGGTAATGTTGGGCAAGAGCCTGGGATTCTGATTGATCTCATGAATGGCAAACAGGAAGGACAGGATGTGCCAGTATCTGACCTCTCCTACACTGCAGATGATGATGATGTTCAATGAAAATACAGTGTCATGTTCTTTGCATTATACATCTAAGGGCCTCAGAAGACCTGATCCCCTGTTTAGCTTAGAAAAGTGCAGGTAAGACATGATAGAGGTGTATAAAATTATACATGGAGAGGAAATGCTAGAACCGGTTCACACAGCACAGAGATAAACTATGGCATTTGCTGGCATGACAAAGTTGGCGTGAGTTGGCATGACAGCAGCCAGCTTGGCTTTAAAGCAGGGATTAGGCAAATCCATGGGGGTTAAGGCTGCCCATGGCTACAACTAGGGATGGTGGAGAATTCCGCCATGGACCCAGTGAGGCCGGATTCCAAAGTATCTGTCCTCCGGGTCCGTGGCAGAATGGCACCACTCACCTCCACCTCCCTCTGGAACCGCCCGCAGTTCGACCCTGCCCTTGTTGATCCCACAGAGCCCGCCGCTGGCTCCGTATTGCTGGCAATACGGCCGACTACCATTGCTGTCCCGTATCGCTCACTGAGTGAGGGCTGACTCTAGATGCAAATGGCTGCAATTAGCTTAACCGGAGGGCTTTACAGCTGCAAATGGAGTAGCGGACACCATTTGCATCCGAAGTCAGCCCTCGCTCAGCCAGTGATACAGAGTGGCAATGGCCACCAGCCGTATCACCAGCGATACGGAGCTGGCGGCTGGCTCCATGGAATCAGCGTGGAGTGGAGCCAGCAGAAGAGGATTCAGGTGAGAGGGATGGATTATCACCCCCCACCCCGGGGAGATTCCTTGCCAGGATGAAAGGTAGGGAATCTGCCCATCCCTAGCTATGACTCCTTGTGGCTGCTATAAGTTACCTCCATGTCAGAGGCAGGGTGCCTCTGAAAACCAGTTGCTGGGAAACATGAGTGGGAGGGTGGTGGGCACTCAGGCCATTCATCTCTCAGAAGAGCTGATCCCCATTCATGAATGTTGGGGACTTACTACAAAGGTTGTTGCTGGGAGGTGGCAGCATGGTGTTAAAGGAGAGAGCTGTGGGCTACGTGGCCCAGCTTTCACTCCCTAAGCTAGCCTTTTGCTTTCAGTTGTGGTGGAGGATGCTCTCTCCCATTGCCAATGTAAAAGCAAAATTCAGCTTCCAGTCCAGTTGGCTTTGGTGCATCGCAGTCTCTTCCACAGAAGTGCTGTGGATGAAAACACTGGCCTCCAAAATTAATTTAGTAAGAGGAACATGGTATCGTCCCCCATCCAGAATGCTCAGAGTGATCTTGAAATGGAAAATCAAATGCAAGAGTGAAATCAAACAAGGAAGTGCTGTAATTATGGGTGACTGCAACTAACACTCATGTTGACTGGATAAATTGAGGTCACGAGCCCACTGACATCACTGAAGATTTTGAAGCAGGTGGTAAGGAGGCTGTTATTCCTGCAGGCCTTCCCGTTTTGGGACTCTGGTTCCTTTTGCTGACTTTTGTACGCTGTTTCTAAGCAGTGTTGTTTTAAGCTGTTTTATTGTTGTGATTTTTAAAAATTGTTTTTAGTTCAAAATTCTTTTTAATTATATGTTGTTTGTATATGTTTGTATGATTTTATGTCAATGATTTTTCAACTTTGTATATTGTATTTTAATGTTTTTACTTTTGTAAACTGCCTAAGGTGCTTCGGCTATGGGGCGGTATAGAAATGTAATGAATAAATAAATAATACATAGATAAATTTATTTAGTTCCTGTCATGACAAAGAGATTAAATTTCTTGATGCCCTAAACAACTGCATCCTATAACAGTAGGTCATGGAACTCAGCAGGAGGGAGGTGACCCTAGATTAAATCCTAAGTGCTGTCACCTAGGACCTAGCACAAGATATAAATGTTGTTGAATTAATTGGCAACAATGATCACAGTGCTATCAGATTTAATATATATTTATGTGGGAAATTGCCAAGGAAGTGGCAATTTCATTGGACATATCATTGGACTTCTCTAAAATGACAGAACTGGTAAAAAGGAAGATTGAAAGGGGAAGACAAGAGGATTAAAACCCTTCAAATAGCTTGGAAATTACTCAAAGCCACAATAACAGAAGCTGAGTTAGAATGTCTACCACATGTTAGGAAAGATAGTAGGAAGTCCAAGAAGTCCACAAAGATAATCAGGGGAGTGGTAACCAAGCCTTTGAGGAGAGACTGAAAGAACTGGGCATATTTAGCCTTGAGAAGAGAAGACTGAGGGGAGATAGGGTAGCACTCTTCAAGTACTTGAAAGGCTGTCACAGAGAGGAAGGCCAGGATCTCTTCTCAATCACCCCAGAGTGCAGGACACGGATAATAGGCTCAAGTGACAGGAAGCCAGATTCTGGCTGAACATCAGGAAAAATATCCTGACTGTTAGAGAAATATGACAATGGAACCCATGACCTAGGGAGGTGGTGGGCTCTCCCACACTGGAGGCATTCAAGACTAGGCTGGACAGCCATCTGTCAGGGATGCTCTGACTTGGATTCCTGCATTGAGCAGAGGGTTGGACTCGAGGGTCTTATAGGCCCTTCCAACCCTACTATTCCATGGTTCTATGGAAATTCTCTTCTCTTTCTGTTCAAGAAAGGAGAGATAAGTTTCAGCAAAAATATGTTGTTTCATCATAACCGGTGAGTGGGTGTCTGTGTGTGTGTGTGTGTGTGTTGGGGGTGGGGAGGGGTGTAGCTTCCCAGATATCCAAACTGAAGTCCCAGGTCTTACTAGAAGGAGACTTGAGCCAGAACTTAATAAATGAGAAATAATATAACACAGCTCTGGCTTCTGTCCCAAGGGTTACCTGAACCAGAAGATAGAAGAGGACACGTAGAGGCAGAAAGAGCTCTCATGTCTGAGAGGACTCCTGTGAAAATGGGCCCTCCCTCATGTGGTGGTGGGGCGATCCTGTAGAATGGGACTCAGCAAAGACAGAGAGCTTCGGCTATTGGCCGGTATAGAAATAAATAAATAAATAAATAAATAAATAAATAAATTTGGGGATGTGTAGTGAGGACTATATTTGAGTCTGGATCTAGGATAATGATTTCAGACTTGGATAAAGGATGGCTATTTGCTGTGGATGTGCAGGGTAAATAAAGAGGAATACCTGCCATGGTAGCATTTCAAGTTGCAGCCTGTCTCCTCCACCCACCCTCAACATCCACTTCGATCTCGAGGAATATGCAGCATCGAAGGCATGGGCCACAGCTTGCACACTGTTGTATGTACTGTAGCCATCTTGAGACAGGGCTCCCTCAGTCTCCTCCTGGGGCAGCGTCTCCAGTTTCTTTCTCTCTAGGCATCTCGTCCAGCCTTTCATGGACAAGGCATGCTTGGAATAGAAACAATGAAATGCTTTCTCCCAAAACTCTTCAAGGACAGAGGAAAGTGGTTGATAGTAGTCATATTTTGTTCTTTTTGGGGTCTTCATTGCAAAGGGCAAGGAGCCGTGGAAGGACTTGAAGAGAGGAGAGTCATAAATAAGCTGCATGTTAATGTCCTGAGAAGCTGTTGTGATCCAGACCTTCGTCCCAATGTCATCTGGTACAATCAATGGAGAAGGTGGGTTGAAAGTGTCACGGTAGTAAAGAAATACAGTGACTTGGGTACACCAGACCGAGGATACTTCCTGATGGAACATTTCCGGTGGGGACATTCATGGTACTCTTCTTGAGAAGGCAACACAAATCCCACTGCTGAGCAACAGGGGTGTCAAAGCACTCAGGAACCTCTCTCCATTGTCACTGTCTTGAGCAAAGAGACCGATCCATGTCCATCGAAAATACAGGAACAGTTGGACAACCCCCATGTACTGGGTTGTGTCCTTTGGGGCCATCCGGTAGATAAAAGTGAACTGAGTTCTGGCATTCAGAACATGAGCAGCAAAGCCATAACTGATCTCGTGAGGAAAGGAGGAGACCAGTGTTTTGTTTTGCTTTCAGCGTAAATTCAGATACTTATCAGCCTGACATATTCAATATCTAACCAAGGGCCGGTCATTACGATGGGTTTGTGATGTATGTGGTGGGCAGGAGAGGTGCCAAAAGATCTCAAGGACCATTTGCAGTGTACCTTCTCTTTGGCTGATTTGCTCAAAGAGGTACGTTTTAAATTTGTGAGCCTCCCAGAGAGCTTCAGCTATTGGGAGGTATGGAAGTGAAATAAATAAATAAGTAGGTTGAGACCCTTGTGTGATCCCTGTACCTACCCTTCGGCTGATTTGCTCAAAGAGGTAGATTGCAACCACTGTGGGGTCCTTAATCCAGACACTTTCCAAAAGACAGCATCTCAAAGGCGGCGTTCTTTCCCCCATAGGAGCCAAAGGTAGCCTTTCCCCTAATCAAAAGAGTGCTCCTGCTAATTGTATGAGATGTGTGTTAATCTTTCTCCCTGTAATGCCCAGGATCAGACTGGGCCGTGTCCCATTTGAAGGCCCACGTTTAGTTAAAGTGCAGATTCAGGTAGCTTTGTTATTTTATTTTTACCTTGAAGTTACATCTCAAAAGACTGTTCTGTTCTGCTTTGTGTTGTACCTTTCCCCTTTCCATTTGGAAAATAAAGTACCACCTCTCTCCAGAGAATGTGTATGTTTTGTTCCAGTAAAGCGTTGGTTCATGGTTGAAATCTGGATGGAGGTATCAGATTCAGCCCCTTCCAGAATGGCCAGCAGGTTATTCCATCCTCCACAGCTGTAGTTTGGTACGTTGATTGCTCCACCAGCAAGCAGGCCTAGCATGGCATCAGAGGTCATTCTCCCATGGAAATGGGTCTTATAGATGTTGTAGCCCAGGGTGATGTTGGGCAAGAGCCTGGGATTCTGATTGATCTCATGAATGGCAAACAGGAAGGACAGGATGTGCCAGTATCTGACCTCTCCTACACTGCAGATGATGATGATGATGTTCAATGAAAATACAGTATCGTGTTCTTTGCATTATACATCTAAGGGCCTCATCAGGCAATATCAGTCTCAGAAGACCTGAACCCCTCTTTAGCTTAGAAAAGTGCAAGTAAGACATGATAGAGGTACATAAAATTATACATGGATTGTAGATGCTAGAACCTGGTGTCATCCCATGAAGCGGATTGGTGGGAGACTCAGGACAGGCAAAAGGAAGTTGCTCTTCACCCAGCATAGAGTTAAACTATGAATGTTGGGGAATTACTGCAAAGGTTCATGCTGGTTGGTGGCAGCACGATGTTAGAGGAGAGTGCTGTGGGCTAGGTGACACTGGTTTCGCTCCCAAAGCTAGCCTTTTGTCTTCAGTTGTGGTGGAGGATGCTCTCCCGTTGTCAATGTAAAAGGAAAATTCAACTACCGGTTGAGTCGGCTTTTGTCCATAGCAGTCTCTTCCACAGAAGTGGTGCGGATGAAAATACCGGGCCCCCAAACTAATTTTGTAATAGGAACGTGCTATTGATTCATCCCCAAGACCAGAATGCTCAGGGTGATCTTGAAATGAAAATTAAATTAAGGAGTGAAATCAAACAAGGACATGTTGTAAAAATGGGTGACTTCAATTAACACTCATATTTTCTGGATAAATCAAGGTCATGTGACCACTGACCTCATTGAAGGTTTTGATGCAGGCATTAAGGACCCTATTAGTCCAGCAGGCCTTCCCTTTTTAGCACTCTTGTTCCTTTTGCTGACTTTTGTCTCCCGTTTCTAAGCAGTGTTGTTTGAAGCTGTGTTTTATTGTTGGATTTTTTTAAAAAAACGTTTTTATGGCAAAGATATTTTTAGTTTATGTTGTTTAGAATCATAGATGAAACATAGAATAGTAGGGTTGGAAGGGGCCTACAAGGCCATCGAGTCCAACCCCCTGCTCAATGCAGGAATATATTTGTATTCCTGCATATTTTGTATCCCTGCATTGCATATTTGTTTGTATATATTCTCTGTATGTTTTTATGTAAATGGAGTTTAAACTTTGTATATTGTATTTTAATGCTTTAACTTTTGTAAAGCTCTCAAAGAGCTTTACCTATGGGGCAGTATAGAAATGTAATAAGAAATAAATATATAACTAAATAAATGAATGCATGTTCCAATAATGAGAAAGAGGTTAAATTCTTGATGCCTGAAATGACTGTGCTCTGGAACAGTTGGTTATGGAATTGACAAGAAGGGAGGTGACCCTCGATGGAATCCTAACTGGTGTCACGCAGGACCTTGTACAACACATAAACATTCTTGATTTAACTGGCAACAGTGACCACAGTGCTATCAGATTTAACATATATTTAAGGGGGAAATTGCCAAGGAAGTCCAACACAGTCACATCACTTAACTTCTCTCAAATGATGGAACTAGTAAGAAGGAAGTTGAAAGGGGAAGACAAGAGGGTGAAATCACTTCAAAATGCTTGGAAGTTACTCAAAGCCCCCATCACAGAAGCTCAGTTAGAATGTATAACACAGGAAATGTATAACACAAGAGGTCACAAACATGGCTAATGACCAGTGTCAAGGAAGCTATTAGAGAAAAGAAGGCTTCTTTCAGAAAAGGGAAGTCTAGCCCAACTGAGGAAAACAAGAAGGAGCACAAACTTGCAGAAAGGTGATGCCAGCAGACAAGAAGACAGAGAAAAAAAGTATTTCAAAGAGCATGTCGCTAATACTATCAAGGCCAACACTAATGATGCTTTACACTTCTCATAAGCAGAAAAACAGCTAGAGAGACAGCTGGACTGTTGGATGACAATGGAGTTTGAGGAGCATTAAAAGAGGACTAGAAGATTGCAGAGAAGCTCAATGAATTCTTCTCAGTGGCCTTCACTGCAGACGATATAGCACAGATATCTGTGCCTACAGATGGCGGAGAATTCCGCCACGGACTCCAGTGAGTCCATGGCAGAAGGGAAGAATCCCCCCCGCTGCCCTGCGAAACCTCCCTGGGATGGAACCCACCTTTTGTTGACTGGCCGTGGGTTCGAATGGGGGCCCCGGTCTGCGGCTGCCATTTCACTCATTCCGTTAGCCGTGATAGGCTACGTAAGTATTTACGTAGCCTATCACAGCAAAGAGCAGGGATGCAAAGTGTGGCCATGGAGCAGAGCCGGCCAGGGGGCATTCCGGCGGGAGGGACAGATCGCCTCCCCACCACTGCGGATCTCCGGAACAGAGCCAAGTAAGTGATCCGCCCACCCCTACCTGTGCCTCAACTGAAGTTTTCAGGGAGGGAGTCTGAGGAACTGAGGCAAATAGTGGTGACAAAAGATGAAGTTAATAAATCACCAGGCCCAGCTGGTATCCATCCTACAGTTCTCAAAGAACTTAAAGACGACATTGTTGATCTTCTAACCAGAATATGCATCATGTCTCTGTGATCAGCCTCTATACCAGAGGACCAGAAGATTATGGGGTGGGGGAGCAAAACCTTCTTACAAGGTGGATATCCATTTATCACTAAAAAAACACACGGAGATGCCCCATTCAATGAGTGGGAAGTCCACACCCTTGAAAGAACAATAGATACAGTGGGTAGATTAGGAAAGTCCAAATGTTGGCCAGCATGGTTAATGAGCAGTGTTACATACCGGAGCTATTAGAGAAAGAGAGCTTCCTTCAGAAAATGCAGATGTTCCCACTTGGGGAAAACAAAAGGGAGCACAAGCTTGTACAAAGGCGATTCAAGGAGGCAATAAGAGATGCAAAAAAGCATTTTGAAGAGCACATTGCTAACAACATCAAGGCCAACAATATGGAATTCTTTAAGTATATCAGAAGCAGAAAACCAGCTAGGGAGGCAGTGGGACCACTGGATAATAATGGAGTTCAAGAAATACTGAAGGAAGACAAGGAGATTGCAGAGAAGCTGAATGAATTCTTTTCATCAGTCTTCACTGCAGAAGATATAGGACAAATACTGGTCCCTGAATTGCTGTTTACAGAAAGGGAGACTGAGGAACTGAGGCAAATCGTGTAACAAAAGAGGAAGTTCTCAACCTTATTGATAAATTGAAAGCAAATATAATCACTGGATGCAGATGGTATCCATCCTAGAGTTCTCAAAGAACTCAAAGATGAAATTGATGATCTTCTAACAAAAATACACAACAGGTCACGAAGATCAGCCTCTGACTCAGAGAACTGAACAATGGACATTGTTATGCCAATGTTCAAAGAGGGATCCAAGGGGGGATCCGGGAAATTACAGGCTGGATACCTTAATGTCTGTTCTGGGAAAACTGGTTGAAAGCAATATTAAAGATAGAATTAGTATGCATGTAGAAGGAGAAACCCTACTGAAAAAGAATCAATGTGGCTTCTGCAAAGGTCAGTCCTGCCTCTCTATCCTTTTAGAGGATAATGGATCCTCTAATGGATCAGGAACACCTGAAAGAACAGAAAGCAGCCTGTGTCTAATCACAAAGTTGAAAAGCAAAGAGTTGTTTCTTCTTTTGCTTGAAACTATGACAGGGAAGCTTATTTATCCAGTCATATGTCATCATACTGAAATAAATGGTGCCTTAATGTTCCTAATACTCCAAATCCAGTTTCATAAAGCACAACAGGGGAAAGCAAGGAGAGACAATTACTCGGGATGACCAGGGGTAGCAGGATGTATGGGTGGTCTCCAGGAAATGGGAGCAATCAGAATGCAGGTAGGGAAACATTACATCTTATGAAGACATCTTTACTTACTAATTAAAGCTCGTGAATGGTGGCTTGCAGAAGATGTACGGTTCTTGGTTATGTACATATTGTGCAGAAATGACTCCGCTAACAAGCTGATCTCCGGGCCGGTAATAGTTTATTGGTTCATCTTGATCTCGGATCAGGTTCAAGGGGCACTTTGCCTTCTGCCTCCCGCAGGCTGCACAGGGCAGAAACAGCAGCAGGAGCAGTGATATCATTGCGGGTCAAACGACTTGCTGTATCTCCCTTCTGGCTGCTCCTCTGAGCTCGAGGGCCAGGTAACCAGAAGGTGGGAAAGAAAGAAATTAACCCCCTGCCCAGCAAGACTGGAGCTGCAGGATCTTTACAAATAGCGACGGTGTCCAGCTCTGGCTTCAGACCCTAAGGGGACTTCTATTGAACCTCTCACAGGCAGAGTCACCTTAGCAGCCTTCCCCAAAGCCCAAGCTCTCAGTGGGACCACAAATATATTTGGCACCAAATGTTGCAGGCAAGAAGTTACCCCAAGTTTTCTCTCTTCTGATGTTCATCGTAATGGTCTCCAAGGCAATCTCCAGAAAAACTTCTGGAGCTTTGGCAAGAATACAAATAAATCACTATGATTTGGAAACTTCTCAGGGGAGGAGTATTGCCTGTGCCACTCTCTCTGTAGGGCTTTTCATGCAGGCAGAGAGCAAGAGAAAAACATGTTTGTGAGATCTGACTGGCAGCTGCACTACCTACCTGACAGATGTCAAGCAGGGGGAAAAGTGAGCATGGTCTGACTTCATCTTGACAAAGTCAGGCCAACTCTGACTTTGTTGTAAGGATGCAGTCATAAGAACCAGGATCAAGAAAAACTTTTGGATGTATCGTACATGAGTGAGCACACACGGCACCATTGTTGCAGCTGACCGTTATGAGCACATGAAATGTTTCCTTCTGCTGGGGAGGGGATACTGCATTTTGGGGCCCAGAGGGCTGAGGAGGACCAGACCCCTGCCCACCAGTTGTGTCCTGGCAGTTGAAGGGCATCAGCATACTGTGAAATGTGACAGCCAGACAAAAAGCCAAAGGGCCCTAGGAAAAAATGCACCCCCACAAGACACTTCTGGAGGGGGATACCACAGATAGGTGTTTCTATGCTGTTTGTTAATTCCTTTGGTGTGGTCTGGATCTAAGGAGAAGCCCTGTTCTAAGGATCTCTATTTTAAATACTCCTTTTAAACGGAATTGTGGTGGATCCAGGCTCCCTAATGATGACTAAGCCTCCATTCAGTCTCCCCATCATCAGAATTTCATTGTTGGTAAACTAGCGGGAGAACACCTCAGCCTCTCGGGACTCTTTGTCACTGACTTAAATTGGCTGTATTGAAGCATGGAAACTTAAAAAGGGAGAGTGGAACAAGAGATCCCTGAGTTTCAGTTAATTGAGAAGTTCAACTCTATCTCTTGTGGCTTGAAATGGGATAGAGGCTTCTTTCATAGTAAGAATTCAATCCTATGGTCCCTGGGAGAACATCTCAGGGACCATAGGACATGGTGGATTCCCACTTCTGAGGCCACAGGCACTGCTATGCCCTGAGCACAGCCTGTGCCATAGCATTTTTCTCACTCTTTTTAATCAACCAAGTGAAGTCCATGGGGTTCCCTCATTCTGATGCCAGGTTACTAGAACCCCTTGGACTCGATTCCTTCTCCTTGCCTCCTTAATCATTTATTTATTGATTACAAAGCTTGATATGCTGCTTTCTAGTGAAATATCAAAGCGCTTAACACGTAACCATAACATTCTACAAAATAAAATTACAATAAAATAATCAAGGGGGGGGGGGGAAACCCTATACAAAAAATTGTCATCTGCACCCAAGGATGACAACAGACTGGGAAAATGGAGCAGCAGATTTCAAACTGTGATCTTTGTGAGAGGAGTTTGCCGCTGTGGCATGGCTGCCGGTGCTGAGAGTCCTTGGCATAGATATTGCTAGGTGGCCAACATCATTACATGTTTATTTATTTATTCATTTATTGCAACATGTGTATACTGCACCACATCCAGACAGATTGCAGAGACAAATACAAAAGAGGGTAAAAGCATAAAACATCCTGTTAAAATAATGACTATTTCTAAAAAGAAACAGAATTCTGATAAAACCATGTCTGGTCAATCAAGGAAGGCTTCCTGAAATAAAGACGTTTTCAGGAGGCACCAGAAACAGCACAATGTTGGTGCCTGCCTGACCTCCAGAGGCAGGGAGTGCCATGGAAAGGGGGCCACCACACTGAAGGCTCTTCTCCTGGTGGGCTCTCTCAGTACTGCCTCTCTTGTAATCTTTGTCTTAACATCATGCTAGCTTCTCACAAGGCCTTGGGTGGTAGACCTGCCCCAGTCTAGACAGCTCCCTAGCTTGAAACAGCTTCTTGCCAACAATGAGAGGCCACTTACGAGAGTCACAAACAAAGGGATCTGATTACTCTTGTGGAGAATGCCTGCTGTTTATTTGGCATATCTTTCAGCTTAATTGGAATTATCAGAGCCTGTATTTTCCAAATTGTTTCCATTGCGCCTCAGTATTTTTCAGCCTGAGACCCACAATCATTTGTGCATAACCTGCTATCATGGCCAAAGTAAAATGTGTGTGAGTGGCAAAAGCCAAAAGTAAGGATGGACAAAAGGACTTTCTCTCTCCCCCTCTTCTCTCTTGCTCAGTCTGCCATCCTGTCCTCTCTCTGCCCTATGGAGGGGTGAGGTCAGCTGATAGCGCAGGAAGAGAGTGAATGTCCTCTGGGTGTGCTGAGAAAGGAGCCCATTTCTCAGCACACAGCGAGGAAGGGGACATGGCGTGGCAGGACAGCTGACTGGTTGAACTGAGAGGCTTGGTGGGCTGGATCCCGGCTCCAGGCTGGAGTTTCCCCAAGACTGCTCTACACCTGCAGCATGTACATGTATATCTGCCCATTGACTATAACACTTCATGCATAAATGAAGTGGACTCTACGCCATGAAAATGTATGTCATCGGAAATTGTTTCGTTTTTCAGGTGGCACAAGGCTCATGTTGGAACGTACTTTAAAGTTGAATGCAAGTTATCCCATGAATACATGAAAATGAGGGACTCTATAAGTGTGAAAGGGGGTTGGACTCGATGGCCTTGTAGGTCCCTTCCAACCCTACTATTCTACACTTCTATGATTCCATGAACGGGAAAACATGATCAACATCTTCAATGAAATTCTCAGGTGCAACTGAATGCAGAGCCTGTATTATTTTATTATTTTATTTATTACATTTATATTCCACCTTTTGTTCCTCCTTAAGGAACCCTTAACCCATAATCCTCCTCCTCCATTTTATCCTCACAACAACAACCCTGTGAGGTGGGTTGGGATGAGAGTCTGTAACTGGCCCAAAGTCACCCAGTGAGCTTCCATGGCCGAGTGAGGACTACAATCCAGATCTCCAGACTCCCAGTCCAAGACTCTAGCCATGATTTATTTATTTATTTTATTTATTTTATTTCTATACCGCCCAAAAGCCGAAGCTCTCTGGGCAATTCACAAAAATTAAAACCAAACACACAATAAAACAATTTAAGATATATAGAATATTAAAACCACAATATAACAATACAACCACAATAAAATCTAGAAGCAGTACTGTTGCACAAAATGCTAGTTTCGCCCCCTGGAGGCTAGTCCAATTTGCCCCAAAGAGGAGAGTCAACTTCAGGCTGGGTCCAACTCGATTTTATTGTTTGCAAACAGTTCGACAAAGGAGCTCACGCTCAAAAGCAGAATCGACCCCCGGCAATCCCCACGCTACAGTTTTATCACTTAGCTTGCATTCCTCAGCCAGCGTGTTACTTTTGATTGGTTGCCAGAGGTTTGCTTAGCAACCTTATCTTAGGGTTACTGTCCGCTCATTCCAGGCATGTGCAGCTCTTACAATGCTACGTGGTGCTTAAGGCACATACAATGGCTTTTAGGTTACATTTTTACTACAATTCCCCCCTCAAGATGCTTTCTTCTTATAACACTTAGTCTACTTCAGCCATCGCTAATCTCTGGTAATGTAGAAACATTTCCCTGCTGACTACAGATTTTACTGTACGTTTGACTAGGGCTATAATGCAGGGAAGTATGCAGGGTAATAAGCACAAAATTAGCATAACTAAGCAGAATATCATAAATCCAGTTTTCAACCAGCGAAAGTCTGGCAACCATG
This sequence comes from Heloderma suspectum, assembly GCF_057233095.1. Lineage (NCBI taxonomy): Eukaryota > Metazoa > Chordata > Lepidosauria > Squamata > Helodermatidae > Heloderma > Heloderma suspectum. The sequence continues at coordinate 393,650,034 of NC_139459.1, forward strand.
AAGTCAGCCAGTCAGTACTCTACCCGTTCCAGGTTTGTACTGGGACGTGAGTTATTTTTCTAATTTTGGTTGCAATATCCCTAAGGATATCGCCATTGTCATCAATCTGCAAGCAGCAGTCTGTCCAATTAAACTTCTGACAAAGGCCCCCCTCTGCTACTAACACGTAATCAAGTCCCATCCGATTTTGGGTGACAGCATTGCGGAGTTGGGTTAGCTGTGTGGCTGCTAAATCTATGGCGCTTGCAGTCTCGTTTGCAAAGATTTCCACTATTGCCTGAAGCCGGATTATGCGGTTAGTAAGGTACGTGGGTTCTCTCCCCACCACGTTGGGTTCCCAAGTGGCAGGCCCATAATACCTTATTATCCTTTCAGCCGGCCACTCATCATTTCCCCATCTTTGTGTAGCAGACAAGTCTTCCATGCTCAGGGATCTTTTATCTATTCCGTATAGCCGGTGCAGTACTGAGGCCCTTTGAGGCAACAGCGTGAATGGGGGCCTTAATATCCCAGGATAACACACGCCAGTCCAGTTGGCGGGCAACTGGGTGTATGCGTGAGTCCCACAGATCCAATAATGGCCAGTCAAAGCAGGCCAAGACTTGTCTGCTAGGCCATATTTTTGGGGATCCAAATACTGATTATAATATCCCAAATATAGGGTTGAATCTCCACGCGGGCTGAGAGTTCCATTCATATAGCAAGCTCTAGCATTTTGATCTTTTGTCTGGTTTTGAATGCAATAGAACAAGGATTGTGAGCTACTATGAGGGATTGACCACAACACACACTTGTGGCCACCTATCACCCTTGAAACCTCGGGCCGAAGGGTGATGTAATCTGCATATCCTGCACAAAAATTTCTCTTCGAGGTGTGGTTGTTATGCCATGCACCTCCCTTTACTATATAATTCCTGCAGCTGCTATTTCCTACAAAGTGTGTATGTGTGTCAGACCTGTTTTGCATGAAGCACCATTTTCTTAATTGGGGCCGTACTTCCCATGATGGAGTTTGACTTAAGATAAAATCATCTTCCCAAGTAACATTTGTTTGTTTATGTATTCTATAATCGGTGTGTACTAATTCAGTCAGGTTCAGAGGATGAGGAATCTACGTGCTTACCTTTCCCTCATTCTCGGCCTGTAAGCAGACCCAGCAGTTCGAGAGGTTCAAGTATCTGGCTACAGCTTCGGCTAGAAACAGCATGCTGTTTTCTCCTACAGCTAGATTTAGCCTTAGGATTATTACTAACAGACACAGCTGCTGCATACTTAATCTTTGGTCCTTGTTTTACATAATCTTAATTTCAGTTCTGAAATAGGATAACTATGCCAGTTGTCTTTATCCCGCTGCTTGCAGGCTTCTTCTTCTGAGAGGAGGTCAGCTTCCGGAGTGACCACGCCCTGGGAGCTGGTGTCCTCACCTTGGTTATACCTTTTTATTCTGGAACAGTGAGTCCACCTGTCATTTCCGCTGAGCTTGACAGCTGTATGGGTTACCAACAACACCTGGTATGGTCCCTCCCACCTCTCAGTTAGGGGGCCCTTTTTCCACTTTTGGAGCAGCACCTGGTCCCCCGGCTGGAAGTTGTGGATCGGAGCATCCAGCGGTAGGCTCTGGAATGGTGCAGCAAACCTGTGAAGGGATGACAAAACAGACTGCAAGGCAATAACATGTTCTCCAATTTCAGTTTTTCCCAAATCGACAGTGACTTGTTCCCTCCACCCTGCTGGCAGAACCCTAGGAGGCATTCCAAACATTAATTCAAAAGGTGACAATTTTATCCCTCTACGTGGAGTGCTACGAATGCGAGTTAAAGCCAGTGGGAGTGCCTGGGGCCACTTTAAGTGGGTCTCTATGCAAATTTTTGTTATCATTGTCTTTAATGTCCTATTCATGCGCTCCACCTGACCTGAACTCTGAGGCCTCCATGGGGTATGGAGTCTCCATTTAATGCCTAAAGCTTTAGACACTTCTTGCACTATCTTTCCCACAAAGTGGCACCCTTGATCTGACTCAATAGACTCAGGCAACAGGAACCAGGGTATCAGTTCCTGGAGCAGGAAGCATGCCACTGTTGATGCTGTAGCTGTCCTTGTAGGGTAGGCCTCTACCCATCCTGTTAGCTGGTCCACCAGTACCAATAAATATTGGTGTCGGCCTGACCTTGGAAGCTCTGCGAAGTCAATCTGCCAGGCCTGTCCAGGGTAGTGCGCCCACTGTCGTCCTCCCATTGGCGGTGGTGCTCGGGCCCCTTTTGGATTTACCTTCTGGCAGGTGGGGCATCTTGCTGCAACTCGTTGGGCTTCTACATACAATCCCAGTACCACAACCTGTCGAACTAGTAAGTCTCCCATTGCGGTGCCACTCATGTGGGTCTTCGCATGAAGTTGTTTTACCACTTCTTCTGCCAGCCATCGGGGTAGCATGACTTTTCCTCCTGGGACTATCCACCACCCTTGGGGATTTTTTGTGGGCTTGTTTTCCTCGGCAGCTTTGTCATCAGCCTGGGTGTATTTTGCGTTATAGTCTTCCAAGCGGAGGGGTATCTCATGGGCTAAGCCTTGAAACACTACTTCTCCTCCCATCTGCGCTGCTTCTTTGGCTGCCATGTCGGCCTTCGCATTTCCCCTTCTCTGGTGCTCATCTGTGGCTCTGCCATGCGCTTTTACATGCACCACAGCTACCTCTTTTGGCAGTTGGAGAGCCTCCAGTAGTGCCACAATCTGCGGTCCATTTGCAATCTTCTGTCCAGAGGCTGTGATGAACCCACGTTCTTTCTACAGTAGTCCATGGGCATGTACGGTGGCAAAGGCATAGCGTGAGTCTGTAAATATGTTCACTCTTTTATCCTTCCCCAATTCTAGTGCACGTGTCAAGGCAGTGAGTTCTGCTGCTTGTGCTGACCAACTTGCGGGGAGTTTCTCTTTCCACATAGTTTCAGCCAGCATTACCACGGCGCATCCTGTATGTCATGTGCCATCGATTACGTTGCTTGAGCCATCTACAAAGAACTCTTCTTCTGGAGTTTCAAGCGGGTCATCTGTCAAGTCGGGTCGAATCAATACTGTTTGAGTTAACACTTCTAGACAATCATGACATGGGGGTCCTGGTTCTGGCAGAAGGGTGGCTGGATTCAGGGCCGTGGTATGCTTATAGGTGAGGCCTGGATTAGATAACAAAAAGATCTCATATCTAGATTGTCTGGAAGGGTTTAAGAACTTTCCTCCCTCTGCTCCAAGGATTTGGGGCACGCCATGTGGGGTGTGTATCTCCATGTTAGCTCCCATGACAATCTTTTGTGCCTCCTCTACAAGGGTAGCAGTGGCCGCAACGGCTCTCAGACATGCTGGCCACCCTTTTGCTACAGGGTCCAGGACCTTGGAGTAATAGCCCACAGGCCTCCATGTCGGGCCCACTGGTTGAGTCAAGACTCCCAAGGCAACTCCCTTGTTCTCATGCACGTACAGTCTATAGGGCTTGTGCCCATTTGGAATCATGAGTGCTGGAGGTTGTGAGAGGGCAGTCTTCAATAGTTCAAATGCATGATGATTTTCTTTGGTCCATTTCCAACTTGCGAGGCCCTCTTTGATAAGAGAGTCATACAGGGGCCTAGCCTTTTCCCCATAATCAGGAATCCATATTCTGCAAAACCCTGTCAGACCCAGAAAGGCTCGTAGCTCCTTTGGGCTTTTAGGAGCAGGCATATTTTGTATAGCTTGAATTCGATCTTTGCTCAGGGCTCTTGTTCCCATTTCAATTTCATAGCCTAAGAAAGTGACCTTTGGTTGGCATATTTGAGCCTTCTCTCGTGATACTTTGTACCCCCTTTCTCCCAAGGTGTTCAGCAAGGACTCTGTTGCTCTCTTCCCCGTTTGCATGCTAGGGCTCACTATCAACAGGTCATCAACATATTGCAACAGCGCCACCTCCTGGTGCTTGTCTCTCCACTGCTCCAAATCCTTCTGCAATGCTAATCCAAAAATGTGGGGGGCTGAAACGAGCCCTTGGGGCAACACAGCCCATAACAATTGAGTTTTATGATAAGTATCTGGGTCTTCCCATTCGAATGCAAATATTTTCTGGCTGTCTTTGTGCAGTGGGATAGAGAAGAAATCATCTTTTAAATCTAGGACAGAAAACACCCTTGCATTTGCTGGAACTTGGGTCAAAATGGTGTGGGGGTTCGGAACCAGGGGATGATCCACTAAAACTTTCTTGTTTATGGCTCTCAAGTCTTGCACCAGCCTGTAGGAGGCACTGTTTGGTTTGAGCAACCCCAATATTGGGGTGTTAAAGGGGGATGAGCCCTCTACTAGCCAGCCATACTTCTTAAACTTTTCAATAAGCGGTTTTAAGCCTGCACGAGTAGCTCTCTTCAAAGGATACTGTTTCACACACACAGGCAGCTCTCCCTCCTTTAGGGGAATTTTGATTGGTGTTACATACTTTGCCCGAGCTGGGGTTCCATCTGCCCATACACACGGGTCAACATTCTCTAAGAGCTCAATCCCCTTGGCCTTTGACACAGTTTCAGTTGCCTGGAGGGCCATCTGGTAATTTGAGCTCTGCTTTACTGGTAGCTGTACTACAATCTGATCCCCACGAAAGAAGATCTCAGCTTGCAGCTTCGTCAGCAAGTCCCACCCCAGAAGGGCAACCGGACATGTGGGCAAGACCACAAAGGCATGTTCTAGTCTATTGTCTCCGATCTTTGTGAGGAGGGGCTCACATACAGGCAATCTAGCCTTTCTTCCTTCAATTCCTTCTATTGTCACGTGTCATCCGCTTTCTTTGGCGAGGGGGGTTTTTGCAGGGATCATGGAAAAGGTGGCTCCAGTATCTACCAGAGCCTCATAGTCTCTGCCACTGACCCTTATCTTTACCATGGGATCTTCCCGAGTACTTACTCGTAGGGTGGTGGCTTTAGATCCCGGTCTCCTTCAGCTACATTCCTCAGAGGAGTCTGCTCTCAATTGGCGCCCCTCCCCCTGGCTCTTCTCTCTCTGCCTTCTCAGCGGCCAGTCCTTCTTCCAGTGTCCCTTCTCTCGGCAATATGCACATTCGTCAAACCTCGGGCGGCCCTTTCCCTTCTTCTGCCCCCCCTCTTGCCTCTGCTGAGGCTCTATGCATCCTGAGCTGCCACTCAAGGCGGCTGCTAGCATCGCCAGCTGCTTTTCACTGCGTTTTGTCTCCCTCCTTTCTGTTACTTGCTCTCGGTTGCCATACACTTTATATGCAATCTCTACCAACTCAGAGAGTGGCTTGCCCACGGCTCCTTCAGCTTTCTGCAGCTTCTTTCCTATATCTGGTGCTGCTTGCCATATGAACATTGTATTTACCATGTGCTGGTTTTCTGAGGCTTCAGGATCTAGGTCACTAAACTTCCTAAATGCATCAAACAACCGTCCTAGGAACACAGAGGGATTTTCATCCTTCTCTTGGCGGACTTCATACAACTTTGAAAAGTTAGTCACACGTGGCACAGCTCTCCCCAATGCCTCCGCTATTATTCCCAAATAGTCCTGACTCCACTCTCGGTCCCTGGGGTCGTTGGGACGCCACTCAGGGTCTACTTGGGGGTCCCTAGTAGTTCCTGCTACTCGCTCCTCAGCGATCCTATTAGCAGTGCCTTGCACTAGGCACCTTTCCTCGGACGTTAGTAGGGTTTGCAACATCATCTGCACATCTGCCCATGTGGGACGATGCGTCTGCCCCACAGGTCGAAATAAACTTTGCATCTTATCAGGGTCTTCTCTAAAGGAAGGATTCTGATTTTCCCAATTGAACAGATCAGTGGTGCTGAAGGGCACATATACAAATGCAGTCTGCCCCTCCCCTGTCATTACCTCTCACATCGGGCACTGGTATTTAGGGTGCGGGTTTCGGGTAGCCCTAGGCTCGGCCAGAGGAGAAAAATGTATTGCTAACTGGGATGGATCCCGCAGGGGTCTTGGTGAGCTGGGTTGGGACTTGGTCAGAAGAGGAGTCGGCAGGGCACGAGGGAGTCACATTATACTCTCCATCATAGGGTGGTGGTTGAGAGAGACTTTGCGATGTGGACCCGGCTGGCCGGGGTTGAGAGGCTGTGGCCACCGTTAGGGTACTTTCTACTGCAGGTTGAGGCGGAATTGCACGATCACGATCCTGCCCCCTCAAACCTTGCGCCAAGTCTATCTCGTCTTCTCCCTCTAAGATTGGCTTTCCCTTCCCTCCCTTCTTTCTCCGAGGGTCTGCAGCCAGCATTTGTTTGCACATCTCTCCTTTACATTGTTTCACCCAGGAAGGGTTGCTCAAAGCGCAACTCAACCATGAGTCTATATAGGGATACTGATCCCAGTGCCCATCATTTACAACAATAACATGCACTTTTCTAATTGTGGCCTCATTAAAGGAGCCGATATCTGGCCAGTTAACTCCAAATGACAGCCATTCCAATTGACAGAGTGTAACCAGCTTGCCTTTCGACATCTTAGTGCCATAATTTTCTTTGACTTTGCTAAAGTTCTTTAGCATGCATCCCAAGGGAGTGGCAGAGCTTTCTAAACAGGAGCTACCCACCCCCATTGTGCCTACCTCTATTTGAAACCATACACGGAGCCTGACAAACCTCTGACACTTACACGGAGTCTAACAAACCTCAGACATTTACACAGAGTCTGACAAACCTCAGACGCTCCGAAGGCAACTCAAACAGAAAGACAGAAGGGAAATCAAGTACTTACTCTGCCCAACACCCTAGTGCCGTCTCTTCAGACCCGTTCAGCCTGGTTGACTCAATCAATGGAGTCCACGTCTTTAACCTCCTGGGTGTCCCAACCCCCATTCTCTGGTGCCGTGGCAGACCTCAAAGGCGGTCCAGCGCGCCCCACAGGCACCTTTGCCGGTTCTGTCGTTTGACCCCAGGGTGATCCAAGGGACTCCTGACTACTCGCCAAATTGTTGCACAAAATGCTAGTTTCGCCCCCTGGAGGCTAGTCCAATTTGCCCCAAAGAGGAGAGTCAACTTCAGGCTGGGTCCAACTCGATTTTATTGTTTGCAAACAGTTCGACAAAGGAGCTCACGCTCAAAAGCAGAGTCGACCCCCGGCAACCCCCGCGCTACAGTTTTATCACTTAGCTTGCATTCCTCAGCCAGCGTGTTACTTTTGATTGGTTGCCAGAGGTTTGCTTAGCAACCTTATCTTAGGGTTACTGTCCGCTCATTCCAGGCATGCGCAGCTCTTACAATGCTACGTGGTGCTTAAGGCACATACAATGGCTTTTAGTTTACATTTTTACTACAGTACAGGAGTTTAAAATACAGATTTAAAACAGCAAAGATAAAAATTTAGAAAACTAAAATGCCTGGGAAAATAAAAAGGTCTTCACCTGGCGCCGAAAGGTATACAATGTAGGCGCCAGGCGAACCTCACTAGGGAGCTCATTCCAGAGCTGGGGTGCCACAGCAGAAAAAGCCCTCCTCCTAGTAGCCACCTGCCTCACTTCCTTTGGCAGGGGCTCATGGAGAAGGGCCACTGATGATGATCTTAAGGTCCGGGCAGGCACATATGGGAGGAGGCGATCCTTCAGGTAACCTGGCCCCAAGCCATTAAGGGCTTTGAATGTTAACACCAGCACTTTGAATCGGGCCCGGAAATGGACTGGCAGCCAGTGCAGCTGGAAAAGTACTGGCGTAATATGAGCTCGCAGGCCAGTCCCTGTTAACAATCTTGCTGCCCTCTTTTGGACCAGCTGAAGTTTCCGGACCATTTTCAAAGGCAGCCCCACATATAACGCATTGCAGTAATCCAGATGAGAAGTTATCAGAGCATGGATAACTGTAGCTAGGCTATCTCTGTCCAGATAAGGGCGTAGTTGGTATACCAGCCTAAGCTGATAAAAAGTGCTCCGTGCCACTGAGTTCACCTGTGCCTCAAGTGACAGTTCTGGATCCAAGAGCACCCCCAAACTACGAACCTGATCCTTTAGGGGGAGTGCAACCCCCTGCAGAACAGGTGGAATATCACCTAGCCGGGCAGACGAACCACCCACTAACAGTACCTCCATCTTGTCTGGATTGAGTTTCAGTTTATTGGCCCTCATCCAGTCCATTACCGTGCCCAGGCACTGATTCACAACAGCCACTGCCTCACCTGGTTTTGATGAGAAAGAGAGGTAGAGCTGGGTGTCATCTGCATATTGATGGCACCTCAGCCCACACCTCTGGATAACCTCCCCCAGCAGTTTCATGTAGATGTTAAACAGCATGGGGGATAAAATAGAGCCCTGTGGAACCCCATGGCACAATTGCCATGGCACAGAGCAGTAATCCCCCAGCACCACCTTCTGGAATCGGCCATCCAAGTAGGAGCGGAACCACTGTAGTGCAGTGCCTCCAACTCCTAACCCAGACAACCTATCCAGAAGGATACCATGGTCGATGGTATCGAAAGCCGCTGAGAGGTCCAGGAGAATCAACAGGGTCACACTCCCCCTGTCCCTCTCCCGGCAGAGGTCATCCCACAGGGCGACCAAGGCAGTTTTCATTCCAAAACCAGGCCTGAAGCCCGATTGAAATGGATCTAGATAATCCGTTTCATTCAACAGTGCCTGGAGCTGTCCTACAACCACCTGCTCAAGCACCTTGCCCAGGAAGGGGATGTTGGCCACTGGCCTATAATTGTTAACATCCTCTGGGTCCAGGTTAGGCTTTTTCCGGAGTGGTCTAATTACTGCCTCTTTTAAAGCGGCAGGCACCACTCCCTCTCTCAAGGAGGAATTTACAACCTCCTGGACCCAGCCGGACAACCCCTCCTTGTTTGATTTAATAAGCCATGAAGGGCAAGGGTCAAGCACACAAGTGGTCGATCAGACTTGGCCAAGCACCTTGTCCACATCCTCAGGCCTCAGTAACTGAAACTCATCCAATAAAACTGGACCAGACGGTGCTCTGAACGCCTCTACCAATGGAACTGCATTAATGGTAGTGTCAAATTCATGACGAATCTGAGCAACTTTATCCTCAAAGTGCTGTGCAAACTTGTCACAGCGTGCTACCGAGGGTTCCACCGTTTCTCTCCCTGGCCCAGAATGTAACAGGCCGTGAACCACTGGGAAAAGCTCCGCTGGATGACACTGAGAAGATGCAATGCTGGTGAAAAAGAACTGTCTCTTTGCCACCCTCACTGCCACAGAGTAGGCTCGATAGTGGGCTCTTACCTGTGTTTGGTCAGACTCAGCACGAGTTTTCCTCCACCTGCGTTCTAGCCGTCTCCCCTCTTGCTTCATTGCCCTCAGCTCAGGTGTATACCAAGGAGCTGGCCGGGCTCTGCTCAGAGGGAGAGGGCACTTGGGTGCGATCGTGTCAACCGCCCGAGTCATCTCTGCATTCCACAGAGTGACCTGGGCTTCGACAGGAGCACCAGCCATACCAGCAGGAAAATCCCCCAGAGCCCTCTGGAATCCATTGGAATCCATTAATCTCCGGGGGCGGACCATTTTAATAGGTCCCCCACCCTTGCAGAGGGGAAAGGCCGCCAGAAGTCTAAACCTCAGCAGGAAGTGATCTGACCATGACAAAGGGACAGATGTTAATTCCTCCACTTTCAGATCACCATCCTCCTGCCCAGTCAAGAAAACCAGATCAAGCGTGTGTCCTTTTATATGCGTTGGGCCGATGACATGTTGGGACAGCCCCATGGTTGTCATGGCGGCCATGAAGTCCTGAGCCGCCCCGGATACAGCGGCCTCGTCATGGAAGTTGAGATCCCCCAGGACCATCATCCTAGGGGTCCTCAACACCAAGTCCGAGACCACCTCCGTCAGCTCAGGCAGGGAGTCTGATGGGCAGCGGGGTGGGCGGTACACCAACAGGATCCCTAATCTGTCCCGGGTACCCAACACAAGGTACAAACACTCAAGATCTGCACTCGAATGAGCAGGAATCCTGGAGAGGGAGATTGAATTCCTATAGACCACGGCAACCCCCCCTCCCCAACCCTCAAGTCGGTGTTGGTGCTGCACCGAGTACCCAGGAGGGCACAGCTGGGACAGAGTGACCCCTCCCAGTTCCCCCACCCAGGTCTCAGTAATACATGCCAGGTCAGCCCCCTCATCCACAATCAAATCATGGATGAGGGAGATTTTATTTTGGGCTGACCTTGCAAAACTGCCACACTGGCTCTCATGCCTTCATAGTTCTGTCAAATAGATGCCTACTAGACATATCTAAAAACTTCTCTGGAACGTAACTGCAAAACAAAGAGTATCGGCAAAATGTTGGAAGGCTCCATTAAGCATGTGTCCTAGCAATCAAATGTCCATGTTTTCAGGTGGGGCTGACGCCTTGCAAAGCATGCACAGAAGTGGCTATCAGAAATCTGGCATCAAGTGTAACAAAGTCAGGAGTGATTGAAAACCTCTGTGAAGAATACTTGGATACTTCTAAGACAGATCTTGGTTGCTTAGATATGGTATCTTATAGCACCCATAATCTTTCTTTTTCTCCTTCTCACTTGCCACGCAAATTCTTTCTTTGGTTGTTTCTGTAACATCCTGTACGACAACCTCCCTGCTCCCTTCTCAGTACTCTTCGCCAGTTCTACATTCTTCCGCTAATCTGCCCAACACTACATGTTTTCTTCCCATTTTCATACCGGGAGCGGGCCATTCCCTTCACGCCCTGTTTGTGGGCTTCCCCTTGGCCAGTGTAAGAAATGCTATGCTGCACAAGACTTTTGGACGGAAGCAGCAGGGTTCTGCTTATGTTCTTACACTATGCTAATACTTTTAGTCTCAGTGTCTTTAGTCTTCCTCAGATCTCTTCCCTGGTCCTAGTTTGTCTTGCTCAATTAACCCTCCTGGGCCCAATTGTGGTGGAATATGGAATGTAACTTGTATTGTTAATATGAATTCACTCTATTATTTTATTTTATTTTATTTATTACATTTCCCTACCGCCCAATAGCCGAAGCTCTCTCAGCAGTTGACAAAAATTGTATTTTATATGAGTGTTTTGCGTCATAATCTCTGTGTTGGAACTGTGCCATGCTAAATATGCAATAGCTTTCCTTAAGGGCAAAATGTGTTCTTGGAGCTGGGGCAAATGAGCTTGCTTAAGCCTTGAAAGCAAAAACCTCTTAATTTAGGACCTCTCTCTCTCTCTCTCTCTCCCCCCCCCCCCCAGGGTGCAGAATCTCTTCTAGGACAGGCTGTGGCAGCCGCTGTCAGAGGACTGTATGACCTGCTAAGTGCTGCTCTCAGTGTAGAATTGAGATTTAATTGCTGGGGGCTGTGAGAGGATTTCTGTTTCACCTATGAAATGAGGGACCTATGAAGTCCCTGAGAAATAGCCAGGCTGGCGAGGAGCGTTGGGCTTGGACTGCAGAGGACAGAACTCTAATCCTCCTTTCTCAGAGCCAAAGGTTACTGCCTTGGGCCATTCACTTCCATGCAGCCTAACTGAATTCACAGGGTTGTTGTGAACACAAACTGAGTATGTATGTATATGTGTGTGTGTGTGTGTGTGTGTGTGTGTATACACACACACACACACACACACACACAGCACCCTTCACTCTTCTCCACAGCCAACCTGGCATTCAAAAGCAGACACCATGGCTTTTGAGGGGAAAGAAATTGCAACTGTGTTGCAATCCTTTGTCTGTGTCTGGAGTTGGCTACTGGAGTATTCTGAAAGAGGCTGGCTAGGACCCCCTGACACCTACTACCACGTCACTCACACCATTGGCCCATGTAGCCCAGTACTGTCGACACAGACTGGCAGTGGCTCTCCACAGGGTTTCAGGCAGGATGCTTTCCTGTTCTCACCCAGAGATGCTGGGGATTGACCCTGCGACCTTCTGCATGACAAGGATGTGCTCTTCCCCTGAGCTACACCCCACAGCTTCCATCAGGAAGGAAAAGCCGCCCCTCTCAGACAGTCCAGAGCTGCTGCCAGTCAAAGGAGACAATACCGGGCTAGATGGACTGTTGGGTGGCCTCAATATTTGATTTATCTTATTTATAGTACATATTTCTTGGCGGTCTTTCAACGCAGGAGTCATCCCAGGGCACATATATAGGCAATGTCCTCTGACATTCAAATGTGACGTAACCAGTGTGTTAAGTCCAAAATACAGCTGAGTCTAAGATGGGATGGATAGAAGAAATATTCATGTCTTGCATCTGAATCTTGAAAAGTTTAAGTGCAAATTGATGGTTGCAGAAACCTTGCAAAACTGAGCTCCCTTCACTTCCTCTTCCCACCACTCTCCTTCCCTTCTGTTATTTCTGACTGTAGTTTGCAAGCCTGATGACATGGCCTCTGTCTCCCCCGCTCTCTTCCTATTGGTCTGAGCCACTTTGGGAGACAATAATTGTTGGAAAGACAGGATACAAATGTAGTCAGTAAATACATTTACAAAAAATGAATATACTGTACACTAGCCTGAAAGTGGGGTCAATGGTGGTGTATACAAATGTGTGTAAATAAAATGAAATGAAATAAATATGTTATGCTCACAGTAACCCTGTGAGGTAGGTTAGGTTGAGTGGTAGTGAATGGCTCAAGGCAGTAAGCCCCTGCTCTGAGGAAGGATTTGAAGTCAGTCTCACCAGTTCAAATCTGACACTTGTCATCAATCTGACTACTTCTGAGAGCCCTCATAGGTGATGCAGTTCCAGGCCAGAAACAGTCATCATTCATAAAAGCTTACCTTGCCCTCTGATGAACCCTATAGTTTGATGTACCTGGTTGAGTATCTACAATGTGGCACCCTCCTGGAGCTCCAGAATAGACACATATTTTGGGTCTCATTTCCAAATGCACATTCTCATGTCAGTGCCTCCCACTTTTTCTTTTGGACCTGGGTAGTTCTTTTGTGATAAAACTTCAGAATCATTAAGGTGGTGGAAGCAGCCTCGAAACCTATTTTTGGTTGGCTACCTCGCATCATAGATGGTGCATCTATTACCATTGGATGAAAAAAAACAATCTGTCTTGGTTGAGAGGTTGGCTTTTACTGCTCTCATCCTCCCTGAAATAGGTGAAGCTTCACCCTCAGTCTCTGTCCCCTTGGAATCATCTGATGCAGGAGTCCAGATTTGATCTTTGCTGAACAAGTAAGAATACCTTAAACAACCCTACCTGAGGAGACTATTCCAGGAGCTGGGTGCCACAACCAAAAAGGCCCTCTCTCTGGTCACCACATACCTAATTTCACATATTAGGGAGAACCAGAAGAGAGCCTCCCATTATAAACATAAATTTTGCCCAAGCTCAAATATTGTCCTCATTTCCCAAGGGAACACCCTTTCCTCTGAGGCCACCCACCTTCCTGAGTGGAGATTGACCCTTCCGCACATGGAACACAGGCATAGCAGCAAGGCGGCTTTCCTTCCTGGACCTCCTTGGCATATCCAGGGTGACAGCTCTCAACACACCTGGAACGAGGCACCGTCTGGCAAGAAAGCGAAAGAGCATCAAGGAATAAGTCTCGGGTGCAATTCTGGATATAAACCCAGCAGGAAGTCTGGTCCCAGAGACCCCCAGCTCTTATTCTGAGGGAAGCACTTTCGGTGTAATTGTTCATGTCAACATTTCTATCCCACCTACCTCCATAAGTAGGCTCAAGGCAGCAGACAAAGCAAAAAGGCCCACAGTACAATAACCGAAGAAGCTGCAATACTTCCCTAGAATCATAATAATACTGAAGCACAGCAATCACACACGTGAAGGTCCTGACGAAATGCCATTCCCTGAAACAAGCCTGCTCCTCAATGCGAGAAAGACTCAGGGACTGATTTCTCATTTGACACTCTTACTGAGCTTTTGGGTCCCCGAGCAAGGCTTCCATGTGGTTTGCAGCAGGAATCAAAGGAAATGAACAAAAATGCTCAGGAAAAACAAAGGGCTCCATCCGATGACACCACACAGGCGGACTCATGCAATAGGGCAGCCCCTTGTCCTCCTCCCCTCTGCACTGCAACAAGCACCATCCCAAATCTTCTCCCAGGGACCATTTATGCGGAGGGGCTGCAGGTGGAAAGCTGAAATCCAAGGTGGACCAATGACTCCAAGAACAATGCACTACAGAATATGCTGACTACATCACACAGGTGGACTCATGCAATAGGACAGCCCCTTGTTCTCCTCTCCTCTGCACTCCAACATCCCAAATCGACTCCGAAGGGACCATGTGTGGGGAGGGCATATGGAGAGGGGCCTGCAGGTGGAAAGCTGAAATCCAAGGTGGACCAATGACTCCAAGAACAATGCGCCACAGAAAATGCCTTCTGCTGCCTTCCCCACTTACTGCCAGCAGCCTAACCTCAGTGGCAGCATCGCTCAGAGCAGGGCCTCATCGGATATTCTAAGAGTGCACTTGGGGAGAGGAGTCCTGTGGAAGGAATTGTTCATTCTGGTACCTCATGCTTCTTCCGGGTAGGGGTTGAGATGTACCAGCACCTTGATTTTCACCCTGAAGCTGACTGGGAACCAATGAAGCTCTCTCTCTCTCTCTCTCTCTCTCTCTCTCTCTCTCAAATCTTTATTACAACCATCTGCTGACTACTGTAACCTTTTCCATAGGATCTTAGTGTATTCTATGAAAAACTCTCTTGTCAGTGAAGTCCATCAGCTGTTGTGAGTCTTTAGTTGGGTTAAGGACACTGGTGAAGAGTAAAGGTGGAAGCTAGGGTAGGGGAAGAGAATTAGAATGGATCCGGGAATTACAATAGATCCAGGATGTGCCCCTGTGGATAGCGGAACTGCATCCTGTGCTGGTGCTAGGCTTGGCAGTGGTAAATTGGTTTGTAACTGGAGGGATGGAAATCCCTCTCTCTGTGTGTCTCTCCCCAAAGTAGAGTGTGTGTGTGTGTGTGGGGGGGGGTTCATTGCAGTCAGCCATTTACATGGGGAGTCGCCATCTTCTTCTTTTTCCTCCCCAGGCACAGTCCATGCTCACACTGAGCTTCTCCTAAGCCAGCCAAGAAGTCTCCTCCTAGCCCTGGTCAATAGGAAGACAGGCTGGAAGAGGGGAAGCGAGGAGAACAATTACAATTCTCCTGCTCTTCTTAATGGCTTTTTCTTCTGTGTGTGTGTGTGTGTGTGTGTGTGTGTCTCCATGAGCGATTTACGCTGAGCTGTCTCTGTTTGGAGGAAATGCAAGAAAGCAAAGTGGCTGTCTGATGAGGCTTTACAAGTAGCTGAGGAAAGAAGGGAAGCGAAAAGCAAGGGAGAAAGGGGAAGATATATCCAACTGAATGCAGAGTTCCAGAGAATAGCAAGGAGAGACAAGAAGGCCTTCTTAAATGAACAATGCAAAGAAATCGAGGAAAACAACAGAATGGGAAAGACTAGAGATCTCTTCAAGAAAATCGGAGATCTCAAGGGAACATTTTGTGCAAAGACGGGCATGATAAAGGACAATGAAGGCAGGGACCTAACAGAAGCAGATGATATTAAGAAGAGGTGGAAAGAATACACAGAAGAACTATACAGGAAAGATCTGAATGTCCCTGATAGCCATGACAGTGTGGTCACTGAACTTGAGCCGGACATCCCCGAGAGTGAAGTCAAGTGGGCCTTAGGAAGCATTACTAACAACAAAGCTAGTGGAGATGACAGTATTCCAGCTGAGCTATTTAAAATCCTAAAAGATGATGCTGTTAAAGTGCTGCACTCAATGAGCCAACAAATTTGGAACACTCAACAGTGGCCACAAGACTGGAAAAGGTTAGTTTACATTCCAATTCCAAAGAAGGGCAACACCAAAGAGTGTTCAAACTACCGTGCAATTGCACTCATTTCACCTGCCAGCAAGATTATGCTCAAAATCCTACAAGCTAGGCTTCAACAGTATGTGAACAGAGAACTACCGGAAGTACAAGCTGGGTTTAGAAGAGGCAGAGGAACTAGAGATCAAATCGCCAACTTTCGCTGGATCATGGAGAAAGCAAGAGAATTCCAGAAAAACATCTATTTCTGCTTCATTGACTATGCTAAAGCCTTTGATTGTGTGGATCACAACAAACTCTGGCAAATTCTTAAAGAGATGGGGGTACCAGACCACCTTACCAGTCTCCTGAGAAACCTGTGTGAGGGTCAAGAAACAACAGTAAGAACCAGACATGGAACAACCGATTGGTTCAAAATTGGGAAAGGAGTACGACAAGGCTGCATTGTCACCCTCCTTATTTAACTTATATGCAGAGTTGTTGTTGTTCAGTCATTCAGTCATGTCCAACTCTTCGTGACCCCATGCACCATAGCACGCCAGGCCTTCCTGTCCTGCGCTTTCTCCCGGAGTGTGCTCAAGTTCATATTCATTGCATCGGTGATGCTATCTAGCCATCTCATCCTCTGCCGTCCCCTTCTCCTTTTGCCTTCCGTCTTTCCCAGCATCAGGGTCTTTTTCAGAGAGTTTTCTCTTCGCATTAGGTGGCCAGAATATTTCAGCTTCAGCTTCAGTATCTGTCCTTCCAATGAGCACTCAGGGTTGATTTCCTTTAGGATGGACTGATTGGACCTCCTTGCAGTCCAGGGGACTCGTAAGAGTCTTCTCCAGCACCACAGTTCGAAAGCATCAATTCTTCGGTGCTCAGCCTTCCTTATAGTCCAGCTCTCACAGCCATACATTACTACTGGGAAAACCATAGCTTTGATTAGACGGACCTTTGTCGGCAAGGTGATGTCTCTGCTTTTTACTATGCTGTCTAGGTTTGCCATAGCTTTCCTCCCAAGGAGCAAGCGTCTTTTAATTTCATGGCTACAGTCACCGTCTGCAGTGATCTTGGAGTCCAAGAAAGTAAAATCTGTCACTGCTTCCATTTCTTCCCCTTCTATATGCCAGGAAGTGATGGGGCCAGATGCCATGATCTGAGTTTTGTTAATGTTGAGTTTCAAACCAGCTTTTGCACTCTCCTCTTTCATCCTCAACAAGAGGCTCTTGAGATCCTCTTTGCTTTCTGCCATTAGGGTGGTATTGTCTGCATATCAGAGGTTGTTGATAATTCTCCTGGCAATCTTAATTCCGACCTGTGATTCATCCAACCCGGCATTTCTCATGATGTACTCTGCATATAAGTTAAATAAGCAGGGTGACAATATGCAGCCTTGTCATACTCCTTTCCCAATTTGGAACCACTCGGTTGTTCCATGTCTGGTTCTTATTGTTGTTTCTTGACCCTCGTACAGGTTTCACAGGAGAAATCAGAAATCTGGCATCAAAGTCAGGAGTGATTGAAGACCTCTGTGAAGAATACTTGGATACTGCTAAGACAGATCTTGGTTGCTTAGATATGGTATCTTATAGCACCCATAATCTTTCTTTTTCTCCCTCTCACTTTCTTGCCACGCAAATTCTTTCTTTGGTTGTTTCTGTAACATCCTGTACGACAACCTCCCTGCTCCCTTCTCAGTACTCTTTGCCAGTTCTACATTCTTCTGCTAATCTGCCCAACACTACATGTTTTCTTCCCATTTTCATAGCGGGAGCGGGCCATTCCCTTCATGCCCTGTTTGTGGGCTTCCCCTTGGCCAGTGTAAGAAATGCTATGCTGCACAAGACTTTTGGACGGAAGCAGCAGGGTTCTGCTTATGTTCTTACACTATGCTTATACTTTTAGTCTCAGTGTCTTTAGTCTTCCTCAGATCTCTTCCCTGTTCTAGTTTTTCTTCCTCAATTAATCTCCTGGGCCAATTGTGATGGAATATGGAATGTAACTTGTATTGTTAATATGAATTCATTGTATTATTTTATTTTATTTATTACATTTCCCTACCACCCAACAGCCAAAGCTCTCTCGGCAGTTGACAACAATTGTATTTTATAAGAGTGTTATGAATTATAATCTTTGTGTTGGAACTGTGCCGTGCTAAATATGCAATAGCTTTCCTTAAGGGCAAAATGTGTTCTTGGAGCTGGGGCAAATGAGCTTGCTTAAGCCTTGAAAGAAAAAACCTTCTTGATTTAGGATCTCTCTCTCTTTCTCCCCAGGGTGCAGACCCTTTTCTAGGACAGGCTGTGGCAGCCACTGTCAGACAACTGTATGATCTTCTAAGTGCTGCTCTAAGTATAGAATTGAGGTTTTAATTGCTGAGAGACGATTTCTGTTTCACCTATGAAATGAGGGACCTATAAAGTCCCTGAGAAATTGCCAGGCTGGTGAGGAGTGTTGGGCTTGGACATCTAATCCTTGCTCAAAGCCAAAGATTTCTGCCTTGGGCCATTCATGTCCACTCAGCCTAACCGAACTCACAGGGTTGTTGTGAGCATAAACTGGCTATTTCTAGACTGCTTAAAATATATCTATATTTATATCTGCAGCACCCTTCACTCTTCCCCACAGCCAACCTGGCATTCAAAAGCAGACACCGTGGCTTCATACGCGCGTATGCAAATGCAAATGCAAATGCGCATATGCAAACACGCGCGTATGCAAATGGCGGCGGCCATGGCCGCCGCCATTTGCGTTCCTTATTTTGGCACGTCTTAGTCTACGTAAACATTTACACATAGACACTACACTATTTGCGTTCCCCTTATTTTCGCCGTCTTAGTCTACGTAAATGTTTATGTAGACTAAGACGTGCCAAAATAAGGAACGAAAATTTGCGTACGCGCAGTTGTTGTTGTTTTTAAATCAGCTGTGATAGGCTACGTAAACATTTACGTAGCCTATCATGGCTGACTGCAGGGACGCAAATGGCGGCAGCTATGGCTGCCGCCATTTGCATCCCTGCTAGCCAGCGGCCGGATGTCCGGCTGCTGGCAAAGCCGGCCAGCGGCTCTGCAGAATCGCTACAGAGCACAGCCAGCTGGCCAGGATTCCGGGGGGGGGGGGAACGGAGCGCATCCCCCCCACCATCAGCATAATCCCCCAAAGGTAAGTGATTTTCGTACATCCCTATGAGCCACAGATGAAGAGGAAGGCAGTTGGACCCTCCCTGTAGTTCAGGATCAGCCTGGAGCCCACTAGAAACTAACCAGCCCTGCCTCCATTCCAGAATAGTTTGCTGCCACCATGGGAAACAGGAGTTCAGAAAGAGATTATAGCAGGACAAGATTCTTTCCCCTTCCTTAGCACTCAGGATCATCTCATGTTTTGACCATGAGATGCTCCTTTACATTCATATCAGACCTCAACACAATAATGTAGCACTTTGGAATGAAGATGCAGCCCAGCAAGCCAGCACTGGAGGCCAAGATGGAGAAGACCTGCACCGCCACCATGTACTTCCCCTTGGTGGTCAGGTAGGTGGGCACAAAGGACACCCAGACACTGCAGAAGACCAGCATGCTAAAAGTGATCATCTTGGCTTCATTGAAGGCCCCAGGCAGCTTCCTGGCGAGGAAAGCCACCGTGAAGCAGATGGCAACCAGGAAGCCCATGTAACCAAGGGCAGTGTAAAACATGGTGATGGATCCTTCGTTGCATTGCAGGATGATCTCTCCAGGCTGGGAGTGCATGTCCAAGTCAGGGAAGGGTGGAGAGATCCCCAGCCAGATGATGCAGATGACAACTTGGACACTGGAACAAGAAAGGACAATGGCATTGGCCAAACTCTTTCCCAGCCATCTTCTCACCCCGTTCCCTGGCTTAGTGGCCAGGAAGGCCAGCACCACAGTGATCGTTTTGGCCAACACAGAAGAGACAGCAACCGAGAAGATGATGCTGAAGGTCGTTTGTCGGAGAAGGCAGGTGGCTTTCCTTGGCTGGCCAATGAATAGGAAGGAGGATGAAAAGGAAATGAAGAGACAAGAAGAATGTAGGAGAGGTCCCGGTTGTTGGCTTTGACTACGGGAGTTTCTAAGTTTTTAATGAAGATTCCTAACACAAATCCTGTGGTTAAGCACAAGAATACAGCAAAGGAAGCCAGGGTGATCCCCAAAGGTTCTTCATGGGACAGGAAGGTTATAATCTTGGGGACACATAGATCTCGTTCCTTTCTTGGCTGCTGATCTTCTGGACACCTGCTGCAATGGTCTGCATATGAGAAGAAGAGTGACATTAGTTTCACAAATATCAATCCGATATCCAAAACAGTCTGGTTTCCATGTCATTGCATGGGGGGAAGATATCAAGATAGAAGAATGTTTAGTAGAGCTGAAGAGAGGCAAGAGCTCTGTGGTAAAGGACATCCTTTGTAGACATGCTCTGGTAGGAGGATGAGCTTTGCATGTGCAACATTTAATCCTTAGTGACATCAGGAAGGGAACGACTTCAGATGTAGCATCACAGGATCATTAACTGCTACCTTCTACCGTGTCACACCATTGGCCCATGTAGCCCAGTACTGTTGACATAGACTGGCAGTGGCTCTCCACAGGGTTTCAGGCAGGATGCTTTCCTATTCTCACCCAGAGATGCTGGGGAGTGACCCTGCAACCTTCTGCATGACAAGGACGTGCTCTTCCCCTGAGCTACACCCACAGCTTCCATCAGGAAGGAAAAGCTGCCCCTCTCCGACAGTCCAGAGCTGCTGCCAGTCAAAGGAGACAATACCGGGCTAGATGGATTGATGGGTGGCCTCAATATTTATCTTATTTATATTACATATTTCTTGGCGGCCTTTCAACACAGGAGTCATCCCAGGGCACATATATAGGCAACGTCCTTTGTCATTCAAATGTGTGACGTCACCAGTGTGTTAAGTCCAAAGTACAGCTGAGTCTAAGATGGGACGGATAGAAGAAATATTCATGTCTTACATTTGAATCTTGAAAAGTTTAAGTGCAAATTGATGGTTGCAGAAACCTTGCAAAACTGAGCTCCCTTCACTTCCTCTTCCCACCACTCTCCTTCCCTTCTATTATTTCAGACTGTAGTTTGCAAGCCTGATGACATGGCCTCTGTCTCCCCCGCTCTCTTCCTATTGGTCTGAGCCACTTTGGGAGACAATAATTGTTGGAAAGACAGGATAGAAATGTAGTAAATAAATACATTTACAAAAAATGAATAAACTGTACACTACCCTGAAAGTGGGGTCAGTGGTGGTGTATACAAATGTGTGTAAATGAAATAAAATGAAATGATTATGTTATGCTCACACTAACCCTGTGTGGTAGCTTGGGCTGTGTGGCAGTGAATGGCCCAAGGCAGTAAGTCCCCGCTCTGAGGAGGGATTTGAACTCAGGCCTCACCAGATCAAATCTGACACTTGTCATCAATCTGACTACTTCTGAGAGTCCTCATAGGTGATGCAGTTCCAGGCCAGAAACAGTCATCCTTCATAAAACCTTGCCCTGCCCTCCAATGAACCCTATATTTTGATGTACCAGCTTGAGTGTCTCCAATGTGGAACCCCCCTGGAGCTCCTGAATAGACACATATTTTGGGATTCATTTCTCATGTTAATAATAATCTCATGTTATAATAATCTCATGTTAGTGCCTCCCACTTTTTTTTTTTCAATAACCCAACTAGTTCAACCTGCCTAGTTCTTTTGTAATAAAACTTCAGAATAATTAAGGTGGTGGAAGCAGCCTCAAAACCTATTTCTGGTTGGCTACCTAGCATCATAAATGGTGCCTCTATTACCACTGAATGAAGAAATAATCTGTCTTGGTTGAGAGGTTGGCTTTTACTGTTTTCATACTCCCTGAAACAGGTGAAGCTTCACCCTCAGTCTCTGTCCCCTTGGAACCATCTGATGCAGGAGTCCAGAGATGCTCTGTATGGATTTAGAGCTCTTCCACAGGAGAACAGTTTTCATAACAGTTAAATCCCTTCTCATGATGATGGCACACTACCGTAATGAAAGGCTGAAAAAGTATTTGCTTGTGGTTCATCATCATTCTTTTAAAGACTAAATAAAAATAAACATGCATAGAAAACGTGTAGCAGAGTGGATCAAATTAGCATTAAAAACCAGCTAATTTTACATGTTGAAATTGCTGAACAAGTAAGAATACCTTAAACAACCCTACCTGAGGAGACTATTCCAGGAGCTGGGTGCCACAACCAAAAAGGCCCTCTCTCTGGTCACCACATACCTAATTTCACATATTAGGGAGAACCAGAAGAGAGCCTCCCATTATAAACATAAATTTTGCCCAAGCTCAAATATTGTCCCCATTTCCCAAGGGAACACCCTTTCCTCTGAGGCCACCCACCTTCCTGAGTGGAGATTGACCCTTCTGCGCATGGAGCACAGGCATAGCAGCAAGGCGGCTTTCCTTCCTGGACCTCCTTGGCATATCCAGGGTGACAGCTCTCGACACACCTGGAACGAGGCACCGTCTGGCAACAAAGCGAAGGAGCATCAAGGAATAAGTGTTGGGTGCATTTCTGGATACAAACCTGGCAGGAACTCTGGTCCCAGAGACCCCCGGCTCTTATTCTGAGGGAAGCACTTTTGGTGTAATTGTTCATGTCAACATTTCTATCCCACCTACTTCCATAAGTAGACTCAAGGCAGCAGACAAAGTGAAAAGGCCCAGAGTACAAAAACCAAAGAAGCTAAAATACTTCCCTAGAATCATAATAATACTGAGGTACAGCAATAACATACGTGAAGATCCTGATGGAATGCAAGTCCTGGCCTGAAATAAGCCTGCTCCTCAATGTGAAAAAGGTTCAGGGACTGATTTTTCATTTGATACCCTTACTGTGCCTTTTGGTCCCAGAGCAAGGCTTCCATGTGGTTTGCAGCAGGAATCAAAGGAAATGAACAAAAATGCTCAGTAAAAGCTTCACCCGACAACACCACACATGTGGCCTCTTGCAATAGGGCAGCCTCTCCTCTCCTCTCCTCTCCTCTGCACTCCAACATCCCAAATATACTCCAAAGGGACCATTTGGGGGACATGTGGGGAGGGGGCTGCAGGTGGAAAGCTGAAATCCAAGGTGGACCAAAGTCTACAAGAACAATGCTCCACATAAAATGCCTTCTGCTGCCTTTCCCCCTTACTGCCCGCAGCCTAACCTCAGTGGCAGCATCGCTCAGAACAGGGTCTCCTCAGATATTCTAAGAGTGCACATGGGAAGAGGAGTTCTGTGGAAGGAATTGTTCATTCGGGTACCTCATGCTTATTCTCGGTAGGGATTGAAATGTACCAGCACCTTGATTTGCACTCTGAAGCTGACTGGGAACCAGTAAAACTCTCTCTCTCTCTCTCTCTCATCTTTATTACAACAATCTGCTGACTACTGTAACCTTTTCTATAGGATCTTAGTGCATTATATTAAAAACTCTCTTGTCAGTGAAGTCCATCAGCTGTTGTGAGTCTTTAGTTGGGTTAAGGAAACTGGTGAAGAATAAAGTCAGAAGCTGGGGTAGGGGAAGAGAATTAGAATGGATCCAGGAATTGCAATGGATCCAGGATGTGACCCTGTGGATAGCGGAACTGGATCCTGTGCTCGTCCTAGGCTTGGGAGCAGTGAATCAGTTTGTCTCTGGAGGGACTGAAATCTCTCTCTCTCTCTCTCTCTCTCAAAGTAGGGTGTGTGTGGGGGGGCTTTATTGCAGTCAGCCATTTACATGGGGAGTCGCCATCTTCTTCTTTTTCCTCCCCTGGCCCAGTCCATGCTCGCACTGAGCTTCTTCTAAGCCAGCCAAGAAAAGTCTCCTCCCAGCCCTGGTCAACAGGCAGACATGCTGGAGGAGGGGGAGGGGGAGCAATTGTAATTCTCCTGCTCTTCTCAGTGGCTTTTTCTTCCGGGGTGGGGGAGTGTCTCCACTGATTGACTCTGAGCTGGCTACTTTTGGAGGGTTTTAGGGATAATTGAAGTTGTGGCCATTGTGGAAAATAACTATGGCAAGGCCATGTTCTCTCAGCTTCTTCATGCCTACATGGCAGATTCCTCAAAAGCCTATAACTATTGTCTTTGTTTCTTCCATACTAAAGAGGAGACTGCTAGGACAGTAGAGATAAGTTATCTTGTTGACACAGCAACTCATCCCACACCTATGAATCATTGTGCTTCCAAAATAATTGGGTCATAAATCCTGGGAAAGTTGCAGGACTCCCTGAAAGAGAAGAAGCTGGGGGGGGGGGGGTTCAGTAAAAATTCAGTTGATAATAGCAGACATGTGCGTTAGGCTTGGCTGATGTCACTTTTTTAGCCACACCATGATTATAAATGTAACTGGTGAGTGTTGATCTGCTCTGCCTCTGGGTTGACAGAGCTGCCTTCGTTGTACATGAATAAACTCGAGTTGAATCTTACCCATGTGTCCAGAGCTTAATTGGAGGGCAATTGGGCACGGACCTCTAAGTCCAGTTTTGGACTTTTACCACACCATCCAGCAGCCAGCCTGGAGTTTATCGCCCCCACCCCCAAACTGGATTTCTTGATACTGCTTATTGTCCGAATCCTTCCTTAAGTCAGGTTCTCTGTGGTATAGTTGTTGTGTGTCCGAACCCCTTCATTTACCTCTGGTTTGCTAGCCCTGGCCAGAGGAGTGCCTTTCACCATGACCCCAGTCAAGAGGTGTTTCCTGTTCCAGTGTTTCCCAGCACAAACATATGTGTGTCTACTCAGACGTTACTCCCATTGTGGTCAATGGGGGTTGTTCCTGCAGTGTGTACTCCTGAAGTTACTGAGAGTCCAGTGAATTAAAATATTGCATTTAAGAGCCTTAATGTCAAAGTTTCCAAGCTTTGAAGCTTCAATGGACTGCAACAGGACAGGAGGAACACTGTGTTGTGATAATGATTGTTGTTTTCTGTAAGTAATTAATGCGGGGTGGGGGGAGAGAAAAGAAGAGTGATTTCTGTCAAGACCTAAGAGGAAACCTCCCATGATTTTATTGAAGGAGAAAGGGGAGGGAGAGCCTGGATGGATTTGGGGATGTCCATGGAACAACCTGGACAGGGAGCTCTGCACCAGAGTGCTTGAATGCCATCTTGCCATTGCTCTATGGAACAGATGGGGAAGACCTCATGACAAAACCTCCCCTTGACGCTGCACTGCACTAGGGCCAGAAAACAGGGCAGATGGGGGAAGATAAAGTCTCACCAGCCTGCGATGCTATGAGAAAGCTCCTTTTTACAGGGCAATTCTGCACCGGTTTGCTCAACTGTCAGTCCCATTAAGCTCAATGGGATTTACTGCCACATCAGTGACCATAAGGGTACAGCCATTATTCAGTGAATTATTCATGCTTAATTGATGTCACCGGCAAACAATCAAAACCAGACATTCCCCTTACCTTTGAAAGCCGAGAGGGCCACACCACGGCATTGGGGTTAACGGTGAGCTTTATGTCAGGGGGCGCCTGTCCCTCTAGACTCCCCACTGTAACCCTGGCATGAGTCTGATTGGGAAACTGCACCCAGTTCACGAGATCAAAGTCAGCTGCCAGCTCTGCGTTCTCTTCCAAAGACAGTCGGTCCAGCGAAGCATTATAAAACTTGTCCAGGAAAACATGAAGCTAGAATGACAGAGAAAACAACCAGCATTGAGGAAACATGAAGCCACGTTAGGTATATCAACCCTGTTCACCTTGCACTCTAATCTACCACGGAATGGGGCCGACGCACATCTAGGGCTTCTCTACGTTATGGAAAAATCCCGCAGCCTCACTGGGGCTTTCTGCTTCCGTTTCCATAGCATGATTAGGCTGGGCTCCTTTAGGCAAGTTCATGTTGGGGAAGTCACAGAAGGTACAGTCCCATCAGCTTCTACTCACATCATAATCTGCTTTGAGCCTTGGCAAGAGAAGTCACATCACTGATAAATACCCAGTGAAACCGATGCAACCACAGAAAACCAGCAAGTTACAGATGTGATATCTCTGAATGTTAGGGATGTCAGAGAATTCGGCCACAAATCTCAGGGAGGCCGAATGCCAGCGCATTAGGCCCCCCGAAATCGGTGGTGGAACGGTCTGCCCCCCGCCCCCCCCGGGACAAGACTTACCTGGGGCAGATATTCCTGGCGGCGGCGGCGGCTCCAGTGGCAGCTCTGGCGGCGGCTCCGGTGGCAGTTCGGCAGCGGCGGCTGTGGAAATGCTGCCGCCGCCATTTCCAGTTTAAAAAAAAAAAAGTGATAGGCTACGTAAAGATTTACGTAGCCTATCAGGGCTAAGTTTTTTTTTAAAAAGTGATAGGCTATGTAAATGTTTACGTAGCCTATCACGGCTGACTTAAAACAACAACAACAACGCGTACGTCAACTACGCTATTTGCGTTCCCCTTATTTTCGCCGTCTTAGTCTACGTAAATCTTGACGTAGACTAAGACGTGCCAAAATAAGGAACATAAATAAGGAACATTTGCGTACACGTGGTGCTGTTGTGTTTTTCGTAAAGTCAGCCATGATAGGCTATGTAAACATTTATGTAGCCTATCATGGCTGACAGCAGGGACACAAACGGCGGCGGCTATGGCCGCCGCTGTTTCCATCCCTGCTAGCCAGCGGCCGGATGTCTGGCCACCGGCTCTGCAGAATCCCTGTGGAGCACAGCCAGCCAGCCAGGATTCCAGGAGGGGGGAGGAACGGAGTGCCTACCCCCCCTCCAGGATTCCGGGGGAAGGGATGGAGCACCTCCCCCCCCCACCATCAACATAATCGGCGAAAGGTAAGTGCCTTTCGTACATCCCTACTAAATGTTTTGTTTAAATCACAACAGATAAAGATGAAACCAGCCATATGATATAAGGCACACTTAGGGATGTATGAAACACCTACCTGGCTCCGCGCCGGGCAATTCAGCCGCTGGGCAGCCCTGCAGGGATGCAAATGGCGGCTGTCGTAGCCGCCACCATTTGTGTCCCTGTATTGAGCTGTGATAGGCTACGTAAAAATTTACGTAGCCTATCATGGCAGGGGGGGGAAAAACCCAGCGTACACAAATGGCGGTAGCCGCCGCCATTTGCGTACGCTGGGGTTCCCCCCCCCGCCGTAATAGGCTACAAAAATACTTACTTAGCCTATCACAGCCTCCGCAGGGATGCAAATGGCATCCCTGCGTTAGCTGTGATAGGCTACATAAGTATTTATGTAGCCTATCACGGCTATTGAGAGGAGAACGCGAATGGCGGCCGCAGGACGGCCGCCATTCGCAAAGCAGCGCGGACGGGAGCAGGTAAGTGCTCCGTTTCGCGCACCTTTCGTGGGTTGGGGGGGCGGGGGCTTCGTTCTGCGATGGATTTCGGGGGGCCAAATGCTCTGGCATTCGGCCTCACCAAGATCCGTCGTGGAATTCTCTGACATCCCTAGATGTCATCCCTCTGACATCTCTGACACTACACCAGAAATCAGAGGAAGATTAATGAATTTGATAGAAAATGTACTACAAGGCTAATCAGAGAACACAGGCTCATATAGGATCAGGTGGACATCTGAGGTGTAGGATTCAGTGAAATCCAAATAAAAAATTAATGCACCTAAGAATTGAAGTAAATGTTTGAAAATAATGTTGCAAAGTTTGAGCCTCACAGGAAAGAACATAAAAAGGAAATAAAATTAAGGAGAAAGGAAGTGAAACCTAGGAAAGCTCATTTATTGAAAGCTATCCATAAACCAGAGCATCTTGGCTAGGCCCAGTCTACAGGGAAACAGAATGAAAAGTGCTTTCTCGTCATATCCTGATTTTGGTAGGGATGTCAGAGAATTTTGCCACGAATCTCGGGGAGGCTGAATGCCAGTGCATTCGGCCCCCCGAAATCGGTGGCGAAATGGTCTGCCCCCCCGCCCCGCCCCCAGGACGGGACTTACCTTGGGCAAATCTCCCTGGTGGCGGCGGCTGCGGTTCGGCAGCGATGCGGCGATGGCGGCGGCTGCGGCGGCCGGTCTTCCGACTGGCTGCCACTGCTGCCATTTCCAGTAAAAAAAAAAACGTGATAGGCTATGTAAATGTTTACGTAGCCTATCACGGCTGAGTAAAAAAAACAAAAAAACAACCCCGCGCGTACGCAAATGGCGGCACCCATGGCCGCCGCCATTTGCGTTCCTTGTTTTGGCACGTCTAGTCTATGTAAACGTTTACATAGACTACGGCAAAAATAAGGGGAACGCAAATAACGTAACGTTAACTACGTAGTAGTTAACTACTACGTTAACGTAGCGTAAACATTTACATAGCCTATCACGGCTGACTGCAGGGATGCAAACTGTGGCGGCTATGGCCGCCGCCATTTGCGTTCCCGGCCGGCCAGGATTCGTGGCGGGAGGGATGGGGTGCCTCCCCCCTGGCCAGAATTTCAGGGGGGAGGGACGGGGCACCTCCCCCCCACCGCGAATCAACTTTCATTCACAGTACGTGACTTTCGTACATCCCTAGATTTTGGTCCATCAGTAGCACATGAAGCAAGAAAAGCAGAGTATATGCTACCTAAGAACCCGCTTTCCCAGTTCATCCTCCCCTGCTCAGAGAAGTTGCTGGAACTGCTGAATTAAGCTGAATTAAGTGTGTAGTTTCCCCCACACTTCCCTCCTCTCACCCCCCACTGGGAGATTGTGTATTCCTGAAACAGCGCAACAGCTATATTGTGAATGGGAAATACAGGCTAGATATTGTGACTGGGAAAGCAGCCCTACTGCAAATGGGGGGGAAAGGGGGATTGGGGGGGATGGGGTGGCCCCACTCCTAGACCACATCACCCCCAGGTCACAGCCAGGTCACAGAAGTAGGCATGCCCAGGATGTAATGTGGAGGGACGGGGCACCCTGCAGCAGAATCGCGTGGGAAACACACTTAAGGAAGAAAGATGCACTAAAAGGACTGTCGGGTTGCTGAGGATTGGCAAAAGTGTCATCTGCCATGAATGACTCTGATGTGCTGTTGCTCCACGCTGAATCGGCCATGCAGCTAAATACCTGTAAACATTGAAATGAATAATTCTGATGAGGGGGGAATAAACTCTCCCCAAAGAAGTAGCACGGACTGATCCGAACAACAGAAAGAGTCTGTGGCAAATTTGCAGATGACACAAAATTGGGCGGGATAGCTAATAACTTGGAAGACAGAAACAAAATTCAAAGTGATCTTGATAGGCTGGAGCACTGGGCAGAAAACAACAGAATGAAATGTAATAGGGATAAACGCAAAGTTTTACACCTAAGAAAAAGACACCAAATGCACAGTTACAAGATGGGTGATGCTTGGCTCAACAATACTACAAGTGGGAAGGATCTTGGAATCTCGGTAGATCACAAGCTGAATATCATAGAATAGTCATAGAACAGTAGGGTTGGAAGGGGCTTACAAGGCCACTGAGGCCATATGAGCCAACAATGAGGAAGGAAAGGAAAGGTTCCTCTTGTGCAAGCACCGAGTCATTACTGACCCCTAGAGGGATGCCGTTTTTCCAAAGCTAATGCTGTTTTGGGCTGCATTAATAGAAGTCTAGCTTCCAAATCACGTGAAGTACCAGTTCGCCTCCACTCAGCACTGGTTAGGCCTCATCTGGAGTACCGTGTCCAGTTCTGGGCACCACACTTGAAGAAGGATGCAGACAAGCTGGAGAGGGTTCAGAGGAGGGCAGGAAAGAGGATCAGGGGACTGGAAACAAAGCCCTGTGAGGAGAGATGGAAAGAACTGGGCATGTTTAGCTTTGAAAAGAGAAGACTGAGGAGAGATAGGATAGCGCTCTTCAAGGACTTGAAAGGTTGTCACAGAGAGGATGGTCAGGATCTCTTCTCGATCCTCCCAGAGTGCAGGACGTGGAATAATGGGCTCAAGTGACAGGAAGCCAGATTCCGGGTGAACATCAGGAAAAACGTCCTGACTGTTAGAGCAAGACGACAAGGGAATGAACTACCTAGGTAGGTAGTGGGCTCTCCCATGCTGGAGGCATTCAAAGAGAAGCTGGACAGCCATCTGTCAGGGATGCTCTGACTTGGATTCCTGCATTGAGCAGGGGTTGGACTCAATAGTCTTACAGGCCCCTTCCAACCCTACTGTTCTACAGTTCCATGAAAGTTCTGTTCTCCTTCTGTTCTAAAGAGGAGAGATAAGTGTCAGGAGAAATATTTTGTTTCATCATAACAGGTGTGTGTGTGCGCGTGTGTGTGTGTGTGAGTAGTAAAGGAGGGGGGTTTGCATCAAACTCTAAACCATGCCCTGTTTGCGAAGGTGACAGTTGCACTGCCCCCCGTTGAGATGGGAAGTTCTGCCCTAGCTGGAAGCCCCACGTATGCGATCAGCTGACCCGGCCATATGACCTGCAGGGTCACCTGACGGGGGTCATGTGACCCCTCTATGAACTTGCCATACCACCGTGGACCCATAGGAATTAGTTTTAGAGGCCTAGGGGGCACAGGCGCGGAAATGGCCCATGGTGCCATTTCCAAGCTGCGCTCGGATTGGCCCCGCGGGGTCATGTGACCCCTGTACAAACTCGTCACGCAGCCATGGACCAAAAGGAATTGGTTTTAGAGCCCTAGCGGGTACGGGCACATAGATGACCCGCGGGGCCTTTTCCACGCCATGCCCGGATTGGTCCTGCGGGGTCATGTGACCCCTCTACGAACTCGTCAAGCCACCATGGCCCAATAGGAAGAGGTCTTACAGCCTAGCCCTGTAAAGTCACGCCCCACAACCCCATTGACCAATAGGGACAGCCTTGCCCCCAGAAAAACAGCCTTTTATCATGCCCAGACACAAAGAACATGGCGCGGCCAAGCACCCCTCCGGGGCCGTCTGCTATTCCTCCACCGGCTGCAGAGCATGACCCCCGAAAACAGTATATTAGTACCAGTTCTGATGACTCTGCTTTTCCACCACCTAAACCTCTACGTGAGGAGGAGGCCAAGGTTTCCCAAATGTGGCAGAACATGTTGGAGGCCATTTCACTAGAGAACCTTGTAGCACAGGTAAGATTTCAATGTTTCTATCTATGTGCATAGAAAACTCTCTGGAAAAGACCCTGATGCTGAGAAAGATTGAAGGCAAAAGGAGAAGGGGACGGCAGAAGATGAGATGGCTAGATAGCATCACCGATGCAATGAATATGGACTTGAACACACTCCAGGAGAGAGAGGAGGACAGGAAGGCCTGGCGTGCTATGGTCCATGGGGTCACGAAGAGTCGGACACGACTTAACGACTGAACAACAAATGTGATCTATTTGGCCAGGCCCTGTTAACAATCTTGCTGCCCTCTTTTGGGCTAGCTGAAGTTTCCAGGCCTTTTTCAAAGGTAGCCCCACATATAATGGATTGCAGTAATCCAGCCGAGAGGTTATCAGAGCATGGATAACTGTAGCTAGGCTATCTCTGTGTAGATGAGGGTGCAGTTGGTATACCAGCCTAAGCTGATCAAACGTGCTCCATGCCACTGAGTTCATCTATGCCTCAAGTGACAGTTCTGGGTCCAAGAGCACCCCCAAACTACGAATCTGACCATTTAAGGGGAGTGCAAACCCCCCCCCCCCAGAACAGGTTGAACGTCACCTAGCTGGGCAGATGAACTACCCAAAAAGAGTACCTCTGTCTTGACTGGATTGAGTCTCGGTTTATTGGCCCTCATCCAGTCCATTCCCATGCCCAGGCACTGATTCAGAACAGCCGCTGCCTCACCTGCATTTGATGAGAAAGAGAGGTAGAGCTGGGTGTCATCCGCATATTGATGGCACCTCAGCCCACACCTCTGGATAACCTCCCCCAGCGGTTTCATGTAGATGTTGAACAGCATGGGGGATCAAACAGAGCCCTGTTGAACCCCATGGCATAATTGCCATGGCACAGAGCATTAATCCCCCAGAACCACCTTCTGGAATCGGCCATCCAAGAAGGAGCAGAACCACTGCAGTGCAGTGCCTCCAACTCCCAGCCCAGACAACGTATCCAGAAGGATACCATGATCAATGGTATCGACAACCGCTGAGCAGTCCAGGAGAATCAACAGGGTCACACTCTCCCTGTCGTCTCCCCACAGAGGTCATCCCACAGGGTGAACAAGGCAGTTTCTGTTCCAAACCCAGGCATGAAGTCCAATTGAAATAGATCTAGATATGCCATTTCATTCAAGAGTGCCTGGAGCTGTCCTGCACCCACCCAATCACCTTGCCCAGGAAGGGGACGTTGGCCACCAGCCTATAGTTATTAATGTCCCCTGGGTCCAGGTTAGGCTTGTTTAGGAGTGGCCTGTTGACTGCCTCTTTCAAAGTGGCCAGCACCACTCCCTCTCTCAAGGAGGAATGTACAACCTCCTGGAGCCAGCCAGACATCCCCTCCTGGTTTGATGTCATAAGCCATGAAGGGCAAGGGTTGAGGACGCAGGTGGTTGACTGGAATTGGCCAAGGACCTTGTCCGCATCCTCAGGCCTCAATAACTGTAATTCATCCCATAAAACTGGACCAGATGGTGCTCTGGATGCCTCTACTAACAGAACTGCATTAACCGTGGTGTCACTGAGTAGATGCACTGCTGGTCAATAAGAACTGCCTCTTTGCCACCCTCACTGCCACAGATTAGGCTCAATACTGACCTGTGTTCGGTCAGACTCAGCACGAGTTTTCCTCCACCTGCATTCTAGCCGTCTCCCCTCTTGCTTCCTTGCCCTCAGCTCGGGTGTATACCAAGGAGTTGGCTGGGCTCTGCTCAGAGGCAGAGGGCACTTGGGGGCGATCGTGTCAACCGCCCGAGTCATCTCTGCATTCCACAGAGCAACCTGGGCTTCGACAGGAGCACCAGCTATACCAGCAGGAAAATCCCCCAGAGCCCTCTGGAATCCATCGGAATCCATTAGCCTGCAGGGGCGGACCATTTTAATAGGTCCCCCACCCTTGCCGAGGGGAAAGGCTGCCAAGAGTGAAAACCTCAGTAGGAAGCAATCTGACCCTGACAAGGGGATAGACGTTAATCCCCCCACTCTCAGATCACCATCCTCCTGCCCAGTCGAGAACACCAGATCAAGCGTGTGTCCTGTTACGTATGTGGGGATGATGACATGTTGGGACAGCCCCTTGGCTATCATGACAGCCATGAAGTCCGGTTTCCCCAGGACCATCATCCTAGGGGTCCTCAACACCAAGTCCAAGACCACCTCCGTCAGCTCAGGCAGGGAGTCTGATGGGCAGCGGAGTGGGTGGTACTCCAGCAGAATCCACAATCTGTCCTGGGTACCCAACATAAGGTAGAGACACTCATGATCTGCACTAGAGTGAGCAGGAAAAAAGAAGTTGAAATTAGGAGGGGGGTCAAGGGGGTTAAATCTTTCCAAAGGTTACTCAAAACCAAAACCCGTTCTAAGGACCTCCATTTTAAATTCTATTTTGAAACAGAATTGTGGTGGATCCAGGCTCCCTAATGATAGCTAAGCCTCCATTCAGTCTCCCCATCATCAGACATTGCAATATTGACAAACTAGTGAGGGAACACCTTAGCTTCTCAGGACTCTTTGTCACTGACTTAAATTGGCTGTACTGGAGCATGGAAACTTCAAACGCAGATTAGAACAAGAGACCACCAAGTTACAATTAATTGAGAAGTTTGACTCTATCTCTTGCGGCTTGAATTGGGATAGAGGATTTTATCACACTAACGAAGCAATCCTATGGTCACTGGGAGAGCTTCCTGGCGACCACAGAACATGGTGTTTTCCCACTTCTGAGGCCATAGACACTGCTACACCTTGAGCACAGTCTATGCCCATAGAATTTTTCTCACTCTTTTTAATCAACCAAGTGAAGTCCGTGGGGTTCCCTCATTCTGAAGCCAGCTTACTAGAACCCCTTGGCCTCGAAAAGTTTCTATGCTGCTTTCCAGGGAAATATCAAAGCGGTTAACACATCACCGTAAAATTATAAGAATAAAATTACAGTAAAATATTCAAGGGCGGGGGAACGATATCAACATTGTTATGAGCACCCAAGGATGACAACAGATTGGGAAAATGGAGCAGCAGATTTTGAACTGTGGTCTTTGTGAGAAGAGGTTGCAGCTGTGGCATGGCTGCTGGTGGTGAGAGTCCTTTGCATGGGTGCTGCTAGGTGGCCAATGACATCACACTTTATTTATTTATTTATTCATTCATTTATTTGCAACATGTGTATACTGCTCCACATCCAGACAGATTCCAGAGTCAAATACAAAATAGGGTAAAAGCATAAAACATCACATTAAAATAATTACTATTTCTAAAAAGAAACAGAATTCTGATAAAACAGTGTCTGGTCAATCAAGGAAGGCTTCCTGAAATAAAGACGTTTTCATGAGGAGTTAGAAACAGCATAATGTTGGCGCCTGCCCAACCTCCAGAGGCAGGGAGCGCCATGGAAAGGGGGCCACCACACTGAAGGCTCTTCTCCTGGTGGACTCTCTCAGTACTGACTCTCTTGTAATCTTTGTCTTCACATCATGCTAGCTTCTCACAAGTCCTTGGGTGGTTGACCTGCCCCAGTCTAGACAGCTCCCTAACTTGAAACAGCTTCCTGTCAACAGTGGGAGGCCACTTAACAGAGACACAAACATAGGGATCCGATCCTGTGGCAAGTGCCAAATCTTCAGAAAAGTAAGTCCAAAGAGAGACTCCAACACGAAACTGTTGAATTACGGCTTATCAAGATGTTCAATTTTATCACCTTCAGCTTGAATCACGATAATGGGTTTCTTTTCCGGTACAGTTGCTAATGAAGTTAGCCATGTTAAGCTGCTTTGTGCTACCAATTACTCTTGTGGAGAACGCTTGGCATATCTTTCGGCTTAAATGGAATGGTCAGAGTCTGTGTTTTCCATATTGTTTCCATTGGGCCTGTGTTTTTCAGCCTGAGACCTACAATCACTGGTGCGTAACCTTCCAGGGCTGGTATCATGGCCAAAGTGAAGTGTATGGCAAAAACCAAGAGTAAGGATGGATAAAAGGACTTTCTCTCTCCCCCCTCTTCTATCTTGCTCTGTCGACCACCCTCTTCCTCTCTCTCTCTGGGCTGTGGAGAGGTGAGGTCAGCTGGTAATGCAGGAAGAGAGTGAACGTCCTCTCCATGTGCTAAGAATCCCATTTCTCAGCACACAACAAGGAAGGGGACATGGTATGGCCGGACAGCTGATTGCCTGAACTAAGAGGCCTGGCCGGCTGGATCCAGGCTCCAAGCTGGAGTTTCCCGAAGGCTGCTCTACACCTGCAGCATATGTATATATAGCTGCCCACTGAGTGTAACGCTTCATGCATAGATGAAGTGGACTCTAGGCCATGAAAATGTAAGTCATAATAAATTTTGGTTGGTTTTTCAGGTGGCACAAGAGTCTTCTTGGAACGTACTTTACATTCAAATGCAATTCATCACATACATACATGAAAATGAGGGGTTAGAAGCGTGAATAATAAAAAGGGGAGATGTGATCACCAGGAATGAAATTGTCAGGTGCCATTGAATCCAGATCCTGTATGATGCCTTAATAGTTATGTTAAATAGATGTCTACTATACATATATATGAACCTCTCCTCTGGAACTTAACAGCAAAACAAATAATATTGGCAAAATGTTGGAAGACGCCATTAAGCATGTGTACTAGGAATCAAATCTCAATGTTTTCAGTTTGGGCTGACGCCTGGCAAAGTGTGCGTAGAAGTCCGTATCAGAAATCTAGCATCAAATGTAAGCAAGTCAGGTGTGATTGAAAACCACCTTGAAGAATACTTCCACTACTTCTAAGACAGATCTTGGTTGCTTAGATATGGTATCTTATAGCAGCTGTAATCTTTCTTTTTCTCCCTCTCTTACTTATCACACTGATTCTTTCTTGTGTTGATTTCTATAACATCCTATTGCACAACATCACTGCTCCCCTCTCAAAACTCTTCCCCAGTTCTAAATTCTTCTGCTCACTTAATCTGCCCAACATTACATGTTTTTTTTCCATTTTCATAGTGGCAATTGGCCATTCCCTTCATGCCCTGTTGGTGGGCTTCCCGTTGGCCAGTGTAAGAAATGCTATGCTGCACAAGACTTTTGGACAGAACCAGCACGGTTCTGCTTATGTTTATACTATTCTTCTACTATTAGTCTCAATGCACCTTTTCTCTGGTCCTAGTTTTTCTTGCTCATTTAATCTCCTGGGCCCATGTCCACCAGATAGGTAACTACAAGATCTCAGTGATGACTGCTTTGTTGGTTAAGAGGAATAGAACTTGGAGGGAGCAATCCTACGACTGCCAGACAGTGGCTAGATCGCCATAGGATATCGTTTTCCGGGAACCAACCCCGGAGCCCACGCTCCAAGGTCAGTTCCCGGAGAACCGACCTCCCCCCACTTCCACGCTGCCTTGCAGGCAGCGGAGAACAGTCCTCTCCTCCATGCTCACAAGAGGAGCATGGAGCAGTTGAAAAGGTGCGTGTCTGAGGGCGTTCCGGACCAGGGAGGATGGAAATGCCTGCACAACACATTCCCCACTCGGCCCCCCATAGCTAGACAGCCGAAATTGGCTGTCCAGCAGAAAATGCAGGGCAGAAGGAGCGCGGAGGGAATGATACCCTCCGTGCTTCTCCTGTCCTGCATTGGATAGGCAGCTGCCTATCTGAATAGGATTGTGCCCAAAATGTAATAAGAAATATGCTAGCCACACTTTCTAGTATACTTCTAATCATCCTGATGGTATTGTATGTAGTAATGTGTCTTGCTTGTTTTATCATGGTTGTTTTCTTTGAGATTGCTTCTTTGAAGTGTTTTATATATGTTATCTTGTGTATATTGTCTGTGTGTGTTTTTATGTAAATGGCTTTTAATCTCTGTATACTGTATTTTTTATGTTTTTATTTTTTGTAAAACTGGTTTTGGCTACGGGGCGGTATAGAAATGCAATAAATCATCATCTCCATCATCATCGCAGAGTTTTGTTATTCTCTAATACTGTTTGAGCATAAAAATATATTTTGCGGTACCACTCTGTGCTATTTAGCTTGAGGGGTTTTTCAGATACCACAATCCGTGAACTAATTCTTGAAGCCCAGAACACTCAGCTGGGATTTATAAATCTGTTGCTGAGTTGGGTCTGTCCATATAGCTGCTGTTTTTTCTCTCTCTGTGTATTTTTAAAATTGTAATAGCTTTCTTTATGAACTGCATATTATAATCTAGTATTGAACATAATATGAATTGCATACAACCAGTAATAAATAAATAAATAGTACTAGAAAATTAAATGAATCTACATAACTATCTTCTAAAATATTACGAGATTAGTACATTGAAAATCTCTTATAGTTATTGATCTCAAAATTGTATCTTAGTTTCATAAATGAAAGCTATTATTAAATTTTCCAAATGTTTGTTTGCCATCCCTCAGTCTTGTAAATTCTGTTAGTTTTGTCACTTCTGCAGTCTCCCAAACTTTCACTGACCATTCTGGGAGTGAAAGGATCCTCCACTTTGAAGCTACCAACATTCTTGCTGCAGTAAAGAAGTCCCCAATTAGGGCATTTCTACACCAGACCCAAATCCTGCATTTAAAATGGGGCTTTCTGCTTCCGTTCTAAATGCAGGATCACAGTGGACTCCCTTGTTCACTCGCTTCCTTTCCCCCCTCCCTTTCCCTCTCCTTCTCTCTTTCTCTGAGTCTTCCATTATCCTTCATTGATCTCACTCCTCTTCATGCTGCTTTTCTTTTCACGGAGGGAACTCAAGCGGAACAGAACGGGGTAATTTGATAGCTCATTATCCGAGATCTATTTAAACATAACAAAGGGGGAGACGCCTTGGAGGTTCACGGCATCATGTAAAGAGCCCGCAACTGTCCGTGAAGGAGCAATCTCAATTGCAGGATAAAAGCTCCGTGTGAAGAAAGCCTTACTCTTTTCCATCTCAAGCAAGCTGCTCTAAATAACCTCACAAAGTTATCAGGGGATCGAAGGGTATATACACACGTACCATCAGTGAGACCATAATGTATACATCCCTCCAAAAAGTTGCAGTCTTTGGGCAACTCTGCCAAATATGCTTAACATCAGCTTTCTGAGATCAACACCTCCAGCACACATCCTTGGTTTCAACACAAATTTTATTCAACCTGTAAGGAGTCGATGATACATGATTCTCTCATGTTTCTCTCTTACATTAATGCAAGGTGATGAGCAATTTTTTTTTTCCGTACATGATCTACAACTGGGTGCTGTTTCTTGGCCAGGTGAGTCACAGAAACACCTGCTCAGGTAAGAGAAACAAGCTAGCTGGAGTGGAAACGTTTTACACATCTTACAAAGTTAGTCAACTCTGTCTATATCATTATTCATTCCCCCTCTTTCTAACCCATTACAATAACCATGTTGGCAGAGAAAGGGCAGTGAAAAGACTGTTGCCAGTGATGGTGATGGCAGCAGCTGTACTTTGGAGATATGCACCATATGCAGCAAACATCCTCAGAACACAATCTTGCCAGCCACATAATCATAGCCATGCTCCAAAGATGAACGTTGACAGGAATATGACAAAGCAGCATGAGTGAAGAGTGCCTACTCTGACTTTGGGAAAAGGACAGAAAATCATAATCATAACCCATTCTGATTCATCACAGATGTTTTAGCCATAGAGGGAACATTTGTGTGGTTTGCCTTCTTCTGAGGTCTCTGATGCTTAGTAAAATCTCCAAGCATTTAAATGGTTTCTCTTCTGTTTGGGTTGTGTGATGTCTGGTAAGGTTTGTGTGTTGACTGAATCCTCTTCTACCCTCTGTGCAATGAAATGTTTTCTCCCCTATGTGAAGTATTTGATGTCCTCTATGCTGTGCTTTCTAAAAAATACTCCATAAATTTATATAGTTTGCTCACTGTGTGGTTCTTTCCTGTGTAGCCATGTTTCCTCTATTCCTGTAGCTTTTTCCGCACTGCATATTTTAAAATTACTTCACTACTGTATGGGTTCTTTCTTGTAAAGTACAAATACAATATAAAGTAAAAAATACTTTACCAGAATGTGGATAGGGAGACATGTTTCTCCCTCTTTCAAAATACTAGAACCTGGGGTCATCCTATGAAGCTGATTGGTGGGAGACTTAGGACAGATCAAAGGAAGGCCTTCGTTACACAGCGCATAAACTATGGAATTTGCTATCACAGGATGTCGTGATGGCCGCCAGTTTGGATGGCTTTAAAAGGGGGTTGGACAAATTCATGGAGGAGAAGATATCAATGGCTACTAGTCCTGAGGGCTATGTGCTACCGCCAGAACCAGAGGCAGTGAGCCCATGTACACCAGTTGCTGGGGAATATAGGCGGGAGAGTGCTGTTGTACTCATGTCCTGCTTGTGCGTTTCCCATTGGGGCAGCTGGTTGGCCACTGTGTGAACAGAATGCTGGACAAGATGGACCCTGGGTCTGATACAGAATGGCTCTTCTTATGTTCTCACTGATCTGATCTGTCCAAACTCCAAAAATATTATAAGGTTTCTCCTTATGTGTGAGTTCTTTGATGTAAGTTCAGACCTCCGCTCCCACTGAAGCTCTTCCCACAGTTTTTGCACTTATATGGTTTCTCCCCTGTGTGGATTCTTTGATGTGAAAGAAGGCTACTGCTCACGCTGAAGCTCTTTCCACATTCCATACATTTAAATGGTTTCTTCCCAGTGTGAGTTCTTTGATGTAAAGTAAGGCTATCATTCCGACTGAAGCTCTTTCCACACTCCATACATTTATACGGTTTCTCCCCTGTGTGAGTTCTTTGATGTAAGGTAAGGCTATTACCCCGACTGAAGCTCTTTCCACACTTCATGCATTTACATGGTTTCTCACCTGTATGAGTTATTTGATGTGAAGTGAGGTGTCCACGCTGACTAAAGTTCTTTCCACACTCAATGCATTTATATGGCTTCTCACCATTGTGTGTTCTTTGATGTGAAGTAAGTTGTCCACGCTGACTAAAGTTCTTTCCACACTTCGTACATTCATATGGCTTGTCCTGCATGTGAGTTCTCAGATGTTTAGTACGATCTCCGCTATTCCTGAAGCTCTTTCCACACTCGATGCATTTATACGGTTTCTCTCCTGTGTGGGTTCTTTGATGTAAACTCAGAGTATCCCTCCGACTGAAGCTCTTTCCACATTCCATGCATTGATATGGTTTCTCGCCAGTGTGAGTTCTTCGATGTGAAGTAAGGCTACTGTTCAGACTGAAGCTTTTCCCACAGTCTATACATGTATATGGTTTCTCTCCCGTGTGGGTTCTTAGATGTGAAGAAAGCTGTTGATTCTGGCTAAATCTCCTTCCACACTCCATACATTCGTATGGTTTCTCCCCTCTGTGGGTTCGTTGATGTAAAGTAAGATTATTGTTCTGACTGAAGCTCTTTCCACACTCCATACATTTATATGGTTTCTCCCCTGTGTGAGTTCTTAGATGTTTAGTAAGACCTCCGCTATTCCTGAAGCTCTTTTCACACGCTATGCATTTATATGGTTTCTCTGTGCTATAGGTTCCTTGATGCGTTATCAGTGTTCCATGACTGATGAAACTCTTTCCGCATTCTGTAACCACTGTCTCCTCTCTGTGGGTTCTTTCATGTGCAGTAAGACCACTGCTATCCCTGAAGCTCTTTCCACACTCCATGCATGATGCTGGACATTTTCCTCTTCTCTTTCTTTTGTTACCTTCTTGTGGGATTTGTTGCTCATGGAAGTCTTTGGGAAGAGAAAGTTTCTTCTTGTTGTTCGGTTCATTTCCCTTGTGCTCCTCTGGTCTCCTTTGATTCCCGAAGATATCTGTTCCAATATCACCCTTGTTTGTTTCCCATGACACCAGAGGTGGCTCCCTAGATTTCTTATTCTCTCGTTCAGCACCTGCTTTGGAAAAAAAGTAAGAAAAAGAACATCCCATTAGATGTTCAAGGCAGAAAACAAGGGAGGACTTCGTCACAAAGAACAAAGTTAAACTATGGAATTCGCTACCACAAGACGTAGTGATGGCCAACAATTTGGACAGCTTTAAAAGAGGGTCGGACTAATTCCTGGAGGAGGAGGCTGTCAATGACTACTAGTCCTGATGGCTATATGCTACTTCCAGTATCGGAGGCAGTTGGGGGGAAGCATGTACAGGAGGGTGCTGTTTCATTTATGTCCTGCTTATGGATTTCCTATTAAAAGCTGATCAGCCACTGTGTGAACAGAATGCTGTACCAGATAGACCCTTGATCTGATCCAGCATCGCTGTTCTTATGTTCTTAACTCATGGGGATCAAGCCCTCTTAGCTGCTTATTTCAGCTTCTCAAAATTCTTCCATGTCCTCTCTGTGCCAGTGTGTTGTATGGCGAGAGTGTTGGACTGGGAGCCGGGAGATCCGGGTTCTAGTCCCCACTCGGCCATGGAAGCTCACTGGGTGAATTTGGGCCCATCACAGAGTCTCAGCCCAACCCACCTCACAGGGTTGTTGTCGTGAGGATAAAATGGAGAGGAGGAGGATCATGTACGCCGCCTTGAGTTCCTTGCAAGAGGAAAAAGTGGGATATAAATGCAATAAATAATAATAATAATAATAAATAATAACCTAGGTGGACTTTTGAATATGCTAATTACTCAGCCAATAACATGGATTCCTCTGATCAAGCGGGGAACTGACCTGGCCAGAGGCAGAGGTGTGGCTCAAAACAAGGGCAGCGGGGGAAGCAGGTTCCAGAGCAGCAAAGAGGGCAGAGCCAGCAGACTTAGGTTTAATCAGCAAATTTTTGAGTAAGGAGTTATCTTCTCAAAAGTATAATTCAACATTGATCTTATCTAACCTGAAAGGTGCACGTGTAAGCCTTCTATATATGTTCTAAGTTTTAAAGCATGTTTAGTAACAATGAAATAATTAAGATTGCGAGCCCTAGTTTATGGGACAGTAGATAATATTAGCTCCGAAGTCATTTCTACACACAAAAAGTATAAATATGTGCTGATTTTAGAATGCGGGAGGTTCTTCTTAAAAGCTCACCAGGTCTGCGTACCTATCAGCTGAATAGCCTATTCAGTATTGAACAGGGAACTTCGTATTTAGAATCAGATCTATCTTTTTTAAAGTATGAAGACTAGAAGTCTAAGAACAAGAAATGGTTAAGAAATTCTACTTCTTGTTAAGCTATTAAGATTTCTTTAGCAAAGCTCTGTTTAACATCAAGACATGTTTTAATGTCATTTTATGCAAGTTGTATTTTTATGCGATTCTACAAGTATATTTCTAATAAAAATGGATCAAAAAAGATTTTACTTTACTAATTCTTGTTAGTACAAAACCACAATTAAATCCACATAAGTACGTTTTGGTGGACGCTTTGTTTGAAGTGTATTGATCAGCTGTGGGTAGTTAACTGGCAGCCAAAGGCTTTCTAAACACTGCAACTATAGATTAAAAATACTCAAAACACCCCTAAACCATAACAAATCGCTTGGCATGCATTGTACAAAGGGCCCTCTCATTCCTGGCTGCACCACTGTAACAAAGGATGGGGCATTTCAGCCTCCACTGCCCATCTCATCTCCAATGAAAAAAAGGAAGTCTGGGGAGGGAGATGAAATGAAGGGTCAAGTGGACGTGAGTGGGGAGGGTGAAGCCACCTGGAGAATTCACAGCCTGGTCAATCAGCCTCTCCTCAGTGAGATTAAAGATAAATTTAATTTATCTTTCGATACCATGAACCATAGTATCCTTCCGGGGCAATTGTCTGAGCTGGGAGCGGGAGGCACTGCATTGCAGTGGTTTCACTCCTACTTGGAGCATCGGCTCCAGAAGGTGGTGCTTGGGGGATATTGCTCGGCCCCGTGGATTCTCCAGTATGGGGTTCCACAGGGGTCAGTTTTGTCCCCCAAGCTGTTCAACAGCTACATGAAACCGTAGAGTGCGTTGTCACCTGATGACATGCAGCTCTGTTTCTCCTATGTTTTTAAACAAAGCCCTATGACGAGAGACTGAAAGAACGAGGCATGTTTAGCCCTGAGAAGACCGAGGGGAGAGATGATAGCGCCCTTCAAGGACTTGAAAGGTTGTCACAGAGAGGAAGGCCAGGATCGCTTCTCGATCCTCCCAGAGTGCAGGGCACGGAATAATGGGCTCAAGTGACAGGAAGCCAGATTCCGGCTGAATGTTAGGAAACATTTCCTGGCTGTTAGAGCAGTATGACAATGGAACCCATGACCTAGGGAGGTGATGGGCTATCCCACGCTGGAGGCATTCAAGATGAGGCTGGACAGCCATCTGTTAGGGATGCTCTGACTTGGATTCCTGCACTGAACAGGGGGTTGGACTTGAGGGTCTTATAGGTTCCTTCCAACCCTACTATTCTATGATTCTTTGATCCTTTTCATCTTCTTCAGATGAGGCTGTGGATGTGCTGAATCAGTGCCTGGCTGTGACAGTGGACTGGATGAGGGCAAATAAACTGAAGCTCAGTCCAGACAAGACTGAGATGCTGTTGCTGGGTGGTTCTGCTGACCGGATGGAGGGCGCTCAACCTGTTCTGGATGGGGCTGCACGCCCCCTGAAGGAGCAGGTTTGTAGCTTGGGGGTTCTCCTTGAGCCATCTTCATCACTTGAGGCTCAGGTGGCCTCAGTGGCACGGAGTGCCTTCTACCAATTTTGGTTGGTGTCCCAGCTATGTCTCTATCTGGACAGGGATAACCTGGCTTCAGTTGTCTATGCTCTGGTAACCTCCAAGTTAGATTACTGCAATGCACTCTACGTGGGGCTGCCTTTGAAGACCGTTCAGAACCTGCAGCTTGTGCAAAATGCAGCAACCAGATTGATAATGGGGACTAGAAGGTCCGAACATATAAGACCGACTCTGGC
The DNA here is from genome assembly GCF_057233095.1 of Heloderma suspectum. NCBI lineage: Eukaryota > Metazoa > Chordata > Lepidosauria > Squamata > Helodermatidae > Heloderma > Heloderma suspectum. The sequence continues at coordinate 393,693,658 of NC_139459.1, forward strand.
CCACTTGCACTGGCTGCCTATATGCTTCCGAGCTCAATTCAAGGTGCTGGTTTTAACCTATAAAGCCCTACGTGTCTTGGGACCATAGTACCTGACGGAGCGCCTCTCCCAACACGAACCTACCTGTACACTACGCTCAACATCTAAGGCCCTCCTCTGGCTGCCTACTCTGAGGGAAGCTCAGAAGGCGGCAATGAGGGAGAGGGCCTTCTCAGTGGTGGCCCCCCATCTGTGGAATGAGCTCCCTGATGAGGTTTGCCTGGCGCCAACATCGTTATCTTTTCGGCACCAGGTTAAGACCAGGTTATCTCTTTCCCCAGGCTTTTGGCAGCATATGATGAGTTTGAATTGGTCCTGGATGTGTCTTTAGTTATGACTGACAGTTCAACGTTGTTTTAGTTATATGTTGCTTGTGTATATCGTCCACGTGCTTTTATGTAAATGGTTTTAAAACTTTTTAAACTGTATTTAATTTTTAACTTCTGTAAACCGCCCAGAGAGCTTCGGCTATGGGACGGTATAAAAATGTAATAAACAACAATAATAATAATTTAAAAATTCATCAAGGAACCCCCTGAAATACCAGGTAAGTAATGGTCCCACCACACACCTAAGCAGGCACCTGCCAATCTGTCCCCTTCTTCAGAGCCTCGGACAATTGGATCTTCTCCTTCTTCCAGCTTGGAGATGACGTCTGGTTTGGGCATTGCTTTTAAGCAAACAAACAGGCTGGTTACTTTTGGGTACAAAATATTCAGGCATCCTAAATCCACCCATGCTATGGTCCCCCCCAAAAGGCCAAGGGGAGGGGATGGCAAGATCAGGGACCACATTCCTCTGCTAGGCAAAGCCGGGGCGGCGCCTGTACATGCCTATTAATTCCCTAGAATTTGATGAACTGGATTGGTATTTACAAAATTATGGCTGTAACGCAGATACACGGCCATACCCCGTAAAGGAGGTGCAAGATGAAAAGCTATAATTACCATGCAAATACTGACTTTGTCAAGAATGCTCCATCATGTTAATAAGGATGATAACGATGTATGACGAGGATTTAGCAAATCAAAGTCCAAAACAAAGTCGGAACACAAGCCACCTATGCCCGGCTTCTGTTGAATAAACCTCCTTTAAATTTACTTCAGTGACCCAAAGAAAAGCCTCATTGCAAAAACCACAGCAAAATCATCCAAGGAAGGTATGTCCTCAGCTGGGTCTGGAAATGCTGATGAAAGACAGGCTAGAACCACCATTCCTGAAAGTAACATGTCCCCCACTCCCCCACCCCCCCAAAAAAAAAAGTTAATGAGGCCCTCAGAATCTGGATGGATCTTAAGAATACCCTCGGATATTAAGAACATAAGAAGAACCCTGCTGGATCAGACCAAGGGTCCATCCAGTCCAGCGTTTCGTTCACACAGTGGCCAACCAGCTGCCCACGGGAAGCCCATAGGTGGGATGTGAGCGCAACAGCACCCTCCCACCCATGTTCCCCAGCAACTGGTGTACATAGGCTCACCGCCTCTGGCACTGAAGGTAGCACAAAGCCATCAGGACCCATAGCCATTGAAAGCCTTTTCATCCAGGAATTTGTCTAACCGCTTTTAAAGCCGTCCAAAGCCGTTTCAACTCTGAATGAAAGAGTTCCGAGACCAGGAATTTGTTTTTATGACCAGAACTACTGAACCGAGCTCACAGTCCTTCCGCGCAAACAACCATTCCGAATTACCACCCACCCCCACTTTCATAGTGGGGCGAGGGGGTGTCATCATTTTGTTGTTGCCATTGTCAAATCGTTGGGTGCCAGAACCCCTTGCTAATCCACTAGAAATCACCGCGCGATCTACCAGTAATTCCTAATTTATGCCCAACCCTGCACGACACACAGGCTCTCCTTTGGGCCCACCCGACAGGGTTGTTGTGAGGATGGCTCAGGTATCATACACTCTATAGAACTATGAGGAATCCTGCCATGGACTTCCTGCCAGCACAGACAAACCTGCCTCCTTAGTAACCCTGAGCTGTCAGTCCTGCAAAAGAAACAAGATCCATTTGGGGGCTTTTATCTTCCTCCCTTCCTATAGCGGGTTGTCCAGCCACTCTCGGGAAGATGCTGGGAGAAGCCCTTTCACCCCCAGCAGTGACAGCAAGTCCGGGGGGGGGGGGGTTGGTTCCTTTTCTCCATCCTCTGCCTTCAAGCTTTACCTTTAGAAGCCAAAGAACACCCTGGTCAGTTCCAACCTCCCTCCCACCGCCCAGGAAGGAAACCTGGCAAGGCTCTTTTGAGATTAAGGGCATCCGAAGGGAGCTCTCCTCCGCCGCTGGAGCACAAAAGCGGCCCCAGAAAGGCTGTTTCCTCTGCACCTGGGTGCCCCCCCCCCCCAGTTGAAATATATTCCATTATTTTTGCACAATGGATACATTTTCTATGATCCAACTTTGTTTGTTTTTTTAAAAAGGCACTTCTTAAATTTAACAAAGTTGGGGGTGATATGAAAGGAGGAAAGGCGCAGAGACATTTTCCAAGTGTTTGCTACAGTCATGAGCTCTAGAAACTTGTGACTTTAAAAAAAAATAAATGAAAGCCCAGATTTTGGCAGCACGTGAGGACTTTTAATTGATCCTGGATTTGTTCTAGGGTTCAGCTGATGGCTCAAAGTTGTTCTTAGATGTATGCTGTCTTTGTGTACACTGTCAGTCTGTGTGTGTTTTATGTTTTTAAATTTTCCATATTGTACGTTTAATGTGCTTAATCTTTGTGAACTGCCCATAGAGCTTGGGCTATGGGGCAGTACAGAAATGCAGTTAATACTTCCTGGTTGACTCAGATCTTCCTATGCTTGATTGTGGAGTGCTTACAGACCTTGCTTTTGGAATGGATCCTGAGTGAATCCCTGGAGCTCTGCCTCAGCACCACAGTAATTCAGGTTAGGGAAGCTTGCTGTGGGGTGTCATGCCTGAAGGTAGTGCTGCTGGAATCCCCTGGGCTCTTCACTTTGGACCCTGCCTCCCATCAGCAACGTTGTGCTTGTATGCCTTGTCCCAGCTTTTCGCTTTTCAAAAACAGCTTGAAAAACAGTATCATCCATCTGTCTTGGATGGGATGGGCTAGAAAGTGATAGACAAGAGTCTGTTGCTGAATCTGGCCATTTCCTCTTGATAAGGATGAACAGAGTTACAAATCAAAATGTGTTAGGACTGCCCTAGCAGTCTCTTTTCTAAAAATAAGTAATCAAAAATATTTCAAGAGTACATTGCTAATCTGAAATAAGCAAAAGATGAAGCTCATTTAATAATTCATGCGTAAGGCTGAAAACAAATACTCAACTAAAAGGTAATCCCTTTGTAAATGGCAAAAAAATATTTGACAGATAGCTGTCTTAACAGAAGAATCTCTGATATTAAAAGTCTTATCTGTAAAAATAATTCTCCAAGCCCCGAACTCTATCACAACTGGGCAGAAATTAGATGGAATCTTCTGTATGTGGTTTCTCCTCTGACAACAATACATTTTACTCACTATGGAACAGATATATATGTTTTAAATAAATGTTTTAAATAAAATAAAAATACTGGTATTTGTTTGTTCAATAGTTTGGTATGCTTTAAGTGTTTAAATTATTACTGTTTTACAAATTGCTTTTATCTGTATGCCGCCCCGAGATCTTGATATAGGGCAGGATGAACTTGAGCACACTCCGGGAGAGAGCGGAGGACAGGAAGGCCCGGCGTGCTATGGCCCATGGGGTCACGAAGAGTCGGGCACGACTTAATGACTGAACAACAACAAAAGTTTTAAATAAAACAGAATAAAAACTACTACAACTCCCAGAGGGGAGGGGAGGGGAGGGAAATCATGCCATGGAAAGAATGGCATTTGGGAGGGGAGGGAAATCATGCCATGGAAAGAATGACATTTGGGAGGGGAGGGAAATCATGCCATGGAAAGAATGACATTTGGGAGGGGAGGTGTCTTTGCAGCTGCAGCTGCTTGGATGCTTTCGGGGTCCCCCTCCCTGCCTGGCTTTTTGAGAGCGCGCTTTCTCCTCCTCTCCCCACCCGCTCCACTAACCAAGGCTGCTGACTGCGCACCAAACACTGGAGATGTCAGTGGGGCGGGCGAACCCGCTCTGGGCTTCAGCCAGAACTCGACAGGAGAGGTGCTGAGCCCATTTTGGGGGTGGGGGGTCTGCGGCCTGGAGAGCTCCTGGAGAGTTCTGGCTGGTTCTGGCTGCAACCCAGAGTGGCTTCACCGCCCCACTGGCACCGCAGCCCCCACCCTCCGCTGTCACCAGGGGTCCCCGCCCCCCCGCCCCATATGCCACGCGGACTGGGTTGATGGGGGGGGCCATGCAACAGAAACCATGTAGCTGTCTGGGCCCCACTGTGCAGCTGGGTTGCGTGGCTCGGCCCCCAACCCATGATTCCCGGGAGGGAGTTGTGGGGGGGGGCTCTTCCTTCCCCCTCCCATAAGCCTCCCCCGAAGAAAATTCCTGGATCTCCCCCCCACCTCCCTTCACCCCAGTGCTGCACCTGGAACTGGGTCCCCGCATCAGCCTTCCCGTCCTCTCCAAGGCCCCCTTCCTCTCCCCCCCTCGCCCCCGCCCGCTTCCTCTCCCCCCCTCGCCCCCCACCCACTCCCCAAACTTCCTGCCTCTCTAGCAAGCAGAGCTCGGTTCATTTAACCCCGGGAGGGCTCCGCTCTCTCCTTCTCCCGCACGACTCCGCAGCCCGCCTGCCTTGCGCCTCGGGGCGCAACCCGGCGCGCGCGCAGGCAGGAAAAGATCCCACGACTCCCGGCATTCCCCAGCCAGCAGCGTTAGCTGGGGGATGCCGGGAGTTGTAGGAGGTTTTCCCTGTCTAACGATTTAGCCAATTAGCGACGGCACCAAAAAAAAAAAAAAACACCCTCGGGGTTTAGCATGTGGCGTTCAGGGCTGGCCGCGTTCCGCTCGGCTCCAAACTGCAGGGAAGGTCTGAGATGCCTTACTTCGGAGACGTGCGTGTGGACTTCTGCGCTTGGGACGGGGGGGGGGGGGGCGGACCCGGACCCGGTCCCGGTCCCGTTCCCGCTCCGTCCGGCCACCTTGGCCACGTCTACGCCAGCCCGAAATGCTGCGTAAAGCGGGGCTTCCCGCTTCCGTTTTAAATGCAGGGTCACCGCTGACTCCCTTCGCACGTGCTTCTCCCCCCCCCTTCTCCCCACATCTGAGTCTTCCACGGGGCATCTCTACACCAGCCTAAAATTGTTGTTGTTCAGTCGTGTCCGACTCTTCGTGACCCCATGGACCATAGCACGCCAGGCCTTCCTGTCCTCTGCTCTCTCCCGGAGTGTGCTCAAGTTCATATTCATTGCATCGGTGATGCTGTCTAGCCATCTCATCCTCTGCCGTCCCCTTCTCCTTTTGCCTTCAGTCTTTCCCAGCATCAGGGTCTTTTCCAGGGAGTTTTCTCTTCGCATGAGGTGGCCAAAATATTTGAGCTTCAGCTTCAGGATCTGTCCTTCCAATGAGCAGTCAGGGTTGATTTCCTTTAGGATGGACTGATTGGACCTCCTTGCAGTCCAGGGGACTCGTAAGAGTCTTGTCCAGCACCGCAGTTCGAAAGCATCAATTCTTCGGCGCTCAGCCTTCCTTATAGTCCAGCTCTCACAGCCATACATTACTACTGGAAACACCATAGCTTTGATTAGACGGACCTTTGTCGGCAAGGTGATGTCTCTGCTTCTTACTATGCTGTCTAGGGTGGCCATAGCTTTCCTCCCCAGGAGCAAGCGTCTTTGAATTTCATGGCTACAGTCACCGTCTGTGGTGATCTTGGAGCCCAAGAAAGTAAAATCTGTCACTGCTTCCATTTCTTCCCCTTCTATATGCCAGGAAGTGATGGGGCCAGATGCCATGATCTTCGTTTTTTTAATGTTGAGTTTCAAACCAGCTTTTGCACTCTCCTCTTTCACCCTCAACAAGAGGCTCTTGAGATCCTCTTCACTTTCTGCCATTAGGGTGGTATCGTCTGCATATTGGAGGTTGTTGATAATTCTCCCGGCAATCTTAATTCCGACCTGTGATTCATCCAACCCGGCGTTTCTCATGATGTACTCTGCATATAGCAATGAATATGAACTTGAGCACGCTCCGGGAGAGAGCGCAGGACAGGAAGGCCTGGCGTGCTATGGTCCATGGGGTCACGAAGAGTCGGACACGACTGAACGACTGAACAACAACAACTCTGCATATAAGTTAAATAAGCAGGGTGACAATATGCAGCCTTGTCGTACTCCTTTCCCAATTTTGAACCACTCGGTTGTTCCATGTCTGGTTCTTACTGTTGCTTCTTGACCCTCATACAGGTTTCTCAGGAGACAGGTAAGGTGGTCTGGTACTCCCATCACTTTAAGAATTTGCCACATTTCGTTGTGATCCACACAATCAAAGGCTTTAGCGTAGTCAATGAAGCAGAAATAGACATTTTTCTGGAATTCTCTTGCTTTCGCCATGATCCAGCGAACGTTGGCGATTTGATCTCTAGTTCCTCTGCCTCTTCGAAACCCAGCTTGTACTTCCGGTAGTTCCGGTAGTTCTTCAGCATACTGCTGAAGCCTAGCTTGTAGGATTTTGAGCATCACCTTGCTGGCATGTGAAATGAGCGCAATTGTGCAGTAGTTTGAACACTCTTTGGCGTTGCCCTTCTTTGGAATTGGAATGTAAACTGACCTTTTCCAGTCTTGTGGCCTCTGTTGAGTGTTCCAAATTTGTTGGCATATTGAGTGCTGCACTTTAATAGCATCATCTTTTAGGATTTTAAATAGCTCAGCTGGAAGACTGTCATCTCCGCTAGCTTTGTTGTTACCAATGCTTCCTAAGGCCCACTTGACTTCACTCTCGAGGATGTCCGGCTCAAGTTCAGTGACCGCACTGTCATGGGTATCAGGGACATTAAGATCTTTTCTGTATAGTTCTTCTGTGTATTCTTGCCACCTCTTCTTAATCTCATCTGCTTCCGTTAGGTCCCTGCCTTCTTTGTCCAGCCTAAAATTCTGCATTTAAAAGAGGGCTTTCTGCTTCAGTTTTAAAGGCAGGATCGCCGCTGGCTCCCTTCGCACGCGCTTCTCCCCCCGCTTCTCCCCACATCTGAGTCTTCCACGGGGCATCTCTACACCAGCCTAAAATGCTGCATTTAAAAGGGGGCTTCCCGCTTCCGCTTTAAAGGCAGGATCACCGCTGAGTCCCTTCGCACACACCTCTCCCCTCCCCTTCTCCCCACATCTGAGTTTTCCACGGGGCATCTCTACACCAGCCTAAAATGCTGCATTTAAAAGGGGGCTTCCCGCTTCCGCTTTAAAGGCAGGATCACCGCTGAGTCTCTTCGCACACGCTTCTCCCCCCCCCTTCTCCCCACATCTGAGTCTTCCACGGGGCATCTCTACACCAGCCTAAAATGCTGCATTTAAAGCGGGGCTTCCTGCTTCCGTTTTAAAGGCAGGATCACAACTGAGTCCCTTCGCACATGCTTCTCCCCCCCCCCCATTCTCCCCACATCTGAGTCTTCCACGGGGCATCTCTACACCAGCCTGAAATCCTGCATTTAAAAGGGGGCTTCCCGCTTCCGTTTTAAAGGCAAGATCACCGCTGACTCGGGGCATCTCTACACCAGCCTAAAATGCTGCATTTAAAACGGGGCTTTCTGCTTCCGTTTTAAATGCAGGATCATCGCTGGCTCCCTTTGCACGCACTTCCTTCTGTCTAGATGGCTGTTCGCATAGTGCTACGTTTCTGTGAAGAGGCATTACACGTGCTCCAGGTTCGGCGATACTTGCTCCTGGGTTCCTGCCCCGTTCCCTCCCCTTCCACATTACTGTTGGATGGTGACTGACATGCAGACAGCCTCCCTCTTCTATGCTTTTGGCCAGTCCCTGCCACTCAGCCCCTCTGCTGCTGCTCCACTCTGCCCCCCCCCACTGCTTTGCTGCTCTGCCCTTCTGCCCCCGCTGCCACTCTGCACTCAGTTTTGAACAGGCAGGCTGAAAATGGCGAGGAGCCAAAATGGCGCAATAGCGGGAAGGCTGAACCCCCATCAGACCTGCGTCACCACCTTCGACATCATGACCACGCCCCCAACAACCACACTCAGCGCTTCATTGATGCTAGGGGAGAAATACATGGGGAGGACGTGGCGCTCCATTTGTGCATATCTGGAAAAATACCCCATTTTTTCTGTTTGAGGAAAACACGGGATAGGCGGGAGGAAATAGTGGAATAATGGCTGGACAACGACGACGTCATGTAATGCGCCTGCACAATTCAGGGAGCGAGCAACCATGAATGAGCAATAAACTTGAGGAGTAGAGATCCCCTGACTCCCTTTGCATGCACTTCCTTCCCCCCCTTCCCCCCTCCTTCTCCCCATAACTGAGTCTTCCATTATCTCTCATTGATCTCTCCCCTCTTCTTGCCGCTGTAACTCCTTTCACGGAGGAAACTGAAATGGATCCGTTTAAAAATGGAACAAAGGGCATTTAGTGCAGGAGGGTCACGGCATCCTGTAAAGAGCCTGCAAACTTCCGTGAAGGAGCCATCTCAATCGCAGGATAAAAGTTCCTTGTGAAGGAGCCCATTGTATCTCTTCTCTGTCTGTGTCTGTGACTCACCTGACCAGGAGAGAAAGCCTCAGCTATATGGACAGACCCCCCCCCCCGCCCCAGCAACAGATGTATGAATCCCAGCTGTGCGTTCTGGGCTTCAAGAAGGAATTGGTAAGGGTTGTGGTCCCTGAAACACCCTTCAAGCCAACTAACACAAAGTCGTACCACAAAATATATATTTGTTGCTCAGACAGTATTGGAGAATAACAAATCCTTGAAATGATGGAAGAAGAAGAAGCACAGTACTATATGTAATGCAATGAGGATGATTAGAAGCATCTAATAAAAAATAGTGGCTAGCACATTTCTTAGTAAAATTAAAGTGCAATTCCTCTCACCCAAAAAAGCAATCATCATGAAGATCTTATAGTTATCTGTCTGGCAAGCATGGTTGGCAGAGTGTAGGGAATAGGGATGGGGGAGAATTTCTCGCCGAAACTTCGGGGGGCCGAGTGCCAACGTGTTCAGCCCCCCGAAGTAGTTTCGGGGAGAAATTCTCTGCACCCCCCGCCCCCCGCCCCCCCCCCAGGATGGGACTTACCTTTCCCGAATGTCCCTCCCGACGGTGGGTCCCGGCGGCAGTTCGTCAGGTCTTCGTCAGGGGCGGGGGCAGCAGCTGGTCTTTTGACCGGCTGCCGCCGCCGCCATTCCAATAAAAGTAAAAAAAAAAAAAAACGCCCCCGTGATAGGCTACGTGACGATTAACGTAGCCTATCACAGCTAGATTTGCAAAGTCAGCTGTGATAGGCTACGTAAATCATCACGTAGCCTATCACGGGGGCTTTTTTTTTTTTTTTAGGCTTCTCATTCTCCCAGGATCTCTCTGGGCAATCAGATCAAACCCTTGCTTTTTTATAACTCCTATGCTGATGACCTCATCCTGAGTTTCAGACCTGGCCATACCACTACTCTTAGTTCTATCTAACCCTAATAATAACGCTAGTTCTTTTATCTTAAACACACATCTGTACATCTTGACATTTTGGACAACCTTCTTTGCCTCGTTTCCAAGAAAGCGTTCCAGTACTCACAGTTATCTCACAGCACACAGAGAACTTTGTGGTTTTAATTTTTGTGAACTTCCCAGAGAGCTTCAGCTATTGGGAGGTATAGAAACAAACCAATCAATTAGTCAATAAAACTAGAACATTTCTACATGAGGCTTTTATTGCACACTTGTGATTGGTCACTCACTGAAGTTTACAGGTCCTTGAACAATGTCATCAACCTCCAGGGCATCTCCCGTATTTCTTACCTTTACCCTGTTTTTTTTTTTTTTTTTTTTAAAGATCAGGGATAATGCAGTCATTCATGACATAATAAATGTCATTCTGCTTTCATGGCCATGTGTAATTGCCCAGTTCTGCTATAAAACAGCACCATCTAGTGGCTGTATAATGACACATGTAAAACTTCCAGAAAAAGGAAGGCCTGGAAAAAAAGGTCATGTGTCAGCCCGTGTAAGTTGTGCTGACTACCTCCATCTGTCCCTTCCTGGAAGGGCTACATAAGCTGGCTGGCTGAGGTGGCCTGAGAGAGCCAGGATCTGCAGGAGAAGCCACCACCTGGGGAAGAGGGCCGGCTGGCCAGCACTCTCCCTGTGGACTCCTGCCTGGCAATATTTGTGAAGGGGATGCGTTGTTTTCATTTTTGTTTAATTGTTGGTGGGGGGTGGGTTTTGGGGGGATTCTGTTGTGTTTTTAGGGGTGGGTAGCCTGCCCAATAGGTGGGAGCGAGGGGGCATGTGTCCACCTGATGGATGCAGGGGGGGAGCGTTGGGGGCCAGAAAATGTGGTAAAAATGTAACCTAAAAGCCATTGCATGTGCCTTAAGCAGCACGTAGTATTGTGAGAGCGGCAAATGCCTGGAATGAGTGAGCAGTAACCCTAAGATAAGGTAGCCAGACAAACTGCTGGCAACCAATCAAAGTGACATGCTGGCTAAGGAATGCAAGCTGAGGTGATAAAATTGTAGCGCGGGAGTTGCCCAGGGTCGTCTCTGCTTTTGAGCGTGAGCTCCTCTGTCGAACTGTCGAACAATAAAATCGAGTTGGACCAGGCCTGAAGTTGACTCTCCTCTTTGGGACAAATTGGACTAGCCTCCAGGGGGCGACACTAGCAATTTGTGCAACAAATATACAGAGGCTGGGTGGCAGACAGTGCTGGAGTGCTACGGGCAGGCCATGCCAGGTAAGGGAAACAAGGGAGAGATGTGTAATATCTGTCCCCTGTTCCTGGCCTGCCCAGAGCCAAAGGGTGGTTGGGGGAGGCGTGACTCCACCTTCTGGCCCTTTTTTTGCTGCTCTGCAATGCCAGGTCTGTTACCCAGAAAACATCCCTCATCCATGACATGATCGGGGATGAGGGTGCGGACCTGGCATGTATTACGGAGACCTGGCTGGCTGAGGCCACTGCTCCAACTCTGGCAGCCATGTGCCCAGCTGGATTTTTGTACGCACAGCATCCAAGGGCTGGGGATTGGGGAGGGGAAGTGGCTGTTATCTACCAAGTGTCCTTGGTCTTCACCAGACCCCTTCTCCGGGAGACCAAGGTTGCTGAGTGCATGTACTGGAGGTTGGGCCCGAAGGGCAGTCTGCGGATTCTGCTCGTGTACCTCCCACCCCGCCGCATGACTGACTCCCTGGCCGAGGTGCTTGAGGTGGTCTCTGATGTGCGTGTGCAGTCCCCTAACTTATTGGTGTTTGGGGACTCCAGTGTATACTCAGAGGCTGTCCTCACAGGGGCACCTTGGGACTTCTTGGAGACCATGGCTTCCTGCGAGCTGCACCCTATTCCAACTGGGCCCACCCATGTAGCCAGTCATGCGCTAGACCTTGTGTTTGTTTCTGGTGAAGCAGGGAGTGATCTGGAACTCGGGGGCATATCCACCCCCCCCCCTTGTCATGGTCATATCACTATCTGGTGACATTAGACTTCTCGGTCCCACAACCCCTCCGCAGGGGTGGAGGACCCATTAAAATGGTCCGCCCCAGGCGTCTTATGGATCTGAATGGATTCCTGAATGCGCTTGGGGATTCTCTGGGGCACGCCAACGGCCGCTCAGTCGAGACCCTGGTGGGTGGCTGGAATGCCGCAATCACTGGGGCATTAGATCGGGTGGCTCCAAAACGCACTCTCCCCCTGAACAGGGCTCGGACTGCACCATCGTTCAATCCACAGTTACGAGCTCTGAAACAAGAGGTGGGACGGCTAGAGTGCCGGTGGCAGAAGTCTTGCTCCAAAGATGATCAGACACGGGCTAGAGCTGTATCTTCAGCCTATCACGTGATGGTGAAGGCAGCAAAAAAGGAATATTATGCTGCCTCTGCAAAGTGCTGTCCCAGGAGGCTGTTCCAAGTGGTCTGGAGCCTGGTCGGTCCAGTTGTTCCAGAACCTCTGGAGGCTTTGGCAAGGCACTTTGTGGATAAAATTGATCGGATTAGGAGTGTTATTCCATGCACCGTGGATGCAGTTAGCGAGCAAGAGGCGGCCTGTGGCACACTGGTTTTGTGGGATTGGTTCCAGCTTCTTCCTTCTGATGAAATGGACAAGGTGCTTTCATCTGTAAGGCCGAGCACCTGCGTACTTGATCCTTGGCTCATTATGAGCTGCAGGGAAAGGCTGCGTGAGGGGATCAGGGCGGTGGTGAACGCCTCCCTTGAGGAGGGAATGATGCCATCAGCCCTCAAGGAGGCAGTGAAGACCGCTCTTAAAGAAGCCCTCCTTGGATCCCCAAGTTCTGAACAACTTTCGCCCAGGTTCAAATCTGCCATTTTGGGGCAAGGTGATTGAGCGGGTGGTGGCGATGCAGTTGAAGGCACACTTGGAAGAAACTGATTATCTAGACCCATTTCAATTGGGCTTCAGGCCTGGTCATGGGACAGAAATGAGGAGTGGATGATATGAGGAGGGCTTTGGATAGGAGCGAATGCTCCTTCCTTGTTCTCCTCGACCTCTCAGCGGCTTTTGATACTGTTGACCACAGTATCCTCCTGGACCGCCTGGAGAGGTTGGGCATTGGAGACACCGTATTGCGGTGGTTTCGGTCCTTCCTCTCTGGCAGGTACCAGAGGGTAGCACTGGGAGAGGAGGTTTTGGACCTGTGGCCACTCACTTGTGGGGTACCACAGGGTTCCATCCTCTCCCCGATGCTATTTAATATCTATGTGAAGCCACTGGGGGCTATCATCAGGAGGTTTGGGGTGTGGTGTCATCAATATGTGGATGACATGTAACTCTACCTCTCATTCAAATCTTAACCAAGGTTGGCTGTAGAATCCCTGTCCAAATGTCTGGAGACGGTGAGTGGCTGGCTGGGGAGGAGTAAGCTGAAGCTGAACCCTGACAAGACTGAGGTATTTTTGGTGGGAGACAAGAGGAGGTTGGGGGATGTTGACCTGGTATTGAATGGGGTACGGCTACCCTTGAAAGACCAGGTCCTCAGCCTGGGGGTCATTTTAGACTCCCAGCTGTCCATGGAGGCTTAGCACTATACCAACTCCATCTGATACGGCAGCTGCTCCCCTACCTTCCCGACCATCTGCTCCCATCAGTAGTACATGCCCTGGTCTCCTCTCGTTTAGACTACTGTAATGCGCTCTACGTGGGGTTACCCTTGAAGACGGTTCGGAAGCTGCAGCTGGTACAGAACGTGGCAGCTCACCTGATTAAAGGCAGCCGCCGGCGAGATCACATCACTCCAGTGCTGAAGGAGTTGCACTGGTTACCAGTTGTTTTCCGGGCCAAATTCAAGGTGTTGGTTTTGACCTTTAAAACCCTATATGGCTCCAGCCCAGCCTATCTCAAGGAGCACCTCCAGCAACACCAGACAGGCCGCTCAACAAGATCAGCCTCGGATGGCCTTCTCTCTGTCCCATCAGCCAGGACAGCTAGGCTGGTGAGGACGAGGGAGAGGGCCTTCTCTGTGGTGGCCTCCACTCAGTGTAACTTCCTCCCTAGGGAACTCCACCATGCCCCCTCTTTAATGAGCTTCTGCCATGGGTTAAAAACATGGTTATTCAGGCAGGCATTTGGGGTGGGTTAGGGTAACTTTTTTGCACGCTCCGGGAGAGAGCGCAGGACAGGAAGGCCATGGGGTCATGAAGAGTCGGACACGGCTGAACGACTGAACAGCGACAACAACAAAGGGTATTTTTAGAAATATTATGTTTTAATGTATAATTTTATTGTTTCAAAACTGTTGGTATTGCTGTAAATCGCCCAAAGTGGCTAGGTGACCGGCCAGATGGGCGATTAAGAAATTAATTAATTAATTAATTAATTAAATGTGGAGCAGCTTAAAAATCCTTCCTCACCTAACATCCTAAATGTAATTTCTTTCTCATTAGCTCTGTTTGCACTCTCTATGAAGCACATAGATTAGGAATTGACCACCAAGACTTGCAATATGTCACTGTTAGCAATGTCATCACATATTATTTTTGTCATGTATTATTTTTGTCATCACTTATTTAATTTTGTCATCAGGTATTATTTTTTGTCATCACATATTATTTTTGTCATCACATATTATTTTTGAATTATGAATGACATCACATATTATTTTTCACTAGGGATGGCGGAGAATTCTGCCACGGATTTCACTGAGGCCGAATGCACAGGCATTCGCCCCCCCCAAAACCCGTGGCGAAACGGCCTCCCACCCCCTGCCACCCCGTGGAATCCCCCCGGGACGAAGCTTACCTGGGGCGGATGCTCCGGCGGTGGCAGCTCCGGCGGCAGCTGGTCTCTCAGCAGGCTGCTGCAGCTGCCAATGGTGGCCATCGTAGCGGCCACCATTTGCGTCCTGCCAGGCTGCCGTGATAGGCTACGTAAGTATTTACGTAGCCTATTATGGCAAAGAGCAGGGACGCAAACGGTGGCTGCTACGCCGTTTGCGCCGCTGCTCTTTGCCATGATAGGCTACGTAAGTGTTTACGTAGCCGATCATGACAACCTGGCAGGACGCAAATGGTGGCTGCTACGGCGGCCACCATTTGCGTCCGCAGCAGCCCGGCCGCAGCCGGAACTCCGGCTGCGGATGGCTCTGGCCGGCGGCTCTGCAAAGCCGGCCAGGGAGGATTCCGGCAGGAGGGATGGAGTACCTCCCCCCAACCGCGGATACCACACTGCGGATCCAGGTAAGGGATTCGTACATCCCTATTTTTCACTCCCTTTGAACCACATAGATAGCGGCTGACCACTAAGATGTCAATATATCACTATTAGCAATGTCATCTCGTCATGATCTCCTCTCTGAACTTTTTCCAGATCTGTTATGTCCAATCCCATGAAGTACAAACTGTAATGTCATTTTTAAAAAAGAAAGAAAATTAAGTTTGTAAAGTGATGCTGGATCTGGCCCTGAAAGCCTCTTTCATCTGCAGGGCAAATGTTACAAATTACAAGATTAGGAATTGTGGCACTTATTTTGAAATGGCCATTCGCAAAAATGGCCTACAACCTTCACCATCCATATCAGTGGGTATGCTGGCTAGGGCTTACCTTTGTATTATTATCATTCTGATCATCTGAGCTGCACTGATTCAGCGTAGAATTGAAAGACGTCTGGGTTGAAGTAGAGGGCATTTGCAAGATTCCGCTCCTACTCCAAAGCCAGGATAATAAAGTAGAGTTGCCTTCTTTTCCCACTCATTGTTAATGGCCATGGACTTCACCACACAAGGCTAAAATCCCGCATCCTTACTGGGCATTTTGCTTCTGGATTTTTTGTGGGATTAAGATTGTCACCTTTACACGGGCTGACATGGGCTTTGAATCAGGGATGTCATTTCTCGGCAAGTTCTATATGTTCCATTGTACTTAACGACTGAACAACAACGACAACACAGCCACTAGTTGGTGCTGTGGTTATCGCGCAACTCTCTCATTACACACAGCCGATATATCAGATTAGTGTTCCTAATTGGGTTATCTCTGATCTTTTAAAAAGCGGGATAAAGGTCAGAAAGCACGGAGGTTGACGCCATCATGTAAAGCAGGGGTCATCAACCCCTGGGCCACGGACCGGTACCGGTCTGTGGCCTGTCAGCAACCAGGCCGCAGGGGTGTGTGAAACCCCCTCACCTTGGGTCCGCGGGGGGTTCGCGGGGGGGAGGGGATCCATCCCTCCCCCCCGCCGAATCCTCGCCAGCCCCAGCCGGCTCCTCTCCACGGCGAGTCCGCGGAGCTGTTGGCCGGCTCCGGCCACTGGCAGACTTCCAGCCGCTGGGACGCAAATGGCGTCTGCTATGCGGACACCATTTGCATCCCTGTTCTACAAGTAATAGGCTACGTAGGAATAGGGATGCAAATGGCATCCACGTAGCGGACGCCATTTGCATCCCAGTGGCCGGAAGTCCACCAGCAGAACCCCCCCCCCCCCGGGTCCGTGAAAAAATTGGACCGGTCCCCGGTGCCAAAAAGGATGGGGACCACTGATGTAAAGGACCAGACGCAAACCTCTGTAAGTGACCAATCACGAGCATGCAATAAAAGCCTTGTGTAGACATAGAATCATAGGGTTGGAAGGGGCCTATAAGACCATCAAGCCCAACCCACTGCTCCATGCAGGAAGCCTGATTCCCAGGCACTCTCCCATCCAAGTACAAACCAGGGCTGATCCTGCTTAGCGTCCAAGATCAGATGAGATCAGGTGCATCCAGCCCTTTGCTCTGGGAGAAATGCTCTATATCTCTTCTTCCCCACCCAATATAGACACAGGATCATATCACCTGCTGTCCACCACAAAATACACACAAGTGTCCACTGAGTGTTGCTGTTGTAGGGGTCTCTGCTTCCCCCCCCCTTTCATCCCTGGGTAAAAATCCAGCTCAAGGAGACTGAAACATATTCCCTCAAGGGAGCCAGCCCTGCCTATCCTGTAGTAGGGATGTACAAATCTCACCTTTTCACGGAATCTTTTGTGGTGGGGGGGAGGTGCTCCATCCCTCCCCCCGGAATTCTCGACGGGGGGGGAGGCGATCCTGTCCTCCCCTCCGGAATCCTCGATGGCCGGCTCTGCTCCGTGGCCAGGCCACGGAGCAGCCGGCCAGGGCCATCCACAGCCGGATTTCTGGCTATGGACGGGCTGATGTGGACGCAAATGGCGGCCGCCATAGAGGCCGCCATTTGCTTCCAGCCAGGCAGCCGTGATAGGCTACGTAACAATTTACGTAGCCTATCACGGCTAACCCCCCCCCCCAAAAAAAACCCCAGCGTACGCAAATGGCGGCGGCTATGGCGGCCGCCATTTGCATCCCCTATTTTTTGCCGATTTATCTTACGTAAATATTTACATAAGATAAAACGGCGAAAAAAAGGGAAACGCAAATAACGTAGTGGATGCTATTTGCGTTCCTTTATTTTTCACCGTTCTAGCCTACATAATTTTTTTTTACACAGTAGGCCTCACTGGAATCCGTGGCGGAATTCTCTGCCATCCCTATCCTGTAGTCTTTTATCATACTGTTCTAAGGCCATGTCAAGAGGCTCCAAAAGGCCAGCTTATACTACATGTGGCACTGGGGACAATCTCTGCCATTGGAGTTAAACGCAACACTGAGCCAAGTTCTCCTCATCATCACCCTATTCTTCTCTGACCAAGTGTCTAACCACATTGGCCTGGTTCTGAGCCTACTCAGAACCATGTTTGGGTACATCAGCCCTTTTGGGCTGCTAGGCATACTGTATAGGCTGCCAGGGTGAGGATCCCATTGTGAAAAACCTGTAGACCATAGGGATGTCAGAGAATTCCGCCACGAATCTCAGGGAGGCTGAATGCCAGCGCATTCGGCCCCCTGAAATCGGTGGTGGAATGGTCTGCCCCCCCGCCCCCGCCCCCGGGATGGGACTTACCTTGGGCGGATCTTCCTGGCGGCGGCGGCTCCAACAGCGGCTCCGGCGGTGGTTCGGCGGCGACGGCTGTGGCGGCCGGTCTTCCGACGGGCTGCCGCCACCGCCATTTCCAGGTAAAAAACCCCCCAAAAACGTGATAGGCTACATAAAGATTTACGTAGCCTATCACAGCTAGATTTTTAAAAAACACCGTGATAGGCTACGTAAATGTTTACGTAGCCTATCACGGCTGATTTAAAAGAAAAAAAAACACGCGTACGCAAATGGTGGTGCCCATGGGCGCCGCCATTTGCGTTCCTTATTTTGGCATGTCTTAGTCTACGTAAACATTTACGTAGACTAAGACAGAGAAAATAAGGGGAATGCAAATAGCATAGACGCTATGCTATTTGCGTTCCCCTTATTTTCGCCGTCTTAGTCTACGTAAATGTTTACGTAGACTACGATGTGCCAAAATAAGGAATGCAAATGGCGGCGCCCATGGGCTCCGCCATTTGCGTACGCGCGTTGTTGTTGTTTTTCTTTTAAATCAGCCGTGATAGGCTACGTAAACATTTACGTAGCCTATCACGGCTGACTGCAGGGATGCAAACGGCGGCGGCTACGGCCGCCGCCATTTGCATCCCTGCTAGCCAGCGGCCAGATGTCCGGCCGCTGGCAGGGCTGGCCGGCGGCTCCGCAGAATCCCTGCGGAGCGGAGCCAGCCGGCCAGGATTCGGGGGGAGGGAGGGACGGAGTGCCTCCCCCCCGGCCAGAATTTCAGGGGGAGGGACGGAGCACCTCCCCACCACCACGAATATCACCCTTCAAAAAGGTAAGTGACTTTCGTACATCCCTAGTAGAACAGTGCCAGCTGTGAGTTTCGAAGTATCTGCCACCAACCATGCCCTGCTTGTGGGTTCCTGGTTGACAGCTGGTTGGCCACCGTGTGAACAGAACGCTGGACTAGATGGACCCTGGGTCTGATCCAGCAGGACTCTTCTTACGTTCAGGAAGTGAGGTCCTTTGCATTCCCCTACCTCTGGAACAAGTTAAATGCATCATTTTGACTTCTATTTCCCTGCTTCCAATTTTCTTTTTCTCTGTTATTGCTATTGGGAATGCCATGCTGTGCCCAAGCGTGAGGGGGTTGGTATTCTAATATGTGCTAAAAATAAAACTGACCTTGTTAACCCTTGATAGTTGTTCTGTAACTTATTTTCCCCATTTTAGTTGAAGAGCAATGCATGAGCTGCTATGTGAACCCACAACAGGTTAAAGATCATGATATTTCCAGGTTTGTTGGACACATGTGATCACACAAGTGACACATTCATGCACAGATGTAAACAAGGGCATGCAGGAACAGTATAGTAATGCATAAAATGCATAACAAAAAAACGGAAGTCTGACAGTATGGTTTTGGTTGTATCCGCTTTCTCCAATATTTATTTATTCACTTGTTTATTTATTACATTCCTTTACCACTGGATCTTCTGCCAAGGGCAGTTTTGGGAACTTCTTGCCTGGTTCTTCTCTCTAAATGGATGACATTTGGTTCTAGGCATACAAGAACGCATAGGGTTCCTTCCAGTTTCTACAGTTAGAGTTGCATAGCTTATAATGTCACGTCAATTACTCTTTGATCCAGTTTCTCATGCTTAATTGATATTATGGGAGACTCCACATATAAAAATGGGTGAGAAAATGTTTTTGTGGCAGACATGGACAGATCATGTGATTTTTATTTTGGATCAACTAGTGGGTGCCGATGATGAGGGGTGTGTTTTTTTAATCATTTTTTATCCTGCATAACAAATATGCCTTGCCAGCTAAGGCTGAGTGGCAATACATGCAATTACAGCATTTGTCAGTATCTAAGTTTGGCCCAGTCGCTTTTACAGCAACAGAGTCTCTGCCCTTATTGGAAGCACTTATTGTGGTTTGTCAGGGAAGACAACCCACGATCCATATCTATAAATACTTGTTATTGGTGAATAAATATGATGCAGTGGGTTTTAGGCAGGAATGGAATAGGGAATCGGAGTGTCCCATTCTGCCTAATCAGTGGATTACTGCTTTGTCATCTATACCTATTGCGCCTATGAATCTTAGCCTGTGTCTTAAAAGCAACACCTTTTGTTTCATGTCTATTGGACACTGACCGTGACATGTCTTTAATAAGGGATTGTCTAATTCAGTTAGCTGTAATTAGGGGTGTACGAAACACTCACCCAGTTCCGTTTTGTGGTGTCTGCTGGGGGGGAGGCGATCCGTCCCCCCCACCCCGGGAATTCTGGCTGGCTGGCTCCGCTCCATGGTGATTCTGCAGAGCTGCCGGCCAGCTCTGAAGCCCCAGCGATACGGCTGCCATTGGCATATCACTAGCTGGACTGACGTACTGCAGACACAAATAGTGTCCAGCATAGCGGACGCCATTTGCGTCCCTGCTCTTTGATGTGATAGGCTACATAAAACTTTACATAGCCTATCACGCGAAGGAACATAAATCTTTACGTGATAGGCTATATAAAGAATTACGAAGCCTATCACATGAAAGAGCAGGGACGCAAATGGCGTAGCAGATGCCATTTGCATCCGCAGTACGTCAATCCAGCCAGCAATACGGCAATGGCAGCTGTATCACTGGGGCTTCAGAGCTGGCGGCAGGCAGGATCTGGCCAGCAAGGACTTCGCGAGGAGGTGGAGAAAGGAGATCCGATCCTCCAAGGACTTCGGGGGCCAGATTCAATAGAATCCAGCCTCATTGGGGTCGGGGAAGGATTTCTCCGACATCCATAGCTGTAATGTCACTAATGCTTCCCTGTTGTTTCTTTTGGGGAGGAGGCTATATGGATAATGTTTATACTGGTACAGTCCTTAATATTCACTGATGTGCACACTCCTTTAAATTATTTCCCTGCTTGAAGTTAGCACACGGTCAACCCCAAATGGATTCTCTGCATCCTTTTGACAGCCAAAAGACTGCTATTACAACATTGGAAGGCTAAACACTAACCTCCTATAATGCAATGAATTAAGGGCCTAACAACACTTTAAAAGTTTGAATGGGTGGTATACAGACCAAGGCAAATGCATATTGCACGTACTCAGAGACGCATATGTACATAAGGAGAGGCATGCTGGATCAGATCAAAGGCCTACCTAGTCCAGCATTTTGCTCCCACAGTGCCCAACCAGCTGCCTGTGGAAACCCACTAACAGGACATGAGTGCAATCCCATACTCTTGTTCATGTTTCCAAGCAATTGATATACACAGTCATACTGCGATTGATGTCTGGAGGTAACATATAAACATCAGGGCTAGTAGCCATTGATAGCCTTCTGTATTGGCCCCAGGAGCGTAGCCAAGTCATTTATAGTGTTAAAGGGGCCTAGAGATCCATAATGCTTGCTTAAGTTCATTATTGGTGCAATTCGCATGCTAGTAAGCCTCTGAGAATGTGCAGATGAGTCAAAAGGCTGATAATAGCCTTCTCAGAACATTCCTTGCTGATGAGGAGAATGTCTTATCACTGATGAGCCTGAGAAGCAGAGGTTGTTCACCTTAAAGCTGCAGGTGGCTGTGACTGAGAACCAAGTGCTGTTAGTCCATGCTGGCAATGCACACTAGGGGGCCCTTGCTGCTGTTATGCTGCCTATTGCTAACATGTATGGTATAAGACCCATTGTACCCCATGGCTCTTGGTTCAGAGAAGCTGTCTGATCCAACCATTGGGTACGCCTTATTACCCAATAAAGTCTCCTTGTATGCAAACCTTTGAGTCTGATTTATCACTATATTGGCACTTAACCTAAGAATTCAGTGTCGATGGCTGGGGGCAAGACACCTTCTCTGCCAGGAATTTGTCCATTCCCCTTTTAAAGTCATCCAAGTTGGTGGCCATCACTACATCCTAGGGTAGCAAATTCCATAGTTTAACTATATAGTTTAACATGCTGTATGAATTCTGCCATGAAATTGGATCATCCATGATGTCCTTCATAACTAGCCAGACTGGTGAAGAATGTTGGGCTTGGATTAGGGAGACTTGAGTTCAAATCCCTACTTGGAACCAAGGCTAACTGCCCTCGGCCTTTCGCTATCACTCAGTCTAAACTACCTAACTGGGTTGTTGTGAACATAATATTGGAAAACACTCTTCACCTTTCCCAGCAACTGACCTGTTAGGATTATTATGCTGTAAGGGCTGCCTTTGCAGTCACTATGGCTTCTTTGGACAAATAGCAACCTGAAAGAAGGAAGGGCAGCCAGGGAAGGACAAATTTGTATCTCGTGGGCCTGGACACTGGGTTTTCTCCCTACTTAGCAACACCCTTTGGTTAACCAATGAAGATTAACTTTGCCAGTTTGATTATCACATTTGTGTGTCTTATTTATATGATGAGTAAAATTATGTGTGTAATGCAGAGATGCATGTGTAGATGATCTCAAAGGAGGAGGAACAAAGTCAAGTTTCCCACCAATATTTTTATTTTGGAGGATAAACACAGTTCAGATAACAGAGACTCTCCAGGGATCTACATGATCTCGATGGCTTACAGTGTAAAACAATGTATCCCTAGCACTTAGAATTAGAGACCCTCTTTTGTTTTCATCATCAGATGCTCCTTTGTATTCAGATCAGGCCTCAATACAATAATGTAGCATTTGGGAAGAAAGATGCAGCCCAGCAACCCAGCACTGGAGGCCAAGATGGAGAAGACCTGCACCGCCACCATGTATTTCCCCTTCGTGCTCAGGTAGGTGGGCACAAAGGACACCCAGACACTGCAGAAGACCAGCATACTGAAAGTGATCAGCTTGGCTTCATTGAACTCCCCAGGCAGCTTCCTGGCTAGGAAAGCGACCGTGAAGCAGATGGCAGCCAGGAAGCCCGTGTAGCCAAGGGCACTATAGAACATGGCGACAGATCCTTCATTGCATTGCAAGATGATCTCTCCAGGCTGCGAGAGCATGTCGGAGTCAAGGAATGGGGGTGAGATCCCCAGCCAGATGGTGCAGATGACAAGTTGGACACTGGAGCAGGAAAAGATAATGGTGTTTGCCAGCCTCTTCCCCAGCCATCTTCTCACTCTGTTCCCTGGCTTTGTGGCCAGGAAGGCCAGCACCACAGTGATCGTTTTGGCCAACACAGAAGAGACGGCAGCTGAGAAGATTATGCTGAAGGCTGTTTGTCGGAGAAGGCAGGTCACTTTCCTTGGCTGCCCAATGAACAGGAAGGAGGTTGAAAAGGAAAGCAGGAGGGAGACGAGGAGAATGTAGGAGAGGTCCCGGTTGTTGGCTTTGACTACTGGAGTGTCTAGGAATTTAATGAAGATTCCTAACACAAAGCCTGTAATTAGGGAGAAGAATAAGGCAAAGGAAACCAAGGTGATCCCCAGAGGTTCTTCACAGGACAGAAAGGTTATAATCTTGGGGACACATTGATCTCGGTCCTTGTTTGGCTGCTGATCTTCTGGACACTTGTTGCAGTGATCTGCATCTGAAAAGAATGGAAGTGACTTCAGTTTCACTAACATCCAACTGACATCCACAAAAGTCTGTGTCCTATTACATTTGGAGGGAAAGACAGGGATATGGGAGGGATCAGGAAATTATAATGTTTAGCAGGCATAGGGAGAGGCAAAAGGTCACTGGCAGAGGACATGTTTTGTACGTAGAAGGTTCAGTCAGTGGCCTCATCATCATCATCAAAAAAAAAAAAAGGATCTGGGGTAGCAGGGCCAGAGAAGTTGAGTCTGTGGCACATTTCAGAACTGCTGTCAGTCAATGTAGACAATATGGGTTAGAAGGATTGATGGACTGACTTGATATAAAGGCATCTTATGATGTTGTTCAAGTATGTTCGAGATGGAGATGTGAGAGAGGTCAGGAAACAATGGGTTGGATCCAGGATCTGCCATGAAAGAAAGGGACCTTCCGCAAGAGGAAGGGCTCCGTTTACAGGTCTCTCCATGCAAATTTTGTAGATCCACCCCAAAACACAGTCAAGGGTAAGATGAGAGTATGATTGAAAAAAAAGATTTAAGTATTACATTTGAACTCTACTTTTCCACTTAGGAGCTCAGGGTGCAATCAATTTAGTTTTGTTTGGTTACAGGTTTTCATATTTAATTGCTTATTGTGTTAACAATAAAATAATCATTAAGTGTACACTACCCTGAACCCAAAATATAGTGAAGGGTGGTATCAGTGGTTTTAAATTAATAAATAAATATCCTATTTTATGCTCACATCAACCTTGTGAAGTAGGTTAGGCTGATAGGTGGTGAATAGCCTGAGGCAGCAGGAATTTGAACACATGATATTCCAGTCCAAGACCAGCACTCTTCACCAGTCTGGAGAGTTAAGAGGGACCTCATGGATGATACAGGTTTGTACCAGAATGTATACAGCACATACTTAAACTATAAGTATAGTTTAGCCCAGATATCTTGGATTTTATTTCTAAATACCCATTGTCAGGACTGGGTCCAAGCTCCCTGGTTTGGTTTTGGACTCTGATTCAGATTCAGAGGCAGAGCTAGAAGAAGCCCAGCCAAGACAGGGAGCGCGGGAGGAATTTCCCCATGACTATCCAGGAGTCAGGGATGAATCCCAGGGGCTTAAGTGGGTGGAGTCGAGAGGAGGTGGGAGGTGGTCCGCCAGATTGGCAGCCTGTCAGGCTGGTCAGGAGGTCCCTCCCTGAAGGAGGAGGCTGATAAAATCCTGGGCATGGCAGGAAACTGTCCATTTCAGTTGACGGGCAACTGCCATGCTTTGTTTAGCTAATTAGGCATATGCTATGGGTGTGAAGGAGTGTTATTAAGTGAATAAAGGACAGTTTTGTAGACTACACAGCAGGTCTCTGTTACCTCACTACTCAGCGGGAGGGTTTAGCAATCCCTGACACACCAGGTTGATGACTTAGGGTGCAATCCTACAGGAATGGTCATAAGCCTGGGAACTTTTGATGCCATCTAAAGCGGAGTGGGAGGCGTGGCGGAGGTGATCTTCACCTCAGCACTCCTCCCACTCTCTACTTTCACTAGACAGGCTTTTCAGCCTGTCTAGCTAAGGCATCAGGGAGGGGGAAGGAAGGAGGGTGAGGAGTCCCAGGGATATGGCATAAGCTGTCACCTCCCCTCCCTGCCCACCGGCACACCCCCTTTCCCTCTTTCTGGTCATCACATTCTTTATTTCTGATGGTGGGGGTATCCAGAAAAGAGAATCCTACGAATGTCATGTTTGGGCAAACTCAAATATTTGACCCATTTCCCAAGAGAACACCCTTTCCTCTGAGGTCACCCACCTTCCTGAGTGGAGACCGTTCCTTCCACACAGGGAGCACAGGCATAGCAGCAAGGTGGCTTTCCTTCCTGGATCTCCTTGGCATATCCAGGCTGACAGCTCTCAACACACCTGGAATGAGGCACAGTCTAGCAATAAAGAAAACCCCCACATCATCCCATGAAGCTGATTGGTGGGAGATTCAGGACAGAGAAAAGGAAGGACTTCTTCACACAGCGCATAGAGAGAACTACGGAACTCTCTACCACAGGATGTAGTGATGGCCACCAATTTGGATGGCTTTAAAAGGGGGTTAGACAAGCAAAGGGCTGGATGTGCCTGATCTCAGAAGCTAAGCAGGGTCAGCCCTGGTTAGTACTTGGATGGGAGACTGCCTGGGAATCAGGCTTTCTGCACTGAGCAGGGGGTTGGACTCGATGGTCTTGTATTTATTTATTTATTTATTTATTTTATTATTACATTTATTAATCGCCCATCTGGCTGGTCACCCAGCCACTCTGGGCGATGTACAACATACAATAAAACAGTTTAAAACAATAAAATTCTATAATAAAAACATTTTCTAAAATACCCTAACACACCCGAAATGCCTGCCTGAACAACCACATTTTTAATGCACGATGGAAGCTCATTAAAGAGGGAGCATGACGGAGTTCCCTAGGGAGGGAGTTCCACAGAGTGGGGGCCACCACAGGCTACTTCCGACCCTATGATTCTATGATTCTGTGAAATTCCTGGAGGAGAACGCTATCAATGGCTACTAGTGCTGAGGGCTATGTGGTACTTCTGGTACCTGAGGCAGTGAGCCTCTGTACACCAGTTGCTGGGGAACATGGGCAGGAGGGTGCTGTTGCACTCATGTCCTGCTGGTGGGTTCCTGGTCGACAGCTGGTTGGCCACTGTGTGAATGAAATGCTGGACTAGATGGACGTTTGGTCTGATCCAGCAGGACTCTTCTGATGTTCTTAAAAAGAAAAGTAGCAGGAATATTTGTCTCTATGGAAATGATCACAGAATTTGGAAAAGACCCCATGGGCTTTCCAATCCCAGTGAACCCAGGTGCTTATTTCAGGGAAGCACTTCATGAAATATCATACTATCAAACCAACAGTAAAATACAACAATAAAATGACACAATAATAAAAATGCTAATCAGCGCTAGAACAGCACACTCTGCTGTGCGCTACAGAACATCGCTGGCTGGGTCAGACTACAGGGAAAGCCTGTGTGAAGAGATGGGTCTTGAGAAGAGGCCTAAATCTCAGAACTGTGGGGGCCTGTCTAATGACAGTTGGCAATGTGTTCCAGAAGATGGGTGCCGTGACGCTAAATGCTCCAGATGTGCTCCCTCTGATCATCGAACAGGGACATAAGGGGTGAGGCAGTCCCTAAGGTAACCTGGTCCCAAATTGTTTAGGGCTTTCTATGTTAACAGGCTCAGTAGCTTACTAGCAGCCAGTGCAGTTCTTTTAGTAGAGGTGTAACTTGTTGGGGAAAGGCCCTAGTTGGGCAGCCTCACATCTGCATTCTGTGCCAGCTGCAGCTTTCGGACCAAGCCGAAGGGTAGCCCCACATAGAGACCATTACAAGAATCCAGTCTTCAGCTTACCAGTGCCTGAATCTCCATCCAGGAATGGCCATAGTTGGGCCTCCAATGACAAAGATAAATCTAGGACTCTAATGAACCCCTAAACTACACATCTGCTCCTTCACAGGGGCTGCAGCCCCATCCAGAACTGGCAACTGACCTGTTTCCTGGAACTAAGACCTGTCTACCCACAGGGCGTCCATCTTTCCAGGATTCAAAAGAAGTTTCTCGGCCTTCACCCAGCCCAACGCTGCATCCAATCACCAGACATTAGAGAGAAATAGAGCTGGGTGGAATCTGTACACTGGTGACACCACACTCCAAATCCCTGGATGACTGTTCCCAGAAGCTTCGTATAGATGTCAAATAGGATTGGGGATAACATGGCACCCTGCAGCACGCCATAGCACAAGTAGAGATGTACGAATCCCTTACCTGGCTCTGCACAGGGGCATCTGCAGTGGGTGGGAGGCACTCCGTCCCTCCCCCCGGAATCCTGTTCAGATGGCTCCGCTCCACGGCCAAGCTGCGGAGCTGCCAGCCGGCTTCAGCCGCCCGCAGCCAGACATCCAGCCGCTTGGCAGCCCCGCAGGGATGCAAATGGCAGCTGTCGTAGCCACCACCATTTGCATCCCTGTATTGAGCCATGATAGGCTACGTAAATATTTACGTAGCCTATCACGGCAGGGGGAAAAAACCCAGCGTACGCAAATGGTGGTAGCCACCGCCATTTGCGTACGCTGGGGTTCCCCCCCCCACCGTGATAGACTACGTAAATACTTACGTAGCCTATCACGGCCTCTTCCGGGATGCAAATGGTATCCCTGCGTTAGCCGTGATAGGCTACGTAAGTATTTACGTAGCCTATCATGGCTAGGAAGAGGAGGAAGCGAATGGCGGCCAGGACGGCTGCCATTCACAAAGCAGCGTGGATGGGAGCAGGTAAGAGCTCCATTTCACGCACCTTTCATGGGGTGGGGGCGGCGAGGACTTCGTCCTACGCACCTTTCGTGGGTTGGGGGGGCGGGGGCTTCGTTCCGCGATGGATTTCGGGGGGCTGAATGCACTGGCATTCGGCCTCACTGAGATCCGTCGCAGAATTCTCTAACGTCCCGTAGCACAAGTGCCAGGGGGCTGAGGTGCACTCCTGCAAGACCACACTCTGAGACCAACCCGATAGGTAGGAATGGAACTACTGAAGCACAGCGGTCCTGATTCCCAGCCCATGAAGCCAATCTAAGAGATAACAATGGTATCAAAAGCTGTACAGAGATCAAGTAAGAAGAACAAGGTTGCACTCCCTCCATCCTTATGTTGGTAAAGGTAATCCAACAGGGCGACCAAGGTTGAGTCTCAGGTAACCATGCATAAGATTGCAGCTAAAGTCCCTTATGAATTATTCAACAAATTATTAGAGCTTAACAGGTGTCACAGGAGATATAATGAAAGAAATCATTTTCCCCACCTCATTAAATTGCGTGGGCCACACAATGGCTTCTGGGTTAATGGTGAGCTTTATGTCACGGGATGCCTGTCCCTCTATGTTTCCAATTGTCACTCTACGATAAGAGATATTGTGAAAATACACCCAATTCCTGATATCATAATTGACTGCCAGCTGTCCTTTCTCATACAAATACAATCCACCCATGGAAGCATTAGAAAACTGGACTTCTCTTAAGAAAGTGTGCAGCTAGAATGACAGAGAAAACAGCAGGTATTAGAATACATGAAAACATGATAGGTATTTCAGCCCTCTTCACTTTGCACTTGAATCTCCTATGAATTGAGTCTGTTGCACATCTGGATTCAATGGATGACTACTGTGGGGAGGGTTCCCACCAATATGGGGATGACCAAAGGCAGTAGCATCATTCTTTGTAATACCACTTTGATTTTTCCTATGCTTGAACGTAGGTAGCCAAAACTGCAGCGCTCACAGACAAGAGGGAGGTATTAGCAGACTGACATTAACCAAAGGTATGAACAATGAATTTATTTATTCAAAGCCCAATTCAAAGTGCTGGTTCTGACCTTTAAAGCCTTAAATGGTTTGGGACCAAGTTACTTGAAGGACTGCCTTCACCAATATCAGCCTGCCCACGCTTTAAGATCAGAAAGAGAGGCCCTTCTAATTTGCCTGCCTGTGTGAGAGCAGTCAGGTGGGTGACCACACGTGAGAGGGCCTTCTCTGCAGTGGCCCCACACCTTTGGAACAAGCTGCCATTGGAGGTCCGCCATGCTCCGTCATTGCAGACTTCTAAGAAGGCCTTGAAAACAAATTATTTTACCTTGGCCTTCTCTTGATATGACTGCTATTGTTGCTGTTGCTGCTTTTAACATCCTTGTTGGTTTTATTGTTGGCTTTTATTTTTGTTTTTATATTTTTGCCACTTTTAATATTTTAATTGTTTCTAAGTATTTATTGTTGTAAGCCGCCTTGGGAGGGCTTCTGCCCTGAAAGGCGGCCAAGGAATATTTTAAATGAATGAATAAATAAGTTAAATAAATAATCAAACAAACAAACAATATTTATATACTGCTCCACATCAAAAGATTTCAGAGTGGTGAACAGCAAAGGAAAAAGAATAAAACACCATGTTAAACAGTTAAAACATTTTTTAAAAGACAAGTTCCAATAAGGCTGAATTTAATAAACCACGGCTGGTCACTCAAGGAAGGCCTCTCGAAATAACAATGTCTTCAGAAGGCACCAGAAGCATCACAACGTTGGCACCTGCCTGACTTCTGAAGGCAGGGAGTACCACAGGAAGGAGGCCACCACACTGAAGGCTGTTTT
The DNA here is from genome assembly GCF_057233095.1 of Heloderma suspectum. Taxonomy (NCBI): domain Eukaryota; kingdom Metazoa; phylum Chordata; class Lepidosauria; order Squamata; family Helodermatidae; genus Heloderma; species Heloderma suspectum. The sequence goes on from NC_139459.1 coordinate 393,722,837, forward strand.
CACGGTGGACTCCAGGACGGCCATGGATCCATGTGGAACCACCAGGGACATGCCCTCTGATGACCTCAGTGACCAGGCAGGTTGATAAGAAAGATGGTTCTCTCTCAGGTATCCTGGATCCTGGCTCCATGACCATGGAAGGGGAAGGGAATGGTGGCTTGCCCGGATTTTTCTTGGAATCGGCTTTGGTCTAGGCAGGGCTCCACAAATGGGTGTACCGGAGCAGTGTAAATCACTTCACAGAACATACTTCTGGGTGGGGAGGGGGGATCTGAGTGAACATCATCTGACTGGCAGGGGCTGCTCAACCAATACGAGAGGCTTCCCCCCCATCCAGGCTCTCCCCCCTTTCACCTTTGATAAAATCACAGGATGTTTCCTCCTACATCTCTACAAAAATCACTCTCCTTCTCTATCTCTATCTCTGTCTCCCCCCCACCCCGCCCCCACCAGCATTATTTACTTCATTAAAGAACAATCACTAAAGGAACACAGCGTTATCTCTGCCGCGATCTGCTGATGCTGAGATCAATCGAAACTTTAACGCTTTGACATTAAGGCACCTAAATGTGTTATTTTGATTAAATCATCCCAAAGGGGTGCACATGGAACTGTTTTTGATTGCCCAAATGTAGAAGGGGAGGAAATAGGCCAGGTGTACATGGTAGAGCATAACAGCTCATCAAAGGGGCCAACATCCCACAGCAAAAGATGCACACGCCAGAGGCATCTGGGGAAGGATACCATGTGTAGGTGTTTCTGTGCAAATCTTAGAAGCCCCTGAGCGAAAATGGGAGAGTTGGAGTGCTTGATCTTAAAGGAAAACCTGGATTTAGTGGGAATTACAGAAACCTGGTGGAGCATAGAGAACCAGTGGGATACAGTCATCCCTGGATATAAACGCTATAGGAAGGACAAGGAAGGGCATACTGGGGGAGGTGTTGCCCTGTGCGTCAAAGAGGGCATAGTGTCAAGAGGACTAGAACACCTAAAAGGTGTAGGCTCTTCCACAGAAGCACTGTGGGTGAAAATACCAGGCTACAAAACTAATTTAGTGCTAGGAACAAGCTATTCTCCCCCAGACCAGAATGCTTAGAGTGACCTTGAGATGGAACACGAGATCAGGGAGGCCTCCAAACAAGGAAATGTTGTAATAATGGTTGCCTTCAATTACCCCCACATTGATTGGGTAAATGCATGTTCCAGCCATGACAAAGATGTTAAATTTCTTGATGCCCTAAATGATTGTGCCCTAGAACAGTTGGTCATGGAACCGACCAGATGGAAAGCAACCTCGGACTTAATCCTAAGTGGTGTCACTCAGGACCTAAGTATGAGATGTAAATGTTGTTGAACCAGTTGGAAACAGTGACCACAGTGCTATCAGACGGAATATATATTTAAGTGGAAAATTGCCCAGGAAGTCCAACACAGTCACCTTTGACTTCAAAAGAGGAGACTTCTCTAAAATGAGGGAACTAGTGAAAAGGAAGTTAAGGGGGGGGGTCAGGAGAATTAAATCCCTTCAAAATGCATGTAGTTTACTCAAAACCACAATAATAGAAGCTCAGCTAAAATGTTTACCACAGCTTAAGAAAGGTAGCAATAAGTCCAAGAGGTCACTGGCATGGTTAATGAGCAGTGTTGAGGGAGCTATTAGAGAAAAGAGAGATTCCTTCAGAAAATGGAAGTCTTGCCCAAGTGAGGAAAACAAAATGAAGCACAAGCTTGCACAAGGCAATGCAAGCAGACAATAAGAGATGTAAAAAAGCATTTTGAAGAGCATATCACTAACAACATCAAGGCCAACAATGAAGAATTCTTTAAATACATCAGAAGCAGAAAACCAGCTAGGTAGGCAGTTGGACTACTGCATGACGATGGAGTTAAAGGAGTACTGAAGGAGGACAAGTAGGGATGTACGAAAGTCACTTACATTTAACGAAATTTGATTCGCGGTGGGGGGGAGGCGCTCCGTCCCTCCCCCCGAAATTCTGGCCGGGGGGGAGGCGCTCCGTCCCTCCCCCCCAAATTCTGGCTGGGGGGGGTAGGCGCTCCGTCCCTCCACTCCCGAATCCTGGCCAGCCGGGCCCGCAAATGGCGGCGCCCATGGGCGCTGCCATTTGCATACGCGCGGGTTGTTGTTGTTTTTTACTCAGCCGTGTTAGGCTACGTAAAAATTACGTAGCCTATCACGGTATTTTTTAAAAATTTAGCCGTGATAGGCTACATAAATCTTTATGTAGCCTATCATGTTTTTTTTTTTTACTGGAAATGGCAGCGGCGGCAGCTGGTTGGAAGACTGGCCGCCAGAACCGCCGCCACCACTGCACCGCTGCCGGAGCCGCCGCCGCCGCCAGGAGGAGTCGCCCAAAGTAAGTCCCGTCCCGGGGGGGGGCGGGGGGGGCAGATCGTTTTGCCACCAATTTCGGGGGGCCGAATGCACTGGCATTCGGCCTCCCCGAGATTCGTGGCGAAATTCTCTGACATCCCTAAGGACAAGGAGATTGCAGAGAAGCTGAATGAATTATTTTGATCTGTCTTCACTGCAGAAGATATACTACAGATAACTGTGTCAGAACTGATGTTTTCAGGAAGGGAGTCTGAGGAAGTGAGGGAAATAGTGGTGACAAAAGATGAAGTTCTCAACTTTATTGATAAATAGAAAGCAAATAAATCACCAGGCCCCATTGGTATCCATCTTAGAGTTCTCAAAGAACTCAAATATGAAACTGCTGATATTCTAACCAAAATATGCAGCATGTCCCTAAGATCAGCCTCTATACCAGAGGACTGGAAGATGGACAGATTCCAAATTCCATACACTTATGTGGAAGAACAAAGAAATTATAGCTCTTTGCTTCAACACATTTTCTTGGAAAAAGCAAATTTTACCTGTGGCTAGCACAAAAGTCACTAGGCCTAACTGTCTGAAATTTGGCAAGATCAGTCATCTCTATGGGGTCTGGTAGGTCCCCAAATTCCATGCATGTATGTGGAAGCACAAAAAATATATATAGCTGTTTGCTTTGACACATTTTCTTGAAAATAGCAAATTTTACCTATGACTAGCACAAAAGCCACTAGACCTAACTGCCTGAAATTTGGCAGATTCAATAAGTTCTATGGGGACTACCAAGCCTCCAAATTTCATATATTTATCATACAAACTAAAAAGGGTATGACCGTTTCTGTTGTCCAAAGCAAGTTTCAATGGGAAAATGTAAAAAAAAATGGCAATTAGGACAGCTCAAAAGATCCAGGGCCCATGCCCAGGTGGCCCTCTCTATAACAATGCCCTTGCATCAGGGCGACCAAGGCTGATTCAGTGCTGTAACGAGATCGAAATGACTGGGATGGGTCTAGATAATCAGTATCCTCCAAGAGTGCCTGGAGTTGCTCCTCCACAACCATCGCAAGTCGTCATCATCATGGCGATCACCCGTGACCGAGTAAGATTGTCTTCCAAAGATAAAGTCTATATAGATAACTCTTTAAAAGGATTTGGGTTTAGATTGGAAGATGCCTGTGCGTGAATTTGTTTTATGTGTGGAGAGCAGTACACAATGATGAACACACAGTCTTCGCAGAAAAGGCTCTAATCCAATGGCATGGATATCATGACAACTGGTGGTCCTTCATCTGCTGCAGCCTTCATCCTCCTTCTCAGCCATTGTAATGTAGTAGCTGTTTCCTCATACATACACCTTGTTATCTTCTGCCTGTTCTGCCGTTGAGGACTTTCTTGGATCGTTCTTTGTCTGGTTCCTCCCCCTTGACCTTGCTTCCATGGGTGACCCTGCTGGAAGTACATAACTCCCGAGGGCTTCGCTCACAGGGTTCATTGGAACACACAAGCCCACTCACCACAGCAAGGTGATGATCCAGCAAGTAGGCATCTCAAGTACCTTCCCTAGGAAAGGGTTAGTTGTGACTGGGTGGTAGTTGTCTAATACCATTGGGTCCAGAGCAGGCTTCTTCAGGAGTGGTCGCACTACTGCCTCCTTAAGAACAGCAGAAACCACCCCTCCCTGTAGAAAACATTTATCACTCCTTGGACCCACCCAGACAGCTAGCTTTTATTAGCCAGAAGGGGCAGGGATCGAGAGGGCACGTGGTCAGTTGCATTGTTGCAAGCACTTTGTCCCCATCATCATGCCACAACAACTGGAACTGATCCCACAAAATTGTAGGGATGGACGAAAGTCCCTTACCTGTCCTCGAAGCTTGCTTCGCGGTGGGGGGGAGGCGCTTCGCTTCTCCCCCCGAAGTTCATGCGGGGGGGGAGGCGCCCCGCCTCTCCCGGCCGAAATTCAGGCGGGGGGGAGGCACCCCATCCTTCGCCTGTGAAATTCAGGCCGGGTAGAAGCTCCCCGTCTACCCGGCCGTGAAAAAACAACAACAAAAAACCACCCCCGTGATAGGCTACGTAACAATTTACGTAGCCTATCATGGCTAGATTTCCAAAGTCAGCCGTGATAGGCTACGTTAATCGTCACGTAGCCTATCACAGGTGACTTTGAAAAAAAAAAGCGCATACGCAAATGGCGGTCCCCATAGGGCGCCGCCATTTGCGTTCCTTATTTGGTCCCTGTAGTCTACGTAAAGATTTACGTAGACTACAGTGAAAATAAGGGCAACGCAAATAGCGTTGCCCTTATTTTCACCGTAGTCTACGTAAATCTTTACGTAGACTACAGGAACCAAATAAGGAATGCAAATGGCGGCTCCCTATGGGGGCCGCCATTTGCGTACACGCTTTTTTTTTTCAAAGTCACCCGTGATAGGCTACGTGATGATTAACGTAGCCTATCACGGCTGACTTTGGAGATCTAGCCGTGATAGGCTACGTTAATCGTTACGTAGCCTATCATGGGGTTTTTGGGGGTTTTTTTACTTTCCTGGTAATGGCGGCGGTGGCAGCCGGTCGAAAGACCGGCTGCCGCCCCCGCCCCTGACGAAGACCCGACGAACCGCTGCCGGGACCCGCCGCCGGGAGGGACATTCGGCAAAGGTAAGTCCCATCCCGGGGGGGGCAGGGGGGGCGGAGAATTTCACTGCCGATTTCGGGGGGCCGAATGCGTTGGCACTCGGCCCCCCGAAGTTTCAGGGAGAAATTCTCCCCCATCCCTACAAAATTGGGCAGATGGGGTTTGGGGTTTGGTTCTTCTTCTCTTTTTAACCTCACTGCTATATTTAAGTCTGGAAACAGGACCATGTCTCCAGAACTGGACAATGGATTGCAATGTGTCATTATATTAGAAAAGGAAAAGGGAATACCTGCCATGGCTGAAGCCTTTGACGTTCCAACCTGCCTCCTCTACCTACCATCAACATCTGCTTAGATCGGGGTGAATATGCTGCATTTAAGGCATGGGCCACAGCTTGGACACTGTTGTAAATACTGTAGCTGTCTTGAGACAGGTTTCTCTCGATCTCCTCCTGTGGCGGCATCTCCAGTTTTTCTTTCTCCATGCATCTTGTCCAGGCTTTCATGGACAAGACATGCTTTGAATAGAAACAGTGAAATGCTGTGTGCGAAAACACTGCAGTACTGACTGACATTGGACCATAGTAGTCATATTTTGTTTTTCTTTTGGTCTTCACCACAAAGGAAAAAGAACCATGGAAGTACTTGAAGAGTAGGGGATAAGTAAACACATTCAAGTTGATGTCCTGAAAAGATGTTGTGATCCAGACCTTCATCCCAATCCGTTCCTCTTCAAATGTTTGTTGTATTAAGATGAGTGGACTAAATCCATAGCTAGAGTCCCAGAAGTAAACATAGGCATTGACTTGTCTCCACATGGCAAGTGGTTCACTTTGGAATAAGTCTAAATAATTCATAAATACTATTAGTCTTTTTGAGAAGGCAACACAAATTCCACTGCTGATCATCAGAGGGGTCAGGTTTCTCAAGAACCTTTCTCCATTGTCATTGCTTGGAGCAATGAGACTGATCCACGTCCACCCAAAATGCAGGAGCAGTTTGACAATTCCCATGATCTGAGTTTCTTCTTTTGGGACCATGCGGTAGATAAAAGGGAAATGGGTTTTTTCACTGAGAACACGATCAACAAAGCCGTAACTCATCTAGTGAGGAAAGGAGTAGAAGAGTGTTTTGTTTTGATGGTAATAAACAAGTATTTATCAACATGACAATATTAATATCTAACACAATGTCTGTCATTATAATGGGCTTTGTGGGGAGTATGTGTGTGGGTGTGCCTGCATGCAGGGTGGGGTGGGAGGCACGTAGTGCCCAAACATCCCAAGGATTAGGGAAGGCCATAGTTCAAGAAAGGCCATTGCTCACTCGCAAACCCAGGGTTGAGCATCCCCTTCATGGATCACTGCCTTGTTGTGGTGAAGGGGCTTGCGTAACTCAGTGAAGCCATAAGCTATGCTGTGCAGGGCCACCCAAGATGGACAGGTCATGGCAGAGAGTTCTGACAAAATGTGGTCCACTGGAGAAGGAAATGGAAACCCACTCCAGTATTCTTGCCAAGAAAACCCCATGGAATGTATCACAAGGCTAAAAGAGATGATGCCGGAAGATGAGCCCCTCAGGTCGGAAGGTGTCCAATAGACAACTGGGGAAGAGCAGAGGGAATTTCCAAGTAGCGCCAGAAAGAGTGAAGCGGCTGGGCCAAAGCTGAAAGGACATTCAGCTGTGGATGTGTCTGGCGGTGAAAAGAAAATCCGATGCTGTAAAGAACAATCTTTTTTAGGAACCTGGAATGTCAGATCAATGAATCAAGGTAAGCTGGAGGTGGTCAAACATGAGATGGCAAGATTGAACATCGACATCTTGGGAATCAGCGAACTAAAATGGACAGGCATGGGCGAATTTAATTCAGGTGACCATCATATCTACTATTGTGGGCAAGAATCCCTTAGAAGAAATGGAGTAGCACTCATAGTCAACAAAAGGGTGGGAAAAGCAGTACTGGGGTACAATCTTAAAAATGATAGAATGATCTCAGTACGAATCCAAGGCAAACCATTCAACATCACAGTAATTCAAGTCTATGCCCCAACCACTGAGGCCGAAGAAGCTGAGGTTGATCGGTTCTATGAAGACCTACAACACCTTCTAGAACTAACACCAAAAAAAGATGTCCTCTTCATCATAGGGGATTGGAATGCTAAAGTAGGAAGTCAAGAAATCACCGGGATAACAGGCAGGCATGGCCTTGGTGTACAAAATGAAGCAGGACAAAAGCTAATAGAGTTTTGCCAAGAGAACACGCTGATCATCGCAAACACTCTTTTCCAACAGCACAAGAGGCGACTCTACACATGGACATCACCAGATGGTCAATATCGAAATCAGATTGATTATGTCCTTTGCAGCCAAAGATGGAGAAGCTCCATACAGTCAGTAAAAACAAGACCTGGAGCTGACTGTGGCTCAGATCATGAGCTGCTTCTTGCAAAATTTCGGCTAAAATTGAAGAACGTAGGGAAAACCACTAAACCTTTCAGGTATGACCTAAATCATATCCCTGATGAATATACAGTGGAGGTGAGGAATAGATTTCAGGGATTAGACCTGATAGACAGAGTGCCTGAGGAACTATGGACGGAGGTCCGTAACATTGTTCAGGAGGCAGCAACGAAATCCGTCCCAAAGAAAAAGAAATGCAAGAAAGCCAAGTGGCTGTCTGATGAGGCTTTACAAGTAGCTCATGAAAGAAGGGAAGTGAAAAGCAAAGGAGAAAGGGGAAGATATACCCAACTGAATGCAGAGTTCCAGAGAATAGCAAGGAGAGACAAGAAGGCCTTCTTAAATGAACAATGCAAAGAAATTGAGGAAAACAACAGAATGGGAAAGACTAGAGATCTCTTCAAGAAAATTGGAGATCTCAAGGGAACGTTTTGTGCAAAGACGGGCATGATCAAGGACAAAGAAGGCAGGGACCTAACAGAAGCAGATGAGATTAAGAAGAGGTGGCAAGAATACACAGAAGAACTATACAGGAAAGATCTGAATGTCCCTGATAGCCATGATAGTGCGGTCACTGAACTTGAGCCAGACATCCTAGAGAGTGAAGTCAAGTGGGCCTTAGGAAGCATTAGTAACAACAAAGCTAGCGGAGATGACAGTATTCCAGCCAAGCTATTTAAAATCCTAAAAGATGATGCTGTTAAAGTGCTGCATTCAATATGCCAACAAATCTGGAACACTCAACAGTGGCCACAAGACTGGAAAAGGTCAGTTTACATTCCAATTCCAAAGAAGGGCAACGCCAAAGAGTGTTCAAACTACCGCACAATTGCGCTCATTTCACATGCCAGCAAGGTGATGCTCAAAATCCTACAAGCTAGGCTTCAGCAGTATGCGAACCGAGAACTCCCGGAAGTACAAGCTGGGTTTCGAAGAGGCAGAGGAACTAGAGATCAAATCGCCAACATTCGCTGCATCATGGAGAAAGCAAGAGAATTCCAGAAAAACGTCTATTTCTGCTTCATTGACTACGCTAAAGCCTTGGATTGTGTGGATCACAACAAACTGTGGCAAATTCTGAAAGTGATGGGAGTACCAGACCACCTTACCTGTCTCCTGAGAAACCTGTACGAGGGTCAAGAAGCAACAGTCAGAACCAGACATGGAACAACTGATTGGTTCAAAATTGGGAAAGGAGTACGACAAGGCTGCACATTGTCATCCTGCTTATTTAACTTATATGCAGAGTACATCATGAGAAATGCCGGGTTGGATGAATCAGAGGTCGGAATTAAGATTGCCAGGAGAATTATCAACAACCTCCGATATGCAGACAATACCACCCTAATGGCAGAAAGCGAAGAGGATCTCAAGAGCCTCTTGTTGAGGGTGAAAGAGGAGAGTGCAAAAGCTGGTTTGAAACTCAACATTAAAAAAACTAAGATCATGGCATCTGGCCCTATCACTTCCTGGCATATAGAAGGGGAAGAAATGGAAGCAGTGACAGATTTTACTTTCTTGGGCTCCAAGATCACCGCAGACGGTGACTGTAGCCATGAAATTAAAAGACGCTTGCTCCTTGGGAGGAAAGCTATGGCCAACCTAGACAGCATAGTAAGAAGCAGAGACATCACCTTGCCGACAAAGGTCCGTCTAATCAAAGCTATGGTTTTCCCAGTAGTAATGTATGGCTGTGAGAGCTGGACTATAAGGAAGGCTGAGCGCCGAAGAATTGATGCTTTCGAACTGTGGTGCTGGAGAAGACTCTTACGAGTGCCCTGGACTGCAAGGAGGTCAAATCAGTCCATCCTAAAGGAAATCAACCCTGAATGCTCATTGGAAGGACAGATAATGAAGCTGAAGCTCCAATATTTTGTCCACCTAATGCGAAGAGAAAACTCCCTGGAAAAGACCCTGATGCTGGGAAAGACTGAAGGCAAAAGGAGAAGGGGACGGCAGAGGATGAGATGGCTAGATAGCATCACGGATGCAATGAATATGAACTTGAGCACGCTCCGGGAGAGAGCGCAGGACAGGAAGGCCTGGCGTGCTATGGTGCATGGGGTCACGAAGAGTCGGACACGACTGAACGACTGAACAACATCTCTGGGTAGGGCTGGAAAAATTCTTGCCTGAAACCCTGGAGAGCCATTACTGCCAGTCAGTGCCGACAATACTGGGCTAGAGGGACCCAGGGTCTGAGTCAGTATAAGGCAGCTTCCTATGTTCCTAAGTTCCACCCACCATCAGCTTCCTCCTAGACTGGAATAAATATGACGCATTTAAGGCACAGGCCATGGCTTGGACACTGTTGCGAATTCTGTAGCTGTCTCCTGAATTGGTGGGGCCATGCGGCAGTGAGCAAGAGTGCTGCTGCCCATGCAGTTGATGCTCCTGCTTTCTATCAGCTTTAATCAACAACCCAGGAATTAGTGATGTGATGTACCCACATAAGGTACATCCTGATGGGTAGCTCCTGGCGCTTGTAGAGCCAGTGTAGTGTAATGGTGAGAGTGACGGACTGGGAGCCGGGAGATCTGGGTTATAGTCCCCACTTGGCCATGGAAGCTCACTGGGTGACTTTGGGCCAGTCACAGACTCTCATCCCAACCTACCTCACAGGGTTGTTGTTGTGAGGATACAACGGAGAGGAGGAGGATAATGTAAGCCACCTTGGGTTTCTTGCAAGAGGAAAAAAGGCGGGATATAAATGCAATAATAATAATAATAATATTGTAAGCTACATGTGGAATTGCAATTGAGTTTTCGCACTTTGCAGGACATTGCAGATTTCTTGGTTCACTGGAATAGGCACACAGGGTTTATGCAACTAAAGCTATCATACAACTGAAGCTACCATTCCATGTTCCATGTACCCAACTGGCAACCAATTCCATCCACAGAGAATGATAGTGTCTGTCACCACAGAACTTTGGGTAAGGTGACAATCCATGGGTTAATTAAACCATGGGTTGTCATTAGGCATGAACCATCTTTCTCTTTGTGTGTATGTGTGTGGGGAGGGGGATAGAATATCTTTCTTCCCTTTGCAGTCAAAGGTATACTGCCTCTTAACATGGAAGCTCTCTCCTGTGGGAGCTCTGATACAGGCCTTCCTCTTTAACATTACTTCACATTATATTCCATGAAATGGAGCCAAAATGGACATTCACCATTGTTTCCAGACAGAAATTTCATTGATCAGGCAAATGAATAATAAGAAACTTAACTCCAGCAGCTGCAGTGATTCAGAATCACTTAGGAGGAAATCCTGCTGGGCAAAATGGGACTTACTTCTGAGTAAGCAAGGTCTGTCTGGTGGATCTTGACCACCAGCACGGTGTTCAAATTGTTAAAATGTGAATGTGAAAGGGGCAGTGTTCAAAGTGTTAGTGAATCCCCCCCGCCCCAAGTGATCACAAGTTTTGTTGCACATTGGTGCAGGGGGACATTTAAAAAAAAAAAAATCTATAGAAGGTCTGCCGTTTTACTGAGCATGTGCAAAGTTTTTTCATCTCTCCAAAATGGGATGTATTTGTGAATAAGCATACTTAGGGAGCAGCTTTGTGGCTTTGGCTGTAACAGACAGAACTTTCCCTACACACACACACACACACACACACACACACAGGGGTGGGAGAGAGGGGGGTATCTCTGTTGTTGTTCAGTCATTCAGTTGTGTCCGACTCTTTGTGACCCCATGGACAACAGCACGCCAGGCTTTCCTGTCCTCCGCGCTCTCCCGGAGTGTGCTCAAGTTCATATTCATTGCATTGGACGGTGATGCTATCTAGCCATCTCATCCTCTGCCATCCCCTTCTCCTTTTGCCTTCAATCTTTCCCAGCATCAGGGTCTTTTCCAGGGACTTTTCTCTTCGCATTAGGTGGCCAAAATATTTGAGCTTCAGCTTCAGTACCTGTCCCTCCAATGAGCAGTCAGGGTTGATTTCCTTTCGGATGGACTGATTTGACCTCCTTGCAGTCCAGGGGACTCGTAAGAGTCTTCTCCAGCACCACAGTTCGAAAGCATCAATTCTTCGGTGCTCAGCCTTCCTTATAGTCCAGCTCTCACAGCCATAAGTTGCTACTGAAAAGACCATAGCTTTGATTCTATGAAGCTCTGTCGGCATGATGACTCTGCTTCTTACTATGCTGTCTAGGTTTGCCACAGCTTTCCTCCCAAGGAGCAAGCATCTTTTAATTTCATGGCTACAGTCACTGTCTGTGGTGATCTTGGAGCCCAAGAAAATAAAATCTGTCACTGCTTCCATTTCTTCCCCTTCTATATGCCAGGAAGTGATAGGGCCAGATGCCATGATCTTTGTTTTTTTAATGTTGAGTTTCAAACCAGCTTTTGCACTCTTCACTTTCACCCTTAACAAGAGGCTCTTGAGATCCTTTTTGCTTTCTGCCATTAGGGTGGTATCGTCTGCATAACTGAGAATGTTGATAATTCTCCCGGCAATCTTAATTCCGACCTGCGATTCATCCAACCCAGCGTTTCTCATGATGTATGCTGCATATAAGTTAAATAAGCAGGGCAACAATATACAGCCTTGTCATACTCCTTTCCCAATTTTGAACCAATCGGTTGGTCCATGTCCGGTTCTTGCTGTTGCTTCTTGACCCTCGTACAGGTTTCTCAGGAGACAGGTAAGGTGGTCTGATACTCCCATCTCTTTCAGAATTTGCCACAGTTTGTTGTGATCCACACAATCAAAGGCTTTAGCATAGTCAATGAAGCAGAAAGATACATTTTTCTGGAATTCTCTTGCTTTCTCCATGATGCAGCGAATGTTGGCGATTTGATCTCTAGTTCCTCTGCCTCTTCGAAACCCAGCTTGTACTTCTGGCAGTTCTCGGTTCACATACTGCTGAAGCCTTGTTGTTGTTGTTGTTCAGTCGTTCAGTCGTGTCCGACTCTTCGTGACCCCATGGACCATAGCACGCCAGGCCTTCCTGTCCTGCGCTCTCTCCCGGAGCGTGCTCAAGTTCATATTCATTGCATCCGTGATGCTATCTAGCCATCTCATCCTCTGCCGTCCCCTTCTCCTAGCTTGTAGGATTTTGAGCATCACCTTGCTGGCATGTGAAATGAGCGCAATTGTATGGTAGTTTGAACACTCTTTGGCATTGCCTTTCTTTGAAAATGGAATGTAAACTGACCTTTTCCAGTCTTGTGGCCACTGTTGAGTGTTCCAAATGTGTTGGCATATTGAGTGCAGCACTTTAACAGCATCATCTTTTAGGATTTTAAATAGCTCAGCTGGAATACTGTCATCTCCACTAGCTTTGTTGTTAGTAATGCTTCCTAAGGCCCACTTGACTTCACTCTCGAGGATGTCCGGCTCAAGTTCGGTGACCGCACTATCATGGCTGCTTTTCCCAACCTTTTATTGACTATGAGTGCTACTCCATTTCTTCTAAGGGATTTTTGCCCACAGTAGTAGATATGATGGTCACCTAAATTAAATTCGCCCATGCTTGTCCATTTTAGTTTGCTGATTCCCAAGATGCTGACGTTCAATCTTGTCATCTCATGCTTGACCACCTCCAGCTTACCTGGATTCATTGATCTTACGTTCCAGGTAATTAAACAATATTGCCCTTTACAGCATCGGATTTTCTTTTCACCATCAGACACATCCACAGCTGAGTGTCCTTTCAGCTTTGGCCCAGCCGCTTCACTCTTTCTGGCACTACCTGGAAATTCCCTCTGCTCTTCCCCAGTAGTATATTGGACACGTTCCGACCTGAGGGTCTCATCTTCCGGCGTCATATCTTTTAGCCTTGTGATATGTTCCATGCGGTTTTCTTGGCAAGAATACTGGAGTGGGTTGCCATTTCCTTCTCCAGTGGAACACATTTTTTCAGAAGTCTCCGCCATGACCTGTCCATCTTGGGTGGCCCTGCACGGCATAGCTTATGGCTTCACTGAGTTACGCAAGCCCCTTCACCACAACAAGGCAGTGATCCATGAAGGGGGGCCATCTCTACACCAGCCTAAAGTCCTGCATTTAAAACAGGGCTTTCTGCTTCCATTTTAAATACAGGATCACAACGGACTGCCTTTACACATGCTTCCTTTCCCCCCTCCCCTTCCCCCCTCCTTCTCCCCAGTAGCTGAGTCTTCCATTATCTTTCATTGATCTCGCTCCTCGTCTTGCCGCTTTTCCTCTTTTCTCAGAGGGAACTCAAGTGGAACACAACAGGGTAATTTGATAGCTCATTATCTGCGATCTATTTAAAAATGGAACAAGGGGCGTTTACTGCCGGAGACTCCCTGGAGGTTCATGGCATCATGTAAAGAGCCTGCAAACTTCTATGAGGGAACAATCTCAGTCACAGGATAAAAGCCCCATGTGAAGAAAGCCCTAAAAAGCCTGCAAACTTCCGTGTTTGAGCCATCTCAATAGCAGGATAAAAGCTCTGTGTGAAGTAGCCCAGAGGGTTATACAAAACCCATTATGTCTCAAAAATATTGGTAGAAGGTTAGCATTTTTTTAAAATAATGGGAAATAGATATTAGGTGCAGAAAAATGTCCCTTAGCTATGGCTCTCATTAGGGATGTATGAAACTCCCCTTACCTGGCTCTGCTGGGTTCCACTGGGGGGGGAGGCGCTCCGTCACTCCACCCGGAATCCTGGCTGGCCGGCTCCGCTCCGGGGGATTCCGCGGAGCCACCGGCCGGCTCCGCCAGCAGCCGGACATCCAGCCGCTGGCTAGCAGGGACGCAAATGGTGGCAGCCATAGCCGCCGCCGTTTGCATCCCTGTAGTCAGCCGTGATAGGCTACGTAAAGACTTACGTATCCTATCACGTCTGGCTTAAAAAGCAAAAAACAAAACCACGCGTACGCAAATGGCAGCGGCTCCGGCCGCCACCATTTGCATTCCTTATTTTGGCCCGTCTTAGTCTATGTAAATATTTACCTAGACTAAGACGGCCAAAATAAGGGGAACACAAATAGCGTCCGCTACGTTATTTGCGTTCCCCTTATTTTCGCCGTCTTAGTCTACGTAAATATTTACCTAGACTAAGACGGCCAAAAATAAGGAATGCAAATGACGGCAGCTGTAGCCGCCGTCATTTGCGTACGCGGTTTGTTTGTTGTTGTTTTCTAACCCAGCCATGATAGGCTACGTAAATCTTTATGTAGCCTATCACGTCGTTGTTGCTGTGTGTGTTTTTTTACAAGACAAGACTGAAAATGGTGGCGGCGGCAGCCGGTCGGAAGACCAGCCGCCACTGCCGCCGCCGGAGCCACCGCCGCCCAGAACATCCACCCCAGGTAAGTCTCGTCCCAGGGGGGATCCGCAGGGGGGCGGGGGGGGTGGCAGGCTGTTCCGTCACAGATTTCAGGGGGCCGAATGCCCTGGCATTCGGCCTCACTGAGATCCGTGGCGGAATTCTCTGGCATCCCTAGCTAGGGATGGATGAAAGGGACTTACCTTGTCCCGCAGCTTGCTTCACGGTGGGGGGGAGGTGCTTCAGTTCTCCCCCCGAAGTTCAGGCGAGGGGGGGAGGCGCCCCGCCTCGCCCAGCCGAAATTCAGGCCGGGGGGGAGGCACCCCATCCCTCGCCGGTGAAATTCAGGCCGGGGAGGAGCGCCCCGTCTCCCCGGCCACAGAAAAAAAAAGTAAAAAAAACAACAACAACCACACACCCGTGATAGGCTACGTAACGATTTGCTTGGCCTATCACGGCTAGATTTCCAAAGTCAGTCATGATAGGCTTTGTAAATCGTCACGTAGCCTATCATGGGTAACTTTGGAAAAAAAAAAAAAGCGCATACGAAAATGGCAGCGGCCCATGGACGCCGCCATTTGCATTCCTTATTTTGGCACGTCTAGTCTACATAAAGATTTACGTAGACTACAGCGAAAATAAGGGCAACGCAAATAAGGCCCATGGGGCGCCGCCATTTGCGTACGCACTTTTTTTTTTTCAAAAGTCACCCTTGATAGGCTATGTGACGATGTACATAGTCTATCACGGCTGACTTTGGAAATCTAGCCGTGAGAGGCTACGTAAATCGTCACGTAGCCTATCACGGGTGTGTGTGTGTGTTGTTGTTTTTTTACTTTTTTATTTTGTAATGGCGGCAGCGGCAGCTGTTCTGGAGACCGGCTGCCTCCCCCGCCCCACCAAAACACCACTGAAACGTTGCCAGGACCCGCCACCGAGAGGGACATTCGCCGAAGGTAAGTCCCATCCCGGGGGGGCGGGGGGGCGGCGGGGCGGCGGAGAATTTCCCCAACACTTTCGGGGGGCCGAATGCGTCGGCACTCGGCCTCCCGAAGATTCGTGGAGAAATTCTCCGCCATCCCTAATTCAAACCAAGTATCGAAATAAACGGAGCTTAGAACCAGACCTTTGCATCGCTATATCGCAAAGCGTGAAACCACGATGTTCAAAAATAATGACGCATATCCGATCATGGTACTCTCACTAAAAATATTATTATTATTATTATTATTATTATTATTATTAAAAAAAATAGTAAGAGCAAAAAGGGGTTTTGTACAGTTAATAAATAAAATACAGCCTTATTTTAAAATATTGTTTATTTCATCTTGATCTCATCCTTTTGAATTTCTATTTTTTGTGTATGTTTTATAATGTACGTAATATATTAGTACAGTCGTACATGTATATAATTCATAAATAAATATACATATATTGGGGGTGTGTGCTCAACATTTTTTTACTGATAGGGGTACACGATCAAAGAAGTTTGGAGACCACTGGTGTAGAGGGGTTACTAGACTACAGCTTTGCTTTTTGATACCCTTCTTGGCTTCCCTGGAGAAATTACAAGGTGGAATTCCATGCAGTTGGTCTTCTCTCCCTTCCCAAATCCTACCTGTGGGATTTTGTAGATGCCAGACATGGCTGAAATATGGATGGAGAGGTCAGATTCGGCACCTTCCACAATGGCCAGCAGGTTATTCTGTCCTCTGCAGCTGTAGTTGGGAACATTGTTTGCTCCACCAGCCAGCAGGTCTAACATTGCATTGGAAGTTATTCTCCCATGGAAATGGGTCTCATAGATGTTGTAGCCCAGGGTGATGTTGGATAAGAGCCTGGGATTCTGGTTGATCTCCTGAACGGCAAACAAGAAAGACAGGATGTGCCAGTACGTGACATGTATTGGACTTGTCACACTGCAAAAAGACGAAGAAGAAGGTTTCACACTATCATCCTTCATTCAATGAAAAAAAAAAGTCACATTCTTTCTTTTATATATCTAGGAGACTTTCCAGGCAATAGACATCTCACAGGAGCTGATCCCCCACCCCAAAATGGATTAAAGGTGCACAGGAGTGTCCCTTTAGTTAAAGCAAGTCACAAAAAATGGTTCCACTATTAAAAACATCAAAACCGTACTGCTTATAAAAATAATCACTGCTGAGTTAATAATGCGAAACTTTGGATCCATGATCTACCTGATGAGTTCTACAATTGTGCAAACTTTCAAACTAATCTGAAAAAAATTGCTACAGGTACAGCAAGTTTAGCAGCGTTGAAAATTGACACATTCGTACTCTTTTCTCCAAGCTGTGTGGCTGAATATATCGTATATTTCAATGCAATTTGGGTGGAAACTACGGGTGCATATTATTCAGGCTTGTTGAGGAAATGGGCCTTTCATCAATTTGCTGACGTTCTGAGCAGCGGTTCAAAGGTTATTAAGGTTTTTCTTAATAAGAAAACCTCCCATGAAATTCTACGGCAGGCACTGTTGGCAAAAATGTTGGTTGGCCATGCTCAGTTTCACTCAAGCTAGAATGCTTCCAGTACTCCAATGTGAAATTCAGTTACAGAAGGCTTCAATATGCATAACTTCTCCCTTTAGTTATGAATTTTGATCTCACAAGGTGAGACTACATGTTACTAAATGGATTGCATTGTTAGTTTATGGGAACTTTGACCACAGTTAGTCTTAGGATCTCTATGGCCTACAATGTGATTTCTGTTTTGCCTTTTGTTTATTCTCTGCTAATTACTTTGCTAACAGGAGGCATCATTACTAAATAATCTCTTCAGGATCAGGGCCACAAACCACCTTCCCGAAAGCAGAAATGTAGCACAAGGGCCCTGATCCTTGCTCTTACTATTTGTGGGGTGGGAAAATGACATGTAAGGATGGTGTCTCACACTAGGGGGATATTCACACATTTCACTGAACATGTATTCACACTTTGTATGCTCATTAAGATCATAGAATCATAGAATAGTAGGGTTGGAAGGGGCCTATAAGACCATCGAGTCCAACCGCCTGCTCAGTGCAGAAGTCCAAGTCAGAGCATCCCTGACAGATGGCTGTCCAGCCTTGTCTTGAATGCCTCCAGGGTGGGAGAGCCCACCACCTCCCTAGGTAGTTGGTTCCATTGTAGGAAGATGGTTGTGAGAATCTAGCCTTATTCCATCATTCTCATTGTGTGTAAGCAATATGCATGAGGAAGAGAAGAGGAAATGAAATTGCTAGCTCCCCACCCACCCACCCACCCTCACCATTCTCATTGCTTTCTACATGTGGAAGGTAACTGCCTGCAGGGGACATCCATCTCTATCCATGGAAGTTCTCCCCAAGATTTTAGAATCATGATTTATGAAATGAAATCATGATTACCATTAGTTATTTATAATCCCATTTATCATACAGGCGAATTTGCAAGAAAACAGATTCAAATGTATTGTGGAGAGGGAAGGGTTGCCAACATTGTTAAGTATCAATTTCCTCAGCAACAAGCCGCCACATTGTCTGGGTCCCATCTTGCCTTATGAAGCATCTAGCCTTAGTGCTAGAAGAGGGCTTCCTTTAACTGTTTAACCCATCCTGCTAGCTACTGATGTAAGCAACGAACTGCTTCACATAGCGCATAATCAAACTATGGAATTCACTACCACAAGATGTAGTGATGGCCACCAATTTGGATGGCTTTAAAAGGGGGGTGGACAAATTCCTGGAGGAGGAGAAGGCTATCAATGGCTACTAGTCTTGATGGCCCTGTGCTACCTCCAGGACCAGAGGCAGCGAGCCTATGTACACCAGTTGCTGGGGAACATAGGTGGGAGGGTGCTGTTGTGCTCAAGACCTGCTTGTGGGTTCCTGGTTGACAGCAGGTTGGCCACTGTGTGAACAGAGTGCTGGACTAGATGGACCCTTGGTCGATCCAGCAGGGTTCTTCGTATGTTCTTATGCTATGGGTCAATGCATAGGATTCCTCTTCTTTTTGTTTATTTGTTCAGTCGCTTCCAACTTTTCGTGACTTCATGGACCAGCCCATGCCAGAGCTTCCTGTCAGCTGTCACCACCCCCAGCGCCCCCAAGGTCAAGTTCATCACCTCCAGAATATAATCTATAGGATTCCTCTAGCAATACAGTAATACTCAGATACTTCATAAGGCAATACAGGACCAGGACAATGTGGGGGCACCTTTGCTGGTCCCAGGCACTCTATCGTCCCCATCTGATTTGGGCCTGAAAGATCAAGGAATTTGTGATATTGCACCACATCATCACTGATTACAAGACATGTCAGTTAAAGCATCAATCTTAGAGTTGCAAGACTGCAAGCCCCACTATGTCAACATTTTGGGGACGCTGGACATAGCAAGAAAGATTTGAAATTCTGGACCCTTGGGGGAAAAAAATGGATCTGACATACAACTAGAGGCCAAATGATTAAAAAAAGAGAGGTATTCTGGATTCAGGCCCTGCAAAGACTGGCTCCCACAGGCCTCAATGAAGAACTTAATTGGACTCCTATATTGTAATACCTGTTCACACAGTTCGAAAGTTAAACTTTTCTGTTTCATAATATATTTTAAGCCATTGTGTTTTTCATTGTGGTTTACCTAAGGGTTAGGATCCGTATGTCCGATGGCACTAGGACTAAGTGTCAGCCCGGGACTGATAAGTTTAAGTATACCAGCTTCCACACACAGTTGGCAGAACCTTTGGCTGTGATAGGGAAGACTTTTGACATTTGGTATAAATCCAACAACACTCCAAGGCAGACAGCTCACACACATGTGGCCTTGAAACTACCACAGGCTAATGGAGGAGAAGGATAGGTTTTTATTTTCCATCCACTTTGCTGAGCCTATTTTGACAGCTATGTATTTAACTTATATGCAGAGTACATCATGAGAAACACCGGGTTGGATGAATCACAGGTCGGAATTAAGATTACATGGAGAATTATCAACAACCTCAGATATGCAGATGATACCACCCTAATGGCAGAAAGCGAAGAGGATCTAAAGAGCCTCTTGATGAGGGTGAAAGAGGAGAGTGCAAAAGCTGGTTTGAAACTCAACATTAAAAAAACGAAGATCATGGCATCTGGCCCCATCACTTCCTGGCATATGGAAGGGGAAGAAATGGAAGCAGTGACAGATTTTATTTTCTTGTGCTCCAAGATCACCGCAGACAGTGACTGTAGCCATGAAATTAAAAGACGCTTGCTCCTTGGGAGGAAAGCTATAGCACACCTAGACAGCATAGTAAGAAGCAGAGACATCCCCTTGCCGACAAAGGTCCGTCTAATCAAAGCTATGGTTTTCCCAGTAGTAACATATGGCTGTGAGAGCTGGACTATAAGGAAGGCCGAGCGCCGAAGAATTGATGCTTTCGAACTGTGGTGCTGGAGAAGACTCTTACGAGTGCCCTGGACTGCAAGCAGGTCAAATCAGTCCATCTTAAAGGAAATCAACCCTGAGTGCTCATTGGAAGGACAGATAATGAAGCTGAAGCTCCAATATTTTGGCCACCTAATGCGAAGAGAAAACTCTCTGGAAAAGACCCTGATGCTGGGAAAGACTGAAGGCAAAAGGAGAAGGGGACGGCAGAGGATGAGATGGCTAGATAGCATCACTGATGCAATGAATATGGACTTGAGCACGCTCCGGGAGAGAGCGCAGGACAGGAAGGCCTGGCATGCTATGGTCCATGGGGTCACGAAGAGTTGGACATGACTGAACGACTGAACAACAACAATATTTCTCATGTAACAGGTGAGCTTTGGAATCATTTGGAGGCGGGCAATTGCTCGATGGCAAGATATATATTTATTTATGTTAGTTCATTGCCGGTGCACCTAGAATGAACATCTCCCAAAGATATATTCCTCCTCCAACGAAATAATTTTTAATTAAAGCTGAGGCCATGAGTATCAGTTGCCCTTTTAAAAACAGAATTATTTTGTTGAGACTTTGTTAGTGGAATTGTTGATTTGCTATGCTTTTGCTCTGTAGTTTTGCACAGGCCACTGACGAAGACAAAAAGTTAAAATGCATTTGACCCATTTGTAATTATTAAATATTTTTATTATATTAGATATATACTGTATATTTCCATATTTTAATATGTGGCCTTTTGTATCAGTGGAACATTTTAACTCAGCTTTTAGGATTTACAGTTCTGTTTTTATTTTATATATTGTGACACATGTTTTGGATATGATGTTTTAACTATTTGTACTTTTTAACATTAAAACGTTTTATTCGTGGAGCTTCAGCTAACATGAGCCCTAACTCTGATCTTGAACTGGCAGGGTTTTTTTGATAAATGAATTGTATGTTTGCTTGTATATGTGGGGAGGGGTGTGGAACGACATATTTATTGTGTATTTGTTTAAGACGCTTAGACCTCTCCAAAAAAAGTGACTTACAAAATATAAAAATCATAAAAACAATAATTCAGCAATAAAACACATTGACAAGCCACTAAAAGCAGCAGCAAAGAGAAAAACACAAAGAACCAAAATTAGCCGTCAGCAAATAAAATCAAGCAATGACTTGCAATCCTATGGCTACTAGTAACTGTCAATGACTTGTAAGGGAGCAATCCTATGGCTACTAGTAACTGTCTAGAGGGCCGTAGGATTTTTCAGTTTCTGGGAATTGAGGTCGGAGCCAGGGCTCTGAACATGGTTCCCAGAAACCGCCCGCCCCCACCCCCTCATAGCCGGCATGGTTCTCTCCACAATGGCCAAGTCTCCATGCTAAAAAAAACGGAGCACAGATATGGTGAAATGGGGGCAGTCCCAGGTGCAGGGAGGGGAGGAGAAGAGAGCTCAGAAGCTGCTTTATGCAGCTTTGTAGGTGTCGCATGACCTCCTTCCTTCCCCCTCCCGAAGCCACGGCTAGACAGCCGAAATCGGCCATCTAGCCAAAAATGCATGGCGGCAGGAGCATGTGCTCCAGCTGCCCTGCACAGGACAGTCAGCAGCCTCCAATTTTGGAGGCCGGCGACCATCTGGATAGGATTGCACCCTAATGCTTGTCTAAAGGGAGATATCTTCCAATTGTTTGTTCCCAGCAGTCCAGGGGGAAGCTACAACCATCACATCAGCTGCGAGAGACATCTCTAAATGTCTGCCGTCACCTGTCAGGGATGCTTTGACTTGTATTCCTGCACTGAGCAGGGGGTTGGACTCAGTGGTCTTATAGGCCCCTTCCAAACCTACTCTTCTATGATTCTATGATCTTTGCACATGCATGCACACACGGAGATAGATAGATAGATAGATAGATAGATAGATAGATAGATAGATAGACAGATAGTGACTGAGTGTGTGTATATTGCGTGTGGAGAGAGAGAGAGAGAGAAAGAGAGAGAGAGAGAGAGAGGTAAAGCGGCACAACAGCAAAGCAACAAGGAGGCTCTGAACCCACTATGGATGCATTCAATCTTAAGTAAAATATATAATGGCCAGGTGACCGGCCAGATGGGCGATTAAGAAATTTAATTAATTAATTAATTAATTAATTAAAATATAAGGAAATACAATATACAAGAAAGACAGACTAACAGCAGAGTAATTTCAAAATATATTTAGAGCTAAGCGTTTATGCTTCTGCCCTCATCAGCAGCTGTGATGTTAAATGGACACCAAGAGCAGCAGCTGGGAGATGAAAATTCCTAAGGAGAAGAAGAATCAGAGGTGTGAGTGGCAGAAAGCTTATGAATTCTCCTCCAGATTGAGGCCCTTTGGACTAAGAGTTCTGAGTCTGTAGATGCAGACGTTTTCCTTTTTGTCAAGCACAGAATCATAGAATAGTAGGGTTGGAAGGGGCCTATAAGTGTGGTGTAGTGGCTAGAGTGCTGGACTGGGAGTCGGGAGATCCGGGTTCTAGTCCCCACTCAGCCATGGAAGCTCGCTGGGTGACCTTGGGCCAGTCACAGACTCTCAGCCCAACCTACCTCACAGGGTTGTTGTTTTGAGGATAAAATGGAGAGGAGGAGGAGTATGTATGCTGCCTTGGGTGCCTTCAAGAGGAAAAAAGGTGGGATATAAATGCAATAAATAAATAAATAAATAAATAAGACCATTGAGTCCAACCCCCTGCTCAATGCAGAAATCTCAAATGCTTGCACACACTTTTTGTGGTTTGCCTAATAAAGCTATTACATTCATATGAATTTTGGATGTTTTCTTATATGGTCAAGACCATAAGAAATTTCTGAGTGAGAAAAAGAGGGAGGCAACCTCAATTCTCGGGGTGGAGATTTGCACTGAAAAAGCCCTCTTACCCATTGCCACCAACTGTGCCTCTGAAGGAACCAGCACATGCAAGAGGGGCACAAAATTGATCTTAAAAAGATGGGCAGGTTCATAGGGGAGGAGAGGGCTCTGAAAGCTGAGAGGCCCCAAGTAGGGATGTACGGACTGTGTAAAATCCGCTCCTTCTGTGTTTTGTGGATTGTCAGGTGCCTTTCGTTCTGTCATCCGCCCACAGACAGATGCAAAATATTTTTTCTGTCATGCAGAAAAATACGGAAATATTTATGTAAGTAATTACATAAGTATTTACATAATTTACCCCAGTATGTAATGTTTAGTGTATCTCCTATTCCATTCTACGTTTCCTCAGCAGAAACTTAGGTATTTTTCTACAGATTTATATGCGTAAATTTTGGGAAAGTAAAAAATCATCCGAAAGTCCACGGACTCTGCAGGGCCTGAGGGGGTTGCTCCGCAGCGGATTCCGCAGGTCGGATTCTTAGAAATCTGAGCTCATTTTAATCCAACTCGAATTTCTCCAGCATCCCTAGCCCCAAGCCATTTCCACATTAAAAGCCTCATCTGGAAGCACCCTATAGAATAGCTAGCTGTGGATAGTGGTTTACCAAGGATGACCAGGGGCACCAGAAAAATTGGCGCTCCCTCTGGTAAGGGGGGCAATTGGAGTGCAGGAGGGGGAAATTAAATTGCCAAGAAATCATAGCTTACTCAACAATCCTGGTTAGGGGTGGCTCAAAAAAGACGTATGGGTCTTCATTGAAAACATACTTTGTAGATAGGACTCCGCTAATGTGGAGGTCTCCTGGCCTGTAATAATTCTTTGCTTGAGTTTGATCCTGCATCAGATTCAAGGGGCTTTTTGCCTTCTGCATCTCACAGGCGGCACGGGGCAGAAACAGCAGCAGGAACAGCAGCAGCAATATCATTCTGGGTCTGTCAGCTTACTGTACCTCCCTTGCGACTCCTCCTCTCACCCCATAGCCAACTAATCAGAAGAAGGCTGAAAACTCTTGCAAGGCCGAGGTGGCCATGTCTCCACCAATACAAAGCGTTCAGAGCCAAATGGAGGTTTTATTAAACTTCACGCAGGCATAGCTCCCCCTGCCCCCGCCTGCCCATCTGCCTGCTCTAAATTTCAGCCCGTTTTATGCACCAAACCTTTCAGGCACCATGCAAGAAGTCACCATATGTTGCCCTTCATTCGGACATTTAGTTTATTGGTCTCAAAGGCCAATCTCCATTAAAAAAAAAAATCTCTTGAGCTTTGGCAAGAATGAAAAATAAATCCCTAGGATATAGATAATTGTAAGGGGAAGGAGCATCACCTCTACACCTTCATGGACTCCCTGAGTGGCTTGAGGCACAGGTGGAGAGCACGAGAAAAACATGTTTTGCGAGAACTAGAACTAGAGCAACACGAGAATGGAACCGATTACCTAGGGAGGTGGTGGGCTCTCCCACACTGGAGGCATTCAAGAGGAGGCTGGACAGCCACCTGTCAGGGATGCTCTGACCTGGATTCTTGCCGTGAGCAGGGGGTTGGACTCGATGGCCATGTAGGCCCCTTCCAACCCCACTATTCTATGATTCTATGAACTCATCAACATGAGTTGAGAGTCTGGCATGGGTTCAGTGAAGGGCAAAGGTCAGCTTGGCCTGATGTTGGCTGACAAAATGCCTTCAAAAGAGCCGGGATCAAGATAATCTTTTAGGATGCATATGAATGTATGCACAACACCGAGTGGTCACCGCTGAACACCATGAGCGCATGACACTTCCTGAGTCAGAACATGGTGTCACCTTGCACTAACATTCACTGCCTTTACGTTAAAGAAAACCCCTGCAGTCCTCCCGTTCTGGAGCCTTTCCACTTTTACAGCAAGCTCCCAGACGGTGACTAAGTGATTGCTGAGAGGGGAAGTTTTTAATTTCAAGGTTCCATAGAACTCAAAGAAACAGTGCCATGTAGTGGCTATTTTAATAGCAGAATGATCGGAGATTTTTTGATACCTCGTTTAGGGTTGGCGGAGAATTTCTCCCCGAAACTTCGGGGGGCC
Organism: Heloderma suspectum; assembly: GCF_057233095.1. Classification (NCBI taxonomy): domain Eukaryota; kingdom Metazoa; phylum Chordata; class Lepidosauria; order Squamata; family Helodermatidae; genus Heloderma; species Heloderma suspectum. Next base: position 393,747,883 of record NC_139459.1, read on the forward strand.
GAGCGCCAACGTGTTCGGCCCCCCAAACAAGTTTCGGGGAGAAATCCTCCGAACCCCCCCGCACCCCCCCCCGGGACGGGACTTACCTTCACCGAATGTCCCTCCCAGTGGCGGGTCCGGCTGGCGGTTTGGCGAGTGTTCAAGCGGGGCGGGAGCGGCAGCCGGTCTTTCGACCGGCTGCCACCACCGCCATTGCAATAAAAAAAAAAAAAACGCCCCCTGATAGGCTACGTAACGATTAACGTAGCCTATCACGGCTAGATCTGCAAAGTCACCCGTGATAGGCTACGTGACGATTGATGTAGCCTATCACGGCTGACTTTGCAGATCTAGCCATGATAGGCTACGTTAATCGTCACGTAGCCTATCATGGGGCGTTTTTTTTTTAAAAAAAAACTTTCGCGTTCGCGGCCAGGCGAGGCGGGAAGCCTCCTCCCCGGCCTGAATTTCTGCCGGAGCGAGGCGGGAAGCCTCCCCCTCCGGCCTGAACTTCACGGGGGGAGCAGCGAAGCGCCTCCCCCCCCACCGCGAACGTCCTTCAAGGACAGGTAAGGGACTTTCATCCACCTCTAACCTCGTTTTCTCCAAAACTTTTAAACATGGAATAACCAGCAGCATGTTTCCATGCTATCAGCTTCACTTTGTTTGCAACTTTGTTGCAATGTTTCCCCAATCGCATCTTCTCCTTTTCCTGTTTCCACAGCCCTTAAAGACCCAGCATATCATCGCTGTAGCTTGGGGCTCTGTGCTGTTTCCACTGAGCTCTAATAGAATTATTTTCTTGATAGCTGGGTGGAGTCCGAGTGGAGTCTGGGTTGGGTCTGATTACCTCATCAGTGTTCCCACCTCCTCGGCCATATTTTCAGGACAACGGAAGGAGAAGCCACCAGATTTTAAAAAAGGAATCAGCTTTGCAGTGAAGAGAGTCTCCCCCCTCCCCCCTTCTCCTTTCCCCTGAAAGACCAGATGCACCTGCATTTCAGGAGCAGGCCCCATTGAGCACAATGGGAGTTACTTCTGAGTAGACACACATATGCTTGTGCTGGGAAAGGAGGGGGGGAGAACACAAAGAGGAAAACCAGCCCCCATTTTAACACAGAGGACCTCATTGACTGCAATGGGAGTTACTTCTGATGAGACAGTAATGTGTTTGTTGTGAGAAAGAGAGCAGTAAACACAAAGACAGAAACCAGCCCCCATTGTAACCTGCAGGATATCTATAACGAAGCTGTGAAGTATTTTCTTCCTAAGGCTTAATCGCACTTAAGGAATTGGGCTTTGAAGTGTGCCATTTCAATTGAGGGGGAGTTCTGATGTGGGCATTCAAAAGAAGCCTCATTCAGCACAATGGGAGTTACTTCTGGGGAGACACTAATGGGTTTGTTGTGGGAAAGAGAGTAGTACACACAAAGACAGAAAACAGCCTCCACTATAACCCACAGGATAGCTATAACGAAGCTGTGAAGTCCTTTCTTCCTAAGGCAATTCATCAGAGCCTTGAGATCCCGCTTGATCACACTTACGGAATTGGGTTTTAAATAGAGATGGCAGAGAATTCCTCTGTGGACTGAAATGAGGCCGGATTCCAGAGAATTCAACCTCCGGATTCCACAGCGGACAAAATACTCCCCGGACGTGGAGTAGCTCCTAAGGATTTTGAGGGACCTTGAGTGGCACAGAGGGTTCTTCTACAAACCCCTCTCCCCAGACTGGAAAGTGAGGGGTTCGTACATCACTAGCTTTAAAGTGTGCCATTTCAATTGAGGTAAGCTTCATCTGTAAGCTTCATCGACCACAATGGGAGTTACTTCTGAGGAGACACTAATGGGTTTATTGTGGGAAAGAGACCAAAACCAGCCCCCATTTTAACTCACAGGTAGGGATGGTGGAGAATTCACAGACTCCAATGAAGCCAGATTCTTTAGAATCCACCCCCCCCCCCAGAGTCCATGGCAGAACGGACCACTCCCCTCCGCCACCCCATGAAATTCTTCCCAGATGGACCCTCCCTGCCACCGGCTGAGTCCGGGTCCATCCGCTGCCATCCGCTGCCCCAGACTGCAGACGCAAATGGCATCTGGCATAGCGGATGCCATTTGCATCCCTGCTTTTGCAGTGATAGGCTACATAAATATTTACGTAGCCTATCATGGCAAAGAGCAGGGATGCAAATGGCGTCCGCTACGCCATTTGCATCACTACTCTTTTCGTGATAGGCTACGTAAATATTTACGCAACCTATCACAAAAAGAGCAGGGACGCAAATGGCATCCACAATGCTGGATGTCATTTGCGTCTGCAGACCGGCAGCAGATGGAAGTCCAGCTGTGGCTGGGCCTGGCCGGCGGCTCTGCGGACTGGCTGAGGAGTGGAACCAGCCGGGGAGGATTCCGGGGGGAGGAATGGATCGCCTCCCCCCCCCCGCAGATGCCCCAAAATGGACCAGTGAGTGGGGTTCGTACACTCCTACTCACAGGATCCCTATATGGAAGCTGTGAAGGATTTACATCCTAAGGCAATGTACCGAAGCCTCCAGATGGAGCTTCATCACATTTAAGGAATTGAGGGCTTTGATATGTGCCATGTCAATTGAGGGGTTTCTCTGTCATTTCTGTGGTCATTGAGAGGGCACGCCTCATTCAGCACAATGGGAAAAAACACCCCTTGATTGGGGTCATGGGCTGCATTCTAGTGCTTATTTTCAACAATGTTTTAAAAGTTGGTCTATCAGCATCCTGCTCCAAAATGGATGAAACAGGGAGGGAAAGGGTTGGGTCACTGAGGTCAGAGCAACACACCCACAAAGGCCCAGCTACCCGCCCCACAGGCAGGACTATGATACCGAACCCAGTGCGGTTGTGGAAACAGGTCAGTAATAGAGCTGAAGTAAGCTGGAAAAGACGGACTATAAGCAGACTCAGAAGAAGCGGTGTTTCCGCATTAAAATGCAGAGCTGGTGCTGAATGGCCACGATGTCATGGAAGCACAGAGACCTCACCACACAGCCAAGTTGGAGCAAATCACTGGTGGAAACACAGCCCAGGAAATTCCTTTGGATGTGCTCTGGAGGTTGATGATGTCATGAAAAGGACCTGCAAACTTCCGTGAGTGAGCAATCAAAATAGCAAGATAAAAGCCCCGTGTAAAGAAGCCCATTGTCTTCCATGACAGAGGGGGCTCTCCAGTATCTCTGGCTGAGAAGGGTCTTCCCCGGTCCTGCTCTCTTTCCTGATCCTCCCAGTAACACACGGGTAGGCCATGTGGTGACCATGAGCAGCAAAACACCCCTGAACTCCTCTCTTGGTGCCTACTAGGGATGGCGGAGAATTTCTCCCCGAAACTTCGGGGGGCCGAGCGCCAACGTGTTCGGCCCCCCGAACAAGTTTCGGGGAGAAATCCTCCACCCCCCCCGCCCCCCGCCCCCCCTCCAGGGACGGGACTTACCTTCCCTGAATGTCCCTCCCGGAGGCGGGTCCGGCTGGCGGTTTGTCCGGTGTTCGAGCGGGGCGGGAGCGGCAGCCGGTCTTTTGACCGGCTGCCGCCCCCGCCATTGCAATGAAAGAAAAAAAAAAAAACACGTCCCCTGATAGGCTACGTGACGATTCACGTAGCCTATCACGGCTAGATTTGCAAAGTCAGCCGTGATAGGCTACGTGAATCGTCACGTAGCCTATCACGGGTGACTTAAAAAAAAAAAAAAAGTGTGTATGGATAATGGCGGCCCCCATAGGGAGCCGCCATTCGCGTTCCTTATTTGGTCGCTGTAGTCTACGTCAATGTTTACATAGACTACAGCGAAAATAAGGGCAACGCTATTTGCGTTGCCCTTATTTTCGCCGTAGTCTACGTAAACATTGACATAGACTACAGCAACTAAATAAGGAACGTGAATGGCGGCTCCCTATGGGGGCCGCCATTCGCGTACGCGCTTTTTTTTTTTTTAAAGTCACCCGTGATAGGCTACGTGACGATTCACGTAGCCTATCATGGCTGACTTTCCAGATCTAGCCGTGATAGGCTACGTGAATCGTCACGTAGCCTATCAGGGGACTTTTTTTTTTTTTTGTTACTTTCGTGTTCGCGGCCGGGCGAGGCGAGAAGCCTCCCCCCCCGGCCTGAACTTCGCGGGGGGAGCAGCGAAGCGCTCCCCCCCACTGCGAAAAAGCTGCGAGAAAAGGTAAGTGATTTTCGTTCACCCCTAGTGCCTACCAAGGTGCTCTACCCCTCCTATTCTTAAAATAAAAGAAAAAAAGTTATCCAGTTCCTTATCAGCAGCTGGGATTGCTGCAAACTAGTGATCAAAACTGTGGATTCCGTTGGAGTTCAAAACGGTGGGTTTAAAGGAGTTGCTTAGTGTTTGGGGGCTCAGATCCCCCTCTGCCTTGTCCTCAGTCTTTTGGGCTGGTTACTCGTGCTTTCCTATGGCAGCCATTTTGTGGTCGGGCCCTAGACAGTTTCTCAAATTGCCAAATGAGCCAGCAGTCTAACATGGATGCCTATCCCTGCAACTGCTTCTCTGTGGCTGGATGGGTCAGTTTTTCCACCCAAGCATGAATGCCAGTAAATGTCAGTTCTTCCCTATTTGCAGTACCAGTAGGCTTGCTAAATTGTGCATAAGCTTGTTTTGGAAAGAGGTACTTTTGATGTCTCATCTTTAGACATTTCTAATCACTGGAGTAGTTATGTTCAGGGCCAGCGTCAGCATCTAGCATCCACATGAGACGAGTAACTTCTTCTCAGTCCATCTGACTAGCTTGTTCTGAAACCTGAAATGGTGTATCTGAGATTCACCAGATCAAAAGAGAATATGACAGCTTTAAGGACAGGCCCCACTCAGTGATAGATTTGCCAATCTTTACCACATGTTTAGGGCTTCAAGAATTAATGTACGGGTAGAGGTCCCTGAAAGTTCTTTCAAGCCAGAAAAGACAAATATGGTATTAAAGAATATATATTGATTAGGGATGGCGGAGAATGGTGGAGAATTTCTCCACGAATCTCTGGGAGGCCGAATGCCAACGCATTCGGCCCCCTGAAATTGGTGGGGAAATTCTCCGCTGCACCCCCCCCCCCGGGATGGGACTTACCTCGCGCGAATGTCCCTCTCGGCGGCGGGTCCCGGCGGTGTTTCGGCGGGGGCGGCGGCCGGTCTCCCGACTGGCTGCCACCACCGCCATTGCAAAAAAAAAAAGTAAAGTAAAAAACACACACACACACCCGTGATAGGCTACGTAACGATTTACGTAGCCTATCACGGCTAGATTTCCAAAGTCAGCCGTGAAAGGCTACGTAAATCGTCACGTAGCCTATCTTGGGTGACTTTGGGGAAAAAAAAAGCGTGTACGCAAATGGCAGTGGCCCATGGGCGCTGCCATTTGTGTTCCTTAGTTTGGCACATCTAGTCTACGTAAAGATTTACGTAGACTATGGCGAAAATAAGGGAACGCTATTTGCATTGCCCTTATTTTCGCCGTAGTCTATGTAAATCTTTACGTAGACTAGATGTGTCAAAATAAGGAATGCAAATGGTGGTCCCCATGGGAGCCGCCATTTGCGTACACGCTTTTTTTTTTCCAAAGTCACCCGTGATAGGCTACATGACGATTTACATAGCCTATCACGTCTGACTGGAAATCTAGCCATGATAGGCTATGTAAATCGTTACGTAGCCTATCACGGGTGTGTGTGTGTGTGTGTGTGTGTGTGTGTGTGTGTGTTTTACTTTTTTTTTCACGGCTGGGTAGACGGGGCGCTCCTACCCGGCCTGAATTTTGCTGGCGAGGGATGGGGCGCCTCCCCCACAGCCTGAATTTTGGCCAGGCGAGGCAGGGCACCTCCCCCCTTGCCTGAAATTCGGGGGGAGAACCGAAGCACCTCCCCCCCACCGCGAAGCAAGCTTCGAGAACAGGTAAGGGACTTTCGTCCATCCCTAATATTTATTGCTTAAACAATCTAAGAGATTTATTTATTTATTTATTTATTTATTTATTTTCTTTAACACCCAATAGCTGAAGCTTTCTGGGTGGTTCACAAAAATTAAACCCAAAAAGTACACAATATAAAATATAAAAGCATTAAAACCACAATATAACAATACAAGCAGAATATAACCCAGCAGCAATGCAGAAATTTAAAATACAGATTTAAAATAGCAAAGCAAAGAAACTCGAAAACAAAAGTGCTAAAATGCCTGGGAAAATGAAAAGGTCTTCAGCTGGCGCTGGAAGTAATACAATGTAGGTGCCAGGTGAACCTCACTAGGGAGCTCATTCCACAGCCAGGGTGCCACAGCACAAAAGGCCCTCCTCCTAGTAGCCACCCGCCTCACTTCCTTTGGCAGGGGCTCACAGAGAAGGGCTGCTGAGGATGATCTTAAGGTCCAGGCAGGCACACATGGGAGGAGGCGATCCTTCAGATAACCTGGCCCCAAGCCTTTAAGGGTTTTGAATGTTAATGCCAACACTTTGAAATGGGCCTGGAAATGGACTGGCAGCCAGTGCAGCTGGAAAAGTAAAACTGATTAAAACAATAGAAATAATTACAATGCAATAAAAAATAACAACGACCAAATAAAAAAATTAAAAACAGCACCCAATTCAGCAGACCCACGTACTGTCCAAAGGCCTTTGTGAACGAAGTGGTCTTTGCCTGCCAGAAGAAGGACAGCAGACAGGGAGCGAATCTAGCCTTCCTTGAGAGGGAGCTCCACAGCTTGGGAGCAGCCACCAAAAAGGCCCTCTTTCAGGTCACCACCAAACACGCCTCTGAAGGCAGAGGTCTTGAAAGAAGGGCCTCTCCAGAAGATCGTAAAAACTGGGCAGGCTCATATGGGAGAATGCGGTCTTTCCGGTAGCCTGGTCCAAAGCCATACAGGGCTTTGTGGGTCATAACCAGCACATCGAATTCTGCCCCCAAACAGACTGATCGCTTGTGAAGCTGTCTTAACAAGGGAGTCACATGCTCCCTGTAACTGGCTGCAATCATTCTGGATCACCTGAGGTTTCTGAACAGTTTTCAAAGGCAGCCCCATGTAGAGCGCATTACAGTAGTCCAAGTAGAATGTAACTAAGGCATGTGTGACCATGGACAGATCAGATGTCTGACAGTGGGCAGATCAGATATCTCTAGGAATGGTCACTGCTGGAACACTAGGCTTCAGCTGTGCAAACACACTCCTGGCCACTGTTGCAACCTGGGCATCCAGGTTCAAGGCCAAGTCCAAGAGTACGCCCAAACTGTGAGCCTGAGTCTTCAGGGAGAGTGTAACCCCATCCAGTACAGGTTGAATCCCTATTCCCTGATCTGCCCTTCAACTGACCACCTCTTTCTTGTCTAGATTAAGCTTCCATGTCTTTGCCCTTATCTAGTTCATTACTGTCATCAGGCATCGAGTTAGAACCCGAACAGCTTCCTTGGATTTAGATGGAAGGGAGACAATCTCTCCCGGCAGTTTCATGTGTATGTTAAAGAAGATGGAATGGGGCTAAGATGGAACCCTGAATGACACCTGAGGCCAATGGACACTGCATGACATAAGAATCTCCCAGCGCCATCTTCTGAGATTCCCCTAGAATAAGGACCAGGGCCACCATATAACAGTGCCCCCAAGTCTCATCTCAGACAGATGCCTCAGAAGGATACCATGGTCGATGCTATCAAAAGCTGCCAAAATGTCCAGCAGAACTGACAGGGACTTGTCTCCCGCTGTCCATTCCAGGCATAGATCATCCACCAAAGCAAGGAAGCACAACTTTTCTACATGAGGCGTTTATTGTGTTTCTCATCATTCCTCACACTCATGGTGTTTTTTTTTAGAGTGGGGAAATGGTGTATTATTCCAGAAAACAAATGGAAATGTGTTTCTCTACTTGTGTAATTGCTATACCACAGTACCACCTAGAGATGTAGCAGGAAAGCAGGAAAGCAGGAAAGGAAAAGCTCTTTGTATAGCACTCAGGAACAGAAGAGCTGTGAGACTGAGGCCCAGGAAGTAGGGATGGCAGAGAATTCCGCCACGGATCTCGGGGAGGCCGAATGCCAGTGCATTCGGCCCCCCGAAATCGGTGGCGGAATGGCCTGCCACCCCCCCCCCGCGGATCCCCCCGGGATGAGACTTACCTGGGGCGGATCTTCCGGGTGGCGGCGGCTCCAGTGGTGGCTCCCGCGGTGGTGCGGCGGCCGGTCTTCCGACTGGCTGCCGCCGCCATTTCCTGCATAAAAAAAAAAAAGACATGATAGGCTACATAAAGATTTACATAGCCTATCACGGCTAGGTAAAAAAAACACCACACAGCGTGATAGGCTACGTAAATCTTTACGTAGCCTATCACATCTGACTTTAAAAAAAAAACACGCGCGTACGCAAATGGCTGTGGTTACAGCCGCTGCCATTTGCGTTCTTTATTTTGGCCCATCTTAGTCTACGTAAATATTTACATAGACTAAGACGGCAAAAATAAAGGGAATGCAAATAGCATCCGCTACGCTATTTGTGTTCCCCTTATTTTCGCCATCTTAGTCTACGTAAATATTTACGTAGACTAAGATGGGCCAAAATAAGGAACACAAATGGCGGTGGCCGTAGCCGCCGCCATTTGCGTACACGCGTGTTTTTTTTTTTAAAGTTAGACGTGATAGGCTACGTAAAGATTTACCTAGCCTATCACAGCTGACTACAGGGACGCAAACGGCGGCACCTACAGACACCACCATTTGCGTCCCTGCTAGCCAGCGGCCGGATGTTCGGCTGCTGGTGGAGCTGGCCAGTGGCTCTGCAGAATCCCTGCGGAGCACAGCCAGCTGGCCAGGATTCCGTGGGGAGGCGCAGAGCGCCTCCCCCCCGGAGAGGATTCCGAGGGGAGGGAGAGAGCACCTCCCCCCCCAGCGGAACCAGGCGGAGCCAGGTAAGGCCAATTTTGTACATCCCTACCAGGAAGAGGAAGCAGAAAGCAGCTCTGCCAGAAGGGGTTGGAATTAGGAGGAGGTACTCAGGAGGGTTGAAAGTGCAAAAGCTGGGTTGCAGTTAAACCTCAAAAAAAAAACAAGATTATGACAACCAGATTGATTGATAACTGGCAAATAGAGGGAGAAAACGTGGAGGCAGTGACAGACTTTGTCTTTCTAGGCGTAAAGATTACTGCAGATGCTGACTGCAGCCAGGAAATCAGAAGACGTTTACTTCTTGGGAGGACAGCAATGACAAATCTTGATAAAACAGTGAAGAGCAGAGACATCACACTGACAACAAAGGTCCGCATAGTTCAAGCAATGGTATTCCCCGTAGTAACCTATGGCTGCGAGAGCTGGACCATAAGGAAGGCTGAGCGAAGGAAGATAGATGCTTCTGAACTGTGGTGCTGGAGGAAAATCCTGAGAGTGCCTTGGACTGCGAGAAGATCACACCAGTCCATACTCCAGGAAATAAAGCCAGACTGCTCATTTGACGGAAGGATATGAAAGGCAAAACTGAAGTACTTTGGCCACATCATGAGAAGACAGGATACCCTGGAGAAGATGCTGGTGCTAGGGAAAGTGGAAGGCAAAAGGAAGAGGGGCCGACCAAGGGCAAGATGGATGGAGGTGAGGGACACGACCTTGGGGGAGCTGGGGGTGGCGACGGCTGACAGGAAGCTCTGGCGTGGGCTGGTCCATGAAGTCAAGAAGAGTTGGAAGTGACTGACCAAATAAACAACAAACTCAGGAGAAGCACAACCTGATTCCTATTGCCTTAACCCCATGTAGGAGAAATAGAAGCACATCAATCATTCTGCTTGATCCCAGGCAAGGAGGAGCTGCAGGCAAGAATTCCCAGATGCAGTCCGAGAATGCAATAATTCTTGCATGTGACCCTCAGTTTGTACACATAGACCTTGGTCCTGGTAAGGGGCAACAGCAGGGCCTCAACATCACACCTGCACCAGGCCCCATAAACCCTCCGAGTATCTCTGCAAAGCTGACCATGGGGGTGAGGGGCGGGGGGACCAAAGATACTCCTTGCTCAAGCTGCTGTTCCTCTTCATGTAACATTAAGTAGGGTGTTTTTCACCTGCAACTTCTGAATCTTGTCCAAGAAGGGCAGGTATTGCTAGGGATGTCAGAGGATTCTGCCATGGATCTCGGTGAGGCCGAATGCCAGTGCATTCGCCCCCCTGAAATCTGTGGCAGAACGAAGCCCCCTCGCCCCGCGAAAGGGATGTGAAACGGGACACTTCCCCGGTGCTGTTCGCGCTGCTCTGCGAATGGTGGCCGCGGCCGTGGCCGCCATTCCCTTCATCACTATAGCCGTGATAGGCTACGTAAATACTTATGCAGCCTATCACGGCTAATGCAGGGACACTATTTGCGTCCCTGCGGAAGCCGTGATAGGCTGCGTAAGTATTTACATAGCCTATCATGGCAAAAAAAAGGGAACGCAAATGGCGGCGGCTATGGCAGCTGCCATTTGCATTCCCTTTTTTTTGCCGTGATAGCCTACGTAAATATTTACGTAACCTATCACGGCAAAAAAAAAAAGGGGAATGCAAATGACGGCCGCCGTAGCCACCGCCATTTGTGTTCGCTGTTTTTTTGTGGTTTTTTTGCCGTGATAGGCTACGTAAATATTTATGTAGCCTATCACGGCAAAATACAGGGATGCAAATGGCGGCGGCTATGGCCGCCGCCATTTGCATCCCTGCAGGCTGCCCAGCAGCCGGATGTCCAGCTGCGGGCAGCCCTGGCCAGAGGCTTCACGGAATCTCCGCAGAGCAGAGCCGGCCGGACAGAATTTCAGGGGGAGGGACGGAGCGCCTCCCCCCCACCGTGAATGTCACCCTTTGAAAAGGTAAGTGACTTTCGTACATCCCTAGGTATTGCATCATAGTTTTAACTAGGGATGTCAGAGAATTTCGCCACGAATCTCAGGGAGGCCGAATGCCAGCCTATTCGGCCCCCCAAAATCGGTGGTGAAACGGTCTGTCCCCCACCCCCCCCGGGACGGGACTTACCTTGTGCAAATGTCCCTGGCGGTGGCGGCTCCGGTGGTTCGGCGGCGGCGGCTGCGGCGGCCGGTCTTCCGACCGGCTGCTGCTGCCGCCATTTCCAATTAAAAAAAACAAAAACGTGATAGGCTATGTAAACATTTACGTAGCCTATCACGGCTAGATTTTTTAAAAATACCATGATAGGCTACATAAATGTTTATGTAGCCTATCATGGCTGAGAAAAACAACAACAACAACCGCGCTTACGCAAATGGCGGCGCCCATGGGCGCCGCCATTTGCGTTTCTTATTTTGGCACGTTTAGTCTACATAAACATTTACATAGACTACGGCAAAAATAAGGGGAACACAAATAGCGTAGACACTACACTATTTGCGTTCCCCTTATTTTTGCTGTAGTCTATGTAAATGTTTATGTAGACTAGACATGACAAAATAAGGAACACAAATGGCGGCGCCCATGGGCGCCGCCATTTGCGTACGAACAGTTTTTTTTTTACTCAGCCGTGATAGGCTACATAAACATTTACGTAGCCTATCACAGCTGATTGCAGGGACGCAAACGGCGGTGGCTACAGCCAGGATTCGCGGCGGGAGGGACAGGGTGCCTCCCCCCGGCCAGAATTTCGGGGGGAGGGATGAGGTGCCTCCCCCCCAGCCAGAATTTCGGGGAGAGGGATGGAGCGCCTCCCCCCCCACGAATCAAATTTCGGGCAAGGTAAGTGACTTTTGTACATCCCTAGTTTTAACTCAGGCATTTGCTTGTTTTTTGTTTTCTCACACCCTTGTCAAGGATACAAGGTTTTGACGCAGATGTTTCTTCTAAGTCTGTTTTACTTGCTTTTATTTTTAAATTCTTATGAACCAGCACTGATCTTACCATTTGTTTCACCAATCTGTTGTTACATTAACAAATCATTTTTGTTTTATTTTTATTTCAATTTTAAAATTGTGTTTTTTATTTCAGTTTCTGTTTCTTTACTTGGTATCAGGGGGAAATTTGGGTGCTAATATTTACAACTCCTGGTTTCTGATAAGAAAGCTTGGAAGTGTGACTACAACTAAAAGAGAGGAATATACAAGTGAACAAGGCTCTTGGTCCAGGAATTAATCAACGTAGAGCCAGCTTTAAGTGAAATTAAAAAAAAAAGTAATTCAAATGGTAAGCAAGAATCAATCAAAATAAGGGAATTTTGACATGTAACCAGAGGCAAAGAGGTGTGTGTGTGTGTGTGTGTATGTGTGTGTACACCCACACACCCACACAAAGAAATAGAGAGAGAGATACTTTAAGCAATAGTTGGGTAGTTACTGAGCACGGTTCCATCTTTCTGTTGCTGCTTTGGTCTGATGTTTTTAGCTGTTCGCCTGCTGTCTTCTCCCAAAATTAAAAGATATACAGGATGTGAGCATAATAGCACCCCCCCCCCGCCCTGCCCCATTTCATGTTCCCTATTAGGTGGTATTGAGAGGCAGACTGCCTCTGTTTCTGGAGGTAGCATATAGCCATCATGACTATACAGTGATGACATTTAAAGCCCTAAACGGTTTGGGACCTCAATATTTGAGGAAGAGCTTCTCCCTACATATGCCTGCCCGAGGACTGAGATCTGTTGGAGGGACCCTTCTCTGTGTCCCACCAGTGTGAGACATACACTATGGGGGGGACATGGGAGAGGGCCTCTTCTGCTGTGGCACCCCAGTTGTGGAATGCCCTCCCCTTGGAGGCCCGTTTGGCACAGACGTTGGTCTCATTTTGGCGTCGTAAACATATGGCTTTTTACCAAAGCCTTGGAGGGCTAAATGCATTCCCTAAAGTAGCACACTGTTTTAACTGTTTTATTGTTTTCGATTTTAATTGGAATTAGCTTGTTCATGGTTTAATATGTTTTTAACTGTTTAAATTATTTATTGTTTTATACTGTTTAAATTTATTTTATCTGTCGTCACCCTGAGAGCTTAATGATATAGGTGGGATACAAAAGTTATAAATAAATAAATAAGCAAGCAAGCAAGCAAGCCTTCTCCACCTTGAATTTGTCAAATCCCCTTTATAGCCAACCCAGTGAGTGGCCATCATCGCTATAACCCGTAGTGCCAAATTCCAGAGTTGAACTAGGTGATGTGTGAATTCTAGGAATGAAACTGAGCTTTCTTCACACGGAGCTTTTATCCTGCTATTGAGATGGTTTTCTCATGGAACTTTGCGGATCACAGATATGAACTATCAAATTACCCCACTGAGATCTGCTTGAGTTCGTGAAAAGAGTTAAAGCAGCAAGAAGAGGAGCGAAAAAAAGGAAAGGTAATGGAAGACTCCAATATGGGGAGAAGGAGGGGGAAAGGGGAGGGGGGAAAGGAAGTGCATGAAGAAGGGAGTCCATTGTGATCCTGCATTTTAAATGGAAGCAAAAAGCCCCGTTGTAAATGCAGGATTTTAGGCTGGTGTAGAGATGCTTGTGATCATTCAAGAGGTCCCTCATAACTAGCCAAATCCCTGCTCAAAGCCAAGGCCTCTTGCCTTGGACCATTCACTACCACTCAGCCTCACAGGATTGTTGTGAGCATAAAATTAGATATCAGCCTTCACCTTTCCCAGCAACCGATCTGCTAGGACATTTAGGATGGAGTCCCCATGGCTTCTTTGTAGTCCCCATGGCTTCTTTAGCTAGATAGCAACCTGAACAGAAGGACAGTCAGCCAGAGAAGAACAAATGTGTATCTTGTAGGCCTGTGGCCCACATCTTTTCAGCACACAGCAACACCCTAGAGTTAACCAGTTAAGATTATAATTGCCAGTAACTGGATTGTTGTTGTTCAGTCGTTCAGTCGTGTCCGACTCTTCGTGACCCCATGGACCATAGCACGCCAGGCCTTCCTGTCCTGCGCTCTCTCCCGGACCGTGCTCAAGTTCATATTCATTGCATCCGTGATGCTATCTAGCCATCTCATCCTCTGCCGTCCCCTTCTCCTTTTGCCTTCAGTCTTTCCCAGCATCAGGGTCTTTTCCAGGGAGTTTTCTCTTCGCATTAGGTGGCCAAAATACTGGAGCTTCAGCTTCATTATCTGTCCTTCCAATGAGCACTCAGGGTTGATTTCCTTTAGGATGGACTGATTGGACCTCCTTGCAGTCCAGGGCACTCGTAAGAGTCTTCTCCAGCACCACAGTTCGAAAGCATCAATTCTTCGGCGCTCAGCCTTCCTTATAGTCCAGCTCTCACAGCCATACATTACTACTGGGAAAACCATAGCTTTGATTAGACGGACCTTTGTCGGCAAGGTGATGTCTCTGCTTCTTACTATGCTGTCAAGGTTTGCCATAGCTTTCCTCCCAAGGAGCAAGCGTCTTTTAATTTCATGGCTATAGTCACCGTCTGCGGTGATCTTGGAGCCCAAGAAAGTAAAATCTGTCACTGCTTCCATTTCTTCCCCTTCTATATGCCAGGAAGTGATGGGGCCAGATGCCATGATCTTCGTTTTTTTAATGTTGAGTTTCAAACCAGCTTTTGAAACTCAGCCAGTAACTGGATTAGTGTGTCTTTTTTAATGATTAAAATATGTCCACAATGCAGGCAGGTGCTTGTCTGGATGATCACAAGGAGGAGAAACCAAATCCAAGTGTGCCATCAAGATTTTTATTTTGTTGATCACATTTCAGGTGATAGAGAGCCTCCAGGGATCTACAAGATCTTAGTGGCCTATAATGTAATACAATGAATCGCTAGCACTTAGAATCAGATGCCATCTTCTGTTTTCATTATTAGATGCTTCTTTGTATTCAGATCAGGCCTCAATAGAATAATGTAGCACCTGGGAATAAAGATGCAGCCCAGCAACCCAGCACTGGAGGCTAAGATAGAGAAGACCTGCACGGCAACCGCATATTTCCCCTTGGTGCTCAGGTAGGTGGGCACAAAGGACACCAACACACTGCAAAAGACCAGCATGCTGAAGGTGATCAGCTTGGGTTCATGGAAGGGCCCAGGCAGCTTCCTGGCTAGGAAAGCCACCATGAAGCAGATGGCAGCCAGGAAGCCCATGTAGCCAAGGGAAACATAAAACATGAAAACAGACCTTTCATTGCATTGCTGGGTGCTCTGCCCAGGCTGGGAGTGCATGTCAGAGTCAGGGAAGGGTGGTGAGATGCTCAGCCAGATGGAGCAGATGACAAGTTGGACACTGGAACAAGACATTACAATGGTATTGGCCAAACCCTTCCCTAGCCATTTCTTCATCCTGTTCCCTGGCTTTGTGGCCAGGAAGGCCAGCACCACAGTGATTGTTTTGGCCAACACAGAAGAGACGGCAACTGAGAAGATGATGCTGAAGGCTGTTTGTTTGAGAAGGCAGGTTGCTTTCCTTGGGCGTCCAATGAACAGGAAGGAGGACAAAAAAGAAAGGAGGAGGGGGACGAGGAGAATGTAAGAGATGTCCCGGTTGTTGGCTTTGACTACTGGAGTGTGTAAGTATTTAATGAAGATTCCTAACACAAAGCCCGTGGCTAAAGACAAGAATAGGGCAAAAGAAGTCAGGATAATCCCCCAAATGTCTTCATAGGACAAAAAGGTTATCATCTTGGGAATACAATGATCTCGGTCTGTGTTTGGCTGCTGATCTGCTGGACATATGTTGCAATGATCCGCTTCTGAAAAGAAAGAGATTGATTTCAGTTTCCCTAACATCCATCTGGCATCTCAGAGGACCACCACAATAGCCCTGGTGTTTTAAGGTAGGATCAGCCTGTGATAATTCTTTCTTGGGGTACCCATATAAAGAGTGGGACCACAGTAGGCAAAGATTCCACTACCCCAGTGATCAGTCACATACCTGTTCATGGAAGGCTTTGCTAACAGATTTTCAATGAAAGATGCTTGGAAAGGGGGTCAAAGTAACACAAAGGAGTGTTCAAATCAACAGAAAGAAGGGGTTGATCTAGGACAGAGGCTTTCAAACTTTGTGCCCTGAACTCTGTACTATTTGCACAACAACACTTCTGCCAAGTGTAGGAAACCCTTCATGTCTGCCACAGAATCATAGCACGTTGCAGAGGATTCTCTATGTATCTTTTTTTTTTTTTAAGATGTGACCACCCTAGTCTAGGGGTGGACGAAAGTCACTTACCTGTCCTCGAAGCTTGTTCGCGGTGGGGGGGAGGTGCTTCGCTGCTCCCCCCGCGAAGTTCAGGCTGGGTGGGGGAGGCTTCCCGCCTTGCCCGGCCGAAATTCAGGCCGGGGAGGAGGCGCCTCGCCTCGCCCGGCCGCGAACTCAAAAGTTTGTTTTTTTTTTAAACGCCCCCGTGATAGGCTACGTGACGATTAACGTAGCCTATCATGGCTAGATCTGCAAAGTCAGCCGTGATAGGCTATGTTAATCGTCACGTAGCCTATCATGGGTGATTAAAAAAAAAAAAGCGCGTACGCAAATGGCAGCCCCCATAGGGAGCCGCCACTCCCATTCCTTATTTGGTCGCTGTAGTCTACGTAAATCTTTACGTAGACTACGGCGAAAATAAGGGCAACGCAAATAGCGTTGCCCTTATTTTCGCCGTAGTCTACGTAAAGATTTACGTAGACTACAATGACCAAATAAGGAATGGGAATGGCGGCTCCCTATGGGGGCTGCCATTATCCGTACGCGCTTTTTGTTTTTTTTTTAAGTCACCCGTGATAGGCTACGTGACGATTTACGTAGCCTATCACGGCTGACTTTGCAAATCTAGCCATGATAGGCTATGTAAATCGTCACGTAGCCTATCATGGGGGCGTTTTTGTATTTTTTCTTTGATTGGAATGGTGGCGGCGGCAGCCGGTCAAAAGACTGGCTGCCGCTCCCGCCCCGGACGAACACCCGCCGAACCGCCGGCCGGACCCACCGCCGGGAGGGACATTTGGCAAAGGTAAGTCCCGTCCCGGGGGGGGTGCGGGGGTGTGTGGAGAATTTCTCCCTGAAACTTGTTCGGGGGGCCGAACATGTTGGTGCTCGGCCCCCCGAAGTTTCGGGGAGAAATTCTCTGCCATCCCTACCCTAGTCAGGAAAACAACAGAGCTTGCGGGGACGTAATTTAAACCAGGTGTCAAGGTTCCATTTATGACCTGGACCCCTTGAGCAACTCCTTAAGGATCTCTTGTCTCCTTAAGAGTTCCACCTTCCTTCTTTGAAACGTCTCCTTCCCGGTAATGAGTGGTTTAGTCTGTAGACATGGGGTGGCTGACACTCTAGACTAGGGATGGACGAAAGTACCTTACCTGGTCCTGCAGCTTGCTTCGTGGTGGTGGCGAGGCGCTTCGGTTCTCCCCCCGAAGTTCAGGCTGGGGGGGAGGCGCCCCGCCTCGCCCGGCCGAAATTCAGGCTGGGGGGGAGGCGCCCCGCCTCGCCTGGCTGAAATTCAGGCCGGGGAGAAGCGCCCCGTCTCCCCGGCTGTGAAATACAAAAGTAAAGTTAAAAACACACACACACACGTGATAGGTTACGTAATGATTTACGTAGCCTATGATGGCTAGATTTCCAAAGTCAGCCATGATAGGCTACGTAAATCATTACATAGCCTATCATGGGTGACTTTGAAAGAAAAAAAAAAGCGTATACACAAATGGCGGCGCCTATGGGTGCTGCCATTTGCGTACGCTTTTTTTTTTTCCAAAGTCACCCGTGATAGGCTACGTAACAATTTATGTAGCCTATCATGGCTGACTTTTGAAATCTAGCCATGACAGGCTACGTAAATCGTTACGTAGCCTATCACGTGTGTGTTTTTTTTTAACTTTACTTTGTAATGGCGGTGGTGGCAGCTGGTTGGAAGACCAGCCGCCGCCCCCGCCGAACCGCCGCCAAACCGCAGCCGGGACCCGCCACCGGGAGGGACATTCGAGGGAGGTAAGTCCCATCCCGGGGGTGGGGTGGGGGGGTGGAGAATTTCACCGCCAATTTCGGGGGGCCGAATTGGCATTCAGCCTCCCTGAGATTCATGGAGAAATTCTCCACCATCCCTACTTTTCTGGCTGAGGAAGAGAATCTAGATGACACCATCTCGGCACACGTGGCAAACAAGGTATGTGGGATTATATCTGGTGGATCACCTTCCTCGAGATTGACAGGGCTGTGTACAGGGCAAGAAGATAGGTCTCTGCCTTGAGGAGCTTAAGGGCTGCTTCACACCAGGCTTTTATCATGCCATTGAGATGGCTCCTTCATGGAAGTTTGCAGCCTCTTTGCGTGACGCTGTGAACCTCCAGGGCATCTCCTGCACTGAATGCCCTTTTTTCCATTTTTAAATAGGTCACAGAGAATGAGATATCAAATTACCCTGTTGTGTTCTGCCTCAGTTTCCTCTGTCAAAAGAGTTAAAGCAGCTAGAAGGGGAGTGAGATCAATGAAAGATAATGGAAGACTCAGCTACGAGGGAGAAGGAGGGGGGAAAGGGAGGGGGGAAAGGAAGTGCGTGCAAAGGGAGTCAGTTGTGATCCTGCCTTCAAAACAGAAGCAGAAAGCCCTGTTTTAAATGCAGAATTTTAGGCTAGTGGAGGGATGCCCCCAAACTAAAATGCAACAATTTCCTGAGGGGTGACTGTGTTAGTCAGAAGAGGAAGATCATCAATACAATTCATATGCATTTGTCTGCATGCATTAGTACAATTCAGAAAACGATGTCCAATTCCTTCTGTATTGGCCCCAGGAGCGTAACCAAGTCACCTGTAGTGTTAGAGGGGCCTAGAGATCCATAATGCTTACTTAAGTTCATTATTGGTGCAATTCCCTTGCTAGTAGGCCTGTGAGCATGGTGAGAGGAGTCAAAAGGCTGATATCAAGATGTGCCTAGGAAGCAACATTTTTTTATCTTAAACTTGCAGGTGGCTGTGCTGAGAACCAAACACTTCTAGTCTATGCTGGGAATGAACGTTAAGGGTGCTTGCTGTCAATATGCTGCCTCACTGTTAACACGTGTGGTATAAAACCCATTGTACTCCATGGCTCTGGGTTCAGAGAAGCTGTCTGATCCAATGATTGGGTACGCCTGTGTGCTGTAAGTTACTCAATAAAGTACTCCTTGTAAGTAAACCTGGATCTGACTTATCACTATCTTGGCACATCTAAATTAAGAGTTCAGAGCCTACTGCAGGGGCAATACAACTTCTTCCATCTCCACAAAATGTCTGATCTTACACATTTACATGTACTTCTGTGAAAAAAGAGCTCTCTCTTGTCATGTGACTTGTGGCTCCAAAGTTAACACACTGCCCCTGGAAAGAGTTACCTTGTGTAGCTTGAATACAACCATTACAAGTTTCTTTGAACTCATGTGTTGTAGATTTTTGCTTTCCGCTTTCCCATTTGAGAAGCAGCTTGTCCCTGTTCA
The DNA here is from genome assembly GCF_057233095.1 of Heloderma suspectum. NCBI lineage: Eukaryota > Metazoa > Chordata > Lepidosauria > Squamata > Helodermatidae > Heloderma > Heloderma suspectum. The sequence continues at coordinate 393,767,217 of NC_139459.1, forward strand.
GCCATCCATATGGACTGATTCCATTTCAGATGTCCCTCTTTCTCATGCCTAAAGTAGCTCATAAGAACATAAGAGGACCCATACTGAATCAGACCAAGGGTCCTGCTGGTCCAGCATTCTGCTCACAATGTGTCCAGCCAGCTACCAACAGGCAACCCAGAGGCAGGGCATGAATGCAACAGCACCTTCCCACCCATGTTCCCCAGCAGCAGGCATGCGTAAGCATCCTGCCTCTGATACTGGATGTAGCATACAGTGACCCGGAGTCATAGCCATTGATCCTTGTCCTCCATGAACATGTCCAATCCCCTTTTAAAGCCATCCAAAGTGGTGGCCATCACTACATCTTGTGGAAGTGAAAGCCATAGTTTAACTATGTGCTATGTGAACATAAGAACATAAGAAGAGCTGTGCTGGATCAGACCAAGGTGCATCTTGTCCACCATTCTCTTTTGTGGACACTACTGGTACTGGATGAGGTGCAGAAGTGATATTTCTCTTCATGTCCCCAGCCACCATTCTGAGCTTTACCATTGCTTCTACACTGCATCTACATTCTTAACATGTTAGAACACTAGCAACAAAATATGTATTTGCCAACCCCTGTGCAGAATGCAGCAATTGGCTCCTGTCGGCAGCTGCCCCTTTTCAGCATGTACCGCCTCTGCTGAGGGAGCTGCATTGGCTACCCTTTCGCTACCGGGCCAGGTTTGAGGTTTTAGTACTAGTGCACAAAGCCCTCGACAACTTGAGAGAGCGCCGTCTCCCTTCTGAACCTGCCCCATCACTGAGGTCATCAGAGGGCATGCTCCTGGTGGTTCTGCATGGACCTATGACCCAGTTGGAGTCCACCAGGAAAACGGCCTTCAGAGTGGTGGCCCCCTTCCAGTGGAATTCCCTGCCCTTGGAGGTCAGGCACGCACCAACACTGTGCTGTTTCCAGCACTTCCTGAAAACAGCACTGTCCTGGGATGCATTCCTTAATTGACCAGTCATGGTTTTTACTGGTTTTCTGTTTTTTTTAAAAATATCTATCTATCTATCTATCTATCTATCTATCTATCTACCTATCTATCATCTATCATCTATCTATCTATCTATCTATCATCTTTTTAATCTGGAGTTTTAATCTTTCTATCCTTTTATTTCTTGTGTTTTATTTCTTGTGTTCACCACTCCAAAATCTGTTCTAGATATGGAGCAGTATATAAATATTGTAAATAAATATATAAATAAATGCACATTTGCATTTTACACTCACTTAAATCAGAACACCATCATGACTACAGGAATAAAATGGAATTTGCTTCTCCTTCCCTGATGGTGTCATTGTCTCCAAAAGCTATAGATTTGTCCAGATCCCCACCACATATGATGGTTCATTCCCAGGGTATTACACCCCCTCCAACAGTTTGGTGATTTTTGTTTTGTATATAAGGTTTTATTATATTGAGTGATTTATAAATGATGATGATAATGAGAGTAACTGATGGCTCTTTGTCCTTTACAAATTTCCACGGATTATATTGATGGTGGGGGGGGGAGGCGATCCGTTCCTCCCCCCCAGAATCCTCCATGGCTAGCTGTGCTCCACGGCAGCTCTGCGGAGCAGCCGGCCAGGCCCAGCCAGGCCAGAGCCGTCCACAGCCGGATTTCCGACCGCGGAGGGCTCTGGGAAAACAAAAACAAAAACAAACCGTGTACGCAAGTGGCGGCAGCTACGGCTGCCGCCATTTGCGTTCCTTATTTTTGACCGTTTTAATCTACGTAAATATTTACGTAGACTGTGATGGCAAAAATAAAGGGGAACACAAATTGTGTAGCGGGCACTATTTGTGTCCCTTTTTGATTCACCGTTTTAGCCTACGTAAATATTTTTTAAAAAACAACAACAACAACCCAGCAAGATAGGCTACGTAAAACTTTACGTAGCCTATCATGTCATTTTTTTAAAAAAACCCAGCCATGATAGGCTACGTAAATCTTTACGTAGCCAATCACATCAGGTTGGTTTTTTTTACAAGATACAAGACTGCAAATGGCAGCAGTGGCAGCCGGTTGGAAGACCAGCCACTGCAGCCGCCGCAGCCGCCGCCGCCTGGAAGTTCTGCCCCAGGTAAGTCTCATCCCAGGGGGGATCCGAGGGGTGGTGGGGTGGTGGCAGGCCATTCCGCCACGGAGTTTGGGGGGCCGAATGCACTGGCATTCGGCCTCATCAAGATCTGTGGTGGATTTCTGTGACATCCCTATCCTTTAGCCTCAGGTTTTGATGCTCCGTGCCCCCTTCTTGGCTCCCCTGAGGAAAGTATAGTGCGGAATTACATGGAGCTGATCTCGTCCCCCCACCCAGTTCCTACTTGTAGGATTTTGTAGATGCTGCACATGGCTGAAATATGAATGGCCATGTCAGACTCAGCCCCTTCCACAATGGTCACCAAGTTGTTCCATCCTCCGCAGCTGTAGTTGGGAACACTGTTTGCTCCACCAGCAAGCAAGTCTATCATGGCATCAGAAGTTATTCTCCCATGGAAATGGGTCTCATAGTTGTTGTAGCCCAGAGTGAAGTTGGGTAAGAGCTTCAAATTCTGATTGATCTCAGAAACGGTAAGAAAGAAAGACAAGATGTGCCAGTATCTGACTTGTATCTGTTTTGGTGTACTGCAGAAAGAAAGAAAAAACAGATGGTGACATGCTGCAATCCTATAGTCTATGAACAAAGTCACATTCTTTCTTTTATTAATTGAAAACCCTTTCCAGACTTCCAATGGCTTGTTCACATGGGAGGGGACGGTCCTGCACATAGCCAGGTCCCAAGTCATTTGCCTCAAAAAGCCTCATCTGGAAGCACCCTATAGAATAGCCAAGCGGGGGTAGTGCATTACCAAGGATGACCAGGGACACCAGAAAATCGGAGTTCTCTCTAGCAAAGGGGTGCAATTAGAGGGCAGTTGGGAGAGCATAAAAATTGCTAAGAAATATTGCTTACCTAAAAATGCTGGTTAGTGGGGGCTCAGAAAAGATGTATGGGTCTTGATTGGACACATATTTTGTAGAAATGACTCCGCTAATGAGGAGGTCTCCTGGCCTGTAATAATTGTTTGCTTTCAATTGATCCTGGATCTGATTCAAGGGGCATTTTGCCTTCTGCATCTCACAGGCTGCACAGGGCAGCAACAGAAGCAAAAGTAGCAGCGGCAATATCATTTTGGGCCTTCCTGCTTGCTACAGCCCCCTTGTGACTCCTGCTCTCCCATCTAATCAGAAGAAGCCAGACAACTCTTGCAAGACAGAGGCAATACAGTGAGCTCAGATCCCAATACGGGTCCTGTTAAATGTCACACAGGGATAGTCCCACTCCCACCCTGCCTGCCTGGCTGACTGCCTCCCTCCCTGCCTTCCAGGATCTCCCCTGGAAATGGGGATCATGGCAGTGGCAGGGTAGGTAGGAGCCATGGCGCTGTCCTTTCTGCCACCACTGGCCACTGTGCACAACTCTCTTCTTCTCCCTGCCAGGCCCCAGGAAGGAGAAGGAGAGACTTTCACACAGCAACTGGTACAACAGTAGTCTATCGCTGGCAGCTGTGTGCAAGTTTCTCCTCCATGCAAATGCAAGATGAGCTGGAGGTTCAAGAATAATCTGTCAAGCCCCCAAAAGACTGGATTTCCCCCCACCGGACATCTCTAATTCAGGCAGATGATGGCAATTGGCACAGCTCTAAAGATCCTGGGCACAGGTCAGAAGATCCAGGGCCCATGCCTTAGTAGGCCATTCTGAACATCACCGACGTGCTTAGGGGTGGAAGAGGACATGGTATGACAGGAGAGCTGTTTGGCTGAACTGAAGGACCTGTCAGCCCAGACTGAACTTCAGGCCGGAGTTTCCCCAAGGCTGCACTACACTCACATGTATATAGATCCCTGCATACTGAGGATAACACATCACGCATCAGGTGAAGTGGATTCTAGGCCACAAACATGTATACCATTTAAAATGTGTTAGTCTTTCAGATGGCACAAGACTCCTGTTGACACATGGTTTAAATCTGAATAGAATTCGTCACATTAATACATGAAAAATGACAGATTAGACTCATTAATAATTAAAAAGAGGGGAAAGAGATAAAAGTTATTAATGAAAAATTCTGCTGCAGCTGAATCCAGGTCCTTTATTATGCCTTAATAGTTATGTTAAATATGTCCCTACTACACATATGTAAGAACGTCTCCCCTAGAACTTAACTGCTGCATGAATAGTAAATGCGAAACGTTGGAAGACACAATTAAGCACTTATATTAGCAATCAAATCTCACTTCTTTTCAGTTGGGTTTGACACCTAGCTAAGTATGCAAATGACTGCTTATCAGAAATCTGGCAGAAAGTATCAGAAAGTCAGGAATGACTGAAAACCACCTTGAGGAATACTTCCACAACTTCTAATATAGTCTAGACCTTTGTTGCCTGGATTTGCTATATTATAGTAGCTATGAGCGTTGTATTCTCTCCCTCATACTAGTACACAATCTCGCTGCCCCTGTCTCAGATCTCTTCCTGAGTCCTAAATTCTTCTGCTCACCAAATCAAATGTGCCCAGAGTTACTTGAATATTCATGTTTTCCTGAAATTTTGACTGCAGGGGAGGATTATTTCCCTCATGCCCTGCTTGTGGGTAGGGGTGGACGAAAGTCACTTACCTGTCGTTGAAGCTTGTTCGCAGTGGGGGGGAGGCGCTTCGCTGCTCCCCCCGCGAAGTTCAGGCTGGGGGGGAGGCTTCCCGCCTCGCCCGGCCGCGAACTCCAAAGTTTTTTTTTTTTAAAAAAAACGCCCCCATTATAGGCTACGTGATGATTAGCGTAGCCTATCACGACTAGATCTGCAAAGTCAGCCGTGATAGGCTACATTAATCGTCACGTAGCCTATCACGGGTGACTTTAAAAAAAAAAAAAAAGCACGTACGCTAATGGCGGCCCCCATAGGGAGCCGCCATTTGCGTTCCTTATTTGGTCGCTGTAGTCTACGTAAATCTTTACGTAGACTACAGCGAAAATAAGGGCAACGCAAATAGCGTTGCCCTTATTTTCGCCGTAGTCTACGTAAAGATTTACGTAGACTACAGCGACCAAATAAGGAATGGGAGTGGCGGCTCCCTATGGGGGCCGCCATTATCCGTACGCGCTTTTTTTTTTTTTTAAGTCACCCATGATAGGCTACGTGACAATTAACGTAGCCTATCACGGCTGACTTTGCAGATCTAGCCATGATAGGCTACGTTAATCGTCACGTAGCCTATCACGGGGGCGTTTTTTTTTTCTTTCATTGGAATGGCGGCGGCGGCAGCCGGTCAAAAGACCGGCTGCCGCTCCCGCCCTGCATGAACACCCGCCGAACCGCCGGCCGGACCCGCCGCCGGGAGGGACATTCGGCAAAGGTAAGTCCCATCCTGGGGGGGGGGCGGGGGGTGGGGGGGTGCAGAGAATTTCTCCCCGAAACTTGTTCGGGGGGCCGAACACGTTGGCGCTCGGCCCCCCGAAGTTTTGGGGAGAAATTCTCCGCCATCCCTACTTGTGGACACCTGGTTGTCCATGGTGAGAAAGAGGGTGTTATACTAGACTTTAGGTCTGATCTAGCAGGATGGCTTTCATGTTCTTATGCTATTGTTATCCAATTATTCTCAGTGGACCTGTTTGCTAAGGGGCAAAGCTTCTTTTAGGATTCAGAAGCAATAAACACACAAGTCGATTGAAGTTAAGGATCTTATTAAAGAGCAAGCAACATGATACAGAGAAACATACATCACTGATACTGAGCAAGATTACCTCTCCTTTCTGTTTTCAGGAACCCCAGGTGAACAGCAATGGAGAGACCTCCAGTCAAATGGCTGGCATGCAACACCTCCACAGTCCAGGTCTGCATCGACGTTCAAAGCCCCATGGGCACTTCTATACCTAAAATCTCCTTCGGATACATGCAGTTTGGGACAGCACCCTAATTAATCACACCTGTTGCGATGGTCAGATTTTCAGGTCTCACGATGTTTCTACATTCCTGTAGCACCTGGAAGATAAGCTAAAAGCAAATGGACAGTAACCAAAATAATAAATTTAGAGATCCTCCTGCATTCCAAGGTTGTACCATCCTGAGCAGACAACTCACCTTGAAAAACAAAGAGTCAAGCCAAGAGGCTTGAGGACCCATAAGGGGGCCTGGTACGTCAGGTTCTCTGGGAGATTCAGGCATGGAAGGAACAGTTTGTGCCATGTCACCCTAACTCCTCAGGATACAGTTGTCTTCCACTGCATTTCCTCTACAACAGCCTTTCTCAAATCTCTCCTCTTGTCCTATTCTTTTCTGCTCAGTTAATACACTGGTCTCAAACTTACAGTCAACACGTTCTTCATTCTTCTTTCCCCTCTTTCTAATCCACAGCAACAACCATGTTGGCAGAGAAGGAGAAAAGGCTCTTGGAAGTAGGGATGGATGAAAGTCCCTTACCTGTTCTCGAAGCTTGCTTCGCGGTGGGGGGAAGGAGCTTCGGTTCTCCCCCCGAAGTTCAGGCGAGGGGGGGGGAGGCGCCCCATCCCTCGCCGGTGAAATTCAGGCCGGGTAGAAGCGCCCCGTCTACCCGGCCGCGAAAAAAAATGTAAAAGAACCCCAACACCCCCGTGATAGGCTACGTAACGATTTACGTAGCCTATCACGGCTAGATTTTCAAAGTCAGCCGTGATAGGCTACGTAAATCATCATGTAGCCTATCACGCGTGACTTTGGAAAAAAAAAAAAAAAGCTCGTAGGCAAATGGCGGCACCCATGGGCTCCGCCATTTGCATTCCTTATTTGGGCACAGGTAGTCTACGTAAAGATTTACATAGACTACGGCGAAAATAAGGTCAATGCTGCGTTGCCCTTATTTTCACCGTAGTCTACGTAAATCTTTACGTAGACTACCCGGGCCCAAATAAGGAACACAAATGGCGGCGCCCATGGGCGCCGCCATTTGCGTATGTGCTTTTTTTTTTTTCAAAGTCAACTGTGATAGGCTACGTAAAGATTTATGTAGCCTATCACGGCTGACTTTGAAAATCTAGCCGTGTTAGACTACGTAAATCTTTACGTAGCCTATCAGGTGTTTTTTTTGTTGTTGTTACACTTTACTTGGAAATGGCGGCGGTGGCAGCTAGTCGGAATACCGGCCGCCGCCGAACCGCCGCCGGGACCCGCCACCTCAAGGGACATTCGCGCGAGGTAAGTCTCATCCTGGGGGCGGGGACGGGGGGGTGGAGACTTTCCCCACCAATTTCGGGGGGCCGAATGCATTGGCATCCGGCCACCTGGAGATTCGTGGAGAAATTCTCCGACATCCCTATCTGCTTCACTTCAAATGGGGTGAAAACCATATGAAACCAAGAGGATCTCTATCTCGGATCTCTGTTTTTGAGCCATGGCTGCACACATGGGTGGCGGATCTGTGATTTTTCTACTTCAGTCCATGGAGGAAGATGTGCTTTGTGATTGGATGGTGGTTTGGCAGATATGCTCTGCAAAAATCAAATGAAATCAAGAGATCCCTGCCAAGGGTCCGGGTTTTTGCACCATGGCTGCGTCCACGAGTGGTGGATCCATGATTTGTCTGCTTCAATCCATGGAGGCGGATGAGTTCTGTGATTGGGTGGCAGTTTTGTGGGTCTCCCCTTTAAAAATCATATGAAATCATGAGAATCCTTTTTTGATTTTATGGATCCTCATTTTACCCAGTCCCCATAGCACGGGTTTTCTTCTCAGTTCCGTTCAGCCAAAGAGTGGGAAGGGTTCTTCTGCCATGCCTGGCAGGGACTGGAGCAGTTGCTCTTGGTGGCTGCTCGGCACAGGCAGGACAGGACTGGAGCCGAGGGAGAAAAGCCATGGCACTTCCCTCTCGGCTCCTGCCCCATCCTTCCACCACCCCTGCCACCACCACAATCATTGCACACAATGAAAGCGCATCAGGGCAGCGGGAGGCTGCTCAATAATCAGGAGGGTTGCACCCCCCAATGGATCATCCAGCACCTTCTGCATCCACCCCACATTGGAGACCACTGCTCTGCCAAATAATGTTCAGACAGTCCCTCCTGCCAGAAACACCACCTCTCCCACAACAAGCAAATGGCGGTGGACTCACAGCAAAGCACACCATTTCTTTTAAAATGCTTTAATTGTTGTAATATGGTGTTTTCTTCTTTTAACTTTCTTGTTCACCACTCTGAAATCTTTTGTTGTGGGGTAGTATATCAATATTGTAAATAAATAAATAAATAAATAAATAAGCAAGCAAGCAAGCCACAAACAGGATGTGACAAGAATAGCACCCATCCCCCCTCCTGCCCATCTCATTTTCCCAAACAGGTGGTATAGAGAGACAGAATGCCTCTGATCCTGCAGGTAGGATATAGCCATCATGACTATTAGCCTTGGCTGCCTTGAATTTGTCTAATCCCCTTGAATGCCAACCCAGTCAGTGGCTAGGGGTGGACGAAAGTCACTTACCTTTTCTCGCAGCTTGTTCGCGGTGGGGGGGAGCGCTTCGCTGCTCCCCCCGTGAAGTTCAGGCCGGGGGGGGAGGCTTCCCGCCTCGCCCGGCCGAAATTCAGGCCGGGGGGGAGGCTTCCTGCCTCGCCTGGCCGAAATTCAGGCCGGGGAGGAGGCTTGCCGCCTCGCCCGGCCACAAACACGAAAGTAAAAAAAAAAGTCCTCTGATAGGCTACGTGACGATTCACGTAGCCTATCACGGCTAGATCTGCAAAGTCAGCCGTGATAGGCTACGTGAATCGTCACGTAGCCTATCACGGGTGACTTTAAAAAAAAAAAGCGCGTATGCGAATGGCGGCCCCCATAGGGAGCCGCCATTAGCGTTCCTTATTTAGTCGCTGTAGTCTACGTAAATGTTTACGTAGACTACGGCGAAAATAAGGGCAACGCAAATAGCGTTGCCCTTATTTTCGCTGCAGTCTACGTAAACATTTACGTAGACTACAACCAACAAATAAGGAACGGGAATGGCGGCTCCCTATGGGGGCCGCCATTATCCGTACACACTTTTTCTTTTTCTTTTTTAAAGTCACCCGTGATAGGCTACGTGACGATTCACGTAGCCTATCACGGCTGACTTTGCAAATCTAGCCGTGATAGGCTACGTGAATTGTCAGGTAGCCGATCAGGTGGACGTTGTTTTTTTTTTCTTTTATTGCAATGGCGGCGGCGGCAGCCGGTCGAAAGACTGGCTGCCGCTCCCGACCTGCTCGAACACCCGACGAACCACCAGCCGGACCCGCCGCCGGGAGGGACATTCAGGGAAGGTAAGTCCCGTCCTGGGGGGGGGGCGGGGGTTGGGGGGGTGGAAGATTTCTCCCCGAAACTTGTTCGGGGGCCCGAACACGTTGGCGCTCGGCCCCCCGAAGTTTTGGGGAGAAATTCTCCGCCATCCCTATCAGTGGCCATCACTACATCCTTTGGTGCCATATTCTAGAGTTAAACTATGTGATGTGTCAATTCTAGAATGAAACTAGATCATCCATGCGGTCCCTCATAATAGCCAAATCCCTGCTCAGAGCCGACTTCCTTGGACTATTCACTACCACTCAGCCTCACCAGCCTCATAAGATTGTTGTGAGCATAAACTTGGATATCAGCCTTCACCCTTCTCAGCAACTGATCTGCTAGGCCATTTAGGCTGGAGTTCCCATGGCTCCTTTGTAGTCCCCATGGCTTCTTTGTCTAGATAGCAGCCTGAACGGAAGGATGGACAGCCAGAGAAGGAAAATTTGTATCTTATGGATGTGGGAACCTTGTCTCTTCAGTACACAGCAACACCCATGAGTTAAAGAGTAAAGATTATCATTGTCAGTTTGATTACCGGATTAGTCTGCCTTTATTTAATGAGTAAAATTATGTGTGCAATGCAAGCAGATGCTTGTCTGGATGATCACAAAGGAGGAGAAACCTAATCTAAGTGTAACATCGAGATTTTTATTTTGTAGACCTAGCACATTTCAGGAGATAGAGATGCTCCAGGGATCTGCAAGATCTTAATGGCCTAATACAATGAATCGCTACCACTTAGGATCAGATGCCATCTTCTGTTTTCATTATTAGATGCTTCTTTGTATTCAGATCAGGCCTCAGTAGAATAATGTAGCACCTGGGAATGAAGATGCAGCCCAGCAAGCCAGCACTGGAGGCCAAGATAGAGAAGACCTGCACGGCAACTGCATATTTCCCCTTGGTGCTCAGGTAGGTGGGCACAAAGGACACCCACACACTGCAAAAGACCAGCATGCTGAAGGTGATCAGCTTGGCTTCATTGAAGGCCCCAGGCAGCTTCCTGGCTAGGAAAGCCACCATGAAGCAGATGGCAGCCAGGAAGCCCATGTAGCCAAGGGAAACATAAAACATGAGAACAGATCCTTCATTGCATTGCAGGGTGATTTGTCCAGGCTGGGAGTGCATGTCAGAGTCAGGGAAGGGTGGAGAGACACCCAGCCAGATGGAGCAGATGACAAGTTGGACACTGGAACAAGAAATGACAATGGAGTTGGTCAACCTCTTCCCTAGCCATTTTCTCACTCTGTTCCCTGGCTTTGTGGCCAGGAAGGCCAGCACCACAGTGATCGTTTTGGCCAGCACAGATGAGACAGCGACCGAGAAGATTATACTGAAGGCTGTTTGGCGCAGAAGGCAATCCGCTTTCCTTGGCCGGCCAATGAACAGGAAGGAGGACAAAAAGGAAAGCAGGAGGGAGACCAGGAGAATGTAGGAGAGGTCCCGGTTGTTGGCTTTGACTATTGGAGTGTCTAGAAATTTAATGAAGAGTCCGAACACAAAGGCTGTGGTTAATGTCAAGAATAGGGCAAAGGAAACCAAGGTGATCCCCAAAGGTTCTGTAAAGGACAGAAAGGTTATATTCTTGGGGACACATTGATCCCGGTCTATGTTTGGCTGCTGATGTCCTGGACACTTCTTGCAATGATCTGCATCTGAAAAGAAGGAGAGTGACTTCAGTTTCACTGACATGTATTTGACATTTCACTGAAACATGTCAAATGTTTCAATTTGGGAGAAGAAATGGGGATGTGGAAGTGGTCAGGAAACAATCATGGTTTGGATCCAGGATCCCACGTCCATGAAAGAAGGGACCTTCTATCAGAGGAAGAGCTCTGCTTCCAGAAGTGACTCCACCCGAGTTTTGAGGAAAATCCCCCCCAGCTCACCTCATTCAGCAGGGTCTCCTGACTCACTGACCGGGCTTGCATGATCACTCACAAGGACCTTCCTCTTAAGCCCGATCACAGCTCCATGTGTATTGTCACAGTAAGGATGCTTCAGTTTATGTCTGCATTGAAGCCATGGTGGGCTGAAGTGCATGTCACCCACCTGTTCTGAATATTCAAGCCACAGCAAAAGGGGGGCTGACATGCACCGTTACCCCCACACCTTATATAGAGAAGCAACCTGAAACATCCTTCATGTTTTTTAATACACCGAAAGCTGTGTGCTGGGCTGAAGAGGAGGGGTCCTTGTGAGGGGAATTCAGAGGGCCACGCCAATAGCCAGAGAAGGATGCATTGAGTCCCCCCACCCTGCACTGTATCCCAGAAATTGCCTTCCAAGGTCAAGATTCAAGAGCATCAAGATTCAAGAGCATGGATAACACCAGGATTGAAACCAGAATCGCTCGGATGTGCTAGAACGACTGGGCAAAGAAAAGACATCTTCACCTGGGTCCGTAATAACACCACAGCCACAGCGGGGGGGGGGGCATTCCTTTAGTGGGGTGCCACAATCAAAAAGGCCCTCTTTCCAGTCACTGCAAACCTAATTTCTGATGGTGGGGGCATCCAGAAGAGAGCCTCCAATTAAAAACACAGTGACCAGGCAGACTCCAATATTGACTTCCAATATTGGTCCTTTCCTCTTAAGTCACCCACCTTCCTGCGTGGAGATTGTCCCTTCTGCACATGGAGCGCAAGCATAGCAGCAAGGCGGCTTTCCTTCCTGAATCTCCTTGGCGTATCCAGGGGGACAGCTCTCGACGCACCTGGAACGAGGCACGGTCTGGCAACAAAGAGAAGGAGCATCAAGGCAAACTTGTGAGATATATTTGTTTCTGTGGACACGGTGTTTGGGAAGGAACCAGTGGGATCCAATCCCAGTGACTCCAGGCCCTTCTTTCTAGGAAGCACTTCTGATGCCCACTGAAAATAACATTCAAAGATGTTGTGTTCAGGCTGGAAAGCCGGCCAAGAAGGGGAGGGACAATGAGCTTTTCTTGGCAGGCCACTCTGGAATCTAAGAGACACAACAGGAAACACTCTCCCTTTTCTCATGGACCAGCAACCCCCTGTCCCACGAATGGAAGGGCAAACAGGCAAAACAGTCTGCTTGCACTCCTGTTCTGCCTTTCCCTTCCTATAGCCTTTGATGCTGCCACCAAGTGGCAATTGTTATAGCTCTGGGTGTCTCCCCCAAACCAGCCTTGAACCTCTCTGGGTCTCAGGTATCTGCTTTAGGAAGTGTGGAGTTTGGCTATGTGATGTTGGGTTGGTAACCCCGCCCCCCTGAAAAAGAATCCAGAACATTTCCCATGACCAAGTTGAAGGTTTACTCAAGAAAAAGGTCAATGTAATAGGGCTGATCAAGCTGCCACTCACATGGCCATTTCTGTGGGCCTTGCAATATCCCTTTGCCACTGTGATTGCTGCCAAAGGCTCTGTTGAACTTTATAGTCCCCTTGCGTCACGAGCAAACTTCTTGACCTCGACATTCAAACTATACTTTTGACCTCTAAATTAGTATTATGGGAGAGGGAAGAAAACAACTCCCTATCCATATAGGTGTTTATTCAATGGTAAGTCCCACAATACTCAGTAGGACCTCCTCCCAGCAAGCATGCATAAGATTGCAGCCAAAGTCCCAGATGACTGTGGGGTGTTGGACTCGATGGACTTATAGTCCCCTTCCAACCCAACTATTCTATGATGATTCTATGGATCCATGAATTATTCAACAAATTAATAGAGGGAACACTTAACAGATGTCACAGGCAATATAGTGAAAGAAATCATTTCCTCTACCTCATTAAACTGTGTGGGCCACACAATGGCTTCTGGGCTAATGGTGAGCTTTATGTCCTGTGTTGCCTGTCCCTCTGTACTCCCAATTGTCACTCTACGATAAGATGTATTGGGGAAAAATATCCAATTCCTGATATCATAGTTGACTGTCCGCTCCCCATCCTCAGACAGATACAGTCCGCCCATCGAAGAGTTAGAAAACTGGACTTCTCTTAGGAAAGAGTGAAGCTAGAATGACAGAGAAAACAACCGGCATTGGGAATACATGAAAGCACGATGGATATCTCAGCCCAGCTCACTTCACACTTGAATCTCCCATGAATTGAGTCTGTTGCACATCTGGGGTCAGTGGGTGACTATTGTGTGTGTATGTGTGTGTTTGCTGTCACAACTGAGATACATTCTGGAGTCCTCTGTTTCTGCTCCAGCATTTCAGAATGACCAGATGCAGAGTCATCATTCCTTCTAATACAAACATGAGTTTCCTCATGCTTGTGCTGAGGTAGCCAAGACAGCAGCACGTACACACAAGGGGGAGGTATCAGTACATTCCTACTCTCCCAAGGTATTGTCAATACACCTGCAGAAAAATACCCTAAAGGGTGGGAAGTGCTTAGAAGGCCCCATAATACCTCAGTTTAAGGGGGATTCAGTGAGTGACTTTGGAGCAATCTGACAACTGCGTTGGAGGGGTGAGTAGAACAGGGTGGCTGGAAAGGGAGGAGGAGACACATGGAGATTAAGGAGGGGCAGAGAGAACCATCTCATTATGTGGATAGGTCATTTCCTGGTTCACACTGAAAAGTTGTTTTTAAATGTCCCCAGAGGCAGTGGTGAGAGCTGTCCACAGAAATCAAGGGAGAAATCCAAGGTTTCTATGCAGCCTGGATTGGGAACCAGTGTGTCCACTCCACCTCCCCCAATCCAAAAATTTAGGAACAAAGAGATGGGTTGCTGCTATTCTTCTTTTGTGAGATTTCTTTTTTTAACCCATCGGGTGGGTGTAGTTCCTTCTGCTGCTGTGAGACTGTTGCAGGTGGGGAAGATCCAATAGATCCAATTGCAGTTCTGTGAAATTGATAAAGATCAATCAGATTGGTGTCACTGGGTATTTTTCAGCCCTACTTGCAGAATTATTTACATAAGTTCGGGGAGCTGAAAAAAATTCAGCGGAATCTGGGGCATGCAGACAGTAGAACAAGGCAGCCCTCGGCACTGCGGAATCCTTGCATACCAGAACTGCTTTGCGTGGATTCTGCAGGGATGGAACGGGTCGACTCCTGCCCCCCCCGGTGGATTCCCCACTGGAATGGACGGTGGGGAATCCGTACATCCCTAGTTCAGACTGATGCTCCTCCAATGCCCTGAATGGTCCATTCCATAGAACAATTGGGCAGGGCTAAAAATACCACTCCTATCGATCTGACCAAGGGGATTGGCAAGTGCCCTTGGATGAAGATGCTGCTCTGCTTTTGTTTCTCATTAGGTGTTGTTTCAATTTACAGTCCTTCCTCTGGGGCTGAGGAATGAGTCTGAGATCTTCCAGACACTCCTTAACGGACTGCTAAATGAGCCAGAGGAATCTGCCTGTGTGAATTTGTTAAGAGTTCTAACCACACATTGCTATGGTGGAGTTTGGCCTGACAGGACTATGACTTTTTAGTAGTGCATATTACCGGCAAAGACAATGTATTAGTGGATGTCCTATCTAGAGTGTAAGCCGCAGATGCGGGTATGGGGTAAACAGCAGCATCACTTGTGAATGTCCTTATTGAAGATCTGTCCAGAATTGTGCCAATGCAGCTATATAATTTTGTTTTTAGTGTTGCAATCAACTAACTGCACTATGGTACTGAAATGCTGCTTGTAATTCTTATAATCTGCATGAGATTAGTAATTACTTTTATAGATAGTTCAAAAGAAGTAAGATGCTGGGAGTAAGGATGTTTAACTTTTTGTACTTTCAATTCTTTTATACATCATGATGTAGTAGCTAGAGTAAGAGCCTTTATTTATATATTGAAGTACTTTTTTTCCTGGCTATAAGTATCTGACAGTCTTACCATGGCTTTACTTACAGGTAGAGATGAAAATTTAGATTAGGGGTACCTGTTGCTGAGAAATCTGGTTCTTTTTTCATTCAGTGTAGTTCCGACTCGATTTGCATTTGCAACCCAAGCTGTGGGCTTTCCCTTAAACTCTAAGAGCTGTTTTTGTGCTGGGGGCGGGCATGTTCCATAATTCATGCAAATTCCTGACCGTTTGGAGTAAATTAAGGCCAAATTTGTGCAGATGTTCCTGCCATTTGTGGAGATTGCTCAGAACTTTGTGCAAATTGCAGAAGCTGTGGGGGGGGGAGTGCAAAAAGTTGGGAAAATCCAACAAGTCTGAGCTGCTTTTTTTCCAACAAGAAGCTTACTCTATGGGGAACCCTGCCAGCAGAGTAGCTAATTAAGTAGCCACTTCAAGGCCACTCATACTCACAGATGCTGATAAGGCAGAAGACCAAAAGCAGTTTGTCAGATGGTCCAAAATTCATCCCCAGGCAGTTCCAAGTACAGTGACGCGAAGGCAAAGTCAAGGTCAATCAAGTTGCATGCAAAGTCCAATTCAGGCCAGCAATTCAGGATCAAGGCACATGCACGGATACCAGGAGCAAATAGGGACATTGTTTCCAATGCCTGCTCTGCCTGTCTGGCAGCTTTTTATGCAAGCACAACCTGGACCTGCCCAATTTCCAGTTGCAACTCATTAAAGAAGCTTTCTGGCAAAGCCGGCTTTACAAGGAAGACCTCGCCAAGCCAAATTCCTTGACTGGTCCTCCTCAGGGGCTGGGACAGATCTCTGCACTTCAAACATCGTTGCTCATAAGGGCTGGGTCGAAGACTTCTCAAGGGGGCACGGGATGACACACTCAGGGCACCCGAGAACAACCACTAGATGAAAGAGAGGATTTTAATGTCAAAATAGCAGGGAAACGATTTATCTCTATCAGAAACCTCTAGGGTGGCTAATTCTGAATCACCAAAGGAGAGGAAATACATAACCAAAAACCAGGATAAAAGGAGACACCATATTGCAAGTCAGCCCTTCAAATACAGGACTTCTCCACAACAGAGGACAGGCCTCTTGCAGCCCTTCAGATAAAGGATGATACTCTGTAAAAAAGGATAGTTGGCCACCCAGGAAGCTTCACAAACTGGAGTTGCCTGTCTCAGAATTGTTACTATCTTTGTCTTCTTTCTTCTTATTTAACCTGGCTCCTATATTTGTGATATAGGATCACGTTTCCAGAGTTGGACAATGGATGGCAATTTGCAGTGATGTTGGAATAGGGAAAGAAATACCTGCCAGGGCTGCAGCCTTTGAGGTTCCAGCCTGGCTCCTCCACCCACCAGCAGCGTTCTCTTTGACTGGGACGGATATGCAGCCTCCAAGGCATGGGCCACGGCTTGAACACTGTTGTAAATACTGTAGCTGTCTTGAGACAGGGTTCTCTCAGTCTCCTCCTGGGGCAGCATCTCCAGTTTCTCGTTCTCCGTGCATCTCGTCCAGCCTTTCATAGACAAGACATGCTTCAAATAGAAACAATGAAATGCTGTCAGCCAAAACTGTGTCGTCTCCGGTGACATTGGACCGTAGTTGTCATATTTTGTTCCTCTCTTGGTCTTCACCACAAAGGAAAAAGAACCATGGAAGTAGTAGAAGGATTTGGGTTGAGTAAACACATTCAAGAAGATGTCCTGAAAAGATGTTGTGATCCAGACTTTCATCCCAATCTGTTCCTCTTCAAGCCTGTTTTGTATTAAGATGAATGGATTAAATCCATAGCTAGAGTCCCAGGCATAAACATATACATTGACTCGTCTCCACATGACAAGTGGCTCACTCTGGAACAAGCGAAGATGACTCATCCGTACTAATAGTCTCTTTGAGAAGGCAACACAGATTCCACTGCTGATCATCAGGGGGGTCAAGGTTCTCAAGAACCTTTCTCCGTTGTCATTGCTTGGAGCAAGAAGACCGATCCACGTCCACCCAAAATGCAGGAGCAGTTTGACCATTCCTGCAACCTGGGTTTCTTCCTTTGGGACCAGGCGGTAGATGAAAGGAAACTGATGTTTATCATGAAGAACATGAGCCACAGAGCCGTAACTCACCTAGCAAGGCGAGGAAGAGAAAGGTGCATTGTTCTTAGGATGAAAATCAGATGAATGTAATCTCGAATTATTGATATCCAGCACAGTGCCTGTCGCATGAGGGCTGAGGGGTCTACGGGGAGTGGGGAAATGCTAAAACCCCTCAAGGACACCTTGTGGTGCAACCCCTCTCTGTGTGCTGCTGGAAGAAGGACTTGGCAACCCTGGGGCATCCTTGTCGGTGGGGCAAGGCCTTCCAAGACAACCCAGTACCCAAACAGCAGCATCCCAAAGACAGTGATTTATTTTTAAACTTTGATTGGTACCCCCACCTTTCTACCAGACAAATGGCACTAAGGCGGCTCACAATGATGAATAAGTACCCCACCAGTAGCGAATTGCACCCATCCACTTAGTCAAAGGCGTGTAATGTGATACATTTGAGGACACTACTGGATGAGGTGCAGGACTGAGATTTCTCTTCATGTCCCCATTCTACGCTGTACCGTTGCTTCTACATTGCTTCTACATTCGTAACATGGTAGAACACTAGCAACAAAATATCGGTTTGCCAACCCCTGTGCAAAATGCAGCAGCTTGGCTGCTGTCAGGGGCTGCCCCTTTTCAGCATGTACCTCCTCTGCTGAGGGAGCTGCATTGGCTACCCTTTCGCTACCGGGCCAGGTTTCAGGCTTTAGTACTAGTGTACAAAGCCCTCGACAACTTGAGAGAGCGCCTTTTCCCTTCTGAACCTGCCCCATCACTGAGGTCATCAGAGGGCATGCTCCTGGTGGTTCTGCATGGACCTATGACCCAGTTGGAGTCCACCAGGAAAACGGCCTTCAGAGTGGTGGCCCCCTTCCTGTGGAATTCCCTGCCCTTGGAGGTCAGGCACGCACCAACACTGTGCTGTTTCCAGCACTTCCTGAAAACAGCACTGTCCCGGGATGCATTCCTTCATTGACCAGTCACTGTTTTTACTGGTATTCTGATATATATATGAAAATACATACATACATACATACATATATGCGAGTGCGCACGTGTGTAGCTTAATTTTCATCTGGATTTTTAATTTTTTTATCCTTTCACTGTTTAATTTCATGTGTTCACTTCTCCAAAATCTGTTCTAGATATGGAGCAGTATATAAATATTGTAAATAAATATATAAATAAGTGCACATTTGCATTTTAAACTCACTTAAATCACAGCACCATCATGACTACAGGAATAAAATGGAATTTGCTTCTCCTTCCCCGATGGTGTCATTGCCTCCAAAAGCTATGGATTTGTCTAGATCCCCACCACATACGAAGGTTCATTCCCAAGGTATTCCACCCCCTCCAAAAGTTCAGTGATTTTGTTCTGTATATGAGGTTTTAGTATATTTAGCGCTTTATAAAAGATGATGATAACTAGGGTTACTGATGGCTATGTCCTTTATAAATTTGGAGCTTTTCTTGCTTCTCAGAAACACCTTGGAGCAAAAGAGGAAAAGGTAAAGAGAAGGAGAGAAAAAGCTCCTTCAGAAACAAAATGAAGAAAACAATGCTAAAAGGAAAGAGACTAACTCTAAGGTTTGCAGAGGGAAGTAACAGGAAAAAGAAAATGACCAAAAAAGGACTGAACAGAGGGATTCATGGAGAGATAGAAGAACAAGCTCTCTCCAAGGTGAAGGCAAGGATTAAACAGAGGGTCAAAAGAAATCTAAATGTATAACAGGGGAAACAAACTGTCTTTGAAACCATTTGTAAGGACTGTGGTCTTCCTTTAGCCTCACATTTTGATGCCCTGTGCCCCCTTCTGTGCCCCCCACTGCCAAGAAGTACAGTGTGGAATTACATGGAGCTGATCTCCTCCCCACTCCCAATTCCTACCTGTGGGATTTTGTAGATGCTGGACATGGCTGAAACATGAATGGCCATGTCAGACTCAGCCCCTTCCACAATGGCCACCAAGTTGTTCCGTCCTCCGCAGCGGTAGTTGGGAATGTTGTTTGCTCCACCAGCAAGCAGGTCTATCATGGCATCGGAAGTTATTCTCCCATGGAAATGGGTCTCATAGATGTTGTAGCCCAGAGTGATGTTGGGTAAGAGTTTTGAATTCTGATTGATCTCAGAAATGGCAAGAAGGAAAGACAAGATGTGCCAGTATCTGACATGTATCTGTTTTGGGATGCTGCAGAAGGAAAAAGAACAGACGGTGACACGCTGTAATCCTCTAGTCAATGAACACATTCTTTTTTTTATTAATCAAAAAACCTTCCCAGACTTCCAATGACTTGTTCACATGGGAGGAGACGGTCCTGCACGTAGCCAGGTCCCAAGACTTTTGCCTCTAAAATCCTCATCTGGAAGCACCCTATGGTATAGCCAAGTGGGGATAGTGCTTTACCAAGGGTGACCAGGGACACCAGAAAATTGGAGCTCTCTCTAGCAAAGGGGGGTAATCAGAGGGCAGATGGGAAAGCATAAAAATTGCCAAGAAAGAATTGCTTACCTAACAATGCTGGTTAGTGGGGGCTCAGAAAAGACATATGGGTCTTGATGGGACACATATTTTGTAGAAATGACTCCGCTAATGAGGAGGTCTCCTGGCCTGTAATAATTGTTTGCTCTCGATTGATCCTGGATCAGATTCAAGGGGCATTTTGCCTTCTGCATCTCACAGGCTGCACAGGGCAGCAACAGAAGCAAAAGTAGCAGCAGCAATATCATTCTGGGCCTTCCTGCTTGCTACACCTCCCTTGTGACTCCTGCTCTTCCATCCAATCAGAAGAAGCCGGACAACTCTTGCAAGACAGAGGCTGCTGTGCCTTTGCAAACACAATGAGTTCAAAGCCCAATACGGGTCCTGTTGAATGTCACACAGGGATAGTCCCACTCCCTCCCTGCCTGCCTGGCCAACTGCCTCCCTCCCTGCCTTAAATCTTAGCCCAGGAGCTATTTTATGCACCAGACCTTTCAGGCACCATAGAAGACGTTACCACATGTTGCCCTTAATTTTGCTGTTCAGTGTATTGGTCTCAAAGGCAATCTCCAGTAAAATCGTAGTTGTAGTAATAATCTTTTGAGATTCGGCAAGAATGAAAAATAAATCACTATGTTATAGATAATTATAAGGAGCATCAACTCTGCACCTTTGTGGACTCTCTGCATGACTAGAGGCACAGGTGGAGAGCAGGAGAAAAACATCTTTGCAACAACTCATCAAAGTTAGTGTCATGTCTATTATGGGTTCAGTGAAGGGTGAAGGTGAGCTTGGCCTGACATTGACTGGCAAAACACCGTCAGAAGAGCCAGGATTAAGATAATCTTTTAGCATGTATTTCAATTTATGCACAACGTTGAGTGGTCATGAGTTTCTTACCAGCAGCTGAGATGGTTGCAAAATAGGTTTCTGTTCGTGCTGAAACCTGTTGGTGCTGAAAAGGAGTTGATCAGTGTGCTGGTGCTGAGATCCTTCCTCTGCCGGGTACTCAGCATTTTCTGTAGGTCACTTGTCCTGTGCCTGCAATGGCAGCCATTTTGTGATGATGCCCAATACAGTTTCTCAAATTGCCAAATTTGCTAGCTGTCCGATGGGTTTGCCTACCCTTGCAATTGCATTTCTGTGGCAGGATAGGTCAGTTTTTCCAGCCAAGTATAAATGTGGGCTGTTGACAGAGGGTGTTTCTGTCCTACTGGTTCTACCAGTGGGCTTGCTAAACTGTGCCTAATCTTGTTTTGGAAAGTGGAACTTTTTAAATTCCATCTTTAGACATTACTAGTCATTGGAGTAGCTGTATTCATGGCCAGTTTAGAGGGAAGAAGCAGGCTTGCATTCCGTCTAGGGATGTCAGAAGATTCCATTCAAGCGGTCAAGTCTGCTGAGAGTTTGGCGGCTTGTCCATCCAGATTTTGTCTCACTAGTCTCCAAGTTGGCCCGACTCGACCTGTGTCGACTCGGACCAGCTGGAACACTTCCGCTGCCACCGTTGCCATTGTCGGCTGATCTGCACGACACTCTCACTGGAGAGAGGTGTGCAGAGCAGCTGTCAATGAGGATAGTGGCAGTGGCAGGGAGGGAAGGAGCCATGATGCTGTCCTTTCTGCCATCACTGGGCACTGTGCATAACCTGCTCCCTGCCAGGCTCCAGCAGGGAGAAGGAGAGACTTGCTCAGCATGACTGGTGGAACAATTGCCTATCGCTGGCAGCTGTATGAAAGTTTCTCCTTCTCCCTGCAAACACAAGCTGAGCCAGAGGCTGAAGGAAAATCTGGGGAGCCCCCAAAGGGCTGGAGTTCCCCCCACCAGACATCTCTAATTCAGGCAGACAATGGCAATTGGCACAGCTCTCAAGATTCAATGCACAGGTCAGAAGATCCGGGGCCCATGCCTTAGTAGGCCAATTCTGAACATCGCCTATGTGCTTAGGGGTGGAAGAGGTCATGCTATGACAATTGAGCTGTTTGGCTGAACTGAAGGACCTGTCAGCCCAGTCTGAACTTCAGACCAGAGTTTCCCCAATGCTGCACTACACTCACATGTATGTAGATACCTGCCTATTGAGGACAGCACATCACACATCAGGTGCAGTGGATTAATAGAAGCATAGCTTCCACATCCTGGGAATTACTAGTTCCCCTCTACTCAGCGCTGGTTAGGCCTCATCTGGAGTACTGTGTCCAGTTCTGGGCACCTCACTTTAAGAAGGATGCAGACAAACTGGAGAGGGTTCAGTGACGGGCAACAAAGATGATCAGCAAACTTCCTCAGAGGACAAACTTCCTTGCCACACGATCACAGCCATGATCCAAAAGAAAAAGCTGTCAGGGATATTTCCATGCAGCATGAGTGAAGGATACCTACTCTACCTTTGGTTTGCTTTCTCATACCCTGGCAAAGATCCCAGGTTTTGAGACAGATGTTTCTTCTAACTCCATTTTGCTTTCTTTTTTTTTTTGAATACTAATGAACCAGCATCGATCCTGTCATTTGTTTCATTACTATGTTGTTACATTAAAAAATTGTTTTTGTTTTATTTTTATTTCAGTTTGGAAGTCTTATTGTCATTTCAAATCTTGTTTCTTCACTTGCTGTGCAGGGTTGGGGTGATTTTGTGGGTTAATATCTATGATTCCTGATTTCCAATTAAAAGGTTTAGAAGTGTCATTGCAATTAAAAGAGAGAAAGAACAACTTAACAAGGATTTTTTTTTTTTTGGTGCAATAATAATTTCCCAACATGAAGAGACCGGTGATGTCTTTTTTCCTGCTTCTGCTGAGAGGGGATGTGCATTCTGCAGGTGGTCAGAGCCAAGATCATAGAATCATAGAATAGTAGGGTTGGAAGGGGCCTATAAGACCATCGAGTCCAACCCCCTTAATAGGGATGTACAAAAGTCACTTACCTTTTTGACAGGGTGATTCGCGGTGGGGGGGAGCTGCTCTGCACCTCCTCCCAAAATCCTAATCCATCCAGCTCCACTCTGCAGAGATTATGGGGACCTGCCGGCCAGGGCCTCGCGCAGCCGGACATCCGGCCACTGGACAGCCTTCTGGAAAAAAGAAAAACCGTGTACGCAAATGGTGGCGGCTACGGCGGCCGCCATTTGCTTTTCCTTTTTTTTGCTGTTTTAGCCTACATAAATATTTATGTAAGCTATTAGGGCGAAAAAAGGGGAACGCAAATAGCGTAGTGGACATCATTTGTGTTCCTTTTTTTCCCGCCGTTTTAGCCTACGTAAATATTTATGTAAGCTATTATGGGGGAGGACGCAAATAGCGCCCACTACGCTATTTGCGTTCCCTTTTTTTTTGCCGTAATAGCTTACATAAATATTTACGTAGGCTAAACCAGTGAAAGAAAGGGAACACAAATGGCGGTGGCCATAGCCGCCACCATTTGCTTACGCGGTTTTTTTTTTTGCTTGCCGTGATAAGCTACGTAAGTATTTACATAGCCTATCATGGCAAAGGCAGCTATGCAAATGGCCTGGTGGCCGCCATTTGAGTCTGCAGCAGCCGGCCGAGAGGCCAGCTGCCGCCGCCACTGCCGGAACCACTGCCAGAGCTGCCGCCGCCACCGGAACATCCGCCCCAGGTAAGCCTCGTCCCGAGGGGGATTCTGTGGGAGGGCGGGGGGTGGGAGGCCATTCCACCACGGGTTTCAGGGGTGGAATTCTCCACCATCCCTACACCTTAGTAACTTAGCCCTTAACATGAAGAGACCGGTGATGTCCTTTTTCCTGCTTCTGCTCAGAGGGGATGCGCATTCTGCAGGTGGTCAGAGCGATTTTCATAGAATCATAGAATAGTAGGGTTGGAAGGGACTGATAAGACCATCGAGTCCAACCCCCTTAAGTAACTTAGCCCTTTGGATACTTTGTAGCAGGACTGTGCACGGACCCTCTGCTCTACTTTGGATGCCACTTTGGATCTTCCAAAGTGGCTCTGCTCTGTTTCAGACTCATTCGGACCCCCTCTGCTCTGACTCAGGTCGGAATAACAAGCAAGATTCGGACATCCAGAACACTCGTCTTTGGTGTTTTCCCATTGATTTGCATGGCAGAACACAAATGGCCATAACATTTTCACATTTTATGATACATACATGAAATCTGGGACTCTCCCCCACCCCCAAGGGGTATCCACCTACCAAATTTCAGGCAATTTGGCCCAGTAGTTTTTGTGCTAGGTGCAGGCGAAATTTCATTTTTTTCAGGGAAATCTCTCAAAGCAAAGAGCTATAACCTTTCACTGCTTGCACAGAAGTGCATGAATGTTCGGAAATGCACAGCAGCCCTGAAGAGCATCTCACCTGCCAAATCTCAGACAGTTTGGCACAGTAGGTGTTGAAGCGGTGAGGAGCTCACTATGCCTGAACATGGCTGTCAGTTTCTTTGAAGTGCAAATAGTCCTATGTTCCTATTCACAGTCAATAACCTCAGTGTCCCTTTGGCTGAATTGCCTGGGAAAACACTGGCTGAAAGGCAGGAAGCAAACAAGGACAGCAACCCTGCCAGACGGGCACAGCAGCACCTCGCCCAACTCTGCCCCTGCTAAGACCCTGAAGATGCCTCCTATTGGGCTTGCTTGCTTGGCCACACACAGCGTAGTATTACATTATTTAAATAATCGCTCTGAATGCGTGGAGTGCTTTGCCCACTGTTTTTGGAAATGTGGACTATTTGTCGCCATTTGACACACACTGTTTGCTTGACCACACAGCACAAGCCCACACACACACACACACACACACACGAGGAAAAGAAAAGCAAACACTAAACTACAAGCAAGGGGTGGGGGTGGGGGACTAAGTAGAATCCTAACAGAAGAGAAAGGACTTAGTGTTTTTGTGGCTTTGTTTGTTTGTTTTAGGGGAAAGAGATCAAAAATGGGAAGCGAAGGAAACAGGAATTGAGAAGGGGAGGTGGAGGGGAGCCAAGAACAAAGGAAAGCACGTGTGTGTGTGTGTGTGTGCGTATGCATATGTATGTATGTATATGTATATGTATATGTATATGTATATACACACCGAGAAAGTAAGGGCAAAGTAATAGTTGAGAAAGAACTGAAAAGTGTGGGGAGGGGGCAGCGGGAGATAAGCAAGTACAGTGAAGTTTCCTGGATTTTTAAATGAACAAACACAAGAATGATCGGTAAACCTCTTACAGAAGGGTGGGGATACTAACATAGGTGTCATAGCACAGGAAGAAAGTAAAACAAGGATCATTGAAATTGAAAAGGGATCCTCATGCTTTCAAAAGCGTTTTAAAGAGGAGACTGCCAAAGCTTCCATCCAGTCACAGAGCACATCTGCCTCCATGGACTGAGGAAGAAAAATCATGGATCTGCCACTCATGGGTGCAGCCATGTCGAAAAAACATGGACTCGAGGCAGGGATGCTTAGGGATCCTCATGATTTTTATGAGAAAGATTCCCCAAAACACTATCATATCACAGGACACACCTACGCCCATGGACTGAGTGACAGAAACATAGATTTGGGGCTTCATGTTATCAAGCCATGGATAAGGCACCCAATTCAATATGGATCCTCTGAATTTTTACATCGGGTCCCCTCTGCCCAACCCCTCCCCCATCAAAGCACAGGACTCATCTTTGTCCAAATATGCGCACAAAGAAAACCAGTTCTTCTGCTTCACGTCAAATGGGTGAAAACCATTTGAAATCAAGAGGATCTCTACCTCGGATCTCATTTTTGCACCATGGCTGCACCCACAAGGGGCGGATCCATGATTTTTCTGCCTCAATTCATGGAGGCAGATGTGCTTTGTGATTGGATGGTGTTTGGGGAGATATGCTCTGCAAAAATCATGTGACATCAATAGAATCGCTTTTTGATACGGGGAAGGGAGATGTAATGTTGGGGGTAACAATGGACGTGGGCGCATGCACTGCAATGGAGAGAACAGCTCTGATAGTGCCCAATAATAGGCTTCAGACACATGTAGGAAGAAAGCCAGACTATGAAGCACATGGTCTTCGATGTCTATATACTAATGCCCAGAGTATGGGAAACAAACAGAATGAACTTGAACTCTTAATACTGGAGGGAAATTATGACTTGATAGGTATAACTGAGACTTGGTGGGATGAGTCTCATGACTGGAATACAGCAATGGAAGGATATAACTTGTTCAAAAACAACAGGAGGAACAGAAAGGGAGGTGGGGTTGCACTGTATGTGAAAAATACATCTCTCTGCACAGAAATACAGGTAGGGATGGACGAAAGTCCCTTACCTGTTCTCGAAGCTTGCTTCACCGTGGGGGGGAGGCGATTCGGTTCTCCCCCTGAAGTTCAGGCAAGGGGGGGGAGGCACCCTGCCCCGCCCGGCCGAAATTCAGGCCGGGTAGGAGCGCCCCGTCTACCCGGCCGCGAAAAAAAAAGTAAAAACAAAAACACACAGACCCGTGATAGGCTACGTAACGATTTACGTAGCCTATCACGGCTAGATTTCCAAAGTCAGCCGTGATAGGCTATGTAAATCGTCACGTAGGCTATCACAGGTGACTTTGGGGGGGGGGGGGAAAAGTGCGTACGCAAATGGCGGCTCCCATGGGGACCGCCATTTGCGTTCCTTATTTTGACACGTCTCGTCTATGTAACGATTTACGTAGACTACGGCGAAAAAAAGGGCAATGCAAATAGCGTGCCCTTATTTTCGCCATAGTCTACATAAATGTTTACATAGACTAGACGTGCCAAAGTAAGGAACGCAAATGGCAGCGCCCATAGGCCGCCACCATTTGCCTACACGTTTATTTTTTTTTCCAAAGTCACCCATGATAGGCTACGTGATGATTTACGTAGCCTATTACGGCTGACTTTGGAAATCTAGCCGTGATAGGCTACGTAAATCGTTACGTAGCCTATCACGGGTGTGATTTTTTTTTTTACTTTACTTTTTTTTTTGCAATGGCGGCGGTGGCAGCCGGTCAGGGGACCGGCCGCCGCCCCCGCCCCGACGAACCGCTGCTGAACCGCCGCCGGGACCCGCCGCAGAGAGGGACATTCGGCCACGGTAAGTCCCATCCCGGGGGGGGCGGGGGGCTGGTGGAGAATTTCCCCACCAATTTCGGGGTGCCGAATGCGTTGGCATTCGGCCTCCCGAAGTTTCGTGGAGAAATTCTCCGCCTTCCTTAAGGAGGATGAGCTTGGTAGCCCCATAAAGAGCATCTGGATCAAAATAAATGAAGCAAAGAATAAAAGGAGCCTGGTGGTCAGAATCTACTACTGGCCACCCAACCAAGGAGAAGACAAGGATGAAAGTTTTGAAAAGCAAATAGCCAATGTTTTAAGGAAGCATGATGTAGTAGTAATGGGGGACTTCAATTTCCCCAAGATATGTTGGGAGACAAATTCTACAAAACATGGCCCCTCCAGGAAATTCCTGACTTGTGTGGCGGATAACTTCCTCCTACAGAAAGTAGAGGAAGGAACTAGAGGACTGGCTATCCTTGACTTGATCCTAACCAACAGAGGTGACTTAGTGGATAAAGTAGCAGTTACAGGAACTCTGAGGGAAAGTGACCATGTTGTACTTGAGTTCTTGGTTCTAAGGGAAGCAAAAGCCAAGTGTAGTCAAACGCGTACCCTGGATTTTAGGAAAGCTGATTGTATTAAACTCAGAACAATGATCAGTAAGGTCCCATGGCAAGCAACGCTAATGAGAAAAAGAGTCCAAGATGGGTGGGCGCTTTTAAAAAAGGAAATTCTCAAGGCACAATCACAAACCATTCCAACAAGAAGAAAAGGTGGAAGACAACAGAAGAAGCCAATGTGGCTTCACAAAAAGCTTAGGGATGACCTGAAAACAAAAAAGGAGACATATAGGAAGTGAAAAGAAGGCCAAGTAACAAAGGAAGAGTACAGGCAGGAAGCACAGAATTGCAGGGATGGCGTCAGGAAGGCTGAGAACAAGCTGAGGTTAGCGAGGGATGCTAAAAGCAACCAAAAGGCTTTCTTCAGCTACGTGCATAGTAAAAGACAGAGGAAAGAAATGGTTGTTCAGCTATTAAATAAGGACGGCAAAACGATAACAGATGACAAAGAAAAGGCAGAGGTGCTCAACTCCTATTTTGGCTCAGTCTTCTCCCAAAAGAGAGTCTATGACAAAGTACAGGTTTTGTACTGGCAAAGTACTGGCAAAGGCAAAGTACAGGCTGAAGGGGCAGGATTGCAGCTTGAGATCAATAGGCATATGGTCAAGGAACACCTCATTACTTTGAATGAGTTCAAATCTCCAGGGCCAGATGAACTGCATCCTAGAGTCATAAAGGAACTGGCAGAAGAACTCTCAGAACCACTGTCTATTCTCTTTGAGAAATCATGGAGGACGGGGGAAGTGCCAGATGACTGGAGGAGGGCTAACGTTGTCCCTATCTTCAAAAAGGGTCAAAAGGAGGAACCTGGGAACTACAGACCAGTCAGTCTGACATCAATCCTTGGGAAAATTCTGGAGCAGATGATCAAGCAATCCATCTGGAAGCACCGTGACAACAATGCCGTGATTACTTGAAGCCAACATGGATTTGTCAAAAACAAGTCCTGCCAGACAAATCTGATCTCATTTTTTGATCAAGTAACCTCCCTTGTAGACCGTGGGAACGCTGTATACATCATATACCTCAACTTCAGCAAAGCTTTCAACAAAGTGCCCCATGATATCCTGATGAGCAAACTAGCTCAAAGTGGGCTAGATGAAACAATGATCCGGTGGATCCACAGTTGGCTACAGAATCGGACTCAAAGAGTGCTTATCAATGGGACCTTCTCAAGCTGGGGAGAGGTAACGAGTGGGGTACCGCAGGGCTCAGTCCTGGGCCCAGTGCTCTTCAACATTTGTATCAATGTCTTGGAGGAGGAGGTGCAGGGAATGCTGATCACATTTGCAGATGACACAAAATTGGGTGGGACAACTAATACTTTGGAAGACAGAAACAAAATTCAAAGTGATCTGGATAGACTGGAGTGCTGGGCAGAAAACAACAGAATGACATTCAGTAGGGATAAATGCCAAGTTCTGCACCTAGCAAAAAGAAACCAAATGCACAGTTACAAGATGGGGGATACATGGCTCAACAACACTACAAGCGAGAAGGATCTTGGAATTGTTGTCGATCACAAGCTGAATATGAGCCAACAATGTGATGTGGCTGCAAAAAAGGACAATGCTATTTTGGGCTGCATTAATAGTAGCATAGCTTCCAAATCCCAGGAAGTAATAGTTCCCAGCTACTCAGCACTGGTTAGGCCTCATCTGGAATACTGTGTCCAGTTCTGGGCACAAACACTTTAAGAAGGATGCAGACAAACTGGAGAGGGTGCAGAGGAGGGCAACAAAGATGATCAGGGGACTGGAAACAAAGCCCTATGAAGAGAGACTGAAAGAACTGGGCATGTTTAGCCTTGAGAAGAGAAGACTGAGTGGAGATAGGATAGCACTCTTCAAGTACTTGAAAGGTTGTCACAGAGAAGAAGGCCAGGATCTCTTCTTGATCATCCCAGAGTGCAGGACACGGAATAATGGGCTCAAGTGACATGAAGCCAGATTCTGGCTGAACATCAGGAAAAACCACCTGACTGTTAGAGCAATACGACAATGGAACAAACTACCTAGGGAGGTGGTGGGCTTTCCCACACTGGTAGGGGTGGACAAAAGTCACTTACCTGTCGTCGAAGGCCGTTCGCGGTGGGGGGGAGGTGCTTCGCTGCTCCCCCCGTGAAGTTCAGGCCAGGGGGGGAGGCTTCCCGCCTCTCCCGGCCGAAATTCAGGCCGCGGGGGAGGCTTCCCGCCTCGCCCAGCCGAAATTCAGGCCGGGGAGGAGGCGCCTCGCCTTGCCTGGCCGCGAACGCGAAAGTAAAGGAAAATAAAAACGCCCCCTGATAGGCTACGTGACGATTCACGTAGCCTATCACGGCTAGATCTGCAAAGTCAGCCGTGATAGGCTACGTGAATCGTCACGTAGCCTATCAGGGGACGTTGTTTTTTTTTTTTCTTTCATGGCAATGGCGGCGGCGGCAGCCGGTCGAAAGACGGGCTGCTGCTCCCGCCTCGCTCGAACACGCGCCGAACCGCCGGCCGGACCAGCCACCGGGAGGGACATTCAGTGAAGAAAGTCCCGTCCCAGGGGGGGTGCGGGGTGCGGGGGGGCGGAGGATTTCTCCCCGAAACTTGTTCGGGGGGCCGAACACGTTGGCGCTCGGCCCCCCGAAGTTTCAGGGAGAAATTCTCCGCCATCCCTCCACACTGGAGGCATTCAAGGCGAGGCTGGACAGCCAAATGTCAGGGATGCTCTGACTGGGATTCCTGCACTGAGCAGGGGGTTGGACTCAATGGCCTTGTAGGCTCCTTCCAACCCTACTATTCTATGATTCTATGATTTTATGGATTCTCATTTTACCCAGTCCCCATAGCATACGCTTTCTTCTCGGCTTCGTTCTGCCAAAGAAGAGTGGGAAGGGTTAAGGCTTCCTCTGCCGTGCCTGGCAGAGGCTGACGCAGTTGCTCTTGGTGGCTGCTCAGCACAGGGAGGACAGGACTGGAGCTGAGGGAGAAAAGCCATGGCGCTTCCCTCTCGGCTTCAACCCCATCCTGCTGCCACCGCTGCCGCCACCACCATCATTGCACACAATGATAGCGCATCTGGGCAGCAGGAGGCTGCTCAATTATCAGGAGGGTTGTGCACCCCAACGGATCATCCTGCACCTTGTGCATCTACCCCACTTTGGAGACCACTGCTCTGGCCAAATAATGTTCAGACAGTCCCTCCTGCCCAGAAACACCACCTCTCTCACAAGGAGCAAACGGAGGTGGACTCACAGCAAAGCACACTCCCTCCTCCTCGTCCTCCTCCTCCTTCTCCTCCTCCTCCTCCTCCTCTGCCCTTACCCAGCCCCTCCCTGGTGGCCAGATCTCTCTCAAATCGATACAGTTGGTGCCTCTGCATCTGCTGGCCTTCCCCCTCCCTCTTCCTCCTCCTCCGCACGATATCTCAGAAGTTGATACATTTTGGACACAGCCTGTCTGGGCTGCTCCGAAGGCATAAGAAGAGCTGCAAATACACAAGGCAGACCGAGGTGCCTCGTAAGTGACCCACTTTGCTTCAGGGCGCCTTGGTGCTGTTCTGATCCACTTCATAGCAAGATGAGGCACCTGCTTGGCTTTGTTTTGGGGGGCTTTGGACCAAAGCGGCACACAGCCCAACTTTTTAGAAAGGTGCTGTTTTTCTCGAAGAAAATGTCTACCACACATACATAGACATATGAACATAGGAAGATCCCTGCTGGATCAGACCAAGGGTCTATCCAGTCCAGCATCCTGTTTCCCACACTGGCCAATCAGATGCCCATGGGAAGCGCACTGTTATTTCGAGAGGCCTTCCTTGAGAGACCAGCCGGGCTTTATTAATTTCAGAATTTCTTTCATTTAAAATGATTAATAGTTTTAATATGGTGCTTTATTTTTCATCTTTCTTTTTCACCACTCTGAAATCGTTTGTTGTGGGGTGGTATATCAATATTGTAAATAAATAAACAGATACATAAATAAGCCACAAACAGGATGTGAACACAATAGCACCCATCCCCTCTGCCCCATCTCATGTTCCCAAGGAGGTGGTATGGAGAGGCAGAATGCCTCTGATCCTGCAGGGAGCATTCAGCCATCATGACTATTAGCACTGGCTGCCTTGAATTTGTCTAATCCCCTTGAATGCCAACCCAGTCAGTGGCCATCACTACATGCTGTGTTGCCATATTCTAGAGTTAAACTACATGATGTGTCAATTCTGGAATGAAACTAGATCATCCATGCGGTCCCTCATAATAGCCAAATCCCTGCTCAGAGCCGACTTCCTTGGACTATTCACTACCACTCAGCCTCACCAACCTCGCAGGATTGTTGTGAGCATCAAATTAGATATCAGCCTTCACCCTTCCCAGCAACCCATCTGCTAGGACATTTAGGCTGGAGTCGCCATGGATCCTTTGTAGTCCCCATGGCTTCTTTGGCTAGCTAGCAACCTGAATGGAAGGATGGACAGCCAGAGAAGGAAAATTTGTATCTTATGGATGTGGGAAACTTGTCTCTTCAGTACACAGAAACACCCTTGAGTTAACCAGTTAAGATTATCATCGCCAGTTTGATTACAGGATTAGTCTGCCTTTCATGAGAAAAGTCAGGTGTGCAATGCAAGCAGATGCTTGTCTGGATGATCACAAAGGAGGAGAAACCAAATTCAAGTGTGCCATCAAGAATTTTATTTTGTAGACCTAGCACATTTCAGGTGATAGAGGCTCTCCAGGGATCTGCAAGATCTTAATGGCCTATCATGTAATACAATGAATCGCTAGCACTTAGGATCAGATGCCATCTTCTGTTTTCATTATTAGATGCTTCTTTGTATTCAGATCAGGCCTCAATAGAATAATGTAGCACCTGGGAATAAAGATGCAGCCCAGCAAGCCAGCACTGGAGGCCAAGATAGAGAAGACCTGCACAGCAACCGCGTATTTCCCCTTGGTGCTCAGGTAGGTGGGCACAAAGGACACCCACACACTGCAAAAGACCAGCATGCTGAAGGTGATGAGCTTGGCTTCATTGAAGGCCCCAGGCAGCTTCCTGGCTAGGAAAGCCACCATGAAGCAGATGGCAGCCAGGAAGCCCATGTAGCCAAGGGAAACATAAAACATGAGAACAGAGCCTTCGTTGCATTGCAGGGTGATCTGTCCAGGCTGGGAGTGCATGTCAGAGTCAGGGAAGGGTGGAGAGACACCCAGCCAGATGGAGCAGATGACAAGTTGGACACTGGAACAAGAAATGACAATGGAGTTGGTCAACCTCTTCCCTAGCCATATTCTTACTCTGTTCCCTGGCTTTATGGCCAGAAAGGCCAGCACCACAGTGATCGTTTTGGCCAGCACAGATGAGACAGCGACCGAGAAGATTATACTGAAGGCTGTTTGGCGCAGAAGACAATCCGCTTTCCTTGGCCGGCCAATGAACAGGAAGGAGGACAAAAAGGAAAGCAGGAGGGAGACCAGGAGAATGTAGGAGAGGTCCCGGTTGTTGGCTTTGACTATTGGAGTGTCTAGAAATTTAATGAAGAGTCCTAACACAAAGCCTGTGGTTAATGTCAGGAATAGGGCAAAGGAAACCAAGGCGATCCCCAAAGGTTCTGTAAAGGACAGAAAGATTATATTCTTGGGGACACATTGATCCCGGTCTACGTTTGGCTGCTGATGTCCTGGACACTTCTTGCAATGATCCGCATCTGAAAAGAAGGAGAGTGACTTCAGCTTCACTGACATGTATTTGACATTTCACTGAAACATGTCAAATGTTTCATTTTGGGAGAAAGGATGGGGATGTGGAAGAGGTCAGGAAACAATCATGGTTTGGATCCAGGACCTCATGTCCATGAATGAAGGGACCTTCTATGAGAGGAAGGGCTCTGCTTCCGGAAGTGACTCCACCCAATTTTTGAGGAAAATCCCCCCCAGCTCACCTCATTCATTAGCCTGCCCTTCATTGAAGACACTGGGGTGACATGAAAACTGGAATAATAACATATCCATATGAAAACCAGAATTAAAACACAAGAGCATCAAGATTCAGCAGAATGGATAACACCAGGATTGAAACCAGATTCGCTCGGATGTGCTGGAATGACTGGGCAAAGAAGAGACATCTTCACCTGGGGCCGCAATAACATCACAGCCACAGCAGGGGGGGCATTCCTTTAGTGGGGGGCCACAATCAAAAAGGCCCTCTTTCCAGTCACTGCAAACCTAATTTCTGATGGTGTGGGCACCCAGAAGAGAGCCTCCAATTAAAAACAAAGGGTTCAGGCAGATGCAAATATAAATATTTGACTTCCAATATTGGCCCTTTCCTCTTAAGTCACCCACCTTCCTGCGTGGAGATTGTCCCTTCTGCACATGGAGCGCAAGCATAGCAGCAAGGTGGCTTTCCTTCCTGAATCTCCTTGGCGTATCCAGGGGGACAGCTCTCGACGCACCTGGAACGAGGCACGGTCTGGCAACAAAAAGAAAGGAGAATCAAGGCAAACTTGTGAAATATATTTGTTTCTATGGACACGGTGTTTGGGAAGGTACCAGTGGGATCCAATCCCAGTGACTCCAGGCCCTTGTTTCAGGGCAGCACTCCTGATGCCCCCTGAAATAACATTAAAAGACGTTGTGTTCAGGCTGAAAAGCCGGCCAAGAAGGGGAGGGAGAATGAGCTTTTCTTGGCAGGCCACTCTGGAATCTACGAGCCACAACAGGGATCACTCTCCCTTTTCCTCTTGGACCAGCAACCCCCTGTCCCATGAATGGAAGGGCAAACAAGCAAAACAGTCTGCTTGCACTCCTGCTCTGCTTTTCCCTTCCTGTAGCCTTGGATGCTGCCACCAAGTGGGAATTGTTATAGCTCTGGCTGTCTCCCCCAAACCAGCCTTGAACCTCTCTGGGTCTCAGGTATCTGCTTTAGGTAGTGTGGAGTTTGGCTATGTGATGTTGGGTTGGTAACCCCGCTCCCCGAAAAAGAGGCCAGAACATTTCCCATGACCAAGTTTAGGTTTTACTCAAGAAAAAGGTCAATATAATAGGGGTGATCAAGCTGCCACTCACATGGCCATTTCTGTGGGCCTTTCAATATCCATTCGCCACTGTGATTGCTGCCAAAAATTCTGTTGAACTTTATAGTCCCCTTGCTTCCTGAGCAAACTTCTTGAACTTGACTAGAGATGGCGGAGAATTCTGCCACGGATTTCAGTGAGGCCGAATGCACTGGCATTCGGCCACATGAAACCTGTGGCAGAATGGCCTCCCGCACCTGCCCCCCCCACGGAATCCCCCCAGCGACTAAGCTTACCTGGGGCGGATGTTCCGGTGGCAGCAGCTCCGGTGGCGGTTCTGGCGGCAGCGGCAGCTGGCCTGTCGGCCGGCTGCTGCTGACTCAAATGGCAGCCGCCGTAACGGCCGCCATTTGCGTCCAGCCAGGCTGCTGGGATAGGCTACCTAACTATTTACGTATTCTATCAGGGCAAAGGCAGCTACGCAAATGGCGGCCACCATGCATTTTGCATAGCTGTCTTTGTTGTGATAGCCTACGTAAATAATTATGTAGCCTATCACGGCAACAACAACAAAAAACAGAGTACGCAAATGGCCGTAGCTGCCGCCATTTGCATACGCTTTTTTTTTTTTCAGAAGGCTGCCCAGCAGCCGTATGTCTGGCTGCGGGCGGCCCCAGCTGGCACCTGCACGGAATCTCCTTGGAGTGGAGCCAGCGAGATTAGGATTTGGGGGGGAGGTGTGGATCATCTCCCCCCCACCGAGAATCACCCCGTCAAAAAGGTAAGTGACTTTCGTACATCCCTAAACTCCAATTTAAACTCGATGGACTTATAGTCCCCTTCCAACCTTACTATTCTTTGATGATTCTATGGATCCATGAATTATTCAACAAATTAATAGAGGGAACACTTAACAGATGTAACAGGCAATATAGTGAAAGAAGTCTTTCCTCTACCTCATTAAACTGTGTGGGCCACACAATGGCTTCTGGGATAATGGTGAGCTTTATGTCCTGCGTTGCCTGTCCCTCTACACTCCCAATTGTCACTCTATGATAAGACGTATTGGGGAAAAATATCCAATTCCTGATATCATAGTTGACTGCCCGCTCCCCATCCTCAGACAGATACAGTCCGCCCATGGAAGTGTTAGAAAACTGGACTTCTCTTAGGAAAGAGTGAAGCTAGAATGACAGAGAAAACAACCGGCATTGGGAATACATGAAAGCACGATGGATATCTCAGCCCAGCTCACTTCACACTTGAATCTCCCATGAATTGAGTCTGTTGCACACCTGGACTCAGTGGATGACTATTGTGTGTGTGTGTGTGTGTGTTTGCTGTCACAACTGAGATGCATTCTGGAGTCCCCTGTTTCTGCTCCAGCTTTTCGGAAAGACCAGATGCAGGGTCATCATTCCTTCTAATACGAACATGAGTTTCCTCATGCTTGTGCTTAGGTAGCCAAGACAGCAGCACGTAAACACAAGGGGGAGGTATCAGTACACCTGCAGAAAAATACCCTAAAGGGTGGGAAGTTCTTAGAAGGCCCCATAATACCTCAGTTTAAGGGGGATTCACTGAGTGACTTTGGAGCAATCTGACAACTGCGTTGGAGTGGTGAGTAGAACAGGGTGGCTGGAAATGGGGGAGGAGACACATGGAGATTAAGGAGGGGCAGAGAGAACCATCTCATTATGTGGATAGGTCATTTCCTGGTTCACACTGAAAAGTTGTTTTTAAATGTCCCCAGAGGCAGTAATGAGAGCTGTCCACAGAAATCAAGGGAGAAATCCAAAGTTTCTATGCAGCCTGGATTGGGCACCAGTGTGTCTGCTCCCCCTCCCCCATTCCAAAAATTTAGGAACAAAGAGATGGGTTGCTGCTATTCTTCTTTTGTGAGATTTCTTTTTTTAACCCATCGGGTGGGTGTAGTTCCTTCTGCTGCTGTGAGACTGTTGCAGGTGGGGAAGATCCAGTCGATCCAATTGCAGTTCTGTGCATTGATAAAAATCAATCAGATTGGTGTCACTGGGTATTTTTCAGCCCTACTTGCAGAATTATTTACGTAAGTTGGAGAGCTGAAAAAAATTCAGGGGAATCTGGAGCATGCAGACAGTGGAACAAGGCAGCCCTCGGCACTGTGGAATCCTTGCATACCAGAACTGCTCTGCGCGGATTCTGCAGGGATGGAACGGATTGACTCCCCCCACCCGTGGATTCCCCACTGGAACGGACGGTGGGGAATCCGTACATCCCTAATTCAGACGGCTGCTCCTCCAATGCCCTGAATGGACCATTCCATAGAACAATTGGGCAGGGCTAAATATACCACTCCTATCGACCTGACCAAGGGGATTGGCAAGTGCCCTTGGAAGAAGATGCTGCTCTGCTTTTGTTGCTCATTTGGCATTGTTTCAATTTACAGTCCTTCCTCTGGGGTTGAGGAATGAGTCTGAGATCTTCCAGACACTCATTAATGGACTGCTAAATGAGCCAGAGGAATTTGCCTGTGTGAATTTGGATGCTGTGGCTATTTTTAGTCAGACCTGGGACACCCATCTTGATCATTACGACGAGTGCTTCAACAGATTCATAATGTGGAGCTTACTGGAAGGACCAGAAGTGCCAGTTTGGCCTGGCGGAAGGGACATATCTAGGGTACTAGGTCAGAGGGGGCAGTATGAAGCCCCTGGATGCTAAGATTGATTCCATCCAGGACTGGCTAGTCCTGATGACCAAGAAAGAAGTCCAGTCATTCTTGGACCTAGTGGGTTACTGCCATAGTTTTGTCCCTCCTTTCAGCAATCTGGTAATGCCCCTGACTGATTTCTGTAAAAAGCGACAACTTCCTGATCAGCAAATGGTCAGAGAGGTGTCAGTGGGCCTTTGATGCTTTGAAAACCCAGGGGATGGACTAGCCTATTCTGTGGGCCCCACACTTGGATTTTCCTTTTTGTCTTAGAGACAAATGCTTCTGATTTGGGACTTGGAGCTGTGTTACAGCAGAGGGCCTGACCACCCTATTGCCTATCTGGGGAAAAAAATGTTAACTGTGAAAAAAGCCTGGCTACGATTGAAAAAGAGTGCTTGGCCATTGTGTGGGCCCTACTGGTGGGGCAGAAAATCCAGCTTCAGGCAGATCATGCTCCACTTTGCTACTTTGCCAAAGTAAAGAGTTCAAACCATAAATTGGTACGGTGGAGTTTGGTCCGACAGGGAAGGGGGAGGCAGAGGAGGGAAGTCCTCACTGGACATTCCAGAGCGGCCTGCTTCCTCCTCAGCTGCACATCCAACTCCCTACTCAGACGTTCTCAGGGAACGTCTGGATCGTTCTCAGGGAAAGATGAATCCTCAAGCTCAGGGAGGTGAAATTTCTCCTCAGAGGAAGACTCCTCAAGGGGGCATGGGATGACACACTCAGGGCACCAGAGAACAACCACTAGGTGAAGGAGAGGATTTTAATGTCAAAATAGCAGGGAAACGATTTATCTCTATCAGAAACCTCTAGGGTGGCTAATTCTGAATCATCAACGGAGAGGAAATACATAACCAAAAACCAGGATAAAAGGAGACACCATATTGCAGATCAGCCCTTCAAATACAGGACGTCTCCACAACAGAGGACAGGCCTCTTGTAGCCCTTCAGATAAAGGATGATACTCTGGAAAAAAAGGATAGTTGGCCCCCAGGAAGCTTCACAAACTGGAGTTGCCTGTCTCAGAATTGTTATTTTCTTTGTCTTCTTTCTTCTTATTTAACCTCGCACCTATATTTGAGATATAGGATCGCGTTTCCAGAGCTGGACAATGGATTGCAATTTGCAGTGATGTTGGAATAGGGAAAGGAAATACCTGCCATGGCTGCAGGCTTTGAGGTTCCAGCCTGGCTCCTCTACCCACCAGCAGCGTTCTCTTTGATTGGGAGGGATATGCAGCCTCCAAGGCATGGGCCACGGCTTGAACACTGTTGTAAATACTGTAGCTGTCTTGAGACAGGGTTCTCTCAGTCTCCTCCTGGGGCAGCATCTCCAGTTTCTCGTTCTCTGTGCATCTCGTCCAGCCTTTCATAGACAAGACATGCTTCGAATAGAAACAGTGAAATGCTGTCAGCCAAAACTGTGTCGTATCCGGTGACATTGGACCGTAGTTGTCAAATTTTGTCCCTCTCTTGGTCTTCACCACAAAGGAAAAAGAACCGTGGAAGTAGTAGAAGGATTGGGGCTGAGTAAGCACATTCAAGAAGATGTCCTGAAAAGATGTTGTGATCCAGACTTTCATCCCAATCTGTTCCTCTTCAAGCCTGTTTTGTATTAAGATGAATGGATTAAATCCATAGCTAGAGTCCCACACGTAAACATATACATTGACTCGTCTCCACATGACAAGTGGCTCACTCTGGAACAAGCGAAGATGACTCATCCGTACTAATAGTCTCTTTGAGAAGGCAACACAGATTCCACTGCTGATCATCAGAGGGGTCAAGGTTCTCAAGAACCTTTCTCCGTTGTCATTGCTTGGAGCAAGGAGACCGATCCACGTCCACCCAAAATGCAGGAGCAGTTTGACCATTCCTGCAACCTGGGTTTCTTCCTTTGGGACCGTGCGGTAGATGAAAGGGAACTGATGTTTATCATGAAGAACATGAGCCACAGAGCCGTAACTCACCTAGCAAGGCGAGGAAGAGAAAGGTGCATTGTTCTTAGGTTGAAAATCAGATGATTGTAATCTCGAATTAGTGATATCCAGCACAGTGCCTGTCGCATGAGGGCTGAGGGGTCTACGGGGAGTGGGGAAATGCTAAAAGCCCTCAAGGACACCTTGTGGTGCAACCCCTCTCTGTGTGCTGCTGGAAGAAGGACTTGGCAACCCTGGGGCATCCTTGTCGGTGGGGCAAGGCCTTCCGAGACAACCCAGTGCCCAAACAGCAGCATCCCAAAGACAGTGATTTATTTTTAAACCTTTGATTGGTACCCCCACCTTTCTACCAAGAAAAATGGCACTAAGGCAGCTTGCAAACATGAATAAATCTGTACCCCACCAGTAGCGAATTGCACCCATCCACTTAGTCAAAGGAGTGTAAAGTGATACATTTGAGGACACTACTGGATGAGGTGCAGGAGTGAGATTTCTCTTCGTGTCCCCATTCTACACTGTACCGTTGCCTCTACATTGCTTCTACATTCATAACATGGTAGAACACTAGCAACAACATATCTGTTTGCCAACCCCTGTGCAGAATGCAGCAGCTTGGCTGCTGTCAGGGGCTGCCCCTTTTCAGCATGTACCTCCTCTGCTGAGGGAGCTGCATTGGCTGCCCATTCGCTACCAGGCCAGGTTTCAGGCTTTAGTACTAGTGTACAAAGCCCTAGACAACTTGGGACCAGGATACCTGAGAGAGCGCCTTCTCCCTTCTCAACCAGACCCATCCCTGAGGGCATGAGAGGGCACGCTCCTTGTGGTACCGCAAGGACCTATGGCCCGGCTGGAGTCCACTAGGAAAAGAGCCTTCAGTGTGGTGGCCCCCTTCCTGTGGAATTCCCTGCCCTTGGAGGTCAGGCACTCCCCAGCATTGTGCTGTTTCCAGCACTTTCTGAAAACAGCTCTATCCCAGGATGCATTCCTTAATTGACCACTCAAGGTTTTTTACTGGTATTCTGTATATATATATAGAGAGAGACACACACACACACACAGATAGATAGACAGACAGACAGACAGACAGACATATGCGCGCCCGCGCGTAGCTTAATTTTCATCTGGAGTTTTAATCTTTTTATCCTTTCACTGTTTAATTTCATGTGTTCGCTTCTCCAAAATCTGTTCTAGATATGGAGCAGTATATAAATATTGAAAATAAATATATAAATAAGTGCACGTTTGCATTTTAAACTCACTTAAATCAGAACACCATCATGACTATAGGAATACAATGGAATTTGCTTCTCCTTCACAGATGGTGTCATTGCCTCCAATAGCTTTGGATTTGTCTAGATCCCCACCATATAAGATGGTTCATTCCCAAGGTATTCCACCCCCTCCAAAAGTTCAGTGAATTTGTTTTGTATATGAGGTTTTAGTATATTTAGCGCTGTATAAAAGATGATGATAACTAGGGTTACTGATGGCTTTGTCCTTTATAAATTTGGAGCTTTTCTTGCTTCTCAGAAACACCTTGGAGCAAAAGAGGAAAAGGTAAAGAGAAGGAGAGAAAAAGCTCCTTCAGAAACAAAATGAAGAAAACAATGCTGAAAGGAAAGAGACTAACTCTAAGGTTTGCAGAGGAAAGTAAGAGGAAAAAGAAAATGACCAAAAAAGGACTGAACAGAGGGATTCATGGAGAGATAGAAGAACAAGCTCTCTCCAAGGTGAAGGCAAGGATTAAACAGAGGGTCAAAAGAAATCTAAATGTATAACAGGGGAAACAAACTGTCTTTGAAACCATTTGTAAGGACTGTGGTCTTCCTTTAGCCTCACATTTTGATGCCCTGTGCCCCCTTCTGTGCCCCACACTGCCAAGAAGTACAGTGTGGAATTACATGGAGCTGATCTCCTCCCCTCTCCCAATTCCTACCTGTGGGATTTTGTAGATGCTGGACATGGCTGAAACATGGATGGCCATGTCAGACTCAGCCCCTTCCACAATGGCCACCAGGTTATTCCGTCCTCCGCAGCTGTAGTTGGGAATGTTGTTTGCTCCACCAGCAAGCAGGTCTATCATGGCATCGGACGTTATTCTCCCATGGAAATGGGTCTCATAGATGTTGTAGCCCAGAGTGATGTTGGGTAAGAGTTTTGAATTCTGATTGATCTCAGAAATGGCAAGAAGGAAAGACAAGATGTGCCAGTATCTGACATGTATCTGTTTTGGCATGCTGCAGAAGGAAAAAGAACAGATGGTGACACACTGTAATCCTCTAGTCAATGAACAAAGTCACATTCTTTTTTTTATTAATCAAAAAACCTTCCCAGACTTCCAATGACTTGTTCACATGGGAGGAGATGGTCCTGCAAGTAGCCAGGTCCAAAGTCTTTTGCCTCTAAAATCCTCATCTGGAAGCCCCCTATGGTATAGCCAAGTGGGGATAGGGCTTTACCAAGGGTGACCAAGGACACCAGAAAATTGGAGCTCTCTCTAGCAAAGGGGGGTAATGAGAGGGCAGTTGGGAGAGCATAAAAATTGCCAAGAAAGAATTGTTTACCTATCAATGCTGGTTAGTGGGGGCTCAGAAAAGACATATGGGTCTTGATGGGACACATATTTTGTAGAAATGACTCCGCTAATGAGGAGGTCTCCTGGCCTGTAATAATTGTTTGCTCTCGATTGATCCTGGATCAGATTCAAGGGGCATTTTGCCTTCTGCATCTCACAGGCTGCACAGGGCAGCAACAGAAGCAAAAATAGCAGCAGCAATATCATTCTGGGCCTTCCTGCTTGCTACACCTCCCTTGTGACTCCTGCTCTTCCATCCAATCAGAAGAAGCCGGACAACTCTTGCAAGACAGAGGCTGCTGTGCCTTTGCAAACACAATGAGTTCAAAGCCCAATACGGGTCCTGTTGAATGTCACACAGGGATAGTCCCACTCCCTCCCTGCCTGCCTGGCCAACTGCCTCCCTCCCTGCCTTAAATCTTAGCCCAGGAGCTATTTTATGCACCAGACCTTTCAGGCACCATAGAAGACGTTACCACATGTTGCCCTTAATTTTGCTGTTCAGTGTATTGGTCTCAAAGGCAATCTCCAGTAAAATCGTAGTTGTAGTAATAATCTTTTGAGATTTGGCAAGAATGAAAAATAAATCACTATGTTATAGATAATTATAAGGAGCATCAACTCTGCACCTTTGTGGACTCTCTGCATGACTAGAGGCACAGGTGGAGAGCAGGAGAAAAACATCTTTGCAACAACTCATCAAAGTTAGTGTCATGTCTATTATGGGTTCAGTGAAGGGTGAAGGTGAGCTTGGCCTGACATTGACTGACAAAACACCTTCAGAAGAGCCAGAATTAAGATAATCTTATAGCATGTATTTCAATTTATGCACAACGTTGAGTGGTCATGCGTTTCTTACCAGCAGCTGAGATGGTTGCAAAATAGGTTTCTGTTCGTGCTGAAACCTGTTGGTGCTGAAAAGGAGTTGATCAGTGTGCTGGTGCTGAGATCCTTCCTCTGCTGGGTACTCAGCGTTTTCTGTAAATCACTTGTCCTGTGCCTACAATGGCAGCCATTTTGTGATGATGCCCAATACAGTTTCTCAAATTGCCAAATTTGCCAGCAGTCCAAAGGGGTTGCCTACCCTTGCAATTGCATTTCTGTGGCAGGATAGGTCAGTTTTTCCAGCCAATTATAAATGTGGGCTGTCGACAGCAGGCGTTTCTCTCCTACTGGTTCTACCAGTGGGCTTGCTAAACTGTGCCTAATCTTGTTTTGGAAAGTGGAACTTTTTAAATTCCATCTTTAGATATTACTAGTCATTGGAGTAGCTGTATTCAGGGCCAGTTTAGAGGGAAGAAGCAGGCTTGCATTCCGTCTAGGGAAGTCAGAAGATTCCATCCAAGCGGTCAAGTCTGCTGAGAGTTTGGCGGCTTGTCCATCCAGATTTTGTCTCACTAGTCTCCAAGTTGGCCCGACTCGACCTGTGTTGACTCGGACCAGCTGGCACACTTCCGCCGCCACCGTTGCCATTGCCGGCTGATCTACACGACACTCTCACTCGAGAGAGGTGTGCAGAGTAGCTGGCAATGAGGATAGTGGCAGTGGCAGGGAGGGAAGGAGCCATGGTGCTGTCCTTTCTGCCATCACTGGGCACAGTGCATAACCTGCTCCCTGCCAGGCTCCAGCAGGGAGAAGGAGAGACTTGCTCAGAGTGACTGGTGGAACAATTGCCTATCGCTGGCAGCTGTATGCAAGTTTCTCCTTCTCTCTGCAAACACAAGCTGAGCCAGGGGCTCAAGAAAAATCTGGCAAGCCCCCAAAGGGCTGGATTTCCGCCCGCCAGACATCTCTAATTCAGGCAGATGATGGCAATTGGCACAGCTCTTAAGATTCAGGGCACAGGCCAGAAGATCCGGGGCCCATGCCTTAGTAGGCCAATTCTGAACATTGCCTATGTGCTTAGGGGTGGAAGAGGTCATGTTATGACAATTGAGCTGTTTGGCTGAACTGAAGGACGTGTCAGCCCAGATTGAACTTCAGGCCAGAGTTTCCCCAAGGCTGCACTACACTCACATGTATGTAGATACCTGCCTATTGAGGATAGCACATCACGCATCAGGTGAAGTGGATTAATAGAAGCATCGCTTCCACATCCTGGGAAGTATTAGTTCCCCTCTACTCAGCACTGGTTAGGCCTCATCTGGAGTACTGCGTCCAGTGTTGGGCACCACACTTTCAGAAGGATGCAGACAAACTGGAGGGGGTTCAGTGACGGGCGACAAAGATGATCAGCAAACTTCCTCAGAGCACGATCTTCCCTGCCACATGATCACAGCCATGATCCAAAGGAAAAAGCTGACAAGGATATTTCCATGCAGCATGAGTGAAGGATACCTACTCTACCTTTTGTCTGCTTTCTCATACCCCTGGCAAGGATCCCAGGTTTTGAGATAGATGTTTCTTCTAACTCCATTGTCTTTTCTTTTATTTTTGAATACTAATGAACCAGCATCGATCCTGTCATTTGTTTCATTACTATGTTGTTACATTAAAAAAATATTTTTGTTTTATTTTTATTTCGGTTTGGAAGTCTTATTTTGATTTCAAATCCTGTTCTTTACTTGCTGTGGGGAGTGGGGGTGGATTTGTGTGTTAATATTTATGATTCCTGATTTCTGATTAAAAAGTTTGGAAGTGTCGCTGCAATTAAAAGAGAGAAAGAACAACTTAACAAGAAGTTTGGTATTTTCTTGGGCTCCAAGATTACTGCAGATGGTGACTGTAGCCATGAAATTAAAAGTCGCTTGCTCCTTGGGAGGAAAGCTATGGCAAACCTAGACAGCATAGCAAGAAGCAGGGACATCACCTTGCTGACAAAGATTC
Organism: Heloderma suspectum; assembly: GCF_057233095.1. NCBI lineage: Eukaryota > Metazoa > Chordata > Lepidosauria > Squamata > Helodermatidae > Heloderma > Heloderma suspectum. The sequence continues at coordinate 393,811,588 of NC_139459.1, forward strand.
ATATAATCAAAGCTATGGTGTTCCCAGTAGCAACGTATGGCTGTGAGTGCTGGACTATAAGGAAGGCTGAGCGCCGAAGAATCAATGCTTTCGAACTGTGGTGCTGGAGAAGACTCTTACGAGTCCCCTGGACTGCAAGGAGGTCAAATCAGTCCATCCTAAAGGAAATCAACCCTGAGTGCTCATTGGAAGGACAGATCCTGAAGCTGAAGCTCCAATATTTTGGCCACCTGATGTGAAGAGAAAAGTCCTGGGAAAAGACCCTGATTCTGGGAAAGATTGCAGGCAAAAGGAGAAGGGGATGGCAGAGGATGAGATGGCTAGATAGCATCACCGATGCAATGAATATGAATTTGAGCACACTCCAGGAGAGAGCGGAGGACAGGAAGGCCAGGCGTGCTATGGTCCGTGGGGTCACGAAGAGTCTGACACGACTAAACGACTGAACAACAATAACCTCCCATCATGAAGAGAACAGTGATGTCTTTTTTTATCCTGCTTCTGCTTAGAGGGGATGTGCATTCTGCAGGTGGTCAGAACCAAATTCATAGAATCATAGAACAGTAGGGTTGGAAGGGCCTATAAAACCACTGAGTCCACCCCCTTAGGTAACTACGCCCTTAGGATACCTTTTAGAAGGACTGTGCATGGACTGCCTGCTCTACTTTGGATGCCACTTTGGATCTTTTGAAGTGGCTCTGCTCTGTTTCGGACTGATTCATACCCACTCTCTGTGTTGTCTCTGATCCAAATACGAAGCAGGATTCGGACATCCAGACCACTCGTCTTTGGTGTTTTCCCATTGCTTTGCATGGCAAAACACAAATGGCCAGAACATTTTCACATTTGATGATACATACATGAAATCTGGGAAAATCTCCCCCCCCCCCCGCCGCCCCACGAGGGGTGTCCACCTAGCAAATTTCAGGCAGTTTGGCCCAGTAGTTTTTCTGCTAGGTGCAGGAGAAATTTAATTTTTTCAAGGAAATCTCTCAAACCAAAGAGCTATAACCTTTCACTGCTTGCACAGAAGTGCATGAAAGTTGGGAAATGCACAGCAGCCCTGGAGAGCATCTCACCTGCCAAATCTTAGACAGTCTGGCAAAGTAGTTTTTGTGCAAGGCACAGGTAAAATGTACTGTTCTCGGAAACTCAAACCAACATTCATAAAGGGATAATCTAGTGAGGTGTTGAAGCGGTGAGGAGCTCACTATGCGTAAACGTGGCTGTAGGTTTCTTTGAATTGCCAATATTCCTACATTCCTATTCACAGTCAATAACCTAAACTCAGAGTCCCTTTGGCTGAATTGCCTGGGAAAAACCTGACTGGAAGGCAGGAAGCAAACAATAACAGCAACCCTGCCAGGCGGGCACATTGACTTGAACGAAGAGCAAAGTCAGTTGTGTGCTGGACGGACAGAGGAAGGAAGCAGGAGAGCAACCCTGCCAGGCGGGCACAGCAGCACCTCGCCCACCTATGCCCCTACCAAGACCCCAAAGATGCTTCCTATTGGGCTTGCTTGCTTTGCCACACACAGTGTAGTATTACATTATATAAATAATAGCTCTGAATGCGTGGAGTGCTTTGCCCACTGTTTTTGGAAATGTGGACTGTTTGTCATCATTTGACACACACTCTTTGCTTAACCACACTGCACAAGCACACACACACACGCACACGAGCAAAATAAAAGCAAACACTAAACTACAAGTCACATTCTTTCTTTTATTAATCGAAAACCCTTTCCAGACTTCCAATGGCTTGTTCACATGGGAGGAGATGGTCCTGCAAGTAGCCAGGTCCCAAGTCATTTGCCTCTAAAATCCTCATCTGGAAGCACCCTATGGTATAGCCAAGTGGGGATAGGGCTTTACCAAGGGTGACCAGGGACACCAGAAAATCGGAGCTCTCTCTAGCAAAGGGGGGCAGTTGGAGGGCAGTTGGGAGAGCATTAAAATTGCCAAGAAAGAATTGCTTACCTAACAATGCTGGTTAGTGGGGGCTCAGAAAAGACGTATGGGTCTTGATGGGAAACATGTTTTGTGGAAATGACTCCGCTAATGAGGAGGTCTCCTGGCCTGTAATAATTGTTTGCTCTCGATTGATCCTGGATCAGATTCAAGGGGCATTTTGCCTTCTGCATCTCACAGGCTGCACAGGGCAGCAACAGAAGCAAATGTAGCAGCGGCAATATCATTCTGGGCCTTCCTGCTTGCTACACCTCCCTTGTGACTCCTGATCTCCCATCCAACCAGAAGACGCCGGACAACTCTTGCAAGACAGAGGCTGCTGTGCCTTTGCAAATACAATGAGTTCAGAGCCCAAGACGGGTCCTGTTGAATGTCACACAGGGATAGTCCCACTCCCTCCCTGCCTGCCTGGCTGCCTGCCTGCCTCCCTGCCTTAAATCTTAGCACAGGAGATATTTCATGCACCAGAAATAGTTACCACATGCACTAAACCTTTCAGACACCGTGAAAGAAGTTACCACATGTTGCCCTTCATTCTGCTGTTTAGTGTATTGGTCTCAAAGGCAATCTCCAGTAAAATAATAGTAATAGTAGTAATAATCTTTTGAGATTTGGCAAGAATGAAAAATAAATTACTATGATATAGATAATTATAAGGGGAAGGAGCATCCCGTCTGCACCTTCGTGGACTCTCTGCATGGCTAGAGGCAGAGGTGGAGCACAGGAGAAAAAGATCTTCACAACAACTCAACAAAGTTAGTGTCATCTCTATTATGGGTTCAGTGAAGGGTGACGGTGAGCTTGGCCTGACATTGACTGACAAAACACCTTCACAACAGCCAGCATTAAAATAATCTTTTAGCATGTATGTTAGTTTATGCACAATACTGAGTGGTCATGAGTTTCTTACCAGCAGCTGGCATTGGTGCAAAATAGGTTTCTGCTGGTGCTGAAGCCTGCTGGTGCTGAAAAGGGGTTGATCAATGTGTTGGTTCTGAGACCCTTCCTCTGCCTGGTACTCAGTGTTTTCTGTAGGTTACTTGTCCTGTGCCTCCACTGGCAGCCATTTTGTGATCATGCCCAATACAATTTCTTCTATTGCCAAATTTGTCATCAGTCCAAAGGGGTTGCCTACTCTTGCAATTGCACCTTTCCGGCAGGATAGGTCAGTTTTTACAGCCAATTATAAATGTGGGTTGTCGACAGAGGGTGCTTCTCTCCTACTGGTTCTTCCAGTGGGCTGTTAAATCTTGTTTTGGAACTTTTTAAGTTCCATCTTTAGACATTTCTAGCCATTGGAGTAGCTGTATTCATGGCCACTTCAGAGGGAAGAAGCAGGCTTGCATTCCGTCTAGGGATGTCAGAGGATTCCATCTGGAGGGCCAAGTTTGCTGAGCTTTTGGAAGCTTGTCCCCCCAGATTCTGTCTCACTTGTCTACAAGCTGGCCCGACTCGACCTGTGTCAACTCGGACCAGCTGGCACACTTCCGCCACCACCATTGCCATTGCCGGCTGATCTGTATGACTCTCTCACTACTACTCATTGCTACTCCAATGACTTGAAATGTCTAAAGTTGGAACTTAAAAAGTGAGGATAGTGGCAGTGACAGATAGGGAAGGAGCCATGGCATTGTCCTTTCTGCCACCACTGGGCACTGTGCCGAACTCTCTCCTTCTCCCTGCCGGGACCCAGGGGAGAGAAGGAGAGACTTGCACACAGTGACTGGTGGAACAATTGCCTATCACTGGCAGTTGTATGCAAGTTTCTTCTTCTCCCAGCAAACACAAGCTGAGCCAGGGGATCAAGGAAAATCTGGTGAGCTCCCAAAGGGCTGGATATCCCCCCGCCAGACATCTCTAATTCAGGCAGATGATGGCAATTGGCACAGTTCTCAAGATCCAGGGCACAGGTCAGATGATCCGGGGCCCATGCCTTGGTAGGCCATTCTGAACATCACCCACGTGCTTAGGGCTGGAAGAGGTCATGGTTTGACAACTGAGCTGTTTGGCTGAACTGAATGACCTGTGAGCCCAGACTGAACTTCAGGCCATGCTTATCAATGGGACCTTATCAAAGAGTGCTTATCAACGGGACCTTCTCCAACTGGGGAGAGGTAACGAGTGGGGTACTGCAGGGCTCAGTCCTGGGCCCAGTGCTCTTCAACATTTTGATGAATGACTTGGAGGAGGAGGTGCAGGGAATCTGCACATGTTGTGCAGATGACACAAAATTGGGTGGGATAGCTAATCCTTTGGAAGACAGAAACAACATTCAAAGTGATCTGGATAGACTGGAGTGCTGGGCAGAAAACAACAGAATGACATTTAATAGGGATAAATGCCAAGTTCTGCACCTAGGAAAAAGAAACCAAATGCACAGTTACAAGATGGGGGATACGTGGCTCAACAACACTACAAGCGAGAAAGTTCTTGGAATTGTTGTCGATCACAAGCTGAATATGAGCCAACAATGTGATGTGGCTGCAAAAAAGGACAATGCTATTTTGGGCTGCATTAATAGTAGCATAGCTTCCAAATCCCAGGAAGTAATAGTTCCCAGCTACTCAGCACTGGTTAGGCCTCATCTGGAATACTGTGTCCAGTTCTGGGCACCACACTTGAAGAAGGATGCAGACAAACTGGAGAGGGTTCAGAGGACGGCAACAAAGATGATCAGGGGACTGGAAACAAAGCCCTATGAGGAGAGACTGAAAGAACAGGGCATGTTTAGCCTTGAGAAGAGAAGACTGAGGGGAGATATGATAGCACTCTTCAAGTTGCTATCAAGACACGGAAGAATGGGCTCAAGTTACAGGAAGGCAGATTCCGGCTGAACATCAGGAAAAACTTCCTGACTGTTAGAGCAATACGACAATGGAACCAACTACCTAGGGAGGTGGTTGGCTCTCCCACACTGGAGGCCTTCAAGACGAGGCTGGACAGCCATCTGGCAGGGATGCTCTGACTGGGATTCCTGCACTGAGCAGGGGGTTGGACTCGATGGCCTTGTAGGCCCCTTCCATCCCTACTATTCTATGATTCTATGATTTTATGGATTCTCACCAGTCCCCATAGCATAGGCTTTCTTCTCAGCTTCGTTCGGCCAAAGAAGAGTGGGAAGGGTTAAGGCTTCCTCTGCCGTGCCTGGCAGAGGCTGGTGCAGTTGCTCTTGGTGGCTGCTCGGCAGAGGCAGTACTGGACTAGAGCCGAGGGAGAAAAGCCATGGCGCTTCCCTCTCAGCTCCTACCCCATCCTGCCACCACCGCTGCCGCCTCCACCATCATTGCACACAACAATAGCACATCAGGGCAGCAGGAGGCTGCTCAATTATCAGGAGGGTTGTGCACCCCAACGGATCATCCTGCACCTTGTGCGTCTACCCACTTTGGAGACCACAGCTCTGGCCAAATAATGTTCAGGCAGTCCCTCCTGCCCAGAAACACCACCTCTCTCACAAGGAGCAAACGGAGGTGGACTCACAACAAAGCACACTCCCTCCTCCTCCTCCTCCTCCTCCTCCTCCTCCTCTGCCCTTACCCAGCCCCTCCCTGGTGGCCAGATCTCTCTCAAATTGATACATTTCATGCCTCCACATCTGCTGGCCTTCCCCCCTCCCTCCTCCTCCTCCGCACGATATCCCGGAAGGTGATACATTTTGGACACAGCCTGTCTGGGCTGCTCCGAAGGCATAAGAAGAGCTGCAAATATACAAGGCGGACCGAGGTGCCTCGTAAGTGACCCACTTTGCTTCAGGGTGCCTCGGTGCTGTTCTGATCCACTTCATAGCAAGATGAGGCACCTGCTTGGCTTTGTTTTGGGGGGCTTTGGACCGAAGCGGCGCACAGCCCAACTTTTTAGAAAGGTGCTGTTTTTCTCGAAGAAAATGTCTACCACACATACTTAGACATACAAACATAGGAAGATCCCTGCTGGATCAGACCAAGGGTCTATCCAGTCCAGCATCCTGTTTCCCACACTGGCCAATCAGATGCCCATGGGAAGCCCATTGTTATTTCGAGAGGCCTTCCTCGAGAGACCAACCGGGCTTTATTAATTTCAGAATTTCTTTCGTTTAAAATGATTAATAGTTTTAATATGGTGCTTTATTTTTTATCTTTCTTGTTCACCACTCTGAAATCTTTTGTTGTGGGGTGGTATATCAATATTGTAAATAAATAAACAGATAAATAAATAAGCCACAAACAGGATGTGAACACAATAGCACCCATCCCCTCTGCCCCATCTCATGTTCCCAAGGAGGTGGTATGGAGAGGCAGAATGCCTCTGATCCTGCAGGGAGCATATAGCCATCATGACTGTTAGCCTTGGCTGCCTTGAATTTGTCTAATCCCCTTGAATGCCAATCCAGTCAGTGGCCATCACTACATCCTGTGGTGCCATATTCTAGACTTAAACTATGTGATGTGTCAATTCTGGAATGAAACTAGATCATCCATGCAGTCCCTCATAATAGCCAAATCGCTGCTCAGAGCCGACTTCCTTGGACCATTCACTACCACTCAGCCTCACCAACCTCACAGGATTGTTGTGAGCATAAAATTAGATATCAGCCTTCACCCTTCCCAGCAACCCATCTGCTAGGACATTTAGGCTGGAGTCCCCATGGATCTTTTGTAGTCCCCATGGCATCTTTGGCTAGCTAGCAAACTGAACGGATGGATGGACAGCCAGAGAAGGAAAATTTGTATCTTATGGATGTGGGAACCTTGTCTCTTCAGTACACAGAAACACCCTTGAGTTAACCAGTTAAGATTATCATTGCCAGTTTGATTACCAGATTAGTCTGCCTTTCATGAGAAAAGCCAGGTGTGCAATGCAAGCAGATGCTTGTCTGGATGATCACAAAGGAGGAGAAACCAAATCCAAGTGTGCCATCAAGATTTTTATTTTGTAGACCTAGCACCTTTCAGGTGATAGAGATTCTCCAGGGATCTACAAGTTCGTAATAGCCTATAATGTAATACAATGAATCGCTAGCACTTAGGATCAGATGCCATCTTCTGTTTTCATTATTAGATGCTTCTTTGTATTCAGATCAGGCCTCAATAGAATAATGTAGCACCTGGGAATAAAGATGCAGCCCAGCAACCCAACACTGGAGGCCAAGATAGAGAAGACCTGCATGGCAACCGCGTATTTCCCCTTGGTGCTCAGGTAGGTGGGCACAAATGACACACACACACTGCAAAAGACCAGCATGCTGAAGGTGATCAGCGTGGCTTCGTTGAAGGCCCCAGGCAGCTTCCTGGCTAGGAAAGCCACTGTGAAGCAGATGGCAGCCAGGAAGCCCATGTAGCCAAGGGAAACATAAAACATGAGAACAGAGCCTTCATTGCATTGCAGGGTGATCTGTCCAGGCTGGGAGTGCATGTCAGAGTCAGGGAAGGGTGGAGAGACACCCAGCTAGATGGAGCAGATGACAAGTTGGACACTGGAACAAGAAATGACAATGGAGTTGGTCAACCTCTTCCCTAGCCATATTCTTACTCTGTTCCCTGGCTTTATGGCCAGAAAGGCCAGCACCACAGTGATCGTTTTGGCCAGCACAGATGAGACAGCGACCGGGAAGATTATACTGAAGGCTGTTTGGCGCAGAAGACAATCCGCTTTCCTTGACCGGCCAATGAAGAGGAAGGAGGACAAAAAGGAAAGCAGGAGGGAGACTAGGAGAATGTAGGAGAGGTCCCGGTTGTTGGCTTTGACTATTGGAGTGTCTACAAATTTAATGAAGATTCCTAACACAAAGCCTGTGGTTAATGACAAGAATAGGGCAAAGGAAACCAAGGCGATCCCCAAAGGTTCTTTAAAGGACAGAAAGGATATATTCTTGGGGACACATTGATCCCGGTCTCTGTTTGGCTGCTGATGTCCTGGACACTTCTTGCAATGATCCGTATCTGAAAAGAAGGAGAGTGACTTCAGCTTCACTGACATGTATTTGACATTTCACTTGAACATGTCAAATGTTTCATTTTGGGAGAAAACATGGGGATGTGGAAGAGGTCAGGAAACAATCATGGTTTGGATCCAGGACCTCATGTCCATGAAAGAAGGGACCTTCTATGAGAGGAAGGGCTCTGCTTCCGGAAGTGGCTCCACCCGATTTTTGAGGAAAATCCCCCCCAGCTCACCTCATTCAGCAGGGTCTCCTGACTCACTGACCGGGCTTGCATGATCACTCACAAGGGCCTTCCTCTTAAGCCCTGCTCACAGCTCCATGTGTATTGTCACAGTAAGGATGCTTCAGTTTACGTCTGTATTGATGCCATGGTGCGCTGAAGTGGATGTCAGCCGCCCGCTCTGAATATTCAAGCCACAGCAAAAGGGGGGCTGACATGCACTGTTACCCTTATATAGAGAAGTAACCTGAAACATCCTTGGTGTTTCAATACACCGAAAGCTGTGTGCTGGGCTGAAGAGGAGGAGTCCTTGTGATGGGAGCTAAGAGGTCCATCCCAATAGCCAGAGAAGGATGCATTGAGTCCCCCCACCCTGCTCTGAATCCCAGAAATTGCCTTCCAAGGTCATTTCTTTCAACCCACTTTATGGAATTAATGACTGAGATTCAGAGTACCGATGCCAAGAAAAGATCGGAGTTCAAAAATCTCTTCCAAATCTTCACAGAAAATGTTTGACTGAATATTTCATTAATTTGTTGATAGGATGTTTAGCCTGCCCTTCATTAAAGACACTGGGGTGACATGAAAACTGGAATAATAACATATCCATATGAAAACCAGAATTAAAACACAAGAGCATCAAGATTCAGCAGAATGGATAACACCAGGATTGAAACCAGATTCACTCGGATGTGCTGGAATGACTGGGCAAAGAAAAGACATCTTCACCTGGGAACGGAATAACATCACAGCCACAGCAGGGGGGGGGGGCATTCCTTTAGTGGGGCAGCCATGGAAATGGCAGCCGCCATGCCATTTGCGTAGCTGCCTTTGCCGTGATAGGCTACGTAAATACCTCCGTAGCCTATCACGGCAACAACAACAACAAAAAATAGTGTACACACATCGTGGTGGCTATAAGCATAACAAGCAGCGGCAATGTCATTCTGGGCCTTCCTGCTTGCTACACCTCCCTTGTGACTCCTGCTCTCCCATCTAATCCGAAGAAGCCGGACAACTCTTGCAAGACAGGCTGCTGTGCCTTTGCAAATGCAATGAGCTCAGAGCCCAATACGGGTCCTGTTGAATGTCACACAGGGATAGTCCCACTCCCTCCCTGCCTGCCTGGCCAACTGCCTCCCTCCCTGCCTTAAATCTTAGCCCAGGAGCTATTTTATGCACCAGACCTTTCAGGCACCATAGAAGACGTTACCACATCTTGCCCTTCATTCTGCTGTTCAGTGCATTGGTCTCAAAGGCAATCTCCAGTAAAATCGTAGTTGTAGTAATAATCTTTTGAGATTTGGCAAGAATGAAAAAAAAATCACTATGTTATAGACAATTATAAGGAGCATCAACTCTGCACCTTTGTGGACTCTCTGCATGACTGGAGGCACAGGTGGAGAGCAGGAGAAAAACATCTTCGCAACAACTCATCTAAGTTAGTGTCATGTCTATTACGGGTTCAGTGAAGGGTGAAGGTGAGCTTGGCCTGCCATTGACTGACAAATGACCTTCAGAAGAGCCAGGATTAAGATAATCTTTTAGCATGTATTTCAATTTATGCACAACGTTGAGTGGTCATGAGTTTCTTACCAGCAGCTGAGATCCTTCCTCTGCCGGGTACTCAGTGTTTTCTGTAGGTCACTTGTCCAGTGCCTCCAATGGCAGCCATTTTGCGATTACACCCAATACAGTTCCTCAAATTGCCAAATTTGCCAGCAGTCCAAAGGGGTTGCCTACCCTTGCAATTGCATTTCTGTGGCAGGATAGGTCAGTTTTTCCAGCCAAGTATAAATGTGGGCTGTTGACAGAGGGTGTTTCTGTCCTACTGGTTCTACCAGTGGGCTTGCTAAACTGTGCCTAATCTTGTTTTGGAAACTGCAACTTTTTAAGTTCCATCTTTAGACATTTCTAGTCATTGGAGTAGCTGTATTCATGGCCAGTTCAGAGGGAAGAAGCAGGTTTGCTTTCCGTCTAGGGATGTCAGAAGATTCCATCCGGGTGGTCAAGTCTGCTGAGAGTTTGGCAGCTTGTCCAACCAGATTTTGTCTCACTAGTCTGCAAGCTGGCCTGACTCGACCTGTGTCGACTCGGACCAGCTGGCACACTTCCGCCGCCACCGTTGCCATTGCCGGCTGATCTGCACGACTCTCTCACTCGAAAGAGGTGTGCAGAGCAGCTGGCAATGGGGATCGTGGCAGTGGCAGGGAGGGAAGGAGCCATGGCGCTGTCCTTTCTGCCACCACTGAGCACTGTGCATAACCTGCTCCCTGCCAGGCTCCAGCAGGGAGAAGGAGAGACTTGCTCAGAGTGACTGGTGGAACAATTGCCTATCGCTGACAGCTGTATGCAAGTTTCTCCTTCTCCCTGCAAACAAAGCTGAGCGAGGGGCTCAAGGAAAATCTGGGGAGCCCCCAAAGGGCTTGATTTCTGCCTGCCAGACATCTCTAATTCAGGCAGATGATGGCAATTGGCACAGTTCTCAAGATCCAAGGCACAGGTCAGAAGATTCGGGGCCCATGCCTTAGTACGCCAATTCTGAAGATCACCAATGTGTTTAGGGGTGGAAGAGGTCATGTTATGACAATTGAGCTGCTTGGCTGAACTGAAGGACGTGTCAGCCCAGATTGAACTTCAGGCCGGAGTTTCCCCAAGGCTGCACTACACTCACATGTATGTAGATACCTGCCTATTGAGGATAGCACATCACGCATCAGGTGAAGTGGATTAATAGAAGCGTAGCTTCCACATCCCGGGAAGTACTAGTTCCCCTCTACTCAGCACTGGTTAGGCCTCATCTGGAGTACTGTGTCCAGTTCTTGGTGCCACATTTTAAGAAGGATGCAGACAAACTGGAGAGGGTTCAGAGGAGGGCAATGAAGATGATCAGGGGACTGGATAGAAAACCCTATGAAGGGAGACTGAAAGAACTGGGCATGTTTAGCCTTGAGAAGAGAAAACTGAGGGGTGATATGCTAGCACTATTCAAGTACTTGAAGGGTTGTCACAGAGAGGAAGGCCACGATCTCTTCTCAATCATCCCAGAGTGAAGGACACAGAATAATGGGCTCAGGTGACAGGAAGCCAGATTCTGGCTGAACGTCAGGAGAAACCTCCTGACTGTTAGAGCAATATGACAATGGAACCAGTGACCCAGGGAGGTGGTGGGTTCTCCCACACTGGAGGCTTTCAAGACAAGGCTGGACAGCCATTTGTCAGAGATGCTCTGACTTGGATTCCTGCACTGAGCAGGGGGTTGGATTCGATGGTCTTATAGGCCCCTTCCAACCCTACTATTTTATGTTTCCAGGTCAGAGAAATGTATACCCTTTCAAATGTGTTAGTCTTCCAGACAGCACAAGACTCTTGTTGACACATGGTTTAAATCTGAATAGAATTCATCACGTGAATACATGAAGAATGACAGATTAGACACATTAATAATTAAAAAGATGGGAAAGTGATAGAAGTTGTTAATGAAATATTCTGCTGCAGCTGAATCCAGGTCCTTTATTATGCCTTAATAGTTTTGTTAAATATGTCCCTACTACACTTATGTAAGAACCTCTCCTCTAGAACTTAACTGCTGCATAAACAGTAAATGCAAAACACTGGAAGACACAATTAGGCATTTATATTAGCAATCAAATCTCACTTCTTTTCAGTTCGGTTTGACACCGAGCTAAGTATGCATAGGACTCCATATCAGAAATCTGGCATAAGGTATCAGAAAGTCAGGAATGATTGAAAACCACTTTGAAGAATACATCCACAACTTGTAATACAGATCTTGGTTGCCTGGATCTGCCATATTATAGCAGCTATGAGCTTTGAATTCTCTCCCTCATACTAGTACACAGTCTCGCTGCCCCATTTCTCAGATCTCTTCCCGAATCCTAAATCCTGCTGCTCACCAAATCGAATGTGCCCAGAGTTACTTGAATAGTCATGTTTTCTTGAAATTTTCACTATGGGAGAGGGTTATTTCCCTCATGCCCTGCTTGTGGGCACCTGGTTGTCCATGGTGAGAAAGAGGGTGCTGTACTAGACTTTATTTATTTATTATTATTTAATTTATTAATCGCCCATCTGGCTGGTCACCCAGCCACTCTGGGCGATGTACAACATACAATAAAACAATAAAATTCTCCAATAAAAACATTTTCTAAAATACCCTAACCCACCCCAAATGCCTGCCTGAACAGCCACGTTTTTAATGCACGACGGAAGCTCATTAAAGAGGGGGCATGATGGAGTTCCCTAGGGAGGGAGTTTCACAGAGTGGGGGCCACCACAGAAAAGGCCCTCTCCCTCGTCCCCACCAGTCTAGCTGTCCTGGCTGATGGGACAGATAGAAGGCCATCCGAGGCTGATCTTGTTAAGCGGCCTGTCTGGTGCTGCTGGAGGCGCTCCTTAAGATAGGCTGGGCCGGAACCATATAGGGTTTTAAAGGTCAAAACCAACACCTTGAATTTGGCCTGGAAAACAACTGGTAACCAGCGCAACTCCTTCAGCACTGGAGTGATGTGATCTCGCCGGCGGCTGCCTTTAATCAGGCGAGCCGCCGCATTCTGTACCAGCTGCAGCTTCCGAACCGTCTTCAAGGGTAACCCCACGTAGAGCGCATTACAGTAGTCTAAACGAGAGGAGACCAGGGCATGTACTACCGATGGGAGCAGATGGTCGGGAAGGAAGGGGCGCAGCCTCCATATCAGATGGAGTTGATACAGCGCTGTCCGGCTCACAGCTGCCACCTGAGCCTCCATGGACAGCTGGGAGTCCAAAATGACCCCCAGGCTGTGGACCTGGTCTTTCAAGGGTAGCTGTACCCCATTCAACACCAGGTCAACATCCCCCAGCCTCCTCTTGTCTCCCACCAAGACTCCCAACTTTAGGTCTGATCCAGCAGGATGGCTTTCATGTTCTTATGCTATTGTTATCCTATTATTCTCAATGCAGCTGTTTGCCAAGGGGCAAAGGTTCTTTTAGGATTCAGAAGCAATGAATACACAAGTTGATCGAAGTCAAGGCTCCTATTAAAGAGCAGGCAAAATGATACAGAGAAACATACAAGACCGATACTGAGCAAGAAAGCTTACTTCTTGCTTGTTTGCCCCCAGGTGAACAGCAACAGGGAGACCACAGGCAAATGGCGGGCAGGTAACATCTCCACAGTCCAGGTCTGCATCAACGTTCACCCTGGGGGACAACCCCTTTGGGAAATTTATACCTAAAATCTCCTTCGGCTACATGCAGTTTGGGACAGCACCCTCATTAATCACACCTGTTGTGATGGTCTCAGGTCTCGTGATGTTTCTACAGTCCTGTACCACTCACAAGATAAGCTAAAAGCAAGTGGACAGTAACCAACGTAATACATTTAGAGATCCTCCTGCATTCCAAGGTTGTACTGTAGCAGCCATATCGGGGGTCAGACTAAATAGCCTCGTGCTTCATGTCCTTGCTGAGCCTTTTCTCTCTTGAATATATGTTTGTAAGCTGACCAGCCGCAGATGCAGGAATTTCATATCTTGTCAATACGACTGAGGTCAGAATGGGATATCATGTTCTTTGCTTATCATGCCTTATAACCCACTTCCTGTATTTTAAACAAATTGTGCTAGGAGAAGAAATGTTGAGGGCTGCAACCACATCTGGGAGGGGGAGGAGGAGTCATTTCCTATGTGTCACAATATCTATAAAAACAATTTGCTGATGTAATTCGGGGCTTTTGGCTCTTTGGAAGTGATTCCAGCCATAAAGCCCACGCGTTAATAAAGAAAAACTCTTTTTCCTTCACTCTGTGGTCTCTCTGACTCTGCTTTCTGCAACATAAATGGTGCCGTGACTCGGATCCTGGCAGGCACTGAGACAGAGAGGTGGCAGTTGCCTGCTCTTAATTGCCTCACCGGGAGGGAGAGCTCAGCGCATGCCTCCCTTTCTTGGCGCCACAGACCCTTTTGTTGGGTGAATGGGAGACAGCCTGCGCCAGGACCACCCGAACGGCTCTGTGCGTCAAGAGAACCTCGGGAAGCAGAGGAAGGAACTTGAGCCCTGCCCGTACTGCAGCTGCAATTGAGTTGAAACCCACATTGGAAGTCTTCAGGAGAAAGGCAAGTATATGGAGTAAAAAGAGGGCCCCGCCTTTAGGAGAAAGGCCACTGGGCAGAAAAAAAGAGGGTCCCGCCTTATGAAGAAGGTCAGTGTTAGTATACGTATACAAAAGGTGACCCACCCGATTGGGGGTGGAGGGGGGACTTGATCACTCCCCCGAGCAGGCACTAATACTCAGCAAGGCGCTGAGGAAACTGCTTCGCTCTAGTGGAAAAGTGGGAAACTGGGTGGCAGGGACATATGAATGAAGTGGTGAAATTGATGATTGTGTGAGTGGCTACTGCGGTTTCTGTTGCATACCGTCAACCGTCCGGGTGCCCAGGCCAGTAGCAAAGTGCATGGTGTGAAATTCCTTTTGTGTCGGCCAGTGAGACCCCTTACTCACTGACCAATCCCCTTTCCCTCATTGTGTCCGTCTTTATCTTAGGAGGGAGGCTATGGGAGGTGGGGGAAGCAAGACTTGCACCCCTTTGGGATGTATGTTAAACAATTTCAAAAAAGGCTTCAGCGGAGATTATGGTGACCCCCCCATGAATCCCCAACGGCTGCGAACATTGTGTGAAGTAGAGTGGCCTTCTTTTGGTGTAGGATGGCCCAGTGAGGGCTCTTTGGAGCCCAGCAAAATCAGCCGTGTATATGCATTTGTGGTTGGGGAGCCTGGACATCCTGATCAATTTCCCTATATAGACTCATGGGATTCTGTAGTCCGAACTTCTCCCCCATGGTTGAAATGCCTAGAGACCCAGGCTAAAGTTCTGGTGCTTAGAAAAGAAAAGTTAACTAAGTAATTGCAGCCAGCGTTAGAATCCCCGAGTGAAGATCTGACAGAGCTAACGACAATTCCGCCCCCTTATGTGCCACGTGACCTTCACGTTACTGTTCGGCAGCCGCATCATCATGAATCAGCCCCATCGGCCCCGGCGGCCTCTGAACTTATATCACCCTCTGCAGGCATCACCAATCGGTCCGATATGGCTAAGACTCCGCCGTCACTGCCCGTTTCAACTCCCACCGATAGTGCCTCGCCAATTTCGGCTACAGTCCTCAATTCCCAGATCTTACCTGCTGAGACTTCTACCTCAACGGGTTCCCCCCAATGCCTGAATCGGTGCTTGAAAAAGATATAGAAGAATTACGACACTGGGCTGAGAGACTGGCAAAAACACCGGCCCTCCTTAAGACACATCCTTCTCAAAGAGAGAAGGATGCAGGCCCATCTACTGCCCACCAGTTAAGAAGTCCGGATAGCGGAGTTCAACCTTTGTTTCCTTTGAGACAAGTAACCCAGATGGTAGCCAATCCAGATTTAACTACAGAGGAACACTATGTACCTGTACAGGCATATACATATGCCCCCTTTACCACCTCTGATTTATTAAATTGGAAAACCCATTATGCCTCATACACTGAAAAGCCTCATGAGTTAGTAGAGCTGTGCTCCAGTATTATGGCTTCGCATATGCCCAATTGGCAAGACTGCCAACAGTTGTTATTAACATTGTTCACCACTGAAGAGAGGCACTGGATCCGTCAGCAGGCAGAGCGAATTGCCTTGGGAAGACCTCCTGAGAATCATGTGAATGCACAAGGATGGATGAGAGAGAGAGCGCCCCTAGAAAATCCACATTGGGATCCAAATACACCAGCAGGATTGGAGCGCCTCACCCAGTATCAAACCCTGCTGTTAGAAGCCATGAGGGCAGGTATGATGAAGTCAATTAACATGACCAAAGTGTCTGAAGTGCTGCAAGGTGCCACCGAGACCCCTGGAGAGTACTTGGAGCATCTTTTAAATGCCTATCGCCAGTATACCCCCCTCAACCCAGAGGCCCCAGATAATATGAAGATGGTCAACATGACCTTTGTAGCTCAAAGTTACTCATACATCCAGAAGAAGCTACAGAAGTTAGATGATTTTGCAGGAAAGAATTTAACGGAACTATTGGAAGTAGCTCAGAAGGTATATGTGAATAGGGTAGGGTTGGCGGAGAATTTCTCCCTGAAACTTCGGGGGGCCGAGTGCCAACATGTTTGGCCCCCTGAACAAGTTTCAGGGAGAAATTCTCCGCACCCCCCTGCACCCCGCATCCCCCCCAGGACGGGACTTACCTTTGGCTAATGTCCCTCCCGCCGGCGGGTCCGGCCGGCGGTTCGGCGGGTGTTCGCCCGGGGCGGGAGCGGCAGCCGGTCTTTCGACCGGCTGCCGCCGCCGCCATTGCAATAAAAGGAAAAAAAATGCCCCCGTGATAGGCTACGTGACGATTAACGTAGCCTATCACGGCTAGATTTGCAAAGTCAGCCATGATAGGCTACATAAGTGGTCACGTAGCCTATCACGGGTGATTTAAAAAAAAAAAAAGCGCGTACGGATAATGGCGGCCCCCATAGGGAGCCGCCATTCACGTTCCTTATTTGGTCCCTGTAGTCTACGTAAACATTTACGTAGACTACAGCGACCAAATAAGGAACGCGAATGGCGGCTCCCCATGGGGGCCGCCATTAGCGTACGCGCTTTTTTTTTAAAGTCACCCGTGATAGGCTACGTGACGATTAACGTAGCCTATCATGGCTGACTTTGCAGATCTAGCCATGATAGGCTACGTTAATCGTCATGTAGCCTATCACGGGGGCGTGTTTGTTTGTTTTTTAACTTTTTAGTTCGCGGCCGGGAGAGGCGAGGTGCCTCCTCCCCGGCCTGAATTTTGGCCGGGCGAGGCGGGAAGCCTCCTCCGCGGCCTGAACTTCGCGGGTGGAGCAGCGAAGCGCCTCCCCCCCCACCGCAAACAAGCTTCGAGGACAAGTAAGTGACTTTCGTCCATCCCTAGAATAGGGATCAAGAAGAAGAAAAGAAAAAAGAGAAGAGGATAGTTAAAAAGGCAGAATTGCTCGCTGCAGCGTTGGTGGAGCAGTGAGGCGGAGGATGAGGAAGGGGCAGAGGGCAAAGAGGACGTGGACGAGGGAATGAGAGAGGATCTGGCAGAGGAAGAAGAGGCTTAGGGAAGAATCAGTGTGCCCAGTGTGGACAAGATGGACATTGGTGGCATGAGTGCCCAAATGGAATAAATCAGACACACAGAGAAGAAAATCGAGGAGGCCATAATGGGCAAGGGAGGGGACAGCTTAGCTGGCAACCGAACTGGCAAATGCAGGGATCTGCAGGAATGTCTGACGTAGCCCCCTTTATGGGAATGGCTGCGATGGAAAGTCTTGAATAGGACAGACCAGGCCCCCTCAATCTCGTGGGGGCCGTGACATTGACTTTATGATTGACACTAGAGCAGCTTCATCTGTAATAACCTACCCGGTTGCTCCCCTCACCCATCAAAAAGTACGGCTGGTAGGGGCGACCGGAGTAGTAGAGGAAAGGCCCTTGTTAGAACAAAGGACCTGTCAGCTTGGATCCCATATGGTGGAACATCAGTTCTTATACCTAACCGAGTGTCCGGTGCCATTATTGGGGCGCGATTTGTTGTCAAAACTGAGGGCCCAAATATCTTTTGAAGAAGATGGAACAGCCGCCATTACTTTCCGAAGAACCAGGAGAGGCATAAAGCTTTCATCTCTCACCTATCCACAAGAAGAGGAGTGAGATTACATTGGACTATGCCAGTATTAGATGAAGAGCCATGGCAGGCATTTGATGTGCCTGGGGTGTAAGCAGAAGATAACCCACCAGGAATGGCAAGATGTGTGCCACCTGTTGTAGTTGAATTAAAACCAGGGGCGGTGCCAGTGCACATACGACAGTATCCACTGCCGCGACGAGCGATACTAGGAATTCAGAAGCACCTAGACCATCTGCTAAAATATGGTATTCTCCGAGAATGCCAGTCACCATGGAACACCCCCCTCCTACCGTTAAAAAACCTGGCACTGATGAATATCGTCCGGTGCAAGACCTGAGGCTGGTCAACCAAGCAACAGTAACAATTAGGGATGTACAAAAGTCACTTACCTGGTCTCGCAGCTTGCTTCGCGGTGGGGGGGAGGCACTTCGCTTCTCCCCCCGAAGTTCAGGCTAGGGGGGGAGGCTTCCTGCCTCGCCCGGCCGAAATTCAGGCCGGGGGGGAGGCTTCCCGCCTCGCCCGGCCGAAATTCAGGCCGGGGAGAAGCACCCCATCTCCCCGGCCGCGAAGTTCAAAAGAAAAAAAAAAAAAGCCCCGTGATAGGCTACGTAACAATTTACGTAGCTTATCATGGCTAGATCTGCAAAGTCAGCCGTGATAGGCTACGTTAATCATCACGTAGCCTATCACGGGTGACTAAAAAAAAAAAGCGCGTACGCAAATGGCGGCCCCCATAGGGAGCCACCATTCACATTCCTTATTTGGTCCCTGTAGTCTACGTAAAGATTTACATAGACTACGGCTGACTAGATGCAGACGCAGGAATTTCATATCTTGTCAATACGACTGAGGTCAGAACAGGATATCATGTTCTTTGCTTATCATGCCCTATAACCCACTTCCTGTATTATAAACAAATTGTGCTAGGAGAAGAAATGTTGAGGGCTGCAACCACATCTGGGAGGGGGAGGGGGAGTCATTTCCTATGTGTCACAATGGAGAAGAAATGTTGAGGACTGCAATCACATCTGGGAGGGGGAGGAGGAGTCATTTCCTATGTGTCACAATATGTATAAAAACAATTCGCTGATGTAATTCGAGGCTTTTGGCTCTTTGGAAGTGATTCCTGCCATAAAGCCCGTGGGTTAATAAAGAAGAACTCTTTTTCCTTCACTCCGTGGTCTTTCTGACTCTGCTTTCAGCAACAGTACCATCCCTAATGGACAAATCAGCTTGACAAACAAAGAGTCAAGCCAAGAGGCTTGAGGACCCTTAAGGGGGGCTGGTACTTTAGGTTCTCTGGGAGATTCAGGCATGGAAGAAACAGTTTGTCCCATGTCCTCAGGATACAGTGGTCTTCCACTGCATTTCCTCTACAACAGCCTTTCTCAATTCTCTCCTCTTGTCCTATTTTTTTCTGCTCAGTTAATCTACTGGTCTCAAAGTTACAATCAACACATTCTTGATTCTTCTTTCCCCTCTTCCTAAATGCAATAAAGGTTGTTTAATGCAGGAGATGCCTTGGAGGTACACAACGTCATCTAAAGGGCCTTCAGACTTCCATGCGTGAGCAATCTCGATCACAAGTTAAAAGCTCCATGTGAGGAGGCCCTCAGAGATATGCACCATATGCAGCAAACTTCCTCAGAGCACAATCTTCCTTGCCAAATGATCACAGCCATGATCCAAAGGAAAAAGCTGTCAGGGATTAGGGATGGGGGAGAATTTCTCCCCGAAACTTTGGGGGGGCGAGTCCCAACGTGTTCGGCCCCCCAAAGTAGTTTCGGGGAGAAATTCTCCGCACCCCTCCCGCCCCCCACCCCCCCCGGGACGGGACTTACCTTTCCCGAATGTCCCTCCCGGCGGCGGGTCCCGGTTGTCCCTCCCGGTTCGTCAGGTCTTCGACAGGGGCAGAGGTGGCAGCCGGTCTTTTGACCGGCTGCCGCCGCCGCCATTCCAATGAAAGTAAAAAAAAAAAAAATCCCCCGTGATAGGCTACGTGATGATTAACGTGACGATTAAAGATTACATACACTACGATTAGACTACGTGACGATTAAAGATTACGTAGACTATGGCGAAAATAAGGGCAACGCTATTTGCGTTGCCCTTATTTTCGCCGTAGTCTACGTAAACATTTACGTAGACTACAGCGACCAAATAAGGAACGCGAATGGCGGCTCCCTATGGGGGCCGCCATTTGCGCACGTGCTTTTTTTTTTTTTTTAAGTCACCCGTGATAGGCTACGTGACGATTAACATAGCCTATCACGGCTGACTTTGCAGATCTAGCCATGATAGGCTCCATTAATCGTCACATAGCCTATCAAGGGGCATTTTTTTAAAAAAAAAAACCTTTTAATTTCACGGCTGGGCGAGGCGAGGCGCCTCCTCCCCGGCCTGAATTTCGGCCGGGCGAGGCGGGAAGCCTCCCCCCCGGCCTGAATTTCGGCCGGGCGAGGCAGGAAGCCTCCCCCCCGGCCTGAATTTCGGCCGGGCGAGGCGGGAAGCCTCCCCCCCAGCCTGAACTTCGGGGGGAGCAGCGAAGCGCCTCCCACCCACCGCGAAGCAAGCTGCGAGACCAGATAAGTGGCTTTTGTGCACTCCTATCAGGGATATTTCCATGCAGCATGAGCAAAGAATATCTACTCTAACTTTGGTTTGCTTTCTCATACCCCTGGCAAGGATCCCGGGTTTTGAGACAGATGTTTCTTCTAACTCTATTTTGCTTTCTATTATTTTTGAATTCTAATGAACCTGCATCAATCCTGTCATTTGTTTAATTACTATGTTGTTAGATAAAAGAATTGTATTTGTTTTATTTTTATTTCAGCTTGGAAGTCTTATTTTTATTTCAAATCCTGTTTCTTTACTTGCTGTTGGAGGTGGGGGTGGATTTGTATGTTAATATTTATGATTCTTGATTTCTGATTAAAAGGTTTGGAAGTGTCAGTGCAATTAAAAGAGAGGAAGAACAACTTAACAAGGATTTTGGTGCAGTAATAATCTCCCAACATGAAGAGACCGGTGATGTCCTTTTTCCTGCTTCTGCTCAGAGGGGATGTGCATTCTGCAGGTGGTCAGATCCATGTTCATAGAATCATAGAATAGTAGGGGTGGAAGGGACCTATAAGACCATCAAGTCCAACCCCCTTAGGTAACTTAGCCCTTCAGATACTTTGTAGCAGGACTGTGCACGGACCCTCTGCTCTACTTTGGATGCCACTTTGGATCTTCCAAAGTGGCCTTGCTCTGTTTCGGACCAATTCGGACCCCCTCTGCTTTGACTCAGATCCAAATACAAAGCAAGATTCGGACATCCAGAACACTCGTCTCTGGCATATAATCCTAACAGAAGAGAAAGGACTTAGTGTTTTGTTGCTTTTATTGTTTGTTTTAGAGAAAAGAGATCAAAAATGGGAAGCAAAGGAAACAGGAATTGAGAAGGGGAGGTGGAGGGAAGTCAAGAACAAAATAAAGTACGTGTGTGTGTGTGTGTGTATGTATACATGTAATACATATGCATATATGTAATACATATGTATGTATGTATTTCTGCCAACCTAGCAGTTCGAAAGCAAGAAAATTGCAAGTAGATAAATAGGTACCACCTCGGCGGGGAAGGTAACAGCGTTCCGTGCACCTCGGTGTTCAGTCATGCCGGCTATATGACCACGGAAGCATCTTCGGACAGCAATGGCTCTTCAGCTTAGAAATGGAGATGAGCATCACACCCTAGAGTCGGACACGACTGGTTGGGGACACCTTTAACTTTTTATGTATGTATATGTATATGTATTGTTCAGTCATTCAGTCGTGTCCGACTCTTCGCGATCCCATGGGCCTTAGCATGCCAGGCCTTCCTGTCCTGCACTCGGACACGACTGGTTGGGGACACCTTTACCTTTTTATGTATGTATATGTATATGTATAGGTATAGGTATAGGTATAGGTATAGGTATAGGTATAGGTATAGGTATTGTTCAGTCATTCAGTCGTGTCCGACTCTTAACGATCCCATGGACCATAGCACGCCAGGCCTTCCTGTGCTGCGCTCTCTCCCGGAGTGTGCTCAAGTTCATATTCATTGCATCCATGATGCTATCTAGCCATCTCATCCTCTGCTGTCCCCTTCTCCTTTTGCCTTCAATCTTTCCCAGCATCAGGGTCTTTTCCAGAGAGTTTTCTCTTCGCATTAGGTGGACAAAATATTTGAGCTTCAGCTTCAATATCAGTCCTTCCAATGAGCAGTCAGGGTTGATTTCCTTTAGGATGGACTGATTTGATCTCCTTGCAGTCCAGGGGACTCATAAGAGTCTTCTCCAGAACCACAGTTTGAAAGCATCGATTCTTCAGTGCTCAGCCTTCCTTATAGTCCAACTCTCACAGCTATACATTACTACTGGGAAAACCATAGCTTTGATTAGACGGACCTTTTTCAGCAAGGTGATGTCTCTGCTTCTTACTATGCTGTCTAGGTTGGCCATAGCTTTCCTCCCAAGGAGCAAGCGTCTTTTAATTTCATGGCTACAGCCACAGTCTCCGTGATCTCGGAGCCCAAGAAAATAAAATCAGTCACTGCTTCCATTTCTTCCTCTTCTATATGCCAGGAGGTGATGGGGCCAGATGCCATGATCTTAGTTTTCTTAATGTTGAGCTTCAAACCAGCTTTTCCACTCTCCTCTTTCACCCTCAACAAGAGGCTCTTGAGATCCTCTTCGCTTTCTGCCATTAGGGTGGTATCATCTACATATCGGAGGTTGTTGATAATTCTCCCAGCAATCTTAATTCCAACCTTTGATTCATCCAACCTGGCGTTTCTCATGATGTACTCTGCATATACATTAAATAAGCAGGGCGACAATATGCAGCCTTGTCGTACTCCTTTCTCAATTTTGAACCGATCGGTTGGTCCATGTCCGGTTCTTACTGTTGCTTCCTGACCCTCGTACAGGTTTCTCAGGAGACAGATAAGCTGGTCTGGTACTCCCATCTCTTTCAGAATTTGCCACAGTTTGTTGTCATCCACACAATCAAAGGCTTTAGCATAGTCAATGAAGCAGAAATAGACATTTTTTCTGGAATTACCTTGCTTTCTCCATGATCCAGCGAAAGTTGGCAATTTGATCTCTAGTTCCTCTGCCTCTTCAAAACCCCGCTTGTACTTCCGGGAGTTCTCGGTTCGCATACTGCTGAAGCCTAGCTTGTAGGATTTTGAGCATCACCTTGCTGGCATGTGAAATGAACGCAATTGTGCGGTAGTTTGAACACTCTTTGGCATTGCCCTTCTTTGGAACTGGACTGCAAACTGACCCTTTCCAGTCTTGTGGCCACTGTTGAGTGTTCCAAATTTGTTGGCATATTGAGTGCAGCACTTTAACAGCATCACCTTTTAGGATCTTAAATAGCTCAGCTGGAATACTGTCATCTCCGCTAGCTTTGTTCTTACTAATGCTTCCTAAGGCCCACTTGACTTCACTCTCTAGGACGTCCAGCTCAAGTTCAGTGACCGCACTGTCATGGCTATCAGGGACATTCAGACCTTTCCTGTATAGTTCTTCTGTGCATTCTTGCCACCTCTTCTTAATCTCATCTGCTTCTGTTAGGTCCCTGCCTTCTTTGTCCTTTATCATGCCCATCTGCACAAAACTTTCCCTTGAGATCTCCGATTTTCTTGAAGAGATCTCTAGTCTTTCCCATTCTGTTGTTTTCCTCGATTTCTTTGCATTGTTCATTTAAGAAGGCCTTCTTGTCTCTCCTTGCTATTATCTGGAACTCTGCATTCAGTTGGATACATCTTCCCCTTTCTCCCTTGCTTTTTGCTTCCCTTCTTTCTTCAGCTACTTGTAGAGCCTCATCGGACAGCCACTTTGCTTTCTTGCATTTCCTTTTCTTTGGGATGGATTGGGTTCCTGCCTCCTGAACAATGTTACGGACCTCCATCCATAGTTGCTCAGGGACTCTGTCTATCAGGTCTAATCCCTGAAATCTATTCCTCACCTCCACTGTATATTCATAAGGGATATGATTTAGGTCATACCTGAATGGTTTAGTGGTTTTCCCTCTGTTCTTCAATTTAAGCCAATATGTTGCAACAAGAAGCTCATGATCTGAGCCACAGTCAGCTCCAGGCCTTGTTTTTACTGACTGTATAGAGCTTCTCCATCTTTGGCTGCAAAGGACATAATCAATCTGGTTTCGATATTGACCATCTGCTGATATCCATGTGTAGAGTCGCCTCTTGTGCTGTTGGAAAAGAGTGTCTGCTATGATCAGCATGTTCTCTTGGCAAAACTCTATTAGTCTTTGTCCTGCTTCATTTTGTACACCAAGGCCATGCTTGCCTGTTATCCCAGTGATTTCTTGACTTCCTACTTTAGCATTCCAATCTCCTATGATGAAGAGGACATCTTTTTTTGGTGTTAGTTCTCGAAGGTGTTGTAGGTCTTCATAGAACCGATCAGCCTCAGCTTCTTCGGCTTCAGTGGTTGGGGCATAGACCTGAATTACTGTCATGTTGAATGGTTTGCCTTGGATTTGTACTGAGATCATTCTATCGTTTTTGAGATTGTACCCCAGTACTGCTTTTCCCACCCTTTTGTTGACTATGAGTGCTACTCCATTTCTTCTAAGGGATTCTTGCCCACAGTAGTAGATATGATGGTCACCTGAATTAAATTCGCCCATGCTTGTCCATTTTAGTTCACTGATTCACAAGATGTCAATGTTCAATCTTGCCATCTCATATTTGACCACCTCCAGCTTACCTTGATTCATTGATCTTACATATATGTATATGTACATATATGTATGTGTATATACACACACAGAAAGTAAGGGCAAAGTAATAGTTGAGAAAGAATCGAAAAGGTGTGGGTGGGGCGGGGGGAGATTAGCAAGTACATTGAAATTCCCTGGATTTTTAAATGAGCAAACACAAGAATGATTGGTAAACCTATTACAGACGGGTGGGGATACTAACATAGGTGTCATTGCACAGGAAGAAAGTAAAACAAGGATCCATGAAATCAAAAAGGGAGCCTCATGCTTTCATATGCTTTTGAAAGAGGAGACCCCCAAAGCTTCCATCCAGTCACACTCACAGAGCACATCTGCCTCCATGGACTGAGGAAGAAAAATCATGGATCCGCAACTCATGGGTGCAGCCATTGCACAAAAATAGAGATCCGAGGCAGGGATCCAAATGATGTTTACAACAAACATACCCCCAAGCACCATCATATCACAGAACACATCTTCCTCCATGGACTGAACCAGGAAAACCATGGATCTGCCCTCGTGGGTGCGGCCATGGTGAAAAAACGTGGACTTGAGGCAGGGATCCTTAGGGATCCTCATGATTTTTACAAGAAAGATTCCCCAAATCACCGTCATATCTCAGGACACATCTATGCCCATGGACTGAGTGACAGAAACATAGATTGGGGCTTCATGTTATGAAGCCATGGATAAGGCACCCAATTCAAATGGATCCTCTGAATTTTTACATCAGGTCCCCCCCGCGCAACTCCTCCCCCCATCAAAGCACAGGACTCATCTTTGTCCAAGTGTGCACACAAAGAAAACCAGTTCTTCTGCTTCACGTCAAATGGGTGAAAACCATATGAAATCAAGAGGATCTCTACCTCGGATCTCTGCTTTTGTGCTGTGGCTGCACCCACAAGTGGTGGATCCGTGATTTTTCTGGTTCAGTCCGTGGAGGCAGATGTGCTCTGTGATATGATGGTGTTTGGGGGTAGTTTTCCTGTAAAAATGATGAGGACCCCTGAGGATCCCTTCCTCAGATCTCTGTTTTTGCACCATGGCTGCACTCACAAGTGGCGGATCCGTGATTTTTCTGCTTCAAGTCATGGAGGCAGATGTGCTTCGTGATTGGATGGTGTTTGGGAGTTATGCTCTGAAAAAATCATTTGACATCAAGAGAATCGCTTTTTGATTTTATGGATTCTCATTTTACCCAGTCCCCATAGCACATGCTTTCTTCTCAGCTTCGTTCTGCCAAAGAAGAGTGGGATGGGTTAAGGCTTCCTCTGCCGTGCCTGGCAGTGGCTGGCACAGTTGCTCTTGGTGGCTGCTCGGCAGAGGCAGGACAGGACTGGAGCTGAGGGAGAAAAGCCATGGCGCTTCCCTCTCGACTCCTGCCCCATCCTGCCGCCACCGCTGCTGCCACCACCATCATTGCACACAATGATAGCGCAGCAGGGCAGCGGGAGGCTGCTCAATTATCAGGCGGGTTGTGCACCCCAGCGGATCGTCCTTCAACTTGCGCGTCTACCCCACTTTGGAGACCACAGCTCTGGCCAAATAATGTTCAGACAGTCCCTCCTGCCCAGAAACACCGCCTCTCTCCCAAGGAGCAAACGGAGGTGGACTCACAGCAAAGCACACTCCCTCCTCCTCCTCCTCCTCCTCCTCCGCCCATACCCAGCCCCTCCCTGGTGGCCAGATCTCTCCCAAATCGATACATTTGGTGCCTCTGCATCTGCTGGCCTTCCCCCCTCCCTCTTCCTCCTCCTCCGCACGATATCTCAGAAGTTGATACATTTTGGACACAGCCTGTCTGGGCTGCTCCGAAGGCATTAGAAGAGCTGCAAATATATAAGGCAGACCGAGGTGCCTCGTAAGTGACCCACCTTGCTTCAGGGTGCCTCGGTGCTGTTCTGATGCACTTCATAGCAAGATGAGGCACCTGCATTGCTTTGTTTTTGGGGCTTTGGACCGAAGCGGCGCACAGCCCAACTTTTTAGAAAGGTGCTGTTTTTCTCAAAGAAAATGTCTATCACACATAATTAGACATACGAACATAGGAAGATCCCTGCTGGATCAGACCGAGGGTCCATCCAGTCCAGCATCCAGTTTCCCACACTGGCCAATCAGATGCCCATGGGAAGCCCATTGTTATTTCTAGAGGCCCTCCTTGAGAGACCAGTCGGGCTTTATTAATTTCAGAATTTCTTTCTTTTAAAATGATTAATAATTTTGATATGGTGCTTTATTCTCATATCTTTCTTGTTCATCACTCTGAAATCTTTTGTTGTGGAGTGGTATATCAATATTGTAAATAAATAAATAAATAAATAAATAAGCAACAAACAGGATGTGAACACAATAGCACCCATCCCCTCTGCCCCATCTCATGTTCCCAAGCAAGTGGTATGGAGAGGCAGAATGCCTCTGATCCTGCAGGTAGAATACAGCCATCATGACTGTTAGCCTTGGCTGCCTTGAATTTGTCTAATCCCCTTTAATGCCAACCCAGTCAGTGGCCATCACTACATCCTGTGGTGCCATATTCTAGAGTTAAACTATGTGATGTGTCAGTTCTGGAATGAAACTGGATTATCCATGTCCCTCATAATAGCCAAATCCCTGCTCAGAGCCTACTGCCTTGGACCATTCACTACCACTCAGCCTAACCAACCTCACATGATTGTTGTGAGCATAAAATTAGATATCAGCCTTCACCCTTCTCAGAAACTGATCTGCTAGGACATTTAGGCTGGAGTCCCAATGGCTCCTTTGTAGTCACTATTGCTTTTTTGGCTAGATAGCAACCTGAACGGAAGGATGGACAGCCAGGGAAGGAAAATTTGTATCTTATGGATGTGGGAACCTTGTCTCTTCAGTACACAGAAACACCCTTGAGTTAACCAGTTAAGATTATCATTGCCAGTTTGATTACCGGATTAGTCTGCCTTTAATGAGAAAAGTCAGGTATGCAATGCAAGCAGATGCTTGTCTGGATGATCACAAAGGAGGAGAAACCAAATCCAAGTGTGCCATCAAGATTTTTATTTTGTAGACCTAGCACATTTCAGGTGATAGAGACTCTCCAGGGATCTGCAAGATCTTAATGGAAAATAATGTAAAACAATTAGGGATGTACGAAAGTTCCGCCACGGATCTCAGGGAGGCTGAATGCCAGCGCATTGTGCCCCCGAAAATCGGTGGTGGAATGGCCTGCCACCCCATCACCCCTGGGACAGGACTTACCTTGGGAGGATCTTCCTTGCGGCGGTGGCTGCGGCAGCCGGTCTTCCGACCGGCTGCCGCCGCCACCATTTCCAGGTTAAAACACACAAACAAACAAAAAAAGTGATAGGCTACGTAAAGATTTACGTACCCTATCATGGCTAGATTTGTAAAAAAACACCATGATAGGCTACGTAAAAGTTTACGTAGCCTATCACGGCTGACTTTAAAAAAAAAACAACACGCGCGTATGCAAATGGCGGCGGCCATGGCCGCCGCCTTTTGGTTCCTTCTTTTGGCACGTCTTAGTCTACATAAACATTTACGTAGACTAAGACGGCAAAAATAAGGGGAGCGCAAATAGTGTACATTATATAATAATATAACAAATAGCCGCCATTTGCATCCCTGCTAGCCAGTGGCCGGATGACCGGCTGCTGGTGGAGCCGGCTGGCGGCTCCACAGAATCACTACGGAGCACATCCAGCCAGCCAGGATTCTGGGGGGGGGAGGAACGGAGCGCCTCCCCCCCCCTGGTGAGGACTCCAGGGGGAGGGACAGAAAAGCTCTCCCCCCACCATCAGCATAATCCCCGAAAGGTAAGTGATTTTCGTACATCCCTAAATACAATGAATCGCTAGCACTTAGGATCAGATGCCATCTTCTGGTTTCGTTATTAGATGCTTCTTTGTATTCAGATCAGGCCTCAATAGAATAATGTAGCACCTGGGAATAAAGATGCAGCCCAGCAACCCAGCACTGGAGGCCAAGATAGAGAAGATCTGCACAGCAACTGCGTATTTCCCCTTGGTGCTCAGGTAGGTGGGCACAAAGGACACCCACACACTGCAAAAGACCAGCATGCTGAAGGTGATCAGCTTGGCTTCGTTGAAGGACCCAGGCAGCTTCCTGGCTAGGAAAGCCACCGTGAAGCAGATGGCAGCCAGGAAGCCCATGTAGCCAAGTGAAGCATAAAACATGAGAACAGATCCTTCATTGCATTGCAGGGTGATCTGTCCAGGCTGGGAGTGCATGTCAGAGTCAGGGAAGGGTGGAGAGACACCCAGCCACATGGAGCAGATGACAAGTTGGACACTGGAACAAGAAATGACAATGGAGTTGGTCAACCTCTTCCCTAGCCATTTTCTCACTCTGTTCCCCGGCTTTGTGGCCAGGAAGGCCAGCACCACAGTGATCGTTTTGGCCAGCACAGATGAGACAGCGACCGAGAAGATTATACTGAAGGCTGTTTGGCGCAGAAGACAATCCGCTTTCCTTGGCCGGCCAATGAAGAGGAAGGAGGACAAAAAGGAAAGCAGGAGGGAGACCAGGAGAATGTAGGAGAGGTCCCGGTTGTTGGCTTTGACTACTGGAGTGTCTACAAATTTAATGAAGATTCCTAACACAAAGCCTGTGGTTAATGACAAGAATAGGGCAAAGGAAACCAAGGTGATCCCCAAAGGTTCTTTAAAGGACAGAAAGGATATATTCTTGGGGACACATTGATCCCGGTCTCTGTTTGGCTGCTGATGTCCTGGACACTTCTTGCAATGATCCGCATCTGAAAAGAAGGAGAGTGACTTCAGCTTCACTGACATGTATTTGACATTTCACTTGAACATGTCAAATGTTTCATTTTGGGAGAAAACATGGGGATGTGGAAGAGGTCAGGAAACAATCATGGTTTGGATCCAGGACCCCACGTCCATGAAAGGAGGGACCTTCTATGAGAGGAAGGGCTCTGCATCCGGAAGTTGCTCCACCCGATTTTTGAGGAAAATCCCCCCCAGCTCACCTCATTCAGCAGGGTCTCCTGACTCACTGACTGGGCTTGCATGAGTGCCTTGCACTCACAAGGACCTTCCTCTTAGGCCCTGATCACACCTCCGTATGTATATACAGTAAGGATGTTTCAGTTTATGCCTGTATTGATGCCATGGTGGGCTGAAGTGCATGTCAGCTGCCTGTTCTGAATATTCAAGCCACAGCAAAAGGGGGGCTGATATGAACCGTTACCCCCATGGCTTATATAGAGAAGTAACCTGAAAGATCCTTCGTGTTTTAATACACTGAAAGCTGTGTGCTGGGCTGAAGAGGAGGGGTCCTTGTGAGGGGAACTCAGAGGTCCATCCCAATAGCCAGAGAAGGATGCATTGAGTCCCCCCACCCTGCACTGTATCCCAGAAATTGCCTTCCAAGGTCATTTCTTTCAACCCACTTTATGGAATTAATGACTGAGATTCAGAGTACAGATGCCAAGAAAAGATCTGAGTTCAAAAATCTCTTCCAAATCTTCACAGAAAATGTTTGACTGAATAGTTCATTAATTTGTTGAAAGGATATTTAGCCTGCCCTTCATTACAGACACTGAGGTGACATGAAAACTGGAATAATAAGATATCAATATGAAAATTAGAATTAAAAGAAAAGAGCATCAAGATTCAAGAGCATGGATAACACCAGGATTGAAACCAGATTCGCTCAGATGTGCTGGAATGACTGGGCAAAGAAAAGACATCTTCATCTGGGCCGCAATAACATCACAGCCACAGCGGGGAGGGGGGCATTCCTTTAGTGTGGTGCCACAATCAAAAAGGCCCTCCTTCCACTAACCGCAAACCTAATTTCTGATGGTGGGGGCACCCAGAAGAGAGCCTCCAATTAAAAACATAGGGTTCAGGCAGACTCAAATATTACAACAACAACAAAAAATGGTCCTTTCCTCTTAAGTCACCCACCTTCCTGCATGGAGATTGTCCCTTCTGCACATGGAGCGCAAGCATAGCAGCAAGGTGGCTTTCCTTCTTGAATCTCCTTGGAGTATCCAGGGGGACAGCTATCGATGCACCTGGAACGAGGCACGGTCTGGCAACAAAGAGAAGGAGCATCAAGGCAAACTTGTGAGATATATTTGTTTCTATGGATACAGTGTTTGGGAAGGAACCAGTGGATCCAATCCCAGTGACTCCAGGCCCTTGTTTCTGGGAAGCACTTCTGATGCCCCCTGAAATAACATTAAAAGATGTTGTGTTCAGGCTGAAAAGCCAGCCAAGAAAGGGAGGGGGAATGCGCTTTTCTTGGCAGGCCACTCTGGAATCTAAGAGCCACAACATTCTCCCTTTTCCTCTTGGACCAGCAACCCCCTGTCCCAGGAATGGAAGGGCAAACAGGCAAAACAGTCTGCTTGCACTCCTGTTCTGCTTTTCCCTTCCTGTAGCCTTTCATGCTGCCACCAAGTGGGAATTGTTATTGCTCTGGCTGTCTCCCCCAAACCAGCCTTGAACCTCTCTGGGTCTCAGGTATCTGCTTTAGGTAGTGTGGAGTTTGGCTATGTGAAGTTGGGTTGGTAACCCCACACCCCGAAAATGAAGCCAGAGCATTTCCCATGACCAAGTTTAAGTTTTACTCAAGAAAAAGGTCAATATAATAGGGGTGATCAAGCTGCAGCTCACATGGCCATTTCTGTGGGCCCTGCAATATCCCTTTGCCATTGTGATTGCTGCCAAACATTCTGTTGAAATTTATAGTCCCCTTGCTTCCTGAGCAAACGTCTTGACCTCGACTAGGGATTGTGGAGAATTCTGCCATGGATTTCATTCGGCCCCCAGAAACCCATGGCGGAACGGCCTCCCACACCCTGCCCCCCCACGGAATCTTCCTGGGATGAAGCTTACCTGGGGCGGATGTTCCGGCAGCAGCGGCTCCAGCGGCGGTTCCGGCAATGGCGGCAGCTGGCCTGCAGCCAGCTGCTGAAGAATCAAATGGTGGCCACTGTGGCGGCCGCCATTTGCGTCCAGACAGGCTGCCGTGATATGCTACGTAAGTATTTGCGTAGCCTATGATGGCAAAGGCAGCCACGCAAATAGCGGCCACCACACCATCTGCGTAGCTGTGTTTGTCGTCATAGGCTACGTAAATAGTTACGTAGCCTATCACGGCAACAACAACAGCAAAAAACAGCATACACAAAAGGTGGCAGCTACGGCGGCCACCATTTGCATTGACTTTTCCCCCCTGTTTTAGCCTACATAAATATTTACGGAAGCTATTATGGTGAAAGAAAGGTAACGCGAATGGCGGCCGCCGTAGCCACCGCCATTTGCATACGCGTTTTTTTCCCCCTGGAAGCCTGCCCAGCGGCCAGATGTCTGGCTGCAGGCGGCCCCGGCCAGTGGCTCCATGGAATCTCCACAGAGCAGAGGCAGCAGGATTAGGATTTGGGGGGGAATAGGATTTTCAGCACCTCCCCCCGACTGCAAATCACCCCGTCAAAAAGGTAAGTGACTTTTGTACATCCCTAACCTCGACATTCAAACTATACATTTGACCTCTAAACTAGTACTATAGGAGAGGGAAGAAAACAACTACCTATCCATGTAGGTGTTTATTCAATGGTAAGTCCCACAATACTCAGTAGGACCTCCTCCCAGCAAGCATGCATAAGATTGCAGCCAAAGTCCCAAATGGCTGTGGGGTGTTGGACTCGATGGACTTATAGTCCCCTTCCACCCCTACTATTCTATGATGCTTCTATGGATCCATGAATTATTCAACAAATTAATAGAGGGAACACTTAACAGATGTCACAGACAATGTCGTGAAAGAAATCATTCACCCTACCTCATTAAACCGTGTGGGCCACACAATGGCTTCTGGGCTAATGGTGAGCTTTATGTCCTGCATTGCCTGTCCCTCTACACTCCCAATTGTCACTCTGCGATAAGACGTATTGGGGAAAAATATCCAATTCCTGATATCATAGTTGACTGTCCGCTCCCCATCCTCAGACAGATACAGTCCGCCCATGGAAGTGTTAGAAAACTGGACTTCTCTTAGGAAAGTGTGAAGCTAGAATGACAGAGAAAACAACCGGCATTGGGAATACATGAAAGCATGATGGATATCTCAGCCCTGCTGACTTCTCACTTGAATCTCCCATGAATTGAGTCTGTTGCACACCTGGACTCAGTGGATTAATATTGTGTGTGTGTGTGTGTGTGTGTGTATGTGCGTTTGCTGTCACAACTGAGAT
Organism: Heloderma suspectum; assembly: GCF_057233095.1. Classification (NCBI taxonomy): domain Eukaryota; kingdom Metazoa; phylum Chordata; class Lepidosauria; order Squamata; family Helodermatidae; genus Heloderma; species Heloderma suspectum. Next base: position 393,844,407 of record NC_139459.1, read on the forward strand.
ACATTCTGGAGTCCCTATTTCTGCTCCAGCATTTCGGAATGACCAGATGCAGTGTCATCATTCCTTCTAATACAAACTTGAGTTTCCACATGCTTGTGCTTAGGTAGCCAAAACTGCAGCACTTACACATGAGACAGAGGTATCAGTACATTCCTGCTCTCCCAAGGTATTCTCAGAATACCTGCAGAAAAATACCCTAAAGTGTGGGAAGTGCTTAGAAGGCCCCATAATACCTCAGTTTAAGGGGGATTCAGTGAGTGACTTTGGAGCAATCTGACAACTGCGTTGGAGGGGTGAGTAGAACAGGGTGGCTGGAAACGGGGTGGAGGAGGAGACACATGGAGATTAACGAGGGGCAGAGAGAACCATCTCATTATGTGGATAGGTCATTTCCTGGTTCACACTGAAAAGTTGTTTTTAAATGTCCCCAGAGGCAGTAGTGAGAGCAGTCCACAGAAATCAAGGGAGAAATCCAAGATTTATATGCAGCCTGGATTGGGCACCAGTTTGTCCACTCCCCCCCCCAATCCAAAAATTTAGCACTGAATAGATGGGTTGCTGCTATTCTTCTTTTGTGAGATTTCTTTTTTTAACCCATGAGAAGGGTGTAGTTTCTTCTGTTGCTTTGAGACTGTCGCAGGTGGGGAAGATCCAGTAGATCCAATTGCAGTTCTGTGCATTGATAAAGATCAATCAGATGGGTGTCACTGGGTATTTTTCAGCCATACTTGCGGAATTATTTACGTACGTTCGGGGACCCGGAAAAAAATTGGGGTAATCCGGGGCATGCGGATGGTGGAACGGGCTGGCCCTCAGCACTGGGGAATCCTTGCAGAGCAGAACCGCTCCACGCGGATTCCGCAGGCATGGAACGGATCACCTCCCACCCCCCGCCATGGATTCCCCACAGGAATGGATGGTGGGGAATCCATCCATCCCTAGTTCAGACTGATGCTCATCCAATGCCTGGAATGGGCCATTCCATAGAACAATTGGGCAGGGCTAAATATACCACTCCTTTCGACCTGACCAAGGGGATTGGCAAGTGCCCTTGGATGAAGATGCTGCTCTGCTTTTGTTACGCATTTGGCATTGTTTCAATTTACAGTCCTCTCTTTGGGGTTGAGGAATGAGTCCGAGATCTTCCAGACACTCATTAATGGACTGCTAAATGGGCTGGAGGAATTTGCTCATGTGAATTTGGATGTTGTGGCTATTCTTAGTCAGACCTGGGACAATCATCTTGATCATTTACGCCGAGTGCTTCAACAAATTCATACTGTGGAGCTTACTGGAAGGCCCAGAATTGCCAGTTTGTCCTGGCAGAAGGGAGATATCTAGGGCAAAACCGTCAGATGGGGCAGTATTAAGCCCTGGGTGCTAGAATTGATTCCGTCCAGGACTGGCTCGTACTGATGACCAAGAAAGAAGTCCAGTCATTCTTGGACCTAGTGGGTTTCAACCATAGTTTTGTCCCTCCTTTCAGCAATCTGGGGATGCCCCTGACTGATTTGTGTACAAAGCGGCAACATCCAATGGTCAGAGCAGTGCCAGTGGGCCTTTGATGCTTTGAAAACCGAGGTGATGGACTAGCCTATTCTGCGGGCCCAACACTTGGACTCTCCTTTTGTCTTAGAGACAAATGCTTCTGATTTGGGACTTGGAGCTGTGTTACAGCAGAGGGGCCTGACCACCCTCTTGCCTATCTGGGGAAAAAAATGTTACCTGTGAAAAAAGCCTGGCTACTATTGAAAAAGAGTGCTTGGCCATTGTGTGGGCCTTGGGTAAACTCAGGCCCTACTGGTGGGGTGGAAAATCCAGCTTCAGACAGATCATGCTCCACTTTGATGGCTTACCAAAGTTAACAGTTCTAACCACACATTGCTTCGGTGGAGTTTGGCCCGACAGGACTATGACTTTTTAGTAGTGCATATTATGGGCAAAGAGAATATATTAGTGGATGACCTAACTAGAGTGTAAGCCCCAGATGAGGGTATGGGGTAAACAGCAACCTCATTTGTGACTGTCCTTATTGAAGATCTGTCCAGAATTGTACCAATCCAGCTATACAATTTTGTTTTTAGTGTTGCGATCAAGTCACCGCACTATCCCTTCATGGATCACTGCCTTGTTTTGGTGCAGGGGCTAATGTAACTCTGTGATGCCATAAGCTGTGCCGTGCAGGGCCACCCAAGACGGACAGGTCATGGCACAGATTTCTGAAAAAATGTGGTCCACTGGAGAAGGAAATGGCAACCCACTCCAGTCTTCCTGCCAAGAAAACCCCATGGAACGTATCTCAAGGCTAAAAAATATGACGCTGGAAGATGAGCCCCTCAGGTCGGAAGGTGTCCAATATACTACTGGTGAATAGCAGAGGGAATTTCCAAGCAGCGCCAGAAAGCGTGAAGCGGCTGGGCCAAAGCCGAAAGGACACTCAGCTGTGGATGTGTCTGATGGTTAAAAGAAAGTCCGATGGTGTAAAGAACAATATTGTTTTGGAACCTGGAATGTCAGATCAATGAAGCCTGGTAAGCTGGAGGTGATCAAACATGAGATGGCAAGATTGAACATCGACATCTTGGGAATCAGCGAACTAAAATGGACAATCATGGACGAATTTAATTCAGGTGACCATTATATCTACTATTGTGGGCAAGAATCCCTTAGAAGAAATGCAGATTCTTATTGCGTGCGCCTTTTTTTTTACCCAGACGTTTTAGGCTACGTAAAAACTTACGTAGCCAATTACGTCTGGGTAAAAAACAAACAAACCGAATATGCAAATGGCGGCAGCCGCTAAGGCCGCCGCCATTTGCATTCCTTATTTTTCTTCATCTTGTTTTTTATTGTTTTTACAGAGACGTGATAGGCTACGTAAAAATGTATGTAGCCAATCAAATCTCTGTAAAAAAAAAGACAAAAAAGACAAGACTGGAAATGGCGGCGGCGGCAGCCGTTCGGAAGACCAGCTGCCACTGCCACTGCTGCAGCCGCCACTGAAGCCGCCACTGCAGCCGCCGCCACCCAGAACATCCGCCCCAGGTAAGTCTCATCCCGAGGGGGATCCAGCTGCAACTCACTAAAGAAGCTTTTTGGCAAAGCCAGCTTTAAGAGGAAGACCTCGTCAAGCCAAATTCCCTGACTGTTTCTCCTCAGGGGCTGGGACAGATCTCTGCACTTCACACATAGATGCTCATAAGGGCTGGGTGGAAGACTTCTCAAGGGGGCACGGGATGACACACTCAGGGCACCCGAGAACAACCACTAGATGAAGGAGAGGATTTTAATGTCAAAATAGCAGGGAAATGATTTATCTCTACCAGAAACCTCTAGGGTGGCCAGTTCTGAATCACCAAAGGAGAGGAAATACATAACCAAAAACCAGGATAAAAGGAGACACCATATTGCAGGTCAGCCCTTCAAATACAGGACGTCTCCACAACAGAGGACAGGCCTCTTGCAGCCCTTCAGATAAAGGATGATACTCTGGAAAAGAGGATAATTGGCCACCCAGGAAGCTTCACAAACTGGAGTTGCCTGCCTCAGAATTGTTACTTTCTTTGCCTCCTTTCTTCATATTTAACCTGGCTCCTATATTTGAGATATAGGATCGTGTTTCCAGAGTTGGACAACAGATGGCAATTTGCAGTGATGTTGGAATAGGGCAAGGAAATACCTGCCATGGCTGCAGCCTTTGAGGTTCCAGCCTGGCTCCTCTACCCACCAGCAGCGTTCTCTTTGATTGGGAGGGATATGCAGCCTCCAAGGCATGGGCCACGGCTTGAACACTGTTGTAAATACTGTAGCTGTCTTGAGACAGGGTTCTCTCAGTCTCCTCCTGGGGCAGCATCTCCAGTTTCTCTTTCTCCGTGCATCTCGTCCAGCCTTTCATAGACAAGACATGCTTTGAATAGAAACAATGAAATGCTGTCAGCCAAAACTGTGTCGTATCCAGTGACATTGGGCCGTAGTTGTCATCTTTTGTCCCTCTCTTGGTCTTCACCACAAAGGAAAAAGAACCATGGAAGTAGTAGAAGGGTTGGGGCTGAGACAGCACATTCAAGAAGATGTCCTGAAAAGATGTTGTGATCCAGACTTTCAGCCCAATCTGTTCCTCTTCAAGCCTTCTGTGTATTAAGATGAATGGATTAAATCCATAGCTAGAGTCCCACACGTAAACATATACATTGACTCGTCTCCACATGACAAGTGGCTCACTCTGGAACAAGCGAAGATAATTCATTCGTACTAACAGTCTCTTTGAGAAGGCAACACAAATTCCACTGCTGATCATCAGGGGGGTCAAGGTTCTCAAGAACCTTTCTCCATTGTCATTGCTTGGAGCAAGGAGACCGATCCACGTCCACCCAAAATGCAGGAGCAGTTTGACCATTCCTGCAACCTCGGTTTCTTCCTTTGGGACCGTGCGGTAGATAAAAGGAAACTGATGTTTATCATGAAGAACATGAGCCACAGAGCCGTAACTCACCTAGCAAGGCGAGGAAGAGAAAGGTGCTTAGTTTTTAGATGAAAATCAGATGATTGTAATCTCGAATTCTTGATATCTAACACAGTGCCTGTCGCATGAGGGCTGAGGGGTCTATGGGGAGTGGGGAAATGCTAAAACCCCTCAAGGACAACTTGTGGTGCAACCCCTCTCTGTGTGCTGCTGGAAGAAGGACTTGGCAACCCTGGGGCATCCTTGTCAGTGGGGCAAGGCCTTCCGAGACAACCCAGTGCCCAAACAGCAGCATCCCAAAGACAGTGATTTATTTTTAAACCTTTGATTGGTACCCCCACCTTTCTACCAAGAAAAATGGCACTAAGGCAGCTTACAAACATGAATAAATCTGTACCCCACCAGTAGCAAATTGCACCCATCCACTTAGTCAAAGGAGTGTAAAGTGATACATTTGAGGACACTATTGGATGAGGTGCAGGAGTGAGATTTCTCTTCGTGTCCCCATTCTACGCTGCACCATTGCTTCTACATGGCTTCTACATTCTTAACAAAGTAGAACACTAGCAACAACATATCTGTTTGCCAATCCATGTGCAGAATGCAGCAGCTTGGCTGCTGTCAGGGGGCAGGGGCTGCCCCTTTTCAGCATGTACCTCCTCTGCTGAGGGAGCTGCATTGGCTGCCCATTTGCTACCGGGCCAGGTTTCAGGCTTTAGTACAAGTATACAAAGCCCTAGACAACTTGGGACCAGGACATCTGAGAGAGCGCCTTCTCCCTTCTCAACCCACCCCATCCCTGAGGGCATGAGAGGGCAAGCTCCTGGTGGTTCCGCAAGGACCTATGGCCCGGCTGGAATCAACTATGAAAACAGCCTTCAGCGTGGTGTCCCCCTTCCTGTGGAATTCCCTTCCCTTGGAGGTCAGGCACGCACCAGCACTGTGCTTTTACCAGCACTTCCTGAAAACAGCTCTGTCCCAGGGTGCATTCCTTAATTGACCAGTCACGGTTTTTACTGGTACTCTGTTTTTTATATATACAGCATATATATATATATATATATATATATATATGTATGTGTGTGTGTGTGTGTGTGTGTGTGTGCGCATGTATAGATATATAGTATAATTTTAATCTATAGTTTTAAACTTTTTATCCTTTTACTGTTTTGTCTCTTGCGTTCCAACTCCAAAATCTGTTCCAGATAAGGAGAAGTATATAAATATTCTAAATACATACATACATACATACATACATAATTAAATAAATGCACTTTTGCATTTTAAACTCAATGAAATCACAGCACCATCACGACTACAGGAATAAAATGGAATTTGCTTCTCCTTCCCTGATGGTGTCATTGCCTCCAAAAGCTATGGATTTCTCCAGATCCCCATCAAATATGATGGTTCATTCCCAAGGTATTACACCCCCCTCCACAACAGTTTGGTGATTTTGTTTTGTATATCAGGTTTTATTATATTTAGCACTTTATAAATGATGATGATAATGAGGGTTACCCATGGCTCTTTGTCCTTTACAAATTTGGGGCTTTTCTTGCTTCTCGGAACCACCTTGGAGCAAAAGAGGAAGGAGAGAAAAAGCTCCTTCTGAAACAAAATGGAGAAGAAAAAACAGCTGAAGGGAAAGAGACTAACTCTAAGGTTTGCAAAGAGAAGTAACAGGAAAAAGAAAAAGACCAAAAAAGGACTGAATAGAGGGATTCATGGAGAGATAGAAGAACAAGCTCTATCTAAGGAGAAGGGAAGGAATAAACAGAGGGTCAAAAGAAATCTCCCCTTCATGGATCACTGCCTTGTTGTGGAGAAGGGGCTTGCGTAACTCAGTGAAGCCATAAGCTATGCCGTGCAGGGCTACCCAAGATGGACAGGTCATGGCAAAGAGTTCTGACAAACTGTGGTCAACTGGAGAAGGAAATGGCAACCCACTCCAGTATTCTTGCCAAGAAAACCCCACAGAACGTATCACAAGGCTAAAAGAGATGACGCCGGAAGATGAGCCCCTCAGGTCGGAAGGTGTCCAATATACTACTGGGGAAGAGCAGAGGCTATTTCCAAGAAGTGCAAGAAAGAGTGAATCAGCTGGGCCAAAGCCGAAAGGACACTCAGCTGTGGATGTGTCTGGTGGTGAAAAGAAAGTCCAATGCTGTAAAGAAAAATATTGTTTTGGAACCTGGAATGTCAGATCAATGAATCCAGGTAAGCTGGAGGTGGTCAAACATGAGATGGCAAGATTGAACATCGACATCTTGGAAATCAGCAAATTAAAATGGACAAGCATGGCCGAATTTAATTCAGGTGACCATTATGTCTACTATTGTGGGCAAGAATCCCTTAGAAGAAATGCAAATTCCATAGGAACTATGGATGGAGGTCTGTAACATTGTTCAGGAGGCAGCAACTCAATCCATCCCAAAGAAAAAGAAATGCAAGCAAGCAAAGTGGCTATCTGATGAGGCTTTACAAGTAGCTGAGGTAAGAAGGGAAGCGAAAAGCAAGGGTGAAAGGGGAAGATATATCCAACTGAATGCAAAGTCCCAGAGAATAGCAAGGAGAGACAAGGAGGCCTTCTTAAATGAACAGTGCAAAGAAATCGAGGAAAACAATAGAATGGGAAAGACTAGAGATCTTTTCAAGAACATCGGAGATCTCAAGGGAACGTTTTGTGCAAAGGCCAGCATGATAAAGGACAAAGAAGGCAGGGACCTAACAGAAGCAGATCAGATTAAGAATAGGGATGGGGGAGAATTCCTCCCCGAAACTTTGGGGGGCCAAGTGCCAACGCATTCGGCCCCCCGAAATCGGCGGTGAAATTCTCTGCCCCCCCGCCACCCCCCCGCCACCCCCCCCCGGGATGGAACTTACCTTTCACGAATGTCCCTCCCGGCGGCGGGTCAGTCTTTCGACCGGCTGCCGCCGCCGCCATGACAAGGAAAGTTAAAAAAAAAAAACCCGCCCCCGTGATAGGCTACATAACGATTAACGTGGCCTATCATGGCTAGATTTGCAAAGTCACCCATGTAACACAAATAGCGTTGCCCTTATTTTCGCCGTAGTCTACGTAAATCTTTACGTAGACTACAGGGACCAAATAAGGAAAGCAAATGGTGGCTCCCTATGGGGGCCGCCATTTGCGTACATGCTTGTTGTTTTTTTTTCAAAGTCACCTGTGATAGGCTATGTGACGATTAACGTAGCCTAACATGGGTGACTTTGCAAATCTAGCCGTGATAGGCCACGTTAATCGTTACGTATCCTATTACAGGGGTGGTTTTTTGTTTTTTTTTCGCGGCCGGGTAGACGGGGCGCTTCTACCTGGCCTGACTTTCGCCGGCGAGGGATGGGGCGCCTCCCGCCCGGCCTGAATTTCGGCCAGGCGAGGCGGGAAGACACCACCCTCTCACATGAACTTCAGGGGGAGAAGCGAAGCACCTCCCCCCCACCGTGAAAAAAGCTGCGGGAGAAGGTAAGTCCCTTTTGTACATCCCTAATTAAGAAGAGGTGGAAAGAATACACATAAGAACTATGGAGGAAAGATCTGAATGTCCCCGATAGCCATGGTAGTGCATTCACTGAACTTGATCCAGACATCCTAGAGAGTGAAGTCAAGTGGGCCTTAGGAAGCATTACTAACAACAAAGCTTGTGGAGACGACAGTATTCCACCTGAGCTATTTAAAATCCTAAAAGATGATGCTTTTAAAGGGCTGCACTCAATAAGCCAACAAATTTGGAACACTCAACAGTGTCCACAAAACTGGAAAAGGTCAGTTTACATTCCAATTGCAAAGAAGGGCAATGCCAAAGAGTATTCAAACCACCGTACAGTTGCGCTCATTTCACATGCCAGGAAGGTGATGCTCAAAATCCTACAAGCTAGGCTTCAGCAGTATGTGAACCGAGAACTACCGGAAGTACAAGCTGGGTTTCGAAGAGGCAGAGGAGCTAGAGATCAAATCACCAACATTCGCTGGATCATGAAGAAAGCAGGAGAATAACAGAAAAACATCTATTTCTGCTTCATTGACTATGCTAAAGACTTTGATTGTGTGGATCACAAACTGTGGCAAATTCTTACAGAGATGGGTGTACCAGACCACCTTACCTGTCTCCTGAGAAACCTGTATGAGGGTCAAGAAGCAACAGTAAGAACCAGACATGGAACAACTGAATGGTTCAAAATTGGGAAAGGAGTACGACAAGGCTGCATATTGTCACCCTGCTTATTTAACGTATATGCAGAGTACATCATGAGAAACGCCGGGTTGGATGAATCACAGGTTGGAATTAAGATTGCTGGGAGAATTATCAACAACCTCAGATACGCAGATGATACCACCCTAATGGCAGAAAGTGAAGAGGATCTAAAGAGCTTCTTGTTGAGGGTGAAAGAGAAGACAGAAAAAGCTGTTTGAAACCCAACATTAAAAAAACTAAGATCATGGCATCTGGCTCCATCACTTCCTGGTATATAGAAGGGGAAGAAATGGAAGCAGTGACAGATTTTATTTTCTTGTGCTCCAAGATCACCACAGCCGGTGACTGTAACCATGAAATTAAAAGACGCTTGCTCCTAGGGAGGAAAGCTATGGCAAACCTAGACAGCGTAGTAAGAAGCAGAGACATCACCTTGCTGACAAAGGTCCATCTAATCAAAGCTATGGTTTTCCCAGTAGTAATGTATGGCTGTGAGAGCTGGACTATAAGGAAGGCTGAGTGCCAAAAAATTGATGGTTTTGAACTGTGTTGCTGGAGAGGACTCTTACGAGTTCCCTGGACTGCAAGGAGGTCAAATCAGTCCATCCTAAAGAAAATCAACCCTGACTGTTCATTGGAAGGACAGGTACTGAAGCTGAAGTTCAAATATTTTGGCCACCTAATGCGAAGAGAAAAGTCCCTGGAAAAGACCCTGATGCTGGGAAAGATTGCAGGCAAAAGGAGAAGGGGAAGGCAGAGGATGAGATGGCTAGATAGCATCACCAATGCAATGAATATGAACTTGAGCACACTCCGGGAGAGAGTGGAGGACACGAAGGCCTGGGTTGCTATGGTCCATGGGGTCAGGAAGAGTGGGACATGACTTAATGACTGAACAACAACAACAACAACAACAAAAGAATTCTAAATGTGTAACAGGGGGGACGAAATGTCTTTCAAACCATTTGTAAGGACTGTGGTCTTCCTTTAGCCTCAGGTGTTGGTGCTCCGTGCCCCCTTCTTGGCTCCAGTGTGGAATTACATGGAGCTGACCTCCTCCCCACTCCCAATTCCTACCTGTGGGATTTTGTAGATGCTGGACATGGCTGAAATATGGATGGCGATGTCAGACTCAGCCCCTTCCACAATGGCCACCAACTTGTTCCGTCCTCCGCAGCTGTAGTTGGGAATGCTGTTTGCTCCACCAGCAAGCAGGTCTATCATGGCATCGGAAGTTATTCTCCCATGGAAATGGGTCTCATAGATGTTGTAGCCCAGAGTGATGTTGGGTAAGAGCTTTGAATTCTGATTGATCTCAGAAATGGCAAGAAAGAAAGACAAGATGTGCCAGTATCTGTCATGTATCTGTTTTGTCCTGCTGCAGAAAGAAAAAGAACCGATGGTGACACACTGTAATCCCCTAGTCAATGAACAAAGTCTCATTCTTTCTTTTATTAATTGAAAACCCTTCCAGACTTCCAATGGCTTGTTCACATGGGAGGAGACGGTCCTGCACGTAGCCAGGTCCCAAGTCATTTGCCTCTAAAATCCTCATCTGGAAGCACCCTATGGTATAGCCAAGTGGGGATAGTGCTTTACCTATGGTGACCAGGGACACCAGAAAATCGGAGCTCTCTCTAGCAAAGGGAGGCAGTTGGAGGGCAGTTGGGAGAGCATTAAAATTGCCAAGAAAGAATTGCTTACCTATCAATGCTGGTTAGTGGGGGCTCAGAAAAGACGTATGGGTCTTGATGGGAAACATATTTTGAAGAAATAACTCCGCTAATGAGGAGGTCTCCTGGTCTGTAATAATTGTTTGCTTTCGATTGATCCGGGATCAGATTCAAGGGGCATTTTGCCTTCTGCATCTCACAGGCCGCACAGGGCAGCAACAGAAGCATAACAAGCAGCAGCAATGTCATACTGGCCCTTCCTGCTTGCTACACCTCCCTTGTGACTCCTGCTCTCCCATCCAATCAGAAGAAGCCGGACAACTCTTGCAAGACAGGCTGCTGTGCCTTTGCAAATACAATGAGCTCAGAGCCCAATACGGGACCTACTGAATGTCACACAGGGATAGTCCCACTCCCGCCCTGCCTGCCTGGCCGCCTGCCTGCCTCCCTGCCTTAAATCTTAGCACAGGAACTATTTCATGCACCAGAAATAGTTACCACATGCACTAAAACATTCAGGCACCATGGAAACAGAATGCCCTTCATTCTGCTCTTTAGTGTATTGGTCTCAAAGGCAATCTCCAGTAAAATAATAGTAACAGTAGTAATAATCTTTTGAGGTTTGGCAAGAATGATAAATAATTCACTATGATATAGATAATTATAAGGGGAAGGAGCATCACCTCTGCACCTTCGTGGACTGTCTGCATGGCTTGAGGCACAGGTGGAGCACAGGAGAAAAACATCTTTGCAACAACTCATCAAAGTTAGCATCATGTCTATTATGGGTTTCAGTGAAGGGCGAAGGTGAGCTTGGCCTGACACTGACTGACAAAACACCTTCACAACAGCCAGGATTAAAATAATCTTTTAGCATGTATGTTAATTTACGCACAACACTGAGTGGTCATGAGTTTCTTACCAGCAGCTGGCATTGGTGCAAAATTGGTTTCTCCTGGTGCTGAAGCCTGCTAGTGTGAAAAGGAGTTGATCAGTGTGCTGGTACTGAAACCCTTCCTCTGCCTGGTACTCAGTGTTTTCTGTAGTTTACTTGTCCTGTGCCTCCAATGGAAGCCATTTTGTGATGATGCCCAGTACAATTTCTCCAACTGCCAAATTTGTCATCAGTCCAAAGGGGTTGCCTACCCTTGCAATTGTACCTCTCTGGCAGGATAGGTCAGTTTTTCCAGCCGCTATAAATGTGGGTTTTCGACAGAGGGCGTTTCTCTCCTACTGGTTCTACCAGTGGGCTTGTTAAATCTTGCTTTGGAAAGTGGAACTTTTTAAGATCCATCATTAGACATTTCAAGTCATTGGAGTAGCTGTATTCATGGCCAGTTCAGAGGGAAGAAGCAAGCTTGCATTCTGTTTAGCGATGTCAGAGGAGTCCATCTGGAGGGTCAAGTTTGCTTAGCTTTTGGCAGCTTGTCCCCCCAGATTCTGTCTCACTTGTCCACAAGCTGGCCCGACTCGACCTGTGTCGACGCGGGCCAGCTGGCAGACTTCCGCCGCCACCGTTGCCATTGCCAGCTGATCTGCACGACTCTCTCACTGGAGAGAGGTGTGCAGAGCAGCTGGCAATGAGGATAGTGGCAGTGGCAGGGAGAGAAGGAGCCATGGCGTTGTCCTTTCTGCCACCACTGGGCACTGTGCACAACTGTCTCCTTCTCCCTGCCAGGCCCCAGGGGGGAGAAGGAGAGACTTGCACACAGTGACTGGTGGAACAATTGCCTATCACTGGCAGCTGTATGCAAGTTTCTCCTTCTCCCTGCAAACACAAGCTGAGCCAGGGGCTCAAGGAAAATCTGGCAAGCCCCCAAAGGGCTGGATTTCCCCCCACCAGACATCGCTAATTCAGGCAGATGATGGCAATTGGCACAGCTCTCAAGATCCAGGGCACAGGTCAGAAGATCCAGGGCCCATGCCTTAGTAGGCCATTCTGACCATCACCCACGTGCTTAGGGCTGGAAGAGGTCATGGTATGACAGGAGAGCTGTTTGGCTGAACTGAAGGACCTGTCAGCCCAGATTGAACTTCAGGCCAGAGTTTCCCCAAGGCTGCACTACACTCACATGTATGTAGATACCTGCCTATTGAGGACAGCACATCACGCATCAGGTGAAGTGGATAAATAGAAGCATAGCTTCCACATCCCGAGAAGTACTAGTTGCCCTCTACTCAGCACTGGTTAGGCCTCATCTGGAGTACTGTGTCCAGTTCTGGGCACCTCACTTTCAGAAGGATGCAGACAAGCTGGAGAGGGTTCAGAGGAGGGCAATGATGATGATCAGGGGACTGGAAACAAAACCCTATGAAGGGAGACTGAAAGAACTGGGCATGTTTAGCCTTGAGAAGAGAAAACTGAGGGGAGATATGCTCGCGCTCTTCAAGTACTAGAAAGGTTTTCACAGAGAGGAAGGCCACGTTCTCTTCTCAATCATCCCAGAGTGCAGGAAACGGAATAATGGGCTCAAGTGACAGGAAGCCAGATTCCGGCTGAACGTCAGGAGAAACCTCCTGACTGTTAGAGCAATATGACAATGGAACCAATGACCCAGGGAGGTGGTGGGCTCTCCCACACTGGAGGCCTTCAAGACGAGGCTGGACAGCCATTTGTCAGAGATGCTCTGACTTGGATTCCTGCACTGAGCAGGGGGTTGGATTCGATGGTCTTATAGGCCCCTTCCAACCCTACTATTTTATGTTTCCAGGTCAGAGAAATGTATACCCATTAAAATATGTTAGTCTTTCACAGGGCACAAGACTCTTGTTGACACATGGTTTCAATCTGAATAGAATTCATCACGTGAATACATGAAGAATGATAGATTAGACGTGCTAATAATTAAAAAGAGGGGAAAGTGATAGAAGTTATTAATGAAATATTCTGCTGTCTTATTTTTATTTCAAATCCTGTTTCTTTACTTGCTGTTGGGGGTGGGGGTGGATTTGTGTGTTAATATTTATGATCCTTGATTTCTGATTGAAAGGTTTGGAAGTGTCGCTGCAATTAAAAGAGAGGAAGAACAACTTAACAAGGATTTTGGTGCAGTAATAATCTCCCAACATGAAGAGACCGGTGATGTCCTTTTTCCTGCTTCTGCTCAGAGGGGATGTGCATTCTGCAGGTGGTCAGAGCCATGTTCATAGAATCATAGAATAGTAGGGTTGGAAGGGACCTATAAGACCATCGAGTCCAACCCCCTTAGGTAACTTAGCCCTTCGGATACTTTGTAGCAGGACTGTGCACAGACCCTCTGCTCTACTTTGGATGCCACTTTGGATCTTCCAAAGTGGCCCTGCTCTGTTTCAGACTGATTCGGACCCCCTCTGCTATGACTCAGATCCGAATACCAAGCAAGATTCGGACATCCAGAACACTCGTCTTTGGCATTTTCCCATTGATTTGCATGGCAAAACACAAATGGCCATAACATTTTCACATTTTATGATACATACATGAAATCTGGGACTCTCCCCCACCCCCAAGGGGTGTCCACCTACCAAATTTCAGGCAATTTGGCCCAGTAGGTGTTGAAGCGGTGAGGAGCTCACTATGCGTAAACGTGGCTGTCGGTTTCTTTGAAGTGCAAATAGTCCTACGTTCCTATTCACAGTGAATAACCTAGTGTCCCTTTGGCTGAATTGCCTGGGAAAACACTGGCTGGAAGGCAGGAAGCAAACAAGGACAGCAACCCTGCCAGGCGGGCACAGCAGCACCTCGCCCACCTCTGCCCCTGCTAAGACCCTGAAGATGCCTCCTATTGGGCTTGCTTGCTTGGCCACACACAGAGTAGTATTACATTATTTAAATAATCGCTCTGAATGCGTGGAGTGCTTTGCCCACTGTTTTTGGAAATGTGGACTGTTTTGTCGCCATCTGACACACACTGTTTGCTTGACCACACAGCACAAGCCCACACACACACACACACACACACACACACACGAGCAAAAGAAAAGCAATCACTAAACTACAAGCAAGGGGGGTGGGGGACTAAGTAGAATCGTAACACAAGAGAAAGGACTTAGTGTTTTTTTGGCTTTGTTTGTTTGTTTTAGGGAAAATAGATCAAAAATGGGAAGCGAAGGAAACAAAAATTGAGAAGGGGAGGTGGAGGGGAGCCAAGAACAAAGGAAAGTACGTGTGTGTGTGTGTTTGTGTGTGTGTGTGTGTGTGAATGTGTGTGTGTATATATGTGTGTGTGTGTGTATATATATATATGTGTGTGTGTGTGTGTGTGTGTGTGTGTATGTATACATACATACACACATACATACACAGAAAGTGGGGGCAAAGTAATAGTCGAGAAAGCATTGAAAAGGGGGTGGGGTGGGGGTGATTAGCAAGTACAGTGAAATGTCCTGGATTTTTAAATGAGCAAACACAAGAATGATCGGTAAACCTCTTACAGAAAGGTGGGGATACTAACATAGGTGTCATAGCACAGGAAGAAAGTAAAACAAGGATCCATGAAATCAAAAAGGGATCCTCATGCTTTCATATGCTTTTGAAAGAGGAGACTGCCAAAGCTTCCATCCAGTCACAGAGCACATCTGCCTCCATGGACTGAACCAGGAAAACCATGGATCTGCCCTCATGGGTGCGGCCATGGTGAAAAAACATGGACTCAAGGCAGGGATCCTTAGGGATCCTCATGGTTTTTACGAGAAAGTTTCCCCAAAATACTGTCATATCACAGGACGCATCTATGCCCATGGACTGAGTGACAGAAACATAAATTTGGGGCTTCATGTTATCAAGCCATGGATAAGGCACCCAATTCAATATGGATCCTCTGAATTTTTACATTGGGCCCCCCCTGCCCAACGCCTCCCCCATGAAAGCAGAGGACTCATCTTTGTCAAAGTATGCGCACAAAGAAAACCAGGTCTTCTCCTTCACCTCAAATCGTTGAAAACCATCTGAAGTCAAGAGGATCTCTACCTCGGATCTCTGCTTTTGTACTGTGGCTGCGCCCACAAGTGGCGGATCCACGATTTTTCTGGTTCATTCCATGGAAGCAGATGTGCTCTGTGATATGATGGTGTTTGGGGGTAGGTTTCTTGTAAAAATGATGAGGACCCCTGAGGATCCCTGCCTCAGATCTCTGTTTTTGCACCATGGCTGCACTCACAAGTGGCGGATCCGTGATTTTTCTGCTTCAATTCATGGAGGCAGATGTGCTTTGTGACTGGATGGTGTTTGGGGAGATATGCTCTGCAAAAATCATGTGACATCAAGAGAATCACTTTTTGATACGGGGAAGGGAGATGTAATGTTGGGGGTAACCATGGACGTAGGCGCATGCACTGCAACGGAGAGAACCGCTCTGATAGCGCCCAATAATAGTCTTCAGACACATGTAGGAAGAAAGCCAGACTATGAAGCACATGGTCTTCGATGTCTATATACTAATGCCCAGAGTATGGGAAACAAACAGAATGAACTTGAACTCTTACTACAGGAGGGAAATTATGACTTGATAGGTATAACTGAGACTTGGTGGGATGACTCTCATGACTGGAATACAGCAATTGAAGGATATAACTTGTTCAAAATGAACAGGAGGAGCAGAAAGGGAGGTGGGCTTGCACTGTATGTGAAAAATACATATCTCTGCACAGAAATACAGGAGGATGAGCTTGGTAGCCCCATCGAGAGCATCTGGATCAAAATAAATGGAGCAAAGAATAAAAGGAACCTGGTGGTCAGAGTCTACTACCAGCCACCCAACCAAGGAGAAGACGAGGATGAATCTTTTGAAAAGCAAATAACCAATGTTTTAAGAGAGCATGATGTAGTAGTAATGGGAGACTTAAATTTCCCCAATCTTTGTTGGGAGACAAATTCTGCAAAACATGGCCCCTCCAGGAAATTCCTGACTTGTGTGGCGGATAACTTCGTCCTACAGAAAGTAGAGGAAGGAACAAGAGGATCGGCTATCCTTGACTTGATCCTAACCAACAGAGGTGACTTAGTGGATAAAGTAGCAGTTACAGGAACTCTGAGGGAAAGTGACCATGTTGTACTTGAGTTCTTGGTTCTAAGGGAAACAAAAGCCAAGTGTAGTCAAACGCATACCCTGGATTTTAGGAAAGCTGACTGTAATAAACTCAGAACAATGATCAGTAAGGTCCCATGGCAAGCAACGCTAATGAGAAAAGGAGTCCAAGATGAGTGGGCGCTTTTAAAAAAGGAAATTCTCAAGGCACAATCACAAACCATTCCAACAAGAAGAAAAGGTGGAAGACAACAGAAGAAGCCAATGTGGCTTCACAACAAGCTTAGGGATGACCTGAAAACAAAATAGGACACATATAGGAAGTAGGGTTGGCGGAGAATTTCTCCCCGAAACTTTGGGGGGGCCGAGTGCCAAAATGTTTGGCCCCCCGAAGTAGTTTCAGGGAGAAATTCTCCGCACCCCCCCCGGCCCCGCACCCCCCCAGGATGGGACTTACCTTTCCCGAATGTCCCTCCCGGCGGCGGGTCCCGGCGGCGGTTCGTCAGGTCTTTGTCAGGGGCAGGAGTGGCAGCCGATCTTTCGACCGGCTGCCGCCGCCGCCATTCCAATAAAATTTAAAAAAAACGGCCCCGTGATAGGCTACGTGACGATTAACGTAGCCTATCACGGCTAGATTTGCAAAGTCAGCCGTGATAGGCTATGTTAATCGTCACGTAGCCTATCACGGGGTGTTTTTTTTTTTTTTTTACTTTTTATTTCGTGGCCGGGCGAGGCGCCTCCTCCCCGGCCTGAATTTCAGCCGGGCGAGGCGGGAAGCTTCCCCCCCCCCCAGCCTGAACTTAGGGGAGAGAACAGCGAAGCGTCTCCCCCCCACCGCAAAAAGCTGCGAGACCAGGTAAGTGGCTTTCGTGCACTCCTAATAGGAAGTGGAAAGAAGGCCAAGTAACAGAGGAAGAGTACAGGCAGGTAGCACAGAATTGCAGGGATGGCGTCAGGAAGGCTGAGAACAAGCTGAGGTTTAGCGAGGGATGCTAAAAGCAACCAAAAGGCTTTCTTCAGCTACGTGCATAGTAAAAGTCAGAGGAAAGAAATGGTTGTTCAGCTATTAAATAAGGATGGCAAAATGATAACAGATGACAAAGAAAAGGCAGAGGTGCTCAATTCCTACTTTGGCTCAGTCTTCTGCCAAAAGAGGGTCTATGACCCCCGTGGCAAAGTCGAAGTACAGGCTGAAGGGGCGGGATTGCAGCTTGAGATCGATAGTCATATGGTCAAGGAACACCTAATCACTTTGAATGAGTTTAAATCTCCAGGGCCAGATGAACTGCATCCTAGAGTAATAAAGGAACTGGCAGAAGAACTCTCAGAACCGCTGTCTATTCTCTTTGAGAAATCATGGAGGACGGGGGAAGTGCCAGATGACTGGAGGAGGGCTAATGTTGTCCCTCTCTTAAAAAAGGGTCCAAAGGAGGAACCTGGGAACTACAGATGAGTCAGTCTGACATCAATCCCTGGGAAAATTCTGGAGCAGGTGATCAAGCAATCCATCTGGAAGCACCTTGAAAAAAATGCCGTGATTACTCGAAGCCAACGTGGATTTGTCAAAAACAAGTCCTGCCAGACAAATCTGATCTCATTTTTTGATCACGTAACCTCCCTTGTGGGCCTAGTGCTCTTCAACATTTTGATGAATGACTTGGAGGAGGAGGTGCAGGGAATGCTGATCAAATGTGCAGATGACACAAAATTGGATGGGATAGCTAATCCTTTGGAAGACAGAAACAAAATTCAAAGTGATCTGGATAGACTGGAGCACTGGACAGAAAACAACAGAATGACATTTAATAGGGATCAATGCCAAGTTCTGCACCTAGCAAAAAGAAACCAAATGCACAGTTACAAGATGGGGGACACGTGGCTCAACAACACTACAAGCGAGAAGGATCCTAGAATTGTTGTTGCTCACAAGCTGAATATGAGCCAACAATGTGATGTGGCTGCAAAAAAGGACAATGCTATTTTGGGCTGCATTAATAGTAGCATAGCTTCCAAATCCCAGGAAGTAATAGTTCCCAGGCTCAGCTACTGAGCACTGGTTAGGCCTCATCTGGGATACTGTGTCCAGTTCTGGGCACCACACTTTAAGAAGGATGCAGACAAACTGGAGAGGGTGCAGAGGAGGGCAACAAAGATGATCAGGGGACCAGAAACAAAGCCCAATGAAGAGAGACTGAAAGAACAGGGCATGTTTAGCCTTGAGAAGAGAAGAGTGAGCGGAGATATGATAGCACTCTTCAAGTACTTGAAAGGTTTTCACAGAGAAGAAGGCCAGGATCTCTTCTTGACCATCCCAGAGTGCAGGACACGGAATAATAGGCTCAAGTGACGGGGAGCCAGATTCCGGCTGAACATCAGGAAAACCTTCCTGACTGTTAGAGCAATACGACAATGGAACCAACTACCTAGGGAGGTGGTGGGCTCTCCCACACTGGAGGCATTCAAGACGAGCCTGAACAGCCATCTGTCAGGGATGCTCTGACTTGGATTCCTGCACTGAGCAGGGGGTTGGACTCAGTGGCCTTGTAGGCCCCTTCCAACCCTACTATTCTATGATTCTATCATTTTATGGATTCTCATTTTACCCAGTCCCCATAGCACACGCTTTCTTCTCGGCTTCGTTCAGCCAAGGAAGACTGGGAAGGGTTAAGGCTTCCTCTGCCATGCCTGGCAGAGGCTGGTACAGTTGCTCTTGGTGGCTGCTCAGCACAGGCAGGACAGGACTGGAGCCGAGGGAGAAAAGCCATGGCACTTCCCCCTCGACTCCTGCCCCATCCTGCCACCACCGCTGCCGCCACCACCATCATTGCACACAATGATAGTGCATCAGGGCAGCAGGAGGCTGCTCAATTATCAGGCGGGTTATGCACCCCAACGTATCGTCCTGCATCTTGTGCGTTTACCCCACTTTGGAGACCACAGCTCTGGCCAGATAATGTTCAGACAGTCCCTCCTGCCCAGAACCACCACCTCTCTCACAAGGAGCAAACGGAGGTGGACTCACAGCAAAGCACACTCCCTCCTCCTCCTCCTCCTTCTCCTCCTCCTCCTCCTCCTCCTCCTCTGCCCTTACCCAGCCCCTCCCTGGTGGCCAGATCTCTCTCAAATTGATACATTTGGTGCCTCTGCATCTGCTCACCTTCCCCCCTCCCTCCTCCTCCTCCTCCGCACGATATCTCAGAAGGTGATACATTTTGGACACAGCCTGTCTGGGCTGCTCCGAAGGCATAAGAAGAGCTGCAAATATACAAGGCGGACCGAGGTGCCTCGTAAGTGACCCACCTTGCTTCAGGGTGCCTCGGTGCTGTTCTGATCCACTTCATAGCAAGATGAGGCACTGGCTTGGCTTTGTTTTGGGGGCTTTGGACCGAAGCGGCGCACAGCCCAACTTTTTAGAAAGGTGCTGTTTTTCTCGAAGAAAATGTCTACCACACATACTTAGACATATGAACATAGGAAGATCCCTGCTGGATCAGACCGAGGGTCCATCCAGTCCAGCATCCTGTTTCCCACACTGGCCAATCAGATGCCCATGGGAAGCCCATTGTTATTTCCAGAGGCCTTCCTTGAGAGACCAGCCGGGCTTTATTAATTTCAGAATTTCTTTCTTTTAAAATGATTAATAGTTTTAATATGGAGCTTTATTCTTTTATCTTTCTTGTTCACCACTCTGAAATCTTTTGTTGTGGGGTGGTATATCAATATTGTAAATAAATAAATAAATAAATAAATAAGCAAGCCACAAACAGGATGTGAACACAAGAGCACCCATCCCCTCTGCCCCATCTCATGTTCCCAAGCAGGTGGTATGGAGAGGCAGAATGCTTCTGATCCTGCAGGGAGCATATAGCCATCATGACTATTAGCCTTGGTTGCCTTGCATTTGTCTAATCCCCTTTAACGCCAACCCAGTCAGTGGCCATCACTACATCCAGTGGTGCCATATTCTAGAGTTAAACTACATGATGTGTCAAGTCTGGAATGAAACGAGATCATCCATGCGGTCCCTCATAATAGCCAAATCCCTGCTCAGAGCCTTCTGCCTTGGACCATTCACTACCACTCAGCCTAACCAACCTCGCAGGATTGTTGTGAGCATAAAATTAGATATCAGGCTTCTCCCTTCCCAGCAACTGATCTGTTAGGACATTTAGGCTGGAGTCCCCATGGATCTTTTGTAGTCCCCATGGCTTCTTTGGCTAGATAGCAACCTGAACGGAAGGATGGACAACCAGAGAAGGAAAATTTGTATCTTATGGATGTGGGGACCTTGTCTCTTCAGTACACAAAAACACACTTGAGTTAACCAGTTAAGATTATCATTGCCAATTTGATTACCAGATTAGTCTGCCTTTCATGAGAAAAGTCAGGTGTGCAATGCAAGCAGATGCTTGTCTGGATTATCACAAAGGAGGAGAAACCAAATCCAAGTGTGCCATCAAGATTTTTATTTTGTAGACCTTGCACATTTCAGGTGATAGAGACTCTCCAGGGATCTGCAAGTTATTAATGGCCTATAATGTAATACAATGAATCGCTAGCACTTAGGATCAGATGCCATCCTCTGTTTTCATTATTAGATGCTTCTTTGTATTCAGATCAGGCCTCAATAAAATAATGTAGCACCTGGGAATAAAGATGCAGCCCAGCAAGCCAGCACTGGAGGCCAAGATAGAGAAGACCTGCACGGCAACTGCATATTTCCCCTTGGTGCTCAGGTAGGTGGGCACAAAGGACACCCACACACTGCAAAAGACCAGCATGCTGAAGGTGATCAGCTTGGCTTCATTGAAGGACCCAGGCAGCTTCCTGGCTAGGAAAGCCACTGTGAAGCAGATGGCAGCCAGGAAGCCCATGTAGCCAAGGGAAACATAAAACATGACAACAGATCCTTCATTGCATTGCAGGGTGATCTGTCCAGGCTGGGAGTGCATGTCTGAGTCAGGGAAGGGTGGAGAGACTCCCAGCCAGATGGAGCAGATGACAAGTTGGACACTGGAACAACAAATGACAATGGAGTTGGTCAACCTCTTCCCTAGCCATTTTCTCACTCTGTTCCCCGGCTTTGTGGCCAGGAAGGCCAGCACCACAGTGATCGTTTTGGCCAGCACAGATGAGACAGCGACCGAGAAGATCATTCTGAAGGCAGTTTGGCGCAGAAGACAATCCGCTTTCCTTGGCCGGCCAATGAAGAGGAAGGAGGACAAAAAGGAAAGCAGGAGGGAGACCAGGAGAATGTAGGAGAGGTCCCGGTTGTTGGCTTTGACTATTGGAGTGTCTAGAAATTTAATGAAGATTCCGAACACAAAGCCTGTGGTTATTGTCAAGAATAGGGCAAAGGAAACCAAGGCAATCCCCAAAGGTTCTGTAAAGGACAGAAAGGATATATTCTTGGGGACACATTGATCCTGGTCTCTGTTTGGCTGCTGATGTCCTGGACACTTCTTGCAATGATCCGCATCTGAAAAGAAGGAGAGTGACTTCAGCTTCACTGACATGTATTTGACATTTTTCACTGAAACATGTCAAACGTTTCATTTTGGGAGAAAACATGGGGATGTGGAAGAGGTCAGGAAACAATCATGGTTTGGATCCAGGATCCCATGTCTAAGGACCTTCTACGAGAGGAAGGGCTCTGCTTCCGGAAGTGACTCCACCCGATTTTTCACTGAAACATGTCAAATGTTTCATTGTGGGAGAAAACTAGGGATGGCGGAGAATTTCTCCCCGAAACTTCGGGGGGCCGAGCGCCAACGTGTTCAGCCCCCCGAACAAGTTTCGGGGAGAAATTCTCCGCACCCCCCCACACCCCGCACCCCCCCCGGGACAGGACTTACCTTTTCCGAATGTCCCTCCCGCCGGTGGGTCCGGCTGGCGGTTCGGCGGGTGTTCGTCCTGGGCGGGGGCGGCAGCCGATCTTTCGACCGGCTGCCGCAGCCGCCATTGCAATAAAAGAAAAGAAAACAAAAACGCCCCCGTGATAGGCTACGTGATGATTAACGTAGCCTATCACGGCTAGATTTGCAAAGTCAGCCGTGATAGGCTACGTCAATCATCACGTAGCCTATCACGGGTGACTTAAAAAAAAAAAAGCGCATACGGATAATGGCGGCCCCCATAGGGAGCCACCATTCGCGTTCCTTATTTAGTCTCTGTAGTCTACGTAAATGTTTACGTAGACTACGGCGAAAATAAGGGCAACGCTATTTGCGTTGCCCTTATTTTCGCCGTAGTCTACATAATCTTTACGTAGACTACAGCGACCAAATAAGGAACGTGAATGGCAGCTCCCTATGGGGGCCGCCATTATCCGTACGCACTTTTTTTTTTTAAAGTCACCCGTGATAGGCTACGTGACGATTTACGTAGCCTATCACAGGTGACTTTGCACATCTAGCCGTGATAGGCTACGTTAATCGTCACGTAGCCTATTACGGGGGCGTGTTTGTTTGTTTTTTAACTTTCGAGTTCACGGCCGGGCGAGGCGGGAAGCCTCCCCCCCAGCCTGAACTTCGTGGGGGGAGCAGCGAAGCGCCTCCCCCCCACCGCGAACAAGCTTCGACGACAGGTAAGTCACTTTCGTCCACCCCTAGAGAAAACATGGGGATGTGGAAGAGGTCAGGAAACAATCATGGTTTGGATCCAGGACCCCACGTCCATGAAAGGAGGGACTTTCTATGAGAGGAAGGGCTCTGCTTCCGGAAGTGGCTCCACCCGATTTTTGAGGAAAATCCCCCCCAGCTCACCTCATTCAGCAGGGTCTCCTGACTCATTGACTGGGTTTACATGATCACTCACAAGGGCCTTCCTCTTAAGCCCCGCTTTAATACACTGAAAGCTGTGTGCTGGACTTAAGGGGAGGGGTCCTTGTGAGGGGAATTCAGAGGTCCATCCCAATAGCCAGAGAAGGATGCATTGAGTCCTCCCACCCTGCACTGTATCCCAGAAATTGCCTTCCAAGGCCCTCAAAAAGGCTCTCCTTCTCCTAACCGCAAACCTAATTTCCGATGGTGGGGGCAACGAGAAGAGAGCCTCCAATTAAAAACATAGGGTTCAGGCAGACTCAAATATTTGACTTCCAGTATTGGTCCTTTCCTCTTAAGTCACCCACCTTCCTGCGTGGAGATTGTCCCTTCTGCACATGGAGCGCAAGCATAACAGCAAGGTGGCCTTCCTTCCTGAATCTCCTTGGCGTATCCAGGGGGACAGCTCTCGACACACCTGGAACGAGGCACGGTCTGGCAACAAAGAGAAGGAGCATCAAGGCAAACCTGTTAGTTATATTTGTTTCTGTGGACATGGTGTTTGGGAAGGAAACAATGGGATCCAATCCCAGTGACTCCAGGCCCTTGTTTCAGGGAAGCACTTCTGATGCCCCGTGAAATAACATTAAAAGATGTTGTGTTCAGGCTGAAAAGCTGGCCAAGAAGGGGAGGAAGAATGAGCTTTTCTTGGCAGGTCACTCTGGAATCAACGAGCCACAACAGGAAACACTCTCCCTTTTCCTCATGGACCAGCAACACCCTGTCCCATGAATGGAAGGGCAAACAGGCAAAACAGTCTGCTTGCACTCCTGTTCTGCTTTTCCCTTCCTGTAGCCTTTCATGCTGCCACCAAGTGGGAATTGTTATTGTTCTGGCTGTCTCCCCCAAACCAGCCTTGAACCTCTCTGGGTCTCAGGTATCTGCTTTAGGTAGTGTGGAGTTTGTCTATGTGAAGTTGGGTTGGTAACCCCGCACCCCGAAAATGAAGCCAGAACTTTTCCCATGACCAAGTTTAAGTTTTACTCAAGAAAAAGGTCGATATAATAGGGGTGATCAAGCAGCCGCTCACATGGCCATTTCTGTGGGCCCTGCAATATCCTTTTGCCACTGTGATTGCTGCCAAACATTCTGTTGAACTTTATAGTCCCCTTGCTTTCTAAGCAAACTTCTTAACCTCGACTAGGGATGGTGGAGAATTCTGCCATGGATTTCAGTGAGGCCGAATGCACTGGCATTCGGCCCCCAGAAACCCATGGCGGAATGGCCTCCCACACCCCGCCCCCCCACAGAATCTTCCCAGGACGAAGCTTACCTGGGGTGGATGTTCCAGCAGCAGCGGCTCCGGCAGAGGCTCCGGCAGCGGTGGCAGCTGGCCTGTTGGCCAGCTGCTGCGGAATCAAATGGCGGCCACAGTAGCGGCCGCCATTTGCGTCCAGTCAGGATGCCGTGATAGGCTATGTAAGTATTTACATAGCCTATCATGGCAAAGGCAGCCATGCAAATGCCGGCCACCACGCCATTTGCGTAGCTGCATTTGCCGTCATAGCCTACGTAAATAGTTACGTAGCCTATCATGGCAAAAACAATAACAAAAAACAGCATACGCAAATGGCAGCGGCTGCGGCAGCCACCATTTGCATTCCCTTTTTCCCCCTGTTTAAATATTTACGTAAGCTATTACAGTGAAAAAAAGGGAACGCGAATGGCGGCCGCCGTAGCCTCCGCCATTTGCATACATGGTGTTTTTTTTCCCTGGAAGCCTGCCCAGCGGGCGGATGTCTGGCTGCGGGCAGCCCTGGCCGGCAGCTCCGCAGAATCTCTGCAGAGCAGAGGAAGCAGGATTAGGATTTTGGGGGGAATAGGATTTTCAGCACCTCCCCCCCACCGCAAATCATCCCGTCAAAAAGGTAAGTGACTTTCGTACATCCCTAACCTCGACATTCAAACTATACTTTTGACCTCTAAACTAGTACTATAGGAGAGGGAAGAAAACAACTCCCTATCCATGTAGCTGTTTATTCAATGGTAAGTCCCACAATACTAAGTAGGACCTCCTCCCAGCAAGCATGCATAAGATTGCAGCCAAAGTCCCAGATGACTGTGGGGTTTTGGACTCGATGGACTTAGAGTCCCCTTCCAACCCTACTATTCTATGATGCTTCTATGGATCCATGAGTTATTCAACAAATTAATAGAGGGAACACTTAACAGATGTCACAGGCAATATCAAGAAAGAAATCATTCACCCTACTTCATTAAACCGTGTGGGCCACACAATGGCTTCTGGGCTAATGGTGAGCTTTATGTCCTGCGTTGTCTGTCCCTCTACACTCCCAATTGTCACTCTGCGATAAGACGTATTGGGGAAAAATATCCAATTCCTGATATCATAGTTGACTGTCCGCTCCCCATCCTCAGACAGATACAGTCCGCCCATGGAAGTGTTAGAAAACTGGACTTCTCTAAGGAAAGTGTGAAGCTAGAATGACAGAGAAAACAACCGGCATTGGGAATACATGAAAGCATGATGGATATCTCAGCCCTGCTGACTTCACACTTGAATCTCCCATGAATTGAGTCTGTTGCACACCTGGACTCAGTGGATGAATATTGTGTGTGTGTGTGTGGTTGCTGTCACAACTGAGATACATTCTGGAGTCCCTGTTTCTGCTCCAGCTTTTCGGAATGACTAGCTGCAGGGTCATCATTCCTTTTAATACGAACATGAGTTTCCTCATGCTTGTGCTTAGGTAGCCAAGACAGCAGCACGTACATACAAGGGGGAGGTATCAGTACATTCATGCTCTCCCAAGGTATTCTCAATACACCTGCAGAAAAATACTCTAAAGGGTGGGAAGTGCTTAGAAGGCCCCATAATACCTCAGTTTAAGGGGGATTCAGTGAGTGACTTTGGAGCAATCTGACAACTGCGTTGGAGGGGTGAGTAGAACAGGGTGGCTGGAAAGGGAGGAGAAGACACATGGAGATTAAAAAGGGGCAGAGAGAACCATCTCATTATGTGGATAGGCCATTTCCTGGTTCACACTGAAAAGTTGTTTTTAAATGTCCCCAGAGGCAGTAGTGACAGCTGTCCACAGAAATCAAGGGAGAAATGCAAGATTTATATTCAGCCTGCACTGGGCACCAGTGTGTCCACTCCCCCCCCCCAAATCCAAAAGTTTAGGAGTAAAGAGATGGGTTCCTGCTATTCTTATTTTGTGAGATTTCTTTTTTTTAACCCATCAGGTGGGTATAGTTCCTTCTGCTGCTGTGAGACTGTCACAGGTGGGGAAGATCCAGTAGATCCAATTGCAGTTCTGTGCATTGATAAAGATCAATCACACTGGAGTCACTGGGTATTTTTCAGCCGTACTTGCTTAATTATTTATGTATGTTCAGGGAGCCGAAAAAAATTTGGGGGGAATCCGGGGCATGCGGACGGCAGAACGGGGTGGCCCTCAGCACTGCGGAATCCTTGCAGAGCGGAACCGCTCTGCACGGATTCTGTGGGGATGGAATGGATCACCTCCCGCCTCACCACCCATGGATTCCCCACTGGAACAGACGGTGGGGAATCCGTACATCCCTAATTCAGGCTGATGCTCATCTGATGCCCTGAATGGACCATTCCATAGAACAATTGGGCAGGGCTAAATATACCACTCCTATCGACCTGACCAAGGGTATTGGCAAGTGCCCTTGGAAGAAGATGCTGCTCTGCTTTTGTTACTCATTTGGCGTTGTTTCAATTTACAGTCCTTCCTCTGGGGTTGAGGAATGAGTCTGAGATCTTCCAGACACTCATTAATGGACTGCTAAATGATCCGGAGGAATCTGCCCGTGTGAATTTGGATGCTGTGGCTATTTTTAGTCAGACCTGGGACACCCATCTTGATTATTTACGCCAAGTGTTTCAACAGATTCATAATCTGGAGCTTACTGTAGGACCCAGAAGTGCCAGTTTGACCTGGCGGAAGGGACATATCTAAGACACTGGGTCAGAGGGGGCAGTATTAAGCCCCTGTATGCTAAGATTGAGTCCGTCCAGGACTGGCTAGTCCTGATGACCAAGAAAGAAGTCCAGTCATTCTTGGACCTAGTGGGTTACTACCATAGTTTTGTCCCCCCTTTCAGCAATCTGGGGATGCCCCTGACTGATTTGTGTACAAAGCGGCAACATCCTGAAGTCGTATGGTCAGAGCAGTGTCAGTGGGCCATTGATGCTTTGAAAACTGAGGTGATGGACTAGCCTATTCTGTGGGCCCCACACTTGGACTCTCCTTTTGTCCTAGAGACAAATGCTTCTGATTTGGGACTTGGAGCTGTGTTACAGCAGAGGGGCCTGACCACCCTATTGCCTATCTGGGGGAAAAACTGTTACCTGTGAAAAAAGCCTGGCTACTATTGAAAAAGAGTGCTTGGCCATTGCGTGGGCCTTGGGTAAACTCAGGCCCTACTGGTGGGGCGGAAAATCCAGCTTCAGACAGATAATGCTCCACCTTGCTGACTTGCCAAAGTTAACAGTTCTAACCACACATTGCTACGGTGGAGTTTGGCCCGACAGGACTATGTCTTTTTAGTAGTGCATATTATGGGCAAAGAGAATATATTAGTGGATGACCTATCTAGTGTGTAAGCCCCAGATGAGGGTATGGGGTAAACAGCAACATGACTTGTGACTGTCCTTATTGAAGATCTGTCCAGAATTGTACCAATCCAACTATACAATTCTGTTTTTAGTGTTGCAATCAAGTCACCGCACTATGGTACTGAAATGCCGTTTGTAATTCTTATAATCTACATGAGCTTAGTAATTACTTTTATAGATAGTTCAAAAGAAGTAAGATGCTGGCAGTAAGGGTGTTTAACTTTTTGTACTTTCAATTCTTTTATACATCACATTATAGTAGCTATCATAAGAGCCTTTCTATATATTTTGAAGTATTTTTTTCCTGGCTAGAAGTATCTGACAGTCTTATCATAGCTTTACTGACAGGCAGAGATGAAAATTGAGATTAGGGGTATCTGTCGCTGGGAAATCTGGTTCTTTTTTCACTCAGTGTAGTTCCGACTCGATTTGCATTTGCAAGCCAAGCTGTGGGCTTTCCCTTAAACTTTGGGAGTGTTTTTTGTGCTGGGGCGGCCATGTTTCATAATTCATGCAAATTCCTGACCAATTGGAGTATATTAAGGCCAAATTTGTGCAGATGTTGCTGTCATTTGTGGAGATTGCTCAGAACTTTGTGCAAATTGCAGAACCTGTGTGTGGCGGGGGGAGTGCAAACAGTTGGGAAAACCACAAACAGGCCTGACTTGCTGCAGGTGAAGAAGGGGGAGACAAGCTCAAGAACACAAAATGTATTGTGCTTTTTTATGAAATTTTGTAATATGGGAACACAGTGTTATCTGGAAGTCCGTATATTTAATGTAAATGCTTGGTTTGATTTATAGCTCCTGAGGAAAGAAGCATTCTGAAACGTGTTGAGCGCCATATATTCTGTTTTCTTGAGGACCAGCGCATGTCTCCCCCTTCCTCACCATCATATATGTTGACCAAAGAATAGGGTAGTCCATCAGCTGGGTTTTCAGAGCAACAAAGGAGCACCGACACTGCTCTTTCCCTCTCCGCTTCTTCTGACTTCCTGCACACCAAGTCGGGGGGCACAGCAGGAACTGGAACAAAGCCTGAGGGCCAAGCCAAAGAAAACCTGTTGAACTCCACCCCTCAAATGGATTTCTCTGACATCCCTAATTTAGAGTAAGACCCTGAAATTTCATCGCCTCAAGGGGGAGGGTGTCAAGAGCTCCTTTTCTTTCTTTCTTTCTTTCTTTCTTTCTTTCTTTCTTTCTTTCTTTTTAATTCTCTGACCGTGTTAGGTCGTGTTAAAAGTTCCCCTTTATCGCTGTACTGCTTGGCAGCTCTCTGCATTTGGCCGAGCTACAATAGCACGTAGTGATGCAACCACCATTAATCTCCTATCTCGAGACAGTCCAGGCAGTTGCAGTCCTCAAGGCCAGAGAAAGCCTTTGTTAATTGGGCAGAATGATCTCAGCTGTGTTCCTTGAGAAAGTGCCCCCTCTCTTCTAGCGTTGGGAATGTTAGCCTGTGATCGCTTGCAGGAGATCTTCCCTGAGTTGTCTTTGAGGGGCTCAAAGGTCAAAAGGGGAGTTTGAGATGTGCCCAGTCATCTTCATCCAGTTGTGTCAACTTGCCTGCAAGCTGGCGAGTTCTTGGATCCCAGACTGGGCCCTGTCATGTGGGGACACCCTGACTTCGGTAACGTATAGGATAGGCCAAAATATTGCTTTGTTACTTTGCCCAAGGGATTGTTTCAACAGTTACATTTGATCTTTCGTATAACCTTTCATCCCTTTCCCTATTCCCTACACAAATCAACTTGATATCTAGCTCTAGAGTTGTGTGTGCCTCCTTCCAGGTAAACATCAGGACTAAAGTCACCACCATTTTTGTTGGGTTGTTTGCTACTGTAATGTTTCAGGGTTAACATAGAGAGTGAGAGCTCGAGCCCTTATCTTAGCATCCCAAGTGTGATGTGGAAGGTGTGAGAGTCCTCTGGCTCAGGCTGACGTGGATGTCAAGGGGTGGCGGCAGTCTGCTTTGTCCCTGCCTACACGGAACGACGTTTGGGCAACCCCTTTTCTCCCTTCCCTCCTTCTAATGCAAAGTCCAAAGCAAATGCAGTTTGTTGTCCATAGTATGGGTTGGAAGGGGCCGTACCTTGGAGAATGTGTCTTATACAAGCCCTGCAATGCATTTCATGCTGAATACTACAGGTAAGGCTGTGAGTAGTTTACAAGGACCTCCACTAATACAGGACACCTTGTTCCATTTGGCTTGAAACTGAGACTAGTCAACACCCTTCCCCTGGCAACTTTATCCATTTTATTGTCACACTGCAGGTTGTGTTAAGAGAATAATATGCAGAAACCCCAAAGTCCAGTTGCAACTCATTAAAGAAGCTTTAAAGAAGCTTTCTGGCAAAGCCGGCTTTACAAGGGAGACCACGCCAAGCCGAATTCCTTGACTGGTCCTCCTCAGGGGCTGGGACAGCTCTCTGCACCTCACACATAGATGCTCATGAGGGCTGGGTGGTCACACCAACTCTGGCTAGGAGGCAGAGGAGGGAAGTCCTCACTGGACATTCCAGAGGGGCTGCTTCCTCCTCAGCTGCACATCCAACTCCCTACTCAGACACTGCCTCTGGATCGTTCTCAGGGAAAGATGAATCCTCAAGCTCAGGGAGGTGAAATTCCTCCTCAGAGGAAGACTCCTCAAGGGGGCGTGGGATGACACACTCAGGGCACCAGAGAGCAACCACTAGGTGAAGGAGAGGATTTTAATGTCAAAATAGCAGGGAAACGATTTATCTCTACCAGAAGCCTCTAGGGTGGCCAGTTCTGAATCACCAAAGAAGAGGAAATACATAACCAAAAACCAGGATAAAAGGAGACACCATATTGCAGGTCAGCCCTTCAAATACAGGACTTCTCCACAACAGAGGACAGGCCTCTTGCAGCCCTTCAGATAAAGGATGATACTCTGGAAAAGAGGATAATTGGCCACCCAGGAAGCTTCACAAACTGGAGTTGCCTGTCTCAGAATGGTTACTTTCTTTGCCTCCTTTCTTCATATTTAACCTGGCTCCTATATTTGAGATATAGGATCGCATTTCCAGAGTTGGACAACGGATGGCAATTTGCAGTGATGTTGGAATAGGGCAAGGAAATACCTGCCATGGCTGCAGCCTTTGAGGTTCCAGCCTGGCTCCTCTACCCACCAGCAGCGTTCTCTTTGATTGGGAGGGATATGCAGCCTCCAAGGCATGGGCCACGGCTTGAACACTGTTGTAAATACTGTAGCTGTCTTGAGACAGGGTTCTCTCAGTCTCCTCCTGGGGCAGCATCTCCAGTTTCTCTTTCTCTGTGCATCTTGTCCACCCTTTAATAGACAGGGCATGCTTCGAATAGAAACAATGAAATGCTGTCAGCCAAAACTGTGTTGTATCCGGTGACATTGGGCCGTAGTTGTCATATTTTGTCCCTCTCTTGGTCTTCACCACAAAGGAAAAAGAACCATGGAAGTAGTAGAAGGATTTGGGTTGAGTAAACACATTCAAGAAGATGTCCTGAAAAGATGTTGTGATCCAGACTTTCATCCCAATCTGTTCCTCTTCAAGCCTGTTTTGTATTAAGATGAATGGATTAAATCCATAGCTAGAGTCCCACACGTAAACATATACATTGACTTGTCTCCACATGACAAGTGGCTCACTCTGGAACAAGCGAAGATGACTCATCCGTACTAACAGTCTCTTTGAGAAGGCAACACAAATTCCACTGCTGATCATCAGAGGGGTCAAGGTTCTCAAGAACCTTTCTCCGTTGTCATTGCTTGGAGCGAGGAGACCGATCCACGTCCACCCAAAATGCAGGAGCAGTTTGACCATTCCTGCAACCTGGGTTTCTTCCTTTGGGACCGTGCGGTAGATGAAAGGAAACTGATGTTTATCATGAAGAACATGAGCCACAGAGCCGTAACTCACCTAGCAAGGCAAGGAAGAGAAAGGTGTATAGTTCTTAGGATGAAAATCAAATGATTGTATTCTCGAATTCTTGATATCTAACACAGTGCCTGTCGCATGAGGGCTGAGGGGTCTACGGGGAGTGGGGAAATGCTAAAACCCCTCAAGGACAACTTGTGGTGCAACCCCTCTCTGTGTACTGCTGGAAGAAGGACTTGTTGGCAACCCTGGGGCATTCTTGTTGGTGGGCAAGGCCTTCTGAGACAACCCAGGACCCAAACAGCAGCATCCCAAAGACCGTGATTTATTTTTAAACCTTTGATTGGTACCCCCACCTTTCTACCAAGACAAATGGCACTAAGGCAGCTTACAATCATGAATAAATCTGTACCCCACCAGTAGTGAATTGCACCCATCCACTTAGTCAAAGGAGTGTAAAGTGATACATTTGAGGACACTACTGGATGAGGTGCAGGAGTGAGATTTCTCTTCGTGTCCCCATTCTACGCTGTACCGTTGCCTCTACATTGCTTCTACATTCGTAACATGGTAGAACACTAGCAACAACATATCTGTTTGCCAACCCCTGTGCAGAATGCAGCAGCTTGGCTGCTGTCAGGGGCTGCCCCTTTTCAGCATGTACCTCCTCTGCTGAGGGAGCTGCATTGGCTGCCCATTCACTACCAGGCCAGGTTTCAGGCTTTAGTACTAGTGTACAAAGCCCTAGACAACTTGGGACCAGGATACCTGAGAGAGCGCCTTCTTCCTTCTCAACCAGACCCATCCCTGAGGGCATGAGAGGGCACGCTCCTGGTGGTTCCGCAAGGACCTATGGCCCGGCTGGAGTCCACTAGGAAAAGAGACTTCAGCGTGGTGGCCCCCTTTCTGTGGAATTCCCTGCCCTTGGAGGTCAGGCACTGTGCTGTTACACAGTGTTACCAGCACTTCCTGAAAACAGCTCTGTCCCAGGGTGCATTCCTTAATTGACTATTCACGGTTTGTACTGGTATTCTGTTTTTTAAAATATAAATTATGTATGTATGTATATATTGTTCAGTCATTAAGTTGTGTCCGACTCTTCGTGACCCCATGGACCATAGCACGCCAGGCCTTCCTGTCCTCTGCTCTCTCCCGGAGTGTGCTCAAGTTCATATTTATTGCATCAGTGCTGCTATCTAGCCATCTCATCCTCTGCTGTCCCCTTCTCCTTTTGCCTTCAATCTTTCCCAGCATGTATGTATATATAGTATAATTTTAATCTGGAGTTTTAATCTTTTTATCCTTTTACTGTTTTATCTCTTGTGTTCCCCACTCCAAAATCTGTGCTAGATATTGAGCAGTATATAAATATTGTAAATAAATAAGTAAATGCACATTTGCATTTTAAACTCACTTAAATCAGAACACCATAATGACTACAGGAATGAAATGGAATTTGCTTCTCCTTCCCTGATGGTGTCATTGCCTCCAAAAGCTATGGATTTCTCCAGATCCCCACCAAATATGATGGGTCATTCCCAAGGTATTACACCCCCCTCCAACAATTCAATGTTTTTGTTTTGTATATAAGGTTTTATTATATTTGGCGCTTTATAAATGGTTATGGTAATGAGGGTTATTGATGGCTCTTTGTCCTTTACAAATTTGGAGCTTCACTTGCTTCTTGGAACCACCTTAGAGCAAAAGAGGAAAAGTTAAAGAGAAGAAATAGCTCTTTCTGAAACAAAATGGAGAAGAAAAAACTGCTGAATGGAAAGAGACTAACTCTAAGGTTTGCAGAGGGAAGTAACAGGAAAAAGAAAAAGACCAAAGAAGGACTGAATAGAGGGATTCATGGAGAGATAGAAGAGCAAGCTCTCTCCAAGGTGAAGGCAAGGATTAAACAGAGGGTCAAAAGAAATCTAAATGTATAACAGGGGGGACAAAATGTCTTTGAAACCATTTGTAAGGACTGTGGTCTTCCTTTAGCCTCAGGTTCTGATGCCCCGTGCCCCTTTCTTGGCTCCCCTGAGGAAAGTACAGTGTGGAATTGCATGGAGCTGATCTCTTCCCCACTCCCAATTCCTACCTGTGGGATTTTGTAGATGCTGGACATGGCTGAAACATGGATGGCCATGTCAGACTCAGCCCCTTCCACAATGGCCACCAAGTTGTTCCATCGTCCGCAGCTGTAGTTGGGAATGCTGTTTGCTCCACCAGCAAGCAGGTCTATCATGGCATCGGAAGTTATTCTCCCATGGAAATGGGTCTCATAGATGTTGTAGCCCAGAGTGATGTTGGGTAAGAGTTTTGAACTCTGATTGATCTCAGAAATGGCAAGAAAAAAAGACAAGATGTGCCAGTATTTGACATATATCTGTTTTGGCACACTGCAGAAAGAGAAAGAACAGATGGTGACACGCTGTAATCCTCTAGTCAATGAACAAAGTCACATTCTTTTTTTTATTAATCAAAAAACCTTCCCAGACTTCCAATGGCTTGTTCACATGGGAGGAGATGGTCCTGCAAGTAGCCAGGTCCCAAGTCATTTGCCTCTAAAATCCTCATCTGGAAGCACCCTATAGAATAGCCAAGTGGGGATAGTGCTTTACCAAGGATGACCAGGGACACCAGAAAATCGGAGCTCTCTCTAGCAAAGGGGGGCAATGGGAGGGCAGTTGGGAGAGCATTAAATGTGCCAATAAAGAATTGCTTACCTAACAATGCTGGTTAGTGGGGGCTCAGAAAAGATGTATGGGTCTTGATGGGAAACATATTTTGTGGAAATGACTCCGCTAATGAGGAGGTCTCCTGGTCTGTAATAATTGCTTGCTCTCAATTGATCCTGGATCAGATTCAAGGGGCACTTTGCCTTCTGAATCTCACAGGCTGCACAGGGCAGCAAAAGAAGCTTAACAAGCAGCAGTGATATCATTCTGGGCCTTCCTGCTTGCTACACCGCCCTTGTGACTCCTGCTCTCCCATCCAATCAGAAGAAGCTGGACAACTCTTGCAAGACAGAGGCTGCTGTGCCTTTGCAAATACAATGAGCTCAGAGCCCAATATGGGTTCTGCTAAATTTCACACAAGGATAGTTGCACTGCCTGGCCCTCTGCCCACCTCCCTTACCACATGTTGCCCTTCATTCTGCTGTTTAGTGTATTGGTCTCAAAGGCAATCTCCAGTAAAACAAAAGTAATGGTAGTAATAATCTTCCGAGATTTGGCAAGAATGAAAAATAAATCACTATGATATAGATAATTATGAGGGGAAAGAGCATCACTTCTGCGACTTCGTGGACTCTCTGCATGGCTAGAGGCACAGGTGGAGCACAGGAGAAAAACATCTTCACAACAACTCATCAAGATTAGTGTTACTTCTACTATGGGTTCAGTGAAGGGCAAAGGTGAGCTTGGCCTGACATTGACAGACAAAATACCTTCATAACAGCCAGGATTAAGATAATCTTTTAGGATGAATGTTAATTTACGCGCGACACTGAGTGGTCATGAGTTTCTTACCAGCAGCGGGGATTGTTGCAAAATAGGTTTCTGCTGGTGCTGAAACGTGTTGGTGCTGAAAAGAAGTTGATCGATGTGCTTGTGCTGAGATCCTCCCTCTGCCCAGTACTCAGTTTTTTCTGTAGGCTGCTTGTCCTGTGCCTCCAATGGCAGCCATTTTATGATGGGGCCCAATACAGTTCCTCAAATTGCCAAATTTGCAAGCGATCCAAAAGGGGTTGCCTACCCTTGCAATTGCACCGCTGTGGGAGGATAGGTCAGTTTTTCCACCCAACTGCAAATGTGGACTTCTGACAGTGGTCGTTTCTCTCCTACTGGTTCTACCAGTTGGCTTGCTAAACTGTGCCTAATCTTGTTTTGGAAAGTGCAGCTTTTTAATTTCCATCTTTAGTAGGGATGTATGAAAGGGACTTATCTTGTCCCGCAGCTTTTTTCGCGGTGGGGGGGAGGCGCTTCGCTTCTTCCCCCGAAGTTCATGCGAGTGGGGGGTGTCTTCCCGCCTTGCCCGGCTGAAATTCAGGCCGGGGGAGAGGCTTCCCGCCTCGCCCCCAGCCAAAATTCAGGCCGGGGAGAAGCGCCCCGTCTCCCCGGCTGCGAACTTCAACAAAAAAGTAAAAAAAAAAACAAAAACGCCCCATGATAGGCTACCTAACAATTTACATAGCCTATCACGGCTAGATCTGCAAAGTCAGCCATGATAGGCTACGTTAATCGTCATGTAGCCTATCACGGGTGACTTAAAAAAAAAAAAGCATGTACGCAAATGGCGGCCCCCATAGGGAGCCGCCATTCTTGTTCCTTATTTGGTCGCTGTAGTCTACGTAAAGATTTGCGTAGACTACGGCGAAAATAAGGGCAACGCAAATAGCGTTGCCCTTATTGTCGCCGTAGTCTACGTAATCTTTATTTAGACTACAGCGACCAAATAAGGAATGCGAATGACAGCTCCCTATGGGGGCCGCCATTAGCCGTTCGCGCTATTTTTTTTTTTTAAGTCACCCGTGATAGGCTACGTGGCAATTTACGTAGCCTATCATGGCTGACTTTGCAAATCTAGCCATGATAGGCTACGTTAATCGTCACTAGGGATGGCGGAGAATTTCTCCCCGAAACTTCGGGGGGGCGAGCGCCAACGTGTTCGGCCCCCCGAACAAGTTTCGGGGAGAAATCCTCCGCACACCCCCGCACACCCCCCCCAGGACGGGACTTACCTTTTGCGAATGTCCCTCCCGGTGGCTGGTCCGGCCGGCGGTTCGGCGGGTGTTCGAGCGAGGCGGGAGCGGCAGCCGGTCTTTTGACCGGCTGCCGCTGCCGCCATTGTAATGAAAGGGGAAAAAAAAAACGCCCCCTGATAGGCTACGTGACGATTCACATAGCCTATCACGGCTAGATTTGCAAAGTCAGCCGTGATAGGCTACGTGAATCGTCACGTAGCCTATCACGGGTGACTTAAAAAAAAAAAAAAAAAGAGTGTACGGATAATGGCGGCCCCCATAGGGAGCCGCCATTCCCGTTCCTTATTTGGTGGCTGTAGTCTATGTAAATGTTTACGCAGACTACGGCAAAAGTAAGGGCAACGCTAGTCAATTTCTAGTCATTGGAGCAGCAGTATTCATGGCCATTTCACAGGGAAGAAGCAGGCTTGTATTCCGTCTAGGGATGCCAGAGGATTCCATCCAGGTAATCAAGTCTGCTGAGCTTTTGGCGCCTTGGCCCCCTAGATTCTGTCTTGCTTGTCTGCAAGCTGGCCAGACTCGACCTGTTTCAACTCAGGCCAGCTGGCAGACGTCCGCCACCACTGTTGCCATTGCCGGTTGATCTGCACGGCTCTCTCACTGGAGAGAGTTGTGCAGAGCAGCCAGCAATGGGGATAGTGGCAGTGGCGGGGAGGGAAGGATCCGTGGCACTGTCCTTTCTGCCATCACTGGCCACTGTGCACAACTCTCCCCTGCTCTCTGCCAGGCCCCAGCAGGGAGAAGGAGAGACTTGCACACAGCGATTGGTGCAACAATAGCCTATCGCTGGCAGCTGTATGCAAGTTTTTCCTTCTCCCTGCAAAGATAAGCTGAGCCGGGGGCTCAAGAAAAATCTGTCGAGTCCCCAAAGGGTTGGATTTCCCCCCGACGGACATCGCTAATTCAGGCAGTTGATGGCAATTGGCACAGCTCTCAAGATCCAGGGCACAGGTCAGAAGATCCAGGGCCCATGCCTAAGTGGGCCATTCTGAACATCACCGACGTGCTTAGGGGTGGAAGAGGTCATGGTATGACAGGAGAGCTGTTTGGCTGAACTGAAGGACCTGTCAGCCCAGAACAAACTTCAGGCTGGAGTTTCCCCAAGGCTGCGCTTCACTCACATGTATATAGATCCCTGCACACTGAGGATAACACATCATGCATCAGGTGAAGTGGATTCTAGGCCACAAACATGTATACCATTTAAAATGTGTTAGTCTTTCAGATGGCACAAGACTCTTGTTGACACATGGTTTAAATCTGAATAGAATTTGTCACATTAATACATGAAGAATGACAGATTAGAGGTGTTAATAATTAAAAAGAAGGGAAAGAGATAAAGGTTATTAATGAAAAATTCTTCTTCAGCTGAACCCAAATCCTTTATTATGCCTTAATAGTTATGTTAAATATGCCCCTATAACACATATGTAAGAACCTCTCCTCAAGAACTTAACTGCTGCATGAATAGTAAATGCAAAACTTTAGTAGCTATGAGCTTTGTATTCTCTCCCTCCTACTAGTACACAATCTTGCTGCCCCCTGTCTCAAATTTGGTTTTGTGGGTCTACCCTTTAAATACCATATGAAATCATGAGAATCCCTGTTTGATTTTCACTTCCGGTTGGAACCAATGTCACCCTCGCGGCATCCGGCGGAGCCTCTGCCGGATGCTATCTCAGACAGCTTTTTAAATGGTTGAAAAACCTTTTCATTCCCCCCTGGAATTAAAAGGGGGGCAAGGCAGCATCTGGATAACATCTTGGAGAAAGTACTCCCCACGAGGCAGTGGGGGGGCTGGATTCCAGGATTATCTTCCCAGAGCTTAACCACCACAAAAAGCTGGGCTGAAAGTCCTATTTAATAGGAGAAAACAGGGCTGACGTGTTCCATTGCAATATATGGATTGAGAAATATCAACAATATTTGAGAACATTTGAGGTCCTGTAAGATTTGTTTGAAGAGAAACATGGCTACACTGAGGAGAAGAAGGGGGGTTGCACCGCCGCCCAATCCTCCTATACCACCTTTGTCAAAAGCTCCAAGAACAGAAGATATAGGGAAATTATTTACTTTGATAAAAAATGTTATCTTTGGAATTTGCAGAGCAAGCCAAGAGGTTGGATTTAATCCAAAATTCCATCACCGCCCTGCAAGGAGCTGTGGATTTATTTAACGCTTCCTGGCAAAAAATGGAGACGAAAGTTAATGAGCTACAAGATATGTTCACAATGAATGAAAGTATGACACAAGCTCTTTTCAAAGTATCTCTGCCAAAATTTCTCAACTGGTGGCCTTGATGTGCAGATCCAATGTACATATTATTGAGATTAAAAATCTGCCTACTGATGTAAATTTCCCTTCCTTTGTGGACAAGCTTTTGCATGAGATACTCCCTATGCCATCTGATTATTTACTTGATATTGAGCAGGCATTTCGTGTGCCAAATGCTAAAGGGACTGACCATACGATTATAGTTCAATTTGCAAGCGTCTCCACAAAGAATTATATCCTGCATTTGGCAAGAGAGGATGGAAGTCTTTTTTGGAAACAAGCTAAAGTTATGTTGTTTCCACATTACATCAAGGAGGTGATGAATAAAAGAAAGCAATTCATCAAGGCGAAGAATATGGCAAAACAAATGAACATACAATATTTAAATGAACATACAATATTTAAAATACCTGCTACATTTTGCATTGTTTCTGAAGGTCAGACGAAGAAGTTCCTAAACCATGAAATGGCAGAGGCATGGCTGAATGTAAAAATGCATGAGATTTCTGTTCCAGCCCTATGAACTGGAATTTTTAAATAAGCTTTGTTAACTGTTTATGTTTAGTCTACATGATTCAGGCTAGGCCAGAAGATATCTGATTATACATATATTCATTTACTTTCTTTCATTTTTCTTCTCTTTTTTATTTTTCTTTAAATTCTCTTTTTCCAAAATAGATATGATATGCTGTATTTAACTATATTGTTTGAGGGTGTATTGAACACACTCATTTATATATCTAGTATAAAATATATCACTGATTGCTGTAAGGTTGCTTTCAAGCTTTATTATTATATAATATTATAATTTCATCTTTTTTAAAATCATTATTGCTATTATTATCATCATTACTGTAAGATTACTCAGTAAGATTTTTGGTTGGTTGAATTGTTAAGCTTTATTATTACTATTATATTTTAACTTAGGGGCAATATATGGTTACTAGGAATAAATTGTAGGCCTGCTTTCTTGTTATAAGATTGATGATATGATATTGGAAGGTAAGGTTGATTATTAAATTGTAATATTGCTAGTGATATTGGTATAGTTTTTAAAAATAGAATGGCATCTGAAGCCTGTGGGTATTGGAGTTTAAATTTAACCCTTTAAAAGAGGAGAGGGAAGAAGGGAGAGGAAAGAGGAAAATTTCCTTTTTGCTTTGCCTTTTTTTTTACTTTACTTTTCTTTACTTTTACTTTCTTTTTCTTTTTGTTACGGTTGTGTCCTCACACGAATATTGCATTGTTGGGAAACTGTTGTTATTGATCAGGTTGTTGGTATTGTTTATTTCATTTATAAAGACAAAATAAAAGGAATTAAAAAAAAGAGAATCCCTTTTTGATTTTATAGATCCTCATTTTACCCAGTCCCCATAGCACATGCTTTCTTCTCGGCTTCGTTCTGCCAAAAAAGAGTGGGAAGGGTTAAGGCTTCCTCCGCCGTGCCTGGCAGAGACTGGCACAGTTGCTCATGGTGGCTGCTCGGCAGAGGCAGGACAGGACTGGAGCCGAGGGAGAAAAGCCATGGCGCTTCCCTCTCAGCTCCTGCCCCATCCTGCCGCCACCACTGCCGCCACCCCCATCATTGCACACAATGATAGTGCATCAGGGCAGCAGGAGGCTGCTCAATTATCAGGCGGGTTGTGCACCCCAACAGATCGTCCTGTTGCCTCTGCATCTACTCGCCTTCCCCCCTCCCTCTTTCTCCTCTGCATGCTCTCTCAGAAGTTGATACATTTTGGAGACAGCCTGTCTGGGATGATCTGAAGGCATAAGAAGAGCTGCAAATATACAAGGTGGACCGAGGTGCCTCATAGGTGAGCCACTTTGCTTCAGGGCACCTCAGTGCTGTTCTGATCCACTTCATAGCAAGACGAGGCACCTACTTTGTTTTGTCATTTGGGCTTCGGACCACGATGGTGCACAGCCCAACTTTTTAGAAAGGTGCTGTTTTTCTCAAGAGCGCCCTAGCACCCTCTTAAAGTCCCCTCCAGTAGCCCAAACAAGACACAGACAAAAGGGATTCTCTCCAAGGCTTTATTCCTTTACAGCTTAATTACTCTTTCAGATGCTAACTGCCAGCGACTAAGCAAGGAACTGCAAAGGGTATCCTAACAGGGTAACCTAAGCTCCATCTATGCACTTGGTCCCCATTTTGAGGAGAAGGGCGGGAAAGCTCTGAAACTTATGGGCTAGGAGGGAAGGCTCCCCCCTTTCCCATGGGGCATCAGGGCGCAGCCGTTGCCATAGCGCCAAGGGGGCTGAGCGCATCCTCTTGGCGCCCTCCACCTTGCGCCTCTCTCTGCGCCGGTGCCTTGTGTCTAGCAACAACCGATCTCCCGCTCTTTCACAGCCAGGGTCACTATCTCTCGCAGGAATGCGAGCGGGGGGGGTGCGCTCCCTGCAGCTGTACCTCTGGGAGATGAGTGGGCTCCACTCCCATGGGTTGTAGCTCTTCCTCAGAATCAGAGCTGCTTTGGGTAGGGATGGGGGAGAATTTCTCCCCGAAACTTCGGGGGGCTGAGTGCCAATATGTTCGGCCCCCCGAAGTAGTTTCAGGGAGAAATTTTCCACCCCCCCTGCCCCCGCCCCCCCCGGGATGGGACTTACCTTTCCCGAATGTCCCTCCCGGCGGCGGGTCCTAGCGGCGGTTCGGCAGGACTTCGACAGGGGCAGAGGCGGCAGCTGGCCTTTTGACCGGCTGCCGCCGCCGCCATTCCAATAAAAGTAAAAAAAAAAAAAAATTCCCATAGGGAGCCGCCATTCACGTTCCTTATTTGGTCACTGTAGTCTACGTAAAGATTTACATAGACTACGGCGAAAATAAGGGCAACTCAAATAGAGTTCCCTTATTTTTACCGTAGTCTACGTAATGCCAAAATAAGGAACGCAAATGGCGGCGCCCCATGGACACCGCCATTTGCATACGTGCTTTTTTTTTTTTTCAAAGTCACCCGTGATAGGCTACGTGATGATTAACGTAGCCTATCACGGCTGACTTTGCAGATCTAGCCGTGATAGGTTATGTTAATCGTCACGTAGCCTATCACGGGGGCATGTTTTTTTAAAAAACTTTTCATTTCGCGGCCGGGCGAGGCGAGGCGCCTCCTCCCCGGCCTGAATTTCGGCCGGGCGAGGAGGGAAGCCTCCCCCACCGGCCTGAATTTCGGGGGGAGCAGCGAAGCGCCTCCCCCCCACCACGAAGCAAGCTGCGAGACCAGGTAAGTGGCTTTCGTGCACCCTTAGCTTTGGGGCTCTATGGGCTCAGTTCCAACCCTGACACTATCGCACATACTTACACATAAGAACAAAAGAAGATCCCTGCTGGATCAGACCAAGGGTCCATCCAGTCCAGCATCCTGTTTCCCACACTGGCCAGTAAGATGCCCATGGGAAGCTGATTGTTATTTCCAGAGGCCTTCCGTGAGTGACCAGCCGGGCTTTATTAAGTTCAGAATTTCTTTCTTTTAAAATGATTAATAGTTTAATATGGTGCTTTATTCTTTTATCTTTCTTGTTCACCGCTCTGAAATCTTTTGTTGTGGGGTGGTATATCAATATTGTAAATAAATAAATAAATAAATAAATAAATAAATAAATAAGCAAGCAAGCAAGCAAGCAAGCAAGCCACAAACAGGATGGGAACACAAGAGCACCCATCCCCTCTGCCCCATCTCATGTTCCCAAGCAGGTGGTATGGAGAGGCAGAATGCCTCTGATCCTGCAGGGAGCATATAGCCATCATGACTATTAGCCTTGGCTGCCTTGAATTTGTCTAATCCCCTTTAATGCCAACCCAGTCAGTGGCCATCACTACATCCTGTGGTGCCATATTCTAGAGTTGAACTATGTGATGTGTCAATTCTGGAATGAAACTGGATTATCCATGTCCCTCATAATAGCCAAATCCCTGCTCAGAGCCTACTGCCTTGGACCATTCACTACCACTCAGCCTAACCAACCTCGCAGGATTGTTGTGAGCATAAAATTAGATATCAGCCTTCACCCTTCTCAGCAACCCATCTGCTAGGACATTTAGGCTGGAGTCCCCATGGCTCCTTTGTAGTCACTATGGCTTCTTTGGCTAGATAGCAACCTGAATGGAAGGATGGACAGCCAGAGAAGGAAAATTTGTACCTTATGGACATGGGATCCTTGTCTTTTCAGTACACAGCAACACCCCTGAATTAACCAGTTAAGATTATCATCGCCAGTTTGATTACCGGATTAATCTGTCTTTATTTAATGAGAAAAATTATTTGTGAAATGCAAGCAGATGCTTGTCTGGATGATCACAAAGGAGGAGAAACCAAATCCAAGCATGCCATCAAGATTTTTATTTTGTAGACCTAGCACATTTCAGGTGATAGAGGCTCTCCAAGGATCTGCAAGATCTTAATGGCCTATCATGTAATACAATGAATCGCTAGCACTTAGGATCAGATGCCATCTTCTGTTTTCATTATTAGATGCTCCTTGGTATTCAGATCAGGCCTCAATACAATAATGTAGCACCTGGGAATGAAGATGCAGCCCAGCAAGCCAGCACTGGAGGCCAAGATAGAGAAGACCTGCACAGCAATCACGTATTTCCCCTTGGTGCTCAGGTAGGTGGGCACAAAGGACACCCACACACTGCAAAAGACCAGCATGCTGAAGGTGATCAGTTTGGCTTCATTGAAGGCCCCAGGCAGCTTCCTGGCTAGGAATGCCACTGTGAAGCAAATGGCAGCCAGGAAGCCCATGTAGCCAAGGGAAACATAAAACATGAGAACAGATCCTTCACTGCATTGCAGGGTGATCTCTCCAGGCTGGGAGTGCATGTCAGAGTCAGGGAAGGGTGGAGAGACACCCAGCCACATGGAGCAGATGACAAGTTGGACACTGGAACAAGAAATGACAGTGGAGTTGGTCAACCTCTTCCCTAGCCATTTTCTCACTCTGTTCCCTGGCTTTGTGGCCAGGAAGGCCAGCACCACAGTGATCGTTTTGGCCAGCACAGATGAGACAGCGACCGAGAAGATTATACTGAAGGCTGTTTGGTGCAGAAGACAATCTGCTTTCCTTGGCTGGCCAATGAAGAGGAAGGAGGACAAAAAGGAAAGCAGGAGGGAGACCAGGAGAATGTAGGAGAGGTCCCGGTTGTTGGCTTTGACTATTGGACTGTCTTGGAATTTAATGAATATTCCGAACACAAAGGCTGTGGTTAATGACAAGAATAGGGCAAAGGAAACCAAGGTGATCACCAAAGGTTCTTTAAAGGACAGAAAGGATATATTCTTGGGGACGCCTTGATCCCGGTCTCTGTTTGGCTGCTGATGTCCTGGACACTTCTTGCAATGATCCGCATCTGAAAAGAAATAGAGTGACTTCAGCTTCACTGACATGTATTTGACATTTCAGTGAAACATGTCAAATGTTTCATTTTGGGAGAAAGGATGGGGATGTGGAAGAAGGCAGGAAACAATCATGGTTTGGATCCAGGATCCCACGTCCATGAAAGAAGGGACCTTCTACAAGAGGAAGGGCCCTGCTTCCAGAAGTGACTCCACCTGAGTTATGTGGAAAATCTCCCCCACCTCACCTCATTCAGCAGGGTCTCCTGACTCACTGACTGAGTTGGCAAGATCACTTACAAGGAAGCTCCTCTTAAGCCCAGCTCACAGCTCCATATGTATAAAAACAGTAAGGATGTTCCAGTTAACGTCTGCATTTAAGTGATAGTGGGTTGCAGTGCGTGTCAGCCGCCCTTTCTGAATACTCATGCCACAGCGAAAGGGGGGCTGACATGCACTGTTACCCCCACAGCTTAAATAGGGAAGTA
Source organism: Heloderma suspectum (assembly GCF_057233095.1). NCBI lineage: Eukaryota > Metazoa > Chordata > Lepidosauria > Squamata > Helodermatidae > Heloderma > Heloderma suspectum. The sequence goes on from NC_139459.1 coordinate 393,888,922, forward strand.
ATCTGAAACATCCTTACTGTTTTAATACACCAAAAGCTGTGTACTGGGCTTAAGAGGAGGGGTCCTTGTGAGGTGAACTCTGAGGTCCATCCCAAACAGCCAGAGAAGGATGCATTGAGCCCCCCCACACACACACATTGTATCCCAGAAATTGCCTTCCAAGGTCATTTCTTTCAACCCACTTTATGGAATTAAAGACACTGGGATGACATGAAAACGGGAATAATGATATCAATATGAAAACCAGAATTAAAACAAAAGAGCATCAACCTTCAAGAGAATGGATAATACCATCATTAAAACCAGATTCACTCCAAGTACTGGTATGACTGAGCAAAGAAAAGACATCTTCATCTCTGGCTCAAATAACATCACAGTCGCAGCAGGGGAGGACATTCCTCTAATGGGTGCCACAACCCAAAAGGCCGTCTATGCAGTTACTGCAAGCCTAATTTCTGAGAGAGCCTCCAATTAAAAAGATAGGGTTCAGGCAGACTCAAATATTTGACTTCAAATATTGGCCCTTTCCTCTTAAGTCACCTACCTTCCTGCATGGAGATTGTCCCTTCTGCACATGGAGCGCAAGCATAGCAGCAAGGTGGCTTTCCTTCCTGAATCTCCTTGGCATATCCAGGGGGACAGCTCTCGACACACCTGGAACGAGGCACAGTCCAGTGATAAAGAGAAGGAGCATGAAGGAAAAGGTGTTAGGAATATTATTTCTCTGAGTGACTCCATCAAACCGGCCTTGAACCTCTCTGGGTCTCAGGTATCTGCTTTAGGTAGTGTGGAGTTTGGCTATTTGATGTTGGGTTCATAACCACCACCCCTGCCCCGAAAAAGAGACCAGAACATTTCCAGTGACCAAGTTTAAGTTTTACTCATGAAAAAGGTCTATATAATAGGGGTGGTCAACACGCAGGCCACATGCAGCTCACATGGCTGTTTCTGTGGCCCCACAAAATTCCTTTGCCTCTGTGATTGCTGCCTGACGTTCTGTTGAGCTTTATAGTCCCCTTGCTTCCTGAGCAAACTTGTTGACCTCGACATTCAAATTATACTTTTGACCTCTAAACTAGCATTATGGCAGAGGGATAAAAACAACTCCCTATCCATGTACGTGTTTATTCAACAGTAAGTCCCACAATACTCAGTGGGACTTACTCTCAAGTAAGCGTGCATAAGATTGCAGCCAAAGTCCCAGATGACTGTGGAGTGTTGGACTCGATGGACTCATAGTTCCCTTCCAACCCTACTATGCTATGATGATCCTATGGATCCATGAATTATTCAACAAATTAATAGAGGGAACACTTAACAGATGTCACAAGTAATTGTTGTTCAGTCGTTCAGTCGTGTCCGACTCTTCGTGACCCCATGGACCATAGCACGCCAGGCCTTCCTGTCCTGCGCTCTCTCCCAGAGCGTGCTCAAGTTCATATTCATTGCATCCGTGATGCTATCTAGCCATCTCATCCTCTGCCGTCCCCTTCTCCTTTTGCCTTCAGTCTTTCCCAGCATCAGGGTCTTTTCCAGGGAGTTTTCTCTTCGCATTAGGTGGCCAAAATATTGGAGCTTCAGCTTCATTATCTGTCCTTCCAATGAGCACTCAGGGTTGATTTCCTTTAGGATGGACTGATTTGACCTCCTTACAGTCCAGGGGACTCGTAAGAGTCTTCTCCAGCACCACAGTTCGAAAGCATCAATTCTTCGGCGCTCAGCCTTCCTTATAGTCCAGCTCTCACAGCCATACATTACTACTGGGAAAACCATAGCTTTGATTAGACGGACCTTTGTCGGCAAGGTGATGTCTCTGCTTCTTACTATGCTGTCTAGGTTGGCCATAGCTTTCCTCCCAAGGAGCAAGCGTCTTTTAATTTCATGGCTATAGTCACCGTCTGCGGTGATCTTGGAGCCCAAGAAAGTAAAATCTCTCACTGCTTCCATTTCTTCCCCTTCTATATGCCAGGAAGTGATGGGGCCAGATGCCATGATCTTCGTTTTTTTAATGTTGAGTTTCAAACCAGCTTTTGCACTCTCCTCTTTCACCCTCAACAAGAGGCTCTTGAGATCCTCTTCGCTTTCTGCCATTAGGGTGGTATCATCTGCATATCGGAGGTTGTTGATAATTCTCCCAGCAATCTTAATTCCGACCTCTGATTCATCCAACCCGGCATTTCTCATGATGTACTCTGCATATAAGTTAAATAAGCAGGGTGACAATATGCAGCCTTGTCGTACTCCTTTCCCAATTTTGAACCAATCGGTTGTTCCATGTCTGGTTCTTACTGTTGCTTCTTGACCTTCATACAGGTTTCTCAGGAGACAGGTAAGGTGGTCTGGTACTCCCATCACTTTAAGAATTTGCCACAGTTTGTTGTGATCCACACAATCAAAGGCTTTAGCGTAGTCAATGAAGCAGAAATAGACGTTTTTCTGGAATTCTCTTGCTTTCTCCATGATGCAGCGAATGTTGGCGATTTGATCTCTAGTTCCTCTGCCTCTTCGAAACCCAGCTTGTACTTCCGGTAGTTCTCGGTTCGCATACTGCTGAAGCCTAGCTTGTAGGATTTTGAGCATCACCTTGCTGGCATGTGAAATGAGTGCAATTGTGCGGTAGTTTGAACACTCTTTGGCGTTGCCCTTCTTTGGAATTGGAATGTAAACTGACCTTTTCCAGTCTTGTGGCCACTGTTGAGTGTTCCAGATTTGTTGGCATATTGAATGCAGCACTTTAACAGCATCATCTTTTAGGATTTTAAATAGCTCGGCTGGAATACTGTCATCTCCGCTAGCTTTGTTGTTACTAATGCTTCCTAAGGCCCACTTGACTTCACTCTCTAGGATGTCCAGCTCAAGTTCAGTGACCGCACTATCATGGCAATAGAAAGAAAGAAATAATTCCCCCTACCTCATTAAACTGCGTGGGCCACACAATGGCTTCTGGGCTAATGGTGAGCTTTATGTCCTGCATTGCCTGTCCCTCTATACTCCCAATTGTCACTCTATGATAAGAAGTATTGGGAAAAAATATCCAGTTCCTGATATCATAGTTGACTGTCCGCTCCCCATCCTCAGACAGATACAGTCTGCCCATCGAAGTGTTAGAAAACTGGACTTCTCTTAGGAAAGTGTGGAGCTAGAGTGACAGAGAAAACAACCAGCATTGTGTTGTTCACTAGCATACATGAAAGCACGATGGATATCTCAGCCCAGCTCACTTCACACTTGAATCTCCCATGAATTGAGTCTGTTGCACATCTGGACTCAGTGGATGACTATTATGTGTGTGTGTGTGTGTTTGCTGTCACAACTGAGATACATTCTGGAGTCCCTGTTTCTACTCCAGTATTTTGGAATGACCAGATGCCGGGTCATCATTCCTTCCAATACAAACCTGAGTTTCTCCATGCTTGTGCCTAGGTAGCCAAAACAGCAGCACCTACACAGAAGGGGGAGGTACCAGTTCATTCATGCTCCCCCAAGGTATTCTCAATACACCTGCAGAAAAATATCCTAAAGGGTGGAAAGTGTTTAGAAAGCCCCATAATACCTCAGTTTAGGGGGTATTCAGTGAGTGAATCTGGAATAATCTGACAACTGTGTTGGAGGGGTGAGTAGAACAGGGTGGCTGGAAAGGGAGGAGGAGACACATGGAGATTAACAAGGGGCAGAGAGAACCATCTCATTATGTGGATAGGTCATTTCCTGATTCACACTGAAAAGTTGTTTTTAAATGTCCCCAGAGGCAGAAGTGAGAGCTGCCCACAGAAATCAAGGGAGAAATCCAAGTATGTCCACTCCTCCCCCCCCAAAAAAAAAAAAACCTTAGGAGCAAAGATCCTGCTATTTTTAACTCACATCTTATTTTGTGTGATTTTTTTAACCCATCAGGTGGGTGAAGTTCCTTCTGCTGCTGTGAGATCCAGTGGAGCCAACCACAGTTCTGTGCGCTGATAAAGATCAATCAGATTGGTGTCACTGGGTATAGGGACACTGGAGCTGACAGTCCTTTGACTGATAGACATTTTGTTTATGAAGGTCAGATGCTAAACCAGCAGACATTTTTGGTGATTTGGTAACTCCCCTAAACAACTTGGGAGCAGGATACCTGAGAGAGCACCTTCTCCCTTACCAACCTGCCCCGTCACTGAGGTCATCAGTGGGCATGCTCCTGGTGGTTCCACATGGACCTATGGCTCGATTGGAGTCCACCCAAAGAAGAGACTTCAGCGTGGTGGCCCCCTTGCTATGGAACTCCCTGCCCCTGGAGGTCAGGGAGACACCAACAATGTGCTGTTTCCAATGCCTCCTGAAAACAGCATTGTTCCAGGAGACATTCTTTAATTGACCAGTCACGTTTTTTATTGGTAATTTTTAATTGACCAGTCACGTTTTTTATTGGTATTTTGTTTTTTTAAAGTGCATAATTTTAATCTGGTGTTTTAATCTTTTTATCCATTTACTGTCTCTTGTGTGCACTGCTCCGAAATCTTTTCTAGATATGCAGCGGTATATAAATATTGTAAATAAATAAATAAGTAATATTTGTGACCTCCTGGAACGAGTCTTTGTGGAGTACCGGAGTTGGCAGGGAGAGCTAAGTGTAATCTAGCATGTAAACGTTCCCTGGGGGATGCTGATTGGGATGGATCTGGGCTACAGAGTGGCACGGATCCAGGCCATCACATGCAGCCAAACTGCCAAGCGGGCAGAGCGAGGAGCTGGTGAAGAGGAAGTGGCCTTCCTCCCTGGGGGCAGAGGCTGCACCTCCTGATTCTCTGAAATCCTTTGATGCGGGGGGGGGGGACGAGGGCATGTGGGAGAGATCATGGCCTTAGAGCCTGCAAGCAAGCAAGCAAGCAAGCAAGAGTTGCAGTCACCATGGCAGCGGAGACAGTGCCAACACTTCCGGGGCTGAGCCACCCAGCCGGGGAAGAAGGGCAGCCTCTGTCTGGGGGATTTCTGCTGCCCCCATATTTCGGGAGGCGCAGGCTAGTGACCCCACTTTTCAAGGGCGTTGGGATGAAGCTGCCCAGGGCCTGACTGCTGTGTCTCCAACTCATCCTGTTAATGTCATCTGGGACAAAGAAACCCTTTCTAGAGAATTTGCTCCTAAAGGCTGTGGTGCCAAGTGGGCTCTGCAGTGGCAATTGGTCATTCCCCAGGCTTTGGGGGAGGAAGTCCTGAATCTGGCCCAGGAGGTAGCGGGGGGGGGAGGGGAGGGGGAGGTGGCTCTGGGAATGTAAAGACCTCAGTTTCAAGTTACTAAGTGTGTCTACTGGCCCCTAGTGGCCAAAACGGCATAGGATTTCTGTAACTCGGGATATTTGCCAGAAGGTGGGGTTCAGCTGCCACCACTCCAGAGCTCCTCTACAGTCATTGGCCTTAGTGGAAACTCCTGTTGAAAGGGGTGGCGTTGACATTACGGACCGCTTCTCTCTCCCCACCGCCTACTAGAATGGGCAAGAAAATTATTTTGACAGTGATTGATTTTGCTGCCCGGTTGTTGTTGTTGTTGTTGTTGTTCAGTCGTTCAGTCGTGTCCGACTCTTCGTGACCCCCGGTACGCTGAAGCTATTCCGTTGTTGACCATCACTGCCTAGGGATGTACGAAATTGGCCTTACGTGGCTCTGCCGGGTTCCGCTGGGGGGAGGAGGCGCTCCATCCCTCCCCCCGGAATCCTGGCCGGCCAGGTTCGCTCGGCGGGGATTCTGCGGAGCCACCGGCCAGCTCCACCAGCAGCCAGACATCCAGCCGCAGGCTAGCAGGGACGCAAATGGCGGCAGCCGTAGCTGCCGCCATTTGCGTCCCTGTAGTCAGCCGTGATAGGCTACGTAAATCTTTATGTAGCCTATCACGTCTGACTTTTAAAAAAACACACACACGCGTACGCAAATGGTGACAGCTACAGCCGCCGCCATTTGTGTTCCTTATTTTGGACCGTCTTAATCAACGTCAATATTTACGTAGACTAAGACGGCAAAAATAAGGGGAACACAAATAGCGTAGTGGACGCTATTTGCGTTCCCCCTTATTTTCGCTGTCTTAGTCTATGTAAATATTTACATAGATTAAGACGGGACAAAATAAGGAAAGCAAATGGCAGCGGCAATAGCAGCCGCCATTTGCATACGTGCGTTTTTTAGTGATGTATGAAAGGGACTTACCTGGTCCTGCAGCTTGCTTCGCGGTGGGGGGGAGGCGCTTCAGTTCTCCCCCCGAAGTTCATGGCGGGGGGGGAGGCGCCCCGGCTCGCCTGGCTGAAATTCAAGCCAGGGAGAAGCGCTCCGTCTCCCTGGCCGTGAAAGAAAAAGTGAAGAAAAAAAAAAAACCGTGATAGGCTACGTTAACCGTTACGTAGCCTATCACGGGTGACTTTGAAAAAAAAAGGGCGTATGCAAATGGCATTTTTTTTTTCAAAGTCACCCGTGATAGGCTACGTAATGATTTACGTAGCCTATCACGGCTGACTTTGGAAATCTAGCCATGTTAGGGTATGTTAATCATTACGTAGCCTATCATGGGGTTTTGTTTTGTTTTTACTTTATTTTGTAATGGCGGCGGTGGCAGCCAGTCAGAAGACCAGCCGCCGCCCCCGCCCCTGACGAAATGCTGCCGAAATGCCACCAGGACCCGCTGCCATGAGGGACATTCTCAGGAGATAAGTCCCATCCCGGGGGGGGCAGGGGGGGCGGAGAATTTCACCGCCAATTTCGGGGGGCTGAATGTGTTGGCATTCAGCCTCCCCGAGATTCGGGGAGAAATTCACGGCCATCCCTAGCGTTTTTGTTGTTGTTTTTAAGTCAGATGTGATTGGCTACGTAAAGATTTACATAGCCTATCACGTCTTTTTTTTTTTTTCAAGACTGCAAATGGTGGCGGCGGCAGCCGGTCGGAAGACCAGCCGCCGCAGCCACTGCCGCCGCAGCTGCCGCCACAGCCGCTGCTGCCCGGAAGATCCGCCTCAGGTAAGTCTCGTCCCGGGGGGGATCCGGGGGGTGGAGGGGGGGTGGCAGGCCGTTCCGCCACGGAGTTCGGGGGGCCGGATGCACTGGCATTCAGCCTCACTGAGATCCGTGGCGGAATTCTCTGCATCCCTATTGCTGCCCCTGTTTTGGCTTAAGCCCTTTTGTCCATCTGTTCCTGCTTAGGAAGGTCCAAGACCCTTGTATTGGTCAGGGGCTGTGGGTTTGCATCCTGGCTCCTTCCGAAGATGAGGGAGATCTCTGAAGTGTTCTACGTTACCTCCATCCCTCATCCTCATGAGACCACTGGACTAGTGGAGTGAATCAATCAAACTTTGGGGAAGATGATTAAAGCCTATGTGTCCATGCACCCCACAGACTGGGATCAAGCCCTGCCTTACTAGTTCTTTGCCTGCCGTGACACTCCCCAAGAAAGCCTTGTAATGTCTGCAAATGAATGGATGTTTAGGAGGGAAATTCGTGGGCCATTGGCTTTGCGGAAGGCGGAGTGGAAGGGCAAGCTGCGTTCCTTCCCACAGTCTGTTGTGGCCTTCATGCAGACCCTGCCGAATCCATTGAAAAATGTTCTGCCATCATGCAGACCCTGCCAAACTCATTGAAAAATGTTCTGCTGTTTGCCTGGGGCAAACTAGGACAAACCCAACAGGGTCAACAAGTCTGGTATGATAAGAAAGCCAAGATGCAGGTTTTTCAGCCAGGTCATAGAATCATAGATCATAGATCATAGAATCATAGAATAGTAGGGTTGGAAGGGGCCTACAAGGCCATTGAGTCCAACCCCCTGCTCAAGGCAGGAATCCAAGTCAGAGCATCCCTGACAGATGGCTGTCCAGCCTCGTCTTGAACGCCTCCAGGGTGGGAGAGCTCACCACCCCCCTAGGTCATTGGTTCCATTGTGGTATTGCTCTAACAGTCAGGAGGTTTTTCCTGATGTTCAGCTGGAATCTGGCTTCCTGTAACAGAGTGCAGGACATTATTCCATGTCCTGCACTCTGGGCTGATTGAGAAGAGATCCTGGCCTTCCCCTCTGTGACAACCTTTCAAGTACTTGAAGAGCGCTATCATATCTCCCCTCAGTCTTCTCTTCTCAAGGCTAAACATGCCATGTTTCCAGTCCCCTGATCATCTTTGTTGCCCTCCTCTGAACCCTCTCCAGTTTGTCTGCAGGTCCTTGCTCTGAAACCTATTTAAACTTGACAAGCTCGTTCTAAACTCCGAGGGTCCCCTGGTGAAATTAACTATTTGAGGGATGTCCCTAATTCTGTCCGAAAACCCAAAGTTTTCCATGAAAATGCGCTAAAAGTTATGTGGACAGTAGCCACGTGGTTTTTCTAGTATACAGTGGTGAAAGACGATGTGGGTCAAGTGACTGATTTGCTGGACGAATGCAAGCAAGAAGGGTGGGTGGAAGAAGTTGTCCTTCCCTCTACTCTCTCAGCTAACCAGCAGCCGCAGTTGTGTGTGGGGGGGAGGTGCTGGTGAATTGCCAAATTATGCTCTGAGGTGCGCCTGTGTATGCCCCGGCTGTGGGCTGCTAAAGTTTGGAGGTGCCGCAGAAGTGATAAGCCAGATCCAGGTTTGCTTACAAGTGCCCTCACCCCGCGCCCAGCTTGCTTGGCTGTGGGGGGGGGGCTGTTGCGGGTGGGGGGGAGGACAGGACAAGGGTGAAGGCCATTGGCCTTCGCCCCTGGAGTCATCTGGGGGCGGGTCGAGCCGTCCACTATTTAGGCCGCGCCAGCCCAGCCGCCTCTTCATTCCGGCCATTCGAGCTGGAATTTTGCGCGCCTTCTTCTTTGGCGTCGGCGGCGTTGGCAGCATCCAAGGGACAAGACAGCTCCTCCTCTCAGCAGCAGCGTTCTCAGGAGCGTGGTTTGCTCCCCTCTCCCCCACGGCACAAGCGCGAGGCTTCCCCCTCGCCTCCTGCCTTTTCTCTTGACCTGCTGGTTTACGCAGCGCTGCAGCCCTCCTCGGCTGTTTCGGGGGGGGGGAGTCTTTTGTTCCCTGCCTGCCCCTTTTGCGCTTTCTTCCTCCCGAGGGGTGTTTTACCTTGCCGGCACTGAGCATCCCTAGGAGCTGCATTTGCCCGCAGCATAGCCGGGCCAGTTTTGTGCGGTTGGGAGTCTCGGTGTGGCTTCCCGGTGCTTCCGGGTAGCCTTTAGTAAAGGGAGGGAAGGGAAAGTCTTTCCCTCCCCTGGGCTTGCTTCCCCCGTTTGCCTCCCGTCCCTCGGCTCGCCAACCCCCATCAGCTGTCCATTCGCTGCTACCCACAGCGGGTCACCGGCTGCTTTCTGTTTTTCCTCCAGGAGGGCGCCAGGGATTTTCCCGTGCTCTTGAGCGCTCTGCTGCCCCCTGGTGGCCCATTGCACCTTTATAAGGAAAAATGCTATTTGCGTTCCCCTTATTTTCGCCGTAGTCTACGTAAATGTTTACGTAGACTACACGTGCCAAAATAAGGAACGCAAATGGCAGTGCCCACGGGCACCGCCATTTGCATACGAGCTTTTTTTTTTTTTTTTCAAAGTCAGCCATGATAGGCTACGTAAACATTTACGTAGCCTATCACGGTGTTTTTTAAAAATCTAGCCATGATAGGCTACAGAAATCTTTACGTAGCCTATCACGTTTGTTTGTTTTTGTTTTACTTGGAAATGGCGGTGGTGGCAGCCGGTCAGAAGACGGGCCGCCGCTGAACCACCACCAAACCGCTGCCGAACCGCCGCCGGAGCCGCCGCCACTAGGGACATTCGAGCAAGGTAATTCCCATCCCGGGGGGGGGCAGGGGGGGCAGACCGTTTCTCCACCAATTTCGGGGGGCCGAATGTGCTGGCATTCGGCCTCCCCAAGATTCGTGGAGAAATTCTCTAACATCCCTATAGACTGCGGCTCTTACAGCATTCTTTGGGGCATTCAGGATATCAGAGTTGGTGGTGTCTTCTAGGGGTGATCTGTTGGGATGAGCCTTGCAGTTTAATGACTTACAGTTTTTTCAGCAGGGGGCCCTTATTCGGCTTAGGAGGTCCAAGACTGACCAGGGGGAGGGTCGTCAGCGTATCCCTGTTTCCAGCCCCTATGCCAGACCTCTGTCTGGTCACTGCATTGAGGGACTTTCTCAAGGTTCGGGGAAATCTGCCCAGCCCCCTTTTTTGTCATAGTGACTCCTCTCCTTTAACCAAATATCAGTTTTGGGCAGCCACACAGCGAGCATCAAAGGCGTTGGGTTTGGGTGCTCTTCGTTTTGGCACACATTCCTTCCAGATTGGGGTTGCCTCCACCACGGCTGTCTCTGGGGGTCACATCAGACAAAGTGCAGTCGGTCGGCAGGTGGTGCTCCAAGGCGTATCGGGCATGCGTGAGGCTACTGCCAGGCCTTTAGCCTGGGAGGATGTTTCTGTTCATTGCTTTTGCTTGTTCTTCTAGATGGCTGGAGCACAAGTGAACCATGTAAGGTGCTCATCTGCGGGCACAGTATGGTTTTCTGGGCCGGTCGGAGAGCCTCCTCCAGCTGCGGATCCCAGCTAGGACTCAGCTGCTATGCCACCATTCAGTAGTTGGGCAGACACGGGATGCGTTGGGAGCGCCTCCTGTCCATGTTATTCCAGCAAGGGCTGGTGAAGGTCCCCCCGCAGATTCTAGTGCTGCACTTAGGGGGGAATGATCTAGGCCTGCTGAAAGGCAAGGCCCTGATTCTTCAAGCCTGGGAGGACTTGCAGCTGATTCGGCGTCGCTGGCTGGGAATCACCATTATCTGGTCCAACCTGCTACCCAGAGTGGCTTGGAGGGATGGCTTGGATCCTCACACCATGGATAGGGCCCGTAAGAAGGTCAACAGGGAGATCAGGAACTTTCTAGTCAAACAGGGCGACCGGACCATCACCCACTCCGACATTTCTCCTGCGCAGCAGATGCTCTACAGAGCGGATGGTGTTCATCTCACCCAACTAGGCAATGATGTCTTTTTGGCCGATCTGCGAAGGGGCATTTGGGAGTGTTTACTGCACAGGAGGGGGGAGGGCGAGTAAGCAGAGGCTTGTCGCCCTCCTGTGGCAGCTCCGGGCGGGATCTCCGCTGGGAGAGAGGACAGGTGAGCATTCATAGGCACCATTTCAGGTGACTGGTAAGGCTCGAGGCTTCCAGCTCTGGGTTTTGTGGCCCCAGTCGGGAGATAAGGCTTATCTCTGAGGCCAACCCTCCTCACCCACTCGGGTTCTGTGGCTCAAGGGGTGGTGACAGGGGAAGGTCTCCCAGCCCAGAACTGGGTATGTCCAATTGGCAGGCGAGGGTGGACGCCTCGCCCCAGATGACGAATGCCTCACTCTACCTGACATGTTGGTCTTTTGGCAGTGTGCCCGCCGGTGCTTTCTTCGCAGATTGTAATCTATCAATACATGTGGCCCTGTTTTATCCCAAATCAATTTGTGTCATCTCGTCATTTCTCCCCCCCCCCGCCCTTTCCACTCGCAGGGAGCCTTTATTGAGTACTTACAGCACACAGGCGTACCCAATGGTTGGATCAGACAGCTTCTCTGAATCCAGAGCCAAGGGTTACAATGGGACTTATAACATACATGTCAGCAATGAGGCAGCATGACAGCAGCAAGCATTAATTAGCATTCATCTGCAACTTTCCCAGCATAGACTAACAGTACTTGTTCAGAGGGAAAACAATCAGAACTTTCCCAGCACAGCCACCTGTAAACAGCCTAAACAGAGCCTCACGTCTCATGTGCTTCCTAGCCCCTGATAAGATAAACGGTAGCTCCTTAGCATGGAATGTGCTGAGGTGGCAATATTGACCCTTGACTCATCTCACAAGCTCAGAGGCCCACTAGCAAGGAAATTGCACTTAACAATGAACCAAAGCAAAGCATTATGGATCTCTAGGCCCCTCTAAAACTACAGGTGACTTGGTACAGGCCTGGGGCCATTACAACATGGCAAACCTCCTTGGTGCAGCATTTTATTCTAATTGGAGATTATTCAGTGTTTGCTGTACTGGGCTACTGGAAAGCATGCAGAAGAAATTGCCACCAAGATTCAAGCTACGTTAGACATGGGGGGGGTCATTCAACCTTCCCATAGCTTGTGTTCGTTGCCCGTGCTGCTGGTGGCGAAGAAGGATGGAGGGATTAGGTTTTGAATTGATTACCGCAAATTAAATCAGATCACTCAGATTGGTGCTTATTCGATGCCCTGAATGGACCATCTCATAGAACAATTGGGCAAGGCTAAATATATCACTTCTATCAACTTGACCAAGGGTATCGGCAAGTGCCCATGGATGAAGATGCTGCTCTGCTTTTGTTACTCATTAGGAGTTGTTTCAATTTACAGTCCTCCCTTTGGGGTTGAGGAATGAGTCCGAGATCTTCCAGGCACTCATTAATGGACTGCTAAATGGGCCGGAGGAATTTGCTTGTGTGAATTTGGATGCTGTGGCTATTCTTAGTCAGACCTGGGACACCCATCTTGATCATTTACGCCGAGTGCTTCAACAGATTCATAATGTGGAGCTTACTGGAAGGCCCAGAAGTGCCAGTTTGGACTGGTGGAAGGGACATATCTAGGGTACTAGGTCAGAGGGGGCAGTATGAAGCCCCTGGGTGCTAAGATTGATTCCGTCCAGGACTGGCTAGTCCTGATGACCAAGAAAGAAGTCCAGTCATTCTTGGACCTAGTGGGTTACTACCATAGTTTTGCCCCTCGTTGATTTCAGCAATCTGGTGATACTGTATAAAAAGCGGCAACTTCCTGAAGTCGAATGGTCAGAGTACTGTCAGTGGGCCTTTGATGCTTTGAAAACCCAGGTGATGGACTAGCCTATTCTGAGGGCCCCAGACTTGGACTCTCCTTTTGTCTTAGAGACAAATGCTTCTGATTTGGGACTTGGGGCTGTGTTACAGCAGAGGGGCCTGACTAAGACTTACACCCTATTGCCTATCTGAGTAAAAAATTGTTATCCTGAGAAAAAAAGCCTGGCTACTATTGAGAAAAGCCTGGCTACTATTGAGAAAGAGTGCTTAGCCCTTGTGTGGGCCTTGGGTAAACTCAGGCCCTACTTGTGGGGCAGAAAATTCCAGTTTCAGACAGACCATTCTCCATTTTGCTGGCTTGCCAAAGTTAAGAGTTCAAACCATAAATTGCTATGGTGGAGTTTGGCCCTACAGGACTATGACTTTTTAGCAGGACATACTACAGGCAAAGGCTGTATTAGTGGATGTCCTATCTAGAGTGTAAGCCCCAGATGAGTGTACGGGGTAAACAGCGACATCACTTGTGTTGTTGCTCTTCCTGGTACCAAACATCACGGGGTGTTGTTGCTCTTCCTGGTACCAAACAACCTCAAGCATGCAATCCAGGGTGTTCAACTCCACCTCGACCTCCAGCCTCATTCCTCACTGAGCGGAGAACCCGGCAATAGCCACGCCTGCTCTGTGTGTGAATTAAAGAGGGTGGGAACCTCAGCTCTTGGGGCAGAGATTTCTACAGGCTTGGTTCCACCACAAACAGCCTCTCACCCATCGCCACCAACTGTGCCTCCGAAGGCGACAGAGCACACAAAAGGGGCACAGCAGCTGATCTTCAAACATGGGGGGGTGCGTATGCCAGGAGACGGTCTGACATGCAGCCAGGCCCCGAGCCGTCTGCACATGAATAGCCTCCTCTTGAAACACCCTGTGGAATAGCCAAGTGGGAACACTGCTTTACCAAGGATAACCAAGGATATTAGGAAATAGGTGCCATCTCTGGTAAAGGGGGGATCTGCCAATAAATAATGACTTACCTCACAATTCTGGTTAGCGGGGGCTCAGAAAAGACGTATGGGTCTTGATGGGAAACATGTTTTGTAGAAATGACTCCGCTAATGGGGAGGTAATGTAATGTAATTATGGCCTGTAATAATTGTTTGCTTTCGATTGATCCTGGACCAGATTCAAGGGGCATTTTTCCTTCTGCATCTCACAGGCTGGACAGGCAGCAACAGAAGCATAACAAGCAGCGGCAATGTCATTCTGGCCCTTCCTGCTTGCTACACCCCCCTTGTGACTCCTTCCCTCCCTTCCAATCAGAAGAAGCCGGACAACTCTTGCAAGACAGGCTGCTGTGCCTTTGCAAATGCAATGAGCTCAGAGCCCAATACGGATCCTGTTAAATGTCGCAGAGGGATAGTCCCACTCCCTCCCTGCCTGCCTGGCCGACTGCCTGCCTCCCTGCATTAAAGCTTAGCACAGGAGCTATTTCATGCACCAGAAATAGTTACCACATGCACTAAAACATTCAGGCACCCTGAAAACAGTTACCACATGTTGCCCTTCATTCTGCTCTTTAGTGTATTGGTCTCAAAGGCAATCTCCAGGAAAATACTAGTAACAGTAGTAATAATCTTTTGAGATTTGGCAAGAATGAAAAATAAATCACTATGATATAGATAATTATAAGGGGGAAGAGCATCACCTCTGCTCCTTCATGGACTCTCTGCATGGCTTGAGGCACAGGTGGAGCACAGGAGAAAAACATCTTTGCAACAACTCATCAAAGTTAGCATCATGTCTATTATGGGTTTCAGTGAAGGACGAAGGTGAGCTTGGCCTGACACTGACTGACAAAACACCTTCACAACAGCCAGGATTAAAATAATCTTTCAGCATGTATGTTAATTTACGCACAACACTGAGTGGTCATGAGTTTCTTACCAGCAGCTGGGATTGTTGCAAAATTGGTTTCTGCTGGTGCTGTAGCCTGCTGGTGCTGAAAAGGAGTTGATCAGTGTGCTGGTACCGAGACCCTTCCTCTGCACAGTTCTCAGTGTTTTCTGTAGGTTACTTGTCCTGTGCCTCCAATGGCAGCCATTTTGTGATGATGCCCAATACAATTTCTCCAATTGCCAAATTTGTCATCAGTCCAAAGGGGTTGCCTACCCTTGCAATTGCACCTCTCTGGCAGGATAGGTCACTTTTTCCAGCCAACTATAAATGTGGGTTGTTGACAGAGGGCGTTTCTCTCCTACTGGTTCTACCAGTGGGCTTGTTAAATCTTGCTTTGGAAAGTGCAACTTTTTAAGTTCCATCTTTAGACATTTCTAGTCATTGGAGTAGCTCTATTCATGGCCACTTCAGAGGGAAGATGCAAGCTTGCATTCCATCTAGGGATGTCAGAGTAGTCCACCTGGAGGGTCAAGTTTGCTGAGCTTTTGGCAGCTTGTCCCCCCAGATTCTGTCTCACTTGTCTACAAGCTGGCCCGACTCGACCTGTGTCAACTCGAGCCAGCTGGCACACTTCCGGTGCCACCGGTGCCATTGCCGGCTGATCTGCATGACTCTCTCACTGGAGAGAGGTGTGCAGAGCAGCTGGCAATGAGGATAGTGGCAGTGGCAGAGAGGGAAGGAGGCATGGCATTGTCCTTTCTGCCACCACTGGGCACTGTGCACAACTCTCTCCTTTTCCCTGCCAGGCCCCTGGGGGGAGAAGTAGCGACTTGCACACCATGACTGGTGGAACAATTGCCTATCGCTGGCAGCTGTATGCAAGTTTCTCTTTCTCCCTGCAAACACAAGCTGAGCCAGGGGCTCAAGGAAAATCTGGCAAGCCCCCAAAGGGCTGGATTTCCCCCTGCCAGACATCTCTAATTCAGGCAGACGATGGCAATTGGCACAGCTCTCAAGATCCAGGGCACAGGTCAGAAGATCTGGGGCCCATGCCTTAGTAGGCCATTCTGAACATCACCGACATGCATAGGGGTGGAAGAGGTCATGGTATGACAGGAGAGCTGTTTGGCTGAACTGAAGGACCTGTCAGCCCAGACTGAACTTCAGGCCGGAATTTCCTCAAGGCTGCACTACACTCACGTGTAGGGATGGCCATGAATTTCTCCACGAATCTCAGGAAGGCCGAATGCCAACGCATTCAGCCCCCCGAAATTGTTGGTGAAATTCTCCGCCACCCACCCCGCACCCCCCGGGATTGGACTTACCTCTCTCGAATGTCCCCCTCGGCGGTGGGTCCCGGCAGCGTTTCAGCGGCATTTCGGCGCCGCCGCCATTACAAAATAAAGTAAGGAAAAAAAAAACACCCGTGATAGGCTACGAAACGATTAACGTAGCCTATCACGGCTAGATTTCCAAAGTCAGCCGTGATAGGCTATGTTAATCATTACGTAGCCTATCACGGGTGACTTTGGGGGAAAAAAGCGCGTATGCACATGGCGGCACCCATGGGCTAGATAGCAAACTGAATGGAAGGATGGACAGCGAGGGAAGGAAAATTTGTATCTTATGGATGTGGGAAACGTGTCTCTTCAGTACACAGAAACACCCTTGAGTTAACTAGTTAAGATTATCATCGCCAGCTTGATTACCGGATTAGTCTGCCTTTCATAAGAAAAGTCAGGTGTGCAATGCAAGCAGATGCTTGTGTGGATGATCACAGAGGAGGAGAAACCAAATCCAAGTGTGCCATCAAGATTTTTATTTTGTAGACCTAGCACATTTCAGGTGATAGAGTCTCTCCAGGGATCTGCAAGATCTTAATGGCCTATAATGTAATACAATGAATCGCTAGCACTTAGGATCAGATGCCATCTTCTATTTTCATTATTAGATGCTTCTTTGTATTCAGATCAGGCCTCAATAGAATAATGTAGCACCTGGGAATAAAGATGCAGCCCAGCAAGCCAGCACTGGAGGCCAAGATAGAGAAGACCTGCACAGCAACCGCGTATTTCCCCTTGGTGCTCAGGTAGGTGGGCACAAAGGACACCCACACACTGCAAAAGACCAGCATGCTGAAGGTGATCAGTTTGGCTTCATTGAAGGCCCCAGGCAGCTTCCTGGCTAGGAACGCCACTGTGAAGCAGATGGCAGCCAGGAAGCCCATGTAGCCAAGGGAAACATAAAACATGACAACAGATCCTTCATTGCATTGCAGGGTGATCTCTCCAGGCTGGGAGTGCATGTCAGAGTCAGGGAAGGGTGGAGAGATGCTCAGCCAGATGGAGCAGATGACAAGTTGGACACTGGAACAAGAAATGACAATGGAGTTGGTCAACCTCTTCCCTAGCCATTTTCTCACTCTGTTCCCTGGCTTTGTGGCCAGGAAGGCCAGCACCACAGTGATCGTTTTGGCCAGCACAGATGAGACAGCGACTGAGAAGATTATACTGAAGGCTGTTTGGCACAGAAGACAATCCGCTTTCCTTGGCCGGCCAATGAAGAGGAAGGAGGACAAAAAGGAAAGCAGGAGTGAGACCAGGAGAATGTAGGAGAGGTCCCGGTTGTTGGCTTTGACTATTGGAGTGTCTAGAAATGTAATGAAGATTCTGAACACAAAGGCTGTGGTTAATGACAAGAATAGGGCAAAGGAAACCAAGGTGATCCCCAAAGGTTCTTTAAAGGACAGGAAGGATATATTCTTGGGGACACATTGATCCCGGTCTCTGTTTGGCTGCTGATGTCCTGGACACTTCTTGCAATGATCCGCATCTGAAAAGAAGAAGAGTGACTTTAGCTTCCTCCTCTCAGCTCACCTCATTAAGCAGGGTCACCTGACTTCCTGACCGGGTTTACATGAGCATTCACAAGGACCTTCCTCTTAAGCCCCGCTCACAGCTCCGTATGTATTGTCACAGCAAGGATGTTTCAGTTTACGTCTGTATTGAAGCCATGGTGGGCTGAAGTGGATGTCAGCCGCCCATTCTGAATTTTCAAGCCACAGCAAAAGGAGGGCTGACATGCACCGTTACCCCCGCACCTTATATAGAGAAGTAACCTGAAACATCCTTACTGTTTTAATACACCGAAAGCTGTGTGCTGGGCTTAAGAGGGGGGGTCCTTGTGAGGGGAGCTCAGAGAGCCATCCCAATAGCCAGAGAAGGATGCATTGAGTCCCCCCCACCCTGCACTGATTCCCAGAAATTGCCTTCCAAGGTCATTTATTTCAACCTACTTTATGGAATTAATGCCCTAGATTCAGAGTACAGATGCCAAGGAAAGATCTGAGTTCAAAAATCTCTTCCAAATCTTCACAGAAAATGTTTGACTGAATATTTCATTAATTTGTTGAAAGGTTGTTTAGCCTGCCCTTCATTAAAGACACTGGGGTGACATGAAAACTGGAATAATAAGATATCCATATGAAAACCAGAATTAAAACACAACAGCATCAAGATTCAGCAGAATGGATAACACCAGGATTGAAACCCGATTCGCTCGGATGTGCTGGAATGACTGGGCAAGGAAAAGACATCTTCACCTGGGGCCAGAATAACATCACAGCCACAGCGGGGGGGGGGGCATTCCTTTAGTGGGGTGCCACAACCAAAAAGGCCCTCTTTCCACTAACCACAAACCTAATTTCTGATGGTGGGGGCAACCAGAAGAGAGCCTCCAATTAAAAACATAGGGTTCAGGCAGGTGCAAATATTTGACTTCCAATACTGGTCCTTTCCTCTTAAGTCACCCACCTTCCTGCGTGGAGATTGTCCCTTCTGCACATGGAGCGCAAGCATAGCAGCAAGGTGGCTTTCCTTCCTGAATATCCTTGGCGTATCCAGGGGGACAGCTCTTGACGCACCTGGAACGAGGTACGGTCTGGCAACAAAGAGAAGGAGCATGAAGGCAAACCTGTTAGATATATGTGTTTCTATGGACACGGTGTTTGGGAAGGAACCAATGGGAACCAATCCCAGTGACTCCAGGCCCTTGTTTCAGGGAAGCACTTCTGATGCCCCCTGAAATAACATTAAAAGCTGATGTGTCCAGGCTGAAAAGCCAGCACAGAAGGGAAGGGAGAATGAGCTTTTCTTGGCAGGCCACTCTGGAATCTATGAGCCACAACAGGAAACACTCTGCCTTTTCCTCATGAACGAGCAACACCCTGTCCTATTAATGGAAGGGCAAACAGGCAAAACAGTCTGCTTGCACTCCTGTTCTGCTTTTCCCTTCCTGTAGCCTTTGATTCTGCTACCAAGTGGGAATTGTTATAGCTCTGGCTGTCTCCCCCAAACCAGCCTTGAACCTCTCTGGGTCTCAGGTATCTGCTTTAGATAGTGTGGAGTTTGGCTATGTGATGTTGGGTTGGTAACCCTGCACCCCGAAAAAGAGGGCAGAGCATTTCCCATTACCAAGTTTTAGTTTTACTCAAGAAAAAGGTCGATATAATAGGGGTTATCAAGCTGCAGCTCACATGGCCATTTCTGTGGGCCCTGCAATATCCCTTTGCCACTCTGATTGCTGCCAAACATTCTGTTGAACTGAATAGTTCCCTTGCCTTTTGAGCAAACATCTTGGCCTCGACTAGGGATGGTGGAGAATTCTGCCACGGATTTCAGTGAGGCCGAATGCATTCGAATGGCATTCAGCCCCCCGAAACCCTTGGCAGAACGACCTCCCCCGCCCCCCCCTCGGAATCCCCCCTGGAATGAATCTTACCTGGGGCTGATGTTCCGGCGGCAGTGGCTCCGGAGGCAACTGGCCTGTTGGCCGCCTGCTGCAGACTCAAATGGCGGCCGCCGAAGCAGCCGCCATTTGTGTCTGGCCAGACTGCCGTGATAGGCTACGTAAGTATTTATGTAGCCTATCACGGCAAAGGCAGCCACGCAAATGGCGGCCACCACATCATTTGCGTAGCTGATTACATAGCTAAATACTTACGTGGCCTATCATGGCTACAACAACAACAAAAAAACAGCATACGCAAATGGTGGTGGCTATAGCGGCCGCCATTTGCGTTCCCCTTTGTTCACTGTTTTAGCCTACGTAAATAGTTACGTAAGCGATTACGGCGAAAAAAAGGGAATGCAAATGGCGGCCGCCGTAGCCGCCGCCATTTGTGTACATGGTTTTTCTTTTTTCCGGAAGGCTGCCCAGCGGCCGAATGTCTGGCCTCGGGCAGCCCCGCTGGAGACTCCAAGGAATCTCAGCGGAGCGGATCCAGCAGAATTAGGATTTCGGGGGGAGGTACGGAGCGCCTCCCCCTCACTATGAATCACCCCGTTGAAAAGGTAAGTGACTTTCTTACATCCCTAACCTCGACGTTCAAACTATACTTTTGACTTCTAAACTAGCATTATGGGAGAGGGAAGAAAACAACTCCCTATCCATGTAGGTCTTTATTCTATGGTAAGTCCCACAATACTCAGTAGGACCTCCTCCCAGCAAGCATGCATACGATTGCAGTCAAAGTCCAGATGACTGTGGGGTTTGGACTCGATGGACTAATATTCCCCTTCAAACCCTACTAGTCTATGATGATTCTATGGATCCATAAATTATTCAACAAATTAATAGAGGGAACACTTAACAGATGTCACAGGCAATATCATGAAAGAAATCATTCCCCCTACCTCATTAAACTGCGTGGGCCACACAATGGCTTCTGGGCTAATGGTGAGCTTTATGTCCTGCGTTGCCTGTCCCTCTACACTCCCAATTGTCACTCTGCGATAAGACATATTGGGGAAAAATATCCAATTCCTGATATCATAGTTGACTGCCTGCTCCCCATCCTCAGACACAAACAATCTGCCCACCGAAGTGTTAGAAAACTGGACTTCTCTTAAGAAAGAGTGAAGCTAGAATGACAAGAGAAAACATCCAGCATTGGGAATACATGAAAGCATGATGGATATCTCAGCCCAGCTGACTTCACACTTGAATCTCCCATGAATTGAGTCTGTTGCACACCTGGACTCAGTGGATGAATATTGTGTGTGTGTGTGTGTTTGTGTATGTGTGTGTTTGCTGTCACAACTAAGATACATTCTGGAGTCCCTGTTTCTGCTTCAGCATTTTGGCACATACACACAAGGGGGAGGTATCAGTACATTCCTGCTCTCCCAAGGTATTCTCAGAATACCTGCAGAAAAATACCCTAAAGGATGGGAAGTGCTTAGAAGGCCCCATAATGCCACAGTTTAAGGGGTATTCAGTGAGTTACTTTGGAGCAATCTGACAACTGTGTTGGAGGGGTGAGTAGAACAGGGTGGCTGGAAAGGGAGGAGGAGACACATTGAGATTAAAAAGGGGCAGAGAAAACCTCTCATTATGTGGATAGGTCATTTCCTGGTTCACACTGAAAAGTTGTTTTTAAATGTCCCCAGAGGCAGTAGTGAGAGCGGTCCACAGAAATCAAGGGCGAAAGGTAAGATTTATATGCAGCCTGGAGTGGGCACCAGTGTGTCCACTCCCCCCCCCAAATCCAAAAATTTAGGAGCAAAGAGATGGGTTGCTGCTATTCTGATTTTGTGAGATTTCTTTTTTTAACCCATCAGGTGGGTGTAGTTCCTTCTGCTGCTGTGAGACTGTCGCAGGCGGGGAAGATCCAGTAGATCCAATTGCAGTTCTGTGCATTGATAAAGATCAATCAGATTGGTGTCACTGGGTATTTTTCAGCCGTACTTGCGGAATTATTTACGTACGTTCGGGGAGCCGGAAAAAAACCCAGGGAATCTAATAGCGTTGCCCTTATTTTAGCCGTACTCTACGTAAATCTTTACGTAGACTACAGCGACCAAATAAGGAACGGGAATGGCGGCTCCCTACGGGGGCCGCCATTATCCGTATGCGCTTTTTTTTTTTTTTAAGTCACCCGTGATAGGCTACGTGACGATTTACGTAGCCTATCACGGCTGACTTTGCAAATCTAGCCATGATAGGCTACGTTAATCATCACGTAGCCTATCACGGGGGCGTTTTTTTTTTTTTAATTATTGGAATGGCGGTGGCGGCAGCCGGTTGAAAGACCGGCTGCCGCTCCCGCCCTGGACGAACACCCGCCGAACTGCCGGCCGGACCCACCGCCGGGAGGGACATTCGGCAAAGGTAAGTCCCGTCCCGTGGGGGGTGCGGGGTGCGGGGGGGTGCGGAGGATTTCTCCCCAAAACTTGTTCAGGGGGCCGAACACGTTGCCGCTCGGCCCCCTGAAGTTTCAGGGAGAAATTCTCCGCCATCCCTAGTGGCGGCCGGTCTTCCGACCGGCTGCCGCCGCCACCATTTCTAAGGTTTTTTTTAAAAAAAGTGATAGGCTACGTAAAGATTTACGTAGCCTATCACGGCTAGATTTTTAAAAAACACCATGATAGGCTACGTAAATGTTTATGTAGACTATCACGGCTGAGTGAAAAAAAAAAAAACAAAACGTGCGTACACAAAAGTTCCTTATTTTGGCACGTGTAGTCTACGTAAACATTTACGTAGCCTACGGCGAAAATAAGGGCAACGCAAATAGTGGTTTGCGTATGCGCGGTTTGTTTGTTTGTTTTTCACTCAGCCGTGATAGGCTATGTAAACATTTACGTAGCCTATCACAGCTGACTGCAGGGACGCAAACGGCACGGCTACAGCCGCCGCCATTTGCGTCCCGGCAGGACAGGAGGATTTGCGGCCAGAGGGACGGGGTGCCTCCCCCCCGGCCAGAATTTCAGGGGGGAGGGACAGGGTGCCTCCCCCCCGGCCAGAATTTCAGGGGGAGGGACGGAGTGCCTCCAGCCCACCGCGAATCTAGCTTCGGGTTCAGGTAAGGGACTTTCGTACATCCCTACTTACCCTGAATTCAAATTGAGATCATTCTCTCATTTTTTGGATTGTATCCAAGCACTGATTTAGCCACTTTATTATTCATTATGAAGACTACTCCATTTCTTCTGTGGTCCTCTTGTCCACAGTAGTAGATCTGGTGGTCATTTGATGTGAAGTGGCCCATTCCAGTCCATTTCAGTTCACTGACACCCAAAATGTCTATATTTAATCTTGGCATCTCCCCAATAACCACATCCAATTGGCCCTGGCTCATAGATCTCACATTCCAGGTTCCTATGGTGTGTTGATCTTTAGAACATCGGATTCGTTGTTCACCACCAGCACCATCGGCTGCTAGCCGTCCTTTCGGCTTTGAGCTAGCTGTGTCATCACATCTGGGGCTAGTTGAACTTATCCTCTGTTCCTCCCCAGTAGCATTTTGACCATCTTCCGACCCGGGAGTCCCATCTTCTGATGGTATACCGACATATCTCTGGTTGTACTGATCCATTTAGTTTTTTAGTTTACCTGTGGAAAAAAAGCCTGGATACTATTGAAAAAGAGTGCTTGGCCATTGCGTGGGACTTGGGTAAACTCAGGCCCTACTGGTGGGGCAGAAAATCCAGCTTCAGACAGATGATGATGATGATGATGATTAAATTTATTAATCGCCCATCTGGCTGGTCACCCAGCCAGTCTGGGCGATGTACAACATACAATAAAACAGTTTAAAACAATAAAATTCTACAGTAAAAACATTTTCTAAAATACCCTTTGTTGTTGTTGTTCAGTCGTTCAGTCGTGTCCGACTCTTCGTGACCCCATGGA
The DNA here is from genome assembly GCF_057233095.1 of Heloderma suspectum. NCBI lineage: Eukaryota > Metazoa > Chordata > Lepidosauria > Squamata > Helodermatidae > Heloderma > Heloderma suspectum. The sequence goes on from NC_139459.1 coordinate 393,912,249, forward strand.
CCATAGCACGCCAGGCCTTCCTGTCCTGCGCTCTCTCCCGGAGCATGCTCATGTTCATATTGATTGCATCCGTGATGCTATCTAGCCATCTCATCCTCTGCCGTCCCCTTCTCCTTTTGCCTTCAGTCTTTCCCAGCATCAGGGTCTTTTCCAGGGAGTTTTCTCTTCGCATTAGGTGGCCAAAATATTGGAGCTTCAGCTTCATTATCTGTCCTTCCAATGAGCACTCAGGGTTGATTTCCTTTAGGATGGACTGATTTGACCTCCTTGCAGTCCAGGGGACTCGTAAGAGTCTTGTCCAGCACCACAGTTCGAAAGCATCAATTCTTCGGCGCTCAGCCTTCCTTATAGTCCAGCTCTCACAGCCATACATTACTACTGGGAAAACCATAGCTTTGATTAGACGGACCTTTGTCGGCAAGGTGATGTCTCTGCTTCTTACTATGCTGTCTAGGTTGGCCATAGCTTTCCTCCCAAGGAGCAAGCGTCTTTTAATTTCATGGCTATAGTCACCGTCTGCGGTGATCTTGGAGCCCAAGAAAGTAAAATCTCTCACTGCTTCCATTTCTTGCCCTTCTATATGCCAGGAAGTGATGGGGCCAGATGCCATGATCTTCGTTTTTTTAATGTTGAGTTTCAAACCAGCTTTTGCACTCTCCTCTTTCACCCTCAACAAGAGACTCTTCAGATCCTCTTCACTTTCTGCCATTAGGGTGGTATCGTCTGCATATCGGAGGTTGTTGATAATTCTCCCAGCAATCTTAATTCCAACCTCTGATTCATCCAACCCGGCATTTCTCATGATGTACTCTGCATATAAGTTAAATAAGCAGGGTGACAATATGCAGCCTTGTCGTACTCCTTTCCCAATTTTGAACCAATCGGTTGTTCCATGTCTGGTTCTGACTGTTGCTTCTTGACCCTCGTACAGGTTTCTCAGGAGACAGGTAAGGTGGTCTGGTACTCCCATCACTTTAAGAATTTGCCACAGTTTGTTGTGATCTACACAATCCAAGGCTTTAGCGTAGTCAATGAAGCAGAAATAGACGTTTTTCTGGAATTCTCTTGCTTTCTCCATGATCCAGCGAATGTTGGCGATTTGATCTCTAGTTCCTCTGCCTCTTCAAAACCCCGCTTGTACTTCCGGTAGTTCTCGGTTCACATACTGCTGAAGCCTAGCTTGTAGTATTTTGAGCATCACCTTGCTGGCATGTGAAATGAGCGCAATTGTGCGGTAGTTTGAACACTCTTTGGCGTTGCCCTTCTTTGGAATTGGAATGTAAACTGACCTTTTCCAGTCCTGTGGCCACTGTTGAGTGTTCCAGATTTGTTGACATATTGAATGCAGCACTTTAACAGCATCATCTTTTAGGATTTTAATTAGCTCGGCTGGAATACTGTCATCTCCGCTAGCTTTGTTGTTACTAATGCTTCCTAAGGCCCACTTGACTTCACTCTCTAGGATGTCCGGCTCAAGTTCAGTGACCGCACTATCATGGTTATCAGGGACATTCAGATCTTTCCTGTATAGTTCTTCTGTGTATTCTTGCCACCTCTTCTGAATCTCATCTGCTTCTGTTAGGTCCCTGCCTTCTTTGTCCTTGATCATGCCCGTCTTTGCACAAAACGTTCCCTTGAGATCTCCAATTTTCTTGAAGAGATCTCTAGTCTTTCCCATTCTGTTGTTTTCCTCGATTTCTTTGCATTGTTCATTTAAGAAGGCCTTCTTGTCTCTCCTTGCTATTCTCTGGAACTCTGCATTCAGTTGGGTATATCTTCCCCTTTCTCCCTTGCTTTTCGCTTCCCTTCTTTCATGAGCTACTTGTAAAGCCTCATCAGACAGCCACTTGGCTTTCTTGCATTTCTTTTTCTTTGGGATGGATTTCGTTGCTGCCTCCTGAACAATGTTATGGACCTCCGTCCATAGTTCCTCAGGCACTCTGTCTATCAGGTCTAATCCCTGAAATCTATTCCTCACCTCCACTGTATATTCAGAAGGGATATGATTTAGGTCATACCTGAACGGTTTAGTGGTTTTCCCGACGTTCTTCAATTTAAGCCGAAATTTTGCAAGAAGCAGCTCATGATCTGAGCCACAGTCAGCTCCAGGTCTTGTTTTTACTGACTGTATGGAGCTTCTCCATCTTTGGCTGCAAAGGACATAATCAATCTGATTTCGATATTGACCATCTGGTGACGTCCATGTGTAGAGTCGCCTCTTGTGCTGTTGGTAAAGAGTGTTTGCTATGATCAGCATGTTCTCTTGGCAAAACTCTATTAGCTTTTGTCCTGCTTCATTTTGTACACCAAGGCCATGCCTGCCTGTTATCCCGGTGATTTCTTGACTTCCTACTTTAGCATTCCAATCCCCTATGATGAAGAGGACATCTTTTTTTGGTGTTAGTTCTAGAAGGTGTTGTAGGTCTTCATAGAACCGATCAACCTCAGCTTCTTCGGCCTCAGTGGTTGGGGCATAGACTTGAATTACTGTGATGTTGAATGGTTTGCTTTGGATTCGTACTGAGATCATTCTATCATTTTTAAGATTGTACCCCAGTACTGCTTTACCCACCCTTTTGTTGACTATGAGTGCTACTCCATTTCTTCTAAGGGATTCTTGCCCACAGTAGTAGATATGATGGTCACCTGAATTAAATTCGCCCATGCCTGTCCATTTTAGTTCGCTGATTCCCAAGATGTCGATGTTCAATCTTGCCATCTCATGTTTGACCACCTCCAGCTTACCTTGATTCATTGATCTGACATTCCAGGTTCCTAAACAATATTGTTCTTTACAGCATCGGATTTTCTTTTCACCACCAGACACATCCACAGCTGAGTTTCCTTTCGGCTTTGGCCCAGCCGCTTCACTCTTTCTGGCGCTACTTGGAAATACCCTCTGCTCTTCCCCAGTAGCATATTGGACACCTTCCGACCTGAGGGGCTCATCTTCCGGCGTCATCTCTTTTAGCCTTGTGATACGTTCCATGGGGTTTTCTTGGCAAGAATACTGGAGTGGGTTGCCATTTCCTTCTCCAGTGGACCACATTTTGTCAGAACTCTCTGCCATGACCTGTCCGTCTTGGGTGGCCCTGCACGGCATAGCTTATGGCTTCACTGAGTTACGCAAGCCCCTTCGCCACAACAAGGCAGTGATCCATGAAGGGGAAAATACCCTAACCCACCCCAAATGTCTGCCTGAACAACCATGTTTTTAATTCACGATGGAAGCTCATTAAAGATCATGCTCCACCTTGCTAACTTTCCAGAGTTAACAGTTCTAACCACACATTGCTACGGTGGAGTTTGGCCTGACAGGACTATGACTTTTTAGTAGTGCATATTATGGGCAAAGAGAACATATTAGTGGATGACCTATCTTATCTAGAGTGTCAGCCCCAGATGAGGGTATGGGGTAAACAGCAGCATCACTTGTGAATGTCCTTATTGAAGATCTGTCCAAAATTGTGCCAATCCAGCTATACAAATGTGTTTTTCATGTTGCAATCAACTAACTGCACTATGGTACTGAAATGCCGCTTGTAATTCTTATAATCTACATGAGCTTAGTAATTACTTTTATAGATAGTTCAAAAGAAGTAAGATGCTGGGAGTAAGGATGTGTAACTATTTGTACTTTCAATTCTTTTATACATCAGAATGTAGTAGCTGGAGGAAGAGCCTTTGTATATATATATTTTCATGGCTATAAGTATCTGACAGACTTATCATGGCTTTACTGACAGGCAGAGATGAAAATTGAGATTAGGGGTATCTATTGCTGCGAAATCTGGTTCTTTTTTCACTCAGTGTAGTTCCGACTCGATTTGCATTTGCAAGCCAAGCTGTGGGCTTTCCCTTAAACTCTGGGAGTGTTTTTTGTGCTAGGGGCGGCCATGTTTCATAATTCATGCAAATTCCTGACCAACTGGAGTATATTAAGGCCAAATTTGTGCAGATGTTGCTGTCATTTGTGGAGATTGCTCAGAACTTTGTGCAAATTGCAGAACCTGTGGGGGGGGGGAGTGCAAACAGTTGGGAAAACCACAAACAGGCCTGACTTGCTGCAGGTGAAGAAGGGGGAGACAAGCTCAAGAACACAAAATGTATTGTGCTTATTTATGAAATTTTGTAATATGGGAACACAGTGTTATCTGGAAGTCCATATATTTAATGTAAATGCTTGGTTTGATTTATAGCTCCTGAGGAAGGAAGCATTCTGAAACGCGTTGAGCGCCATATATTCTGTTTTCTTGAGGACCAGCGCATGTCTCCCCCTTCCTCACCATCATATATGTCGACCAAAGAATAGGGTAGTCCATCAGCTGGGTTTTCAGAGCAACAAAGGAGCACTGACACTGCTCTTTCCCTCTCCGCTTCTTCTGACTTCCTGCACACCAAGTCTGGAAGTCGGTATTTTTAATGTAAATGCTTGGTTTGATTTATAGCTCCTGAGGAAGCATTCTAAAATGCGTTGAGCACCATATATTCTGTTTTCTCGAGCACCAGCACGTTTCTTCCCCGTCATACATGGCGCCCACAGAATAGGATAGTCCATCAGCTGGGTTTTCAGAGCATCAAAGGAGCATGATTCTCTGACATGTTGTTGTTGTTGTTCAGTCGTTCAGTCGTGTCCGACTCGTTGTGACCCCATGGACCATAGCACGCCAGGCCTTCCTGTCCTGCGCTCTCTCCCGGAGTGTTCTCAAGTCCATATTCATTGCATCAGTGATGCTACCTAGCCATCTCATCCTCTGCTGTCCCCTTCTCCTTTTGCCTTCAGTCTTTCCCAGCATCAGGGTCTTTTCCAGAGAGTTTTCTCTTTGCATTAGGTGGCCAAAATATTGGAGCTTCAGCTTCAGTATCTGTCCTTCCAATGAGCAGTCAGGGTTGATTTCTTTTAGGATGAACAGATTTGACCTCCTTGTAGTCCAGGGGACTCGTAAGAGTCTTCTCCAGCACCGCAGCTCAAAAGCATCAATTCTTCGGCGCTCAGCCTTCCTTATAGTCCAGCTCTCACAGCCATACATTACTACTGGGAAAACCATAGCTTTGATAAGATGGACCTTTGTCGGCAAGGTGATGTCTCTGCTCCTTACTATGCTGTCTAGGTTGGCCATAGCTTTCCTCCCAAGGAGCAAGCGTCTTTTAATTTCATGGCTACAGTCACCATCTGTGGTGATCTTGGAGCCCAAGAAAGTAAAATCTGTCACTGCTTCCATTTCTTCCCCTTCTATATGCCAGGAAGTGATGGGGCCAGATGCCATGATCTTAGTTTTTTTAATGTTGAGTTTCAAACCAGCTTTTGCACTCCCCTCTTTCACCCTCAACAAGAGGCTCTTTAGATCCTCTTCGCTTTCTGCCATTAGGGTGGTATCATCTGCCTATGTGAGGTTGTTGATAATTCTCCCAGCAATCTTAATTCCGACCTGTGATTCATCCAACCCGGCGTTTCTCATGATGTACTCTGCATATAAGTTAAATAGGCAGGGCGACATTATGCAGGCTTATCGTACTGCTTTCCCAATTTTGAACCAATCGGTTGTTCCACGTTTGGTTCTTACTGTTGCTTCTTGACCCTCGTATGGCTCTCTCAGGAGACAGGTAATGTGGTCTAGTACTCCCATCTCTTTAAGAATTTGCCACAGTTTGTTGTGATCCACACAATCAAAGGCTTTAGCGTAGTCAATGAATCAGAAAAAGACGTTTTTCTGGAACTCTCTTGCTTTCTCCATGATCCAGCGAAAGTTGGCGATTCGATCTCTAGTTCCCCTGCCTCTTTGAAACCCCGCTTGTACTTCCGGTAGCTCTCGGTTCACATGCTGCTGAAGCCTAGCTTGTAGGATTTTGAGCATCACCTTGCTGGGAAGTGAAATGAGCGCAATTGTACAGTAGTTTGAACACTCTTTGGCATTGCCCTTCTTTGGAATTGGAATGTAAACTGACTTTTTCCAGTCTTGTGGCCACTGGTGAGTGTTCAAAATTTGTTGGCATATTGAGTGCAGCACTTTAACAGTATCATCTTCTTGATGATAACAATTGATGATGATAACTTATTGATGATAACAGCATCATTAACACCTGACCCTCTTAGGTCATGGTAAAAGTTCCCCTTTATCGCTGTACTGCTTGGCAGCTCTCTGCATTTGGCCGAGCTACAATAGAACGTAGTGATGCAACAACCATTAATCTCCTATCTCGAGACAGTCCAGGCAGTTGCAGTCCTCAAGGCCACAGAAAGCCTTTGTTAATTGGGCAGAATGATCTCAGCCATGTTCCTTGAGAAAGTGCCCCCTCTCTTCTAGCATTTGGGAATGTTAGCCTGTGATCGCTTGCAGGAGATCATCCCTGAGTTGTCTTTGAGGTGCTCAAAGATCAAAAGGGGAGTTTGAGAGGTGCCCAGCCATCTTCATCCAGTTGTGTCACTTGCCTGCAAACTGGCGAGTTCTTGGATCCCAGACTGGGCCCTGTCATGTGGGGACACCCTGACTTCGGTAACTTATGGGATAGGCCGAGATATTGCTTTGTTATTTTGCCCAAGGGATTGTTTCAACAGTTACAGTTGATCTTTCGTATAACCTTCCATCCCTTTCCCTATTCCCTACACAAATCAACTTCATATCTAGCACTAGAGTTGTGTGTGCCTCCTTCCAGGTAAACGTCAGGACTAAATTCACCACCTTCTGTTGGGTTCTTTGCTACTGTAATGTTTTGGGGTTAACATAGAGGGTGTGAGCTTGACCCGTTATCTAAGCATGCCAAGTGTGATGTGGAAGGCATGAGAGTCTTCTGGCGCAGGCTGCCGTGGATGTCAAGGGGTGGCGGCAGTCTGCTTTGTCCCTGCCTACACGGAACGACGTCTGGGCAACCCCTTTTCTCCCTTCACTCCTACTAATGCAAAGTCCAAAGCAAATGCAGTTTGTTGTTCATATTATGGGTTGGAAGGGGCCGTACCTTGGAGAATGTGTCTTATACAAGCCCTGCAATGCAGTTCATGCTGAATACTACAGGTTATGCCGTGAGTAGTTTACAAGGACCTCTACTAAGATAGGACACCTAGTTCAGTTTGGCTTGAAACTGAGACTAGTCAACTCCTTCCCTTGGCAACTTTATCCATTTTATTGTCACACTGCAGGTTGTGTTAAGAGAATAATATGCAGAAACCCCAAAGTCTCATGCACCATTGATTTGGCATGCAGAGTGGTTGCACAAGTTCAAATGTTTTCTCAGAAATTGTTGATGTGGAACTTTATCAAAACCTTCTGTAAGTCAAAGTAAACGCCTGCCAGCTCACACTTGTCCACATGTTTACTGACACACTCAAAGAACTCCAAAAGGTTAGTAAACAGGACATACCTTTGCAAAAGCCATGTTGATTGTTTTTCAGCAGGGCTTGCTGTTCTGTACACTTACTAATTTTTAGGGTTGGCGGATAATTTCTCCCTGAAACTTCGGGGGGCCGAGTGCCAACGTGTTCGGCCTCCCGAACAAGTTTCGGGGAGAAATCCTCCGAACCCCCCCCCCGCCCCCCACACACCCCCCCCGGGACGGGACTTACCTTCGCCGAATGTCCCTCCCGGCGGCGGGTCCGGCCGGCGGTTCGGCGGGTGTTCGAGCGGGGCGGGAGCGGCAGCCGGTCTTTCGACTGGCTGCCGCCGCCGCCATTGCAATCAAAGAAAAAAAAAAAAACCCTGATAGGCTACATGACGATTCACGTAGCCTAGCACGGCTAGATTTGCAAAGTCAGCCATGATAGGCTACGTCAATCGTCACGTAGCCTATCACGGGTGACTTTAAAAAAAAAAAAAAGAAAGTGTGTACGGATAATGGCGGCCCCCATAGGGAGCCGCCATTCCCATTCCTTATTTGGTCGCTGTAGTCTACGTAAAGATTTACGTAGCTATTTGCCTTGCCCTTATTTTCGCCGTAGTCTACGTAAACATTTACATAGACTACAGTGACTAAATAAGGAACGCGAATGGCAGCTCCCTATGGGGGCCGCCATTAGCGTACGCACTTTTTTTTTTTTTTTAAGTCACCCGTGATAGGCTACGTGACGATTGACGTAGCCTATCACGGCTGACTTTGCAGATCTAGCCGTGATAGGCTACGTGAATCGTCACGTAGCCTATCAGGGGGCGTTTTTTAAAAAAAAAAAAAAACTTCCGCGTTCGCGGCCAGGCGAGGCGGGAAACCTCCTCCCCAGCCTGAATTTCGGCTGGGGCGAGGCGGGAAGCCTCCCCCCAGCCTGAAGTTCAGCTGGGGCGAGGCGGGAAGCCTCCCCCCCGGCCGGAACTTCACGGGGGGAGCAGCGAAGCGCCTCCCCCCCACCGCGAACGTTCTTCGAGAACAGGTAAGGGACTTTCGTCCACCCCTACTAATTTTATCTTGAATAATGCTTTCTAACAATTTACATGGAACAGCCGTTAAGCAAACTGGCCTGTAATTTCCCAGATCTCCCTAGGTCCCTGTTTTAAAAAGGGTGTTACATTGGCCATTCTCCAGTCCTCTGGTACAGAGGCTGATCTTAGCGACATTTACATTTTCGGTTAGAGGATCAATCATTTCACATTTGAATTCTTTAAGAACTCTACGATGGATACCATACGGGCCCAGTGAATTGTTAACTAAGATGGAAACCCATCAAATAATGCCAGCAGAAACTGAGGGGGTGATGAGGAGAGTCCAACTCCTGCTCAGAAGGCTGGATCACCATCTGCCCTATCTCAGCTACACGTTTTCCAACAAGCACAAATAGCCACTTGAAGGCCACTCATAATTACAGATGCTGATAAGGCACGAGACCAAAAGCAGTTTGTCAGATGGTCCAAAATTCACCTCCGGGCAGTTCCAAGTACAGTGATGCAAAGGCAAAGTCAGGATCAATCAAGTTGCATGCGAAGTCCAATTCAGGCCAGGAATTCAGGATCAAGGCACATGCACGGATACCAGGAACAAATAGGGACATTGTTTCCAATGCCTGCTCTGCCTGTCTGGCAGCTTTTTATGCAACCACAACCTGGACCTGCCCAATTTCCAGTTACCACTCATTACAGAAGCTTTCTGGTGAAGCTGGCTTTACAAGGGAGACCACGCCAAGCTCTATGTCAACCTCAACGTCAGCTGCACATCCAACTCCCTCTGCAGACACTGCCTCTGGGTCATTCTCACGGAAAGATGAATCCTCAGGCTCTGGGAGGTGCAGTTCCTCCTCAGAGGAAGACTCCTCAAGGGGACGTGGGATGACACACTCAGGGCACCAGAGAGCAACCACTAGATGAAGGAGAGGATTTTAATGTCAAAATAGCAGGGAAATGATTTATCTCTACCAGAAGCCTCTAGGGTGGCCAGTTCTGAATCACCAAAGAAGAGGAAATACATAACCAAAAACCAGGATAAAAGGAGACACCATATTGCAGGTCAGCCCTTCAAATACAGGACTTCTCCACAGCAGAGGACAGGCCTCTTGCAGCCCTTCAACTAAAGGATGATACTCTGTAAAAGAGGATAGTTGGCCACCCAGGAAGCTTCACAAACTGGAGTTGCCTGTCTCAGAATGGTTACTTCCTTTGTCTTCTTTCTTCTTATTTCACCTGGCTCCTATATTTGAGATATAGGATCGCATTTCCAGAGCTGGACAATGGATTGCAATTTGCAGTGATCTTGGAATTAGGGATGTCAGAGAATTTCTCCAAGAATCTCCGGGAGGCCGAATGCCAATGCATTCAGCCCCCCGAAATTGGTGGAGAAATGGTCCGCCACCCCCCCCCCCGGAAATGGGACCTACCTTTGGTGAATGTCCCTCGCGGCGGCGGCTCCCGGCGGCGGTGCAGCGGCGGCGGCCAGTCTTCCGACCGGCTGCTGCCACCACCATTTCCAAGTAAAAAACAAAAAAACAAACAACAAACGTGATAGGCTACATAAAGATTTACGTAGCCTATCATGGCTGACTTTGGGAAAAAAAAAGCGCTTTCCCCCCCCCAAAGTCAGCCATGATAGGCTACGTAAACATTTACGTAGCCTATCACAGCTGACTGCAGGCCAGGGACGCAAACGCCGCCATTTGCGTCCCAGCAGGACAACAGGATTCGCAGCCAGAGAGACGGGGCGCTCCTCCCCAGCCAGAATTTCGGAGGGGAGAGATGGGGAGCCTCCCCCCCGGCCAGAATTTTGGCGGGGAGGGACGGGGCACCTCCCCCCCAGCCAGAATTTCAGGGGGAGAAACAAAGCGCCTCCCCCCACCACAAAGCAAGCTTCGGGATCAGGTAAGTGACTTTCGTCCATCCCTAGTTGGAATAGGGTAAGGAAATACCTGCCATGGCTGCAGCCTTTGAGGTTCCAGCCTGGCTCCTCCACCCACCAGCAGCGTTCTCTTTGACTGGGACGGATATGCAGCCTCCAAGGCATGGGCCACGGCTTGAACACTGTTGTAAATACTGTAGCTGTCTTGAGACAGGGTTCTCTCAGTCTCCTCCTGGGGCAGCATCTCCAGTTTCTCGTTCTCCGTGCATCTTGTCCAGCCTTTCATAGACAAGACATGCTTCGAATAGAAACAATGAAATGCTGTCAGCCAAAACTGTGTCGTTTCTGGTGACATTGGGCCATAGTTGTCATCTTTTGTCCCTCTCTTGGTCTTCACCACAAAGGAAAAAGAACCATGGAAGTAGTAGAAGGTTTGGGGCTGAGACAGCACATTCAAGAAGATGTCCTGAAAAGATGTTGTGATCCAGACTTTCAGCCCAATCTGTTCCTCTTCAAGCCTGTTTTGTATTAAGATGAACGGATTAAATCCATAGCTAGAGTCCCAGGCATAAACATATACATTGACTCGTCTCCACATGACAAGTGGCTCACTTTGGATCAAGCGAAGATAATTCATCCGTACTAACAGTCTCTTTGAGAAGGCAACACAAATTCCACTGCTGATCATCAGAGGGGTCAAGGTTCTCAAGAACCTTTCTCCGTTGTCATTGCTTGGAGCAAGGAGACCGATCCATGTCCACCCAAAATGCAGGAGCAGTTTGACCATTCCTGCAACCTGGGTTTCTTCCTTTGGGACCGTGCGGTAGATGAAAGGGAACTGATGTTTATCATGAAGAACATGAGCCACAGAGCCGTAACTCACCTAGCAAGGTGAGGAAGAGAAAGGTGCATTGTTCTTAGGTTGAAAATCAGATGATTGTAATCTCGAATTAGTGATATCCAGCACAGTGCCTGTCGCATGAGGGCTGAGGGGTGTACGGGAAGTGGGGTAATGCTAAAACCCTCAAGGACACCTTGTGGTGCAATACCTCCCTGTGTGCTGCTGGAAGAAGGACTTGGCAACCTGGGGCATCCTTGTCGGTGGGGCAAGGCCTTCCGAGACAACCCAGTGCCCAAACAGCAGCATCCCAAGGACAGTGATTTATTTTTAAACTTTGATTGGTACCCCCACCTTTCTACCAAGACAAATGGCACTAAGTCGGCTTACAAACATGAATAAATCTGTACCCCACCAGTAGCGAATTGCACCCATCCACTTTGTCTAAGGAGTGTAAAGTGATACATTTGAGGACACTATTGGATGAGGTGCAGGAGTGAGATTTCTCTTCGTGTCCCCGTTCTACGCTGTACCATTGCTTCTACATGGCTTCTACATTCGTAACATGGTAGAACACTAGCAACAAAATATCTGTTTGCCAACCCCTGTGCAGAATGCAGCAGCTTGGCTGCTGTCAGGGGCTGCCCCTTTTCAGCATGTACCTCCTCTGCTGAGGGAGCTGCATTGGCTGCCCATTCGCTACCGGGCCAGGTTTCAGGCTTTAGTACTAGTGTACAAAGCCCTAGACAACTTGGGACCAGGATGCCTGAGAGAGCGCCTTCTCCCTTCTCAACCTGCCCCATCCCTTAGGGCGTGAGAGGGCATGCTCCTGGTGGTTCCGCAAGGACCTATGGCCTGGCTGGAGTCCACTAGGAAAAGAGCCTTCAGCGTGGTGGCTCCCTTCCTGTGGAATTCCCTGCCCTTGGACCTCAGGCAGCCACCAACACTGTGCTGTTTCGGGGGGGTCCTGAAAACAGCACTGTCCCAGGATGCATTCCTTAATTGACCAGTCACAGTTTTTATTGGTATTCTGTTTAATTGCGTAGTTTTAATCTGTAGTTTTAATCTTTTTATCCTTTTACTGTTTCATCTCTTGTGTTCACCACTCCAAAATCTCTTCGAGATATTGGAGTGGTATATAAATATTGTAAATCCATCCATCCATCCTTGGAGTTTCGCTTTTTAAACTCACTGAAATCAGAGCACCGTGACTACGGGAATGGAATGGAATCCGCTTCTCCTTCCCTGGTGGTGCCATTGCCTTCTGCTCCCCGGGGGAGCGGGGCGTTTGGGAGCCCCTGAGCTCTGGGGCCGTTGACTTTGTCCCAAAGGTACAGCCTTAGCTGCATGACTGCTGCCCTCTGCCCTGGGTGAGCCCTGTGCTGAAGGATCTCTCTGGCTTGCAATGAATGTCAGTTATTCATATGCTGCTCGTTTGAAACAGTGTGTTTAAATGTGTGTTGTTAATATTTCTATGTGCATCTCGGAGAGATTTTATTGTATTTTTAATAATTATTGTTATTGAGTTTTAATCACGTTTTCAATGTCATTAATGAGTACATTACAATTTTTTCAGTTAACCAAGCACAAACATTACACAGGAAATCCAAATACAGGTCACGGGGATTCACAGGCCTTTCAGTACATTAATGAGCTGATATTGACCCACAGAAGTTCAACAGGGGGTTGAGATTTAGTTGTAATTTTCTAAAAATATCTTCCCATATCTGTCCATGACATGGTGGTGGTTTTCTCTGGGAAACCTGTTTGTTAATAAAGTCACGACATTTATACCAGTTTGTATGGCAGGTGTCAGATTCTTTTTGCTGCCTTTGTGCCCTTATCTGTTGAGTTCATTTTTTAGCCAACACAATATTCCAAAGGTATTTATACCACACAATTATGGATAGATCTGGAGATCCTTTCCAGTTCATTGCTGTAAAGTCAGCATGGCTTTGTCTGCTAAAGGCTCATTAGGGCCACTAAAGAGAGATAGTAGTGCCAATTTAGGAACCGTGTGAACCTTCCCTCCTGTTATATTTCCGCATTCTTGAAAAACCTCCCTCCAAAAGCTATGTATTTGTCCAAATTCCCAGCACATACAATGGTTCTTTCCTAAGGTATTACACCCCCTCCAACAGTTAGGTGATTTTGTTTTGTATATAAGATTTTGTTATATTTAGCGATTTATAAAAGATGATGATAATGAAGGTTACCGATGGCCCTTTGTCCTTTACAAATTGGGAGCTTTTCTTGCTTCTTGGAACCATCTTGGAGCAAAAGAGGAAGGAGAGAAAAAAGCTCCATCAAAAACAAAATGGAGAAGAAAAAACTGCTCAAGGGAAAGAGACTAACTCTCAGGTTTGCAGAGGGAAGTAATAGGAAAAACAAAAAGACCCCAACAGGGCTGAATAGAATAGAGGTATTCATGACGAGACAGAAGAACAAGCTCTGTCTCTGAGGTGAAGGCCAGGATTAAACTTCCTGCGAGGAGCCCCAGAAGCCAGGATCGAGGCAAAAAGCCTGGTCACATTTTCCTTGCCTGTCCTGGGTAGTGGGTGGAGTTAAGCCATGATGGATGTCTCCTTGCTCTGGATGGGAATTACACCACGCACAAACACACGAACAAGTATGTGTCTCATTCTTTCACCCCTCTCATTCCAGCAGTAGTCACCAATGGTTTTCTTCTGAAATTGGATGGGAGGGAAGGAAATTTAGGGGTGGATGTACAAAGCTGTGTTTCTTAATTCTACCTTCACTCTCTGTTCAACAGAGGAGTTTGCTTTGCTTCACAGACTTGCTGGACTAGAGGGGACAGAGGGTCCAAAGAAATCTAAATGTATAACTAGGGAAGCAAAATCTCTTTCAAACCATTCTTAAGGACTGTGATCTTGCTTTAGCCTCACATTTTGATGTCCTGTGCCCCCTTCTTGGCTCCCCTGGAGAAACCTCCCCCTTCCCAATTCCTACCTGTGGGATTTTGTAGATGCTGGACATGGCTGAAACATGGATGGCGATGTCAGATTCAGCCCCTTCCACAATGGCCACCAGGTTATTCCGTCCTCCGCAACTGTAGTTGGGAACATTGTTAGCTCCACCAGCAAGCAGGTCTATCAGGGCATCAGAAGTTATTCTCCCATGGAAATGGGTCTCATAGATGTTGCAGCCCAGAGTGATGTTGGGTAACAACTTTGAATTCTGATTGATCTCAGAAATGGCAAGAAAGAAAGACAAGATGTGCCAGTATCTGACATATATCTGTTTTGGAACACTGCAGAAAGAGAAAGAACAGATGGTGACACACTGGAATCCTCTAGTCAATGAACAAAGTCACATTCTTTCTTTTATTAATTGAAAACCCTTTCCAGACTTCCAATGGCTTGTTCACATGGGAGGAGATGGTCCTGCAAGTAGCCAGGTCCCAAGTCATTTTCCTCTAAAATCCTCATCTGGAAGCACCCTATAGAATAGCCAAGTGGGGATAGTGCTTTACCAAGGGTGACCAGAGACATCAGAAAATCGGAGCTCTCTCTAGCAAAGGGGGGCAGTTGGAGGGCAGTGGGGAGAGCATTAAAATTGCCAAGAAAGAATTGCTTACCTAACAATGCTGGTTAATGGGGGCTCAGAAAAGACGTATGGGTCTTGATGGGAAACATGTTTTGTAGAAATGACTCCGCTAATGAGGAGGTCTCCTGGTCTGTAATAATTGTTTGCTTTCGATTGATCCTGGATCAGATTCAAGGGGCATTTTGCCTTCTGCATCTCACAGGCTGCACAGGGCAGCAACAGAAGCAAAAGTAGTAGCAGCAATATCATTCTGGGCCTTCCTGCTTGCTACACCCCCCTTGTGACTCCTGCTCTCCCATCCAATCAGAAGAAGCTGGACAACTCTTGCAAGACAGGCTGCTGTGCCTTTGCAAATGCAATGAGCTCAGAGCCCAAGACGGGTCCTGCTAAAAGTCACACAGGGATAGTCCCACTCCCTCCCTGCCTGCCTGGCCGCCTCCCTCCCTCCCTGCCTTCCATCTTAGCCCAGGAGCTATTTCATGCACCAGACCTTTCAGGCACCATGCAGGATGTTACCACATGTTGCCCTTCATTCTGCTGTTTAGTGTATTGGTCTCAAAGGCAATCTCCAGGAAAATACTAGTAACAGTAGTAATAATCTTTTGAGATTTGGCAAGAATGAAAAATAAATCACTATGATATAGATAATTATAAGGGGAAGGAGCATCACCTCTGCCCCTTCGTGGACTCTCTGCGTGGCTTGAGGCACAGGTGGAGCACAGGAGAAAAACATCTTTGCAACAACTCATCAAAGTTAGCATCATGTCTACTGTGGGTTCAGTGAAGGGCAAAGGTGAGCTTGGCCTGACATTGACTGACAAAACACCTTCAGAAGAGACAGGATTAAGATAATATTTTAGGATGTATATTAATTTTTGAACAACACTGAGTGGTCATGAGTTTCTTAGCAGCAACTGGGATTGTTGCAAACGTGGTTTCTGTTGGTGCTGGAACTTGTTGGTGCTGAAAGAAGATGATTAGTGTGCTGGTGCTGAGATCCTTCCTCTCCCCTGCACTCAGTTTTTTTGTAGGTCACTTGTCCTATGCCTCCAATGGCAGTCATTTTGTGATGGGGCCCAATACAGTTTCTCAAATTGCCAAACTTGCCAGCAGCCCGAATGGGTTGCCTACTTTTGCAATTGCACCTCTGTGTCCATCTTCTAATACCAATCTTGGTTGCTTGGCTGTACTATATTATAGCAGCAATGAGCTTTGTATTCTCTCCCTCATACTAGTACACAATCTCACTGCCCCATGTCTCAGATCTTTTCCTGAGTCCTGAAACCTTCTGCTCACCAAATCAAATGTGCCCAGAGTTTCTTGAATATTCATGTTTTCTTGAAATTCTCACTGCGAGAGAGGGGTATTTCCCTCATGCCCTGCTTGCAGGCACCTGGTTGGCTATGGTGAGAAAATGGATGCTGTACTGGACTTTAGGTCTGATCCAGCAGGACTCTTATTTATTTATTTATTTATTTATTATTAAATTTGTTAATCGCCCATCTGGCTGGTCACCCAGCCACTCTGGGCGATGTACAGCATATAATGAAACAGTTTAAAACAATAAAATTCTACAATAAAAACATTTTCTAAAATACCCTAACCCACCCCAAATGCCTGCCTGAACAACCACATTTTTAATGCACGGTGGAAGCTCATTAAAGAGGGGGCATGGCGGAGTTCCCTAGGGAGGGAGTTCCACTGAGTGGAGGCCACCACAGAAAAGGCCCTCTCCCTCATCCCCACCAGTCTAGCTGTCCTGGCTGATGGGACAGACAGAAGGCCATCTGAGGCTGATCTTGTTAAGTGGCCTGTCTGGTGTTGCTGGAGGCACTCCTTAAGATAGGCTGGGCCGGAACCATATAGGGTTTTAAAAGTCAAAACCAACACCTTGAATTTAGCCCGGAAAACAACTGGTAACCAGTGCAACTCCTTCAGCACTGGAGTGACGTGATCTCGCTGGCGGCTGCCTTTAATCAGGCGAGCCGCCGCGTTCTGTACCAGCTGCAGCTTCCGAACCGTCTTCAAGGGTAACCCCACGTAGAGCGCATTACAGTAGTCTAAACGAGAGGAGACCAGGGCATGTACTACTAGGGATGTACGAAAGTCACTTACCTTTCTGCAGATTATGTTCATGGGGGGGTGTAAAACAGCGAATCAAAAAGGGACGCAAATAGCGCCCACTACGCTATTTGCGTTCCTCTTTATTTTCGCCGTAATACTCTACGTAAATATTTATGTAGACTAAGATGGCAAAAAATAAGGAACGCATTTGTGTACGCTTTTTTTAAAAAAAAAACCAGGATGTGACAGGCTACGTAAGTCTTTACGAAGCCTATCATGTCTCTGTAAAAAAAATACAAAAAACCCTGACCAGACTGCAAATGGCGGCGGCGGCAGCCGGTCGGAAGACCAGCCTCTGCAGCCGCCGCCACCGAAGCCACCGCCGGATCCGCTGCCACTCGGAACATCTGCCCCAGATAAGTCTCATCCCGGGGGGGATCCGCAGGGGGGCGGGGGGTGGCAGGCCGTTCCGCCACAGATTTCGGGGGGCCGAATGCACTGGCATTCGGCCTCACCGAGCTCCGTGGCGGAATTCTTTCACATCCCTATGTACTACTGATGGGAGCAGATGGTCAGGAAGGAAGGGGCACAGCCGCTGTATCAGATGGAGTTGATACAGCGCTGTCCGACTCACAGCTGCCACCTGAGCCTCCATGGACAGCTGGGAGTCCAAAATGACCCCCAGGCTGCGGACCTGGTCTTTCAAAGGTAGCCGTACCCCATTCAACACCAGGTCAACATCCCCCAGCCTCCTCTTGTCTCCCACCAAAAGTACCTCGGTCTTGTCAGGGTTCAGCTTCAGCTTATTCCTCCCCATCCAGCCACTCACCGTCTCCAGACATTTGGACAGGGATTCTACGGCCAACCTTGGTGAAGATTTATTTTCTTATCCTATTGTTATCCTGTTATTCTCAATGCACCTGTTTTGCCAATGGGCAAAGGTTCTTTTAGGATTCAGAAGCAATAGATACACAAGTTGATCAAAGTCAAGGACTTTATTAAAGAGCAGGCAAAATGACACAGAGAAACATAAAATACTGATACTGAGCAAGAAAGCTTACTTCTCCTTTCCGTTTTCAGGAGCCCCAGGTGAACAGCAACAGGGAGACCCCAGTCAAATGGCTGGCATGCAGCACCTCCACGGTCCCGGTCTGCATCAAAGTTCTCCCTGGGGGACAACCCCTTGGGGACCTTTATACCTAAAATCTCCTTTGGCTACATGCAGTTTGGAACAGCAGCCGAATTAATCACAGCTTTTGCGATGGTCAGATTTTCAGGTCTCATGATGTTTCCACATTCCTGTAGCACCCGAAAGATAAGCTAAAAGCGAGCGGACAGTAGCCAACGTAATACATTTAGAGATCCTCCTGTATTTCAAGGCTGTATCATCCCGAGCAGATAACTCACCTTGAAAAACAAAGAGTCAAGCCAAGAGGCTTGAGGACCCTTAAGGGGGCCTGGTCCTTCAGGTCTCTGGGAGATTCAGGCATCAAAGGAACAGTTTGTGCCATGTCCTCAGGATACAGTAGTCTTCCACTGCATTTCCTCTACAACAGCCTTTCTCAAATCTCTTCCCGTGTCCTATTTTTTCTGCTCAGTTAATATACTGGTCTTAAAGTTTCAATCAACACAGTCTTGATTCTTCTTTCCCCTCTTCCTAATCCACACCAACAATCATGTTGGCAGAGAAGGAGAAAAGGCTCTTGGAAGTGGTTGTGAAGGGTGTACTTCAGAGCATCTCTACACCAGCCTAAAATCCCGCATTTGAAACGGGGCGTTCTGCTTCCATTTTAAATGCAGGATCACAACGGACTCCCTTTACACATGCTTGCTTTCCCCCCTCCCCTTTCCCTCTCCTTCTCCCCCTTATCTGAGCCTTCCATATGTTTCACTGATCTAGTTCCTCTTCTTGTGGCTAGGGATGTGTGAAAGTCACTTACCTTTTCGAAGGGGTTGATTCGCGGTGGGGGGGAGGTGCTCTGCAGCTCGCCCTGAAATCCTAAACCAGCCAGCTCCACTCCACAGCAGCTCCGCAGAACCACCAGCCGGGTGCATTCACAGGCGTGCGGAGCCTGCGGGAGCAAATGGTGGTGGCTCCAGCGGCCGCCATTTGCACCCCTGTCTTTCGCTGTGATAGGCTAGGAAAATATTTATGTAGCCAATCACAGCAAAAAAAAGGAACGCAAATGGTGCCCGCCATAGCTGCCACCATTTGCGTTCCTTATTTTTGCCATGATAGGCTACGTAAATATTTACGCAGCCTATCATGGCCTCCACAGGGATACAGATGGTGTACCTGTATTAGCTGTGATAGGCTACGTAAGTATTTACATAGCCTATCAAGGCAAAAATGGTGAAGCAAATGATGACTGCAGACGTGGCTGCCATTTGCAAAGCAGCACGAACGGCACCAGGGAAGTGCTCCGTTTCGCATGCCTTTCGTGGGGTGGGGGGCTTCGTTCCACCATGGATTTCGGGGGGCCGAATGCACTGGCATTCAGCCTCACTGAGATCCATGGTGGAATTCTTCTCTGACATCCCTACTTGTGGCTTTTCCTTTTTCATGGTGGGAATGCAAGCAGGGTAATTTGATAGCTTATTATCTCCGATATATTTAAAAACGGTATAAAGGTCGTTTAGCGCAGCAGACCCCATGGAGGTTCACGACGTCATCTACAGGGACCACAGACTTCCATGAGTGAGCAATCTCAATCGCAGGTTAAAAGTCCAGTGTGAAGAGGCCCTCAGCGATATGCAGAATACCTACTCTAACTTTTGTTTGCTTTCTCATACCCCTGGCAAGGATCCTGGGTTTTGAGACAGATGTTTCTTCTAACTCTGTTTTGCTTTCTTTTCTTTTTTGAATACTAATGAACCAGCATCAACCCTGTCATTTGTTTCATTCATACGTTCTTACATAAAATAATCATGCTTGTTTTATTTTCATTTCAGTTTGGAAGTTTTATTTTTATTTCAAGTCCTGTTTCTGTACCTGCTATGGGAGGGGGGATTGAGGTGTTAATATTTAAGACTCCTGATTTCTGATTTAAAAGTTTGGAAGCATTGCTGCAGTTAAAAGAGAGGAAGAACTAACAAGGACTTTGGTCCAGTAATAATCTCCCAGCATGATGAGACTGGTGATGTCTTTTTTTACTCCTGCTTCCTCTCAGAGGGGATGTGCATTCTTCAGGCAGTCAAAGCCAAGTTGCCCTTAGGTAACTTAGCCCATAGGAAACTTTTTACAAAGGTGCTGTTTTTCTCAAAGAAAATGTCTACCACACATACACATAAGAACATGAGAAGATCCCTGCAGGATCATACCAAGGGTCCGTCCAGTCCAGTATGCTGTTTCCCACAGTGGCCAATCCGATGCATATGGGAAGCCCATTGTGATTTCGAGAGGCTTTCCTTGAGTGGCCAGCCATGGTTTATTATGGCCAGAATTCGTTTCCTTTAAAATGTTTTATTAGTTTTAATATGGTGCTTTATTCTATTTGTTGTTCACTGCTCCAAAATCTTTTGATGTGGAACGGTATATAAATATTGTAAACGAAGAAATGAATAAGCCCACAAGAAGGATGTGAGCACAGTAGCACCCCTCCTCCCACCCCATCTCATGTTTCCAAGCAGGTGGTATTGAGAGGCAGACTGCCTCTGATCCTGCAGGTAGCATACAGCCATCCGATTAGCCTTCTCCACCTTGAATGTGTATAATCCACTTTAAAAACCACGCCAGTCAGTGGCCATCACTACATCGTGTAGTGCCAAATTCCAGAGTTCAATGATGTGATGATGTGTGAATTCATAATGAAACTGGGTCATCCATGAGGTCGTTCATAGCTAGCCAAATCCCTGCTCAGAGCCAAGGCCTCCTGCCTTGGACCATTCACTTCCACTCCACCTAACCAACCTCACAGGATTGTTGTGAGCATAAAATAGGATATCAGCCTTCACCCTTCCCAACAACAGATCTGCTAGGACATTTAGGCTGGAGTCCCCATGGCTTCTTTGTTGTCCCCATGGCTTCTTTGGCTAGATAGCAACCTGAATAGAAGCAAGGGCAGCCAGAGAAAGAAAATTTGTACCTTGTGGGCCATGCACAACGGTCTTTTCTGTACACAGCAATACCCCCGAGTTAACCAGTTAAATTTATCATTGCCAGTTTAATTACCGGATTAGTCTATCTTTATTTATTGATTAAAAATATGTGTACAATGCAAGCAGATGCTTGTCAGGATGATGACAAAGGAGGAGAAACAAAATCCAAGTGTGCCATCAATATTTTGTAGACCTAGCACATTTCTGGTGATAGAGACTCTCCAGGGAACTACAAGATCTTAATGGCCTATACTGTAATATAATGAATCGCTAGCACTTAGGATCAGATGCCATCTTCTGTTTTCATCATAAGATGTTCCTTTGTATTCAGATTAGGCTTCAATACAATAATGTAGCTCTTGGGAATAAAGATGCAGCCCAGCAAGCCAGCACTGGAGGCCAAGATAGAGAAGACCTGCACGGCAACTGCATATTTCCCCTTGGTGCTCAGGTAGGTGGGCACAAAGGACACCCACACACTGCAAAAGACCAGCATGCTGAAGGTGATCAGCTTGGCTTCATTGAAGGCCCCAGGCAGCTTCCTGGCTAGGAAGGCCACTGTGAAGCAAAAGGCAGCCAGGAAGCCCATGTAGCCAAGGGAAACATAAAACATGACAACAGACCCTTCATTGCATTGCAGGGTGATCTGTCCAGGCTGGGAGTGCATGTCAGAGTCAGGGAAGGGTGGAGAGACTCCCAGCCAGATGGAGCAGATGACAAGTTGGACACTGGAACAAAAAATGACAATGGAGTTGGTCAACCTCTTCCCTAGCCATTTTCTCACTCTGTTCCCTGGCTTTGTGGCCAGGAAGGCCAGCACCACAGTGATCGTTTTGGCCAGCACAGATGAGACAGCGACCGAGAAGATTATACTGAAGGCTGTTTGGCGCAGAAGACAATCCACTTTCCTTGGCCGGCCAATGAAGAGGAAGGAGGACAAAAAGGAAAGCAGGAGTGAGACCAGGAGAATGTAGGAGAGGTCCCGGTTGTTGGCTTTGACTATTGGAGTGTCTAGAAATTTAATGAAGAGTCCTAACACAAAGCCTGTGGTTAATGTCAAGAATAGGGCAAAGGAAACCAAGGTGATCCCCAAAGGTTCTGTAAAGGACAGAAACGATATATTCTTGGGGACACATTGATCCCGGTCTCTGTTTGGCTGCTGATGTCCTGGACACTTCTTGCAATGATCCGCATCTGAAAAGAAGGAGAGTGACTTCAGCTTCACTGACATGTATCTGACATTTCACTGAAACATGTCAAATGTTTCATTTTGGGAGAAAACATGGGGATGTGGAAGAGGTCAGGAAACAATCATGGTTTGGATCCAGGACCCCACGTCCATGAAAGGAGGGACTTTCTACGAGAGGAAGGGCTCTGCATCCGGAAGTGGCTCCACCCAATTTTTGAGGAAAATCCCCCCCAGCTCACCTCATTCAGCAGGGCCTCTTGTCTCACTGACCAGGTTTGCATGATCACTCACAAGGACCTTCCTCTTAAGCCCCGCTCACAGCTCCGTATGTATTATCACAGTAAGGATGTTTCAGTTTACGTCTGTATTTAAGCCATGGCTGGCTACAGTGCATGGCAGCTGCCCGTTCTGAATATTCAAGCCACAGCAGAAGCAGGGCTGACATGCACCGTAACCCCCGCGGCTTAAATTTAGAAGTAACCTGAAACATCCTTCGTGTTTTAGTACACCGAAAGCTGTGTGCTGGGCTTAAGAGGAGGGGTCCATCCCAATAGCCAGAGAAGGATGCATTGAGTCCCCCCGCCCTGCACTGTATCCCAGAAATTGCCTTCCAAGGTCATTTCTTTCAACCCACTTTATGGAATTAATGACCGAGATTCAGAGTACAGATGCCAAGAAGAGATCTGCATTCAAAAATCTCTTCCAAATCTTCACAGAAAATGTTTGACTGAATATTTAATTAATTTGTTGAAAGGATGTTTAGCCTGCCCTTCATTAAAGACACTGAGGTGACATGAAAAGTGGAATAATAAGATATCAACACGAAAACTAGAATTAAAACACAAGAGCATCAAGATTCAAGAGAATGAATAACACCAGGATTGAAACCAGATTCACTCAGATGTGCTGGAATGACTGGGCAAAGAAAAGACATCTCCACCTGGTGCCGGAATATCATCACAGCCACAGCAGGGGAGGGTATTCCTTTAGTGGGGTGCCACAACCAAAAAGGCCCTCTTTCCAGTCAACTCAAACCTAATTTCTGATAGTGGGGGGATCCAGAAAGGAGCCTCCAATTAAAAACATAGGGTTCAGGCAGACTCAAATATTTGACTTCAAAATTGGCCCTTTCCACTTAAGTCACCCACCTTCCTGCATGGAGATTGTCCCTTCTGCACATGGAGCGCAAGCATAGCAGCAAGGTGGCATTCCTTCCTGAATCTCCTTGGCGTATCCAGGGGGACAGCTCTCAACGCACCTGGAACGAGGCACGGTCTGGCAACCAAAAAAAGGAGCATGAAGGCAAAGTTGTGACCTATATTTGTTTCTATGGACACGGGGTATGGGAAGGAGCCAATGGGATCCAATCCCAGTGACTCCAAGCCCTTGTTTCAGGGAAGCACTTCTGATGCCCCCTGAAAGAACATTCAAAGCTGATGTGTTCAGGCTGAAAAGCTGGCACAGAAGGGGAGGGAGAATGAGCTTTTCTTGGCAGACCACTCTGGAATCTACGAGCCACAACAGGAAACACTCTCCCTTTTCTTCATGGACCAGCAACACCCTGTCCCACGAATGGAAGGGCAAACAGGCAAAACAGTCTGCTTGCACTCCTGTTCTGCTTTTCCTTTCCTGTAGCCTTTGATGCTGCCACCAAGTGGGAACTGTTATTGCTCTGGCTGTCTCCCCCAAACCAGCCTTGAACCTCCCTGGGTCTCAGATATCTGCTTTAGGTAGTGTGGAGTTTGGCTATGTGAAGTTGGGTTGGTAACCCCGCACCCCGAAAAAGAGGCCAGAACATTTCCCATGACCAAGTTGGAGGTTTACTCAAGAAATAAACATCCATATAATAGGGGTGATCAAGCTGCAGCTCACATGGCCATTTCTGTGGGCCCTGCAATATCCCTTTGCCACTGTGATTGCTGCCAAAGGCTCTGTTGGACTTTATAGTCCCCTTGCTTCCAGAGCAAACTTCTTGACCTTGATATTCAAGCTATATTTTGACCTCTAAACTAGTATTATGGGAGAGGGAAGAAAAGAACTCCCTATCCATGTAGGTATTTATTCGATGGTAAGTCCCACAATACTCGGTAGGACCTCCTCCCAGCAAGCATGCATAAGATTGCAGCCAAAGTCCCAGATGACTGTGGGGTGTTGGACTCGATGGACTTAGAGTCCCCTTCCAACCCTACTATTCTATGATGATTCTATGGATCCATGAATTATTCAACAAATTAATAGAGGGAACACTTAACAGATGTCACAGGCAATATCGTGAAAGAAATCATTTCCCCTACCTCATTAAAACGCGTGGGCCATACAATTGCTTCTGGGCTAATGGTGAGCTTTATGTCCTGCGTTGCCTGTCCTTCTACACTCCCAATTGTCACTCTGCGATAAGACATATTGGGGAAAAATATCCAATTCCTGATATCATAGTTGACTGCATCCTCAGACAGATACAGTCCGCCCATGGAAGTGTTAGAAAAATGGACTTCTCTAAGGAAAGTGTGAAGCTAGAATGACAGAGAAAACAACCGGCATTGGGAATATATGAAAGCACGATGGATATCTCAGCCCACTCACTTCACACTTGAATCTCCCATGAATAGAGTCTGTTGCGCACCTGCACTCAGTGGATGACTATTGTATGTGTGTGTGTGTGTGTGTGTGTGTGTGTTTGCTGTCACAATTGAGATACATTCTGGAGTCCCCTGTTTCTGCTCGAGCATTTCGGAATGACCAGATGCAGGGTCATCATTCCTTCTAATACAAACATGAGTTTCCCCATGCTTTTGCTCAGGTAGCCAAAACTGCAGCACTTACACACGAGACAGAGGTATCGGTAGATTCATGCTAACCCAAGGCATGCCCTATACATCTCAAAAAAAATGCCGTAAAGGGTGGGAGGTGTTTAAGAGCCCCAAAATACCTCAGTTTTGGGGTATTCAGTGAGTGAATTTGGAATAATCTGACAACTGCATTGGAGTGGTGAGTTGAATGGGGTGGCTGGAAAGGGAGGAGGAGACACATGGAGATTAACGAGGGGCAGAGAGAACCATCTCATTATGTGGACAGGGCATTTCCTGGTTCACACTGAAAAGTTGTTTTTAAATGTCCCCAGAGGCAGTGGTGAGAGCTGTCCACAGAAATCAAGGCAGAAATCCAAGATTGATATGCAGCCTGGAGTGGGCACCAGTTTGTCCACTCCCCCCCAATCCAAAAATTTAGGAGCAAAGAGATGGGTTCCTGCTATTCTTATTTTGTGAGATTTCTTTTTTTAACCCATCAGGTGGGTGTAGTTCCTTCTGCTGCTGTGAGACTGTCACAGTTGGGGAAGATCCAGTAGATCCAATTGCAGTTCTGTGCACTGATAAAGATCAATCAGATTGGTGTCACTGGGTATTTTTCAGCCCTACTTGAGGAATTATTTACGTACTTTCGGGGAGCCAAAAAAAAACAAAACGGGGGAATCCGGGGCATGCAGACGGCAGAACGGGGTGGCCCTCGGCACTGCGGAATCCTTGCAGAGCGGAACCTCTCTGCATGGATTCCACGGGGATGGAACGGATCACCTCCCGCCTCCCCACCCATGGATTCCCCACTGGAATGGACGGTGGGGAATCCGCACATCCCTAATTCAGACTGATGCTCATCCAATGCCCGGAATGGGCCATTCCATAGAACAATTGGGCAGGGCTAAATATACCACTCCTATCGACCTGACCAAAGGGGATTGGCAAGTGTCATGGGCTCCTTGGAGGCCTCTCTCAGTCTAATCCAGTAGCCAAGTCCAGACACAGACAAAGGGATTCCTTTCAAAGCTTTATTCTTCTTTTACAACTTAACAACTCTACAGGTAGCAACTAGATCTGAGCAGCTAAGTACCTATGCCCTACGTTGAAACAGTTGGTCCCCGTTTGAAAGGGAATTACTGGCAGACCCCTGAACTTAAGGACTAGGGAGAGTCCCTCCCCTTTCCCCTTGGATCCTCGGGGCGCAGCCATTGTTTGCGCGCCAACCGGGCACTGCACCTCCTTTTCGCGCCCTCCATCTGGCACCGCTCTCTGCGTCTGTGTCGCGCATCCACCAAGTCTGCTATCTCTGCTCGGTCACTCCCTGGACTGCTTTCTAATCTAGGAATGCTGGTGGGAGGAATCTCCATCAGCTGTGGGCCCTGGGAAAAAGGGGTGCGCTCCTCTCCCAGGAGCGACTGCTCTTCCTCAGAATCAGAACTACTCTGGGATTCTATGGGCTCAGTGTCCACCCTGACAGCAAGTGCCCTTGGATGAAGATGCTGCTCTGCTTTTGTTACTCATTTGGCATTGTTTCAATTTACAGTCCTCCCTCTGGGGTTGAGGAATGAGTCAAAGATCTTCCAGACACTCATTAACAGACTGCTAAATGGGCCGGATAAATTTGCCTGTGTGAATTTGGATGCTGTGGCTATTTTTAGTCAGACCTGGGACACCCATCTTGATCATTTACACCAAGTGCTTCAACAGATTCATAATCTGGAGCTTACTGTAAGGCCCAGAAGTGCCAGTTTGGCCTGGCGGAAGGGACATATCCAGGGCACTGGGTCAGGGGGGCAGTATTAAACCCCTAGATGCTAAGATTCATTCTGTCCAGGACTGGCTAGTACTGATGACCAAGAAAGAAGTCCAGTCATTCTTGGACCTAGTGGGTTACTACCATAGTTTTGTCCCTCCTTTCAGCAATCTGGTGATGCCCCTGACTGATTTCTGTAAAAAGTGGGAACTTCCTGAAGTCCAAAGGTCAGAGCGGTGTCAGTGGGCCTTTGATGCTTTGAAAACCCAGGGGATGGACCAGCCTATTCTGTGGGCCCCACACTTGAAATTCCTTTTGTCTTAGAGACAAATGCTTCTGATTTGGGACTTGGAGCTGTGATACAGCAGAGAGGCCTGACAACCCTATTGCCTATCTGGGGAAAAAACTGTTACCTGTGAAAAAAGCCTGGCTACTATTGAAAAAGAGTGCTTGGCCATTGCATGGGCCTTGGGTAAACTCAGGCCCTACTAGAGGAGCAGAAAATCCAGCTTCAGACAGATCATGCTCCACTTTGCTACTTTGCCAAAGTAAAGAGTTCAAACCATAAATTGCTACAGTGGCCCAACAGGACTATGACTTTTTAGTAGTGCATATTACAGGCAAAGACAACATATTAGTGGATGACCTATCTAGAGTGTAAGCCCCAGATGAGGGTATGGGGTAAACAGAAGCATCACTTGTGACTGTCCTTATTGAAGATCTGTCCAGAATTGTTCCAATCCAGCTATACAATTTTGTTTTTAGTGTTGCAATCAAGTAAATGCACTATCCCCTTCATGGATCACTGCCTTGTTGTGGCGAAGAGGCTTGCGTAACTCAGTGAAGCCATAAGCTATGCCATGCAGGGCCACCAAGATGGACAGGTCATGGTGGAGAGTTCTAATAAAATGCGGTCCACTGGAAAAGGAAACGGCAACCACTCCAGTATTCCTGCCAAGAAAACCCGTTGGAACATATGACAAGGCTAAAAGATATGATGCCGGAAGAGAAGCCCCTCAGGTTGGAAGGTGTCCAATATACTACTGGGGAAGAGCAGAGGGAATTTCCAAGCAGTGCCAGAAAGAGTGAAGTGGCTGGGCCAAAGCCGAAAGGACACTCAGCTGTGGATGTGACTGGTGGTGAAAAGAAAGTCCGATGCTGTAAAGAACAATATTGTTTAGGAACCTGCAATGTCAGATCCATGAATCCAGGTAAGCTGGAGGTGGTCAGACATGAGATGGCAAGTTTGAACATCGACATCTTGGGAATCAGTGAACTAAAATGGACAAGCATGGGCGAATTTAATTCAGGTGACCATCATATCTACTACTGTGGGCAAGAATCCCTTAGAAGAAATGGAGTAGCACTCACAGTCAACAAAAGGATGGGAAAAGCAGTACTGGGGTACAATCTCAAAAATGATAGAATGATCTCGGTCCAAATCCAAGGCAAACCATTCAACATCACAGTAATTCAAGTCTATGCCCCAACCACTGAGGCCGAAGAAGCTGAGGCTGATCGGTTCTATGAAGACCTACAACACCTTCTAGAACTAACACCAAAAAAAGGATGTCCTTTTCATCATAGAGGATTGGAATGGTAAAGCATGAAGTCAAGAAATCACCAGGATAAAAGGCAAGCATGGTCTTGGTGTACAAAATGAAGCAGGACAAAGGCTAATAGAGTTTTGCCAAGAGAACACACTGATCATAGCGGACATGCTTTTCCAACAGCACAAGAGGCGACTCTACACATGGGCATCACCAGATGGTCAATATCGAAATCAGAATGAATATATACTTTGCAGCCAAAGATGGAGAAGCTCTATACAGTCAGTAAAAACAAGACCTGGAGCTGACTGTGGCTTAGATCATGAGCTTCTTGTTGCAAACTTTTGGATTTAATTGAAGAACGTAGGGAAAATCCCTAAACCATTCAGGGAGGACCTAAATCATATCCCTTATGAATATACAGTGGAGGTGAGGAATTTATTTAAGGGATTAGACCTGATAGACAGAGTGCCTGGGGAACTATGGACGGAGGTCCGTAACATTGTTCAGGAGGCAGCAACTCAATCCATCCCAAAGAAAAAGAAATGCAAGAAAGCCAAGTGGCTGTCTGATGAGGCTTTACAAGTAGCTGAGGAAAGAAGGGAAGCAAAAAACAAGGGAGAAAGGGGAAGATATATCCAACTGCATGCAGATTTCCAGAGAATAGCAAGGAGAGACAAGAAGGCCTTCTTGAATGAACAGTGCAAAGAAATTGAGGAAAACAATAGAATGGGAAAGACTAGAGATCTTTTCAAGAAAATTGGAGATTTCAAGGGAACATTTTGTGCAAAGATGGGCATGTAAAGGACAAAGAAGGCAGGGACCTAACAGAAGCAGATGAGATTAAGAAGAGGTGGAAAGAATACAAAGAAGAACTATACAGGAAAGATCTGAATGTCCCTGATAGTCATGGTAGTGCGTTCACTGAACTTGAGCCAGACATTCTAGAGAGTGAAGTCAAGTGGGCCTTAGGAAGCATTACTAACAACAAAGCTAGCGGAGATGACAGTATTCCAGCTGAGCTATTTAAAATCCTAAAAGATGATGCTGTTAAAATGCTGCACTCAATATACCAACAAATTTGGAACACTCAACAAAAGCCACAAGACTGGAAAAGTTCAGTTTACATTCCATTTCCAAAGAAGGGCAATGCCAAAGTGTGTTCAAACTACCGTACAATTGCATTCATTTCACATGCCAGCAAAGTTATGCTCAAAATCCTACAAGCTACACCTCAGCAGTATGTGAACTGAGAACTACCGGAAGTACAGGCTGTTTTTTGAAGAGGCAGAGGAACTAGAGATCAAATCACCAACATTCGCTGGATCATGGCGAAAGCAAGAGAATTCCAGAAAAAATTCTGCTTCACTGACTACGCTAAAGCCTTGGATTGTGTGGATCACAACAAACTGTGGCAAATTCTTAAAGAGATGGGAGTACCAGACCACCTTACCTGTCTCATGTCTCCTGAGAAACCTGTATGAGGGTCAAGAAGAAACTGTAAGAACCGGACATGGAACAACCGATTGGTTCAAAATTGGGGAAAGAGTACGACAAGGCTGCATATTGTTGCCCTGCGTATTTAACTTATATGCAGTGTACATCATGAGAAATGCCGGGTTGGATGAATCACAGGTTGGAATTAAGATTGCCAGGAGAATTATCAACAACCTCAGATATGCAGACAATACCATGCTAATGGCAGAAAGTGAAGAGGATCTAAAGAGCCTCTTGTGGAGGGTGAAAGAGGAGAGTGCAAAAGCTGGTTTGAAACTCAACATTAAAAAAATGAAGATCATGGCATCTGGCCCCATCACTTCCTGGCATATAGAAGGGGAAGAAACGGAAGCAGTGACAGATTTTATTTTCTTGGGCTCCAAGATCACTGCAGACAGTGACTGTAGCCATGAAATTAAACACCCCTTGCTCCTTGGGAGGAAAGCTATGGCAAACCTAGACAGCATAGTAAGAAGCAGAGACATCACCTTGCCGATAAAGGTTCGTATAATCAAAGCTATGGTTTTCCCAGTAGTAATGTATGGCTGGGAGAGCTTGACTATAGGAAGGCTGCGCCAAGGAATGGATGCTTTCGAATTGCGGTGCTGGAGAATACTCTTTCGAGTCCCCTGGAATGCAAGGAGGTCAAATCAGTCAATCCTAAAGAAAGTCAATCCTGATTGCTCATTGGAAGGACAGATCCTGAAGCTGAAGCTCAAGTATTTTGGCCACCTAGTGCAAAGAGAAAAGTCCCTAGAAAAGATCGTAATGCTGGGAAAGATTGAAGGCAAAAGGAGGAGGGGTCGGCAAAGGATGTGATGGTTAGTTACCATCACCGATGCAATGAATATGAACTTGAGCACACTCCGGGACAGAGCGGAGGACAGGAAGGCCTGGCGTCCTATGGTCTATGGTGTCACGAAGAGTCAGACACGACTTAATGACTGAACAACAACAACAATGGCACTATGGTACTGAAATGCTGCTTCTGATTCTTATAATCTGCATGCGTTTAGTAATTACTTTTATAGATAGTTCAAAAGAAGTAAGATGCTGGGAGTAAGGATTAATAACTTTTTGTACTTTCAGTTCTTTTATACATCACAACTGTAGTAGCTAGAGTAAGAGCTTTTCTATATATTTTGAAGTATTTTTTTCCTGGCTAGAAGTATCCGACAGTGTTATCATGGCTTTCCTGACAGGCAGTGATGAAAATTGAGATTAGGTGTATCTGTCACTGGGAAATCTGGTTCTTTTTTCACTCAGTGTAGTTCCGACTCAAATTTGCATTTGCAAGCCAAGCTGTGTGCTTTCCCTTAAACTCTGGGAGATTTTTGTGCTGGGGGTGGCCATGTTCCATAATTCATGCAAATTCCTGACCAATTAGAGTAAATTAAGGCCAATTTTGTGCAGATGTTGCTGTCATTTTGTGGAGATAGCTCAGAAATTTGCGCAAATTGCAGAAGCTGTGGTGGGGGGCGGAATGCAAAATGTTGGGAAAATCCACAAACTGGCCTCACCTGCTGCAGGTGAAGAAGGGGGCGACAAGCTCCAGAAAACAAATTGTATTGCACTTATTGATGAAATTTTGTAATATAGCAACAGAATGTTATCTTGAAGACAGTATTTTTAATGTAAATGCTTGGTTTGATTTATAGCTCCTGAGGAAGGAAGCATTCTGAAACGCGTTGAGCGCCATATATTCTGTTTTCTTGAGCACCAGCGCATGTCTCCCCCTTCTTCACCATCATACATGGCACCCACAGAATAGGGTAGTCCATCAGCTGGGTTTTCAGACCATCAAAGGAGCACCGACACTGCTCCTTCCCTCTCCGCTTCTTCTGACTTCCTGCAGACCAAGTCGGGGGGCATAGCAGGAACTGGAGGATGTCAAGAACTCTTCCTTCCTTCCTTCCTTCCTTCCTTCCTTCCTTTCTTTCTTTCTTTCTTTCTTTCTTTCTTTCTTTCTTTTTGATACTCTGACCCTGATAGGTCATGTTAAAAGTTCCCCCTTATTGCTCTACTGCTTGGCAGCTCTCTGCATTTGGCCAAGCTACAATAGCACATAGTGATGCAACCACCATTAGTCTACTATCTCGAGACAGTCCAGGCAGTTGCAGTCCTCAAGGCCACAGAAAGCCTTTGTTAATTGGGCAGAATGATCTCAGCCGTGTTCCTTGACAAAGTGCCCCCTCTCTTCTAGCGTTTGGGAACACTGCTGGAGTTAGCCTGAGATGGCTTGCAGGAGATCTTCCCTGACTTGTCAGGGGCTCAAAGATCAAAAGGGGAGTTTGAGAGGTGCCCAGCCATCTTCATCCAGTTGTGTCACTTGCCTGCAAGCTGGCGAGTTCTTGGATCCCAGACTGGGCCCTGTCATGTGGGTCACCCTGACTTCGGAAACATATAGGATAGGCCAAGATATTGCTTTGCTATTTTGCCCAAGGGATTGTTTTAACAGTTACATTTGATCTTTCGTATAACCTTCCATCCCTTTCCCTATTCCCTACACAAATCAACTTCACATCTAGGTCTAGAGTTGTGTGTGCCTCCTTCCAGGTAAACGTCAGGACTAAATTCACCACCTGTTGTTGGGTTCTTTGCTACTGTAATGTTTTGGGGTTATAGAGGGTGTGAGATTGACCCATTATCTAAGCATGCCAAGTGTGATGTGGAAGGCATGAGAGTCTTCTGGCACAGGCTGCCGTGGATGTCAAGGGGTGGCGGCGGTCTGCTTTGCCCCTGCCTACACGGAACGATGTTTGGGCAACCCCTTTTCTCCCTTCACTCCTACTAATGCAAAGTCCAAAGCAAATGCAGTTTGTTGTCCATACTATGGGTTGGAAGGAGCCGTACCTTGGAGAATGTGACTGCAATGCAGATCATGCTGAATACTCCAGGTTAGGCTGTGAGTGGTTTACAATGATCTCCACTAAGATAGGACACCTAGTTCAGTTTGGCTTGAAACTGAGACTAGTCAACTCCTTCCCTTGGCAACTTTATCCATTTTATTGTCACACTGCAGGTTGTGTTAAGAGAATAATATGCAGAAACCCCAAAGTCTCATGCACCATTGATTTGGCATGTAGAGTGGTTGCACATGTTCGAAAGTCTTCTCAGGGATCGTTGATGTGGAACTTTATCAAAACCTTCTGTAAGTCAAAGTGAAGTCAAGCAGGGCTTGCTGTTCTATATACTTACTTATTTTATCTTGAATAATGCTTTCTAACAATTTACATGGGACAGCCATTCAGCAAACTGGCCTGTAATTTCCCAGATCTCCCTAGATCCCTGTTTTTATAAGGGTGTTACATTGGCCATTCTCCAGTCCTCTGGTACAGTGGCTGATCTTAGGGACATTTTACATTTTCGGTTAGAGGATCAACCATTTCACATTTGAGTCCTTTAAGAACTCTACGATGGATACCATATGGGCCCAGTTAGTTGTTAACTAAGTGGGGACCCCATGGAATAATACCAGCAGAGACTGAGGGGGCGATGAGGAAAGTCTGACTCCAGCTCAGAAGGCTGGATCACCATCTGCCCTGTCTCAGCATGTGTTTTCCAAACAAGCAGCTTACTCCACAGGGAGCCCTACCAGAAGAGAAGCTAATTAAGATAGCGACTTCATCATGGCCACTCATACTCACAGATGGTGATCAGGCACAAGGCCAAAAGCAGTTTGTCAGATGACCCAAACTTCCCTGCTGGGCAAGTACACTGATGCAAAGCAAAGGCAAAGGCTCAATCTGAAGCTGCATGCCAAGTCCAATTCAGGCCAGCAATTCAGGATCAAGGCGCCTGCACAGATTCCAGGAGCAAATAGGGACATTGTTCCCAATGCCTGCTCTGCCTGTCTGGCAGCTTTTTATGCAACTGCAACGTCAGCTGCCTCAACGTCAGCTGCACATCCAACTCCCTCTGCAGACACTGCCTCTGGGTCATTCTCACGGAAAGATGAATCCTCAAGCTCAGGGAGGTGCAGTTCCTCCTCAGAGGAAGACTCCTCAAGGGGACGTGGGATGACACACTCAGGGCACCAGAGAGCAACCACTAGATGAAGGAGAGGATTTTAATATCAACATAGCAGGGAAATGACTAATCTCTACCAGAAGCCTCTAGCTTGGCCAATTCTGAATCACCAAAGAAGAGGAAATACATAACCAAAAACCAGCATAAAAGGAAACACCGTATTGCAGGTCAACTCCTTCACAACAGAGGACAGGCCTCTTGCAGCCCTTCAGATAAAGGACGATACTCTGTAAAAGAGGATAGGTGGCCACCCAGGAAGCTTCACAAACTGGAGTTGCCTGCCTCAGTATTGTTACTTTCTTTGTCTTTTTTCTACTTATTTAACCTCGCTCCAATATTTGAGGTATGAGATGGCATTTCCAGAGTTGGACAACGGATGGCAATTTGCAGTGATGTTGGAATAGGGAAAGAAATACCTGCCAGGGCTGCAGCCTTTGAGGTTCCAGCCTGGCTCCTCCACCCACCAGCAGCGTTCTCTTTGATTGGGAGGGATATGCAGCCTCCAAGGCATGGGCCACGGCTTGAACACTGTTGTAAATACTGTAGCTGTCTTGAGACAGGGTTCTCTCAGTCTCCTCCTGGGGCAGCATCTCCAGTTTCTCTTTCTCCGTGCATCTCGTCCAGCCTTTCACAGACAAGACATGCTTCGAATAGAAACAATGAAATGCTGTCAGCCAAAACTGTGTCATTTCCAGAGACATTGGGCCGTAGTTATCATATTTTGTCCCCCTCATTGTCTTCACCACAAAGGAAAAAGAACCATGGAAGTAGTAGAAGGATTGGGGCTGAGAAAGCACATTCAAGAAGATGTCCTGAAAAGATGTTGTGATCCAGACTTTCAGCCCAATCTGTTCCTCTTCAAGCCTTCTTTGTATTAAGATGAACGGATTAAATCCATAGCTAGAGTCCCAGGCATAAACATATACATTGACTTGTCTCCACATGACAAGCGGCTCACTCTGGAACAAGTGAAGATAATTCATTCGTACCAACAGTCTCTTTGAGAAGGCAACACAGATTCCACTGCTGATCATCAGAGGGGTCAAGGTGCTCAAGAACCTTTCTCCATTGTCATTGCTTGGAGCAAGGAGACCGATCCACGTCCACCCAAAATGCAGGAGCAGTTTGACCATTCCTGCAACCTGGGTATCTTCCTTTGGGACCGTGCGGTAGATAAAAGGAAACTGATGTTTACAATGAAGAACATGAGCCACAGAGCCGTAACTCACCTAGCAAGGCGAGGAAGAGAAAGGTGCATTGTTCTTAGGATGAAAATCAGATGACTGTAATCTCGAATTATTGATAACTAACACAGTGCCTGTCAGCATGAGGGCTGAGGGGTCTACGGGGAGTGGGGTAATGCTAAACCCCTCAAGGACACCTTGTGGTGCAATACCTCCCTGTGTGCTGCTGGAAGAAGGACTTGGCAACCTGGGGCATCCTTGTCGGTGGGGCAAGGCCTTCCGAGTCAACCCAATACCCAAACAGCAGCATCCCAAGGACAGTGGTTTATTTTTAAACTTTGATTGGTACCCCCACCTTTCTACCAAGACAAATGGCACTAAGGCAGCATACAATCATGAATAACTCTGTACCCCACCAGTAGCGAATTGCA
Organism: Heloderma suspectum; assembly: GCF_057233095.1. NCBI lineage: Eukaryota > Metazoa > Chordata > Lepidosauria > Squamata > Helodermatidae > Heloderma > Heloderma suspectum. Next base: position 393,947,486 of record NC_139459.1, read on the forward strand.
CCCATCCACTTAGTCAAAGGAGTATAAAGTGATACATTTGAGGACACTACTGGATGACGTGCAGGACTGAGATTTCTCTTCATGTCACCATTCTGCGCTGTACCGTTGCTTCTACATGGCTTCTACATTCTTAACATGGTAGAACACTAGCAACAAAATATCTGTTTGCCAATCCATGTGCAGAATGCAGCAGCTTGGCTGCTGTTGGGAGCTGCCCCTTTTCAGCATGTACCTCCTCTGCTGAGGGAGCTGCATTGGCTGCCCAATCGGTACCGGGCCAGGTTTCAGGCTTTAGTAGGGATGTACGAAAGTTCTGCCATGGATCTCGGGGAGGCCGAATGCCAGCGCATGCGGTCCCCCGAAATCGGTGGCGGAACGGCCTGCCACCCCCCCACCGCCACCCCCGGGACGAGACTTACCTTGTTCGTATCTCCCTGGCGGCGGCGGCTGCTGCAGCGGCTACGGCAGTGGTTCGGCGGCGGCGGGTATGGCAGCCAGTCTGCCGACCGGCTGCCACCACTGCCATTTCCACTTTAAAAAAAAAAAAAGTGATAGGCTACGTAACCACTTACCTTTTGGGGATTATGCTGATGGTGGGGGGGGAGGCATTCCATCCCTCCCCCCGGAATCCTGGCTGGGGGGGAGGTGCTCACTTCCTCCCCCCCGGAATCCTGGCCGGCTGGCTCCACTCCACAGGGATTCTGCGGGGTCACTGGCTAGCAGGGACGCAAATGGCAGCGGCCGTAGCTGCCAACGTTTGCGTCCCTGCAGTCAGCCCTGATCGGCTACGTAAATGTTTACGTAGCCTATCACGGCTGATTTTTTAAAAAAAACGCGCATACGCAAATGGCGGCACCCATGGGCCCCGCCATTTGCGTTCCTTATTTTAGCATGTCTTAGTCTACGTAAACATTTACATAGACTAAGATGGCGAAAATAAGGGGAATGCAAATAGCGTAGTGTCTAAGGGGAAGAAAATTAGGGGAATAAAGGGAACACAAATAGCGTAGTGTAGCCGCCATTTGCGTACACACTTTTTTTGTTTTTTAAAAAAATCAGCCGTGATAGGCTAAGTAAACATTTACGTAGACTATCACGGTGTTCTTTTTAAAATCTAGCCGTGATAGGCTTCATAAATCTTTACTCAGCCTATCACATTTTGTTGTTGTTGTTGTTGTTGTTGTTGTTTTTTAAACTGGAAATGGCGGCAGTGGCAGCCAGTCGGAAGACCGGCCGCCGCAGCCACCACTGCCAAACAGCCGCCGGAGCCACCACCGGACCTGCCGCCGCCAGGAAGATCCACCTAAGGTAAGTCCCGTCCTGGGGGGTGGGGGGCAGTGGGCCTTTCCGCCATGGATTTCGGGTGCCGAATGCGCTGGCATTTGGCCTCCCCGAGATCCGTGGTGGAACGTTCGTACATCCCTAGGTCAATATTGAAATCAGATCGATTATGTCCCTTGCAGCCAAAGATGGAGAAGCTCTATACAGTCAGTCAAAACCAGACCTGGATCTGACTGTGGCTCAGATCATGAGCTTCTTGTTGCAAAATTTCGGCTTAAACTGAAGAACATAGGGAAAAACCACTAAACCATTCAGGTATGCCCTAAATCATATCCGTTATGAATATACAGTGGAGGTGAGGAATAGATTTCAGGGATTAGACCTGATAGAGTGCCTGAGGAACTATGGACGGCGGTCTGTAACATTGTTCAGGAGGCAGCAACTCAATCCATCCCAAAGAAAAAGAAATGCAAGAAAGCCAAGTGGCTGTCCGATGAGGCTTTACAAGTAGGTGAGGAAAGAAGAGAAGCGAAAAGCAAGGGAGAAAGGGGAAGATATACCCAACTGAATGCAAATTTCCAGAGAATAGCAAGGAGAGACAAGACGGCCTTCTTAAATGAACAATGCAAAGAAATCGAGGAAAACAACGGAATGGGAAAGACTAGAGATCTTTTCAAGAAAATCAGAGATCTCAAGGGAACGCTTTGTGCAAAGGCCGGCATGATAAAGGACAAAGAAGGCAGGGACCTAACAGAAGCAGATGAGGTTAAGAAGAGGTGGAAAGAATACACAGAAGAACTATACAGGAAAGATCTGAATGTCCCTGATAGCCATGGTAGTGCGTTCACTGAACTTGAGCCAGACATCCTAGAGAGTGAAGTCAAGTGGGTCTTAGGAAGCATTACTAACAACAAAGCTCGGGGAGATGACAGTATTCCAGCTGAGCTATTTAAAATCCTAAAAGGTGATGCTGTTAAAGTGCTGCACTCAATATGCCAACAAATTTGGAACACTCAACAGTGGCCTCAAAACTGGAAAAGGTCAGTATACATTCCAACTGCAAAGAAGGGCAATGCCAAAGAGTGTTCAAATTCCACACAATTGCGCTCATTTCACCTGCCAGCAAGGTGATGCTCAAAATCCTACAAGCTAGGCTTCAGCAGTATGTGAACCGAAAACTACCAGAAGTACAAGCAGGGTTTTGAAGAGGCAGAGGACTAAGAGATCAAATCGCCAAAATTCACTGGATCATGAAAAAAGCAGGAGAATAACAGAAAAACATCTATTTCTGCTTCATTGAGTATGCTAAAGCCATTGATTGTGTGGATGACAACAAACTGTGGCAAATTCTGAAAGAGATGGGAGTACCAGACCACCTTACCTCTCTCCTGAGAAACCTGTATGAGGGTCAAGAAGCAACAGTAAGAATCAGACATGGAACAACCGATTGGTTCAAAATTGGGAAAGGAGTACGACAAGGCTGTATATTGTCACCCTGCTTTTTTAACGTATATGCAGAGTACATCATGAGAAATGCCAGGTTGGATGAATCACAGGTCAGAATTAAGATTTCTGGGTGAATTATCAACAACCTCAGATACGCAGATGATACCACCCTAATGGCAGAAAGTGAAAAGGATCTCAAGAGCCTCTTGTTGAGGGTGAAAGAGAAGAGTGAAAAAGCTGGTTTGAAAGCCAACATTAAAAAAAAAAATGAAGATCATGGCATCTGGCTCCATCACTTCCTGGTATATAGAAGGGGAAGAAACGGAAGCAGTGACAGATTTTATTATCTTGGGCTCCAAGATCACCACAGGCAGTGACTGTAGCCATGAAATTTAAAGACGCATGCTCCCTGGGAGGAAAGCTATGGCAAATCTAGACAGTGTAGTAAGAAGCAGAGACATCACCTTGCCGACAAAGGTCCATATAATCAAAGCTATGGTTTTCCCAGTAATAATGTATGGCTGTGAGAGCTGGACTATAAGGAAGGCTGAGCACCAAAGAATTGATGCTTTCGAACTGTGGTGCTGGAGAAGACTCTTACGAGTTCCCCGGACTGCAAGGAGGTCAAATCAGTCCATCCTAAAGAAAATCAACCCTGAGTGCTCATTGGAAGGACAGATACTGAAGCTGAAGCTGAAATATTTTGGCCACCTAATGCAAAGAGAAAAGACCCTGGAAAAGACCCTGATGCTGGGAAAGATTGAAGGAAAAAGGAGAAGGGGATGGCAGAGGATGAGATGGCTAGATAGCATCACCGATACAATGAATATGAACTTGAGCACACTCCGGGAGAGAGTGGAGGACAGGAAGGCCTGGGTGGCTATGGTCCATGGGGTCACGAAGAGTGGGACATGACTTAACGATTTAACGACTGAACAACAACAACAACAAAAGAAATCTAAATGTGTAACAGGGAGGAAAAAATGTCTTTGAAACCATTTGTAAGGACTGTGGTCTTCCTTTAACCTCAGGTTTTGATGCTCCATGCCCCCTTCTTGGCTCCCCTGAGGAAAGGACAGTGTGGAATTACATGGAGCTGACCTCCTCCCCACTCCCAATTCCTACCTGTGGGATTTTGTAGATGCTGGACATGGCTGAAATGTGGATGGCGATGTCAGACTCAGCCCCTTCCACAATGGCCACCAACTTGTTCCGTCCTCCGCAGCTGTAGTTGGGAACGCTGTTTGCTCCACCAGCAAGCAGGTCTATCATGGCATCGGAAGTTATTCTCCCATGGAAATGGGTCTCATAGATGTTGCAGCCCAGAGTGATGTTGGGTAAGAGCTTTGAATTCTGATTGATCTCAGACATGGCAAGAAAGAAAGACAAGATGTGCCAGTATCTGACATGTATCTGTTTTGTCCTGCTGCAGAAAGAAAAAGAACCAATGGTGACACGCTGTTATCCCCTAGTCAATGAACAAAGTCACATTCTTTCTTTTATTAATCGAAAACCCTTCCATACTTCCAATGGCTTGTTCACATGGGAGGAGACGGTCCTGCAAGTAGCCAGGTCCCAAGTCATTTGCCTCTAAAATCCTCATCTGGAAGCACCCTATGGTATAGCCAAGTGGGGATAGTGCTTTACCAAGGGAGACCAAGGACACCAGAAATTCGGAGCTCTCTCTAGCAAAGGGAGGCAGTTGGAGGGCAGTTGGGAGAGCATTAAAATTTCCAAGAAAGAATTGCTTACCTATCAATGCTGGTTAATGGGGGCTCAGAAAAGACGTATGGGTCTTGATGGGAAACATGTTTTGTAGAAATGACTCCGCTAATGAGGAGGTCTCCTGGTCTGTAATAATTGTTTGCTTTCGATTGATCCTGGATCAGATTCAAGGGGCATTTTGCCTTCTGCATCTCCCAGGCTGCACAGGGCAGCAACAGGAGCATAACAAGCAGCGGCAATGTCATTCTGGCCCTTCCTGCTCGCTACACCCCCCGTGTGACTCCAGCTCTCCCATCCAATCAGAAGAAGCCGGACAACTCTTGCAAGACAGGCTGCTGTGCCTTTGCAAATGCAATGAGCTCAGAGCCCAATACGGGTCCTGCTAAATGTCACACAGGGATAGTCCCACTCCCGCCCTGCCTGCCTGGCTGCCTCCCTCCCTGCATAAAATCTTAGCACAGGAGCTATTTCATGCACCAGAAATAGTTACCACATGCACTAAAACTTTCAGGCACCATGAAACCAGTCACCACATGTTGCCCTTCATTCTGCTGTTTAGTGTATTGGTCTCAAAGGAAATCTCCGGAAAAATAATAGTAATAGTAGTAATAATCTTTTGAGATTTGGCAAGAATGAAAAATAAATCACTATGATATAGATAATTATAAGGGGAAGGAGCATCACCTCTACACCTTTGTGGACTCTTTGCGTGGCTTGAGGCACAGGTGGAGCACAGGAGAAAAACATCTTTGCAACAACTCATCAAAGTTAGCATCATGTCTACTGTGGGTTCAGTGAAGGGCAAAGGTGAGCTTGGCCTGACATTGACTGACAAAACATCTTCACAAGAGACAGGATTAAGAGACTATTTTAGGATGCATATTGATTTTTGAACAACACTGAGTGGTCATGAGTTTCTTAGCAGCAACTGGGATTGTTGCAAACTTGGTTTCTGTTGGTGCTGGAACCTGTTGGTGCTGAAAGAAGATGATTAGTGTGCTGGTGCTGAGATCCTTCCTCTCCCCTGCACTCAGTTTTTTTGTAGGTCACTTGTCCTATGCCTCCAATGGCAGTCATTTTGTGATGGGGCCCAATACAGTTTCTTAAATTGCCAAACTTTCCAGCTGCCCGAATGGGTTGCCTACCTTTGCAATTGCACCTCTGTGTCCATCTTCTAATACCAATCTTGGTTGCTTGGATGTACTATATTATAGCAGCAATGAGCTTTGTATTCTCTCCCTCATACTAGTACACAATCTCACTGCCCCCTGTCTCAGATCTTTTCCTGAGTCCTGAAACCTTCTGTCAACCAAATTGAATGTGCCCAGAGTTACTTGAATATTCATGTTTTCTTGAAATTCTCACTGCGGGAGAGGGGTATTTCCCTCATGCCCTGCTTGTGGGCATCTGGTTGGCTATGGTGAGAATAAGGATGCTGTACTGGACTTTAGGTCTGATCCAGCAGGACTCTTTTTATTTATTTATTTATTTATTTATTATTAAATTTGTTAATCACCCATCTGGCTGGTCACCCAGCCACTCTGGGCGATGTACGGCATATAATGGAACAGTTTAAAACAATAAAATTCTACAATAAAAACATTTTCTAAAATACCCTAACCCACCCCAAATGCCTGCCTGAACAACCACATTTTTAATGCATGGCGGAAACTCATTAAAGAGGGGGCATGACGGAGTTCCCTAGGGAGAGAGTTCCACAGAGTGGGGGCCACCACAGAAAAGGACCTCTCCCTCGTCCCCACCAGTCTAGCTGTCCTGGCTAATGGGACAGACAGAAGGCCATCTGAGGCTGATCTTGTTAAGTGGCCTGTCTGGTGTTGCTGGAGGCGCTCCTTAAAATAGGCTGGGCTGGAACCCATATAGGGTTTTAAAGGTCAAAACCAACACCTTGAATTTATCCCGGAAAACAGCTGGTAACCAGTGCAACTCCTTCAGCACTGGAGTGATGTGATCTCACTGGTGGCTGCCTTTAATCAGGTGAGCCGCTGCATTCTGTACCAGCTGCAGCTTCCAAACCGTCTTCAAGTGTTACCCCATGTAGAGCACATTACAGTAGTCTAAATAAGAGGAGACCAGGGCATGTACTACCGATGGGAGCAGATGGTCAGGAAGGAAGGGGCACAGCCACTATATCAGATGGAGTTGGTACAGCGCTGTCCGGCTCACAGCTGCCACCTGAGCCTCCATGGACAGCTGGGAGTCCAAAATGACCCCCAGGCTGCGGACCTGGTCTTTCAAGGGTAGCTGTACCCCATTCAACACCAGGTCAACATCCCCCAGCCTCCTCTTGTCTCCCACCAAAAGTACCTCGGTCTTGTCAGGGTTCAGCTTCAGCTTATTCCTCCCCATCCAGCCACTCACCATCTCCAGACATTTGGACAGGGATTCTACGGCCAACCTTGGTGAAGATTTATGTTCTTATCCTACTGTTATCCTGTTATTCTCAATGCACCTGTTTTGCCAATGGGCAAAGGTTCTTTTAGGATTCAGAAGCAATAGATACACAAGTTGATCAAAGTCAAGGACTTTATTAAAGAGCAGGCAAAATGACACAGAGAAACATAAAATACTGATACTGAGCAAGAAGCTTACTTCTCCTTTCCGTTTTCAGGAGCCCCAGGTGAACAGCAACAGGGAGACCCCAGTCAAATGGCTGGCATGCAGCACCTCCACGGTCCCGGTCTGCATCAAAGTTCTCCCTGGGGGACAACCCCTTGGGGACCTTTATACCTAAAATCTCCTTTGGCTACATGCAGTTTGGAACAGCAGCCGAATTAATCACAGCTTTTGCGATGGTCAGATTTTCAGGTCTCATGATGTTTCCACATTCCTGTAGCACCCGAAAGATAAGCTAAAAGCGAGCGGACAGTAGCCAACGTAATACATTTAGAGATCCTCCTGTATTTCAAGGCTGTATCATCCCAAGCAGATAACTCACCTTGAAAAAGAAAGAGCCAAGCCAAGAGGCTTGAGGACCCTTAAGGGGGCCTGGTCCTTCAGGTCTCTGGGAGATTCAGGCATCAAAGGAACAGTTTGTGCCATGTCCTCAGGATACAGTAGTCTTCCACTGCATTTCCTCTACAACAGCCTTTCTCAAATCTCTTCCCGTGTCCTATTTTTTCTGCTCAGTTAATATACTGGTCTCAAAGTTTCAATCAACACAGTCTTGATTCTTCTTTCCCCTCTTCCTAATCCACACCAACAATCATGTTGGCAGAGAAGGAGAAAAGGCTCTTGGAAGTGGTTGTGAAGGGTGTACTTCAGAGCATCTCTACACCAGCCTAAAATCCCGCATTTGAAACGGGGCGTTCTGCTTCCATTTTAAATGCAGGATCACAACGGACTCCCTTTACACATGCTTGCTTTCCCCCCTCCCCTTTCCCTCTCCTTCTCCCCCTTATCTGAGCCTTCCATATGTTTCACTGATCTAGTTCCTCTTCTTGTGGCTAGGGATGTGTGAAAGTCACTTACCTTTTCGAAGGGGGTGATTCGCGGTGGGGGGGAGGTGCTCTGCAGCTCACCCCAAAATCCTAACCCAGCCGGCTCCACTCCAAGGCAGCTCCACAGAACCGCCAGCCGGATGCATTCACAGGCGTGCGGAGCCTGCGGACGCAAATGGTGGCGGCTACAGCAGCCGCCATTTGCGCCCCTGTCTTTCGCTGTGATAGGCTAGGAAAATATTTATGTAGCCAATCACAGCAAAAAAAAGGAACGCAAATGGCGCCCGCCATAGCTGCCACCATTTGCGTTCCTTATTTTTGCCATGCTAGGCTACGTAAATATTTACGTAGCCTATCATGGCCTCCACAGGGATACAGATGGTGTACCTGTATTAGCTGTGATAGGCTACGTAAGTATTTACATAGCCTATCACGGCAAAAAAATATTTATTTATTTATTTATTTCATTTCTATACCACCCAATAGCCAAAGCTCTCTGGGTGGTTCACAAAAATTAAAACCAAACAACACACAATAAAACAATTTAAAATATATAGAACATTAAAACCACAATATAACAATACAACCACAATAAAACCTAGCAGCAGTGCAGGAGTTTAAAATACAGATTTAAAACAGCAAAGATAAAAATTTAGAAAGCTAAAATGCTAAAATGCCTGGGAAAATAAAAAGGTCTTCACCTGGAGCCGAAAGGAATACAATGTAGGCGCCAGGCGAACCTCACTAGGGAGCTCATTCCAGAGCCGGGGTGCCACAGCAGAAAAAACCCTCCTCCTAGTAGCCACCCGCCTCACTTCCTTTGGCAGGGGCTCACGGAGAAGGGCCGCTGATGATGATCTTAAGGTCCGGGCAGGCACATATGGGAGGAGGCGATCCTTCAGGTAACCTGGCCCTCAGCCGTTAAGGGCTTTGAATGTTAACACCAGCACTTTGAATCGGGCCTGGAAATGGACTGTCAGCCAGTGCAGCTGGAAAAGTACTGGTGAAAAATGAGCTCGCAGGCCAGTCCCTGTTAACTATCTTGCTGCCCTAAATGGTGAAGCGAATGGTGGCCGCAGACGTGGCTGCCATTTGCAAAGCAGCACGAACGGCACCAGGGAAGTGCTCTGTTTCGCGTGCCTTTTGTGGGGTGGGGGGGTAGGGGGCTTCATTCCACCATGGATTTCAGGGGGGCAAATGCACTGGCATTCGGCCTCACTGAGATCCATGGCGGAATTCTTCTCTGACATCCCTACTTGTGGCTTTTCCTTTTTCATGGTGGGAATGCAAGCAGGGTAATTTGATAGCTTATTATCTCCGATATATTTAAAAACGGTATAAAGGTCGTTTAGCGCAGGAGACCCCATGGAGGTTCACGACGTCATCTACAGGGACCACAGACTTCCATGAGTGAGCAATCTCAATCGCAGGTTAAAAGTCCAGTGTGAAGAGGCCCTCAGCGATATGCAGAATACCTACTCTAACTTTTGTTTGCTTTCTCATACCCCTGGCAAGGATCCTGGGTTTTGAGACAGATGTTTCTTCTAACTCTGTTTATTTTCATTTCAGTTTGGAAGTTTTATTTTTATTTCAAGTCCTGTTTCTGTACTTGCTATGGGAGGGGGGATTGAGGTGTTAATATTTAAGACTCCTGATTTCTGATTTAAAAGTTTGGAAGTGTTGCTGCAGTTAAAACAGAGGAAGAACAACTTAACAAGGACTTTGGTCCAGTAATAATCTCCCAGCATGATGAGACTGGTAATGTCTTTTTTTACTCCTGCTTCCTCTCAGAGGGGATGTGCATTCTGCAGGCAGTCAAAGCCAAGTTGCCCTTAGGTAACTTAGCCAATAGGAAACGTTTTAGAAAGGTGCTGTTTTTCTCAAAGAAAATGTCTACCACACATACACATAAGAACATGAGAAGATCCCTGCAGGATCATACCAAGGGTCCGTCCAGTCCAGTATGCTGTTTCCCACAGTGGCCAATCCGATGCCCATGGGAAGCCCATTGTGATTTCGAGAGGCTTTCCTTGAGTGGCCAGCCATGGTTTATTACGGCCAGAATTTGTTTCCTTTAAAATGTTTTATTAGTTTTAATATGGTGCTTTATTCTATTTGTTGTCCACTGCTCCAAAAACTTTTGATGTGGAGCGGTATATAGGGGTGCACGAAAGTCACTTACCTGGTCTCGCAGCTTTTCGCAGTGGGGGGAGGTGCTTCGCTGCTCCCCCCGCGAAGTTCAGGCTGGGGGGGAGGCTTCCCGCCTCGCCCGGCCGAAATTCAGGCAGGGGAGGAGGCGCCTCGCCTTGCCTGGCCGCGAAATTAAAAGTAAAAAAAAAAAAAATGCGTGATAGGCTACGTGACGATTAACGTAGCCTATCACGGCTAGATCTGCAAATTCAGCCATGATAGGCTACGTAAATCGTCACGTAGCCTATCACGGGTGGCTTAAAAAAAAAAAAAGCGCGTACGCAAATGGCGGCCCCGATAGGGAGCCGCCATTCGCGTTCCTTATTTGGTCGCTGTAGTCTACATAAATCTTTACGTAGACTACAGCGAAAATAAGCGCAACGCAAATAGCAAATAATCTTTACGTAGACTACAGCGACCAAATAAGGAACGGGAATGGCGGCTCCCTATGGGGGCCGCCATTATCCGTACGCGCTTTTTTTTTTTAAAGTCACCCGTGATAGGCTACGTGACGATTTACGTAGCCTATCATGGCTGACTTTGCAAATCTAGCCGTGATAGGCTACGTTAATCATCATGTAGCCTATCACGGGGGCGTTTTTTTTTCTTTTATTGGAATGGCGGCGGCGGCAGCCGGTCGAAAGACCGGCTGCCGCTCCCGCCCCGGACAAAGACCCGACGAACCGCCGGCCAGACCCGCCGCCGGGAGGGACATTCACCAATGGTAAGTCCCGTCCCGGGGGGGGGTGCGTGGGGAGGGGGGGTGTGGAGAATTTCTCCCCGAAACTTGTTCGGGGGGCCGAACATATTGGCGCTCGGCCCCCCGAAGTTTCGGGGAGAAATTCTCTGCCATCCCTAGAGGTATATAAATATTGTAAACGAAGAAATGAATAAGCCCACAAGAAGGATGTGAGCACAGTAGCACCCCTCCTCCCACCCCATCTCATGTTTCCAAGCAGGTGGTATTGAGAGGCAGACTGCCTCTGATCCTGCAGGTAGCATACAGCCATCCGATTAGCCTTCTCCACCTTGAATGTGTATAATCCACTTTAAAAACCACGCCAGTCAGTGGCCATCACTACATCGTGTAGTGCCAAATTCCAGAGTTCAATGATGTGATGATGTGTGAATTCATAATGAAACTGGGTCATCCATGAGGTCGTTCATAGCTAGCCAAATCCCTGCTCAGAGCCAAGGCCTCCTGCCTTGGACCATTCACTTCCACTCCACCTAACCAACCTCACAGGATTGTTGTGAGCATAAAATAGGATATCAGCCTTCACCCTTCCCAACAACGGATCTGCTAGGACATTTAGGCTGGAGTCCCCATGGCTTCTTTGTTGTCCCCATGGCTTCTTTGGCAAGATAGCATCCTGAATAGAAGCAAGGGCAGCCAGAGAAAGAAAATTTGTACCTTGTGGGCCTTGGACCAAGGCCTTTTCTGTACACAGCAACACCCCGGAGTTAACCAGTTAAATTTATCATTGCCAGTTTAATTACCGGATTAGTCTATCTTTATTTAATGATTAAAAATATGTGTACAATGCAAGCAGATGCTTGTCGGGATGATGACAAAGGAGGAGAAACAAAATCCAAGTGTGCCATCAATATTTTGTAGACCTAGCACATTTCTGGTGATAGAGACTCTCCAGGGAACTACAAGATCTTAATGGCCTATACTGTAATATAATGAATCGCTAGCACTTAGGATCAGATGCCATCTTCTGTTTTCATCATAAGATGTTCCTTTGTATTCAGATTAGGCTTCAGTACAATAATGTAGCTCTTGGGAATGAAGATGCAGCCCAGCAAGCCAGCACTGGAGGCCAAGATAGAGAAGACCTGCACGGCAACTGCATATTTCCCCTTGGTGCTCAGGTAGGTGGGCACAAAGGACACCCACACACTGCAAAAGACCAGCATGCTGAAGGTGATCAGCTTGGCTTCATTGAAGGCCCCAGGCAGCTTCCTGGCTAGGAAGGCCACTGTGAAGCAGATGGCAGCCAGGAAGCCCATGTAGCCAAGGGAAACATAAAACATGACAACAGACCCTTCATTGCATTGCAGGGTGATCTGTCCAGGCTGGGAGTGCATGTCAGAGTCAGGGAAGGGTGGAGAGACACCCAGCCACATGGAGCAGATGACAAGTTGGACACTGGAACAAGAAATGACAATGGAGTTGGTCAACCTCTTCCCTAGCCATTTTCTCACTCTGTTCCCTGGCTTTGTGGCCAGGAAGGCCAGCACCACAGTTATCGTTTTGGCCAGCACAGATGAGACAGCGACCGAGAAGATTATACTGAAGGCTGTTTGGCGCAGAAGACAATCCACTTTCCTTGGCTGGCCAATGAACAGGAAGGAGGACAAAAAGGAAAGCAGGAGGGAGACCAGGAGAATGTAGGAGAGGTCCCGGTTGTTGGCTTTGACTATTGGAGTGTCTAGAAATTTAATGAAGAGTCCTAACACAAAGCCTGTGGTTAATGTCAAGAATAGGGCAAAGGAAACCAAGGTGATCCCCAAAGGTTCTGTAAAGGACAGAAAGGATATATTCTTGGGGACACATTGATCCCGGTCTCTGTTTGGCTGCTGATGTCCTGGACACTTCTTGCAATGATCCGCATCTAAAAAGAAGGAGAGTGACTTCAGCTTCACTGACATGTATTTGACATTTCAGTGAAACATGTCAAATGTTTCATTTTGGGAGAAAACATGGGGATGTGGAAGAGGTCAGGAAACAATCATGGTTTGGATCCAGGACCCCACGTCCATGAAAGGAGGGACTTCCTACGAGAGGAAGGGCTCTGCATCCGGAAGTGGCTCCACCCGATTTTTGAGGAAAATCCCCCCCCCAGCTCACCTCATTCAGCAGGGCCTCTTGTCTCACTGACCAGGTTTGCATGATCACTCACAAGGACCTTCCTCTTAAGCCCCGCTCACAGCTCCGTATGTATTATCACAGTAAGGATGTTTCAGTTTACGTCTGTATTTAAGCCATGGTCGGCTACAGTGCATGGCAGCTGCCCGTTCTGAATATTCAAGCCACAGCAGAAGCAGGGCTGACATGCACCGTAACCCCCACAGTGTAAATATAGAAGTAACCTGAAACATCCTTCGTGTTTTAGTACACCGAAAGCTGTGTGCTGGGCTGAAGAGGAGGGGTCCTTGTGAGGGGAACTCAGAGGTCCATCCCAATAGCCAGAGAAGGATGCATTGAGTCCCCCCGCCCTGCACTGTATCCCAGAAATTGCCTTCCAAGGTCATTTCTTTCAACCCACTTTATGGAATTAATGACCGAGATTCAGAGTACAGATGCCAAGAAGAGATCTGCATTCAAAAATCTCTTCCAAATCTTCACAGAAAATGTTTGACTGAATATTTAATTAATTTGTTGAAAGGATGTTTAGCCTGCCCTTCATTAAAGACACTGAGGTGACATGAAAAGTGGAATAATAAGATATCAACATGAAAACTAGAATTAAAACACAAGAGCATCAAGATTCAAGAGAATGAATAACACCAGGATTGAAACCAGATCCACTCAGATGTGCTGGAATGACTGGGCAAAGAAAAGGCATCTCCAACTGGTGTCGGAATATCATCACAGCCACAGCAGGGGAGGGTATTCCTTTAGTGGGGTGCCACAACCAAAAAGGCCCTCTTTCCAGTCAACTCAAACCTAATTTCTGACAGTGGGGGGATCCAGAAAGGAGCCTCCAATTAAGAACATAGGGTTCAGGCAGACTCAAATATTTGACTTCAAAATTGGCCCTTTCCACTTAAGTCACCTACCTTCCTGTGTGGAGATTGTCCCTTCTGCACATGGAGCACAAGCATAGCAGCAAGGTGGCATTCCTTCCTGAATCTCCTTGGCGTATCCAGGGGGACAGCTCTCGACGCACCTGGAACGAGGCACGGTCTGGCAACCAAAAGAAGGAGCATGAAGGCAAAGTTGTGACCTATATTTGTTTCTATGGACACGGGGTATGGGAAGGAGCCAATGGGATCCAATCCCAGTGACTCCAAGCCCTTGTTTCAGGGAAGCACTTCTGATGCCCCCTGAAAGAACATTCAAAGATGTTGTATTCAGGCTGAAAAGCCGGCACAGAAGGGAAGGGAGAATGAGCTTTTCTTGGCAGGCCACTCTGGAATCAACGAGCCACAACAGGAAACACTCTCCCTTTTCCTCATGGACCAGCAACACCCTGTCCCACGAATGGAAGGGCAAACAGGCAAAACAGTCTGCTTGCACTCCTGTTCTGCTTTTCCCTTCCTGTAGCCTTTGATGCTGCCACCAAGTGGGAATTGTTATTGTTCTGGCTGTCTCCCCCAAACGAGCCTTGAACCTCCCTGGGTCTCAGGTATCTGCTTTAGGTAGTGTGGAGTTTGGCTATGTGAAGTTGGGTTGGTAACCCCGCACCCCGAAAAAAAGGCCAGAACATTTCCCATGACCAAGTTGGAGGTTTACTCAAGAAGAAAACGTCCATATAATAGGGGTGATCAAGCAGCCACTCACATGGCCATTTCTGTGGGCCCTGCAATATCCCCTTGCCACTGTGATTGCTGCCAAAGGCTCTGTTGGACTTTATAGTCCCCTTGCTTCCCGACCAAACTTCTTGACCTCGACATTCAAGCTATACTTTTGACCTCTAAACTAGTATTATGGGAGAGGGAAAAAAACAACTCCCTATCCATGTAGGTATTTATTCGATGGTAAGTCCCACAATACTCGGTAGGACCTCCTCCCAGCAAGCATGCATAAGATTGCAGCCAAAGTCCCAGATGACTGTGGGGTGTTGGACTCGATGGACTTAGAGTCCCCTTCCAACCCTACTATTCTATGATGATTCTATGGATCCATGAATTATTCAACAAATTAATAGAGGGAACACTTAACAGATGTCACAGGCAATATAGTGAAAGAAATCTTTTCCCCTACCTCATTAAAATGCGTGGGCCACACAATGGCTTCTGGGCTAATGCTGAGCTTTATGTCCTGCGTTGCCTGTCCCTCTACACTCCCAATTGTCACTCTGCGATAAGACGTATTGGGGAAAAATATCCAATTCCTGATATCATAGTTGACTGTCCGCTCCCCATCCTCAGACAGATACAGTCCGCCCATTGAAGTGTTAGAAAACTGGACTTCTCTTAGGAAAGTGTGAAGCTAGAATGACAGAAAAAACAACCGGCATTAGGAATACATGAAAGCACGATGTATATCTCAGCCCTGCTGACTTCCCACTTGAATCTCCCATGAATAGAGTCTGTTGCACACCTGGACTCAGTGGATGGATATTTTGTGTGTGTGTGTGTCTGTGTGTGTGTTTGTGTTTGCTCTCACAATTGAGATACATTCTAGAGTCCCCTGTTTCTCCTCCAGCATTTCAGAATGACCAGATGCAGGGTCATCATTCCTTCCAATACAAACTTGAGTTTCCCCTTGCTTGTGCTTAGGTAGCCAAAACTGAAGCACTTACACACGAGACAGAGGTATCGGTAGATTCATGCTAACACAAGGCATGTCCTATACATCTCAAAAAAAAAAAAAAAAGCCCTAAAGGGTGGGAGGTGTTTAAGAGCCCCAAAATACCTCAGTTTTTGGGTATTCAGTGAGTGAATTTGGAATAATCTGACAACTGCGTTGGAGTGGTGAGTTGAATGGGGTGGCTGGAAAGGGAGGAGGAGACACATGGAGATTAACGAGGGGCAGAGAGAACCATCTCATTATGTGGATAGGTCATTTCCTGGTTCACACTGAAAAGTTGTTTTTAAATGTCCCCAGAGGCAGTGGTGAGACCTGTCCACAGAAATCAAGGGAGAAATCCAAGATTTATATGCAGCCTGGAGTGGGCACCAGTTTGTCCACTCCCCCCCAATCCAAAAATTTAGGAGCAAAGAGATGGGTTCCTGCTATTCTTATTTTGTGAGATTTCTTTTTTTAACCCATCAGGTGGGTGTAGTTCCTTCTGCTGCTGTCGCAGGTGGGGAAGATCCAGTAGATCCAATTGCAGTTCTGTGCATTGATAAATATCAATCAGATTGGTGTCACTGGGTATTTTTCAGCCATACTTGGGGAATTATTTACGTACGTTCGGGGAGCCAAAAAAACAACAATTGGGCAGGGCTAAATATACCACTCCTATCGACCTGACCAAGGGTATTGGCAAGTGCCCTTGGATGACGATGCTGCTCTGCTTTTGTTACTCGTTTGGCATTGTTTCAATTTACAGTCCTCCCTCTGGGGTTGAGGAATGAGTCTGAGATCTTCCAGACACTCATTAACAGACTGCTAAATGGGCCGGAGAACTTTGCCTCTGTGAATTGGGATGCTGTGGCTATTTTTAGTCAGACCTGGGACACCCATCTTGATCATTCACACTGAGTGCTTCAACAGATGCATAATCTGGAGCTTACTGGAAGGCCCAGAAGTGCCAGTTTGGCCTGGCGGAAGGGACATATCCAGGGCACTGGGTCAGGGGGGCAGTATTAAGCCCCTAGATGCTAAGACTGATTCCATCCAGGACTGGCTAGTACTGATGACCAAGAAAGAAGTCCAGTGATTCTTGGACCTAGTGGGTTACTACCATAGTTTTGTCCCTCCTTTCAGCAAACTGGTGATACCGCTGACTGATTTCTGTGAAAAGCGGCAACTTCCTGAAGTAGTATGGTCAGAGCGGTGTCAGTGGGCCTTTGATGCTTTGAAAACCCAGGGGATGGACTAGCCTATTCTGTGGGCCCCACACTTGGACTCTCCTTTTGTCTTAGAGACAAATGCTTCTGATATGGGACTTGGAGCTGTGCTACAGCAGAGGGCCTGACCACCCTATTGCCTATATGGGGAAAAAACTGTTACCTGTGAAAAAAGCCTGGCTACAATTGAGAAAGAGTGTTTGGCCATTGCGTGGGCCTTGGGTAAACTCAGGCCCTACTAGTGGGGCAGAAAATCCAGCTTCAGGCAGATCATGCTCCACTTTGCTACTTTGCCAAAGTAAAGAGTTCAAACCATAAATTGCTACGGTGGAGTTTGGCCCAACAGGACTATAACTTTTTAGTAGTGCATACTACGGGCAAAGACAACATATTAGTGGATGACCTATCTAGAGTGTAAGCCCCAGATGAGGGTATGGGGTAAACAGCAGCATCACTTGTGACTGTCCTTATTGAAGATCTGTCCAGAAGTAACCGCACTATCCCCTTCATGGATAGCGAAGGGGCTTGTGTAACTCAGTAAAGCCATAAGCTATGCTGTGCAGGGCCACCCAAGATGGACAGGTCATGGTGGAGAGTTCTTACAAAACTGGAAAGCAGTCCACTGGAAAAGGAAATGGCAACCACTCCAGCATTCCTGCCAAGAAAACCCGATGGAATGTATGACAAGGCTGAAAGATACGATGCCGGAAGAGAAGCCCCTCAGGTCGGAAGGTGTCCAATATACTACTGGGGAAGAGCAGAGGGAATTTTCAAGCAGTGACAGAAAGAGTAAAGCGGCTGGGCCAAAGCCGAAAGGACACTCAGCTGTGGTTGTGTCTGGTGGTGAAAAGAAAGTCCGATGCTGTAAAGAACAATATTGTTTAGGAACCTGCAATGTCAGATCCATGAATCCAGGTAAGCTGGAGGTGGTCAGACATGAGATGGCAAGTTTGAACATCGACATCTTGGGAATCAGCGAACTAAAATGGGCAGGCATGGGTGAATTTAATTCAGGTGAGCATCGTATCTACTACTGTGGGCAAGAATCCCTTAGAAGAAATGGAGTAGCACTCACAGTCAACAAAAGGTTGGGAAAAGCAGTACTGGGGTTCAATCTCAAAAATGATAGAATGATTTCGGTACAAATACAAGGCAAACCATTCAACATCATAGTCTATGCCCCAACCACTGAGGCCGAAGAAGCTGAGGCTGATCGGTTCTATGAAGACCTACAACACCTTCTAGAACCAACACCAAAAAAAAGATGTCCTTTTCATCATAGTGGATTGGAATGGAAAAGCAGGAAGTAAAGAAATCACCAGGATAACAGGCAAGCATGGCCTTGGTGTACAAAATGAAGCAGGACAAAAACTAATAGAGTTTTGCCAAGAGAACACACTGATCATAGAAAACACGCTTTTCCAACAGCACAAGAGGCGACTCTACACATGGACATCACCAGATGGTCAATATAGGGATGGAAGAAAGTCACTTACCTGATCCCGTAGCTTGCTTCGCGGTGGGGGGGAGGTGCCCCTTCCCTCCCCGCTGAAATTCTGGCCAGGGGGGAGGCGCCCCTTCCCTCCCCGCTGAAATTCTGGCTGGGGGGGAGGCGCCCCGTCCTTCCGGACGCGAAACGTGGTCTCCTGCCGGGACGCAAATGGCGGCGGCTGTAGCCACCGCCATTTGCGTCCCTGCAGTCAGCCGTGACAGGCTACGTAAATGTTTACGTAGCCTATCACGGCTAACTTTAAAAAAAGAAAAAAAGCACGTACGCAAACAGTGGCGCCCATGGGTGCCGCCATTTGCGTATGCGCTTTTTTTTTTTTCAAAGTCAGCCGTGATAGGCTACGTAAACATTTACGTAGCCTATCACGGTGTTTTTTAAAAATCTAGCCATGATAGGCTACGTAAATCTTTATGTAGCCTATCACGTTTGCTTGTTTTTTGTTTTTTGTTTACTTGGAATTGGCAGCGGCGGCAGCCGGTCAGAGGACCGGCCTCCACCACCGCCACCACCACCGCCGAACCACCGCCAAACTGCCGCCGCCGCCGCCGCCAGGGACATTCAACCAAGGTAAGTCCTGTCCCGGGGGGGCGGGGGAGCAGACTGGTTCTCCACCAATTTCAGGGGGCTGAATGCACTGGCATTCGGCCTACCCGAGATTCGTGGAGAAATTCTCTGACATCCCTAGGTCAATATCGAAATCAGATTGAATATTTACTTTGCAGCCAAAGATGGAGAAGCTCTATACAGTCAGTCAAAACAAGACCTGGAGCTGACTGTGGCTCAGATCATGAGCTTCTTATTGCAGAATTTCAGATTAAATTGAGGAACGTAGGGAAAACCCCTAAACCATTCAGGGAGGACCTAAATCATATCCCTTATGAATATACAGTGGAGGTGAGGAATAGATGTAAGAGATTAGACCTGATAGACAGAGTACCTGAGGAACTATGGACGGAGGTCCATAACATTGTTCAGGAGGCAGCAACTCAATCCATCCCAAAGAAAAAGAAATGCAAGAAAGTGAAGTGGCTGTCTGATGAGGTTTTACAAGTAGCTGAGGAAAGAAGGGAAGCAAAAAGCAAGGGAGAAAGGGGAAGATATATCCAACTGAATGCAAATTTCCAGAGAATAGCAAGGAGAGACAAGAAGGCCTTCTTAAATGAACAGTGCAAAGAAATTGAGGAAAACAATAGAATGGGAAAGACTAGAGATCTTTTCAAGAAAATCGGAGATTTCAAGGGAACGTTTTGTGCAAAGATGAGCATGATAAAGGACAAAGAAGGCAGGGACCTAACAGAAGCAGATGAGATTAAGAAGAGGTGGAAACATACACAGAAGAACTATACAGGAAAGATCTGAATGTCCCTGATAGCCATGGTAGTGCGTTCACTAAACTTGAGCCGGACATTCTAGAGAGTTATGTCAATTCGGCCTTAGGAGGCATTACTAACAACAAAGCTAGCGGAGATGACAGTATTCCAGCTGAGCTAGTTAAAATCCTAAAAGATGATGCTGTTAAAGTGCTGCACTCAATATGCCAACAAATTTGGAACACTCAGCAATGGCCACAAGACTGGAAAAGGTCAGTTTACATTCCATTTCCAAAGAAGGGCAACGCCAAAGTGTGTTCAAACTACCGTACAATTGCATTCATTTCACATGCCAGCAAGGATATGCTCAAAATTCTACAAGCTAGACTTCAGCAGTATGCAAACCGAGAACTACCGGAAGTACAAGTTGTGTTTCGAAGAGGCAGAGGAACTAGAGATCAAATCGCCAACATTCGCTGGATCATGGAGAAAGCGAGAGAATTCCAGAAAAAGTCTATTTCTGTTTCACTGACTACGCTAAAGCCTTTGATTGTGTGGATGACAACAAACTGTGGCAAATTCTGAAAGAGATGGGAGTACCAGACCACCTTAGCTGTCTCCTGAGAAACCTGTACGAGGGTCAAGAAGCAACTGTAAGAACCAGACATGGAATAACCGATTGGTTCAAAATTGGGAAAAGAGTACGACTGTATATTGGGCTGTATATTGTCGCCCTGCTCATTTAACTTATATGCAGAGTACATCATGAGAAAAGCTGGGTTGGATGAATCGCAGGTTGGAATTAAGATTGCCGGGAGAATTATCAACAACCTCAGATATGCAGACGATACCACCCTAATGGCAGAAAGTGAAGTGGATCTAAAGAGCCTCTTGTTGAGGGTGAAAGAGGAGAGTGCAAAAGCTGGTTTGAAACTCAACATTAACAAAACTAAGATCATGGCATCTGGCCCCATAACTTCCTGGCATAAAGAAGGGGAAGAAATGGAAGCATTAACAGATTTTATTTTCTTGGGCTCCAAGATCACCGCAGACGGTGACTGTAGCCATGAAATAAATGCCGTTTGTCCCTTGGGAGGAAAGCTATGGCAAACCTAGACAGCATAGTAAGAAGGACAGACATCACCTTGCCGACAAAGGTCCGTCTAATCAAAGCTATGGTTTTCCCAGTAGTAACGTATGGCTGTGAGAGCTGGACTATAAGGAAGTCTGAGCGCTGAAGAACTGATGCTTTCGAACTGTGGTGCTGGAGAAGACTCTTTCGAGTCCCCTGGAATGCAAGGAGGTCAAATCAGTCAATCCTAAAGAAAGTCAACCCTGATTGCTCATTGGAAGGACAGATCCTGAAGCTGAAGCTCAAGTATTTTGGCCACCTAGTGCGAAAAGAAAAGTCCCTAGAAAAGACCTTGATGTTGGGAAATATTGGAGGTAAAAGGAGGAGGGGACGGCAAAGGATGTGATGGCTAGTTAGCATCACCGATGCAATGAATATGAACTTGAGCACACTCTGGTACAGAGCGGAGGACAGGAAGCCCTGGCGTCCTTTGGTCTATGGTGTCACAAAGAGTCGGAGATGACTTAATGACTGAACGAAAACAACAACCGCACTATGGTACTGAAATGCTGCTTCTAATTCTTATAATCTGCATGTGTTTAGTAATTACTTTTATAGATTGTTCAAAAGAAGTAAGATACTGGGAGTAAGGATTAATAACTTTTTGTACTTTCAGTTATTTTATACATCACAACTGTAGTAACTAGAGTAAGAACTTTTCTATATATTATTTTGAAGTATTTTTTTCCTGGCTAGAAGTATCTGACATTCTTATCATGGCTTTACTGACAGGCAGAGATGAAAATTGGGATTAGGGGTATCTGTCGCTGGGAAATCTGGTTCTTTTTTCACTCAGTCTCTGTGTAGTTCCGACTCTATTTACATTTGCAAGCCAAGCTGTGGGCTTTCCCTTAAACTCTGGGAGCTTTTTTTTTTCTGGGGGTGGCCATGTTCCATAATTCATGCAAATTCCTGACCAATTGGCGTAAATTAAGGCCAATTTTGTGCAGATGTTGCTGTCATTTGTTGAGATTGATCAGAAATTTGTGAAAATTGCAGAAGCTGTGGGGGGGGGAGTGCAAAATGTTGGGAAAATCCACAAACTGGCCTGATGTGCTGCAAGTGAAGAAGGGGGAGACAAGCTCCAGAAAACAAATTGTATTGCGCTTATTGATGAAATTTTGTAATATGGGAACAGAATGTTATCTTGAAGACAGTATTTTTAATGTAAATGCTTGGTTTGATTTATAGCTCCTGAGGAAGGAAGCATTCTGAAACGCGTTGAGCGCCATATATTCTGTTTTCTTGAGCACCAGCGCATGTCTCCCCCTTCTTCACCATCATACATGGGGCCCACAGAATAGGGTAGTCCATCAGCTGGGTTTTCAGAGCAACAAAGGAGCACCGACACTGCTCTTTCCCTCTCCGCTTCTTCTGACTTCCTGCACACCAAGTCGGGGGGCACAGCAGGAACTGGAGGATGTCAAGAACTCTTTCTTTCTTTCTTTCTTTCTTTCTTTCTTTCTTTCTTTCTTCCTTCCTTCCTTCCTTTCTTTCTTTCTTTCTTTCTTTCTTTTTGATACTCTGACCCCGATAGGTCATGTTAAAAGTTCCCCCTTATTGCTCTACTGCTTGGCAGCTCTCTGCATTTGGCCAAGCTACAATAGCACATAGTGATGCAACCACCATTAGTCTACCATCTCGAGACAGTCCAGGCAGTTGCAGTCCTCAAGGCCACAGAAAGCCTTCATTAATTGGGCAGAATGATCTCAGCCATGTTCCTTGACAAAGTGCCCCCTCTCTTCTAGCGTTTGGGAACATTGCTGGAGTTAGCCTGTGATGGCTTGCAGGAGATCTTCCCTGACTTGTCAGGGGCTCAAAGATCAAAAGGGGAGTTTGAGAGGTGCCCAGTCATCTTCATCCAGTTGTGTCACTTGCCTGCTAGCTGGTGAGTTCTTGGATCTCAGACTGGGCCCTGTCATGTGGGTCACCCTGACTTCGGTAACGTATAGGATAGGCCAAGATATTGCTTTGTTATTTTGCCAAAGGGATTGTTTCAACAGTTACAGTTGATCTTTCGTATAACCTTCCATCCCTTTCCCTATTCCCTACACAAATCAACTTCATATCTAGGTCTAGAGTTGTGTGTGCCTCCTTCCAGGTAAACGTCAGGACTAAATTCACCACCATCTGTTGGGTTCTTTGCTACTGTAATGTTTTGGGGTTAACATAGAGGGTGTGAGCTTGACCCGTTATCTAAGCATGCCAAGTGTGATGTGGAAGGCATGAGAGTCTTCTGGCGCAGGCTGCCGTGGATGTCAAGGGGTGGCGGCAGTCTGCTTTGTCCCTGTCTACACGGAACGATGTTTGGGCAACCCCTTTTCTCCCTTCACTCCTACTAATGCAAAGTCCAAAGCAAATGCAGTTTGTTGTCCATACTATGGGTTGGAAGGAGCCGTACCTTGGAGAATGTGACTGCAATGCAGACGATGCTGAATACTCCAGGTTAGGCTGTGAGTGGTTTACAATGACCTCCACTAAGATAGGACACCTAGTTCAGTTTGGCTTGAAACTGAGACTAGTCAACTCCTTCCCTTGGCAACTTTATCCATTTTATTGTCACACTGCAGGTTGTGTTAAGAGAATAATATGCAGAAACCCCAAAGTCTCATGCACCATTGATTTGGCATGCAGAGTGGTTGCACAAGTTCAAATGTTTTCTCAGAAATTGTTGATGTGGAACTTTATCAAAACCTTCTGTAAGTCAAAGTAAACGCCTGCCAGCTCACACTTGTCCTCATGTTTACTGACACACTCAAAGAACTCCAAAAGGTTAGTAAACAGGACGTACCTTTGCAAAAGCCATGTTGATTGTTTTTGAGCAGGGCTTGCTGTTCTATATACTTACTTATTTTATCTTGAATAATGCTTTCTAACAATTTACATGGGACAGCCATTCAGCAAACTGGCCTGTAATTTCCCAGACCTCCCTAGATCCCTGTTTTAAAAAGGGTGTTACATTGGCCGTTCTCCAGTCCTCTGGTACAGAGGCTGATCTTAGGGACATTTTACATTTTCGGTTAGAGGATCAACCATTTCACATTTGAGTGCTTTAAGAACTCTACGATGGATACCATATGGGCCTAGTTAATTGTTAACTAAGTGGGGACCCCATGGAATAATACCAGCAGAGACTGAGGGGGCGATGAGGAAAGTCTGACTCCAGCTCAGAAGGCTGGATCGCCATCTGCCCAGTCTCAGCATGTGTTTTCCAAGCAAGCAGCTTACTCCACAGGGAGCCCTAGCAGAAGAGAAGCTAATTAAGATAGCCACTTCATGGCCACTCATACTCACAGATGGTGATCAGGCACAAGGCCAAAAGCAGTTTGTCAGATGGTCCAAACCTCCCTGCTGGGCAATTCCAAGTACAGCGACGGGAAGCAAAGGCAGGCTCAATCTGACGTTGCACGCCAAGTCCACTTCAGGCCAGCAATTCAGGATCAAGGCGCCTGCACAGATTCCAGGAGCAAATAGGGACATTGTTCCCAATGCCTGCTCTGCCTGTCTGGCAGCTTTTTATGCAACTGCAACCTGGACCTGCCCAATTTCCAGTTAGGGATGTACGAAAGTCAATTATCATTTCGCGGATTTGGTTCATGGTGGTGGGGGACGTGCTCCGTCCCTCCTCCCGGAATCCTCGATGGGGGGGAGGCGATCCAGTCCTCCCCCCTGGAATCCTTGAAAGCCGGCTGTGCTCCACAGCGGCTCCGCGGAGCAGCTGGCCAGGCCCAGGCCAGGGCCTTCTGTAGCCAGATTTCGGGCCATGGAGGGCTCTGGGTAAGGGGAAAAAAAACGCTTACGCAAATGGCAGCGGCTACGGCCACCGCCATTTGCGTTCCTTATTTTTCTTCATCTTAGTCTACGTAAATATTTACGTAGATTCCAGGAGCAAATAGGGGACATAACCTTTCATCCCTTTCATAACCTTTCATCTACGTAAATATTTACATAGACTAAGACGAAGAAAAATAAGGAACGCAATTGGCGGCGGCCGTAGCTGCCGCCATTTGCGTGCGCCTTTTTTTTTACCCAGACATTTTAGGCTACGTAAAAACTTATGTAGCCAATCACGTCTGGGTAAAAAACAAACAAACTGCATATGCAAATGGTGGCGGCCGCTAAGGCCGCCGCCATTTGCATTCCTTATTTTTCTTCGTCTTATTTTTTATTGTTTTTACAGAGACGTGATAGGCTACGTAAAAACTTATGTAGCCTATCATGTCTCTGTAAAAAAAAAAGAAAAAAAAGACAAGACTGCAAATGGCGGCAGCGGCAGCCATTTGGAAGACCAGCCGCCACCGCCGGCGCAGCCGCCACTGAAGCCGCCACCGCAGCCGCCGCCACCCGGAACATCCGCCCCAGCTAAGTCTCATCCCGAGGGGGATCCGCGGGGGGGGGAGGGTGTGGCAGGCCATTCCGCCACAGATTTCGGGAGGCACAATGCACTGGCATTCGGCCTCACCGAGATCAGTGGTGGAATTCTCTGACATCCCTATTTCCAGCTGCAACTCACTAAAGAAGCTTTTTGGCAAAGCTGGCTTTAAGAGGAAGACCTCGTCAAGCCAAATTCCCTGACTGCTTCTCCTCAGGGGCTGGGACAGATCTCTGCACTTCACACATCATGGCTCATGAGGGCAGGGTGGTCACACCAACTCTGGCTAGGTTTCTGATCCATCGTGGGAAGGGGGAGGCAGAGGAGAGAAGTCTCCTCTGCCTGGCCACCCAGGAAGCTTCATGAACTGGAATTGCCTGTCTCAGAATTGTTACTTTCTTTGTCTTCTTTCTTCTTATTTAACCTCACTCCTATATTTGAGATATAGGATCGCGTTTCCAGAGCTGGACAATGGATTGCAATTTGCAGTGATGTTGGAATAGGAAAAGAAATACCTGCCATGGCTGCAGGCTTTGAGGTTCCAACCCGGCTCCTCCACCCACCAACCGCGTTCTCTTTGATTGGGAGGGATATGCAGCCTCCAAGGCATGGGCCACGGCTTGAACACTGTTGTAAATACTGTAGCTGTCTTGAGACAGGGTTCTCTCAGTCTCCTCCTGGGGCAGCATCTCCAGTTTCTCTTTCTCCGTGCATCTCGTCCAGCCTTTCATAGACAAGACATGCTTCGAATAGAAACAATGAAATGCTGTCAGCCAAAACTGTGTCGTATCCGGTGACATTGGACCGTAGTTGTCATCTTTTGTCCCTCTCTTGGTCTTTACCACAAAGGAAAAAGAACCATGGAAGTAGCAGAAGGATTTGGGTTGAGCCAGCACATTCAAGAAGATGTCTTGAAAAGATGTTGTGATCCAAACTTTCAGCCCAATCTGTTCCTCTTCAAGCCTTCTTTGTATTAAGATGAACGGATTAAATCCATAGCTAGAGTCCCAGGCATAAACATATACATTGACTCGTCTCCACATGACAAGTGGCTCACTCTGGAACAAGTGAAGATAATTCATTCGTACTAACAGTCTCTTTGAGAAGGCAACACAAATTCCACTGCTGATCATCAGAGGGGTCAAGGTTCTCAAGAACCTTTCTCCGTTGTCATTGCTTGGAGCAAGGAGACCGATCCACGTCCACCCAAAATGCAGGAGCAGTTTGACCATTCCTGCAACCTGGGTTTCTTCCTTTGGGACCGTGCGGTAGATGAAAGGGAACTGATGTTTATCTTGAAGAACATGAGCCACAGAGCCGTAACTCACCTAGCAAGGTGAGGAAGAGAAAGGTGCTTTATTCTCAGGATGAAAATCAGATGATTGTAATCTCGAATTAGTGATATCCAGCACAGTGCCTGTCGCATGAGGGCTGAGGGGTCTACGGGGAGTGGGGAAATGCTAAAACCCCTCAAGGACAACTTGTGGTGCAACCCCTCTCTGTGTGCTGCTGGAAGAAGGACTTGGCAACCCTGGGGCATCCTTGTCGGTGGGGCAAGGCCTTCCGAGACAACCCAGTACCCAAACAGCAGCATCCCAAAGACAGTGGTTTATTTTTAAACTTTGATTGGTACCCCAACCTTTCTACCAAGACAAATGGCACGAAGGCAGCTTACAAACATGAATAAATCTGTACCCCACCAGTAGCGAATTGCACCCATCCACTTAGTCAAAGGAGTGTAAAGTGATACATTTGAGGACACTACTGGATGAGGTGCAGGACTGAGATTTCTCTTTGTGTCCCCATTCTAAGCTGTACCATTGCTTCTACATGGCTTCTACATTCTTAACATGGTAGAACACTAGCAACAAAATATCTGTTTGCCAATCCATGTGCAGAATGCAGCAGCTTGGCTGCTGTCAGGGGGCAGGGGCTGCCCCTTTTCAGCATGCACCTCCTCTGCTGAGGGAGCTGCATTGGCTGCCCATTTGCTACCGGGCAAGGTTTCAGGCTTTAGTACAAGTATACAAAGCCCTAGACAACTTGGGACCAGGACATCTGAGAGAGCGCCTTCTCCCTTCTCAACCCACCCCATCCCTGAGGGCATGAGAGGGCACGCTTCTGGTGGTTCCGCAAGGACCTATGGCCTGGCTGGAGTCCACTAGGAAAAGAGCCTTCAGCATGGTGGCCCCCTTCCTGTGGAATTCCCTGCCCTTGGAGGTCAGGCATGCACCAGCACTGTGCTGTTTCCAGGACTTCCTGAAAACAGCTCTGTCCCAGGGTGCATTCCTTAATTGATCAGTCACGGTTTTTACTGGTACTCTGTTTTTTAAATATACAGCATATATATATATATATATATATATATATATATATATGTATGTATGTATGTGTGTGTGTGTGTGTGTGTATGTATAGACATATAGTATAATTTTAATCTATAGTTTTAAACTTTTTATCCTTTTACTGTTTTGTCTCTTGTGTTCCCCGCTCCAAAATCTGTTCCAGATAAGGAGCAGTATATAAATATTCTACATACATACATACATACATAATTAAATAAATGCACTTTTGCATTTTAAACTCAATGAAATCACAGCACCATCACAACTACAGGAATAAAATGGAATTTGCTTCTCCTTCCCTGATGGTGTCATTGCCTCCAAAAGCTATGGATTTCTCCAGATCCCCATCAAATATGATGGTTCATTCCCAAGGTATTACACCCCCTCCACAACAGTTTGGTGATTTTGTTTTGTATATCAGGTTTTATTATATCTAGCACTTTATATATGATGATGATAATGAGGGTTACCCATGGCTCTTTGTCCTTTACAAATTTGGGGCTTTTCTTGCTTCTCGGAACCACCTTGGAGCAAAAGAGGAAGGAGAGAAAAAGCTCCTTCAGAAACAAAATGGAGAAGAAAAAACAGCTGAAGGGAAAGAGACTAACTCTAAGGTTTGCAAAGAGAAGTAACAGGAAAAAGAAAAAGACCAAAAAAGGACTGAATAGAGGGATTCATGGAGAGATAGAAGAACAAGCTGTCTCTAAGGTGAAGGGAAGGAATAAACAGAGGGCCAAAAGAAATCTCCCCTTCATGGATCAGTGCCTTGTTGTGGAGAAGGGGCTTGCGTAACTCAGTGAAGCCATAAGCTATGCCGTACAGGGCTACCCAAGATGGACAGGTCATGGCAAACAGTTCTGACAAAATGTGGTCCACTGGAGAAGGAAATAGCAACCCACTCCAGTATTCTTGCCAAGAAAACCCCACGGAACGTATCACAAGGCTAAAAGAGATGACACCGGAAGATGAGCCCCTCAGGTAGGAAGGTGTCCAATATACTACTGGGGAAGAGCAGAGGCTATTTCCAAGAAGTGCCAGAAAGAGTGAATCAGCTGGGCCAAAGCCGAAAGGACACTCAGCTGTGGATGTGTCTGGTGGTGAAAAGAAAGTCCAATGCTGTAAAGAAAAATATTGTTTTGGATCCTGGAATGTCAGATCAATGAATCCAGGTAAGCTGGAGGTGGTCAAACATGAGATGGCAAGATTGAACATCGACATCTTGGAAATCAGCAAATTAAAATGGACAAGCATGGCCGAATTTAATTCAGATGACCATTATATCTACTATTGTGGGCAAGAATCCCTTAGAAGAAATGCAGATTCCATAGGAACTATGGACGGAGGTCTGTAACATTGTTCAGGAGGCAGCAACTCAATCCATCCCAAAGAAAAAGAAATGCAAGCAAGCCAAGTGGCTGTCCGATGAGGCTTTACAAGTAGCTGAGGAAAGAAGGGAAGTGAAAAGCAAGGGAGAAAGGGGAAGATATATCCAACTGAATGCAAAGTTCCAGAGAATAGCAAGGAGAGACAAGGAGGCCTTCTTAAATGAACAGTGCAAAGAAATCGAGGAAAACAATAGAATGGGAAAAACTAGAGATCTTTTCAAGAACATCGGAGATCTCAAGGGAACGTTTTGTGCAAAGGCCGGCATGATAAAGGACAAAGAAGGCAGGGACCTAACAGAAGCAGATCAGAATAGGGCAGATAGGGCAAAATAAGGGCAAATAGCGTTGCCCTTATTTTCGCCGTAGTCTACGTAAATCTTTACGTAGACTACAGGGACCAAATAAGGAACGCAAATGGCGGCTCCCTATGGGGGCCACCATTTGCGTATGTGCTTTTTTTTTTCAAAGTCACCCGTGATAGGCTACGTGACTATTAATGTAGCCTATCACGGCTGACTTTGCAAATCTAGCCGTGATAGGCTATGTTAATCGTTACGTAGCCTATCACGGGGGTGGGGGTTTTTTGTTTGTTTTTTTCGCGGCCGGGTAGACGGGGTGCTTCTACCCAGCCTGACTTTCACCGGCGAGGGATGGGGTGCCTCCCGCCTGGCCTGAATTTCGGCCAGGCGAGGCGGGAAGACACCCCCCCTCGCATGAACTTCAGGGGGAGAAGTGAAGCACCTCCCCCCCACCGCGAAAAAAGCTGCGGGACACGGTTAGTCCCTTTTGTACATCCCTAATTAAGAAGAGTTGGAAAGAATACACAGAAGAACTATGCAGGAAAGATCTGAATGTCCCTGATAGCCATAGTAGTGCGTTCACTGAACTTGATCCGGACATCCTAGAGAGTGAAGTCAAGTGGGCCTTAGGAAGCATTACTAACAACAAAGCTGGTGGAGATGACAGTATTCCAGCTGAGCTATTTAAAATCCTAAAGATGATGCTTTTAAAGGGCTGCACTCAATATGCCAACAAATTTGGAACACTAAAAAGTGTCCTCAGAACTGGAAAAGGTCAGTTTACATTCCAATTGCAAAGAAGGGCAATGCCAAAGAGTATTCAAACTACCATACAATTGCGCTCATTTCACATGCCAGGAAGGTTATGCTCAAAATCCTACAAGCTAGGCTTCAGCAGTATGTGAACCGAGAACTACCAGAAGTACAAGTTGGGTTTCGAAGAGGCAGAGGAGCTAGAGATCAAATCGCCAACATTCGCTGGATCATGAAGAAAGCAGGAGAATAACAGAAAAACATCTATTTCTGCTTCATTGACTATGCTAAAGACTTCGATTGTGTGGATCACAAACTGTGGCAAATTCTTTCAAAGATGGGTGTACCAGACCACCTTACCTGTCTCCTGAGAAACCTGTATGAGGGTCAAGAAGCAACAGTAAGAACCAGACAAAAAACCATTCTGTTCAAAATTGGGAAAGGAGTACGACAAGGCTGCATATTGTCAGTCTGCCTTTTTAACGTACATGCAGAGTAAATCATGAGAAACGCCGGGTTGGATGAATCACAGGTGGGAATTAAGATTGCTGGGAGAATTATCAACAACCTCAGATACGCAGATGATACCACCCTAATGGCAGAAAGTGAAGAGGATCTAAAGAGCTTCTTGTTGAGTGTGAAAGAGAAGAGTGAAAAAGCTGTTTGAAACCCAACATTAAAAAAACTAAGATCATGGCATCTGGCTCCATCACTTCCTGGTATATAGAAGGGGAAGAAATGGAAGCAGTGACAGATTTTATTTTCTTGTGCTCCAAGATCACCACAGGCAGTGACTGTAGCCATGAAATTTAAAGACGCTTGCTCCTGGGGAGGAAAGCTATGGCAAACCTAGACAGTGTAGTAAGAAGCAGAGACATCACCTTGCTGACAAAGGTCCATCTAATCAAAGCTATGGTTTTCCCAGTAATAATGTATGGCTGTGAGAGCTGGACTATAAGGAAGGCTGAGTGCCGAAAAATTGATGGTTTCGAACTGTGGTGCTGGAGAGGACTCTTACGAGTTCCCTGGACTGCAAGGAGGTCAAATCAGTCCATCCTAAAGAAAATCAACCCTGAGCGCTCATTGGAAGGACAGATATTGAAGATGAAGCTCCAATATTTTGGCCACCTAATGCGAAGAGAAAAGTCCCTGGAAAAGACCCTGATGCTGGGAAAAAATTGCAGGCAAAAGGAGAAGGTGAAGGCAGAGGATGAGATGGCTAGATAGCATCACCAATGCAATGAATATGAACTTGAGCACACTCCATGAGATAGTGGAGGACACGAAAGGCCTGGGTTGCTATGGTCCATGGGGTCACGAAGAGTCGGACATGACTTAATGACTGAACAACAACAACAACAACAACAAAAGAAATCTAAATGTGTAACAGGGGGGACAAAATGTCTTTGAAACCATTTGTAAGGACTGTGGTCTTCCTTTAGCCTCAAGTTTTGGTGCTCCGTGCCTCCTTCTTGGCTCCAGTGTGGAATTACATGGAGCTGACCTCCTCCCCACTCCCAATTCCTACCTGTGGGATTTTGTAGATGCTGGACATGGCTGAAATGTGGATGGCGATGTCAGACTCAGCCCCTTCCACAATGGCCACCAAGTTGTTCCGTCCTCCGCAGCTGTAGTTGGGAATGCTGTTTGCTCCACCAGCAAGCAGGTCTATCATGGCATCGGAAGTTATTCTCCCATGGAAATGGGTCTCATAGATGTTGTAGCCCAGAGTGATGTTGGGTAAGAGCTTTGAATTCTGATTGATCTCAGACATGGCAAGAAAGAAAGACAAGATGTGCCAGTATCTGTCATGTATCTGTTTTGTCCTGCTGCAGAAAGAAAAAGAACCGATGGTGACATGCTGTAATCCCCTAGTCAATGAACAAAGTCTCATTCTTTCTTTTATTAATCGAAAACCCTTCCAGACTTCCAATGGCTTGTTCACAAGGGAGGAGACGGTCCTGCACGTAGCCAGATCCCAAGTCATTTGCCTCTAAAATCCTCATCTGGAGGCACCCTATGGTATAGCCAAGTGGGGATACTGCTTCTCCAAGGGTGACCAGGGACACCAGAAAATCGAAGCTCTCTCTAGCAAAGGGAGGCAGTTGGAGGGCAGTTGGGAGAGCATTAAAATTTCCAAGAAAGAATTGCTTACCTATCAATGCTGGTTAGTGGGGGCTCAGAAAAGACGTATGGGTCTTGATGGGCAACATATTTTGAAGAAATAACTCCGCTAATGAGGAGGTCTCCTGGTCTGTAATAATTGTTTGCTTTCGATTGATCCGGGATCAGATTCAGGGGGCATTTTGCCTTCTGCATCTCACAGGCTGCACAGGGCAACAACAGAAGCATAACAAGCAGCGGCAATGTCATTCTGGCCCTTCCTGCTTTCTACAACCCCCGTGTGACTCCTGCTCTCCCTTCCAGTCAGAAGAAGCTGGACAACTCTTGCAAGACAGAGGCTGCTGTGCCTTTGCAAACACAATGAGCTCAGAGCCCAAAACGGGACCTGCTAAATGTCACACAGGGATAGTCCCACTCCCACCCTGCCTGCCTGGCCGACTGCCTGCCTCCCTGCATTAAAGCTTAGCACAGGATCTATTTCATGCACCAGAAATAGTTACCACATGCACTAAAACTTTCAGGCACCATGAAACCAGTCACCACATATTGCCCTTCATTCTGCTGTTTAGTGTATTGGTCTCAAAGGCAATCTCCAGGAAAATACTAGTAACAGTAGTAATAATCTTTTGAGATTTGGCAAGAATGAAAAATAAATCACTATGATATAGATAATTATAAGGGGAAGGAGCATCACCTCTGCCCCTTCGTGGACTCTCTGCGTGGCTTGAGGCACAGGTGGAGCACAGGAGAAAAACATCTTTGCAACAACTCATCAAAGTTAGCATCATGTCTGTTATGGGTTTCAGTGAAGGGCGAAGGTGAGCTTGGCCTGACACTGACTGACAAAACACCTTCACAACAGCCAGGATTAAAATAATCTTTTAGCATGTATGTTAATTTACGCACAACACTGAGTGGTCATGAGTTTCTTACCAGCAGCTGGGATTGGTGCAAAATTGGTTTCTGCTGGTGCTGAAGCCTGCTAGTGTAAAAAGGAGTTGATCAGTGTGCTGGTACTGAGACCCTTCCTCTGCCCAGTACGCAGTGTTTTCTGTAGGTTACTTGTCCTGTGCCTCCAATGGAAGCCATTTTGTGATGATGATACAGTTTCTCCAATTGCCAAATTTGTCATCAGTCCAAAGGGGTTGCCTACCCTTGCAATTGTACCTCTCTGTCAGGATAGGTCAGTTTTTTCCAGCCAACTATAAATGTGGGTTGTCGACAGAGGGCGTTTCTCTCCTACTGGTTCTACTAGTGGGCTTGTTAAATCTTGCTTTGGAAAGTGCAACTTTTTAAGATCCATCATTAGACATTTCAAGTCATTGGAGTAGCTGTATTCATGGCCAGTTCAGAGGGAAGAAGCAAGCTTGCATTCCATCTAGGGATGTCAGAGGAGTCCATCAGGAGGGTCAAGTTTGCTGAGCTTTTGGCAGCTTGTCCCCCCAGATTCTGTCTCACTTGTCTAAAAGCTGGCCCGACTCGACCTGTGTCGACTCGGGCCAGCTGGCAGACTTCCACCACCACCGTTGCCATTGCCAGCTGATCTGCATGACTCTCTCACTGGAGAGAGGTGTGCAGAGCAGCTGGCAATGAGGATAGTGGCAGTGGCAGGGAGGGAAGGAGCCATGGCGCTGTCCGTTCTGCCACCACTGGGCACTGTGCAGAACTCTCTCCTTCTCCCTGCCAGGCCCCAGGGGGGAGAAGGATAGACTTGCACACAGTGACTGGTGGAACAATTGCCTATTGCTGGCAGCTGTATGCAAGTTTCTCCTTCTCCCTGCAAACACAGGCTGAGCCAAGGGCTCAAGGCAAATCTGGTGAGCCCTCAAAGGGCTGAATTTCCCCCCACCAGACATCGCTAATTCAGGCAGATGATGGCAATTGGCACAGCTCTCAAGATCCAGGGCACAGGTCAGAAGATCCAGGGCCCATGCCTTAGTAGGCCATTCTGAACATCATCAACGTGCTTAGGGATGGAAGAGGTCATAGTATGACAGGAGAGCTGTTTGGCTGAACTGAAGGACCTGTCAGCCCAGATTGAACTTCAGGCCGGAGTTTCCCCAAGGCTGCACTACACTCACATATATGTAGATACCTGCCTATTGAGGACAGCACATCACACATCAGGTGAAGTGGATAAATAGAAGCATAGCTTCCACATCCCGGGAAGTACTAGTTGCCCTCTACTCAGCACTGGTTAGGCCTCATCTGGAGTACTGTGTCCAGTTCTGGGCACCACACTTTCAGAAGGATGCAGACAAGCTGGAGAGGGTTCAGAGGAGGGCAATGATGATGATCAGGGGACTGGAAACAAAACCCTATGAAGGGAGACTGAAAGAACTGGGCATGTTTAGCCTTGAGAAGAGAAAACTGAGGGGAGATATGCTCGCGCTCTTCAAGTACTTGAAAGGTTTTCACAGAGAGGAAGGCCACGTTCTCTTCTCAATCATCCCAGAGTGCAGGAAACGGAATAATGGGCTCAAGTGACAGGAAGCCAGATTCCAGCTGAACGTCAGGAGAAACCTCCTAACTGTTAGAGCAATACGACAATGGAACCAATGACCTGGGGAGGTGGTGGGCTCTCCCACACTGGAGGCCTTCAAGACGAGGCTGGACAGCCATCTGTCAGGGATGCTCTGACTTGGATTCCTGCATTGAGCAGGGGGTGGGATTCGATGGTCTTATAGGCCCCTTCCAACCCTACTATTCTATGATTCCAGGCCAGAGAAATGTATACCCTTTAAAATGTGTTAGTCTTTCAGACGCCACAAGACTCTTGTTGACACATGGTTTCAATTTGAATAGAATTCATCACGTGAATACATGAAGAATGATAGATTAGACGTGTTAATAATTAAAAAGAGGGGAAAGTGATAGAAGTGATTAATGAAATATTCTGCTGTCTTATTTTTATTTCAAATCCTGTTTCTTTACTTGCTGTTGGGGGTGGGGGTGGATTTGTGTGTTAATATTTATGATTCCTGATTTCTGATTGAAAGGTTTGGAAGTGTCGCTGTAATTAAAAGAGAGGAAGAACAACTTAACAAGGATTTTGGTGCAGTAATAATCTCCCAACATGAAGAGACCAGTGATGTCCTTTTTCCTGCTTCTGCTCAGAGGGGATGTGCATTCTGCAGGTGGTCAGAGCCATGTTCATAGAATCATAGAATAGTAGGGTTGGAAGGGACCTATAAGACCATCGAGTCCAACCTCCTTAGGTAACTTAGCCCTTCGGATACTTTGTAGAAAGACTGTGCACAGACCTTCTGCTCTACTTTGGATGCCACTTTGGATCTTCCAAAGTGGCCCTGCTCTGTTTCAGACTGATTCGGACCCCCTCTGCTATGACTCAGATCCGAATACCAAGCAAGATTCGGACATCCAGAACACTCGTCTTTGGCATTTTCCCATTGATTTGCATGGCAAAACACAAATGGCCATAACATTTTCACATTTTATGATACATACATGAAATCTGGGACTCTCCCCCACCCCCAAGGGGTGTCCACCTACTAAATTTCAGGCAATTTGGCCCAGTTGGTGTTGAAGTCGTGACAAGCTCACTATGCCTGAACGTGGCTGTTGGTTTCTTTGAAGTGCAAATAGTTCTACGTCCCTATTGACAGTCAATAACCTCAGTGTCCCTTTGGCTGAATTGCCTGGGAAAACACTGGCTGGAAGGCAGGAAGCAAACAAGGACAGCAACCCTGCCAGGCGGGCACAGCAGCACCTCGCCCACCTCTGCCCCTGCTAAGACCCTGAAGATACCTCCTATTGGGCTTGCTTGCTTGGCCACACACAGTGTAGTATTACATTATTTAAATAATCGCTCTGAATGCGTGTAGTGCTTTGCCCACTGTTTTTGGAAATGTGGACTGTTTTGTCACCATTTGACACACACTGTTTGCTTGACCACACAGCACAAGCCCACACACACACACACACACACGAGCAAAAGACAAGCAAACACTAAACTACAAGCAAGGGGTGGGGGAAGAGAAAGGATTTAGTGTTTTTGTGGCTTTGTTTGTTTGTTTTAGGGAAAAGAGATCAAAAATTGGAAGCGGAGGAAACAAAAATTGAGAAGGGGAGGTGGAGAGGAGCCAAGAACAAAGGAAAGTACGTGTGTGTGTGTGTGTGTGTGTGTGAATGTGTGTGTGTGTGTGTGTGTGTGTATATGTGTGTGTGTGTGTGTATGTATACATACATACACACATACATACACAGAAAGTTGGGGCAAAGTAATAGTTGAGAAAGCATTAAAAGGGGGGGGGGAGATTAGCAAGTACGGTGAAATGTCCTGGATTTTTAAATGAGCAAACACAAGATTGATCAGTAAACCTCTTACAGAAAGGTGGGGATACTAACATAGGTGTCATAGCACAGGAAGAAAGTAAAACAAGGATCCATGAAATCAAAAAGTGATCCTCATGCTTTCATATGCTTTTGAAAGAGGAGACTGCCAAAGCTTCCATCCAGTCACAGAGCACATCTGCCTCCATGGACTGAGGAAGAAAAATCATGGATCCGCCACTCATGGGTGCAGCCATTGCACAAAAACAGAGATCCAAGGCAGCGATCCAAATGATTTTTACAACAAACATACCCCCAAGCACCATCATATCACAGAGCACATCTGCCTCCATGGACTGAACCAGAAAAACCATGGATCTGCCCTCGTGGGTGCGGCCAGGGTGAAAAACATGGACTCAAGGCAGGGATCCTTAGGGATCCTCATGATTTTTACGAGAAAGATTCCCCAAAACACTGTCATATCACAGGACGCATCTATGCCCATGGACTGAGTGACAGATAGGGGTGGACGAAAGTCCCTTACCTGTCCTCGAAGCTTTTCGCGGTGGGGGGGAGGTGCTTCGCTGCTCCCCCCGCGAAGTTCAGGCCGGGGGGGAGGCTTCCCGCCTCGCCCAGCCGAAATTCAGGCCGGGGGGGAGGCTTCCCGCCTCGCCCAGCCGAAATTCAGGCCGGGGAGGAGGCGCCTCGCCTCACCCGGCCGCGAACTAAAAAGTTTTTTTAAAAAAAAAAAATGCCCCCGTGATAGGCTACGTGACGATTAACGTAGCCTATCACGGCTAGATCTGCAAAGTCAGCCATCATAGGCTACATTAATCGTCACGTAGCCTATCATGGCTGACTTTGCAAATCTAGACGTGATAGGCTACGTTAATCGTCACGTAGCCTATCACGGGGGCGTTTTTTTTTTCTTTTATTGGAATGGCGGCGGCGGCAGCCGGTCGAAAGACCGGCTGCCGCTCCTGCCCCGGACGAACACCCGCCGAACCGCCGGCCGGACCCGCCGCCGGGGGGGACATTCGCCAAAGGTAAGTCCCGTCCCGGGGGGGGTGCAGGGGGTGGGGGGGCAGAGAATTTCTCCCTGAAACTTGTTCGGGGGGCCGAACACGTTGGCGCTCGGCCCCCCGAAGTTTCGGGGAGAAATTCTCCACCATCCCTAGTGACAGAAACATAAATTTGGGGCTTCATGTTATCAAGCCATGGATAAGGCACCCAATTCAATATGGATCCTCTGAATTTTTACATTGGGCCCCCCCCTGCCCAACTCCTCCCCCCGTCAAAGCACAAGACTCATCTTAAGCACAATACATTGGCGCTCGGCCTCTCGAAGTTTATTGGCGAAATTCTCTGCACCCCCCCATGCCCCGCACCCCCCCCCCCCAGATGGGACTTACCTTTCCCGAATGTCCCTTCTGGCGGCGGGTCCCGGCGTTGGTTCGGCAGGTCTTCGTCAGGGGCGAATTTCAACTATTTGCGTTGCCCTTATTTTCGCCGTAGTCTACGTAAAGATTTACGTAGACTACAGCGACCAAATAAGGAACGCGAATGGTGGCTCCCACGGGGGCCGCCAGTTGCGTACGCGCTTTTTTTTTTTAAAGTCACCCGTGATAGGCTACGTGATGATTAACGTAGCCTATCACGGCTGACTTTGCAGACCTAGCTGTGAGAGGCTACGTTAATCATCACGTAGCCTATCACGGGGGCGTTTTGTTTTTTTTACTTTTTATTTCGCGGCCGGGCGAGGCGAGGCGCCTCCTCCCTGGCCTGAATTTCGGCCAGGCGAGGCGAGGCGCCTCCCCCCCGGCCTGAATTTCGGCCGGGCGAGTAGGGAAGCCTCCCCCCACCTGGCCTGAACTTCGGGGGGAGCAGCAAAGCGCCTCCCCCACACCGCGAAGCAAGCTGCGAGACTAGGTAAGTGGCTTTCGTGCACCCCTACCAAGTATGCGCACTAAGAAAACCAGTTCTTCTGCTTCACCTCAAATGGGTAAAAACCATCTGAAGTCAAGAGGATCTCTACCTCGGATCTCTGCTTTTGTACTGTGGCTGTGCCCACAAGTGGCGGATCCATGATTTTTCTGGTTCATTCCATGGAGGGAGATGTGCTGTGTGATATGATGGTGTTTGGGGGTAGGTTTCTTGTAAAAATCATGAGGAGGTCCTGGGGATCCCTGCCTCAGATCTCTGTTTTTGCACCATGGCTGCACTCACAAGTGGCGGATCCGTGATTTTTCTGCTTCACTTCATGGAGGCAGATGTGCTTTGTGACTGGATGGTGTTTGGGGAGATATGCTCTGCAAAAATCATGTGACATCAAGAGAATCACTTTTTGATACGGGGAAGGGAGATGTAATGTTGGGGGTAACCATGGACATAGGCACATGCACTGCAACGGAGAGAACCGCTCTGATAGCGCCCAATAATAGTCTTCAGACACATGTAGGAAGAAAGCCAGACTATGAAGCACATGGTCTTCGATATCTTTATACTATTGCCCAGTGTATGGGAAACAAACAGAACGAACTTGAACTCTTAATACAAGAGGGAAATTATGACTTGATAGGTATAACTGAGACTTGGTGGGATGACTCCCATGACTGGAATACAGCAATGGAAGGATATAACTTGTTCAAAAAGAACAGGAGGAACAGAAAGGGAGGTGGGGTTGCACTGTATATGAAAAATACATATCTCTGCACAGAAATACAGGAGGAGGAGCTTGGTAGCCCCATTGAGAGCATCTGGATCAAAATTAATGGAGCAAAGAATAAAAGGAACCTGGAGGTCGGAGACTACTACCAGCCACCCAACCAAGGAGAAGACGAGGATGAAACTTTTGAAAAGCAAATAGCCAATGTTTTAAGGAAGCATGATGTAGTAGTAATGGGAGACTTAAATTTCCGCGATATATGTTTGGAGACAAATTCTGCAAAATATGGCCCCTCCAGGAAATTCCTGACTTGTTTGGTGGATAATGTCCTCCTACAGAAAGTAGAGGAAGGAATTAGAGGATCGGCTATCCTTGACTTGATCCTAACCAACAGAGCTGACTTAGTGGACAAAGTAGCAGTTACAGGAACTCTGAGGGAAAGTGACCGTGTTGTACTTGAGTTCTTGGTTCTAAGGGAAGCAAAAGCCGAGTGTAGTCAAACGCATAGCCTGGATTTTAGGAAAGCTGATTTTAATAAACTGAGAACAATGATCAGTAAGGTCCCATGGCAAGCAACGCTAATGAGAAGAAGAGTCCAAGATGGGTGGGCACTTTTAAAAAAGGAAATTCTCAAGGCACGATCACAAGCAATTCCAACAAGAAGAAAAGGTGGAAGACAACAGAAGAAGTCAATGCGGCTTCACAACAAGTTTAGGGATGACCTGAAAACAAAAAAGGACTCATATAGGAAGTGGAAAGAAGGCCAAGTAACAGGGAGGTGGCACAGGGATGGCGTCAGGAAGGCTAAAGCTGAGAACGAGCTGAGGTTAGCGAGGGATGCTAAAAACAACAAAAAGGTTTTCTTCAGCTACGTGCATAGTAAAAGGCAGAGGAAAGAAATGGTTGTTCAGCTATTAAATAAGGATGGCAAAATGATAACAGATGACAAAGAAAAGGCCAGAGGTGCTCAATTCCTACTTTGGCTCAGTCTTCTCCCAAAAGAGAGTCTATGACCCTCCTGGCAAAGGCGAAGTACAGGCTGAAGGGGCAGGATTGCAGCTTGAGATCGATAGGCATATGGTCAAGGAACACCTAATGACTTTGAATGAATTCAAATCTCCAGGGCCAGATGAACTGCATCCTAGAGCAATAAAGGAACTGGCAGAAGAACTCTCAGTAGGGCTGGCCGTGAATTTCTCCACGAATCTCGGGGAGGCCGAATGCCAACGCATTCGGCCCCCTGAAATTGTTGGTGAAATTCTCCGCCACCCCCCGCCACTCCCCCATGGGATGGGACTTACCTTCCTCGAATGTCCCTCTCGGTGGCAGGTCCCAGCGGCGTTTCGGCGGCGTTTCAGCGGGGGCGGGGGTGGCGGCTGGTCTTCCGACCAGCTGCCGCCACCAGCATTACTAAGTGAATGAAAAAAAAAACACACCCATGATAAGCTACATAACGATTAACGTAGCCTATCACGGCTAGATTTCCAAAGTCAGCCGGGATAGGCTACGTTAATCGTTACGTAGCCTATCACGGGTGACTTTGGGGGGGGGGGAAGCGCATACGCAAATGGCGGCGCCCATGGGCGCCGCCATTTGTGTTCCTTATTTGGTCCCGGTAGTCTACGTAAAGATTTATGTAGAGTACGGCGAAAATAATGGCAACACAAATAGCCCATTTACGTTGCAAATAGCCTATTTACATTGCAAATAGGCAACGTAAATCTTTATGTAGTCTACCAGGGCCCAAATAAGGAGCCCATGGGTGTCGCCATTTGCGTATGTGCTTTTTTTTTCCCAAAGTCACCTGTGATAGGCTACATAACGATTAACGTAGCCTATCATGGCTGACTTTGGAAATCTAGCCGTGATAGGCTACGTTAATCATTACGTAGCCTATCACGGGTGTGTGCTTTTGTTGTTTTTTCATTCACTTTTTTATTTCGCTGCCGGGGAGATGGGGCGCTTCTCCCCGGCCTGAATTTCGGCCAGGCGAGGCGGGGTGCCTCCCCCCCCGACCTGAACTTTGGGGGGAGAACCAAAGCACCTCCCCCCCACTGCAAAGCAAGCTGCAGGACCAGGTAAGTGACTTTCGTACATCACTAACTCTGAGAACCGCTGTCTATTCTCTTTGAGAAATCATGGAGGGCAGGGGAACTGCCAGATGACGGGAGGAGGGCTAACGTTGTCCCTCTCTTCAAAAAGGGTACAAAGGAGGAACCTGGGAACTACAAACGAGTCAGTCTGACATCAATCCCTGGGAAAATTCTGGAGCAGGTGATCAAGCAATCCATCTGGAAGCACCTTGAAAACAATTCAGTGATTACTCGAAGCCAACATGGATTTGTCAAAAACAAGTCCTGCCACACAAATCTGATCTCATTTTTTGATCAAGTAACCTCCCTTGTAGACCGTGGGAATGCTGTAGACATCATATACCTCGACTTCAGCAAAGCTTTCAACAAAGTGCCCCATGATCTCCTGATGAGCAAACTAGCTCAAAGTGGGCTAGATGAAACAATGATCCAGTGGATCCACAGTTGGCTGCAGATTCGGACTCCAAGAGTGCTTATCAATGGGACCTTCTCAAACTGGGGAAAGGTAACGAGTGGGTACTGCAGGGCTCAGTCCTGGGCCCAGTGCTCTTCAACATTTGTATTAATGACTTGGAGGAGGAGGTGCAGGGAATGCTGATCAAATTTGCAGATGACACAAAATTGGGCGGGATAGCTAATCCTTTAGAAGACAGAAACGAAATTCAAAGTTTCTGGATAGACTGGAGCACTGGGCAGAAAACAACAGAATGACATTTAATAGGGATCATTGCCAAGTTCCGCATCTACGAAAAAGAAACCAAATGCACAGTTACAAGATGGGGGATACGTGGCTCAACAACAATACAAGCGAGAAGGATCCTAGAATTGTTGTTGCTTACAAGCTGAATATGAGCCAACAATGTGATATGGCTGCAAAAAAGGCAAATGCTCTTTTGGGCTGCATTAATAGAAGCATAGCTTCCAAATCCCAGGAAGTAATAGTTCCCAGCTACTGAGCACTGGTTAGGCCTCATCTGGAGTACTGTGTCCAGTTCTGGGCACCACACTTGAAGAAGGATGGAGACAAACTGGAGAGGGTTCAGAGGAGGGCAACAAAGATGATCAGGGGACTGGAAACAAAGCCCAATGAAGAGAGACTGAAAGAACTGGGCATGTTTAGCCTTGAGAAGAGAAGACTGAGGCGAGAGATATGATAGTGCTCTTCAAGTACTTGAAAGGCTGTCACAGAGAGCAAGGTCAGGATCTCTTCTCAGACCCCACTTTGGAGACCACTGCTCTGGCCAAATAATGTTCAGACAGTCCCTCCTGCCCAGAAACACCACCTCTCTCCCAAGGAGCAAACGGAGGTGGACTCACAGCAAAGCACACTCCCTCCTCCTCCTCCTCCTCCTCTGACCTTACCAAGCCCTTCCCTGGTGGCCAGATCTCTCTCAAATCGATACATTTGATGCCTCTGCATCTGCTCGCCTTCCCCCCTCTCTCCTCCTCCTCCTCCGCACGATATCTCAAAAGGTGATACATTTTGGACACAGCCTGTCTGGGCTGCTCCGAAGGCATAAGAAGAGCTGCAAATATACAAGGCAGACCAAGGTGCCTCGTAAGTGACCCACTTTGCTTCAGGGTGCCTTGGTGCTGTTCTGATCCACTTCATAGCAAGATGAGGCACCGGCTTTGCTTTGTTTTGGGGGGTTTGGACCGAAGCAGCACACAGCCCAACTTTTTAGAAAGGTGCTGTTTTTCTTGAAGAAAATGTCTATCACACATACTTAGACATACGAGCATAGGAAGATCCCTGCTGGATCAGAGCGAGGGTCCATCCAGTCCAGCAAACTGTTTCCCACACTGGCCAATCAGATGCCCATGGGAAGCCCATTGTTATTTCTAGAGGCCTTCCTTGAGAGACCAGTCGGGCTTTATTAATTTCAGAATTTCTTTCTTTTAAAATGATTAATAGTTTTAATATGGTGCTTTATTATTTTATCTTTCTTGTTCACCACTCTGAAATCTTTTGTTGTAGGGTGGTATATCAATATTTAAATAAATAAATAAATAAATAAATAAATAAGCCACAAACAGGATGTGAACACAAGAGCACCCATCCCCTCTGCCCCATCTCACGTTCCCAAGCAGGTCGTATGGAGAGGCAGAATGCCTCTGATCCTGCAGGGAGCATACAGCCATCATGACTATTAGCCTTGGCTGCCTTGAATTTGTCTAATCCCCTTTAATGCCAACCCAGTCAGTGGCCATCACTACATCCTGTGGTGCCATATTCTAGAGTTAAACTATGTGATGTGTCAATTCTGGAATGAAACTGGATTATCCATGTCCCTCATAATAGCCAAATCCCTGCTCAGAGCCTACTGCCTTGGACCATTCACTACCACTCAGCCTAACCAACCTCGCAGGATTGTTGTGAGCATAAAATTAGATATCAGCCTTCACCCTTCTCAGCAACCCATCTGCTAGGACATTTAGGCTGGAGTCCCCATGGCTCCTTTGTAGTCACTATGGCTTCTTTGGCTAGATAGAAACTTGAACGGAAGGATGGACAGCCAGAGAAGGAAAATTTGTATCTTATGGATGTGGGAAACTTGTCTTTTCAGTACACAGCAACATCCCTGAATTAACCAGTTAAGATTATCATTGCCAGTTTGATTACTGGATTAATCTGTCTTTATTTAATGAGAAAAATTATTTGTGAAATGCAAGCAGATGCTTGTCTGGATGATCACAAAGGAGGAGAAACCAAATCCAAGCATGCCATCAAGATTTTTATTTTTTACACCTAGCACATTTCAGGTGATAGAGGCTCTCCAGGGATCTGCAAGATCTTAATGGCCTATAATGTAATACAATGAATCGCTAGCACTTAGGATCAGATGCCATCTTCTGTTTTCATTATTAGATGCTCCTTGGTATTCAGATCAGGCCTCAATAGAATAATGTAGCACCTGGGAATGAAGATGCAGCCCAGCAAGCCAGCACTGGAGGACAAGATAGAGAAGACCTGCACGGCAACCGCGTATTTCCCCTTGGTGCTCAGGTAGGTGGGCACAAAGGACACCCACACACTGCAGAAGACCAGCATGCTGAAGGTGATCAGCTTGGCTTCGTTGAAGGCTCCAGGCAGCTTCCTGGCTAGGAACGCCACTGTGAAGCAAATGGCAGCCAGGAAGCCCATGTAGCCAAGGGAAACATAAAACATGAGAACAGAGCCTTCATTGCATTGCAGGGTGATCTGTCCAGGCTGGGAGTGCATGTCAGAGTCAGGGAAGGGTGGAGAGACACCCAGCCAGATGGAGCAGATGACAAGTTGGACGCTGGAACAAGAAATGACAATGGAGTTGGTCAACCTCTTCCCTAGCCATTTTCTCACTCTGTTCCCTGGCTTTGTGGCCAGGAAGGCCAGCACCACAGTGATCGTTTTGGCCAGCACAGATGAGACAGCGACCGAGA
Organism: Heloderma suspectum; assembly: GCF_057233095.1. NCBI lineage: Eukaryota > Metazoa > Chordata > Lepidosauria > Squamata > Helodermatidae > Heloderma > Heloderma suspectum. Next base: position 393,991,980 of record NC_139459.1, read on the forward strand.
AGATTATACTGAAGGCTGTTTGGCGCAGAAGACAATCCGCTTTCCTTGGCCGGCCAATGAACAGGAAGGAGGACAAAAAGGAAAGCAGGAGGGAGACCAGGAGAATGTAGGAGAGGTCCCGGTTGTTGGCTTTGACTATTGGACTGTCTTGGAATTTAATGAAGATTCCGAACACAAAGCCTGTGGTTAATGACAAGAATAGGGCAAAGGAAACCAAGGTGATCCCCAAAGGTTCTTTAAAGGACAGAAAGGATATATTCTTGGGGACACATTGATCCCGGTCTCTGTTTGGCTGCTGATGTCCTGGACACTTCTTGCAATGATCCGCATCTGAAAAGAAGGAGAGTGACTTCAGCTTCACTGACATGTATTTGACATTTCACTGAAACATGTCAAATGTTTCATTTTGGGAGAAAGGATGGGGATGTAGAAGAAGGCAGGAAACAATCATGGTTTGGATCCAGGATCCCACGTCCATGAAAGAAGGGACCTTCTACAAGAGGAAGGGCCCTGCTTCCAGAAGTGACTCCACCTGAGTTATGTGGAAAATCTCCCCCACCTCACCTCATTCAGCAGGGTCTCCTGACTCACTGACTGAGTTGGCAAGATCACTTACAAGGAAGCTCCTCTTAAGCCCAGCTCACAGCTCCATATGTATAAAAACAGTAAGGATGTTCCAGTTAACGTCTGTATTTAAGCGATGGTGGGTTGCAGTGCGTGTCAGCCGCCCTTTCTGAATACTCATGCCACAGCGAAAGGGGGGCTGACATGCACTGTTACCCCCACAGCTTAAATAGGGAAGTAATCTGAAACATCCTTACTGTTTTAATACACCAAAAGCTGTGTGCTGGGCTTAAGAGGAGGGGTCCTTGTGAGGTGAACTCTGAGGTCCATCCCAAACAGCCAGAGAAGGATGCATTGAGCCCCCCCACACACACACATTGTATCCCAGAAATTGCCTCCCAAGGTCATTTCTTTCAACCCACTTTATGGAATTAAAGACACTGGGATGCCATGAAAACGGAAATAATGATATCAATATGAAAACCAGAATTAAAACAAAAGAGTATCAACCTTCAAGAGAATGGATAATACCATCATTAAAACCAGATTCACTCCAAGTACTAGTATGACTGAGCAAAGAAAAGACATCTTCACCTCTGGCTCGAATAACATCAGTCGCAGCAGGGGAGGACATTCCTCTAATGGGTGCCACAACCAAAAAGGCTGTCTTTCCAGTCACTGCAAGCCTAATTTCTGAGAGAGCCTCCAATTAAAAAGATAGGGCTCAGGCAGACTCCAATATTTGACTTCAAATATTGGCCCTTTCCTCTTAAGTCACCTACTTTCCTGTGTGGAGATTGTCCCTTCTGCACATGGAGCACAAGCATAGCAGCAAGGTGGCTTTCCTTCCTGAATCTCCTTGGCGTATCCAGGGGGACAGCTCTCGACGCACCTGGAACGAGGCACAGTCTAGTGATAAAGAGAAGGAGCATGAAGGAAAAGGTGTTAGGAATATTATTTCTCTGAGTGACTCCATCAAACCGGCCTTGAACCTCTCTGGGTCTCAGGTATCTGCTTTAGGTAGTGTGGAGTTTGGCTATTTGATGTTGGGTTCATAACCACCACCCCCAACCCGAAAAAGAGACCAGAACATTTCCAGTGACCAAGTTTAAGTTTTACTCATGAAAAAGGTCAATATAATAGGAGTGGTCAACACACAGGCCACATGCAGCTCACATGGCTGTTTCTGTGGCCCCACAAAATTCCTTTGCCTCTGTGATTGCTGCCTGACGTTCTGTTGAGCTTTATAGTCCCCTTGCTTCCCGAGCAAACTTGTTGACCTCGACATTCAAATTATACTTTTGACCTCTAAACTAGCATTATGGGAGAGGGATAAAAACAACTCCCTATCCATGCACGTGTTTATTCAACAGTAAGTCCCACAATACTCAGTGGGACTTACTCTCAAGTAAGAGTGCATAAGATTGCAGCCAAAGTCCCAGATGACTGTGGAGTGTTGGACTCGATGGACTCATAGTTCCCTTCCAACCCTACTATGCTATGATGATCCTATGGATCCATGAATTATTCAACAAATTAATAGAGGGAACACTTAACAGATGTCACAAGCAATAGAAAGAAAGAAATAATTCCCCCTACCTCATTAAACTGCGTGGGCCACACAATGGCTTCTGGGCTAATGGTGAGCTTTATGTCCTGCATTGCCTGTCCCTCTACACTCCCAATTGTCACTCTACGATAAGACATATTGGGGAAAAATATCCAATTCCTGATATCATAGTTGACTGTCCGCTCCCCATCCTCAGACAGATACAGTCCACCCATCGAAGTGTTAGAAAACTGGACTTCTCTTAGGAAAGTGTGGAGCTAGAATGACAGAGAAAACAACCAGCATTGCGTTGTTAACTAGCATACATGAAAGCACGATGGATATCTCAGCCCAGCTCACTTCACACTTGAATCTCCCATGAATTGAGTCTGTTGCACACCTGGACTCAGTGGATGACTATTGTGTGTGTGTGTGTGTGTGTGTGTGTTTGCTGTCACAACTGAGATACATTCTGGAGTCCCCTGTTTCTGCTCCAGCATTTCGGAATGACCAGATGCCAGGTCATCACTCCTTCTAATACAAACTTGAGTTTCTCCATGATTGTGCCTAGGTAGCCAAAACAGCAGCACGTACACACAAGGGGGAGGTACCAGTACATTCATGCCCCCCAAGGTATTCTCAATACATCTGCCAAAAAATATCCTAAAGGGTGGAAAGTGTTTAGAAGGCCCCATAATACCTCAGTTTAAGGGGGATTCAGTGAGTGAATCTGGAATAATCTGACAACTGCGTTGGAGGGGTGAGTAGAACAGGGTGGCTGGAAAGGGAGGAGGAGACACATTGAGATTAACAAGGGGCAGAGAGAACCATTTCATTATGTGGATAGGCCATTTCCTGGTTCACACTGAAAAGTTGTTTTTAAATGTCCCCAGAGGCAGAAGTGAGAGCTGCCCACAGAAATCAAGGGAGAAATCCAAGTGTGTCCACTCCTCCCCCCAAAAAAAAAACCTTAGGAGGAAAGATATGGGTTCCTGCTATTTTTAACTCACATCTTATTTTGTGTGATTTTTTTTAACCCATCAGGAGGGTGTAGTTCCTTCTGCTGCTGTGAGATCCAGTGGAGCCAACCACAGTTCTGTGCGTTGATAAAGATCAATCAGATTGGTGTCACTGGGTATAGTGACACTGGAGCTGACAGTCCTTTGACTGATAGACATTTTGTTCATGAAGGTCAAATGCTAAACCAGCAGACATTTTTGGTGAAGTGCCTTCTCCCTTCTCAACCCACCCCATCCCTGAGGTCATCAGTGGGCATGCTCCTGGTGGTTCCACATGGACCTATGGCTCGATTGGAGTCCACCCAGAGAAGAGACTTCAGCGTGGTGGCCCCCTTGCTATGGAACTCCCTGCCCCTGGAGGTCAGGGAGACACCAACAATGTGCTGTTTCCAATGCCTCCTGAAAACAGCATTGTTCCAGGAGACATTCTTTAATTGACCAGTCATGTTTTTTATTGGTATTCTGTTTTTTAAAAGTGCATAATTTTAATCTGGTGTTTTAATCTTTTTATCCATTTACTGTCTCTTGTGTGCACTGCTCCGAAATCTTTTCTAGATATGCAGCGGTATATAAATATTGTAAATAAATAAATAAGTAATATTTGTGACCTCCTGGAACGAGTCTTTGTGGAGTACCGGAGTTGGCAGGGAGAGCTAAGTGTAATCTAGCATGTAAACGTTCCCTGGGGGATGCTGATTGGGATGGATCTGGGCTACAGAGTGGCATGGATCCAGGCCATCACATGCAGCCAAACTGCCAAGCGGGCAGAGCGAGGAGCTGGTGAAGAGGAAGTGGCCTTCCTCCCTGGGGGCAGAGGCTGCACCTCCTGATTCTCTGAAATCCTTTGATGCGGGGGGGGGGACGAGGGCATGTGGGAGAGATCATGGCCTTAGAGCCTGCAAGCAAGCAAGCAAGCAAGCAAGAGTTGCAGTCACCATGGCAGCGGAGACAGTGCCAACACTTCCGGGGCTGAGCCACCCAGCCGGGGAAGAAGGGCAGCCTCTGTCTGGGGGATTTCTGCTGCCCCCATATTTCGGGAGGCGCAGGCTAGTGACCCCACTTTTCAAGGGCGTTGGGATGAAGCTGCCCAGGGCCTGACTGCTGTGTCTCCAACTCATCCTGTTAATGTCATCTTTACGTAGCCTATCACGTCTGACTTAAAAAACACACACACACGCATACGCAAATGGCGGCGGTTATGGCCACCGCCATTTGCATTCCTTATTTTGGACCGTCTTAATCTATGTCAATATTTACATAGACCAAGATGGCGAAAATAAGGAGAAAGCAAATAGCGTAGCAGACACTATTTGCGTTCCACCTTATTTTTGCCGTCTTAGTCTACGTAAATATTTACGTAGACTAAGACGGGCCAAAATAAGGAATGCAAATGGCGGCGGCCATAGCCGCCATTTGCGTATGTGAGTTTTTGTTGTTGTTTTTTTAAGTCAGACGTGATTGGCTACGTAAAGATTTACGTAGCCTATCACATAGTTTTTTGTTTTTTAAAAAAAAAAACTAGCCATGATAGGCTACGTAAATCTTTACGTAGCCTATCACGACTTTTTTTTTTTTCCAAGACTGCACCTGGTGGCGGCGGCAGCCAGTCAGAAGACCAGCTGCACCAGACACTGTCGCCGAAGCCGCCGCTGAAGCCACCACCACCCGGAAGATCCGCCCCAGGTAAGTCTCGTCCCAGGGGGGATCCATGGGGGGGCAGGGGGCAGGCCATTCCACCACAGAGTTTGGGGGGCTGAATGCACTGGCATTCAGCCTCACCGAGATCCGTGGCGGAATTCTCTGCCATCCCTATCACTGCCCCTGTTTTGGCTTAAGCCCTTTTGTCCATCTGTTCCTGCTTAGGAGTGCCCAAGACCCTTGTATTGGACAGGGGCTGTGGGTTTGCATCCTGGCTCCTTCTTAAGATGAGGGAGATCTCTGAAGTGTTCTACATTACCTCCATCCCTCATCCTCATGAGACCACTGGACTAGTGGAGTGAATCAATCAAACTTTGGGGAAGATGATTAAAGCCTATGTGTCCATGCACCCCACAGACTGGGATCAAGCCCTGCCTTACTAATTCTTTGCCTGCCGTGACGAACCACCGCCGAAATGCCGCCGGGACCCACCGTCGAGAGGGACATTCGCCGAAGGTAAGTCCCGTCCTGGGGGGGGGGGGGGCTGGCGGAGAATTTCCCAACCAACTTTGGGGGGCCGAATGCATCGCCGCTCGGCCTCCCAAAGATTCGGGGAGAAATTCTCCACCATCCCTATGCAGACCCTGCCAAACTCATTGAAAAATGTTCTGCTGTTTGCCTGGGGCAAACTAGGACAAACCCAACAGGGTCAACAAGTCTGGTATGATAAGAAAGCCAAGATGCAGGTTTTTCAGCCAGGGGGCCAGGTCATAGAATCATAGATCATAGATCATAGACTCATAGAATAGTAGGGCTGGAAGGGGCCTACAAGGCCACTGAGTCCAACTCCCTGCTCGAGGCAGGAATCCAAGTCAGAGCATCCCTGACAGATGGCTGTCCAGCCTCGTCTTGAACGCCTCCAGGGTGGGAGAGCCCACCACCTCCCTTGGTCATTGGTTCCATTGTCGTATTGCCCTAACAGTCAGGAGGTTTTTCCTGATGTTCAGCTGGAATCTGGCTTCCTTATAACTTGAGCCCATTATTCCATGTCCTGCACTCTGGGCTGAGCGAGAAGAGATCCTGGCCTTCTTCTCTGTGACAACCTTTCAAGTACTTGAAGAGCGCTATCATATCTCCCCTCAGTATTCTCTTCTCAAGGCTAAACATGCCATGTTTCCAGTCCCCTGATCATCTTTGTTGCCCTCCTCTGAACCCTCTCCAGTTTGTCTGCAGGTCCTTGTTCTGAAACCTATTTAAACTTGACAAGCTCGTTCTGAAGTCCGAGGGTCCCCTGGTGAAATTAACTATTTCAGGGATGTCCCTAATTCTGTCCAAAAACCCAAAGTTTTCCATGAAAATGTGCTAAAAGTTATGTGGACAGTAGCCACGTGGTTTTTCTAGTATACAGTGGTGAAAGACGATGTGGGTCAAGTGACTGATTTGCTGGACGAATGCAAGCAAGAAGGGTGGGTGGAAGAAGTTGTCCTTCCCTCTACTCTCTCAGCTAACCAGCAGCTGCAGTTGTGTGTGGGGGGGAGGTGCTGGTGAATTGCCGAATTATGCTCTGAGGTGCGCCTGTGTATGCCCCGGCTGTGGGCTGCTAAAGTTTGGAGGTGCCGCAGAAGTGATAAGCCAGATCCAGGTTTGCTTACAAGTGCCCTCACCCCGCGCCCAGCTTGCTTGGCTGTGGTGGGGGGACTGTTGCGGGTGGGGGGGAGGACGGGACAAGGGTGAAGGCCATTGGCCTTCGCCCCTGGCGTCATCGGGGGGCGGGTCGAGCCGGCCGCTATTTAGGCCGCGCCAGTCCAGCCGCCTCTTCATTCCGGCCATTCGAGATGGAATTTTGCGCACCTTCTTCTTCGGCATCGGCAGCATTGGCAGCATCCTCGGTCCTCGACCTACTCACCTGACTAAGTGTCGGCGGCGGCAGCACACAGCAGTGGCAGCATCCAAGGGACAAGGCACCTCCTCCTCTCAGCGGCAGCGTCCTCAGCAGCGTGGTTTGCTCCCCTCTCCCCCGCGGCACAAGCACGAGGCTTCCCCCTCGCCTCCTGCCCTTTCTCTTGACCCGCTGGTTTATGCAGCGCTCCAGCCCTCCTCGGCTGTTTCGGGGGGGGGAGTCTTTTGTTCCCTGCCTGCCCCTTTTGCGCTTTCTTCCTCCCGAGGGGTGTTTTACCTTGCCGGCGCTGAGCATCCCTAGGAGCTGCATTTGCCCTCAGCATAGCCGGGCCAGTTTTGTGCGGGTGGGGGTCTCGGTGTGGCTTCCTGGTGCTTCCGGGTAGCCTATAGTAAAGGGAGGGAAGGGAAAGTCTTTCCCTCCCCTGGGCTTGCTTCCCCCGTTTGCCTCCCGTTCCTCGGCTCGCCAACCCCCATCAGCTGTCCATTCGCTGCTACCCACAGCGGGTCACCGGCTGCTTTCTGTTTTTCCTCCAGGAGGGTGCCAGGGATTTTCCCGTGCTCTTGAGCGCTCTGCTGCCCCCTGGTGGCCCATTGCGCCTTTATAAGGAAAAACGCTATTTGTGTTCCCCTTATTTTCGCCGTAGTCTACGTAAATGTTTACGTAGACTACACGTGCCAAAATAAGGAACACAAATGGCAGTGCCCACTTTTTTTCCAAAGTCAGCCGTGATAGGCTACGTAAACATTTACGTAGCCTATCACGGTGTTTTTTAAAAATCTAGCTGTGATAGGCTACGTAAATCTTTATGTAGCCTATCACGTTTGTTTGTTTTTGTTTTTGTTTTACTTGGAAATGGCAGCGGTGGCAGACTGTCGGAAGACCGGCCGACGACGACGACGAACTGCCGCCAAACCGCCGCCGAACCACCGCCGAACCGCCGCCAGAGCCGCCGCCGCCAGGGACATTCCAGCAAGGTAAATCCCATCCCGGGGGGGGCAGGGGGGGCAGACCGTTTCTACACCAATTTCGGGGGGCCGAATGCGCTGGCATTTGGCCTCCCCAAGATTCGTGGAGAAATTCTCTGACATCCCTATCTGCGGCTCTTACAGCATTCTTTGGGGCATTCAGGATATCGGAGTTGGTGGTGTCTTCTAGGGGCGACCTGTTGGGACGAGCCTTGCAGTTTAATGACTTCCAGTTTTTTCAGCAGGGGGCCCTTATTTGGCTTAGGAGGTCCAAGACTGACCAGGGGGAGGGTCGTCAGCGTATCCCTGTTTCCAGCCCCCATGCCAGACCTCTGTCCGGTCACTGCATTGAGGGACTTTCTCAAGGTTTGGGGAAATCTGCCCAGCCCGCTTTTTTGTCATAGCGACTCCTCTCCTTTAACCAAATATCAGTATTGGGCAGCCACACAGCGAGCATCAAAGGCATTGGGTTTGGGTGCTCTTCGCTTTGGCACACATTCCTTCCGGATTGGGGCTGCCTCCACCGCTGCGTCTCTGGGGTTCACATCAGACAAAGTGCAGTCGGTCAGCAGGTGGAGCTCCAAGGCGTATCGGGCATGCGTGAGGCCACTGCCGGAACTCTAGCCTGGGAGGACGTTTCTGTTCATTACTTTTGCTTGTTCTTCAAGATGGCTGGAGCACAAGTGAACCACGGAAGGTGCTCATCTGTGGGCACAGTATGGTTTTCTGGGCCGGTCGGAAGACCTCCTCCAGCTGCGGATCCCAGCTAGGACTCAGCCGCTATGCCACCATTCAGTGGTTGGGCAGACGCGGGATGCGTTGGGAGCGCCTCCTGTCCACGTTATTCCAGCAAGGGCTGGTGAAGGTCCCCCCACAGATTCTAGTGCTGCACTTAGGGGGGAACGATCTAGGCCTGCTGAAAGGCAAGGCCCTGATTCTTCAAGCCTGGGAGGACTTGCGGCTGATTCAGCGTCGCTGGCTGGGAATCACCATTATCTGGTCCAACCTGCTACCCAGAGTGGCTTGGAGGGACGGCTTGGATCCTCGCACCATGGATAGGGCCCGTAAGAAGGTCAACAGGGAGATCAGGAACTTTCTAGTCAAACAGGGCGACCGGACCATCACCCACTCCGACATTTCTCCTGCGCAGGGGATGCTCTACAGAGCGGATGGTGTTCACCTCACCCAACTAGGCAATGACGTCTTTTTGGCCGATCTGTGAAGGGGCATTTGGGAGTGTTTACTGCGCAGAAGGGGGGAGGGCGAGTAAGCAGAGGCTTGTCGCCCTCCTGTGGCAGCTCCGGGCGGGATCTCCGCTGGGAGAGAGGACAGATGAGCATTCGTAGGCACCATTTCAGGTGACTGGTAAGGCTCGAGGCTTCCAGCTCTGGGTTTTGTGGCCCCAGTCGGGAGATAAGGCTTATCTCTGAGGCCAACCCTCCTCACCCACTCGGGTTCTGTGGCTCAAGGGGTGGTGACAGGGGAAGGTCTCCGAGCCTAGAACTGGGTATGTCCGATTGGCAGGCGAGGGTGGACGCCTCGCCCCAGATGACGAATGCCTCACTCTACCTGACATGTTGGTCTTTTGGAAGTGTGCCCGCCGGTGCTTTCTTTGCAGATTGTAATCTATCAATACATGTGGCCCTGTTTTATCCCAAATCAATTTGTGTCATCTCGTCATTTCTCCCCCCCGCCCTTTCCACTCGCAGGGAGCCTTTATTGAGTACTTACAACACACAGGCGTACCCAATGGTTGGATCAGACAGCTTCTCTGAATCCAGAGCCAAGGGTTACAATGGGTCTTATAACATACATGTCAGCAATGAGGCAGCATGACAGCAGCAAGCATTAATTAGTGTTCATCTGCAACTTTCCCAGCATAGACTAACAGTACTTGTTCAGAGGGAAAACCATGAGAACTTTCCCAGCACAGCCACCTGTAAACAGAGCCTAAACAGAGCCTCACTTCTCATGTGCTTCCTAGCCCCTGATAAGATAAACGGTATCTCCTTAGCATGGAATGTGCTGAGGTGGCAATATTGACCCTTGACTCATCTCACAAGCTCAGAGGCCCACTAGCAAGGAAATTGCACTTAACAATGAACCAAAGCAAAGCATTATGGATCTCTAGGCCCCTCTAATACTACAGGTGACTTGGTACGGGCCTGGGGCCATTACAGCCTGGCAAACCTCCTTGGTGCAGCATTTTATTCTAATTGGAGATTATTCAGTGTTTGCTGTACTGGGCTACTGGAAAGCATGCAGAAGAAATTGCCACCAAGATTCAAGCTACGTTAGACATGGGGGGGGTCATTCAACCTTCCCATAGCTTGTGTTCGTTGCCCGTGCTGCTGGTGGCGAAGAAGGATGGAGGGATTAGGTTTTGAATTGATTACCGCAAATTAAATCAGATCACTCAGATTGGTGCTTATTCGATGCCCTGAATGGACCATCTCATACAACAATTGGGCAAGGCTAAATATATCACTTCTATCAACTTGACCAAGGGTATCGGCAAGTGCCCATGGATGAAGATGCTGCTCTGCTTTTGTTACTCATTAGGAGTTGTTTCAATTTACAGTCCTCCCTCTGGGGTTGAGGAATGAGTCTGAGATCTTCCAGACACTCATTAACAGACTGCTAAATGGGCCGGAGGAATTTGCTTGTGTGACTTTGGATGCTGTGGTTATTTTTAGTCAGACCTGGGACACCCATCTTGATCATTTATGCTGAGTGCTTCAACAGATTCATAATGAGGAGCTTACTGGAAGGCCCAGAAGTGCCAGTTTGGACTGGTGGGAGGGACATATCTAGGCTACTAGGTCAGAGGGGGCAGTATGAAGCCCCTGGGTGCTAAGATTGATTCCGTCCAGGACTGGCTAGTCCTGATGACCAAGAAAGAAGTCCAGTCATTCTTGGACCTAGTGGGTTACTACCATAGTTTTCTCCCCCATTGATTTCAGCAGTCTCGTGATGCCCCTGACCGATCTGTATAAAAAGCGGCAACTTCCTGAAGTCGAATGGTCAGAGCAGTGTCAGTGGGCCTTTGATGCTTTGAAAACCCAGGTGATGGACTAGCCTATTCTGCGGGCCCCAGACTTGGACTCTCCTTTTGTCTTAGAGACAAATGCTTCTGATTTGGGACTTGGGGCTGTGTTACAGCAGAGGGGCCCGACTAAGACTTACACCCTATTGCCTATCTGAGTAAAAAATTGTTAGCCTGAGAAAAAAAGCCTGGCTACTATTGAAAAAAGCCTGGCTACTATTGAGAAAGAGTGCTTAGCCCTTGTGTGGGCCTTGGGTAAACTCAGGCCCTACTTGTGGGGCAGAAAATTCCAGTTTCAGACAGATCGTTCTCCATTTTGCTGGCTTGCCAAAGTTAAGAGTTCAAACCATAAATTGCTATGGTGGAGTTTGGCCCTACAGGACTATGACTTTTTAGCAGGACATACTACAGGCAAAGGCTGTATTAGTGGATGTTCTATCTAGAGTGTAAGCCCCAGATGAGTGTACGGGGTAAACAGCAACATCACTTGTGATTGTCCTTCTTCAAGATCTGTCAAGAATTGTACTAATCCAGCTATAAAATTTTCTTTTTAATGTTGCAATCAAGTAAACATGCTATTGTATTGATATGCTACTTCTATATATTTGAGATATAGGATCGTGTTTCCAGAGTTGGACAACAGATGGCAATTTGCAGTGATGTTGGAATAGGGAAAGGAAATACCTGCCATGGCTGCAGCCTTTGAGGTTCCAGCCTTTCTCCTCCACCCACCAACAGCGTTCTCTTTGATTGGGAGGGATATGCAGCCTCCAAGGCATGGGCCACAGCTTGAACACTGTTGTAAATACTGTAGCTGTCTTGAGACAGGGTTCTCTCAGTCTCCTCCTGGGGCAGCATCTCCAGTTTCTCCTTCTCTGTGCATCTCGTCCAGCCTTTCATAGACAAGACATGCTTTGAATAGAAACAATGAAATGCTATCAGCCAAAACTGTGTCGTATCCGGTGACATTGGACCGTAGTTGTCAAATTTTGTCCCTCTCTTGGTCTTCACCACAAAGGAAAAAGAACCATGGAAGTAGCAGAAGGATTTGGGTTGAGTCAGCACATTCAAGAAGATGTCCTGAAAAGATGTTGTGATCCAGACTTTCAGCCCAATCTGTTCCTCTTCAAGCCTTCTTTGTATTAAGATGAATGGATTAAATCCGTAGCTAGAGTCCCATACGTACACATATACATTGACTCGTCTCCACATGACAAGTGGCTCACTCTGGAACAAGCGAAGATAATTCATTTGTACTAACAGTCTCTTTGAGAAGGCAACACAAATTCCACTGCTGATCATCAGAGGGGTCAAGGTGCTCAAGAACCTTTCTCCATTGTCATTGCTTGGAGCAAGGAGACCGATCCACGTCCACCCAAAATGCAGGAGCAGTTTGACCATTCCTGCAACCTGGGTTTCTTCCTTTGGGACCGTGCGGTAGATGAAAGGGAACTGATGTTTATCATGAAGAACATGAGCCACAGAGCCGTAACTCACCTAGCAAGGCAAGGAAGAGAAAGGTGTATAGTTCTTAGGATGAAAATCAGATGATTGTATTCTCGAATTCTTGATATCTAACACAGTGCCTGTCACATGAGGGCTGAGGGGTCTACGGGGAGTGGGGAAATGCTAAAACCTCTCAAGGACACCTTGTGGTGCAGCAGCTCTTTCTTGGCTCTGCTGAAAGAGGGACATTGCAACAAGGGATGTACGGTTTTTGGAAAATCCATTCCGTCTGTGTTTGGCAAATTGTCAGGAGCCTTTTGTTCCCTTGCCCACCCATCAACAGAATTTTTTCAAAAGAAAAGTTTCTCAATTTGTGCACATTTGCATTTGCGCAAATGCTCATCTCTGCAAATTTGCATATGCGAAAATGTGCAAACCGGTCTGCAGGTCTGTGGAATCTTCCCAAGACAGGAAAATCCAATCCACTGTGGAATCTCCAGGTTAGATTTATGAAAATCCAAACACCTGGTTCTGTTGTGGAGTTCTCTGATATCCCTAATTGCGATCCTTGTTGAGTGCTTGCCAGTGGGGGCCAGACCACGAGTGGCACCCCACCCACTACCAAAACACTCACTTCTGAAAGGCAGTGCTTTATTTTATTTATTGATTTGATTTGTACCCCACCTTTCCACCAAGAAAAATGCCACTAAGGCAATTTACAATCATAAAAAAAACTTTTCCCCCAAAGGGAGTGAATGGTATCCATTCACTTAATTAAAAGAGAGTAAAGTGGTATATTTGTGGACACTCATAAAAGTAGTCTTATGGGGGTCCTGCTAGATGGCCTAGGTGCATTGCTTCAGTTGTGATGCACATAACTAATATTTCTCTTCACGACCCCAACCACCATTCCACGCTGTACCATTGCTTCTACATTGCTTCTAGAGTCTTGATATGTTAGAACACTAGCAACAAAATAACTGTTTGGCAACCCTGATTTTTTTTTCTGAGCATGTGCAGTTTTGCATTTTAAACTCAGTTAAACTATCTCTGAGCATGTGCAGTGAGCATTTTGCATTTAAAATGTGATTTTGCATTTTCAATGTGGTTTTGCATTTCAATGTGATTTTTCATTTAAAAGGCGAGCATTTTGCTTTTTAAACTCACTTAGGGTACAATCCTATTCAGATAGGTGGCTGCCTCTGAACTCGGAGGTGACCACCTCCAATGCAATGCAGGAAAAGCATGGAGGGGATCGTTCCCTCCGCACTCCTCCTCCCCTGCGTTTTCTGCAGGACAGCCGATTTCGGCTGTCTAGCCACGAGCGGGCCGAGTGGGGGAGGAGGCTCCAGTACCACACATTTCTGGATGTGTCATACAGTCATTTCTGCCCTCCCTGCCCTGGAGCACCCCCAGACATGCCCCTTTTCAGCTGCTCCGCACTCCTCTTCCGAGCACGGAGGATGTTCCATGCTGCCTCCAAGGCAGCATGGAAGTGAGAGGAGGTCAGCTCTTCCAGAACCGACCTCGGAGTGCGGGCTCCGAGGTCGGTTCCCAGAAAAGAAGATATCCTATGGCCGTCTAGCCACTGTCTAGTGGCCATTGGATTGCTGCCTTGAATTATCTCTGAGCATGTGTAGTTTTGCCTTTTAAACTCAGTTCAGTCATAGCACCATCGTGGCTGCAGGGAGAAAATGGAGTTTGCTTCTGCTTTTCATCACCTTCTGCTCCCTGGGTTGTCATCTGGAGGCCTCCGAGCTCTGGGACCCTTGACTTTGCCACCAAGGCACAGCTTTAGTTGCATCATTGCCCTTCCCTACCTTTGGTGAGCCCAGTGGCAAGGGCTTTCTCTGGCTTTTAAGAAATTGCGGTTAATCATAAGCTGCTGTATCCTATGGTTCCTTTTATATTTTTGTACTGTTATTGTTAATGTAATTGAAATGGTTTTTAGTAGCGTATTTAAATGTGATTTTTATATTTATTTGTGAACCACATAGATATTTTATTATATTAAGCAATATGTAGATGCTGGATGTGCCCGAACTCATCTGATCTCAGAAGCTAAGCAGGGTCAGCCCTGCTTAGTCCTTGGATGGGAGACCGCCTGGGAATCAGGTTTCCTGCACTGAGCAGGGAGTTGGCCTCAATGGTCTTGTAGGCCCCTTCCAGCCCTATGATTCTATGATTGTTGTTGTTTATTCGGTCAGTCGCTTCCGAGTCCCGACTCTTCGTGACTTCATGGACCAGCCCACGCCAGAGCTTCCTGTCGGCTGTTGCCACCCCCAGCTCCCCCAAGGTCGAGTCCGTCACCTCCAGAATATCAACCATCCACCTTGCCCTTGGTCGGCCCCTCTTCCTTTTGTCTTCCACTGTCATTAGCATCAGCATCTTCTCCAGGGTATCCTGTCTTCTCATGATGTGGCCAAAGTACTTCAGTTTTGCCTTTCATATCATTCCCTCAAGTGAGCAGTCTGGCTTTATTTCCTGGAGGATGGACTGGTTTGATCTTCTTGCAGTCCAAGGCACTCTCAGAATTTTCCTCCAGCACCATAGAATTTTCATAGAATTTTCCATAGAATTGTCTATGATACCCCTCAAGTAATGCTGCTTGCCTGATCTTGTCTGATCTCGGAAGCTAAGCAAGGTCAGCCCTGGTTAGTCCTTGTATGGGAGACTGCCTGGGAATCAGGCTTCCTGCACTGAGCAGGGGGTTGGACTCAATGGTCTTGTAGGCCCCTTCCAGCCCTATGATTCTATGATACCCCTCCAGTAATGCTGCTTGCCTGATCTTGGAAGCTAAGCAGCATCAGCCCTGCTTAGTCCTTGGATGGGAGACCGCCTGGGAATCAGGCTTCCTGCACTGAGCAGGGGGTTGGCCTCAATGGTCTTGTAGCCCCTTCCAACCCTATGATTCTATGATACCCCTCCAGTAATGCTGCTTGCCTGATCTCATCTGATCTCAGAAGCTAAGCAGCGTCAGCCCTCGTAAGTACTTGGATGGGAGACCACCTGGGAATCGGGCTTCCTGCACTAAGCAGGGGGTTGGACTCGATGGTCTTGTAGGCCCCTTCCAACCCTATGATTCTATGATTCTATGATGATGATAATGATAATAAAGATGATGTTGACAATCATGATTTGAGATGCTGACAGCTCTTTTTGTCCTTTATAGATTTGGAGCGCTTCTTGCTTGTTGGAGCCATCTTGCAGCAAAAGAAGAAAAGGCAAAGAGAAGGAAAGAAAAAGCTCCTTTGGGGGAATAAAAAGGGAGGAGAAAAAACTGGTAAAGGGAAAGAAAGAAACTATAAAGTTTGCAGAGGTAAGTAACTGGAAAAACAGTAAGATAAAAACAGGGCTGAATAGAGATATTCAGGTAGAGGCAGAAGAACAAACTCTGTCCCACGTGAAGGCAAGGATTGAACTTGCTCGGAGGAGCCATGGAGCCCAGGATGAAGGCAAAAAGCCCAGTTACATTTTCCTTGCCTGTCCGGGTAGTGGGAAGAGTTAACCCATGATAGAACTCTCCTTGCATTGGATGGGAATTAGCCCCCCACCCCACCCCACCCCAAAAATTATTGTTCCTCTGCACCACTTCTCTCTGACTTAGAAGGCTCTCCAAAATTAATAAAAATTTCTTTAGTAAATTAATCAATTCATCTCACTGCCACCACTTGCCCTTTACCATATTTCCCTGGCTGGACCAGGCTGTGAGCACCCTTGATTTTTTATAAATCTGAACAGAGAAAGCAGGGCTGAGGAGAAAGCATTGTGGGGGAGGCTTGTGAGGAAGGAATCTCTAAATGACACCAGAGGATCCACAGAATATTCAAAATGTACAGAAATCCTGGGATAAATACATAAGAACGAACAAATAAATAGTTTTTAACTCCAGAGGTCTTGCATGGGTATTGCCCACCATTTTGAATCTCATCCTCCTTCTCCTTTCATTCCAGCAGAGGTCACCATTTGTACATGTTCTGAAATTAGATAGGCTAGGCAGGTAGGAAATATAGGACTAGATGTACAAGTCTGTGTATCTTAATTGTACCTTCACTCTCTGCTCAGCAGAGGAGTTTGCTTTGCTTCCCAAACTTGCTTGACTAGAGGGGACAGAGGGATAAAAGAAATCTAACTGTATAACACGGGAAACAAAATCTTTTTCAAACCATTCTTCAGGACTGTGGTCTTCTTTTAACCTCACGTTTTGATGTCCCGTGCCCCATTCTTGGCTCCCCTGAAGAACGTACAGAGTGCAATTACATGGAGCTGATCTCCTCTCCCCTCCCAATTCCTACCTGTGGGATTTTGTAGATGCCCGACATGGCTGAAATATGGATGGCGATGTCAGATTCAGCCCCTTCCACAATGGCCACCAGGTTATTCCGTCCTCCGCAGCTGTAGTTGGGAACGCTGTTTGCTCCACCAGCAAGCAGGTCTATCATGGCATCGGAAGTTATTCTCCCATGGAAATGGGTCTCATAGATGTTGTAGCCCAGAGTGATGTTGGGTAAGCGCTTCGGATTCTGGTTGATCTCAGAAATGGCAAGAAAGAAAGACAAGATGTGCCAGTATCTGACATATATCTGTTTTGGCACACTGCAGAAAGAAAAAGAACAGATGGTGACACACTGTAATCCTATATTCAATGGAAAAAAAGTCACATTCTTTCTTTTATAAATCTAAAGAGCTTTCCAACTAATATACATCTCACAAGTGCTGAACCCCTACCCCATTACGGATTGTAAGTTTTTCTGGGCATGGGGGGAGAAGGGGTGTTGAACCACATATTTATTATGTATATACTTAAGACATCTAGATCTCTACAAAAACAGAGGAGTCACTCAAAGTGGCTTACAAAATATAAAAGCATAAAAACAATAGACAATCATTAAACACATTTACAAGAAGCTAAAACCAGAAGCAAAGACAAAAACACAAAGCAGCTAAAATAGAGGTCAGTAAATATGACCAAGCAACAAAGACTCAAATGCTTGTTCAAACAGAAATATATTCCCATTGCTTGTTCCCAGCCATCCAAGGGGCCACTCCAGCAATTCCAGGTGAAACCTAAACCATCACCTGACCTGTGAGAAACTTATTTGTATGTCTACTCAGACATTCTCCTCCTCCTTGCCAAATTAAGCCTGTGATTGTGCAGACACCAGACTTCAACGTCCTCATCCTTTTTCGTTCCCTTTCCACGCCTCCCAACCTGCTTTGTGCAACGTCTTGCCTGATGAAGAGATCTGGAGATCTCAAAAGCTTGCACAAACATTTCATGTCATTTGAGATCTGGAGATCTCTGGAGAACTGGGGATCTCAAAAGCTTGCACAAACATTTCATGTCGTTTTGGTTCACCTAATAAAGGTATTGGGCTGATGTGGGTTTGGGATCTTTTCATAGGACCAAGATAGTGAGAGATCTGAACCCAATCCCAGTGACCCTTTCCCCAGGGATTGATGTCAGACTGACTGGTCTGTAGTTCCCAGGTTCCACCTTTTTACCATTTTTGAAGATAGGGACAACATTAGCTCTCCTCCAGTCATCTGGCACTTCGCTCATCCTCCATGATTTCTCAAAGATAATGGACAGTGGCTCTGAGAGTTCTTCTGCCAGTTCCTTTATTCCTACTGAGACCCTTCCTCCTCCTTTCCAAATTAAGACTGTGATCGTGCGGACACCCGGACTTCAACATCCTCGTCCTTTTTCGTTCCCTTTCCACTCCCCCCAGCCTGCTTTGTGCATCATCTTGCACAAAGATCGTCTGATCTGGCAATCTCAAAAGCTTGCACAACCATTTCATGTCATTTTGGTTCACCTAATAAAGGTATTGGAGTGATGTGGGTTTGGGATCTTTTCATAGGGCCGAGATAGTGAGAGATCTGAACCCAATCCCAGTGACCCTTTCCCTGGACAGCCTTGTTCTGAAGATAAGCCGGGTCAGGGCCATGGGTCATTCTCAGCATGTCTTTATGGGAGGGTGTGGCCAGTTGCTGAGCTGGCTTAAGTTTATTCCCAACGTTGCCTGTTTTTGTAACCCAGAATAGAACGGCGGGAATTTTCCTAACTGCAGATATTGCATGACAAACAAATGGTTTTGTGCTTGACCAAAATGTATGGTGAAATATGAATCAAGCCATGACTGGCTGTCCTGTTTAAGGAAGGCGCGTCTAAGACCTCTTGTCTGTTGCGGGGAGTTGTTGCTCTTCCTGGTACCAAACAACCTCATGCATGCAATCCAGGGTGTTCAACTCCACCTCGACCCCCAGCCTCATTCCTCACTGAGCGGAGAACCCGGCAATAGCCACGCCTGCGCTGTGTGTGAATTAAAGAGGGTGGGAACCTCAGCTCTTGGGGCAGAGATTTCCACAGGCTTGGTTCCACCACAAACAGCCTCTCACCCATCGCCACCAACTGTGCCTCCGAAGGCGACAGAGCACACAAAAGGGGCACAGCAACTGATCTTCAAACACGTATGCCAGGAGATGGTCTGACAAGCAGCCAGGCCCCGAGCCGTCTGCACATGAAAAGCCTCCTCTTGAAACACCCTGTGGAATAGCCAAGTGGGAACGGTGCTTTACCAAGGATGACCAGGGATATTAGGAAATAGGCGCCGTCTCTGGTAAAGGGGGGGGCACTTAAAGCACAGGTGGGGAAGCATCCGATCTGCCAAGAAATAATGACTTACCTCACAATTCTGGTTAGCGGGGGCTCAGAAAAGATGTATGGGTCTTGGTTTAGAGTGTATTTTGTAGATATGACGCCGCTAATGAGGAGGTCTCCTGGCCTGTGATAATTGTTTGCTTTTGATTGATCCTGGATCAGATGCAAGGGGCATTTTGCCTTCTGCATCTCACAGGCTGCCCGAGGCCAGACAACCCTTGCCAGAAGGAGGCTGCCTGCTGTGCCTTTGCCAATGCAATGAGCTCAGAGCCAAAAGGGGATTCTGTCAGGCTTCACACATCCTTATTACCCCTGCCTGCCTGCTTGCCTTAAATCTCAGCCCAAGTGCTATTTCATGCACTAGGATCATTCAGGCACCATGCAAGAAGTCACCACATGATGCCCTGCATTCGGACATTTAGTGGATTGGTCTCAAAGGCAATCTCCAATTAAAAAAAAAATCTCTTGAGATTTGGCAAGAATGAAAAAGAAATCACTATGATATAGATAATTATACAGGGAAGGAGCATCACCTCTGCACCTTCGTGGCCTCTCTGTGGCTTGAGGCACAGGTGGAGAGAAGAAGAAAAACATCTTTGCGACAACTCATCAAAGTTAGTGTCATGTCTTTTATGGGTTCAGTAAGGGCAAAGATGAGCTTGGCCTGATGGGGTCATGAAGAGTCAGACACGACTGAATGACTGAACAACAACAACAACAAATTATGGGCTCAATAAAGGGCAATGGTGAGCTTGGCCTGACATTGACTGACAATGTCTATTATGTCTGTCTATTATGGGCTCAATAAAGGGCAAAGGTGAGCTTGGCCTGACAGTGACTGACAAAACACCTTCACAAGAGCCAGTATTAATTAAAAAATATTTATTCATTCATTCATTCATTCAGTCAGTCATTTCTATACTGCCCAATAGCCGAAATTAGGTGAAGAGTTTATAACTGCAAGCCGAAAAAAGAAAAATGGAGTAGTGCTATATATTAAGCCACATTTGGGACCGGAATTGGTATTGTCAGATGAACAAGGACTTTTTGTGGGAGCTAAAATCTCACTGAATGGTGTATCAATGTTGATGTTAGGGGTCTATGCTAGGGATGGCGGAGAATTTCTCCACGAATCTCCGGGAGGCCAGATGCCAACGCATTCAGCCCCCCGAAATCGGTGGTGAAATTCTCCGCCACCCCCCCGCCACCCCTCCCGGGATGGGACTTACCTCTGTCGAATGTCCCTCTTGGCGGCGGGTCCCGGTGGCGTTTCGGCGGCGTTTCGGCGGGGGCAGGGGCGGCGGCCGGTCTCCCGACCAGCCGCCACCACCGCCATTTCCCAGTAAAAAAACACACACACACACACGAGATAGGCTACGTAACGATTTACG
This sequence comes from Heloderma suspectum, assembly GCF_057233095.1. Lineage (NCBI taxonomy): Eukaryota > Metazoa > Chordata > Lepidosauria > Squamata > Helodermatidae > Heloderma > Heloderma suspectum. The sequence goes on from NC_139459.1 coordinate 394,012,162, forward strand.
TAGCCTATCATGGCTAGATTTTCAAAGTCAGCCGTGATAGGCTACGTAAATCGTTACGTAGCCTATCACATGTTTTTTTTTCCCCATAATTTTTTTATTTCGCGGCCAGGGAGACGGGGCACTTCCCCCCGGCCAGAACTTTGGCGGTGAGGGATGGGGCGCCCTCCCCAGCCTGAATTTTGGCCGGGAGGGGTGGGGCACCTCCCCCCCACCAAGAATTTTGGGGGGAGAACCAAAGCACCTCCCCCCCACCGCGAAGCAAGCTGCGGGGCCAGGTAAGGGACTTTCGTCTATCCTTACATGATAGGCTATGTAAATGTTTACGTAGCCTATCACGGCTGACTTAAAAAAAAAAAACGCGCATACGCAAATGGTGGCAGCCACGGCCGCCACCATTTGCATTCCTTATTTTGGCACGTCTTAGTCTACGTAAACATTTACGTAGACTAAGACAGCGAAAATAAGGGGAATGCAAATAGCGTAGCATCTACGCTATTTACGTTCCCCTTATTTTCGCCGCCTTAGTCTACGTAAATGTTTATGTAGACTAAGATGTGCCAAAATAAGGAATGCAAATGGCGGCAGCCATGGCCGCCGCCATTTGCGTACGCGCGTTGTTTTTTTTTTAAAAGTCAGCCGTGATAGGCTCTGTAAACATTTACGTAGCCTATCACTTTTTTTAAAAAAACGTAGCCGTGATAGGCTACGTAAATATTTACGTAGCCTATCACTTTTTTAAAAAAACTGGAAATGGCGGCGGCGGCAGCCAGTCGGAAGACCAACCGCCGCAGCCGCCGCCACCAGGAAGATCCACCCAAGGTAAGTCTCATCCCGGGGGGGTTGGGGGGCCGTTCTGCCACCGATTTTGGGGGGCCAAATGCGCTGGCATTTGGCCTCCCCAAGATCCGTGGCGGAATTTTTGTACATCCCTACAAAAAATGATATCCTGCACTTGGCAAGAGAGGCTGGAAACCTTTTTTGGAAACAAGATAAAGTTATGCTATTTCCGGATTACATCAGAGAAATTGCTGATAAAAGAAGGCAATTTACTGAGGCAAAAAAATTGGCAAAACAAATGAATTTGCGATATCATTTAAAATACCCTGCTGTATACGGATGTACGAAAGGGACTTACCTTGTCCTACAGCTTTTTTCGCGGTGGGGGGGAGGCGCTTCACTTCTCCCCCCGAAGTTCATGCGAGGGGGGGGTGTCTTCCCGCCTCGCCCGGCCGAAATTCAGGCCGGGCGGGAGGCGCCCCATCCCTCACGGGCGAAAGTCAGGCTGGGTAGAAGCACCCCGTCTACCCAGCGTGAAAAAAAAAACAAAAAACCACCCCCGTGATAGGCTACGTAACGATTTACGTAGCCTATCACAGCTAGATCTGCAAAGTCAGCTGTGATAGGCTACGTTAATCGTCACGTAGCCTATCACGGGTGACTTTAAAAAAAAAAAAAAGCGCATACGCTAATGGTGGCCCCCATAGGGAGCCGCCATTTGCGTTCTTTATTTGGTCCCTGTAGTCTACGTAAAGATTTACGTAGACTACGGCAAAAATAAGGACAACGCAAATAGCGTTGCCCTTATTTTCGCCGTAGTCTACGTAAATCTTTACGTAGACTATAGGGACCAAATAAGGAACGCAAATAGCGGCTCCCTATGAGGGCCGCCATTTGCGTACACGCCTTTTTTTTTTTTCAAAGTCACCCGTGATAGGCTACGTGACGATTAACGTAGCCTATCACGGCTGACTTTGCAGATCTAGCCGTGATAGGCTACGTTAATCGTTACGTAGCCTATCACGGGGGCGTGTTTTTTGTTTTTGTTTTACTTTTCTTGTAATGGCGGCGGCGGCAGCCGGTCAAAAGACCGGCTGCCGCCCCCGCCCCTGACAAAGACCTGCCGAACCGCCGCCGGGACCCGCCGCCGGGAGCGACATTCGTAAAAGGTAAGTCCCATCCGGGTGGGGCGGGGGGGCGGAGAATTTCTCCCCGAACAACCTTCAGAGGACCGAATGCATTGGCGCTCGCCCCCCCCGAAGTTTCGGGGAGAAATTCTCCCCCATCCCTAATTTTGCATCTTTTCTGAAGGCCAGATGAAGACATTCCTAAATCATGAAATGGCGGAGGTGCAGCTAAATGGAAAATCATGTGAGATGTCTGTTCCACCACTATGAACTGGAATCTACAAACATGTTTTGTTAACTGATTATGTTTAGCCTGGAAGATACAGGCTAGGTCAGAGATTTTTTTTTCTTTTTTTTCCCTCTCCTTTTCTCTTTTTTTAAACTCTTTTTAAAATGGATATGATATCCTGTACAATGTGTACACCCATTTATATATCTATTACAAAATATATTAGTGATGGTTGTGAGGTCAATTTTAAGCTTATTATATAATATTATAAAAGTTATTAGTGATTTGTTGTTATTATTGTTATTATTATTATTATGTATACTTTTAAATCTCTATTGTTATTATTAGTGGTTAGTAAGATTTTTGGTTGGTTAAATTGTTAAGCTTTATTACTATATGTTAGCTGAAGGGCAATATATGGTTACTGGAAATGAATTGTAGGCTTGCTTCCTTGCTATAAGAATGATGATATGATATTGAAATGTTAGGTTCATTATTTACGTTGCATTGAATCGTAATATTACCAATGTTATAGATATAATTTTTAAGCAGAATGGGATCTGAAGTTTTTTATGTAATGGAGTTTAAATTATTATTTTTTAAATAATTCTTTATATATATTTTTCTTTATGTTTTTTTTCTTTTCTTCCCTCTCCTTCTTCTGTTTTCTTTTTCTTTTTTCATTATTGCTGTGACCTCTTAAGAATAGTGTTTGTTTGGAAATTGTAGTTATTGATTAGGTTAATTAATACAGGAGGATGAGCTTGGTAGCCCCATCGAGAGCATCTCGATCAAAATAAATGGAGCAAAGAATAAAAGGAACCTGGTGGTCGGAGTCTACTACCAGCCACCCAACCAAGGAGAAGATGAGGATGAAATTTTTGAAAAGCAAATAGCCAATGTTTTAAGGAAGCATGATGGACTAGTAATGGGGGACTTCAATTTCCCCGATATTTGTTGGGAGACAAATTCTGCAAAACATGGCCCCTCCAGGAAATTTCTGACTTGTGTGGCGGATAACTTCCTCCTACAGAAAGTAGAGGAAGGAACTAGAGGACTGGCTATCCTTGACTTGATCCTAACCAACAGAGATGACTTAGTGGATCAAGTAGCAGTTACAGGAACTCTGGGGGAAAGCGACCATGTTGCACTTCAGTTCTTGGTTCTAAGGGAAGCAAGAGCCGAGTGTAGCCAAACGCGTACCCTGGATTTTAGGAAAGCTGATTTTCATAAACTCAGAACAATGATCAGTAAGGTCCCATGGCAAGTGACGCTAACGAGAAAAGGAGTCCAAGATGGGTGGGAGCTTTTAAAAAAGGAAATTCTCAAGGCACAATCACAAACCATTCCAACAAGAAGAAAAGGTGGAAGACAACAGAAGAAGCCAATGTGGCTTCACAACAAGCTTAGGGATGACCTGAAAACAAAAAAGGACACATATAGGAAGTGGAAAGAAGGCCAAGTAACAAAGAAAGAGTATAGGTAGGTAGCACAGAATTACAGGGATGGCGTCAGGAAGGCTAAAGCTGAGAACAAGCTGAGGTTAGCGAGGGATGCTAAAAACAACAAAAAGGCTTTCTTCAGCTACGTGCATAATAAAAGGCAGAGGAAACAAATGGTTGTTCAGCTATTAAATAAGGATGGCAAAACGATAACAGATGACAAAGAAAAGGCAGAGGTGCTCAATTCCTACTTTGGCTCAGTCTTCTTCCAAAAGAGGGTCTATGACCCCCGTAGCAAAGGCGAAGTACAGGCTGAAGGGGCAGGATTGCAGCTTGAGAATGATAGGTGTATGGTCAAGGGACACGGCCAGATGAACTGCATCCTAGAGTCATAAAGGAACTGGCAGAAGAACTCCATTCCCGTTCCTTATCTGGTCACTGTAGTCTACGTAAATCTTTACGTAGACTACGGCGACCAAATAAGGAACGCGAATGGTGGCTCCCTATGGGGGCCGCCATTTGCGTACGCGCTTTTTTTTTAAAAAAAAAGTCACCCGTGATAGGCTACGTGACGATTTACGTAGCCTATCACGGCTGACTTTGCAGATCTAGCCGTGATAGGCTACGTTAATCGTCACATAGTCTATCACGGGGGCGTGTTGTTGTTTTTTAACTTTTTAGTTCGCGGCCGGGCGAGACGAGGCGCCTCCTCCCCGGCCTGAATTTCGGCCGGGCGAGGCGGGAAGCCTCCCCCCCCGGCCTGAATTTCGGCCTGAACTTTGCGGGGGGAGCAGCGAAGTGCCTCCCCCCCACCGTGAAAAGCTTCGAGGACAGGTAAGTGGCTTTTGTATATCCCTAGTTGCTGCCTCCTGAACAATGTTACGGACCTCCATCCATAGTTCCTCAGGCACTCTGTCTATCAGGTCTAATCCCTTAAATCTATTCCTTACCTCCACTGCATATTCATAAGGGATATGATTTAGGGCATATCTGAATGGTTTAGTGGTTTTCCCTACATTCTTCAATTTCAGCCAAAATTTTTCAATAAGAAGCTCATGATCTGAGCCACAGTCAGCTCCAGGTCCTGTTTTTATTGAGTGTATAGAGCTTCTCCATCTTGGGCTGCAAAGGACATAATCAATCTGATTTCGATATTGACCATCTGGTGATGTCCATGTGTAGAGTCACCTCTTGTGCTGTTGGAAAAGAGTATTTGCTATGATCAGTGTGTTCTCTTGGCAAAACTCTGCCTTTGTCCTGCTTCATTTTGTGCACCAAGGCCATGCCTGCCTGTTATCCTGGTGATTTCTTGACTTCCTACTTTAGCATTCCAATCCCCTATGATGAAGAGGACATCTTTTTTGGGTGTTAGTTCTAGAAGGTGTTGTAGGTCTTCATAGAACTGATCAACCTCAGCTTCTTCAGCATCAGTGGTTGGGGCATAGACTTGAATTACTGTGATGTTGAATGGTTTGCCTTGGATTTGTACCGAGATCATTCTATCGTTTTTGAGATTGTATCCCAGTACTGCTTTTCCCACCCTTTTATTGACTATGAGTGCTACTCCATTTCTTCTAAGGGATTCTTGCCCACAGTAGTAGATATAATGGTCAGCTGAATTAAATTCGCCCATGCTTGTCCAGTTTAGTTCGCTGATTCCCAAGATGTCAATGTTCAATCTTGCCATCTCATGTTTGACCACCTCCAGCTTACCTGGATTCATTGATCTGACATTCCAGGTTCCTAAACAATATTGTTCTTTACAGCATTGGACTTTCTTTTCACCACCAGACACATCCACAGCTGAGTGTCCTTTCGGCTTTGGCCCAGCTGATTCACTCTTTCTGGCACTTCTTGGAAATAGCCTCTGCTCTTCCCCAGTAGTATATTGGACACCTTCCGACCTGAGGGGCTCATCTTCCGGCATCATATCTTTTAGCCTTGTGATACGTTCCATGGGGTTTTCTTGGCAAGAATACTGGAGTGGGTTGCGATTTCCTTCTTCAGTGGACCACATTTTGTCAGAACTCTCCACCATGACCTGTCCGTCTTGGGTGGCCCTGCGTGGCATAGCTTATGGTTTCACTGAGTTACGCAGCCCCTTCGCCACAACAAGGCAGTGATCCATGAAGGGGCAGCTCCCAATTCCATCAATTAAAACAGAGATAACAATTGAGAGCTTATCTCTGAACTCTCCCTGTCTGGTTATGGAATAATGCATAATGAATTAGAATGATGCTTAACAAAAGAGCATGTAGGAAAGAATCCAGTAACGTTGTCGTTGTTTTAATATTTTGGGTTATAATACACTTAAATTTTTCCCCTTCATGGATCACTGCCTTGTTGTGGCGAAGGGGCTTGCGTAACTCAGTGAAGCCATAAGCTATGCCGTGCAGGGCCACCCAAGACGGACAGGTCATGGCAGAGAGTTCTGACAAAATGTGGTCCACTGGAGAAGGAAATGGCAACCCACTCCAGTATTCTTGCCAAGAAAACCCCATGGAACGTATCACAAGGCTAAAAGATATGACGCCGGAAGATGAGCCCCTCAGGTCGGAAGGTGTCCAATATGCTACTGGGGAAGAGCAGAGGGTATTTCCAAGTAGCGCCAGAAAGAGTGAAGCGGCTGGGCCAAAGCCGAAAGGACACTCAGCTGTGGATGTGTCTGGCGGTGAAAAGAAAATCCAATGCTGTAAAGAACAATCTTGTTTAGGAACCTGGAATGTCAGATCAATGAATCAAGGTAAGCTGGAGGTGGTCAAACATGAGATGGCAAGATTGAACATCGACATCTTGGGAATCAGCGAACTAAAATGGACAGGCATGGGCGTATTTAATTCAGGTGACCATCATATCTACTATTGTGGGCAAGAATCCCTTAGAAGAAATGGAGTAGCACTCATAGTCAACAAAAGGGTGGGAAAAGCAGTACTGGGGTACAATCTTAAAAATGATAGAATCATCTCAGTACGAATCCAAGGCAAACCATTCAACATCACAGTAATTCAAGTCTATGCCCCAACCACTGAGGCCGAAGAAGCTGAGGTTGATCGGTTCTATGAAGACCTACAACACCTTCTAGAACTAACACCAAAAAAAGATGTTCTCTTCATCTTAGGGGATTGGAATGCTAAAGTAGGAAGTCAAGAAATCACCGGGATAACCGGCAGGCATGGCCTTGGTGTACAAAATGAAGCAGGACAAAGGCTAATAGAGGTTTGCCAAGAGAACATGCTGATCATAGCAAACACTCTTTTCCAACAGCACAAGAGGCGACTCTACACATGGACGTCACCAGATGGTCAATATCGAAGTCAGATTGATTATGTCCTTTGCAGCCAAAGATGGAGAAGCTCCATACAGTCAGTAAAAACAAGACCTGGAGCTGACTGTGGCTCAGATCATGAGCTGCTTCTTGCAAAATTTCAGCTTAAATTGAAGAACGTAGGGAAAACCACTAAACCTTTCAGGTATGACCTAAATCATATCCCTGATGAATATACAGTGGAGGTGAGGAATAGATTTCAGGGATTAGACCTGATAGACAGAGTGCCTGAGGAACTATGGACGGAGGTCTGTAACATTGTTCAGGAGCCAGCAACGAAATCCGTCCCAAAGAAAAAGAAATGCAAGAAAGCCAAGTGGCTGTCTGATGAGGCTTTACAAGTAGCTCACGAAAGAAGGGAAGCGAAAAGCAAGGGAGAAAGGGGAAGATATACCCAACTGAATGCAGAGTTCCAGAGAATAGCAAGGAGAGACAAGAAGGCCTTCTTAAATGAACAATGCAAAGAAATCGAGGAAAACAACAGAATGGGAAAGACTAGAGATCTCTTCAAGAAAATTGGAGATCTCAAGGGAACGTTTTGTGCAAAGACAGGCATGATAAAGGACAAAGAAGGCAGGGACCTAACAGAAGCAGATGAGATTAAGAAGAGGTGGCAAGAATACACAGAAGAACTATACAGGAAAGATCTGAATGTCCCTGATAGCCATGATAGTGCGGTCACTGAACTTGAGCCGGACATCCTCGAGAGTGAAGTCAAGTGGGCCTTAGGAAGCATTAGTAACAACAAAGCTAGCGGAGATGACAGTATTCCAGCCGAGCTATTTAAAATCCTAAAAGATGATGCTGTTAAAGTGCTGCATTCAATATGCCAACAAATCTGGAACACTCAACAATGGCCACAAGACTGGAAAAGGTCAGTTTACATTCCAATTCCAAAGAAGGGCAATGCCAAAGAGTGTTCAAACTACCGCACAATTGCGCTCATTTCACATGCCAGCAAGGTGATGCTCAAAATCCTACAAGCTAGGCTTCAGCAGTATGCGAACCGAGAACTACCGGAAGTACAAGCTGGGTTTCGAAGAGGCAGAGGAACTAGAGATCAAATCGCCAACATTCGCTGCATCATGGAGAAAGCAAGAGAATTCCAGAAAAACGTCTATTTCTGCTTCATTGACTACGCTAAAGCCGTTGATTGTGTGGATCACAACAAACTGTGGCAAATTCTTAAAGTGATGGGGGTACCAGACCACCTTACCTGTCTCCTGAGAAACCTGTACGAGGGTCAAGAAGCAACAGTAAGAACCAGAGATGGAACAACCGATTGGTTCAAAATTGGGAAAGGAGTACGACAAGGCTGCATATTGTCACCCTGCTTATTTAACTTATATGCAGAGTACATCATGAGAAATGCCGGGTTGGATGAATCAGAGGTCGGAATTAAGATTGCTGGGAGAATTATCAACAACCTCCGATATGCAGACGATACCACCCTAATGGCAGAAAGCGAAGAGGATCTCAAAAGCCTCTTGTTGAGGGTGAAAGAGGAGAGTGCAAAAGCTGGTTTGAAACTCAACATTAAAAAAACTAAGATCATGTCATCTGGCCCTATCACTTCCTGGCATATAGAAGGGGAAGAAATGGAAGCAGTGACAGATTTTACTTTCTTGGGCTCCAAGATCACCGCAGACGGTGACTGTAGCCATGAAATTAAAAGACGCTTGCTCCTTGGGAGGAAAGCTATGGCCAACCTAGACAGCATAGTAAAAAGCAGAGACATCACCTTGCCGACAAAGGTCCATCTAATCAAAGCTATGGTTTTCCCAGTAGTAATGTATGGCTGTGAGAGCTGGACTATAAGGAAGGCTGAGCGCCGAAGAATTGATGCTTTCGAACTGTGGTGCTGGAGAAGACTCTTACGAGTCCCCTGGACTGCAAGGAGGTCAAATCAGTCCATCCTAAAGGAAATCAACCCTGAGTGCTCATTGGAAGGACAGATAATGAAGCTGAAGCTCCAATATTTTGGCCACCTAATGCGAAGAGAAAACTCCCTGGAAAAGACCCTGATGCTGGGAAAGACTGAAGGCCAAAGGAGAAGGGGACGGCAGAGGATGAGATGGCTAGATAGCATCACGGATGCAATGAATATGAACTTGAGCACGCTCCGGGAGAGAGCGCAGGACAGGAAGGCCTGGCGTGCTATGGTCCATGGGGTCACGAAGAGTCGGACACGACTGAACGACTGAACAACAACAACAACAACACTTAACTTTACATCTCTCTGCTTTTATGGCTTTCTTCACACAACTGTGTTATACGATCTGAAGAGAAACCAGAGGCCATCCGCCTTTCTGGAAGGAAGTCGTGATAAAATTCCAGTCCATCAAATACTTTACGTTTGTGGGTCTGGGTAGATCATGATTGTTTCCCCCTGTTTACTCAGATGCGTGCTCTATGACCGTCCTAGGCTTACATATCTTGCCATCATTCTCCAGTCATATGTGTGCTCCTTTCTGACACTGATGTCCAGGTAGCAAAATTTGCCTGAAAAGCAAGGAAAATACATGTAAAATCCCAAATGGCTTAGGGGCAATGCTTATCAGATTTGCAGATGACACAACATTGGGCGGGATAGCTAATACCCTGGAAGACAGAAACAGAATTCAAAGTGATCTTGATAGGCTGGAGTGCTGGGCCGAAAACAACAGAATGAATGTTAATAGGGATCAAGGCCACGTTCTACACTTAGGAAAAAGAAACCAAATGCACAGTTACAAGATGGGCGATACTTGGCTAGGGGTTTACGAAACCCCACTTACCTGGCTCTGCCAGGTTCCGCATGTGGCGGGAATGCTCCGTCCCTCCCCCCGTAATCCTGGCTGGCCGGCTCCACTTCATGGCCAAGCCACCATCATTTCCGTCCCTGTAGTGAGCCGTGATAGGCTATGTAAATATTTATGTAGCCTATCACGGCCTCCATAGGGATGCAAATGGCATCCCTGCATTAGCCGTGATAGGCTACGTAAGTATTTACGTAGCCTATCATGGCTGAAGAAGGAGGAAGTGAATGGCGGCCGCAGGACAGCAGCCATTCGCACAGCAGCACGGACAGGAGCAGGTAAGTGCTCCGTTTCGCATGCCTTTCGTGGGGTGGGGGCAGCGGGCATTTCGTCCCGTGCGCCTTTTGTGGGTTGGGGGGGCGGGGGCTTCGTTCCGTGATGGTTTTCGGGGGCCGAATGCACTGGCACTGGCATTCGGCCTCACTGAGATCTGTCACGGAATTCTCTGACATCCCTATACTTGGCTCAACAAGTATCTACAAGTATCTACTACAAGCGAGGAGGAACTTAGAATTGTTGTATATCACAAGCTGAATATGAACCAACAATGCGATGTGGCTGCAAAAAAAGGCAAATGCTGTTTGGGCTGCATGAATAGAAGTCTAGTTTCCAAATCCCATGAAGTACTAGTTCCCCTCTACTCAGCACTGGATAGGCCTCATTTTGAGTACTGTGTCTGGTTTTGGGAGCCACACTTGAAGAAGGATGCAGGCAAACTGGAGAGGGTTCAGAAGAGGGAAACAAAGATGATCAGGGGACTGGAAACAAAGCCCTATGAAGAGAGACTGAAAGAACTGGGCATGTTTATCCTTGAGAAGGTTGGAACACAAGCTCCTTCCCTGCATGCGTCTGGTCCAGTTTTACTGGATGAGTTTCAGTTACTGAGGCCTGAGGATGCGGACAAGGTGCTTGGCCAAGTCCGATCAACCACTTGTGTGCTTGACCCTTGCCCTTCATGGCTTATTAAATCAAACAAGGAGGGGATGTCCGGCTGGGTCCAGGAGGTTATAAATTACTCCTTGAGAGAGGGAGTGGTGCCTGCCACTTTAAAAGAAGCAGTAATTAGACCACTCCTGAAAAAGCCTAACCTGGACCCAGAGGATGTTAACAATTATAGGCCAGTGGCCAACATCCCCTTCTGGGGCAAGGTGCTTGAGCAGGTGGTTGCAGGACAGCTCCAGGCACTCTTGAAAGAAATGGATTATCTAGATCCATTTCAATCGGGCTTCAGGCCTGGTTTTGGAATGGAAACTGCCTTGGTCGCCCTGTGGGATGACCTCTGCTGGGAGAGGGACAGGGGGAGTGCGACACTGTTGACTCTCCTGGACCTCTCAGCAGCTTTCGATACCATTGACCATGGTATCCTTCTGGATAGGTTGTCTGGGTTATGAGTTGGAGGCACTGCACTACAGTGGTTCCGCTCCTACTTGGATGGCCGATTCCAGAAGGTGGTGCTGGGGGATTATTGCTCTGTGCCATGGCAATTGTGCCATGGGGTTCCACAGGGCTCTGTTTGATCCCCCATGCTGTTCAACATCTACATGAAACCGCTGGGGGAGGTTATCCAGAGGTGTGGGCTGAGGTGCCATCAATATGCAGATGACACCCAGCTCTACCTCTCTTTCTCATCAAAACCAGGTGAGGCAGTGGCTGTTCTGAATCAGTGCCTGGGCACAGGAATGGACTGGATGAGGGCCAATAAACTGAAACTCAATCCAGACAAGACGGAGGTACTGCTAGTGGGTGGTCCATCTGCCTGGCTAGGTGATATTCAACCTGTTCTGGAGGGGGTTGCACTCCCCCTAAAGGATCACACTCATAGTTTGGGGGTGCTCTTGGATCCAGAACTGTCACTTGAAGCGCAGGTGAACTCAGTGGCATGGAGCACTTTTTATCAGCTTAGGCTGGTATACCAACTACATCCTTATCTGGACAGAGATAGCCTAGCTACAGTTATCCATGCTCTGATAACCTCTCGTCTGGATTAGTGCAATGTGTTATACGTGGGGCTGCCTTTGAAAACAGTCCAGAAACTTCAGCTGGTCTGAAACAGCACAGCAAGATTGTTAACAGGGACTGGCCAGAGAGCTCATATTACGGCAGTACTTTTTCAGCTGCACTGGCTGCCAGTCCATTTGCAGGCCCGATTCAAAGTGCTGGTATTAACATTCAAAGCCCTAAATGGCTTGGGGCCAGGTTATCTGAAGGATCGCCTCCTCCCATATGTGCCTGCCTGGACCTTAAGATCATCCTCAGCGGCCCTTCTCCATGAGCCCCTGCTGACAGAAGCGAGGCGGGTGGCTACTAGGGAGGAGGGCTTTTTCTGCTGTGGCACCCTGGCTCTGGAATGAGCTCCCTAGTGAGGTTCATCTGGCACCTACATTGTATTCCTTCCAGCGCCAGGTGAAGACCTTTTTATTTTCCCAGGCATTTTAGCATTTTAGCTTTCTAGACTTTTAGCTTAGCTGTTTTAAATCTGTATTTTAAATTTCTGCACCGCTGCTAGGTTTTATGTGGCTGCATTGTTATATTGTGGTTTTAATGTTCTACATATTTTAAATTGTTTTATTGTGTGCTGTTCGGATTTAATTTTTGTGAAAAGCCCAGAGAGCTTCAGCTATTGGGTGGTATAGAAATAAATAAATAAATAAATAAATAAATAAATACTGGAGAGGCTTCGGAGGAGGGCAACGAAGATGATGAGGGGACTGGAAACAAAGCCCTCTGAGGAGAGACTGAAAGAACTGGGAAGATATGATAGCGCTCTTCAAGAACTTGAAAGGTTGTCACAGAGAGGAAGGCCGGGGTCTCTCCTCGATCATCCCAGAATGCAGGACATGGAACAATGGGCTCAAGTTACAGGAAGCCAGATTCCACCTGAACATCACGAAAAACTTCCTGACTGTTAGAGCAAGATGACAATGGAACCCATGAACTAGGGAGGTGGTGAGCTTTCCCACACTGGAGGCATTCGAGATGAGGCTGGACAGCCATCTGTCAGGGATGCTTGGATTCCTGCATTGAGCTGGGGTTGGACTCGATGGTCTTGTAGTCCCCTTCCAACCTTACTAGTCTATGATTCTGATTCTAGAGGCTATTGGGAAACTATTAAGGGGCATTTGCAGTCAGTCTGGCCCCATTAACTCCTTCCTGACTGAACCCCTCAAAACCATTAACACCATCACTCCTTAAGGGAAGTCTTGATCCTGGCTCTTGGTAATGTGTGTGTGTGTGTGTGTGTGTGTGTGTTTTAAACGAAAGGTCAGCCAAGCTCAACTGCCCCCTCAGTAACCCATGCCTGTGTGGGAAGCCCCAACTAGGAACTTTTGCAAATATATTTTCTCCAGCTGCACACACAGCCACAGAGAGAGAGAGTTCAGGATATTGCAAGAGGTGAAGCTTCTTCTCCTTATAATTATACAAATCATGGTGATTGATCCTTCTTCTGCTGTCCAGAGCTCCAGGGATTTTCCACCAAAGATTGTCTCTGACATAAACATCAGAATCAAGAGCAGCAATGAAGTGCAAGGAGAGGCGCATAAATGCCTCCGGAGCCACTGAGCGCTCAGGTTGAGGGCAGGCAGGGGCTGTGCTGCTGTTCTTGCTCTCGTCCCCTTCAGACGTGATGCCACGGCTGGGCTCCATCCGTATTAGCAAAGCTGCTGCAGACGCAGTCGCAAGGCAGGCGACTTTCCCAGGCACACGGAGAATGATCTTGCTGCTGATCCTTCTGCTGCTGCTGTTGCCCCACGTAGGCTGTGGGATCCTGAAGGCTGAGTGTCCATCAACTCGGAAACGGGGCAAAATATACCCCCTGAATCATTACAGGCCGGGAGACCACCTCATCAGCGGGGTCCTCTTCGCAACGGAGGTTCGCTTCCATCAACACAACTTCAGCATGCCTCCCTTTTGCCGACGTCTTCGCTGGCAAGTCCTTTTGTGGTGATGGAGTGAGTGCTGCTTCACCCTCCAGGGGTTTTGTGAGCTCCAGTCACCCCTCGTGGCCAGGGTCTGGGCCAGTTCTCTGGTACCTGATCAATCACTTTTCTGTTTTGCCTTTTGGGGGAAGACTTTGGGGATGCACCATTCAGTGATTGTCCGGAGAGCTTTCGCTCTTGGGTGGTATAGAAATCTAATAAATAAATAAACAAACAAACAGCACACACAATCGCCTGCTGTTTCATGGGCTGCAGCCATCAGGGACTTTTTGAATTGCAAAAGCTGGTAACACACAGGAACATAAAAACATATTAAGAGCCGTGTTGGATCAGACTACGGGTCCATCAAGACTAGCACACACAGTGGACAAACATCTGGCTGTGGGAAACCCACAAGCAGGGCATGAGCTCAGCAGCACCCTCCCACCCATGTTTCCCAGCAACTGGTGTACATAGGCAGGCTGCCTCTGATACTGGAGGTAGCATATAGCTGTCAGGACTAGTAGGCATTGACAGCTGTATCCTCTATGAATTTGCCCAGTCCCCTTTTAAAGCCATGCAAGCTGGTGGCCATCACAACATCTTGTGGTAGTGAGTTCCATAGTTTAACCATGTGCTGTGTGAAGACGTCCTTCCTTTTATCTGCCCTTAATTTCCCACCAATCAGCTTCATGGGATGACCCCGGGTTCTAGCATTATGAGGGAGGATAGTGAGCTGTCTCTGCCCTCGCTTTGATATACAAAATAAGCACCCACTTTTCTTTAAAACACTCTGAACGGAGGCAAGCGACCTGCAGGGCAGAAATCTAACAAAAAAGGCAGGGGGGAGATGCAGGGCCGATGACTTAAGGAAGAGCTCGAAGAGATGGCAACTCACATGAATTCAGCCCATCTTTCTCTCTCACACGCATGAAGGATAATGTTCACTGATGGTCTATTTTAGCACAAGCAAGTACATCCACTCTTCACCTTCTAATTCACTCAGAAAATGTTCCATTTAACGAACCTTTTGGTCAAATCCTTTCCCCTGATATGGTTTTTCAAAAGATGGTCACAGAAAAAAGGTCATATCCTAAACCACACAAAAAAGCCACCAAACAATATCAGTTATAGGAAACTGCCAATTCTAATAAAACACAGGGTCCAAGCTGCATGGTGGAGTAGCACGTAGTGTTAAAAAATCTTCTTCTTTCTTGGAATAGAGCTAGATACAGTCCTGCTCAGTATATATTGATGGAAGAACTTTACCATCTCGGGTACAGGAGGAAATGTTTAGACTCCCTTATCCAGCAGACGCACATACATACTACTTGGTGAGAAGCCAGCAATCTTATGAGTTTAAAAACTGTTGGCTTTATGTAGAATCTCTGCAGTTATGAGACATGATTTGTAATTGGTGATTATATGGGCTGTCATTTGTGTTTATTTTCCCACTGATGAGGACCGTTTGGGTCGAAGCGCGTATGGGACAGGGGTATTGTAAAATTGGTATAGCCCAGATATAGACACCAATTATTATAGTATGTATGTAGGGAATACTTGAGGACTGTTCGTAGATCTTTCTAACCTTGTTAGTAATCTTTTATTAAAACCTTGTTTTTAATGTTTATTAGAATTGGCAGTTTCCTATAACCTATATGGTTTGGTGGCTTTTCAAAAGATGATGCATGCCTAACTCCAGGGCTGGAATCTATGTCTCCCCTTATTTTGTTTTCACATGGATACAGGCTCTTGAACCTGGAACGAGATTCACCCTCACTCCAACATGCACAAACCAGTAAGAGGGGAGTGGCTGTTGTGTTTCCAGCTTTGGCTCTGTCTGGATCAGTGCTAGCATGTGAAAAGTTCTAGAGATTAAAACCTAGAGCTTTGCATTGCTTGGAAAAGGTCATGGAATTGAAGAAGCAAGACCTGATTGTGTTATTTTCATTCCAAGCAGGATGGTGACATGGTGCATGGTTTTTTGTTTTGTTTTGTTCTGTTGTTTTTTGCAGGCAACGATCCACCAAGTACTGGTACTTCCTCTCTTTCTTGTTTGCCATCCAGGACATCAACCACAACCCCAGGCTCTTACCCAACATCACCCTGGGTTATAACATCTATGATAACTATTTTGATGCCAGACTGACTTCTGATGCCTTGATAGACCTTTTCTCTACCGGGCAGGCAAATGTGCCAAACTACAACTGTGGAAGACAGAATCACGTGTTGGCTGTTCTTGAAGGGAGCGACTCTGAAAACTCTATCCAGATTTCGACCATGTTGGGCATCTACAAAATCCCACAGGTAGGGATGGACAAGGGTGGGGTGTTCTCAGGCTTAGCCTAATTCCACTTTGCAACTTTTCTCTAGAGAATCAAAACATGGGCAGTGGACATCCAAAGTGAGACTAGAGAAAGACAACGGTTTTTATAGAGTGTTGCAAGTGATTTGAGAGAGGTTTCCCTCCTTGTGGAGGACAGTCACAAATCTTTCTCTTCTCACATTCCCATCTCCACTCAAATGGGCCTTTAATAATTTCAAAGCCATACAAGATCTTATGTCCACTCAGGAATGAACATGGGATGAGTGGACACACCATAACCAGCAATCCCTCTTTGAAACTGCTCTGTACTCAATGGGGGGAAAATAACACCAGTCTCGAGACTTGGATGACCTGTGCAACGCAATCCCCGAAGTATTTATTTGGAAGTCTGTTGAGTTCAATGGGATATACTGTGTAATCAATGTCTTCTGCATCTTTCTCTCTTTTCTTTTTTTTAAAGGAGGGATGGGCAATGAGTCTTGTTGGGTGATTTTAAGTAGACCCTCTTTGTGTATGATAAGATTAGAATCCACTTTGGCTTGGCCACTGAATGTCTGGGATAATGGGCAGGTTTTCCTCCACTGCAACTTTGCTGCAAGAGTAACAGTTGATGACTTAACCCACCCCAGGGCTGAATAGCAGCCATATGCTTATACCTGAGAAAGTAAGCAGGGGCACTCAGTGACCCAAGAGGAGGGGACAGCAATCTAGTGTGTTGCTATTGGTCACCCTTCCGATGGGCTTTTGTTTTTTGGCCACATTGAATATTGCTGGGAAAGTGCGATGAACTGTAGGACACTTGAATCCATTATGGAGATAAAGGAGAGGCTCTGCAGTTTAGGGACTCTTCATTTTCCAGTGTTCTGTCATTATAAAGCCTGAAAATGTCATTCATTAGAAAATGAAGACAATGTGTCTTATCAGTCTGGGGTTCAGCACAGAGGATCTACTTGCTCAGAAGCATTATTTGATCACATTTCAGAAATGTCTGACGAAGAATGTGTTGGGAATATTGCAACCTCATCTGCAAGTTACAGGAAGGGGGCAGTTTGGCAGTTAGCTAGTTAATGCATGGGAATTTGCGGCATAGCTAGCCTTAGGATCTCGGTAGCATACATGTGGTTTCCTGCTCCCCCCATTCCTTCCCCCTCCCCTCTGTCTGCCTTCCTCCATTGCTGAGAGGACTTATGCTTCCTCTCACTTCTGCCTGTGTAACGGAACACAAAATGGAATGAACAAACTCCTCTTGAACCCCTATGCTGTGCCTGCATCTTATGTGCAAGATTACTTGTGAGAAAAGCTGTTTTTCTTCATTTCTTTCTTCTTCATTAAAGAAGAAAGGAGATATGACAGCACTCTTCAAGTACTTGAAAGGTTGTCAAAGAGAGGAAGGCCAGGATCTCTTCTCGATCATCCCAGAATGCAGGACATGGAATAATGGGCTCAAGTTACAGGAAGCCAGATTCCAGCTGAACATCAGGAAAAACTTCCTGATTGTTAGAGCAATATGACAATGGAACCAATTACCTAGAGAGGTGGTGGTCTCTCCTACACTGGAGGCATTCAAAGATGAAGCTGGACAGCCATCTGTCAGGGATGCTTTGAGTTGGACTCCTGCACTGAGCAGGGGGTTGGACTCGATGGTTTTATAGGCCCCTTTCATCCCTATTATTCTATGATAAAAGTGTGGTGTCTTTGTTTTAGGCTTGTGTAGATGTGGGACTGGTAAACCATCATTTTTATTATTTATTTATTATTAAATATATTAATCGCCCATCTGGCTGGTCACCCAGCCACTCTGGGCGATGCACAGCTTATAATAAAACAGTTTAAAACAATAAAATTCTACAATAAAAACGTTTTCTAAAATACCCTAACCCACCCCAAATGCCTGCCTGAACAACCACATTTTTAATGGACGATGGAAGCTCATTAAAGAGGGAGCATGGCGGAGTTCCCTAGGGAGGGAGTTCCACAGAGCGGGGGCCACCACAGAAAAGGCCCTCTCCCTTGTCCCCACCAGTCTAGCTGTCCTGGCTGATGGGACAGAGAAAAGGCCATCCAAGGCTGATCTTGTTAAGCAGCCTGTCTGGTGTTGCTGGAGGTGTTCCTTAAGGAACCATATAGGGTTTAAAGGTCAAAAACAACACCTTGAATTTGGCCCGGAAAACAACTGGTAACCAGTGCAACTCCTTCAGCACTGGAGTGATGTGATCTCGCCGGCGGCTGCCTTTAATCAGGCGAGCTGCCGCGTTCTGTACCAGCTGAAGCTTCCGAACCATCTTCAAGGGTAACCCCATGTAGAGCGCATCACAGTAGTCTAAACGAGGGGAGACCAGGGCATGTACTACCGATGGAAGCAGATGCAGCTATTTGCATTCCCCTTTTTTTCGCCGTCTTAGTCTATGTAAATATTTTTGTAGACTAAGACGGCCCAAACTAAGGAATGCAAATTGTGGCGTCCGTAGCCACCGCCATTTGCGTAAGCAGGTTGTTCTTGTTTTTTTTTCCCTAGAGCCCTCTGCGGCCGAAAATTCGGCTGTGGATGGCTCTGGCCTGGCTGGGCCTGGCCGGTTGCTCCACGGAGGTGACACGGAGCTCAGCCGGCCGTGGAGGATTCCAGGGGGGAGGAACGGAGCATCTTCCCCCCATCAGGGATTTCGGGGGGAGGGACAGAATGCCTCCCCCCCACCATAAACATAATCCACGAAAGGTAAGTGACTTTCGTACATTCCTACATCATTACAACCAGCATCTCTCCAGTCATTACTAATAATTTTGGAGTAACAATTATTTGAGCAATTATCTGAAACAAAACAAATGACTAGTCTCTTCCTTTCTTTGCCAGGCCACTTATGCATTTGTTTCTCATGTTCTGAATGATAAAACTCAGTTCCCCTTTTTCTACCGGATGGTGCCAAGAGAAGGAACCCAGTACTGGGGGATTGCCAAACTGCTTCTTCATTTCAGATGGACCTCAGTTGGTCTCATTGCACCAGACACTGACATCGGAGAGAGATTCATGAGGACATTGATACCTGTGCTCAGCCGGAATGGTATTTGTGTTGTCTTCTCACAAAGCCTCTCAGGACTGAAGGAAAACCGACTGACACTCAGTTATGCTTTGTTTGAGAAGTGGAGACAAATCCATGTATTTATTTATCATGTGGAGACTAATATCTTCTTAGGGGGGATATTCTTTATGCAACGTGCAATTGAACGCCAA
Organism: Heloderma suspectum; assembly: GCF_057233095.1. Taxonomy (NCBI): domain Eukaryota; kingdom Metazoa; phylum Chordata; class Lepidosauria; order Squamata; family Helodermatidae; genus Heloderma; species Heloderma suspectum. The sequence continues at coordinate 394,031,329 of NC_139459.1, forward strand.
ATAAAACCCATTGTAGGGAAGGTCTGGATCACAACAGCTTTATGGGACATCATGTTTGAGTTGATGTATAATGATCTACCTTCACAGCACATACATGGAATTCTTTCCTTCTTTATCCAGACAAATAAAGGGACAAAATATGATGACTTCCGAGCCTTTTTCTCTGCTATTAGGAATTTTTGGAAGAAATCTTTTCATTGTTCCTATTCAAATCATGCACTGTTTGTGAAAGGCTGGACAAGATGCAGAGAGTATGAGGAACTGGAGGCCCTGCCCCAAGAAGACATTGGGAGGATCCTGTCTCTAGACAGCTACATCATTCACAACACTGTCCAGGCAGTGGCCCATGCCTTAGATGCTGCGTATTCATCCAGATCAAGGAGAAGGAGGAGGAGGGTGGTGGGTGGAGACCGTTGGGAGTGTCAAAGGCTACAGCCATGGCAGGTATTCCACTGTACAATTCCTGTTATATTTATTTATTTATTTTTAAAAAGAAAAACACAACAACAACAACGTAAGCACACAATACACATACACTAAAACGTCTCTTAAGATTGTAAGATATCTACCTTTGGCTCCCCTTGCACAACAAATGTTTATTATTATTCTCTACTTCTTATCTTAGTTGTATATCATACATTGAGTTCACAGACATTATCTCATTTCTCTAATTTTTAACAACAACAAAGAGAACCAACCATCTCAAAGTTCAAAATCCACATGCATAGATGTCATTTTTCTCTATTCGTTGTACAAATTCTATGAAAGGTTTCCAATGTAACATTAATTTTGTTGGTGATTCTTCTTTAATTATAATAGTAAGTTTTGCCTTCTCTGCCAGCTCCATCATTTTCATGATCCACTCGCTCACAGTTGGTTTAGTTTCATCCTTCCACTTTTGTGCATACAATAACCTTGCAGCCATTGTCATGTAGAGAAAGAGGGTTCCCCCCTTCTCTTTTACATGTTTGTCTCTTAATCCCAATAAAAAAATTTCTGGCTTTAATTCTATAGTAGTCTTTAATATTTTTTGAGCTAAAGACTGTATTCATTTCCAAAATGTTTTAGCTTTTTTTACAAGTCCACCATAAATGATAAAACATTCCCTCTTGATCTTCACATTTCCAACATTTTCCAGAAACACCTTTATACATTTTAGGCAATTTAAATGGTGACATATACCATCAACTTTATAAAAATTATCATTAAGACTTGTACATCAAGTAAATTTTAAATCTTTTCCCCACATACTTTCCCACTCTTCCACTGATATATTATGACCAACATTTTGTACCCATTTTGTCATACAATCTTTTACTTGGTCATCCTCTGTCTCATGCCGTAACAGTAAATTATACAGTTTAGCAATAACGTATTCATCATTTGTACACAGCACTATTTCAAACTCAGATTCTGTTTGTTCAAATCCACCATTTTTCTCATCTATTTTAAAGATTTCTTTAATATGCAGATATGAAAACCACTGACATACATGACCTTCTTCCAATAAGCTTTCCCTTGATTTTAACTTATATTCCCTTTGTGACAGTTCCAGTAAATCATTATATCTTATCCATTTATGCATGCTATCAAATTCTCTTCTATGCATTGCTTCTTATGAAGATATCCAACGTGGTGTTTTTTTTTTTATAGAACCTTAATTTATTGTTGAGAGCCAGTGTGGTGTAGTGGCAAGAGTGTTGGACTAGGAGCTGGGAGATCCGGGTTCTAGTCCCCACTCAGCCATGGAAGCTCACTGGGTGACTTTGGGCCAGCCACAGACTCTCAGCCCAACCCACCTCACAGGGTTGTTGTTGTGAGGATAAAATGGAGAGGAGGAGGATAATGTAAGCTGCCTTGGGTTCCTTGCAAGAGGAAAAAAGGCGGGGTATAAATGCAATAAATAAATAAAATAAATAAATTGTTTATTTGGTCAGTTGCTTCCGACTCTTCTTGACTTCATGGACCAGCCCATGCCAGAGCTTCCTGTCGGCCGTCGTCACCCGCAGCTCCCCCAAGGTCAAGTCCGTCATCTCCAGAATATCATCCATCCACCTTGCCCTTGGTCGGCCCCTCTTCCTTTTGCCTTCCACTTTCCCTAGCAATATTCTTCTCCAGGGTGTCCTGTCTTCTCATGATGTGGCCAAAGTACCTCAGTTTTGCCTTTCATATCATTCCCTCAAGTGAGCAGTCTGGCTTTATTTCCTGGAGGATGGACTGGTTTGATCTTCTTGCAGTCCAAGGCACTCTCAGAATTTTCCTCCAGCACCACAGTTCAAAAGCATCTATCTTCCTTCGCTCAGCCTTCCTAATGGTCCAGCTCTCACAGCCATAGGTTACTACGGGGAATACCATATGCGGACCTTTGTTGTCAGTGAGATGTCTCTGCTCTTCACTATTTTATCAAGATTTGTCATTGCTGTCCTCCCAAGAAGTAAACGTCTTCTGATTTCCTGGCTGCAGTCAGCATTCGCAGTAATCTTTGCACCTAGAAAGACAAAGTCTGTCACTGCCTCCACGTTTTCTCCCTCTATTTGCCAGTTATCAATCAAGCTGGTTGCCATAATCTTGGGGTTTTTTGAGGTTTAACTGCAGCCCAGCGTTTGCACTTTCTTCTTTCACCTTCATCATAAGGTTCCTCAGCTCCTCCTTGCTTTCAGCCTTTGAAGTCATATCATCTGCATATCTGAGACTGTTAATGTTTCTTCCAGCTATTTTAACTCCAGCCTTGGCTTCATCAAGCCCAGCACGTCGCATGATGTGTTCTGCTGCATACAGGTTGAATAGGTAGGGTGAGAGTATACAACCCTGCCGTACTCCTTTCCCAATCTAAAACCAGTCCATTGTTCTTACCATTGCTACTTGGTCGTTATACGGATTCCTCAGGAGGCAGACAAGATGACTTGGAATCCCCATACCACCAAGAACTTGCCACAATTTGTTACGATCCACACAGTCAAAGGCTTTACAATAGTCAATAAAACAGAAATAGATGTTTTTCTGAAACCCCTTAGCTTTCTCCATTATCCAGCAGATATTGGCAATTTGAACTCTAGTTCCTCTGCCTTTTCTAAACCCAGCTTGTACATCTGGCAATTCTCATTCCATGAATTGGTGGAGTCTTGAGCATTACCTTACTGGCATGTGAAATAAGTGCCACTGTTCAATAGTTTGAACATTCTTTGATGTTTCCCTTTTTTGGTATGGGGAAATAAGTTGATGTTTCCAATCTGATGGCCATTCTTGTGTTTTCCAAATTTGCTGGCATATGGCATGCATCACCTTGACAGCATCAGCTTGCAAGTTTTTAAACAGTTCAGCTGAGATACCATCATCTCCTGCTGCCTTGTTATTAGCAATGCTTCTTAAGGCAACCTCATCCTTCAGGATGTCCAGTTCTAGCTCACTGACCACATTGTCAAATCTATCCGCGATATTATTATCCTTCCTATACAAATCTTCCATATATTCTTGCCACCTTTTCTTGATCTCTTCTGCTTCTGGTAGGTCCTTGCCATCTTTGTTTTTGATCATACCCTTTTTTGCCTGGAATTTCCCTCCGATGTTTCTAATTTTCTGGAAGAGGTCTCTGGTCCTTCCTGTTCTACTATCTTCTTCCGCTTCTGTGCATTCCTTGTTTAAAAATAATTCCTTATCTCTTCTGGCTAACCTCTGGAATTCTGCATTTAATTGGGCATATCTCCCCCTATCACTCCTTCAGGGATCACTGCCTTGCTGTGGCGAAGGGGCTTGTGTAACTCAGTGAAGCCATAAGCTATGCCATGCAGGACCACCCAAGATGGACAGGTCATGGCAGAGAGTTCTGACAAAATGTGGTCCACTGGAGAAGGAAATGGTAACCCACTCCACTATTCCTTCCAAGAAAACCCCATGGAACGTAGGCATGTACAAAAGTCACTTACCTTTTTAACAAAATTAATTCACGGTGGGGGGGGAGACACTACGTCCCTCCCCCCAAAATTCTGGTGGGGGGAGGTGCTCTGTCCCTCCCCCCCAAAATTCTGGCTGGGGGGGGAGGCGCTCCATCCCTCCCCCCCCGAATTCTGGCCAGCCAGGTCCACAAATGGTGGCGGCCATAGCCACTGCCGTTTGCCTCCCTGCAGTCAGCCGTGATAGGCTACGTAAATGTTTACGTAGCCTATCACAGCTGATTTAAAAGAAAAAAACATGCATACGCAAATGGCGGGGCCCATGGGCGCCGCCATTTGCGTTCCTTATTTTGACACATCTTACTCTACGTAAACATTTACATAGACTAAGACGGCAAAAATAAGGGGAATGCAAATAGTGTAGCGTCTACGCTATTTGCGTTCCCCTTATTTTCGCCGTAGTCTACGTAAATGTTTATGTAGACTAAGACGTGTCAAAATAAGGAATGCAAATGGCGGTGCCCATAGGCGCCGCCATTTGCGTACGCGCATGTTTTTTTTTCTTTTAAATCAGCTGTGATAGGCTACGTAAAGATTTACGTAGCCTATCACGGTATTTTTTTAAAATGTAGCCATGATAGGCTACGTAAATCTTTACGTAGCCTATCACGTTTTTTGTTTTTGTTTTACTGGAAATGGCAGCGGCAGTTGCCAGTCGGAAGACCGGCTGCCGCAGTCACTGCCGCCGAACCGCCGCCGAACCGCTGCCGAACCGCCGCTGGACCCACCACCGCCACGAAGATTCGCCCAAGGTAAGTCCTGTCCCGGGGGGGTGGGGGGGGCAGACCGTTTCACCACCGATTTCGCGTGGGCGGATGCGCTGGCATTCAGCCTCCCCGAGATTTGTGGCGAAATTCTCTGACATCCCTAAGAACGTATCACAAGGCTGAAAGAGATGACGCTGGAAGGTGAGCCCCTCAGGTCGGAAGGTGTCCAACATACTACTGGGGAAGAGCAGAGGGAATTTCCAAGGAGTGCCAGAAAGAGTGAAGCGGCTGGGCCAAAGCCAAAAGGACACTCAGCTGTGGATGTGTCTGGTGGTGAAAAGGAAGTCCGATGCTGTAAAGAACAATATTGTTTAGGAACCTGGAATGTCAGATCAATGAATCAAGGTAAACTGGAGGTGGTCAAACATGAGATGGCAAGATTGAACATCGACATCTTGGGAATCAGTGAACTAAAATGGACAAGCATGAGCGAATTTAATTCAGGTGACCATCATATCTACTACTGCGGGCATGAATCCCTTAGAAGAAATGGAGCAGCACTCATAGTCAATAAAAGGGTGGGAAAAGCAGTACTGGGGTACAATCTCAAAAACGATAGAATGATCTCAGTATGAATCCAAGGCAAACCATTCAACATTACAGTAATTCAAGTCTATGCCCTAACCACTGAGGCCGACGAAGCTGAGGTTGATTGGTTCTATGAAGACCTACAACACCTTCTAGAACTAACACCAAAAAGATGTCCTCTTCAACATACGGGATAACAGGCAAGCATGGCCTTGGTGTACAAAATGAAGGAGGACAAAGGCTAATAGAGTTCTGCCAAGAGAACACGCTGATCATAGAAAACACTCTTTTCCAACAGCACAAGAGGTGACTCTACACATGGACATCACCAGATGGTCAATATTGAAATCAGATTGATTATGTCCTTTGCAGCCAAAGATGGAGAAGCTCTATACAGTCAGTCAAAACAAGACCTGGAGCTGACTGTGGCTCAGATCATGAGCTTCTTATTGCAAAATTTCGGCTGAAATTGAAGAACATAGGGAAAACCACTAAACCATTCAGGTATGCCCTAAATCATATCTCTTATGAATATACAGTGGAAATGAGGAATAGATTTAAGGGATTAGACCTGATAGACAGAGTGCCTGAGGAACTATGGACAGAGGTCCGTAACATTGTTCAGGAGGCAGCAACTAAATCCATCCCAAAGAAAAAGGAAAGGAAAGGGAAAGAATAGAATAGAATGGGAAAGATTAGAGATCTTTTCAAGAAATTTGGAGATCTCAAGGGAACGTTTTGTGCAAAGACGGGCATGATAAAGGACAAAGAAGACAGGGACCTAACAGAAGCAGATGAGATTAAGAAGAGATGGAAAGAATACACAGAAGAACTATGCAGGAAAAATCTGAATGTCCCTGATAGCCATGATAGTGCAGTCACTGAACTTGAGCCGTACATCCCAGAGAGTGAAGTCAGGTGGGCCTTAGGAAGCATTCTTGATGCAGAGATGATAGTATTCCAGCTGAGCTATTTAAAATCCTAAAAGATGATGCTTTTCAAGTGCTGCACTCAATATGCCAACAAATTTGGAACACTCAACAGTGGCCACAAGACTGGAAAAGATCAGTTTACATTCCAGTTCCAAAGAAGGGCAATGCCAAAGAGTGCTTAAACTACCGTACAATTGCACTCATTTCACACGCCAGCAAGGTTATTCTCAAAATCCTACAAGCTAGGCTTCAGCAATATGTGAACCAAGAACTACCGGAAGTACAAGCTGGGTTTCGAAGAGGCAGAGGAACTAGAGATCAAATCGCCAACATTCGCTGGATCATGGAGAAAGCAAGAGAATTCCAGAAAAATGTCTATTTCTGCTTCATTGACTACGCTAAAGCCTTTGATTGTGTGGATCACAACAAACTCTGGCAAATTCTTAAAGAGATGGGAGTACCAGACCACCTTACCTGTCTCCTGATAAACCTGTGCGAGGGTCAAAAGAAGTAACAGTAAGAACAGGACATGGAACAAGCAATTGGTTCAAAATTGGGAAAGGAGTACAACAAGGCTGTATATTGTTGCCCTGCTTATTTAACTTATATGCAGAGTACATCATGAGAAATGCCAGGTTGGATGAATCACAGGTTGGAATTAATTTGGCCGGGAGAAATATCTACAACCTCAGATACGCAGATGATACCACCCTAATGGCAGAGAGCGAAGAGAATCTAAAGAGCCTCTTGTTGAGGGTGAAAGTGGAGAGTGCTAAAGCTGGTTTGAAACTCAACATTAAAAAATGAAGATCATGGCATCTGGCCCCATCACTTCCTGGCATATAGAAGGGGAAGAAATGGAAGCAGTGACAGATTGTATTTTCTTGGGCTCCAAGCTCACCGCAGACGGTGAGTGTAGCCATGAAATTAAAAGTCACTTGCTCCTTGGGAGGAAAGCTATGGCACACCTAGACAGCATAGTGAGAAGCAGAGACATCACTAGGGTTGGACACGGCTTAATGACTGGACAACAACCCCCTATCACTGTTGCCTTTTGCTTTCCTTCTTTCTTGGGCTGCTTCCAGTGTCTCAGCAGACAGCCATCTTGACTTCTTCATTTTCTTTTTCTTTGGGACATTTTTTGTTGCCGCCTCCTGAACAATGTTGAGAACTTCTCTCCATATTTCTTCCAGGACCCTATCTACTCAATCTAGTCCTTTAAATCTATTTTTCACCTCCACTGCATATTCATTAGCAATATTAGTGAGCTCATATTTAACTGCTCTGTGGGTCGTCCCTATTTCTCTTTAGTCTGCTTCTAAATTGTGTAATAAGAAGTTCGTGATCTGAACTACAATCAGCTCCAGGTCTTGTTTTTACCGACTGCATATACGTCCGCCACCTTTGGCTGCGAAGGATGTAGTCAATCTGATTTCGGTGTCGACCATCTGGTGAAGTCCATGTATAAGGTCTTCTCTTAGGTTGTTGGGAGAGAGTGTTTGTTATGCACAGTGAGTTGTCTTGGCAAAATTCTATCAGCCTATGTCCTGCTTCATTTTGTTCTCCCAGGCCATGCTTGCCTGTAATTCCAGGTGTCGTTTGACTACCCACCTTAGCATTCCAGTCTCCTGTAATGAAAATAACATCTCTTTTTGGCGTACTATCCAGTAGGTGCTGCAGATCCTCATAGAACTGATCTACTTCTGCTTCTTCAGCATCTGTGGTTGGGGCGTATATTTGGATCACTGTGATGTTAACCTTAATTTATATTTATTCCAACTTCTTAATACAGCCCTTCTTATATAATGATTATTAAAATCTACATTCATTTTTGTTTTATCATACCACAAATAACCATGCCACCCATATCTCAATTCATGTCTTTCTATTTCTAAAAGTCTTCTATTTTGCAACGTCACCCATTATTTCATCCACATCAAGCAGCAGGCAGAAAAATCGGTTTTAAAATCTGGTAGTCCCAAACCACCTCTTTCCTTTGCATCTTTTAAAAATTTTTTATCTTAACTCTTGCGGGTTTTTTGCTTGCCATATAAACTTCATTGTATCTCCCTGCCACTGCTTGAAAGGTAAATCTGATATAATAATGGGTATCATTTGGAACAAAAATAACATTCTAGGTAATACATTCATTTTGATCATTGCAATTCTTCCCAAAAGTGATAGTTGTCATTTTCCCCATTTTAATAGGTCTTGTTTAATTTCATTCCACACTTTAACATCGTTATTTTGAAAAAGCATACAATTTATATTTGTCAAGAAGACTCCCAAATATTTTACTTTCTTTTCAGTTTGGAAGCCAGTCTTATCCATCAACTTTTTTTTTCTTGAACATTCATATTCTTTGATAAAGTTTTTGTTTTCTGTTTATTAACTTTGAACCCTGCCACTGCTCCAAATTCTTTTATTTTTTTCATTAGAATTTCAACTCCCTTTAAATGTTCTCCCAACATAAACACCAAGTCATCTGCAAAAGCCCTCAACTTATATTTCTCCCTTTTAATCTTTATTCCTGTAATTCGATCATTTTGTCTTATATCTCTGTTCAATCATTCTAGAACCAATATAAACAATAGCGGTGACAATGGGCAGCCTTGTCTTGTTCCTCTTTGTATCTCACAAGGTTTGGTCAAATCCCCATTTATAATGTTTTGAGCCTTTTGATCAGTATATACCGATTTCACCGATTTTATAAAGTTTTCTCCAAAGTCCAGTTCTTCTAAAGTCTTAATTAAAAAATTCCAGGTGAGATTATCAAATGCTTTCACTGCATCTAAAAAGATCAGAGCTGTTTGTTTTTCTGAGTGTTTTTCCAAATATTCCACCACATTCAAGACCGTTCTTACATTATCTCTCATCTGTCTCCTTGATAAGAAACCAAACCACTTTGGTCCTCATATACAAACTTTTGGTCCTCATATACAAAGTTTGAAGGAACTCTCTTGCTTTTTGAACTGAGTTCAGCTAAAATCTCTGTTCTCTGTAAGAGAAAACCACACCTTCTGGGAATTCCCATCTAAACATGATCTTTTTCTGTTTCAGGATTGTTGTTAAAAATGCATAATCTCTCCTTTTCCTCAGAAATGTTCCAGGAATTTCTTTGATGACGATAATCTCTTTGCCCACCATCTTCAGTTTAGTTTTATCGTGCCGCTGGAGAATTGAATCCCTTGTAGTTTTCTTTACAGAATGGACAATATTATCTCTGGGTAGACCTTTTGTTTTTGCATATGTCAAATTCAGTCTATAAGCTCAATCTATTTCCATTTCCATGGTTTTCTCTTCTTTACTCAAAAAGGCTGCTATAGTCTTTACCAATTTCTTTCTGAGGTCAAGTTCTGCACTGCCATAACGTCCTGCAACACTTCTAAAATGTACTTCCACTCTGTTTGTCATTATTTTAAATTCTGCTGCTCTTTGATTTAATGCATCATCTTATTTCTTAAATTCTTGTCTCAATTCTTCCTTTGTGTCTTTAATCTCCTCCTTTACTTCCAATACTTGCCTTTCCATCCATTTTTCTATACGTTGTTCAAAGGTGCCCATCCTTTGTTCTACGCGTAGTTCAAAAGCCTCCATCCTTTTGCTTATAGCATCTATAATATTCTATGTTTGTTCTTCCAAGGCCATCTTTTGTATATCTTGCTTCTGCTCAGGTACCTCTTCCTTGCTTAGAGATGTTGCTTGCACCGATAATTTCGTAGCTCCTATCCGAGTCTCTTTTAGAGAGCCTTTCCTGGATTTTGCATTTCTACTTAATTGTTCTGTAGGCATCTCCCAGGTATTCGCTCTGCTGTGAGTTGTTCTGATATCCTTTGCTGGGTTATCCAAATTCATAACACTCATACAATTATCTTCTTCATTATTTCCTTTATAAATTAATCTATCTGAATATCCAGTAAGTTATTGATCCTCCAATGCCAAAAGAGAGATCTCTCAGTATCAAGAGGAGAAAAAGAAATTAAAAAAAGAACATGAAAAGGAGAAAGATTTTTCATAAGCTGCTGATTTTTTAACATCCAACAGGTGTCAGCAATGTTGTTGTTCAGTCGTTAAGTCTTGTCCGACTCTTCGTGACCCCATGGACCATAGCACGCCAGGCCTTCCTCTCCTCCGCTCTCTCCCGGAGCATGCTCAAGTCCATACTCATTGCATCGGTGATGCTATCTAGCCATCTCATCCTCTGCCGTCCCCTTCTCCTTTTGCCTTCGATCTTTCCCAGCATCAGGGTCTTTTCCAGACAGTTTTCTCTTCGCATTAGGTGGCCAAAATATTTGAGCTTCAGCTTCAGTCTCTGTCCTTCCAATGAGCACTCAGGATTGATTTCCTTTAGGATGGACTGATTTGACCTCCTTGCAGTCCAGGGGACTCGTAAGAGTCTTCTCCAGCACCACAGTTCGAAGGCATCAACTCTTCGGCGCTCAGCCTTCCTTATAGTCCAGCTCTCACAGCCATATGTTGCTACTGGGAAAACCATAGCTTTGATTAGATGGACCTTTGCCAGCAAGGTGATGTCTCTGCTTCTTACTATGCTGTCTATACAAGCCACCTTTCTCCCCACTGTTTTGTATTAAACTTACATTTTCTTCCACTGTATAGGACAGTATTTCTTCTATTTGTTTGTATATTTAATAGATTAGAGTTGTGTGCTGGAAGCGTTTTAATAGTTCCCAAACCGTGACGGATCAGTTTTCAGTATTCTCCTTAGGGTGCAACAAACAAATGTGGATGTCTACTAGCTTCAGCTTCCCAAACTTCTAAATCAAGGAAAGGGCATTCAGGAATTAAATCAGGTCCCTTGCAAATGTAAAAAGACACACAGCCACTCCAAGCTGGAACCAGCTCTGAGCTACAGGAGATTCTAGCCTGAAATGGGCAGAACCGAGATGTCCAATCCGTTTTCTAAATGCTGATGTCTTCTCTGTCCTTCTAGCTTCACCCTTTCCTAAGAAACTCCCAGTTCTACAATACTTCCATGGATGGAGTTTATTTGGATGAGAACGGAGACCTGGCAGCCCACTTTGACATTGTGAATTGGGTGGTGTTTCCCAATAGGTCTGTTGAAAGAGTGAAATTTGGGAGCGTAGGAAGACAGGGATCGCGGGATCTCAAGATGACAATCAACCAGGATGCCATTGTGTGGCCCACATGGCTCAACAAGGTGGGGACAACCATTTGCTTCATCTCATGGTATTCACATGGTCCTTTGAAGAGTGTTTGGAAACTTCAGCTGGTTGAGTGTCAGAACATAAGAACATGAGAAGAGCCCTGCTGGATCAGACTAAGGTTCCATCTAGTCCAGCATTTTGTTCCTACAGTGGCCAACTAGCTATTGACAGGAAACCCACAAGCAGGACATGGGTGCAAAAGCACCTTCCTGCCCATGTTCCCCAGCACGTTGCAGCCAGATGAGCAAGGCTGGCTGGCTATGAGACTCCCATGCAAAAACAGATTTGCTAGCTCATGGCTAGCAGTCCTTTTCCAGCTGGTAACAATCTTTAAAACCATAAATTCCTTGGGATTAGGTTGCCTGAGGGACTGCCTTCTCCCAAGCCTAGGTTTTATGGTCTTTTGGAGGGGGCTTTCTCTCTGTTCATGCATTCCACAAGCAATGCAAGACAGGGCCTTTTTAGTAACTGCACCTAAGGAGGCCCCTTCAGCCCCTTCACAATGGTCTAATCATAGAATCATAGAACAGTAGGGTTGGAAGGGGCCTATAAGACCATCGAGAGCAACCCCCTGCTCAATGCAGGAATCCAAGTCAGAGCACCCCTGACAGGTGTCTGTCCAGCCTTGTCTTTACTGCCTCCAGTGTGGGAGAGCCCACCACATCCCTGTGCTAAACAACCGCTGGTTCGGAAGGTGTTAGCAGTGGACTGGGGCAGGCTGGAAACACCCGGAAGGCCTGTCTAAGCTCCCATGGGGAGTGGCTTGAGCTGGCACCTGGAGAAGCTGAAGCCTGAAATGCAGCAAGCAGGAGGCCCCGGAATCATCCATCCCCTACTGCTCCGGGAGGAATCATAGCTCCAGGGTAGAGCACCTGTTTTGCATGCAGAAGGTACCTGGCTCCATCCCAGGTTTAAACCAGGGAGGCCTGGCAAAGAATCAGGCCTGAAATATATGAAACTGCCATGTAACTGGTCAGATGGTTCTTCAGTTCTGTGCCCAGGACCGTCATTTCCAACTAGCAGCAGCTCTTCACACTCTCAGAGAGAGCTCAGGCGACACTCCCCAGCTGGGCGTCAAAACTACGGCCTTCCAAACAGAGGCTGGGTGTATGTGTGTGTCTTGGTAATTAATTGTTTAATTAGTTAGTTAACTGCACCCTCGGTGTGCGCACGGCAGTTTATGAAGTTCAAGTGTATGGGTGCCAACCCCGAGGAGCTTACAATCATTATCATTATCATTATTATTAACATTTCTATAGCGCTCAATAGCCAAAGCTGTCTGAGTGGTTTACAAAGATTAAGAACATTAAGAATACTGTATTCAGAGATTAAAAGCCAATTACATTAAAAACACACAGACAATCTACACAGGAGAAGATATATCCAGAACGACTTCAGACAAGCAATCTTAAAGCAAACAACTGTAAGACAGTCCAGGATCGATTAAAACTTATTGCATGCTGCTGAATGCCTGGGAGAAGAGAAAGGTCTGAACCTGGTGCCGAAAAGATAACAATGATAACCAAGATGGTTCCACAGATGGGGGGCCACCACCAAGAAGGCCCTCTCCCTAGTTGCTGTCTTCCGAGCTCCCCTTGGTGTAGGCAACCAGAGGAGGTCCTTAGTTGTTGAGCATAGTCTATGGATATGTTCATGTCGCGAGTGGGGCTCTGTCAGTTATTGTGGTCCCGAGCCGTCTAAGGCTTCTTTGGGAGTGTCACTCAAGTTACCACATCAACTGAAGTGGGCAGAACAGAGACCCACTCTTAGACCTGGTGCTCCCTTACAGGCCAGATTCCCCTCTCAGGCTTCGGCATCAGAAGGGAAGCTTTAGCCATCTCATTGCTATATTTAAGCGGGTGCAGAAGCCAAAGGGCCTTTGCTAAGAACATCTCAATGGCCAGGAATTCTTCCTTGCCTGTACTTTTCCTGAATCTTGAACTCTTGTCTGCCTTGAATCCTGCTTCATTAAGACTCTGACTGGGAACATCTATGTATCTATCTCTCTGGAACTGAATGCTGACTCGGCGTGGATTCTATCCTTGGAACTTTCTCTTAAAATAAGCACTGTGCCAATAGCCTCTGTCAACTCTATTTGCTTTATCGGGGTCTATAAATGCTGTAAGCTTTGCCACAAGCCCTGGAAAGCTGGTCTGTATAACCTGATCTGCTGCAATAAAGAGTATTTTGTCTTCTGTGTCGGATTGCCAGTGTTAGGGATGTACGAAAGTCACTTACCTTTTCGCAGCTTGGCTTCACGGTGGGGGGGAGGCGCTTCGCTTTTCCCCCTGAAGTTCAGGCCAGGGGGGAGGCTTCCCGCCTCGCCCGGCTGAAATTCAGGCCGGGGAGAAGAGCCCTGTCTCCCTGGCCGCGAAACAAAAAGTTTTTTAAAAAAGACCCCATGATAGGCTACGTGACGATTTACGTAGCCTATCATGGCTAGATTTCCGAAGTCAGCCATGATAGGCTACGTAAATCGTCACGTAGCCTATCGCGGGTGACTTTGGGAAAAAAAAAAGCGCGTACGCAAATGGCGGCGGCCCATGGGCGCCGCCATTTGCGTTCCTTATTTTGGCATGTCTAGTCTACGTAAAGATTTACGTAGACTACGGCAAAAGCCCTTATTTTCGCCGTAGTCTACGTAAATCTTTACGTAGACTAGACTTGCCAAAATAAGGAACGCAAATGGCAGCGCCCATGGGCCGCCGCCATTTGCGTACGCGCTTTTTTTTTTTCGAAGTCACCCGTGATAGGCTACGAGACGATTTACGTAGCCTATCACGGCTGACTTTGGAAATCTAGCCGTGATAGGCTACGTAAATCATTACGTAGCCTATCACAGGTGTGGTTTTTTTTTTTACTTTAGGTGTTTTTTTTTGCAATGGCGGCGGCAGCAGCTGGTCGGGTGACCAGCCACCGCCACCGCCCGCGATGAAACGCCACCGAAACGCCGCCAGGACCCACCGCCGGGAGGGACATTCGCCAAAGGTAAGTCCCGTCATGGGGGGGCAGGGGGGCGGAGAATTTCACCACCGATTTCAGGGGGGTGAATGCATTGGCGCTCAGCCCCCCGAAGATTCAGGGAGAAATTCTCCGCCATCCCTAGCCAGTGTGTGTCAGAAAGGTGGGCCTGGCAGGAACTAACATGCAGTTGTATCAGTTGCAAGTGCTTAGGTCTGGATACAGGCTTGAACTTGAACCTAGTTAAACCTGGGACCAGAGATGCTATTGGGATCTTTCCAGTTCGGTGTCTCTTCCCATAGATTAATTCACCTTAACCTATTTTCCTTGATGTTTCTTGAATGTATCCATAGTCACTTCCTCGCTCCAGGTGTGTGGAAAGCTGTCGCCCTGGATTCTTCAAGGTGGTTCAGGAAGGCAAGCCACTTTGCTGCTATGACTGTGTTCCCTGTGCGGAAGGGACCATCTCTGCTCAGGAAGGTGGGTGACTCTGGAGGAAAGGGCAGCCTTTGGGGAATATGGCAAAGATTAACACAGCCATTTTGGGTTAAAGTGGTTTCGGCATTTATAAACTTAGATCCTTTCTGTCTTGCTTATTTTTTTAATGTCCATAATTTATTTCTCAAAGTGAGTAGCAAGCCATGATCATGGAGGATGAACTGGAGGTGGGGAGTGGATGGAGTAATGGTCAATATGCCCCCTTCTTTAATATGATTGGGGCAGTCTCATGTTTAAACACATGAAACACACATGTGGCTTGTTCACACAGGAGAATAGTGAGGCCCAGCAGTGTGACTTGTGCCCTGCATGACATCAATGAGCATCTCTACATGAAGCAACCCCTCCCCACACCCTTACCAGGCTTTCTTCTTCTGGAGTCTTTCTGGGTGTACAGTGGGCTCCTTTAGACTGCAAACACACAGAATCATAGAACAGTAGGGTTGGTAGGGGCGTACAAGACCAGCGAGTCCAGCGTGATTTGCAATTGGAAACCTCCCTTCTTGGCAATGCTCTATATGTTCAATGAAACAGCACCACCTAGTGGCTGAATTATAGAGCAACGGCGGCATTTCATGCTGCCAATATGGCGCCATTAAGGCATATTACAGCTTATCTCCAATCTTTGTGAAAGTGGGAGAAAGGGGAGAAAGTGCAGGAGATGTTCTGGAGGTTGACGGTGTCATGAAAAGGACTTGCAAACTTCCGTGAGTGGCCAATCACAAGCGTACAATAATAGCCTCAAGTAAAAATGCTCAGTGTGTGCATTAGTATATCTGGGAAAGTTATAGGCAAGAGTGTTCAGCAGCAGAAGAAGGCAGTGGAGGAATGTAGGGCAGGAAATAACAAGCCAGGAGATTGTGACAATTCAGTGACAATTCTTAAAAGAAAAGATACCTAAAGTTCAGTGGCTTAAAGCCCTTCTTTGATTCCTACTTCTCAGTTTAAACATTAAAATACAGACAATGGTATTTTATGGTTAATTGTTTTTAGCTATTTTACATTTTTGCATGTTTTAATAATTTCTTTGAAGATGTCTTGAATCTTCTTTCTGGAAGAAGTGTCTAACAAATACGAATGAAATGACAACAACAATAACAAGTTGGTTACCCACAAACTTAGTTCATGGAGAAAAATCCAATCTAACGGAAGGTTTAATGGAACTAACTGCAGTTACTGAAACATTCCAGGTGTTACATCTTTTACCTTTACAAAACTTCCTGAAATACAATGTTCCTGGTGTCAACTCCAGGGGGGCCACTGTAACGTCCTTGTTCTGGTCCATCAACGATTGAACCTGGAGGTTTGCCCATGAGTGCACATGACTCATGGCAATGTAGACCTGTCCATGGCAGAAGAAAGGCGTAGGCAGATAGACGCCCACTTGGTTTGCCCGGCTGCAACATGCGCCATGCCAGGACCCTATCCAGCCTCAACATGCAAGTGCAGCAAAGGGTAAACCAAAGGGTCGCCATGACTCCATGTAGGAGATCTTGCGGCACTGTCCACCTTCAGGGTACACTATCAGACAAGGATCAGCCAGAGGAAAGCCATCCGAGGTAACAAACACAGCAGCCATTTCAGAGACCTGGGCTGGGGAACATTAGAGAGTCCAGACTGAGACACAGTGTTCACCACTCTGTGGTCATGATGGAAGCACAACGATACATCCATAGGTGCATGTCCAGCAGCAAGCACAATTAATTACATTTGTTTAATTATACTTGGCAGTTCTTGATATTAGAAATAAAAGTTTATAGTATATTGTTATAGAAGATAGCCAGATTCGTTAAAAAAGAAAGTTTTACAGACATAATTAAACCCGTTGTTATTCAAGGAATCTGCGTGTCAAGAGCTTTCCAATGAAGTGGTCAATGGGAAGGCAGTCAAAAAGGGATGACCAACTAACTCCTGACTTTGAATTATACATACATATGTACGTACATATGTACATACGTACGTGTGTGTGTGTGTCTGTGTGTGTGTGTGTGTATGATGATCATAGGGATGTCCATTGACTGGAAATCCAGCCCTTTTAGAGCTCGCTGGATTTCCATGGCAGCCCTGACTTGCCTTCCATTTCTGAGCCGAGCTGGGGGTGTCATCCCAAAATCCAGGAACTTGTTTTTCCCCTTCTGTAAATGCATTTACAGACCCTCTCTCTTGGCCGGGACCAACCCTGGCAAGGAGAGAGGGACAACAGTTGCATGGCAGTGCAGTAGCAGGGACGGGAGGATAAGAGGGGAGGGCCATGGTGCTCCCCTCTCATCCTCATGCCTCCACTGCTGCACTGCGGCTCAAAGGCAGAAATTCCGCCAACTGCCCCAACTTGGAGTGGGCCGAGTTGGGCCAGCTGTTGGATGTCGGGTCAGAGTCGGGAGGGGAGACCAGCAAAAGCTCACTGAGCTCCACCCCCCAAACAGATTCCTCTAACATCAGTGGTGGTGGTGGTGGTGGTGGTGGTGATGATGTCCTGGACCAGCCCTGGCTCCGTGTGTGTTTGAGTCTGTGTCTCCTCTCCTCGTTTGCTGTCATGTCTGAATGAGGTTGAGAGTCAGGCTGTGTCTCTTTCTTCCGTGTGAGTGTGTTTGCGAGAGAGTTTCTATGTGTGTTTGTGTTTCCTGTGCCTCTGTGCTGTGTATTGTAAAAGGAGAAACTTGTGTTCATAGTTGAGTTCTCTACCATGGAGGAGGTAGTAGTCTTTTGTTCCCAGGAAAGACTGCAACATGATTTCCACTCAAATGTGTAGTAAAAAATAAGGTTTGGGCATTGCTATACATAAAATAGCTTCCTTTGTGCATATATGAGTGCGCACACAAATGTCATGTGTGGGTTCAGTATTGGGCGCAGAGTATGGGGACAACTACAAACTGCTAGCCTGGTCTTGGACATAAACTCACATGACAAACATATATATTTGATGCAAAGTTAAATAGAGAAGGGGAAAAAGACTGTTATAGATGTATAAGGTAGATTTTACACTTGCTGTTTGCAGACGCAGACCATTGCAGCAAGTGTCCAGAAGATCAGCATCCAAACAAGGACCGAAATCAATGTGTCCCCAAGATTAGAGTCTACCTGTCCTATGAAGAAACTCTGGGGATCATCTTGGCCTCCTTTGCCCTATTCCTCTCCCTAATTACAGGCTTGGTGTTAGGAATCTTCATTCAATACCTCGAAACTCCCATAGTCAAAGCCAACAACCGGGACCTCTCCTTCATTCTCCTTGTCTCCCTCCTGCTTTCCTTTTTGTCCTCCTGCCTGTTCATTGGCCAGCCACAGAAAGTGAACTGCCTTCTCCAGCAAATGGCCTTCAGTGTCATCTTCTCGGTTGCTGTGTCTTCTGTGTTGGCAAAAACAGTCACTGTGGTCTTGGCCTTCCTTGCAACAAATCCAGGGAACACAGTGAGAAGATGGCTGGGGAAGAGTTTGGCCAATACCATTGTATTTTCTTGTTCTGGTATTCAAGCTGGCATCTGTACCATCTGGCTGGGAGTCTCTCCACCCTTTCCTGACTCAGACATGCACTCACAGCCTGAAGAGATTATCCTGCAATGCAACGAAGGGTCTGTTGCCATGTTCTATACTGCCCTTGGCTACATGGGCTTCCTGGCTGCCATCTGCTTCATGGTGGCTTTCCTAGCCAGGAAGCTGCCTGGGGCCTTCAATGAAGCCAAGCTGATCACCTTCAGCATGCTGGTCTTCTGCAGTGTTTGGGTGTCCTTTGTGCCCACTTACCTGAGCACCAAGGGGAAATACATGGTGGCCGTTCAGGTCTTCTCTATCTTGGCCTCCAGTGATGGGCTACTGGGCTGCATCTTCCTTCCCAAGTGCTACATTATTGTACTGAGGCCTGATCTGAATACGAAGGAACATCTGATGATGAAAACACAATAGAAATCTAATTCTTATGGTATTTCAGGGCTGTCATTTAGAAAGCAGCTGCCACCCGCTCCCCCTACATGTGTTTCAGATCATATATAAAACTTATTTGCAAATCTATCTGTCTCTGGGTAATTCTCTGGTTTGTGGCACTGAGTAATTTTTTATATGCATCACTGTTTTATTTACAATGCCAAACCAACAAACACAGCACGTTTAAATGTAATTGTTGACAGAGGATAGTGCTTTAATGATTCCCCTTACTTTACAGACAAAAATATAAGTGTAATCCATTTTCTAGTTGGAGGTTTTCATTATGGTTCTTTATATAATAACAAAGTATACTGAGCATACAATCCTATGGGATTACTGCTCATTAGATGGAAGCCTCTGCTCTCAAAGGCTTCTGAAAACCCTGTGTCCTGCTGACAGGGGCAATTTTGCTTCCCATTCCTCCCAGCTAGACAGGCCTCTGCACCCATCCAGCTCACTTAGTGGTGGTAGCAGGGAGAAGTGAGGGAAAGGCCATAGCATTCTGTGAACCCCATAGCATTCTGTGGATCTCTCTCCTCCTGTCATGCCCTACCTGGAGGAGGATTCACCTGAGGAAGAAGAGGAGTGGACGAGCCAGCACAATGGGCCCCAGACAGAGCTAGGCAAGGAATAGGAGGCCATAGCTGGCAGTCCTCCCCTGGGACCATTACAGGAGCAACCTCACCCCTCTCAAACAGTTCCTGAATTCCTTCAGGCTCAGGCAGAGCCTGAGATAATTCATCCCTCTGAACAGCATAGAATCAGACGTGAACAGCAAAAGAACAAGAGGAAGTCAGTGTGGGGCCTCACTTAAAAGCAACACACTGACCTAATTAGCCGGCTGTGCTGATTAACGACCAGCTATAAATCAGCACAGCCGAAGCCAGCTCTCTACTGCATAAACAGTGCCTTGACCTCCGTATTTTACCTCAACATACCAGACCTGGCAGATTCCTAGATCTTCAGCTATCCACCTGGACCACTGTCTCGGACATCCACTGGGTGGCCTTGACCATCAATAAAACTGACTTTTGTGGACTGACCTCTCGACTGCTTTGATCTCACCTCTGCCTGTCCCTGAAAAACCTCCCTGGAATTCCTGTGCATGACCCTGGACTGAAGTGGTTGCTCTCTCTCTCTGTCACTCCTG
This sequence comes from Heloderma suspectum, assembly GCF_057233095.1. Taxonomy (NCBI): domain Eukaryota; kingdom Metazoa; phylum Chordata; class Lepidosauria; order Squamata; family Helodermatidae; genus Heloderma; species Heloderma suspectum. The sequence goes on from NC_139459.1 coordinate 394,051,216, forward strand.
GGACTATCTGTGCCTTGCCCAAGGCACCTGCTGCTATTGAAACAGGACACCTCCCTTCCCTGCTCACTGAAACACCCCCCTTTTTTTTACCTCTCCAAGATATTCTTTCCCCACCTCAGGTCACTTTCCCCACCTCAGGAAGCAGTGCCAGCTGCAAGGTGGAGGAGGGAAAGATCTCATATCTGATTCTCTCCCTGAAGAGATAATACAGGATAAACTCTAATCGACAAAAACTGACTGCTCACTGACTGATTCTGGTTGAACATCAGGAAAAATCTTCCTGACTGTTAGAGTAATACAACAGTGTAACCAATTCCCTAGGGAGGTGGTGAGCTCTCCCACCCTCGAGGCATTCAAGATGAGACTGGACAGGGATGCTTTGACTTGGATTCCTGTGTTGAGCAGGGGGTTGGACTCAATGGTCTTATAGGCCCTTTCCAGCTCTACTATTCTATGATTCTATGATTCCTCAGTCCCCTTTTAAGACCCAGCCCTAGCAACTCAAGGCAGACTTCATATCACCAATAAAAGCTCAGCCCCAGGGCAGGCCACCCTCACCACAGAAGAGGCAGGATCTTCCCACCAGACTCAGCTGTTATCTCTTCCCCACTTAACACTTCAGGAGCACCTCCAGCAGCACCAGATAGGCCGCTTAACAAGATCAGCCTCGGATGGCCTTCTCTCTGTCCCATCAGCCAGGACAGCTAGACTGGTGGGGACAAGGGAGAGGGCCTTTTCTGTGGTGGCCCCCACTCTGTGGAACTCCCTCCCTAGGGAACTCCTCCATGCCCCCTCTTTAATGAGCTTCTGTCATGCATTAGAAATGCGGTTGTTCAGGCAGGCATTTGGGGTGGGTTAGGGTATTTTAGAAAATGTTTTTACTGTAGAATTTTATTGTTTTAAACTGTTTTATTGTACGCTGTACATCGCCCAGAGTGGCTGGGTGACCAGCCAGATGGGCGATTAATAAATTTAATAAATAAACAAACAAACAAACACAGACTGAGCTTGGCCTTGGGCAGCAGGGCCAGGGAGCTGCTAGAGAAAAACCAGCTCCAGGTAGTTACCTCGGATGTGACAGCCCGGCCTATGCTCATGATGGAGAGCAGACCTTCATTCTTGACACTTCCCTTCTATACATTTACAATGTCATTTTTTTTTTCCTATATAGTGTCCAGACACCTCAGTCCTCTTTGTTGACAAAGTCCTGCATGGTTCCACAGTGTTGCCCAGTGACATGCTGAGGTGAATTAAGGGACCTTTTTTTTCAGGAGTGGTCACACCATCATGGCTGTCAAAAAGGCAAACTCCATGTTAAGCATAGTCAGGAAAGGAATTCACAGTCTGCACTGGCAAAAGCTTTAGTCAAGATGGAGTATTGACACGGCGATGGATCACTCCTCTACAATGGAGTGACTCCGAGTGGAGCTCCCAGCTCCCTATTATAGGCAGTGGTAAATAACTTATGCCAAACTACATTCTTCCGTGCTCCCCCCACCTGTATTTGCTATTATTCATTGTAGTTTCTCATAGAAAGCAATAATGTGTTACTCTTCTCTACTTGAAGCCTAGATGTAAATTCATAATGGACAGGAAAATGCTAGCTTGACCACAAGCTCTATAGGAAACTGCAGAAACCCACAAACTACACCTTGTTATTGTCTACCTTCTCTCCAAGCCAAAGCCTTTCAATTAGTATTCTGCCTTACATTCTTGCCCTAATCTTATTATGGCTGCTAACTTAAGATGGAGTCTCTTTGGCCAAGGCTGAATATCTACTACAGCCATGACAAGAGGAATCTATGAGGGGATGTCACATAGCCCTCTCAGAGAATCATCCAATCATCCAATCATAGAACAGTAGGGTTGGAACGGGCCTATAAGACCATCAAGTCCAACCCCCTGCTCATTGCAAGAATCCAGGACCAAGCAGCTGTCCAGCTTCAACTTGAATGCCTCCAGTATGGGAGAGCCCACCACCTCCCTCGGTAATCAGCTCCTTGTCATACTGCTCTAACAATCAGGAAGTTTCTCTTGATGTTCAGCCAGAATCTGGGTTCCTGTACCTTGAGCCCATTATTCTGTGTCCTGCATTCTGGGGTGATCAAGAAGAGATCTTGGCCTTCCTCTCTGTGACAGCCTTTCAAGTACTTGAAGAGCACTATCATATCTCCCCAAGGTAAAATCCAATGTTAAGTCCTATTTGTTTTCCTGATCATTAAATCTATAGGGCCCAATGTTACAATCAACTCATTCTTTATCATTATTATTTCCCCACCTCCTAATCCATCCCAACGATCATACTGGCAGAAAAGGAACAGTCTGAAACGCTCTGCATTTTCACTAGATGGGCTTTTTTGCCTGACCTGCTGGGGGGCTTCGGAGCGCGGAAGGAGGCTGTAGAGGCCTCAGCATAACTTGCATCCCGGCCTCTCCAGTCCCCTCCCCTCCCTCTGTAAGGCCCCCTTCACCCCTTCTCTGAGGTTATGCAAGGGGGAGGAAAGTACGGAGTCCTGAGTCCAAGATCAGAGCACTGTCTCCGACCTTGGATCCAAGCATCCAAAATATCTAATGCCCCCCCCCCCCGGCACTGTCTTGGAGCCATAGAATTTCCCCCTTACACGGTGTATGGGAAGTGTATGCTATTCTCTCTAATTTTTTTACAGGTATCCCAATACTTGCAGAATGCAGCAGCTCATGTGTTAAAAGAACTGCACTGGCTGCATATTAGCTACTATGCCACATACATGGTTATGTTCTTGTCATACAAAATCTTGGGGTCGTGGTGGACAGCTCCATGAAGATCTCAACCCAGTGTGCACCCGCTGTAAAAAAAAAAGGCAAACTCCACCTTGGGCATAGTTCGAAAAAGAATTAAGAATAAAATGGCCCATATACAACTCTGTGGTGAGACCACACTTGGAATACTGCATACAGTTCTGGTCACCACACCTAAAAAAGCTATTGTAGATCTGGAAACAGAGCAGAAAAGGGCAACTGAAATGATCAAGGGGCAGGAGCATCTTCCCATCGAGAGACGGTTCCAACATCTGGGATTGTTTAGCTTGGAACAAAAGAGTGTAAGGGAGACATGAGAGATGTCTACAAAATTATGTATGGCATGGCAAGTGTGGATAGGGAGACATTTTTCTCCCTCTCTCATAATACTAGAACCCAATGGGGTCATCCCATGAAGCTGATCGTTGGGAGATTCAGGACAGATCAAAGGAAGGACTTCTTCACACAGCGCAGAGTTAAACTATGGAACTCACTTCCACAAGGTGTAGTGATGGCCACCCACTTGGATGGTTTTAAAAGGGGGGTGGACAAATTCCTGCAGGAAAAGGCTATCAATGGCTACTAGTTTTGATGGCCATGTGCTAACTCCAATACCGGAGGCAGTGAGCCTATGTACACCCGTTGCTGGGGAACATGGGCGGGAGGGTGCTGTTGCACTCATGTCCTGCTTGTGGTTTCCTGGTTGACAGCTGGCTAGCCACTGTGTGAACAGAATGCTGGACTAGATGGACCCTTGGTCTGATCCAGCATGGTTCGTCTTATGTTCTTAAACAACTTGGAACCAGGATACCAAGCAGACCGCCTTCCCTTGTACATACCAAGGCAACCTTTAAGATCAGCAGAGGAGGCCTTGCTGGTCATTCCGAAATGAATGGAATGGAGGGCCTTCTCGGTAGCAGCACCGACCCTCTAGAAAACCCTCCCTGGTGTAGTTTGGGAGACAGAAAACGTGGCATCTTTCAAACACCTCCTGAAAACACACTTGTTCAGTAAATGAATTGTGTTGCTCCATTTTACTGCTCCTCGATGTATTCATTTTTTACTGAAGTTGGAAGTGTTTTTAATGTTGGGTTTTAATGCTGTGTTTTAATGTTGTTGTTTTAATATTCTATTGTAATATTGTGAACCGCTGAGAGATTTTATTATATGCAGCGGTCTATAAATGCTACAAATAAATAAATATTTGTAGCACTTGAGAGCCAGTGTGGTGTAGCGGTGAGAGGGTTGGACTGGGTGCCGGGAGATCCGGGTTCTAGTCCCCACTTGGCCATGGAAACTCGCTGGGTGACTTTGGCCCAGTCACAGCCTCTCAGCCCAGCCCGCCTCACAGGGATGTTGTGAGGATAAAATGAAGGGGGATTATGTAAGCCGCCTAGGGTTCCCTACAGAGGAAAAAGGCAGGAGATAAATGCAATACATTTATATGTAATACATTTATGCAATAAAATTCAAATGTCTACATAATCTATAATTTAAATCACATTTAATGTACTTGAGTGTTCCCACTCAAATATTTCACCAGTGGGGGCTGGTGGCTCTGATTGTGTTGGGGCTGTGATTCTATTCTGGGTTTCAGTCGGAACGGGCCAGAACTCTAAAGGAGCTATCCAGGGTGCTGAATCCCATGGGGGTAGAGTTCAGTACCTTGGAGAGCTCCAAAATTAGCCTATCTGAATAGGGTTGTGCCCTTATTTATTCTATTTACAATATTTATATACCACTCCACAGCAAAGATTTCAGAGCAGTGAACAGCAAAATAAAAGAATACAATCCCATAATTAAAACAATTAAACATGTTAAAAGAACGGATGAACAACATAAACTGCGACTGGTCTCTCAGGGAAAGCCTCTTGGAATAACAATGTCTTCAGGAGGCACCAAAGGCAACACAACGTTGGTGCCTGCCTGACCTCCAAAGGCAGGGAATTCCGCAGGACGGGTGCCACCAGACTGAAGGCTCTCTTCCTGATGGACTCCAGCAGAGCGATAGGTCCAGGCGGAGCCACCAGGAGCAAGCCTTCCGATGGCCCAAGAACAGCATCACACGGGTTTGCACTGCTGTTCTGTACTGCAAGGAGCACTCTTGAAATCCCTTGAAAAGGGATTCGCCCCCTTCCCCCCCCCCCCGTGGACCATTTTCATTAAAAAAAAAAAAACTGGAAAAATTGAACCGCTTTGGATTATGAAATATTTTCTTTTAGAATTTAAGACTGAGTATTTCTATATCGCTCCCCAGCCTTTACTCCCCCCAAAAATGATTTCTAAAAACTATATAAGAATACTTTTACAGAAAGACTAGAGATGTAAAATGTCTGGAAATAATGAAGCCATGGGGATTTAAAAAAAAAAAAATCCTTTCTGTAAGATTCCCAACATAGTTATTTCTTTCATTCCTTATTAAAATTATTGATCTAAAGTATATTTCGCTGGTAGACATTTATGCTCAGTTTCCCAGAATGTCAGTAGAGTCCCCACTGTGCATTCTTGATGGTAAATTTGCATTCTTGATAGCTTGAGTTTTGGTCTACAGAGTCCTGTGTTTCTGATGCTGTAGCAGTCATTTAATGTAGTCCTAATCTATTCAGACAATCATTACAAATTTACTGAGTTTACTTTCAAAAGTTTTTAAATATAATGATAATTTTTGGAGCAAGCATAAAATAACTTTTATGCTGCCTTAAGTTCCTAAAGGAGCCCTCCCCAACCTGGTGCCCTTCAGATGTTTTGGACTGCAGTGCCCAACAATCCTGACCATTAGCCATTCTCCTTGAGGCTGAAGGGAGATGAAGTCCAAAATATCTGGAGGGCACCAGGTTGGGGAAGGTAGAGAGTGCTAGAAAAATACATTTTGCTTATTTTTCCGTTTTTCCAAAATTTCCGATTTTTCTGTAACTGCCCCAGAAAAAAAAAAAAGGTTCTTTCCATGGCCTCAAACTTTCCGGAAATTTGACAGCTCTAGTAGTGTGTGTATTTCACCTGCAACCTGTGAATCTAGTCCAATAAGGGCGGGTATTGCATCAAAGGTATTGCTCCTGGAAGCAACGGCTGAGTGGCTACTAGTCCTGATGGCTATGTGCCACCTCCAGCATCAGAGGGAGCATGCCCATCCCAGCTGCTGAGAACATGGGCAGGAGGGCGCAGTTGCACTCATGCTCATGGGTTTCCCGTCAACAGCTAGTTGGCCACTGTATGAACCATATGCTGGACTAGATGGACCCTTGGTCTGATCCAGCAGGGCTCTTCTTATTTATTTATTGCATTTATATCCCACCTTTTTTCCTCTTGCAAGGAACCCAAGGTGGCTTACTTTCTCCTCCTCCTCTCCATTTTATCCTCACAACAACAACCCTGTGAGGTAGGTTGGGCTGAGAGTCTGTGAATGGCCCAAAGTCACCCAGTGAGCTTCCATGGCTGAGTAAGGACTAGAACCCGGATCTCCCAGCTCCCAGTCCAACACTCTAGCCACTAAACCATGCTGGCTCTTCTTATGTTCCTCTCTTATGTTCCTATTTTATTTATATACCTTTTTGAGCTGCCTTGGAGGCCTTTTTGACAGGAAGGCAGCATGGAAATATGGCGAGGTATGGCGCTGGGGGATTAACAGGCCAGCTGAGGAGAAGAGGGGCTAGACACCTTACAGCTGTCCCCTCTTCTGGTACTTCCCCCAACCTGATGGTTCCTGGCAGCCTTGCCAGTCTGCCCTCAGGCCTGGTGGTGCTGCTGCTGAATGCCAGGTTGGCCCAAAATAAAATCTCCCTCATCCATGATTTCATTGTGGATGAGGGGGCTGACCTGGTATGTATTACTGAGACTGGGGTGGGGGAACTGGGAGGGGTCACTCTCTCCCAGCTGTGCCCTCCTGGGTACTTGGTGCAGCACCAGCACCAACTCAAGGGTCGGGGGGGGGGGTTGCCGTGGTCTAAAGGAATTCAGTCTACCTCTCTAGGCTTCCTGCTAATTTGAATGCAGATCTTGACTGTTTGTACTTTGTGTTGGGTACCCGGGACAGATTAGGGATTCTGTTGGTGTACCGCCCACCCCGCTGCCCATCAGACTCCCTGCCTGAGCTGAGGGATTTGGTCTCAGACTTGGTGTTGAGGACCCCTAGGATGATGGTCCTGGGGGATCTCAACTTCCATGCCAAGGCCACTGTATCCGTGGCGGATCAGGACTTCATGGCCGCCATGACAACCATGTGGCTGTCCCAACATGTCATCGGCCCAACGCATATGAAAGGACACACGCTTGATCTGGTTTTCTCAACTGGGCATGAGGATGGTGATCTGAAGGTGGAGGAATTAACATCTGTCCCTCTGTCATGGTCAAATCACTTCCTGTTGAGGTTTAGACTCCTGGCAGCCCTCCCCCTCTGCAAGGGTGGGGGACCTATGGTCCGCCTCCAGAGGCTTAAGGATTCCGATGGATTCCAGAGGGCTCGGGGGGATTTTCCTGCTGGTAGCTCTATACAGTCATTAAAAACAAGACCTGGAGCTGACTGTGGCTCAGATCATGAGCTTCTTGTTGCAACATTTCAGATTAAATTGAAGAACGTAGGGAAAACCACTAAACCATTCAGGTATGACCTAAATCATATCCCTGATGAATACACAGTGGAGGTGAGGAATAGATTTCAGGGATTAGACCTGACAGACAGAGTGCCTGAGGAACTATGGATGGAGGTCCATAACATTGTTCAGGAGGGAGCAACGAAATCCATCCCAAAGAAAAAGAAATGCAAGAAAGCCAAGTGGCTGTCTGATGAGGCTTTACAAGTAGCTGAGGAAAGAAGGGAAGCGAAAAGCAAGGGAGAAAGGGGAAGATATATCCAACTGAATGCAGATTTCCAGAGAATAGCAAGGAGAGACAAGAAGGCCTTCTTAAATGAACAATGCAAAGAAATCAAGGAAAACAACAGAATGGGAAAGACTAGAGATCTCTTCAAGAAAATCGGAGATCTCAAGGGAACGTTTTGTGCAAAAACTGGCATGATAAAGGACAAAGAAGGCAGGGACCTAAGAGAAGCAGATGAGATTAAGAAGAGGTGGAAAGAATACACAGAAGAACTATACAGGAAAGATCTGAATGTCCCTGATAGCCATGAGAGTGCAGTCACTGAACTTGAGCCAGACATCCTAGAGAGTGAAGTCAAGTGGGCCTTAGGAAGCATTACTAACAGCAAAGCTAGCGGAGATGACAGTATTCCAGCTGAGCTATTTAAAATCCTAAAAGATAATGCTGTTAAAGTGCTGCATTCAATATGCCAACAAATTTGGAACACTCAACAGTGGCCGCAAGACTGGAAAAGGTCAGTTTACATTCCAATTCCAAAGAAGGGCAACGCCAAAGAGTGTTCAAACTACCGCACAATTGCGCTCATTTCACATGCCAGCAAGGTGATGCTCAAAATCCTACAAGCTAGGCTTCAGCAGTATGCAAACCGAGAACTACCAGAAGTACAAGCTGGGTTTTGAAGAGGCAGAGGAACTAGAGATCAAATCGCCAACATTCGCTGCATCATGGAGAAAGCAAGAGAATTCCAGAAAAACGTCTCTTTCTGCTTCATTGACTACGCTAAAGCCTTTGATTGTGTGGATCACAACAAACTGTGGCAAATTCTTAAACTGATGGGAGTACCAGACCACCTTACCTGTCTCCTGAGAAACCTGTACGAGGGTCAAGAAGCAACAGTAAGAACCAGACATGGAACAACCGAGTGGTTCCAAATTGGGAAAGGAGTACGACAAGGCTGCATATTGTCGCCCTACTTATTTAACTTATATGCAGAGTACATCATGAGAAATGCCGGGTTGGATGAATCAGAGGTCAGAATTAAGATTGCTGGGAGAATTATCAACAACCTCCGATATGCAGACGATACCACCCTAATGGCAGAAAGCGAAGAGGAACTCAAGAGCCTCTTGTTGAGGGTGAAAGAGGAGAGTGCAAAAGCTGGTTTGAAACTCAACATTAAAAAAACGAAGATCATGGCATCTGGCCCTATCACTTCCTGGCATATAGAAGGGGAAGAAATGGAAGCAGTGACAGATTTTACTTTCTTGGGCTCCAAGATCACCGCAGACGGTGACTGTAGCCATGAAATTAAAAGATGCTTGCTCCTTGGGAGGAAAGCTATGGCCAACCTAGACAGCATAGTAAGAAGCAGAGACATCACCTTGCCAACAAAGGTCCGTCTAATCAAAGCTATGGTTTTCCCAGTAGTAACGTATGGCTGTGAGAGCTGGACTATAAGGAAGGCTGAGCGCCGAAGAATTGATGCTTTCGAACTGTGGTGCTGGAGAAGACTCTTACGAGTCCCCTGGACTGCAAGGAGGTCAAATCAGTCCATACTAAAGGAAATCAACCCTGAGTGCTCTTTGGAAGGACAGATACTGAAACTGAAGCTCAAATATTTTGGCCACCTAATGTGAAGAGAAAACTCTCTGGAAAAGACCCTGATGCTGGGAAAGACTGAAGGCAAAAGGAGAAGGGGACGGCAGAGGATGAGATGGCTAGATAGCATCACCGATGCAATGAATATGAACTTGAGCATGCTCTGGGAGAGAGCGCAGGACAGAAAGGCCTGGCGTGCTATGGTCCATGGGGTCACGAAGAGTCGGACACGACTGAACGACTGAACAACAACAATGGCTGGTGCTCCTGTCGAAGCCCAGGTCTCTCTGTGGAATGCAGAGATGACTCGGGCGGTTCACATGATCGTGCCCAACTGCCCTCTCCCTCTGAGCAGAGCCTGGCCAGCTCCTTAGTATACACCTGAGCTGAGGGCAATGAAGCAAGAGGGGAGATGGTTAGAACGCAGGTGGAGGAAAACGTGTGCTGAGTCTGCCCGAACACAGGTAAGAGCCCACTATCAAGCCTACTCTGTGATGGTGAGGGTGGCAAAGAAACAGTTCTTTTCCACCAGCATTGCATCTTCTCAGTGTCGTCCAGCAGAGATTTTCTAAGTGGTTCGTGGACTGTTACATTCTGGGCCAGGGAGAGAGATGGTGGAACCCTCAGTGGCACGCAGCTTAGGGATGTACGAAAGTGCCCTTACCTGGCTTCGCCGAGTTCCGCTGGGGGGGGGGAGGTGCTCCGTCCCTCCCCTCAGAATCCTCGCCGGGGGGGGAGGCACTCTGCCAGGGGGGGGGGAGGCGCCCCGGAATCCTGGCCAGCCGGCTCCGCTCCGCGGGGATTCCGTGGAGCAACCGGGCATCCAGCTGCTGGCTAGCAGGGACGCAAATGGCGGCGGCCATAGCCACCGCTGTTTGCATCCCTGTAGTCAGCTGTGATAGGCTACATAAATCTTTACATAGCCTATCATGTCTGACTTTAAAAAAAAACACAAAAAACATGCATACGCAAATGGCGGCGACTACGGCTGCCACCATTTGCGTTCCTTAGTTTGGGCCGTCTTAGTCTACGTAAATATTTACGTAGACTAAGATAGTGAAAATAAGGGGAACGCAAATAGCGTAGCGGAGGCGCGTTTTGTTTTGTTTTTTAAGTCAGACGTGATAGGCTACGTAAAGATTTACGTAGCCTATCACATCGTTTCTTGTTTTTTTTTTTAAACCTAGCCATGATAGGCTACATAAATCTTTACGTAGCCTGTCACAACTTATTTTTTTTTTACGAACACTAGAAATGGTGGCAGCGGCAGCCAGTCAGAAGACCAGCCACTGCAGCTGCCGGCGCCACCACCACCACTGCCCGGAAGATCCGCCCCAAGTAAGTCTCAGCCCGGGGGGGATCCGCGGGTGGGTGGCAGGCCATTCCGCCATGGATTTCGAGATCCCGTGGCAAAATTCTCTGACATCCCTAGGCACGCTGTGATGAGTTTGCAAGGCACTTTGAAGATCAAGTCGCTCAGATTCGTCATGAATTAGACACCATGATTAATGCAGTTCCATTGGTAGAGGCGTTCAGAGCACCGTCTGGTCCAGTTTTATTGGATGAGTTTCAGTTATTGAAGCCTGAGGATGAGGACAAGGTGCTTGGCCAAGTCCGATCGACCACCTGTGTGCTTGACCCTTGCCCTTCATGGCTTATTAAATCAAACAAGGAGGGGATGTCCGGCTGGGTCCAGGAGGTTGTAAATTCCTCCTTGAGAGAGGGAGTGGTGCCTGCTGCTTTAAAAGAGGCGGTAATTAGACCACTCCTGAAAAAGCCTAACCTGGACCCAGAGGATGTTAACTATTATAGGCCAGTGGCCAACATCCCCTTCCTGGGCGAGGTGCTTGAGCGGGTGGTTGCAGGACAGCTCCAGGCACTCTTGAATGAAATGGATTATCTAGATCCATTTCAATCGGGCTTCAGGCCTGGTTTTGGAATGGAAACTGCCTTGGTCGCCCTGTGGGATGACCTCTACCAGGAGAGGGACAGGGGGAGTGCGACCCTGTTGATTCTCCTGGACCTTTCAACAGCTTTCGATACCATCGACCATGGTATCCTTCTGGATAGGTTGTCTGGGTTGGGAGTCCAACCCCCTGCTCAGTGCAGGAAGCCTGATTCCCAGGTGGTCTCCCATCCAAGTATGAACCAGGGCTGACCCTGCTTCACTTCTGAGATCAGATATGATCGGGCGCATCCAGCCCGATAAAAGGGTCCATGTGTGCCACCCAGAATTCCTTCTTACATGACATTGAGGGATAATTTTTCACAATCTCCTTTCGAGGTCCCCTTTTGAGGTCAGAGACAAACAGTTCCCCTTTCGAGGTCAGAGACAGCGCTCCGACCTCGGAGGGGGCGTCGGAGATCTGCCCCCCACCCCCTCGCAGCTGGCAAGGAAAGAACCATGCCAGCTGCCCTCCCAGGTTGGAAAAGCAATGTCAAAGCAGAAAGAAAGGGGCTGTTCCAGTGGACGAGGAGGGGAGGAGACTGGAGAGGCCAGGATAAGAGTTATTTGAACTTCTCCCAGCCTCCTTCCCTCCCCCTCCAAAGCACCCTCACTAGATGGGCCAAAACCCCCATCTAACTAAACCTGTCAGGCAGCAGGATGGGGAAGTGATGATCGCTTCTGCTCCTCTGTGCAGTGAATGATTAGACACCTCTGAGTTCGGGAGTGCCAGTACGATGCATCTTATGTGTTGTCCAGCAGCCTCCTCCCACGCTCTGCCTTCCCACAGCTATACAGCCAAACTAGGCTGTCTAGCTGCAAATGCAGGGCAGGAGAAGTGCGGAGAGAACGATCCGCTCCATGCTTCTCCTGCCCTGCATTGGATAGGCGGTCACCTCTGAGTTCGGAGGCAGCCGCCTACCCCCAGAGGATTGCGCCCTAAATGAATATTTTATAAAAGTCAGATGTTTTGACGTTGCCTTTAGCTAGTTTCAGTCGGTACGTCATTTTTTCTTCCAAGGCTCTTTGCCCCGGAGGCTATCAATGGCTACTAGTCTTGAGGTCTATGTGCTACCTCCTGTACCACAGGCAGTGAACCTGTGCTGGGGAACACCAGTTGCTGGGGAACACCAGTTGCTGGGGAACATGGGCGGGAGGGTGCTGTTGCGCTCATGCCTGCTTGTAGGTTCCTGGTCGACAGCTGGTTGGCCACTGTGTGAACAGGATGCTGGACTAGATGGACCCTTGGTCTGATCCAGCAGAGCTCTTCTTATGTTCTTATGTTCTCAATTTTTTTCACAAAAGATTGTCTCCTGTGTCAATCTACTGGTGACGGGCTCTTTTGTATCCGGAGCACCTGTTTCATTTTTTGTGATTTACTTGGATGCTGACATCCTTCTGTTTTCTTCACACCCTCTGAGCCAGAGCACGGGGTAGGTGAACAAGCAGTGGAGAAAGAGCAGGTCAGGGGGGCACTTGTCAGTGGGGCCCCTCGTCAGGTGTGGGCCCTTGTCAGGTGCCCGGCCATACCGCCCCTTACGACTTCACCACCACATCAGGGGACTGGAAACAAAGCCCTATGAGGAGAGACTGAAAGAACTGGGCACGTTTAGCCTTGGGAGAGACCGAGGGGAGATAGGATAACACTCTTCAAGGACTTGAAAGGCTGTCACAGAGAGGAAGGCCAGGACCTCTTCTCGATCATCCCAGAGTGTGGGACTCGGAATCATGGGCTCAAGTTACAGGAAGCCAGATTCCGGCTGAACATCAGGAGAACCTTCCTGACCATTACAGCAATACAACAATGGAACCAATGACCCAGGGAGGTGGTGGGCTCTCCCACACTGGAGGCATTCAAGGGGAAGCTGGACAGCCATCTGGCTCTTGGGAATGTGTGTGTGTGTGTGTGTGTGTTTCAAACGAAAGTTCAGCCAAGCTCTACTGGCCCCATGGTAACCCATGCCTGAGTGGGAAGCCCCAACTAGGAGCTTTCGCAAACATCTTTTCTCCAGCTGCACACACAGCCACAGAGAGAGAGAGAGTTCAGGATATCGCAAGAGGTGAAGCTTCTTCTCCTTATAATTATACAAATCATGGTGATTGATCCTTCTTCTGCTCTCCAGAGCTCCAGGGATTTTCCAACGAAGAGGGTCTTTGACATAAACATCGGAATAGAGAGCAGCAACAAAGTGCAAGGAGAGGCACATAAATGCCCCCGATGCCACTGGGAGCTCGGGACGAGGTTGAGGGCAGGCAGGGGCTGTTCTTGCTCTCATCCCCTTCAGACGTGATGCCACGGCTGGGCTCCATCCATATTAGCAAAGCTGCTGCAGCCGCAGTCGAAAGGCAGGCGACTTTCCCAGGCACACGGAGAATGATCTTGCTGCTGATCCTTCTGCTGCTGCTGTTGCCCCACGCAGGCTGTGGGATCCTGAAGGCTGAGTGTCCATCAACTCTGAAACGGAAAGAAATATACCCCCTGAATCATTACAGGCCGGGAGACCACCTCATCAGCGGGGTCCTCTTCGCAACGGAGGTTCGCTTCCATCGTCACAACTTCAGTATGCCTCCCTTTTGCCGACGTCTTCGCTGGCAAGTAGGGGTGAACGAAAGTCACTTACCTTTTCTCGCAGCTTTTTCGCGGTGGGGGGGAGTGCTTCGCTGCTCCCCCCGCGAAGTTCAGGCCGGGGGGGGAGGCTTCCCGCCTCGCCCGGCCGCGAACACGAAAGTAAAAAAAAAAAAAAAAAACCGTCCCCTGATAGGCTACGTGACGATTCACGTAGCCTATCACGGCTAGATCTGGAAAGTCAGCCGTGATAGGCTACGTGAATCGTCACGTAGCCTATCACGGGTGACTTTAAAAAAAAAAAAGCATGTACGCGAATGGCGGCCCCCATAGGGAGCCGCCATTCGCGTTCCTTATTTAGTTGCTGTAGTCTACGTCAATGTTTACGTAGACTACGGCGAAAATAAGGGCAACGCAAATAGCGTTGCCCTTATTTTCGCCGTAGTCTATGTAAACATTGACGTAGACTACAGCGACCAAATAAGGAAGGGGAATGGCGGCTCCCTATGGGGGCCGCCATTATCCATACACACTTTTTTCTTTTTTTTTAAAGTCACCCGTGATAGGCTACGTGACGATTCACATAGCCTATCACGGCTGACTTTGCAAATCTTGCCGTGATCAGGGGACTTTTTTTTTTTTTCTTTCATTGCAATGGCGGGGGCGGCAGCCGGTCGAAAGACCGGCTGCCGCTCCCGCCCCGCTCGAACACCGGACGAACCGCCAGCCGGACCCGCCGCCGGGAGGGACATTCAGGGAAGGTAAGTCCCGTCCCGGGGGGGGGCGGGGGCGGGGGGGCGGAGGATTTCTCCCCGAAACTTCTTCGGGGGGCCGAACACGTTGGCGCTCGGCCCCCCGAAGTTTCGGGGAGAAATTCTCCGCCATCCCTACTGGCAAGTGACTTTGTGGTGATGGAGTGAGTGCTACTTCACTCTCCAGTGGTTTTGTGAGCTCCAGTCACCCCTCTTTGCCAGGGCTTGGGCCAGTTTTCTGGTACCTGATCAATTGCTTTTCTGTTTTGCCTTTGGGGGGAAGAATCATAGAATCATAGAATAGTAGGTTGGAAGGGGCCTACAAGACCATCAAGTCCAACCCCCTGATCAAGGCAGGAATCCAAGTCAGAGCATCCCTGACAGATGGCTGTCCAGCCTCGTCTTGAATGCCTCCAGTGTGGGAGAGCCCCCCACCTCCCTAGGTCATGGGTTCCATTGTCGTATTGCTCTAACAGTCAGGACGTTTTTCCTGATGTTCAGCCGGAATTTGGTTTTCTGTCACTTGAGCCCATTATTCCATGTCCTGCACTCTGGGATGATGGAGAAGAGATCCTGGCCTCCCTCTCTTTGACAGCCTTTCAAGTCCTTGAAGAGCGCTATCCTATCCCCCCTCAGTCTTCTCAAGGCTCAACATGCCCCGTTCTCTCCTCACAGGGCTTTGTTTCCCGCCCTCTGATCATCTTTGTTGCCCTCCTCTGAACCCTCTCCAGCTTGTCTGCATCCTCCTTAAAAAGGCTTTGGGGACGCACCATTGAGTCATCGCCCAGAGAGCTTTCACTCTTGGGTGGTAGAGAAAAGTAATACATACATACATACATACATACATACATACATACATAGTGCACACAATCGCCTGCTGTTTCATGGGCTGCAGCCATCAGGGACTTTTTGAATTGCAAAAGATGGTACCATATAAGAACATAAAAACATATTAAGAACAGCCGCGCTGGATCAGACTACGGGTCCGTCAAAACTAGCATTCTGTTCACACAGTGGACAAACATCTGCCTGTGGGAAACCCACAAGCAGGGCATGAGCTCAGCAGCACCCTCCTGCCCAGGTTCCCCAGCAACTGGTGTACACATAGGCAGACTGCCTCTGATACTGGAGGTAGCATATAGCTGTCAGGACTAGTAGGCATTGACAGCTGTATCCTCTATGAATTTGCCCAGTCCCCTTTTAAAGCCATGCAAGCTGGGGGCCATCACAACATCTTGTGGTAGTGAGTTCCATAGTTTAACCATGTGCTGTGTGAAGACGTCCTTCCTTTTATCTGCCCTTAGTCTCCCACCAATCAGCTTCATGGGATGACCCCGGGTTCTAGCATTATGAGGGAGGATAGTGAGCTGTCTCTGCCCTCGCTTAGATATACAGAATAAGCACCCACTTTTCTTTAAAACACTCTGAAGCAAGCGACCTGTGGTTCTTTCTCTGCATTCAAAGTGCAAATAGCCAAAGCACTGCTCTCCCTGCCCCTCGAACCCTCCGTAACAAAACTGTGTATCAAGATTGTAAAGGTTCCTGAATGTGTTTGAGTTGCCCCAGTTCTGTAGTAAAGGAGGACCAAAATCCATGGTGAGATTCATGAGCCTATCAGACGTTGCTATGTTTACAAAGAAGGAAATGGCTCACTTGGGGTTGCTGACAAGTCCATGCAGTCAAAGACAAGGAATACAGCACAGAACAGACCATCAGCCAAGGAATGACAGTCAGAAGGGAGGCTGCATGGCGAGCCAGTGAGCCTTGGT
Source organism: Heloderma suspectum (assembly GCF_057233095.1). Classification (NCBI taxonomy): domain Eukaryota; kingdom Metazoa; phylum Chordata; class Lepidosauria; order Squamata; family Helodermatidae; genus Heloderma; species Heloderma suspectum. The sequence continues at coordinate 394,067,437 of NC_139459.1, forward strand.
GGGAAAGGCGTGTGTGTGCAGGGATTTCTGGGTGAGTCTGGGGTTTGTGCTTCACAATCCATTGACTGCATGAGCTTCTCAGCAAACCAAACAGAACGATTTCCTTCTTTGAAAGCAGAGGAACGGCTGATAGGCCACTGTGGATTTGTGTGGTGCTGCTACCTGTGTGTGTGTGTGTGTGTGTGTGTGAAAGAGAGACAGACAGACAGACAGACAGACAGACAGACAGACAGACATGGGGGCAGGAAGCTGCTATGACTTCACTTGATCTGCACTCTGTGGTAACACAGTAAACCCCAGCAGCTGAATTAGTAGACAAGCTATGATAATAATAGTTAATAATGTGTAATGAAAAGTGATAATAAAGGGCTAATAATAAAAAGTGACATATCTGACATACAGTGTTGCAAATTACCATGTGAATGCTAGAAATTAAAGAGCTGAGATGAAATTCAAATGCGCCCCTCCACATGAAATTCAGCGATTTCTTTTTAAACACACACACACACACACAAATTCTAGGCTGTGGAGCATTTGGGAGCTACAGCGGTTGGGGCAGTCAGGAATGACAAACTCATATACAAAACCCTGGGATGCAGCCCACTGTGATGTTCTGGCAGACTTCAACTGGACGGGGCAGAAATCTAAAAAAGAAAGGAGGGGAGATGCAGGGCCGATGACTTGAGGAAGAGTTCCAAGAGATGGCAACTCGCATGAATTCAGGACAGTTCCCATCTTTCTCTCTCACGCACACGAAAGATAATGTTCACTGAGTTGTGGCCCAATTGAGCACCTCAGTGGTCAATTTTAGCACAAGCAAGTACATCCACTCTTCACCTTCTGACTCAATCAGAAAATGTTCCATTTAATGAACCTTTTGGTCAAATCCTTTTATCTGATTTGGTTTTTCAGAAGATGGTCACAGAAAAAAGGTAATATCCTAAACCACACAAAAAAGCCACCAAACAATATCAGTTATAGGAAACTGCCAATTCTAATAAAACACAGGGTCCAAGCTGCATGGTGGAGTAGCACGTAGTGTTAAAAAATCTTCTTCTTTCTTGGAATAGAGCTAGATACAGTCCTGCTCAGTATATATTGATGGAAGAACTTTACCGTCTCAGGTACAGGAGGAAAAGTTTAGAGTGACTCCCTTATCCAGCAGACGCACATACATACAACTTGGTGAGAAGCCAGCAATCTTCCTAGTTTAAAAACGGTTGGCTTTATGTAGAATCTCTGCAATTATGAGACATGACTTGTAATTGGTGATTATGTGGGCTGTCATTTGTGTTTATTTTCCGACTGATGAAGTTGTATTGTATATTGTTATTGTTAATATTTACAATACTGGGGTATTGTAAAGTTGGTATAGCCCAGATATAGATACCAATTATTATAGTATGTATGTAGGGAATACTTGAGGACTGTTTGTAGATCTTTTTAACCTTGTTGGTAATCTTTTATTAAAACTTTGTTTTTAATTGTTTATTAGAATTGGCAGTTTCCTATAGCCTATATTGTTTGGTGGCTTTTCAAAAGATGATGCATGCCTAATTCCAGGACTGGAGTCTACGTCTCCCCTTATTTTGTTTTCACATGGATACAGGCTCTTGAACCTGGAACGAGATTATTCCCCCGCACTCCAATATGCACAAACCAGTAAGAGGGGATTGGCTATTGTGTTCCTGGCTTTGGCTCTGGATCAGTGCTAGCATGTGAAAAGTTCTAGAGATTAAAACCTAGAGCTTTGCATTGCTTGGAAAAGGTCAAGGAATTGAAGAAGCAAGACCTGAATGTGCTATTTTCATTCCAAGCAGGATGGTGACATTGTGCATGGTTTTTTGTTTTGCAGGAAACGATCCGCAAAGTACTGGTACTTCCTCTCTTTCTTGTTTGCCATCCAGGACATCAACCACAACCCCAGGCTCTTACCCAACATCACCCTGGGTTACAACATCTACGATAACTATTTTGATGCCAGACTGACTTCTGATGCATTGGTAGACCTTTTCTCTACAGGGCAGGCAAATGTGCCAAACTACAACTGTGGAAGACAGAATTACGTGTTGGCTGTTCTTGAAGGGACCGACTCTGAAAACTCCATCCAGATTTCGACCATGTTGGGCATCTACAAAATCCCACAGGTAGGGATGGACTAGGGTGGGGTGTTCTCAGGCTTAGCCTAATTCCACTTTGCAACATTTCTCTAGAGATTCAAAACATGGGCAGTGGACATCCAAAGTGAGACTAGAGACAGACAACGGTTTTTATAGAGAGTGTTGCAAGTGATTTAAGAGAGGTTTCCCTTCTTGTGGAGGACAGACATACATCTTTCTCTTCTCACATTCCCATCTCCACTCAAATGGGCCTTTAATAATTTCAAAGCCATACAAGATCTTATGTCCACTCAGGAATGAACATGGGATGAGTGGACACACCATAACCAGCAATCCCTCTTTGAAACTGCTCTGTACTCAATGGGGGGAAAATAACACCACTCTCAAGACTTGGATGACCTGTGCAACACAATCCCCGGAGTATTTATTTGGAAGTAAGTCCTGTTGAGTTCAATGGGATTTACTGTGTAATAAACATCTTCTGCATCTTTCTCTCTTTTCTTTTTTTTAAAGGAGAGATGGGCAATGAGGCTTGTTGGGTGATTTTTAGTAGATCCTCTTTGTGTATAATAGGATTAGAGTCCACTTCTGCTTGGCCACTGAATGTCTGGGATAATGGGCAGGTTTTCCTCCACTGCAACTTGCTGCAAGAGTATCAGTTGATGACTTAACCCACCCCAGGGCTGAATAGCAGCCATATGCTTATACCTGAGAAAGTAAGGAGGGGCACTCAGTGACCCCAGGGGAGGGGACGGTAATCTAGTGTGTTGCTATTGGTCACCCTTCTGATGGGCTTTTGTTTTTTGGCCACATTAAATACTGCTGGGAAAGTGCGATGAACTGTAGGACGCTTGAATCCATTATGGAGATAAAGGAGAGGCTCTGCAGTTTTGGGAGTCTTCATTTTCCAGTGTTCTGTCATTATAAAGCCTGAAAATGTCATTCATTAGAAAATGAAGACAATGTGTCTTATCAGTCCGGGGTTCAGCACAGAGGATCTACTCACTCAGAAGCATTATTTGACCACATTTCAGAAACGTCTGATGAAGAATGTTTTGGGAATATTGCAACCTCATCCGCAAGTTACAGGAAGGGGGCAGTTTGGCAGTTAGCTAGTTAATGCATGGGGATTTGCGGCATAGCTAGCCTTAGGATCTCTGTAGCATACATGTGGTTTCCTGCTCCCCCCCATTCCTTCCCCCTCCCCTCTGTCTGCCTTCCTCCATTGCTGGGAGGACTTATGCTTCCTCTCACTTCTGCCTGTGTAACGGAACACAAAAGGGAATGAACAAACTCCTCTTGAAACCCTACGCTGAGCCTGCATCTGATGTGCAAGAATTAGGCTGACCATACGTACCATTTTAAATGGGACAGTACATTTTGTTTCATATTTCCTGACCGTCCCATTGTTTTAATATGTCAATTTTGTCATATTAAAAATATTTAAAAAATGGTCAATTTTGACCGTTTTTATTTTTTTGTAAAAAAAAACTGTCCGCGGTTATCATAAGGCTCTATGCTAATCAAGGTGTGCAGTAAAACTACTAGTGTGACGAAAGAGGAAGTTCCATTTCCTTTGTCCAGACTGGGCCAGGCTTCTCGAGCTAGTGACAATCAGACGCCACCCCCTTGCTTGTCTGCAGTGGCGGGGAATTCAAGAGGCAGTCGCTAAGCCCCATTCAGCATGTGGGGGCCAGGAGGGTGAGTCTTACTGTTATTTCTACCATCATTCCACCCATAGAGATTCTTTCTGCCCTACATTCAGTTTGATTTGGACTTTTCAGACTCATATTTCGGTTCAACAGACTGTTAGCTTTTTTTTTATTACAGCGGAATTCTCCAGCGGAACATTACATAACCCCGTCTAGTTTTTGTCACCCCAATATCCTGTTTTTGTCTCAAGGAAATATGGTCAGCCTAGCAAGAACACTTGTGAGAAAAGGTGTTTTTCTTTCATCATTCAAGAAGAGAGGAGATATGATAGCACTTAACAAGATCAGCCTCGGATGGCCTTCTCTCTATCCCATCAGCCAGGACAGCTAGACTGGTGGGGACGAGGGAGAGGGCCTTTTCTGTGGTGGCCCCCACTCAATGGAACTCCCTTCCTAGGAAACTCCGCCATGCCCCCTCTTTAATGAGCTTCCGCTGTGCATTAAAAATGTGGTTGTTCAGGCAGGCATTTGGGGTGGATTAGGGTATTTTAGAAAAAGTTTTTATTGTAGAATTTTATTGTTTTAAACTGTTTTATTATACGCTGTACGTCGCCCAGAGTGGCTGGGTGACCAGCCAGATGGGCGATTAATAAATTTAATAAATAAATAAATAAATAACGCACTTCAAGTACTTGAAAGGTTGTCAAAGACAGGAAGGACAGGATCTCTTCTCGATCATCCCAGAGTGCAGGACATGGAAGAATGGGCTCAAGTTACAGGAAGCTAGATTCCGTCTGAACATCAGGAAAGACTTCCTGACCATGACAGCAATACGACAATGGAACCGATTACCTAGGGAGGTGGTGGTCTCTCCCACACTGGAGGCATTCAAGGGGAAGCTGGACAGCTATCTGTCAGGGATGCTTTGAGTTGGACTCCTGCATTGAGCAGGGGGTTGGACTCAATGGTCTTGCAGGCCGTTTCCAACCCTACTATGATTCTATGATTCTACAGGCTATTGGCAAACTGTTAAGGTGTATTTCCAGTCAGTCTGGCCCCATTAACTCCTTCCTGACTGAACCCCTCGAAACCATAACATTATCACTCCTTATCTTGGGTGTGTGTGGGGGGGAGGTTTAAACAAAAGGTCAGCCAAGCTCAACTGGCCCCATGGTAACCCATGCCTGAGTGGGAAGCCCCAACTAGGAACTTTCGCAAACATCTTTTCTCCAGCTGCACACACAGCCACAGAGAGAGAGAGCGTTCAGGATATCGCAAGAGGTAAAGCTTCTTCTCCTTATAATTATACAAATCATGGTGATTGATTCTTCTTCAGGGATGCTTTGAGTTCGACTCCTGCATTGAGCAGGGGATTGGACTCGATGGTCTTATAGGCCCCTTCCAACCCTACAATTCTATGATTCTATGATAAAAGTGTGGTCTCTTTGTTTTACCCTTGTGTAGATGTGGAACTGGTAAACCGTCATTCTGTTCTGCCTTCTGTTTTTCTTGGCTAGCTGCCTTTTTAACAGGAGGCAGCAATACCAAATCAATCCCATCAGAATGCTTCAGTTCTAGAAGCTTGAACCATTTGCGCTGAGGTCCACGTACAGGGGCCCAATATGGAAGAAGGGCAATGCATGAGCAGAGAGAGGAGGAAAGCCTTCACCCCACCAGATGGCCAACCTCCATCATAACAACCAGCATCTTTCCAGTCATTACTAATAATATTGCAGTAACAATTATTTGAGCTTGGATCTGAAACAAAACAAACGGCTAGTCTCTTCCTTTCTTTGCCAGGCCTCTTCTGCATTTGTTTCTCATGTTCTGAATGATAAAACGCAGTTCCCCTTTTTCTACCGGATGGTGCCAAGAGAAGGAACCCAGTACTGGGGGATTGCCAAACTGCTTCTCCATTTCAGATGGACCTCAGTTGGTCTCATTGCACCAGACACTGACATTGGAGAGAGATTCATGAGGACATTGACACCTGTGCTCAGCCAGAATGGTATTTGTGTTGTCTTCTCACAAAGCCTCTCAGGACTGAAGGAAAACCGACTGACACTCAGTTATGCTTTGTTTGAGAAGTGGAGACAAATCCATGTATTTATTTATCATGTGGAGACTAATATCTTCTTAGGGGGGATATTCTTTATGCAACGTGCAATTGAACTCCAAATAAAACCCATTGTAGGGAAGGTCTGGATCACAACAGCTTTGTGGGACATCATGTTTGAGTTGATGTATAATGATCTACCTTCCCAGCACATACATGGAATTCTTTCCTTCTTTATCCAGACAAATAAAGGGACAAAATATGATGACTTTCAAGCCTTTTACTCTGCTATTAGGAAGTTTTGGAAGAAATCTTTTCATTGTTCCTATTCAAATCATGCACTGTCTGTGAAAGGCTGGACAAGATGCAGAGAGTATGAGGAACTGGAGGCCCTGCCCCAAGAAGACATTTGGAGAATCCTGTCTCTAGACAGCTACATCATTCACAACACTGTCCAGGCAGTGGCCCATGCCTTAGATGCTGCGTATTCAACCAGATCCAAGAGGAGGAGGAGGATGGCAGGCGGAGACAGTTGGGAAGTTCAAAGACTACAGCCATGGCAGGTATTCCACTGTACAATTCCAGATAACTGTCTTGGAATTGTGAGAAATTTCAAATGTAGTGGGAAGATGAAATTTTCTGAAGCAAGCCCAGTTGCAAATCTCCCTGTGTTGGTCGCTCTGTCTGTCCCCTTACCCCAGTTTCAAAAGATACAGAGTCTACCAGATACCATGACTGGCAGAACCCCTGTGTCTCTGCAGAGTCCCAATTTCCATGCTCCACCACTGCACTAAGACTCCTTTGTCTGGAGTTCCCTTGGGCAAGGGAGTTGGCCCTGAATGTCTGTGACTGCTTGGCTCAACTTTGATGTCTAGTTGGTGATGGGAATTATTTGGTAGGGATGCCTCCTGTTAATAAGGCAGTTAGCAGAGGAAAAAGAAAATGCAGAACAGAATGAGGGTTTACCAGTCCCACATGCACACAAGGCAGAGAGAGAGACAGAGAGAGAGAGAGAAAGAGAGAGCACACACCATTCTTCAGTAGAGGAAAGATAAAGTAATTCACTCACAATCTTCTTGCACATAAAATGCAGGTACAGCTAAAAGTTTCAAAGAAATTTGTTAAGTCCATTTAGTTTGTTAAATCCGTTTTGTGTTCTGTAACACTGGCAGGGGAGAGAGGGGGAGAGAGGGAGAACACAAGTGCTCCCAGCAATGGAGGAAGGTCGGGGGGGGGAGCAGGAAACCACACTGTAGACTATAGAGATCCTAAGGCTATTTATGCCAAATATTCCCATGCATTAACTAGCTAACTGCAACAGTGCCCTGTTCCTGTAGCTTGCAGATGAGGTTGCAACATTCCCAACACTTGGCTCCACTCTGGCACGTCATTCCCTCTGTTAAACTCCCTCCTTTGTCTGTGCAAGTTTGTGTATTCCTGGACTCTACGGGCTTCTTCACATGGAGCTTTTATCCTGCTATTGAGACAGGTTACCCGAGAAAGTTTGCAGGTCCTTTAGATGATGACGTCAACTGCCAGGGCATCTCCCACACTAAATTTTGATTCATAGTATTCATTTTTATTCATTTATTCATTATTTTTCTTCGTTTTTTTAAATATCAGAGATAATGAGCTATCAAATTGGAGCACTTGAGTTCTCTTGTGAAAAGAGGGGGGGAAAGCCATAGTAAGAGGATCTAGACCACAGCACCTTGTAGCAGCTGTATAATGAAACATCTGGAAGACTCAGATAAGGGGGAAAGGAGGGGGGAAAGGGTGGGGAAGGAAGCATGTGTAAAGGGAGTCCGTCATGATCCTGCATTTAAAACGGAATCAGAAAGCCCCATTTTAAATTCAGGATATTAGGCTGGTGGAGATCCTCCAAAATTCTGGGAAATCACAGCTGTTAAGACCAGGCCCTACAAATACCTCATACGTCTTCTGGGACACAACACATACTGTACCTTCTCCCTTGCTTAAGATTACAATCTGTTTTCCAAGAGATGCTGCACAAACAGGGAAATGTTACTAGAAAGTAATCTATGGGGGGGGGGGAGACAGACAATATTTGTCAAACTGCTGGTGCACACTCATCAAACTTTTAACTGTCTGCTACAAATAAGCATTTCCTTGCCCTTTCAACCTCAAAATCAGCACAGAACATCCTCAGACACACTTCTCCTAGGCTGCCAAACCTCATATCAGTTTGTTGAGCAGTTTCCTCAGTATACACCATAGAACCTACTGCCACCATATTTCTATGTATAATGGTGGAACGCAACGCTTGAAGGCACATAGCTTGAAGGCACATGAGACCACCACCTTGCTGAAGCTAAGCAGGTCTGGGTCTGGTCAGGGCTTCAAGGGGAGACCACCTGGGAACCACATGTAGCCACCTTGACTTCCATGATGGAAGAAAGGTGGGATATAAATGTAATAAATAAAAATAAAACATACCCAACTCACCCTCAACGTCGACTCACTATGGTGGTCCTATAATGATCTGTATGTACACTGTTTAATTTCTCCCATATCCAAGCCACCTTTCTCCCCACTGTTTTGTATTAAACTTAGGTTTTCTTGCACTGTATAGGACAGTATTTCTTCTATTTGGTTGTATATTGAGTAGATTAGAGTTGTGTGCTGGAAGCGTTTTAATAGTTCCCTGTGACAAATCAGTTTGCAGTATTCTCCTTAGGGTGCAACAACCAAGTGTAGATGTCTACTAGCTTCAGCTTCCCAAACTTCTAAATCAAGGAAAGGGCATTCAGGAATTAAATCAGGTCCCTTGCAAATGTAAAGAGACACACAGCCACCCTAATCTGGAACCAGCTCTGAGCTACAGGAGATTCAAGCCTGAAATGGGCAGAACCGAGATGTCCAATCCGTTTTCTAAATGCTGATGTCTTCTCTGTCCTTCTAGCTTCACCCTTTCCTAAGAAACTCCCAATTCTACAATACTTCCATGGATGGAGTTTATTTGGATGAGAATGGAGACCTGGCAGCCCACTTTGACATTGTGAATTGGGTGGTGTTTCCCAATAGGTCTGTTGAAAGAGTGAAGTTTGGGAGCGTAGGAAGACAGGGATCGTGGGATCTCAAGATGACAATCAACCAGGATGCCATTGTGTGGCCCACATGGCTCAGCAAGGTGGGGACAACCATTTGCTTCATCTCATGGTATTCACATGGTCCTTTGAAGAGTGTTTGGAAACTTCAGCTGGTTGAGTGTCAGAACATAAGAACATGAGAAGAGCCCTGCTGGATCAGACCAAGGGTCCAACTAGTCCAGCATTCTGTTCCTACAGTGGCCAACTAGCTATTGACAGGAAACCCACAAGTAGGTCATGAGTGCAACAGCACCTTCCTGCCCATGTTCCCCAGCACGTGGCAGCCAGATGAGCAAGGCTGGCTGGCTATGAGACTCCCATGCAAAAACAGATTTGCTAGCTCATGGCTAGCAGTCATTTTCCAGCTGGTAACGATCTTTAAAGCTGTAAATTCCTTGAGATGAGGTTGCCTGAGGGACTGCCTTCTCCCAAGCCTAGGTTTTATGGTCTTTTGGAGGGGGCTTTCTCTCTGTTCATGCCTTTGAGAAGCAATGCAAGACAGGGCCTTTTGAGTAACTGCACCTAAGGAGGCCCCTTTAGCCCCTTCACAATGGTCTAATCATAGAACCATAGAACAGTAGGGTTGGAAGGGGCCTATAAGACCATCGAGTCCAACCCCCTGCTCACTGCAGGAATCCAAGTCAGAGCATCCCTGACAGGTGGCTGTCCAGCCTTGTCTTGAATGCCTCCAGGGTGGGAGAGCCCACTGTCAACAAATCAAGAACCTTTTATTTAGACAGGCCTTTGGCCTGTTAAGCCGATCTGTTTTGTCACCTGCCCCTGTTCTATTCATCTCTTTTTCACCTACAGGATTGTTTTATTCTGAATGTTGTATTTTTTTGTCGTTAGCCTCCTTGGGCATTGATGTGGGGAAAGGTGGGATATATTCACAAACAAACAATGTGTTGAATACAGTACAGGATATAAAAAGCTACAGTTCCTTCCCAGTTAGCTGACAGGCTGAAAACACTGGCAGGATGAATGCAGGAGAGCACAACGGGGGAGAGGCACAGAGATGGGTTGGAAACAACCGCTGGTTCGGAAGGTGTTAGCAGTGGCCTGGGGCAGGCTGGAAACACCCGGAAGGCCTGTCTGAGCTCCCATGGGGAGTGGCTTGAGCTGGCACCTGGAGAAGCTGAAGCCTGAAATGCAGCAAGCAGGAGGCCCCGGAGTCATCCATCCCCTACTGCTCCGGGAGGAATCGTAGCTCCAGGGCAGAGCACCTGTTTTGCATGCAGAAGGTACCTGGCTCCATCCCAGGTTTAAACCAGGGAGGCCTGGCAAAGAATCAGACCTGAAATATATGAAACTGCCATGTAACTGGTCAGACGGTTCTTCAGTTCTGTGCCCAGGACCGTCATTTCCAACTAGCAGCAGCTCTTCAGACTCTCAGAGAGAGCTCAGGCGACGCTCCCCAGCTGGGTGTCAAAACTACGGCCTTCCAAACAGAGGCTGGGTGTACGTGTGTGTCTTGGTAATTAATTAATTAATTAATTAGCTAGTTAGTTAATTGCACCCTCAGTGTGCGCGTGGCAGTTTATGAAGTTCAAGTGTATGGGTGCCTGCCCCAAGGAGCTTACAATCATTATCATTATCATTATCATTATCATTAACATTTCTATAGCGCTCAATAGCCAAAGCTCTCTGGGTGGTTTACAAAGATTAAAAACATTAAGAATACCATATTCAGAGATTAAAAGCCAATTACATTAAAAACAGACAATCTACACAGGAGGAGATATATCCAGAATGACTGCAGACAAGCAATCTCAAAGCAAACAACCGTAAGACAGTCCAGGATCGATTAAAACTTATCGCATGCTGCCGAATGCCTGGGAGAAGAGAAAGGTCTTAACCTGGTGCCAAAAAGATAACAATGATAACCAAGATGGTTCCACAGATGGGGGGCCACCACCAAGAAGGCCCTCTCCCTAGTTGCTGTCTTCCAAGCTCCCCTTGGAGTACGCAGCCAGAGGAGGACATTAGATGTTGAGCATAGTCTATGGATAGGTTCATGTCGCGAGTGGGGCTCTGTCAGTTATTGTGGTCCCGAGCTGTGTAAGGCTTCATAGGTTAAAACAAGCACCTTGAATCGGCCTCAGAAACATACATGCAGCCAGTGCAAGTGTGCCAGAGTTGGTCTTATGTGTTCGTACCTTCTGGTGCTCGTTAGAAATCTGGCTGCCGCATTTTACATGAGCTGCAGCTTCTGAACCATCTTCAAAGGCAGCCCCACGTAGACTACATGCAGTAATTTAACATTCAACACACAGGGAAGTGTGTGGAGGCAGAGGAAGTGGCAGCTGGTGTAAACAGGGAATGGTCAGGCTTAGCCCAACAGCCACTGGGGGCCCTACAGTGTTGCAATCCAAGTCTGATTCAGAGGCTAAGGAGGAGGAGTTAGAACCCAGTGCTGTTGTGGGAAGTTTGGGGCCTGGGAGCTTAGCCCTGCCTAGTTTCCCATCTGATTGCAGGCCAAGGGAAGACCACACTCCCTGTCAGCTGCAGCTGCAAGACTTGGCCTTGAGAGAAGCCTCTGATCCGCAGCTAGGGATGTACGAAAGTCACTTACCTTTTCGCAGCTTGGCTTCACGGTGGGGGGGAGTTAGCTTCTCCCCCCAAAGTTCAGGCGAGGGGGGGGAAGCATCCCGCCTCGCCCAGCCAAAATTCAGGCCAGGGGGGGAGGCGCCCCACCTCGCCCGGCCGAAATTCAGGCCGGGGAGAAGCGCCGCGTCTCCCCGGCAGCGAAACAAAAAGTAAAAAAAAAAAAAGACCCCGTGATAGGCTACATGACGATTTACGTAGCCTATCACAGCTAGATTTCCAAAGTCAGCTGTGACAGGCTACGTAAATCGTCACGTAGCCTATCATGGGTGACTTTGGGGGAAAAAAAAAACAAAGCGCGTACGCAAATGGCGGCGCCCATGGGGCGCCGCCATTTGCGTTCCTTATTTTGGCACGTCTAGTCTACGTAAAGATTTACATAGACTACGGCGAAAATAAGGGCAACGCAAATAGCGTTCCCTTATTTTCACCATAGTCTACGTAAATCTTTACGTAGACTAAACGTGCCAAAATAAGGAACGCAAATGGCAGCGTCCCATGGGCGCCGCCATTTGCATACGTGCTTTTTTTTTTTTTCAAAGTCACCTGTGATAGGCTACATGACAATTTATGTAGCCTATCACGGCTGACTTTGGAAATCTAGCCATGATAGGCTACGTAAATTGTTACGTAGCCTATCACGGGTGTTTTGTGTTTTTTTTTACTTTAGTTTTTTTTTTTTTTTTTGCAATGGCGGTGGCGGCAGCCAGTCAGGAGACTGGCCGCCGCCCCCGCCTGCAACGAAACACCGCCAAACCACCGCCGGGACCCACCGACGAGAGGGACATTCGCCGAAGGTAAGTCCCATCCTGGGGCGGGCGGAGGGCCGACGGAGAATTCCCCAACCATCTTCGGGGGGCCGAATGCGTTGGCGCTCGGCCTCCCGAAGATTCGGGGAGAAATTCTCCGCCATCCCTATCTGCAGTCTGGGATTCTGAGAACCGCGGAGGAGGAAGATTTTCCAGGGAGGGGGACCCTTCAGGGGTGTCACTCAAGTTACAGCATCGACTGAAGTGGGCAGAACAGAGACCCACTCTTAGACCTGGTGCTCCCTTACAGGCCAGATTCCCCTCTCAGGCTTGGGCATCAGAAGGAAAGCTTTAGCCATCTCTCCGCTATATTTAAGCGGGTGCAGAAGCCAAAGAGCCTTTGCTAAGAACATCTTAGTTGCCTGGAATACTTTCTTGCCTGGACTTCTCCTGAATCTTGAACTCTTGTCTGCCTTGAATCCTGCTTCATTAAGACTCTGACTGGGAACATCCATCTATCTATCTATCTATCTATCTATCTATCTCTCTGGAACTGAATGCTGACTTGGTGTGTATTCTATCCTTGGAACTTTCTCTTAAACTAAGCACTGTGCCAATAGCCTCTGTCAACTCTACTTGATTTATTGGGGTCTATAAACGCTGTAAACTTTGCCCCAAACCCTGGAAAGCTGGTCTGTGTAACCCGATCTGCTGCAATACAGTGTATCTTGTGTTCTGCGCCGGGTTGCCAGTGTGTGTCAGAAAGGTGGGCCTGGCAGGACCTAACATGCAGTTGTATCAGTTGCAAGTGCTTAGGTCTGGATACAGGCTTGAACTTGATCCTAGTTAAACCTGGGACCAGGGATGCTATTGCTCTTTCCAGTTCTGTGTCTCTACCCATAGATCAATTCACCTTAACCTACTTTCCTTGATGTTTCTTGAATCTGTCCATAGTCACTTCCTCATTCCAGGTGCGTGGAAAGCTGTCGCCCTGGATTCTTCAAGGTGGTTCAGGAAGGCCAGCCACTTTGCTGCTATGACTGTGTTCCCTGTGTGGAAGGGACCATCTCTGCTCAGGAAGGTGGGTGACACTGGAGGAAAGGGCAGCTTTTGGGGAAGAGGGCAAAGATTAACACAGCCATTTTGGGTTAAAGTGTTTTCGGCATTTATAAACTTAGATCCTTTCTGTCTTGCTTATTTTTTAATGTCCATAATTTATTTCACAAAATGAGTAGCAAGCCATGATCATAGAGGATGAACTGGAGGAGGGGAGTGGATGGGGCAATGGTCAGCACACACCCCATCTTCACTTTGATTGGGGAAGTCTCATGTTTAAACACATGAAACGCGCATGTGGTTTGTTCACACAGGAGAATAGGGAGGCCCAGCAGTGTGACTTGTGCCCTGCATGACATCAGTGAGCATCTCTACATGAAGCAACCCCCCCCCCGCACCCTTACCAGGCTTTCTTCTTCTGGAGTCTTTCTGGGTGTACAGTGGGCTCCTTTAGACAGCAGACACACAGAATCATAGAATAATAGGGTTGGAAGGAACCTACATGACCAGCGAGTCCAGCGTGACTTGGAATTGAAAACCTCCCTTCTTGGCAATGCTCTATATGTTCAATGAAACAGCGCCACCTAGTGGCTGAACTATAGAGCAATGGTAGCATTTCACGCTGCTGATATGGTGCCATTAAGGTATACTACAGCTTATCTCCAATCTTTTTGAAAGTGGGAGAAAGGGGAGAAAGTGCAGGAGATGTCTTGGAGGTTGACGGTGTTGTGAAATGGACCTGCAAACTTCCGTGAGTGGCCAATCACAAGCGTACAATAAAAGCCTCATGTAGAAATGCTCAATGTGTGCATTAGTATATCTGGGAAAGTTATAGGCAAGAGTGTTCAGCAGCAGAAGAAGGCAGTGGAGGCATGCTAGGGTAGGAAATAATGAGTCAGGAGATTGTGACAATTCAGTGAGGATTCTTAAAAGAAAAGATACCTAAAATCCAGTGGCTTAAAGCCCTTCTTTGATTCTTACTTCTCAGTTTAAACATTAAAATACAGACAATGATATTTTATGGTTAATTGTTTTTAGCTGTTTTATCTAATAAATACTAACGAAATGACAACAACAACAACAACAAGTTGGTTACCCACAAACTTAGTTCATGGGGAAAAATCAAATCTAATGGAAGGTTTAACGGAACTAACTGCATTTACTGCAACATTCCAAGTGTTACATCTTTTACCTTTACAAAACTTTCTGAAATACAATGTTCCTGGTGTCACCTCCAGGGGGGCCACTGTAACATCCTTGTTCTGGTCCATCAACAATTGAACCTGGAGGTTTGCCCATGAGTGCACATGACTCATGGCAATGTAGACCTGTCCATGGCAGAAGAAAGGCGTAGGCAGATAGACGCCCACTTGGTTTGCCCGGCTGCAACATGCGCCATGCCAGGACCCCATCCAGCCTCAACATGCAAGTGCAGCAAAGGGTAAACCAAAGGGTCGCCATGACTCCATGTAGGAGATCTTGCGGCACTGTCCACCTTTAGGGTACGCTATCAGACAATGATCAGCCAGAGAAAGCCATCCAAGGTAACAAACACAGCAGCCATTTCAGAGACCTGGGGAACATTAGAGAGTCCAGACTGAGCCACAGTGTTCACCTCTCTGCGGTCATGATGGAAGCACAGCGATACGTCCAAAGGTGCATGTCCAGCAGCAAGCGCAATTAATTACGTTTGTTTAATTATACTTGACAGGTTTTGATATTAAAAATAAAAGTTTATAGTACATTGTTATAGAAGATAGCCAGATTCATTAAAAAAAATGTTTTACAGACATAAATAAAGCCATTGTTATTCATGGAATCTGCGTGTCAAGAGCTTTCCAATGAAGTGGCCAATGGGAAGGCAGTCAAAAAGGGATGACCAACTAACTCCTGACTTTGAATTATATTTTACACACATACAGACACACACAAACACACACACACAGTTTATATGATAGGGATGTCCATTGACTGGAAATCCAGCCCTTTAAGAGCTCACTGGATTTCCACGGCAGCCCCAACTTGCCTTCAATTTGCGAGCTGAGCTGGGGGTGTCATCCCAAAATCCAGGAACTTCCCCCCCCCTTCTGTAAATGCATTTATGGACCCTTTCTCTTTGCCAGGGCCAACCCTGGCAAGGGGAGAGGGACAACAGTTGCATGGCAGTGCAGTAGCAGGGGCAGGAGGATAAGGGGGGAGGGCCATGGTGCTCCCCTCTCATTCTCATGTCCCCACTGCTGCACTGCTGCGCAAGGCAGAATATCTGCCAGCTGCCCCAACTTGGAGCAGGCTGAATCAGGCCAGCTGATGGATGTCGGGTCAGAGTCGGGGGGGGGGAGCCAGCAAAAGCTCACTGAGATCCACCCCCCAAACAGATTCCTCTAACATCAGTAGTAGTAACAACAACGACAACAACAACAACAACAACAATGGTGATGTCCTGGACCAGTCCTGGCGCCATGTGTATTTGAGTCTGTGTCCCCTCTCCTGTTTTACTGTCATGTGTGAATGAGGTCAAGAGTCAGGCTGTCTCTCTTTCTTCCGTGTGAGTGTGTTTGCGAGAGAGTTTCTATGTGTGTTCGTGTTTCCTGTGTCTCTGTGCTGTGTTTTGTAAAAGGAGAAATTTGTGTTCGTAGTTGAGTTCTCTACCATGGAGGAGGTAGTAGTCTTTTGTTCCCAGGAAAGACTGCAACATGATTTCCACTCAAATGTGTAGTAAAAAATAAGGTTTGGGCATTGCTATACATAAAATAGCTTCCTTTGTGCATATATGAGTGCGCACACAAATGTCATGTGTGGGTTCAGTATTGGGCGCAGAGTATGGGGACAACTACAAACTGCTAGCCTGTTCTTGGACATAAACTCACATACCAAAAATAAATATTTGATGAAATGTTAAAAAGAGAAGGCGGGAAAGGACTGTTATAGATGTATAAGGTAGATTTTACACTTGCTCTTTGCAGACGCAGACCATTGCAGCAAGTGTCCAGAAGATCAGCATCCAAACAAGGACCGAAATCAATGTGTCCCCAAGATTAGAGTCTACCTGTCCTATGAAGAAACTTTGGGGATCTTCTTGGCTTCCTTTGCCCTATTCCTCTCCCTAATTACAGGCTTGGTGTTAGGAATCTTCATTCAATACCTCAAAACTCCCATAGTCAAAGCCAACAACCGGGACCTCTCCTTCATTCTCCTTGTCTCCCTCCTGCTTTCCTTTTTGTCTTCCTGCCTGTTCATTGGCCGGCCACAGAAAGTGACCTGCCTTGTCCAACAAATGGCCTTCAGTGTCATCTTCTCAGTTGCTGTGTCTTCTGTGTTGGCAAAAACAGTCACTGTGGTGTTGGCCTTCCTTGCAACAAAGCCAGGGAACACGGTGAGAAGATGGCTGGGGAAGAGTTTGGCCAATACCATTGTATTTTCTTGTTCTGGTATTCAAGCTGGCATCTGTACCATCTGGCTGGGAGTCTCTCCACCCTTTCCTGACTCTGACATGCACTCACAGCCTGAAGAGATCATCCTGCAATGCAATGAAGGATCAATCACCATGTTTTACACTGCTCTTGGCTACATGGGATTCCTGGCTGCCATCTGCTTCACGGTGGCATTCCTAGCCAGGAAACTGCCTGGGGCTTTCAATGAAGCCAAGCTGATCACCTTCAGCATGCTGGTCTTCTGCAGTGTTTGGGTGTCCTTTGTGCCCACCTACCTGAGCACCAAGGGGAAATACATGGTGGCCGTACAGATCTTCTCTATGTTGGCCTCTAGTGCTGGGCTACTGGGCTGCATCTTTATTCCCAAGTGCTACATTATTGTACTGAGGCCTGATCTGAATACGAAGGAACATCTGATGATGAAAACACAATAGAAATCTAATTTTATGGCATTTCAGGGCTGTCATTTAGCAAGCAGCTGCCACCCCCTCCCCCTGCATGTGTTTCAGATCATATATAAATCTTATTTGCAAATCTATCTGTCTCTGGGTAATTCTCTGGTTTGCGGCACTGAGTAATTGTTATATGCTTCACTGTTTTATTTACAATGCCAAACAAACAAACACAGCACATTTAAATGTAATTGTTGACAGAGGATGGTGCTTTAATGATTCCCCTTACTTTACAGACAAAAATATAAGTATAATCCATTTTCTAGTTGGAGGTTTTCATTATGGTTCTTTTATAAATACGAAGTATATTGAGTGTACAGTCCCATGGGATTACTGCTCATTAGATGGAAGCCTCTGCTCTCAAAGGCTTCTGAAAACCCTATGCCCTGCTGACAGGGGCAATTTTGTTTCCCATTCCTCCCAGCTAGACAGGTCTCTGAACCCATTCAGTGCACTTAGTGGTGGTAGCAGGGAGAAGTGAGGGAAAGGCCATAAGATTCTGTGAATCCCAGTATTTTCTCTCTCCTCCTGTGACCTGTCATGCCCTACCTGGAGGACGATTCACCTGAGGAAGAAAAGGAGTGGACGAGCCAGCACAATGGGCCCCAGACAGAGCTAGGCAAGGATAGGAGGCCATAGCTGGTAGTCTTCCCCTGGGACCATTACAGGAGCAACCTCACCCTTCTCAAACTGTTCCTGAATTCCCTCAGGCTCAGGCAGAGCCTGAGATAATTCATCCCTCTGAGCAGCATAGAATCAGATGCGAGCAGCAAAAGAACAAGAGGAAGTCACAGTGTGGGGCCTCACTTAAACGCAACACATTGACCTAATTAGCCGGCTGTGCTGATTAACGACCAGCTATAAATCAGCACAGCCAAAGCCAGCTCTCTGCTGCATACACAGTGCCTTAACCCCAGCATTTTACCTCAACATACCAGACCTGGCAGATTCCTAGATCCTCAGCTATCCACCTGGACCACTGTCTCGGACATCCGCTGGGTGGCCTTGACCATCAATAAAACTGACTTTTGTGGACTGACCTCTGGACTGCTTTGACCTCGCCTCTGCCTGTCCCTGCAAAACCTCCTTGGAATTCCTGTGCATGACCCTGGACTGA
This sequence comes from Heloderma suspectum, assembly GCF_057233095.1. NCBI lineage: Eukaryota > Metazoa > Chordata > Lepidosauria > Squamata > Helodermatidae > Heloderma > Heloderma suspectum. The sequence continues at coordinate 394,085,784 of NC_139459.1, forward strand.
AGTGGTTGCTCTCTCTCTCTGTCACTCCTGGGACTATCTGTGCCTTGGCACCTGCCGCTATTGAAACAGGACACCTCCCTTCCCTGCTCACTGGCGCACACACCTTTTTTTATCTCTCCAAGGTAATCTGAGGTCACTTTCCCCACCTCAGAAAGCAGTGCCAGCTGCAAGGTGGAGGAGGGAAAGATCTCATATTCGATTCTCTCCCCAGAGAGATAAAAAAGGATAAACTCTAATAAGCAAAAACTGACTGTTCACTGTCTTTACCCTGTTCCATCGCCTGAACTGCTGTGATGCCACAGGAAGTTCATAAACTCTCCTGTTTTGGCTGGGCCAGTCTCAGCGTTAATGCAGTTGATGGGCAAATCCAAGGGCAAATCAATAAAAAAGGTCAAGCACAGAAATATCAGTCCAGAAAGATTGCTGGGAAAGACTGAAGGCAAATGGTAGGGATGTACGAAAGTCACTTACCTTTTCGCAGGGGTGCTTCACGGTGGGAGGGAGGCGCTTCGCTTCTCCCCCCAAAGTTCAGGCGAGGGGGGGGAGGCATTCCGCCTCGCCCGGCTGAAATTCAGGCCAGGGGGGGGAGGCGCCCCACCTCTCCCGGCCGAAATTCAGGCCAGGGAGAAGTGCCCTGTCTCCCCGGCTGCGAAACAAAAAGTAAAAAAACAAAACCGTGATAGGCTACGTAACAATTAACGTAGCCTATCATGGCTAGATTTCCAAAGTCAGCCATGATAGGCTATATAAATCGTTACGTAGCCTATCACGGGTGACTTTGGGGGGAAAAGCGCGTACGCAAATGGCGGAGCCCTATGGGCGCCATCATTTGCATTCCTTATTTGGTCCCGGTAGTCTACGTAAAGATTTACGTAGACTATGGCATAGTCTATGTAAATCTTTACGTAGACTACCGGGACCAAATAAGGAACGCAAATGGCAGCGCCCATAGGGCGCCGCCATTTGCGTACGCGCTTTTTTTCCCCCAAAGTCACCCGTGATAGGCTACGTAACGATTTACGTAGCCTATCACGGCTGACTTTGGAAATCTAGCCATGATAGGCTACGTTAATTGTTACGTAGCCTATCACGGGGTTTGGGGTTTTTTTTACACTTTACTTTGTAATTTAAAAAATTCACTTTGTAATACACTTTACGAACCGCCGCCGGGACCCACCGCTGGGAGGGACATTCGCCAAAGGTAAGTCCCATCCCGGGGGGGGCAGGGGGGTGGAGAATTTCACCGCCGATTTCGGGCGGCCGAATGCGTTGGCCCTCGGCCCCCCGAAGATTCGGGGAGAAATTCTCCACCATCCCTAGCAAAAGGAGAAGGGGACAGCAGAGGATGAGATAGCTAGATAGCATCGCCGATGCAATGAATATGAACTTGAGCACGCTCCGGGAGAGAGCGGAGGACAGGAAGGCCTGGCGTGCTATGGTCCATGGGGTCTCGAAGAGTCGGACACGACTGAACGACTGAACAACAACAACAAAAGTTAGTAAACACACAATGATGAAATGCAGAGTTTTACGAGGCAAGATGGAGAGTTCCAAGAGAGAAATCTGAGTCTCAGCCAAGGTCCAAACACAGATAAGCAGTAAGATACAAAATGCAGTCCATGAAGCAGAGTCAAATGGGTGTTCAAAGGTCAGTAGCATGAAGGTTCAATCATGGCGCAAGATCAGCACTACCAGGCATTTAAGCTGGTAGTAAGGCAATGTTCCTGCAGCTAATAAGCTGTAACGGAAAGCATATATAGCTAGAACATCCAGGACCAGATCTACATGGAACTGCCTGCCTAAGTGTTTTCAGCTTTTATCCGAATTTTCATGAAATTGCCCTTGGTCTGTCAGCGGCACACGAAGCAAGAAAAGCGGAGTATAACCACCTAAAAACCCGCTTTCACAAGTCATACAAGAGCTCTTTAAACTGCTTTACTTTGGGGTCGGGTGGAGTCCCACCAGTTGAAGTAAACGTCATCAACTGCAGAGATGCTGCTCAGCAAATGAAAGAAGTTTGTTCCCTGCCCTGTATGCTCCCACTACTGGCCGCCCTTCTCCTTTCTCTCTGTGTATTCCTTAGTTGTAACTGTATCGCACTAACGTGACTTTGAAATACGCCCCTCTCCTTGTCCTCTGTGCACTACAAATATACTTGCTAATCCACTATTGTGAATAGGAAAAAGAGGCTAGATACTTAGTGTGAAGATTTGAAACAGCGTGGCTCCAATTTTCCCAGTGGGGAAAAAGACACTACAGATTCTCAGTGGGGGGGTACAGCAGCAAGTGCGCTATTCTGAATGCTTGAAACAGCACTACTGTGAGATTTTGAATGGGAAGAAGACACTACAGATTCTCAATGGGCAAATGCTTGTGAATGGGAAGTAGTGCTAAGTGGGAAGAAGCCTGTGTCCAAAAAGAGGGAATGGGGTGGGGGAAGGAAGGGGGTGGCCCCACCCCTTGACCAGGTCACTGCCAAGTCACAGAAATAGACATCCCTTGGATTTATTTATTATTTTATTTTATTTATTTAAAACATTTGTATCCTGCCCTATATCATTAAGATCTGAGGGTGGCATGCAGATAAAATAAATTTAAACAGTATAAAACAAAAAGTGATTTAAACAGTTAAAAATCTTTAAACCATTAAACAAGCTAATATGAATTAAAATCTAAAACAATGAAACAGTTAAAACAGCGTGCTACTTTAGGGAATGCATTTGGCCCTCAAAGGCTTGGGTAAAAAGTAATGTTTTTACTTGCTGCCGAACTGAGACCAATGGCTGTGCCAATTGGGCCTCCAAGGGGAGGGCATTGCACAACTGGGGTGCCACAGCAGAGAAGGCCCTCTCACCTTCCACCATAGTGTTTGTCTTGTGTTATGGATTTAATGCAGGGGAGCCACATTTAAGAAAAATAACATACTGAAATGACTTTCCGAAAATGTGTCTTTTCCAGAGGGAAGCTGCGGATGGGCAACAGTGTAATCCGTCGCAAACCATCCTGATGCACTCTCCCTCTGCATTAAATTGGCTGTGGAGATTGGCTCCAGAAACCTACCCAGAGCTCAGCTGCAGTTAATCACAGACCTTCTGTGAAAAGTCTTATTTAAGGAGGCCCTTGCTCATATGGAGGCTTTTACTCTTGAGGAGCCCTGCTTTGCAACTGAGCATTCCTTCTCATTGGAATCCTTCTGTCCTGCCTCTTGAGCCAACAAGACCCTCAGCATCATCTAGGTGGTCGTTCAGCCTCCCCCTTTGACTCAGGAACAGAACTCTCCACCTTTCAAGGGGGAAGACCTGAAGCCCTCTCTCCTGAGGGCCTAGGACCTTCTTGGTCAGCTCCAGGATCCTCTGAAGCAGCTTGCTGTCTGGGGACATCTGGCTCAGGAGGTTCCAGGTCGCCCTCAGAAGAGGACTCCTCCAGGGAGGGCATGACACAGACATTCAAACTAGCCCAGGTGAATGAGTTAAACGAATGGAATGTAAACAAGTAATTCCGCTCAGATGAGGGAAGGAAATGCTCAGTTTGTCTGGTGGGAAAACATCCTCACACAACTTTGATCAAGGACAGGTTGTGTGGGAAAGGAAAGAGGTCCAGGAAGTAGGGAAGGCAAGGGACAGAGAGTTCAGAAGCAAACTGGGAGGGTTGTAGCTCAATGGTAGAGCATACACTTAGAGCACAGGTCCAATGCCCTGGCATCTCCAGGAAGCAGGGAAAGACCCATCTCTGCCTTGAAGCCCTAGGCTGAATCTACACATAGCATTTCTACCGTTATCATGTCTGCAGCGATAACTAGGGATGGCGGAGAATTTCTCCACGAATCTCCGGGAGGCCGAATGCCAACGCATTCGGCCCCCCAAAATTGGTGGTGAAATTCTCCGCTGGCCCCCCACACCCCCCCCCCGGGATGGGACTTACCTCGTGCGAATGTCCCTCTCGGCAGCGGGTCCCGGCGGCGTTTCGGTGGGGGCGGCAGCAGCGGCCGGTCTTCTGACCGGCTGCCGCCGCCACCATTGCAAAATAAAAAGGTAAAGTAAAAAAAACACACACCCGTGATAGGCTACGTGATGATTTACGTAGCCTATCACGGCTAGATTTCCAAAGTCAGCCATGATAGGCTACGTAAATCGTCAGGTAGCCTATCACGGGTGACTTTGAAAAAAAAAAAGTGTGTACGCAAATGGCAGTGCCCATGGGGCGCCGCCATTTGCGTTCCTTTGTTTGGCACGTCTAGTCTACATAAAGATTTACGTAGACTATGGCGAAAATAAGGGCAACGCAAATAGCATTCCCTTATTTTCGCCGTAGTCTATGTAAATGTTTACGTAGACTAGATGTGCCAAACTAAGGAACACAAATGGCGGCGCCCCATGGGTGCCGCCATTTGTGTATGCGCGCTTTTTTTTTTTTCAAAGTCACCTGTGATAGACTACGTGATGATTTACATAGCCTATCACGTCTGACTTTGGAAATCTAGCCGTGATAGGCTATGTAAATCGTTGCATAGCCTATCACGGGTGTGTGTTGTTGTTGTTTTTTTACTTTACTTTTTTTCGCGGCCGGGTAGACGGGGCGCTCCTCCCCGGCCTGAATTTCGGCGGCGAGGGATGGGGCGCCTCCCCCCCCGGCCTGAATTTCGGCCAGGCGAGGCGGGGTGCCTCCCCCCTCTCGTCTGAACTTCGGGGGGAGAAGCAAAGCACCTCCCCCCCACCGCGAAGCAAGCTGCTGGACAAGGTAAGTCTCTTTCGTCCATCCCTAGAGATAACTACAGATGCACAGTGGTGTCATGTGCACCAATCGCTATCATTGCAGTATGGTAACAGTAGAACTGCTATGTGCAGATTCAGCCCTAGACATCTGCTGCTACTTAGCACAGATAACACTGGGCTAGATGGACCAACAGTTTGACCTGGTATGAGATAGTTTCATATTTCATAGGCCTGAGCAACCTCACCATCACCTGGGGGTGGGTGAGGAATGGAGAGAGGAGAATCTAAGACAAGAGTGAAGAACAGGGTTTGCTGTTGCTATCGTGACAGGAACAGCCAGGCACATGAGAAGAGATTCAATATTTTTAAAAAAGAACTTGCCAGTTTAAGACCAGAGTTAAGGCTATCTTGTGTTGGCCCAAACTCCATAATGGGCAGGATGGAGTGCCTGGGACCAGGAAAGATGCTCCACATTTTCCTGGTCCTGTATTGCCTCATGAAGCACTGGAGTCTTACTGTATTGCTAGAGGAATTATCCTGTCAGTTTGTTGGTTACATGTGTTTCCGGTTCTTAGCTCAACAGGTCTCATTTTTATAAGCAGTAGGATTTTGAGGCTTACAATGGGGGAAACTACTCTTTTTTTGCAACTCAGTCTGTGTCCCTTTAATACTGATGGGTGCTGTGTTAAAACAGTCTATGCCTATTCCAGTTATTGATAAACGGTACTCAACTTTTGGGGAAAGCCTGGATGGAGTTCATTCTTTCCTTCCATAGTAACTTATACAATTTTATTTTATTCATCACCATGATAGCCCAAATCTTCATTTTCCGCTGTACCAGAGATGGTATATATACTGTTCGCCATGCTTTTGCTAAGAGGATCCTCATGGCTATTAACATTTCACTGCTAAATCTCTAGGGATCCTTAATATCTCTCAGGAGTATTGTTGTTGGGGTTAATTGTAAGTCATAGCCTGTAATTTCTCTGATGCAGTTCATTATCTTCCCCCAAGCTTGCTCAATATATGTTTCATATGGTTGCAGATTAGGGGTGCACGAAAGTCCTTTACCTGTCCTCGAAGCTTTTCGCGGTGGGGGGAGGCGCTTCGCTGCTCCCCCTGCGAAGTTCAGGCCGGGGGGGAGGCTTCCCGCCTCGCCCGGCCGAAATTCAGGCTGGGGGGGAGGCTTCCCGCCTCGCCCGGCCGAAATTCAGGCCGGGGAGGAGGCGCCTCGCCTCGCCCGGCCGCGAACTAAAAAGTTAAAAAAAAAAAACACCCCCGTGATAGGCTACGTGACGATTAACATAGCCTATCATGGCTAGATCTGCAAAGTCAGCCGTGATAGGCTACATAAATCGTCACATAGTCTATCATGGGAGACTTTTAAAAAAAAAAAAGCGCGTACGCAAATGGCGGCCCCCATAGGGAGCCGCCATTCGCGTTCCTTATTTGGTCGCTGTAGTCTACGTAAATCTTTACGTAGACTACGGCGAAAATAAGGGCAACGCAAATAGCGTTGCCCTTATTTTCGCTGTAGTCTACGTAAAGATTTACGTAGACTACAGCGACCAAATAAGGAACGCAAATGGCGGCTCCCTATGGGGGCCGCCATTTGCGTACGCGCTTTTTTTTAAAAAAAAAAGTCACCTGTGATAGGCTACGTGACGATTTACGTAGCCTATCACGGCTGACTTTGCAGATCTAGCCATGATAGGCTACGTTAATCGTCACGTAGCCTATCACGGGGGCGTTTTTTTTTTCTTTTATTGGAATGGCGGCGGCGGCAGCCGGTCGAAAGACCGGCTGCCGCTCCCGCCCCAGACGAAGACCCGCCGAACCGCCGGCCGGACCCGCCGCCGGGAGGGACATTCACCAAAGGTAAGTCCCGTCCCAGGGGGGGCGCGGGGGGCAGGGGGGGGGCGGAGAATTTCTCCTCGAAACTTGTTCAGGGGGCCGAACACGTTGGCGCTCAGCCCCCCGAAGTTTCGGGGAGAAATTCTCCGCCAACCCTATTGCAGATGCTAGTTTTTTTTTACGGTATTATTTCTATTTTAAACCAAGTGTAGCCTGGTCCAGCAGCTGACTTGATTGACCCCATAAAGGCAGGAAGACAAGGAAATATAAGGACCATGAAGTATTATAGGAGCACAGAAGAAATGAGAGCCTTAATCCCAAATACGGAGGTGGGAGTGGGCTATGGAAGTGAATGGCTACCCTAGAGGACTAATTGCATCAGGGCAAATTCAAGGCCTTGGGGCTTGGATCTGTGCTTGCGTAGATGGCTGCAGGTTAAAGATGCAGGAGAGAGAAGAAAACAGAAGGATAAGGAATCAGCAGATACTTATATTTCCTAGAGTGGGGGAGAAAAGTAGTCTCTTCAGAGGGAGTGCTTGTTGATCAGAAGGCCTTCATTGGTTCCGGACACTGAGGTTACTTGTGTAGTCTGCGCTAAGTAGAGATGTCGGAGGATCTGTCTGGGGGGTGGGGCTCAGAGAGCTTTCGCTGGCTTGGACTTCCCGATGACCGTACACCAGCTGGCCCAACTCGGCCCTTCCTGAGTCAGGCCAGCTGGCAGTTTTTCCAGCAATGCAACAGCGATGGCGGGATTGAGAGGGGAGCGCTCTCATGCAGGATTGCCTCCTGAACTTGCTGTCGTGCTGCTGCCACGGAAGCCGGGATGGGAAGCACTCCCTTCTCCCCTCCCGGCTACCATGGCAGCAGCAGCAGGACAGGAGAACAAGAGGGGAATGGTGCTCCCCCATCCTCCATTTTGCACACAGTGGGGTGGCTGTGTGCAAGACCTTTGTTCTCCCTCCCAGGGTTGGCAGGGAGAACAAAAGACTTGTGCACAGTGACCCTGCTGTATTTCAAATGGAGGACAAGAGGGCAGCACCATTCCCCTCTCCTCCTCCATGTTGCACATGGTGACTCTGCCAACAGGCACAACTAGGGGTGGTTTGGGTACCCGATTCAGTCCAGGAATCTGGCGGAACCACCCCTGCCCACCTCCCGAGCCCCACTCGCTAAGCCCCTGCCTGCCTCTCGCCCACGCTCGGCGAATGGCCTGCACTCACCTTGGTGGCCTCATTGAGCTTCACAGTTTCCATTTTTTGAGAAATAAAATGGCGATCGCAAAAATGCACATAGATGCGCATGCACGAAAATGCACATTTTTGCGAATGTGCATATTAGCGTACGTGCGAAAATGTGCATTTTTCAACAAGTACACAATTTTGCACACACACAAATATGCACCTTCACAAAAATACGCATTTCACACATGAGAATATGCGCATTCGCAAAATGCGCATTTTTGCGCATACAAATACAGGCGCATTTTTGCGATCGCCATTTTATTTTTTAAAAAAACAGCAACCACGGAGCTCGACAAGGCCACTGGGGTGAGTGTGGGCTGCTTTCTGAGCATCGGAGGAGCTCAAGTGTGGTCTGGGGACCAGCGAGCATGGTCAGGGGGCTTGGCGGGCATCCGGAGAACCTGGACAGGGGAGAGTTCGCACATCCCTATGCACAACTGGTTTTTTTCGCCTCCTCCCAGGACCCTGGAGGGGGAGAGGGAGCCAGTTGCACACAGCAGCAGATTTGTTTCTTGCCCCATATGGACTCCTGCCACCGCCATCCGCTGCCATTTTGAGTAAAAAAAACACCCTCAGTAAAGTTCCCGAGTTTCAGGAACTTCACCACGGCACAGACCGCCTATGTAGGTTGAGGCAGGCTGTATGTCACGGGGATCCATCAGGCCACAAAAGGGCAGAATTTCCCAGTGACGGACAACCCTAGTGCTGGGGAATTGATGGCAATGATCTGTCCATGCCAGCACAGCCAAAATGGGCTCCCCCACCCACAGATCATTCTCGCTATGTCCCAAACAGAAAAGCAGATCCAAAGTGTGTCCTGTTACTTGTGTTTGACTGGGTATAATCTGAGACAGGCCCACTGTCAAGAAACTCCTCTTTTGTCTGTGCCTTAGCAGCCTGTGAAGTTCTATGCTGTAAGGCTGGGCCTGCACATATTCACTACCCACCAGTGGGGGTTATGTCGTATTGTCCCAGGCTTCAAGGTCAGAGCAGAACTCTCACTCATTGGGTTGGGTGGGTTCAGCTGAGTGACTGTGGGAACTGTCTCTCCCCCTGCCCTCCCAGAAAGCCCGGGTAAGACTGTTTCAGCTAGCTTGTGATTGGCTAATAAGAATCACCTTACTTTTGCTAAAGGCTTTTGGGTATAAAATCAGCGGGGCGGGGCAGAGAAGCTGTATTTTGTTTTTATTTGTTTTTGTTTTGCCCTTTTCACTGTCAGCTCTTTGAGGTCCTGTTCTATTAAAGATCCATATAGGTATAGTAGACAGGTACATATAGACAGGTTTAGTCAGCTTTATGGTTTTCTCCTATAAGTACTATTTCCAAATTTGTCTCTTATGCTCCTTGGCTCTTATGTAACTCCCTTTCCCTTTTTCTCTTCTGTAAATAAACTTACCAGCTATCATAATCTAATGCATGTTCTTCATTCCAAATAAGCCTTGGAATTAAGTCCAGAGCTTTCCACTTGGTTATTGCTACTGTTTAATCTTAGGGCTTTGAAATAGAGGGTGCTGGTTTGGGCCCTTGTATCACAAGCCTTCAGGGTGTCCTGTAAGGTCTGAGAGTCCTCTGGCTCAGGGGGAGTTGGATGAAAAGGGCTGGTGGCAGTCTACTTTGCTGGGCTGGTGTTCAATCCAAGCAACATTTGTTCCTGCCTTCACTGCCAGGAGGGAGGGCACCCCCGTTCCTCCCTTCACATCTAGGGATGGCAGAGAATTCCACCACGGATCTTGGTGACTTACATAGCCTATCACGTCTGGCTTAAAAAAAAAAAACGTGCATACACAAATGGCAGTGGCTATGGCGGCCGCCATTTGCGTTCCCTATTTTCGCCATCTTAGTCTACGTAAATATTACGTAGACTAAGGTGGGCAAACATAAGGAACGCAAATGGCGGCGGCCGTAGCCGCAGCCATTTGCGTATGCGCATTTTGTTTTTGTTTTAACCCAGACGTGATAGGCTACGTAAGCCTTTACATAGCCTATCACGGCTGACTACAGGGATGCAAATGGCCACCACCATTTGAGTCCCTGCTAGCCAGCGGCTGCATGTCCAGCTGCTGGCGGAGCTGGCCGGTGGCTCTGCGGAATCCCAGCGGAGTGGAGGCCAGCCAGGATTCCGGGGGGAGGGACAAAGCGCCTCCCCCCCCCAGAGGAACCCGGCGGAGCCAGGTAAGGGCACTTTCGTACATCCCTATTCACATCCATAGTTAACATGGTAGCTGTAAAATCCTGAGCTGCTTCCAACATGTTAGCCTTGGTATAAATGTGTCTTCCCCAAGACCATAAGCCTTGGGGCCTTCTACCTCTATGAAGTCAGAGAGGCACACTGTTAGGTAGTGGGGTGGATGGTACACTAACAGAATCCCAGGCCCATCTCAGGTTCCTAGAACCAGGGGTATTCAGGTGCTGGTGGCAATGGTGGGATGCAGACAAAGAGAGCTTCTTCACATGGAGCTTTTATCGTGCTATTGAGATTGGTCGCTCACGGACATTTGTGGGTCCTTTTCATGACGTCGACAACCTCCAGAGCACATCCAGAGGTATTTCCTGGTTTGTTGTTGTTCAGTCGTTAAGTCGTGTCCGACTCTTCGTGACCCCATGGACCATAGCACGCCAGGACTTCCTGTCCTCCACTCTCTCCCAGAGTGTGTTCAAGTTCATATTCATTGCATCTGTGATGCTATCTAGCCATCTCATCTTCTGCCGTCCCCTTCTCCTTTTGCCTTCAATTCCCAGCATCAGGGTCTTTTCCAGGGACTTTTCTCTTCGCATTAGGTGGACAAAATATTTGAGCTTCAGCTTCAGTATCTGTCCTTCCAAGGAGCACTCAGGGTTGATTTCCTTTAGAATTGACTGATTTGACCTCCTTGCAGTCCAGGGGACTTGTAAGAGTCTTCTCCAGCACCACAGTTCGAAAGCATCCATTCTTCGGCACTCAGCCTTCCTTATAGTCCAGCTCTCACAGCCATACATCGCTACTGGGAAAACCATAGCTTTGATTATACAGACCTTTGTCAGCAAGGTGATGTCTCTGCTCCTTACTATGCTGTCTAGGTTTGCCATAGCTTTCCTCCCAAGGTGCAAGCGTCTTTTAATTTCATGGCTACACTCACCATCTGTGGTGATCTTGGAGCCCAAGAAAGTAAAATCTGTCACTGCTTCCATTTCCTCCCCTTCTATATGCCAGGAAGTGATGGGGCCAGATGCCATGATCTTAGTTTTATTAATGTTGAGTTTCTCCTTGCTATTCCCTGGAACTCTGCAATCAGTTGGATATATCTTCCCCTTTCTCCCTTGCTTTTCACTTCCCTTCTTTCCTCAGCTACTTGTAAAGCCTCATCAGACAGCCACTTAGCTTTCTTGCATTTCTTTTTCTTTGGGACAGATTGAGTTGCTGCCTCCTGAACAATGTTACGGTCCTCCGTCTATAGTTCCTCAGGCACTCTGTCTATCAGGTCTAATCCCTGAAATCTATTCCTCACCTCCACTGTATATTTATAAGGGATATGATTTAGGGCATACCTGAATGGTTTAGTGGTTTTCCCTACGTTCTTCAATTTCAGCTGAAATTTTGCAACAAGAAGCACATGATCTGAGCCACAGTCAGCTCCAGGTCTTGTTTTTACTGACTGTATGGAGCTTCTCCATCTTGGGCTGCAAAGGACATAATCAATCTGATTTCGATACTGACCATCTGGTGATGTCCATGTGTAGAGTCACCTCTTGTGCTGTTGGAAAAGCGTGTTTGCTATGATCAGCGTGTTCTCTTGGCAAAACTCTATTAGCCTTTGTCCTGCTTCGTTTTGTACACCAAGGCCATGCTTGCCTGTTATTCCAGGGATTTCTTGACTTCCTACTTTGGCATTAGGGGTGGACGAAAGTCCCTTACCTGTCGTCGAAGGATGTTCGCGGTGGGGGGGAGGCGCTTCGCTGCTCCCCCCGCGAAGTTCAGGCCGGGGGGGGGAGGCTTCCCGCCCCACCCCGGCCGAAATTCAGGCCGGGGGGGAGACTTCCCGCCTCGCCCCGGCCGAAATTCAGGCCGGGGAGGAGGCTTCCCGCCTCGCCCGGCCGCGAACGCGAAAGTTTTTTTTTTAAAAAAAAACGCCCCCTGATAGGCTATGTGACGATTCACGTAGCCTATCATGGCTAGATCTGCAAAGTCAGCTGTGATAGGCTACGTCAATCATCACGTAGCCTATCACGGGTGACTTTAAAAAAAAAAAGCGCGTACGCTAATGGCAGCCCCCATAGGGAGCCACCATTCACGTTCCTTATTTAGTCGCTGTAGTCTACGTAAATGTTTACGTAGACTACAGCGACCAAATAAGGAACGGGAATGGCGGCTCCCTGTGGGGGCCGCAATTATCCGTACGCGCTTTTTTTTTTTTAAAGTCACCCGTGATAGGCTACGTGACGATTGACGTAGCCTATCACGGCTGACTTCGCAAATCTAGCCGTGATAGGCTACGTGAATCGTCACGTAGCCTATCAGGGGGCATTTTTTTTTCTTTGATTGCAATGGCGGCGGCGGCAGCCGGTCGAAAGACCGGCTGCCGCTCCCGCCCCGCGCGAACACCCGCCGAACCGCCGGCCGGACCCACCACCGGGAGGGACATTCGGTGAAGGTAAGTCCCGTCCCGGGGGACTACGCTATTTGTGTTCCCCTTATTTTCGCCGTCTCAGTCTACATAAATCTTTACGTAGACTAAGACGTGCCAAAATAAGGAACGCAAATTTGCATACACGCATGTTTTTTGTTTAAGTCAGCCGTGATAGGCTACGTAAACATTTACGTAGCCTATCACGGTGTTTTTTTAAAATCTAGCCGTGATAGGCTACGTAAATCTTTACGTAGCCTATCACATTTTTTTGTTTTGTTTTGTTTTTTAACTGGAAATGGCGGCAGCGGCAGCCGGTCACAAGACCGGCTGCCACAGCTGCCGCCACTGCACTGCCGCCACCACAGCCGCCAGGAAGATCCACCTAAGGTAAGTCCCATCCCGGGGGGGCCGGGGGGCCATTCTGCCACCAATTTTGGGGGGCCGAATGCGCTTGCATTTGGCCTCCCCGAGATCCATGGCGGAACTTTCGTACATCCCTAATCACCACAGAATAAGAGAGATGGAAGGGACATTGAAAATCTGAGTCCAGGACTCAGAAGTAACTGTAGGCCTCTGTAATTGACTGTTGGTTATAGAGCCACTGCTGCCTGAGAACAGGGAGCAGGACCGGAATGCTGCAGCTCTGTTTCCTGGTCTTCACTAGGGCTGTGCAGGGCCCCCCCCCCGAGTCCCCACTTCACAGCTTCCAAGTCACCCCCCCAAATCTGTCCAATCTGAATTGGGCCCGAGCCAACTTGGCCCCAAACCAGGGTTCGGATGGTGAACCCTGCTTCAGAAGGTGACTCCCTGGAAGAAGACGAGTCGCCGCATGTCCAGGCCTCAGGAGATGGCGGCAGCGGCAGCAGGTGGCAGCGGACAAGGCAGCAGAGGTGGCAGTGAAGAAGAAGACAGCAGCGGCAGCAGAGAAGGCGGTGGCGGCGTGGTGGCAGTGAGGAAAAGGCAGTGGCAGCAGAAGAGAAGGCGGTTCAGGTATCTCAGATATCTGGAGGCATAGAGGGGGTTCTGGGCCGGGGGGGTGCTGGGCCAGGGGCTGAAGCTCCAAAGTGCACCGAGTGCATTGGTGAGCCCCTGATCCGCTCTGGGTCACTTCGTGCCCCCTTTGCTTCACCTCAGAAGGGGCACAAAGCAACTCAAAGCAGCCTGCTTCGACTCAGGGTTCGGGCCTCGGGCCAAAGTGGTGCACAGCCCTAATCTTTACTCATCCCCCTCAGGGCCCCTCTTTTCTGTCTCTGTCTTTCCATCTTCACAGTTTCCTCAGTATTTATTTATTTATTTATTTATTTATTTTCTATACCACCCAATAGCCGAAGCTCTCTGGGCAGTTCACAAAAATTAAAACCAAACAGAACACAATAAAACAATTTAAAATATATAGAACATCAAACCACAAGATAACAATTGTTGTTGTTCAGTCATTAAGTCGTGTCCGACTCTTCGTGACCCCATGGACCATAGCACACCAGGCCTTCCTGTCCTCTGCTCTCTCCCGGACTGTCCACAAGTTCATATTCATTGCATCGGTGATACTATCTAGCCATCTCATCCTCTGCCATTCCTTTCTCCTTTTGCCTGCAATCTTTCCCAGCATCAGGGTCTTTTCCAGAGAGTTTTCTCTTTGCATTAGGTGGCCAAAATATTTGAGTTTCAGCTTCAGTATCTGTCCTTCCAATGAGCAGTCAGGGCTGCTTTCCTTTAGGATGGACTGATATGTAGGGATGGCGGAGAATTTCTCCCCGAAACTTAGGGGGGGCGAGTGCCAACGTGTTCGGCCCCCCAAACAAGTTTCGGGGAGAAATCCTCCGCCCCCCCCGCCCCCCGCCCCCCCCCAGGACGGGACTTACCTTCCCTGAATGTCCCTCCCGGCGGCGGGTCCGGCCGGCAGTTCGTCCGGTGTTCGAGCGGGATTCCCCGCCATTGCAATGAAAGAAAAAAAAAACACGTCCCCTGATAGGCTACGTGACGATTCACGTAGCCTATCACGGCGAGATTTGCAAAGTCAGCCGTGATAGGCTACATGAATCGTCACGTAGCCTATCACGGGTGACTTTAAAAAAAAAAAAAAAAGTGTGTACGGATAATGGCAGCCCCCATAGGGAGCCGCCATTCGCGTACGTGCTTTTTTTTTTTTTTTTAAAGTCACCCGTGATAGGCTACGTGACGATTCACGTAGCCTATCACGGCTGACTTTCCAGATCTAGCCGTGATAGGCTACGTGAATCGTCACGTAGCCTATCAGGGGACGTGTTTTTTGTTTTTTTTTTACTTTCGAGTTCGCGGCCGGGCGAGGCGGGAAGCCTCCTCCCCGGCCTGAATTTCGGCCGGGCGAGGCGGGAAGCCTCCCCCCCCGGCCTGAATTTCGGCCGGGCGAGGCGGGAAGCCTCCCCCCCTGGCCTGAACTTCGCGGGGGGAGCAGCGAAGCGCTCCCCCCCACCGCGAAAAAGCTTCGGCGAAAGGTAAGGGACTTTCGTCCACCCCTACTGATATGACCTCCTTGCAGTCCAGGGGACTCGTAAGAGTCTTCTCCAGCACCACAGTTCGAAGGCATCAATTCTTCTGCGCTCAGCCTTCCTTATAGTCCAGCTCGCACAGCCATACATTACTACTGGGAAAACCATAGCTTTGATTAGACGGACCTTTGTCGTCAAGGGGATGTCTCTGCTTCTTACTATGCTGTCTAGGTTTGCCATAGCTTTCCTCCCAAGGAGCAAGCGTCTTTTAATTTCATGGCTACAGTCACCATCTGCGGTGATTAGGGATGTACGAAACTCCCCTTACCTGGCTCCGCCAGGTTCCGCTGGGAGGGGGAGGCGCTCCGTCCCTCCCCCCGGAATCCTGGCCGGCCGGCTCCACTCCACAGGGATTCCGCGGAGCCACCGGCCGGCTCCGCCAGCAGCCGGACATCCGGCCGCTGGCTAGCAGGGATGCAAATGCCTCTTGCGTCCCTGTAGTCAGCCGTGATAGGCTACGTAAAGACTTACGTAGCCTATCACATCTGGCTTTAAAAAAACAAACAAACGCTAGGGTTGGCAGAGAATTTGTCCCCGAAACTTCAGGGGGCCGAGCGCCAACGTGTTCGGCCCCCTGAAGAAGTTTCGGGGAGAAATTCTCCGCACCCCCCCCCGCACCCCGCACCCCCCCGGGACGGGACTTACCTTTCCCGAATGTCCCTCCCGGCGGCGGGTCCCGGCGGCGGTTCGTCGGGTCTTCGTCAGGGGCGGGGGCGGCAGCCGACCTTTCGACCGGCTGCCGCCGCCACCATTCCAATAAAACTAAAAAAAAAAAAACGCCCCCATGATAGGCTACGTGACGATTAACGTAGCCTATGACAGCTAGATTTGCAAAGTCAGCCATGATAGGCTACGTAAATCGTCACATAGCCTATCACGGGTGACTTTAAAAAAAAAAAAAAGTGCGTACGGCTAATGGTGGCCCGCTCAGGGAGCCGCCATTCCTGTTCCTTATTTGGTTGCTGTAGTCTACGTAAAGATTACGTAGACTATGGCGAAAATAAGGGCAACGCTATTTGCGTTGCCCTTATTTTCGCCGTAGTCTACGTAAAGATTTACATAGACTACAGCGACCAAATAAGGAATGCGAATGGCAGCTCACTGTGGGGGCCGCCATTTGCGTACGCGCTTTTTTTTTTTTAAAGTCACCCGTGATAGGCTACGTGACGATTTACGTAGCCTATCACGGCTGACTTTGCAGATCTAGCCGTGACAGGCTACGTTAATCGTCACGTAGCCTATCACGGGGGCGTTTTTGTTTTGTTTTTTACTTTTTATTTCGCGGCCGGGCGAGGCGAGGCACCTCCTCCCCGGCCTGAATTTCGGCCGGGCGAGGCGGGAAGCCTCCCCCCCCGGCCTGAACTTCAGGGGGGAGGAGCGAAGCTCCTCCCCCCCACCGCGAAAAGCTGCGAGACCAGGTAAGTGACTTTCGTGCACCCCTAACAAACGCGCGTACGCAAATGGTGGCGGCTACGGCCGCCGCCATTTGCATTCCTTATTTTTGGCCGTGTTTGTCTACATAAATATTTATGTAGACTAAGATGGCGAAAATAAGGGGGAACGCAAATAGCGTCTGCTACGCTATTTGCGTTCCCCTTATTTTCGCCGTCTTAGTCTACGTAAATGTTTACGTAGACTAAGACCTGCCAAAATAAGGAATGCTTTTTGGAATGGGCGTTTTTTGTTTGTTTTTTTAAATCAGCCGTGATAGGCTACGTAAACATTTATGGAGCCTATCATGGCTGACTGCAGGGACGCAAACGGCGGCAGCTATGTCCCTGCTAGCCAGCAGCCAGTTGTCCAGCTGCTGGCAGAGCAGAGCCAGAATCGCTGCGGAGCACAGCCGGCCAGCCAGGATTCCGGTGGGGGGGGGACGGAACGCATCCCCCCGCACCATCAGCATAATCCCCGAAAGGTAAGTGATTTTCGTACATCCCTACTGCTACACATCAAAAGTCTTCGGAGTGGTGAACAACAAAGATAAAAGAATAAAACACCATATTAAAACAATTAAAACATTTTAAAAGAAACGTTGTTTCAAGAAGTGTTGAAGACTTGCCACCATTTCTGCCACTTGAATCACATGTGATTCACCACTGAATGTGATTCACCACCACTGAGAAGGCCCACTCACATACTGCTTCCTGAGGATGCCTCCACCAGCGATGTACTCCGAGCTGGCTGCGTGTTGAGGTCATTAGGGATAGGTGACATCATGGCCATCCAGCAGCCACCCTGGAGCTTATCAGGGAAAAACCGGATTTCATGAGACTGTTTAAAGTCCGATTCTTTTCCTCAAGTCGGGTTCTCCCAGGATAGTTGCTGTGTGCCTCAAGCCTCGCATTGACCTTGGGTATGCTAGCTCTCCCAGAGGTGCGCCTTTCACTGTGACCCCAATCAAGGTGTGTTTCCTGTGTGTTCCCCAAACCCATCCGTGTCTCCTCAGAAGTAACTCCCATTTTGCTGAATGAGTCTTGCTCCCTGAATGCCCACATCAGAATTTACAGACATCCATCTCAACTGAAATGGCACAGTTTAAAGCCCAATTCCTTAAGTGTGGTAAAGCGCCATCTCAAGGCTCCGATTCTCCTTTGTTTGGTGAACTACTTCACAGCTCCATAAAAGAGACCCTGCGCAATATCAGTTTGGTTAGAAAGGGGGCTGGTTTCCCATCCTTGTGTTCTCCCCCCGCTACCTTTCCCAGCACAAGCATATTTGTGTCTACTCAGAAGTAACACCCGTTGTGTTCAATGAGGCTTGGGGCTCATTGGGAGGCTTGTCTTACAAATGCGCACAACGGGAAGTAACTACTTCGCACCTTCCGAATGGAGCCTGGAGCAGGGTGGTGGTGGAGGGAAGCCCCTCTTAGTGGTTGAGCAGCCCCTGCCACTCAGATGACATTCACTCCAACCCCCACCCCACCCTACCCAGAAGTAAGTTATGTGAAGCCACTTGATATGGTGTGATATTCACCCTCATGGAGCCCCGCCCGACCCAAAAGCAGCTCTTACAAAAATGCGGGTGAGCCACTCTGCCCTTCTCCTTCCGTTGTTGTGGAGACAGGGCCCTAGTGACGTTGCACTGGCTGCGGAATGACCAGTAAGGCTTCCTCAAAAGATTTCAGGGGTCAACAGGGTATACAAAGCCATTTAGGGCTTTGTATGTCAGCAACCTTGAACATGACTCGGTAACTAACAGGCACTGAGTGCAAATCTTTTAACACAGGTGTAATATGTTTACACAGTAGACAACTGTCAGGGTTCCCCTTATGGCCAGGACCCCCTGAGCAAGTCCTTTAGGATCTCTTGCCTCCTTAAGAGTCCCACCTTCCTTCTTTTAAACTTCCCCTTCCCAATACTGTGGGGTTTAGGCTGTAGATGTGGGGCGACTGACATTCTAGACACAGGGTTTAACCACAACACTTTACTAAAAGAATCATAGAATAGTAGGGTTGGAAGGGGCCTACAAGGCCATCGAGTCCAACCCCAATATATTTAAAGCAAACAAATTACCACCAAACGTATTTACACAATAGAGCTGAGTGATACAAAAGGCATTCAGAGAAAATAAAAGTTGCAAAACACAAGTTCCTTTACCCTACCTGTACTTAGACATTTCCAAGCTGCTTCTTCCTGCTCCCTCTTCAGGCTCTGGTCTCCTCAACTCTGCTTTTACAGTTCTGGCCTTCCTGACTCTCTCTTTCTATACCCTCCTGCTCCAGAACTGAAACTACTGCTTCAAACCTGAATAAATGAAACTTAACTGGGGAAATGAAACTGAAACATAACAGGGGAAATGAAACTACTTCTCTCAGGGATACCCCCTCCAACCAAAAAATACTCCAGGTGAATAGGCCTGGCCCTTTTCTTTTCCTTGCCTCTGTAGGCCTCAGACCTTCACAACCACATTACAGTAGACTAACTGTGAAGTTATAAGTGCATTAATAACAGTGGCTAGGCTATCTCTGTCCAGCAACAGGCATAGCTGGTGCACCAACCGAAGCTGGAAATGGGTGCTTTGAGCTCCCAATTCCCAACTCAAAGAGCTGGTCCAGGATGATACTGTGGTCAATGGTATCAAAAGCCACTGAGACAGCAAGAAGAATAAACAGAGTTGCACTCCCCATGTCCTTCTCCCACAGAAGGTCTTTCATCAGGGTGACCAAGACTAATTCCATTCCAAGACTGGGCCTGAACCCAGGCAGGAATGGATCAGGATCATCAGTTTCATCAAAGATCGCCTGCAGCTAGGGATGTACGAAAATCACTTACCTTTCGCAGATTATGCTGATGGGGGGGGGAGGCACTCCGTCCCCCCCCCCCCGGAATCCTGGCCGGCCGGCTGTGCTCCGCAGCAATTCTGTGGAGCCGCCGGCCGGCTCCGCCAGCAGCCAGACATCCAGCCGCTGGCTAGCAGGGATGCAAATGGCCGCGGCTGTAGCCGCCGCCGCTGTTTGTGTCCCTGCAGTCAGCCGTGATAGGCTACGTAAATGTTTACGTAGCCTATCACGGCTGACTTAAAAAAAAAAACAAAACACGCGTACGCAAATGGTGGCGGCCATGGCCACCGCCATTTGCGTACGCACATTTTTTATTATTTTTTTTAAAGTCAGCCGTGATAGGCTACGTAAAGATTTACATAGCCTATCATGGTGTTTTTTTAAAACCTAGCCATGATAGGCTACATAAATCTTTACGTAGCCTATCACTTTTCTTTCTTTTTACTGGAAATGGCGGTGGCGGCAGCCAGTCAGAAGACCAGCCGCCGCAACCGCCACCGCCGCCGCCAGGAAGATCCGCCCAAGGTAAGTCCCGTCCCAGGGGCGGGGCGGGGGGCGGGCTGTTCCGCCACCGATTTTGGGGGGCCGAATGCGCTGGCATTCGGCCTCCCCGAGATCCATGATGGAACTTTCGTACATCCCTACCTGCAGCTGGATGCCACCAGTCTTCCAGCACCTTGCTCAAAAATGGGGTAACAGGCAATAATATAGTTTTCTGGATGAAGGGATGTTCTTTTTAGGAGTGGTCACACCACCACTTTCAACGCAGCCAGGACCACACCATCCTGCAGTGATATGTTCACTCACCTGATCAAACCGGTCATCCATCATGGCTGCCTCAAACAAGCCATGGTATGCGAGGGTTGAGAAAGCAGTGGTGAGTCACACAGATGCAAGCTCCCTGTCCACCTCTTCAGGCTTTAAGAAGTGAAACTGATCCCACAACACAGAACAAGACTGGACACTTCAACAGACACTGTTTTGATTGCATGGTTTAGGTCAGCATGAAAGTTAGCAATTTTGTCCTCAAAATGTTCTGCAAACTCATCACAGCAGATCTCAGAGGGTTCCAGCCCTGGATTCATTGCGAAAGATGATAGCAAGCCCTGAACCACTCAAAAGGGCTCAGCTGAATGGTTATTCTGCTTCTCATAGAATCATAGAATAGTAGGGTTGGAAGGGGCCTACAAGGCCATCAAGTCCAACCAACCCACTGCTCAATACAGGAATCCAAGTCAGAGCATCCCTGACAAGTGGCTGTCCAGCCTCATCTTGAATGCCTCCAGTGTGGGAGAGCCCACCACCTCCCTAGGTAATTGGTTCCATTGTCGTATTGCTCTAACAGTCAAGACTTTTTCCTGATGTTCATCCAGAATCTGGCCAGTACTAACGTATGGCTTTGAGGGCTGGACTATAAGGAAGGCTGAGCACCGAAGAATTGATGCTTTCGAACTGTGGTGCTGGAGAAGACTCTTACGAGTCCCCTGGACTGCGAAGAGGTCAAATCAGTCCATCCTAAAGGAAATCAACCCTGAGTGCTCATTGGAAGGACAGATACTGAAGCTGAAGCTCCAATATTTTGGCCACCTAATGCGAAGAGAAAACTCTCTGGAAAAAAACCCTGATGCTGGGAAAGACTGAAGGCAAAAGGAGAAGGGGACGGCAGAGGATGAGATGACTAGATAGCATCACCGATGCAATGAATATGGACTTGAGCATGTGCAGGACAGGAAGGCCTGGCGTGCTATGGTCCATGGGGTCACGAAGAGTCAGACATGACTGAACTACTGAACAACAACAACACCTTGAGCCCATTATTCTGTGTCCTGCACTCTGGGATGATGGAGAAGAGATCCTGGCCTTCCTCTCTGTGACAGCCTTTCAAGTACTTGAAGAGCGCTATCCTATCTCTTCTCAAGGCTAAACATGCCCAGTTCTTTCAGTCTCTCTTCATAGGACTTCATTTCCAGTTCCCTGATCATCTTTGTTGCCCTCCTCTGAACCCTCTCCAGTTTGTCTTCATCCTTCTTAAAGTGTGGCACCCAGAACTGGTCACGGTACTCCAGATGAGGCCAAACCAGTGCTGACAAGAGGGGAACTAGTATTTCACATGATTTGGAAACTATACTTCTACTAATGCAGCCCAAAACAGCATTGGCCTTTTTTGCAGCCACATCACATAGTTGGCTCATATTCAGCTTGTGATCGACAAGAATTCCAAGATCCTTCTCGTTTGTAGTATTTTTGAGGCAAGTATCGCCCATCTTGTAACTGTGCATTTGGTTTCTTTTTCCCAGGTGCAGAACTTGGCATTTATCCCTATTAAATATCATTCTGTTGTTTTCTGCCCAGCACTCCAGCCTATCAAGATCACTTTGAATTCTGTTTCTGTCTTCCAGGCTATTAGCTATCCCGCCCAATTTTGTGTCATCTGCAAATGTGATCAGCATTCCCTGCACCTCCTCCTCCAAGTCATTAATAAAAATGTTGAAGAGCACTGGGCCCAGGACTAAGCCCTGTGGTACCCCACTCATAATCTCTCCCCAGTTTGAGAAGATCCCATTGATAAGCACTCTTTGTGTCCGATCCTGTAGCCAACTGTGGATCCACCTGATAATTGTTTCATCTAGCCCACTTTGAGCTAGTTTCCTCATCAGGATATCATAGGGCACTTTATCAAAAGCTTTGCTGAATCAAGGTATATGATGTCCACAGCATTCCCACAGTCCACAAGGGAGGTTACCTGATCAAAAAATGAGATCAGATTCATCTGGCAGGATTTGTTCTTGACAAATCCATGTTGGCTTCGAGTCATCACTGCATTATCTTCAAGCTGCTTACAGATGGATTGCTTGTGCCCGAATTTTCCCAGAGACTGATGTCAGACTGACTGGTCTGTAGTTCCCAAGTTCCTCCTTTTTACCCTTTTGGAAGATAGGGACAACATCAGCCCTCCTCCAGTCATCTGGCACTTCACCCGTCCTCCATGATTTCTCAAAGAGAATAGACAGTGGATCCGAGAGTTCTTCTGCCAGTTCCTTTATTACTCTAGGGTGCAGTTCATCTGGCCCTGGAGATTTGAACTCATTCAACGTAATTAGGTGTTCCTTGACCATATGCCTATTGATCTCAAGCTGCAATCCTGCACCTTCAGCCTGTACTTTGCCTTTGCCAGAGGGCTCATAGACCCTCTTTGGGGAGAAGTCTGAGCCAAAGTAGGAATTGAGCACCTCTGCCTTTTCCTTGTCTTATGTTATAATTTTGTCATCCTTATGTAATAGCTGAACCACTATTTCTTTCCTCTGTCTTTTACTATGCACATATCTGAAGAAAGCCATTTTGTTGCTTTTACCATCCCTTGCTAACCTCAGCTCATTCTCAGCTGTAGCCTCCCTGATGCCAGCCCTGCAATTCTGTGCTACCGGCCTGTACTCTTCCTTTGTTGCTTGGCCTTCCTTCCACTTCCTGTGTGTGTGCTTTTTTTGTTTTCAGGTCATCTCTAACCTTTTTGTGAAGCCACGTTGGCTTCTTCTGTTGTCTTCCACTTTTGTTTCTTGTTGGAATGGTTTGTAATTGTGCCTTGAGAATTCCCTTTTTTAAAAACTCCAACCCATCTTGGACTCCTTTTCTCATTAGAGTCGCTTGCCTTAGGCCTCTTACATTCCAGCTTGTTTCATTGTTTGAAGGTCCTCAGTAAACCAGGGCTCTGTCCGGACACCATAGTGTTTAAGAGGGCATTCAGGAGCGATTGTGTTGATGGCCAGTCAACCGATCTACTCCATATCATGAGAAGTGCTTCAACAGGATGGCCAGCTTTGGCTACTGGAAAATCTCATTCAGGAATCCCATGGATTCCAGAGGTCTCTGGGGCCAGACTGTCTTAGTGCCTCCGCTGCCTTAACAGGGCACCGCGAGAGCATACCTCCCCAGGAAGTGCGGTCACCATCACAATGGAGTGACGTCCATCCCCACATATCCAGACCACCCTCCTCACAGCCCTGAGACAAAGGCCAGATGTCTGAGGTGCCCTCCCTATGTGCCACACCGATGACAAACTGAGACCACACCATGGAGGTTGTCATGGAGGCCCTGAAGTCTCCCGGAAACATGGCGCTCCTGTGGTTCATGATGCTATCCCCTGGTCCTTCCAGCCTGGCCTGGTGCTGCACAGGGTATCCAGGTGGACAATGCTGGGTCAGGTCTACACCGCCCAGCTAATCTACCCGGGATGCTGTAACAGACACCAGGTCAGTTCCGTTGTCCAGGATCGAATCATGGATGACTCTGAGTATGCATCGACCTGGTGTTCACCAACAGCACAACCAGGCTAGAAGGTACAGTAGCCAGGCCACCAGGAACCTGCAGGAGAGGAGAGGAAGCCATGAGGGGAAATCACATCGCCATCTAGCTCTTCCACCACTTGAAAAGATCCTCTGCCTATAATACTGGACTGTCCCTTACCAGTGACCACCATTATAGGAATGCCCCCCTTCACATTTTCAGGAGCCCAGTTCAGCTGCTCCCTCCTGCAATGCAGGTCAAAAAGTTGAGCCCCAACTGGGAGCTTTCGCAAACATCTTTTCTCCAGCTGCACATGCAGCCGCAGAGAGAGTTCAGGATAATGCAGAGGTGAAGCTACTTCACCTCCTTATAATTATAAAATAAATCACGGTGATTGATCCTTCTTCTGCTCTCCAGAGCTCCAGGGATTTTCCACCGAAGAGTGTCTTTGACATAAACATCGGAATCGAGAGCAGCAACGGAGTGCAAGGAGAGGCATATAAATGCCCCCGATGCCACTGGGAGCTCGGGACGAGGTTGAGGGCAGGCAGGGGCTGTGCCGCTGTCCTTGCTCTCATCCCCTTCGGATGTGATGCCACGGCTGGGCTGCACCTGTACGAGGGAAGCTGCTGCAGCCGCACTCACAAGGCAGGTGACTTTGCCGGGCACACGGAGGACGACCTTGCTGCTGATCCTTCTGCTGCTGCTGCTGCTGCTGCCCCATGCCAGCTGTGGGATCCTGAGGGCAGAGTGCCCTTCAACTCTGGCGAAGGATGACACATACCCCCTGAATCATTACAGGCCAGGAGACCACCTTGTCACCGGGGTCATCCCTGCCACTGAGGTTCGCTTTGATGGACACAGCTTCACTCTGGCTCCCTCTGTCCGCAGTCGTAAATGGCAAGTCCTTTTGCGGTGATGGAGTTAGCGCTACCTCATGCTTTTCTGACTCCAGGAGCTCCAGTCACCCCTCAGTCCCAGGGACTGGCCCCTGATCAATCCCTGTAGCGTTTGGCCTTTGGGGGAAGATTTGGGGTTGCAGCAAAGCTAAGTCCGCCGTTTCATGGGCTGCCGCTGCTCGGGGGCCTTTTGAACTGTACAAGATCATAACATATGACAGGCCCATGAGCGCTTCCTGCCCTCAGTTCTGTGTGCAGTAGAAACACCCACTTTTCCTTAAAAAAAACCCTCTGAAAAGAGGCAGGAGGCCTCTGCTAATGTTTCACCCCAACTCCCTTGGTATTCTTCGTGCAACCAGTCAGAGCACTGCTTCTCCCAGCTCTACACCACACACACACACACACACACACCTGACATCACTCTCTATTGAGACTGGAGATATTAATGACTGTGTTTGATTCGCCCCTTTCCTGTGGCGGAGGAGGACCAAATCCATGGCGAGACTCATCCGCCTGTTTTCCTCTGTTTTCACACAAGGCATCTGTTCTTTCTGGTTTACTCTCAAGCCTGCGCAATCATAGGAGGGCAGGGTTTTGGGGAGCAAATGGCACAGCACAGAATAGACAATCACCAAAGGGATACCAGCAGGAGGGCGGCTGCACGGAGAGGCGATGAGTCGGTGGTTAGTGCGGCTGGTCCGTCGCAGACTCTGAAGGTCCGATTCTTTGAAATCTGGCCTCATTTGAGTCTGCAGCGGATTTCTCCTGCATTCCCAGGCAGAGGAAAGAAGCTGCTATGACCTTACTTGTTCTTCAGTCCACGGTAACACAGCGGATCCCAGCAGCTTACCTAGTGCTGATCACTGAAACTGCTCTCTCTGTGCCTCTTCCTCCTGGTCAGTCCCATTACAGACTCTTCACTCACCCTCTCCAAGAGGCAGAGCGGGGGAAAGCGGACAGATCAGCTACAGCAGACAGCACTTTGCCTTGTTTTCTCATGCTGGGCAGTGCAGCAGATTTGTTAAGGGGGGATGGCAGAGAACAGGCAAGGTCAACACTAGGAAGAAAGTGGGCCTACCAGCAAGGAACCGGGCATCGTACACTAGGGCCCCACAACTTCTGGAACTGACAGTGCAGCGGACTCTGTTCCAGGGATGTGGGACGTGATTGCACCTCAGCTCTTAACACACGTGTGTCCTCGTGTCTGTGCCCACGCACACACATACACACATTCAGAGTCCATGTGCAGAGACAACAGCTGTATGCCCAGTACATGTCTCAAACCAGTGGACAAACGATGGAACTAATAATGAAAAGGGGGATGACACCCGGCTGATCATAGAAAACAGGCATGTCTGTAATACCTTCAGCATTTAAAACACAATGTGAGCTGGGATGGAATTGAATTGCCACCCCCATCCATAAGGGCTCATGGAAATAAGTTCTTTTCAAAAATGTATACACACACACACACATTCTACGAGATGTGCCAGTTGCAAGCTGCAAAGTCCGTCACAAACCCTGGAACGTAGGACACCGCTATATAATGACATAATTCAGTTCAAGTGAACAGGACAGAAAACTCAATAACCACAACAGAAAAGACAGGGCAGATTACTTGAGGAAGAAACGGCAAGTGAAGTCATGGTACTCATCACATTTCTCTTTTTTTCTCTCTCTCCCTCTCTCCCTCTCTCTCACACACATACACACAAACACATGCCCCGATGGATGTGCACAATAGATACGTTCACTGGGTTCCTTCCTAATTTGTCAGCTCAGTGCTCCGTTTTAGCACAGGCACATCCACTCACTCCTCCCCTTCTGACTAAACAACACAGCACCATGTGGTCCATTTCATGAAACTTTTGAATGCTTACTTTATAAAACAACTTTACTGACACCGGAACAAAAGAATTCCCCCATCCCAACACGCCCAACCCACTGGCAGTTCTGTTTCTGGCTTTCGCGCCAGATCAGTACAAACTTGAGAACAGTTCTGGCGCTTAAATTCAGCACTTCGCATTGCCTCGAAAGGCCTGTGGACTCAAAGAATCCAGAACGGAATAGGATATTTGCACTCAGATCAGGCTGGTGATGTGCTGCATAAATTTTTACAGGAAAAAAAGTACAAGATACTGGCATATCCTCTCCTTCTTGTTTGCAATTCAAGACATCAGCCGGAATCCCCGGCTCTTACCCAACATCACCCTGGGCTACGACATCTATGACAACTACTTTGACGACAGCCTGACTTCTGATGCCTTGATAGACCTCTTCTCTACTGGCCAGGCAAATGTGCCAAACTACAGCTGTGGAAGGCGGAAGCGCCTGCTGGCTGTCCTTGAAGGGACCGACTCTGAGAACTCCATCCAGATTTCGAGCATGCTGGGCATCTACAAAATCCCACAGGTAGGGACGGGGAGGGTGGGGGGTTGCAGGCTGAGTCTCATTCCACTTTGCAAAGTCTCAGGAAACTTGTGACAGACACTGGTTTGAAAGAGAGTGTTGTAGTGACTTGAAATAGACTTCATTTCTCATGGAGGATAAACGCACATCTCTCTTTTCTCACACACTCATCTCCACTCAAATGGGCCTTTTGAAATGTCTAAACAATACAAATGTTCTGTTTATTAGAGGATGAATGCACATACCATAAGCAGCAATCCGTTGTTTAATATGGGTTGAACCAGTGGGAAAAAGCCACCTATCTCCTGTGCAGTGCGACCCTAGATATATATCCAATGGTCCAAAATCCTCCCAGTTTAAAAGACCAGGGTTACAGCTGTCTCGTGGTGGCTTGAAATCCAAAAAGTAGAAAAAGGGAAGCTGAGGCTGATGCCTTAAGAGACGTGCCATGTGATCAGCGTTGATGTTGTGCAATGTCACCGACTGTGCTTGTTCACAAATTGTCCTTCGTAATTTGTAATCTGGGGAGGGTAGAGCATGGGACCAGCAAAGATGCCCCACGTTGTCTTAAACCACACTGTACAAGTTTTATCAGTAGTAATAGTTCTTCTACTCAACTGGACTGAAATAAAGCCGTACATTTTGCTTCCAAAATGAGCTTTCTCCATGAATTGGTTCGTGTTATGATATCCACCCATTTGAATGTCAGCCAACTTGGAAAAGAGAAGATACTCAGCACATCCTTTTTTTTTCTTTTTCTTTTTTTTTGGCGTCTAAGGCAGGACCAGGACTACTGGTCTATTCAGGAACTGTGACTGCAAAGTGTTCACCAACTTTTTTTCCGAAGGCAGTGTTGACAAAGGGATGCTTTTGTGCATTCCGTTTAAAGTGTTCCTTCTCCCTCAAACTTTCATCAATGGTCCTGATGTTTTCAGGGAATGTAAAGCCTTCACTTCTGTCTGGTACTGGAAAATTTCAGAAGGATTGGTCAAACCGTTTTGATTATACAAAGGTTGGCACAACCCATCCCCCAGTCACCAAGTGAGATTTACAAGTGAGATGACCAATACGTGTGTTCGGAATTGCAGTCTTCAGGATTTGTCTTTCCTTCCTTTTTAAAGGGAGGGGTGGTCAGTGAGGCGTCCTGTATGATTCTTTCTCTGTGTATAATAGGGATGCTGGAGAAATCCATGACAGATCCAGATGTATTCAGGTTTCTATGTATCTGATCTGTGGATTTTACACTGGACATGTTTTTCTGAGCCTCTGTGAACTTGTGGACTGTGTATTTCCGTTTGGAGGGGATTTGCACCAACTTGCCCTTGTGCATGTCCGCACTTACATGAGTGCACATTGGCACAAGTGTGCATTTCCTAACAGGAACAAAATTCTCAGACATACCTTTAAAAAAAAAAAAAAAGATTCCTTCCATGAGCAGACAACAGGACAAAAGACACCTTACAATCTGCAAAACACATACGGAAGAGAGTTAACAAAATCCAGACTTTCCTAGTGTATAATAGCATTAAGTCCACTTTGGTCTGGCCACAGAGGTTGAAATCCTATCGAGACAGTCACTAGCCTCCGAAGTTATATGCGGGTGGCTATCCTATGCAGGTTGGGTGGATCAAAGAGGGGATCCTCCCCTCCACACTCTGTCCACCCTGCATTCTTGGTAGACGCACCATTTCACATGTCTGGCCAGGGCTTCGGAGAACAGGCCTGGAGACCTCATAGGAAGCAGTCTAAAGGGGCTTCTGTGGTCTCCTTCCTTAGTTTAGTTTATACGTACCATTTTGTTGGATACTAGTGTAAAGCCCGTGTCACCATGGGCACCAGTAGTCTGAGAATGCTTGGATGTTTGGTCATTTCCCTTGTGACTGAGAGCGGGATAGAGAGGGGGGAAAGGCCACCTTTCCCTCACCTGCTCTGAGCCACAGCCATCCAATACAGCACTGGCTTTGACTCCCGCCACGTGTCCCCACCTACTACCCCCCTCTCACAGAGACACACAAATACACAAACTCCACCTGCACGCAGGACATCATGGGAGGAGCAGCATCACCCCTCCTTCCTCGCTCTCTGATGCATCTCTTTTGAAACAATACAATCCGAGTGGGGAGCATGGCCATTGCCCCTAGCAACTGCCCCAAGGCCTAGCATTGCCCCTCGAAGCCTGCCTGTGAGGCAGAACGAATAAAAACAAACCCAAACTGAAACAGAAATTAGGGAAGCTGCTAGGCTGGACAAGAACAATGGGAGGCTGTTTTGCATGGAGCCAAGAAACACAGATTTTGACTATTACAGTTCGTGCTTTGAACTTCTTCACAGATTCCAAATTTTGTATACATCCACACTGCTCAAGCTTCAGTTCAAATAAAACATGAAGAAAATTGGCCTGGTAGATCTCTAGCAATGAGTTTTACACTAATATATATATATATATATATATATATATATTGATGATGATCTTTCCCATCATTACGAGCCACTTTAGATTTAACAGATATTTGAGCTTTGACCTGAAACCAAAAAAAACCCAACTGGTCCCCTCCTTTCTTTGTCAGGTCACCTATGCATTCGTTTCTCATGTTTTGAACGAGAAAACTCAGTTCCCGTTTTTCTACCGGATGGTGCCCAAAGAAGGAATGCTGAATTTGGGGATTGTCAAACTGCTTCTGCATTTCAAATGGACGGCGGTTGGTCTAGTCACTCCAGACACGGACATTGGAGAGAGGTTCATGAGCACATTGAAACCTGTGCTCATCAGGAATGGTGTTTGTGTTGTTTTCTCACAAGCCATCAAAGGATTGAAGAAAAATTTCATGACATCCAGCTATGGTTCGTTTAAGTCTTGGAAACAAGCCAATGTGTTTATTTACTATGCAGAGACTAATGTCTTCATACAGGGAATATTTCTTCTACAAAAAGCAATTGAAATGTCAATAAAACCCACTGTTGGGAAGGTCTGGATCATAACTGCTTTGTGGGACATCGCTGTCGAGTTGATGTACAATGACCATTTTGCAAAGCACATCCATGGAATGTTTTCCTTCTTTATCCAGGCAAATACAGGGACAAAATATACTGACATTCGAAGATCTTACCTTACTATCCAAAACATTTGGAATGAAAGGTATCAGTGTTACTGTTCAAAGCATGCATTGCCTGTGTTGTCTGCGAAAGGCTGGAAAAGATGCACAGAGAATCAGAAACAGAGGGCCCTGCTCCAAGAGTACATTGATAAGCTCCTGTCTCTAGACAGCTACATCATTTACAACACTGTCCAAGCCGTGGCCCACGCCTTAGATGCTGCTTATTCATCCAGATCCAAGAGGAGGCGCAGGGAAGGTGGAGAAAGTTTGGAAGTTCAGAGGCTACAGCCATGGCAGGTATTCCATTGTGCGATTCCAGGATAATTGTCTTGGGATTCTGAGAAATCTCAAATGTACTGGTAAGATGAAATTTCATTTAGCATAGCCAGCAGTGAATCTCCCTGTGTTGGTCCCCTTTTTGGTCCCCTTACACCACTTTCAAAAGATGCTGTCGACCAGATACCAGACCCCATGACTGGCAGAACTCCTCTGGCTCTGCAGAGTCCCATTTCCCATGCTCCACCGCTGCACTCGGTCTCCCTGTCTGGAGTTTCCTGGGGCAAGGGAGTTGGCCCTGACTGTCCATGAGTGGGCAGCTCCTTTGATGCCTACCTGGCTAAATTGTGTCAATTCATTCCCTCGGTCAAGCTTCCACTTTTTCCTGTGCGTGCATTCCTAGACTCTGAACGAGGGGTCTGGATAAGGGTGTATGTATTCCCCACCGTCTGTTCCGGCAGGGAATCCGTGTGGGGAAGAGGCGATCCATTCCTCCCCCCCCCCCATAATCCTTTAGAGAGGTTCTGCTGTGCTCAGATTCTGGGGGCGGGAACTGCCTTGGGGGCCCTTACCTTCCCTCCTGCCAGCCAGAGCCATTTGCCTCCTCCCTGTCCCTCCCGATTGCCTTTTAAAAAAAGACTTTAAAAAAAAAAAAAGGCAATCAGCTCTGACTGGAAGAAGCAGCCGAGTGCAGTTCCACCTCCAGTCCTCCTGGAGCAGAGGTAAGTGATCCCGATCCGCTGTGGATTCCTGAGGCCAGATTCCAAAGAATCCGGCCTCATTTGAATCCTCAGCGGATTTCTCTGACATCCCTAGGTCTAGGTGGCTCCTCTCATGTTGATCAGAGCATATTCACTTAGCCAAACTTCTTGGTTTAACATGTTGCATTGAGGGCTTTCCATGTTCACTCAGCCTCCGAAAGGCAGCAAAAGTACAGCTGCCAAGGACGAGGGCCTTCACAGAGGAGTGACTTAGGCAATGTGCACCATGGCATGGTATCATACGCTGTGGTGAGTTCCAGCTTCAACATTACCTTGAAGCTGGATGGCTGTCAATGGCAGGGTGGTGGACCTGAGGCCCAGATTGGTCTGTTCACTGTGCAACGGACACTTCCATTCCATATTACAGGGACTCAAGTGGCAACCAATACCATCACCATAGAATAAGGGAGATGGAAGGGACTTTCAAGGTCCAGGTCAAGGACTCAGAAGTAACCGGAAGTCTCCATAATTGACTGTTGGTTATAGAGCTACTGCTCCCTGATACCTGGGAGAAGGACCAGAATGCTGCTGCTCTGTTCAGTGGTCTTTAGTCATCCTCCTCAGTACCCATCTTTTCTTTCTCTGTCTTTCCCCCTTCACAGTTTCCTCAGTATCTCTTTCCCAAACCTCTCTCTTTTTCTCTCTCCTAAGAAATCCTCTATTTATTGATTGATTGATTGATTGATTGGATGGATGGATTTGATTTCTACCCGGCCTTTGTACCAAGAAAATGGCAATCAAGGCAGCTCATAACCATAGGAACAAAAAATATTAAAAATAAAATTTGATTGAAACAATACAACAAATACATTAAAAATACAATTAAAACACAACAATGAAGGAATAAACATGGCACCAAACCCAGCAGACCAGCTCACATGCCAAAGACTACATGAATGAAAACATATTTGCCTTCTGGCAGAAAGACAGCAGAAAGGGAGGCAAGCCAACCTCCCTCGGCAGGGAGTTGCACAACCTGGGAGTAGCCACCAAGAACGCCCTCTCCTTTGTCACCAACAAACATACCTCTGAAGGTAGCAGACCACAGCAGAGCCTCTCCTAAACATATTAAAGCCCAAGCAGGCTTGTCTGGGTCAAGGTAGTCTTACCACCGCCTCTTTGAGGCAAGATGGACTCAAACCTTGCTATGAAGAGGGGTTCCCCACTACCCTTACCCACATACCCGTCCCCCCTCCCCTGGCTGCTTCTATATGCCAGGACAGGTCAGGATTCTGCGCACAAGGGTTAGGCCTCACCTCTCCAAATATTCTGTCCACAGCTGCTGTACAAATGGAAAGTATCCAGTACAAGTGGACCTAGATATTATCAGTCCAGTGGTGGTCAGTGAGCTTCTTTTTATTTGCTAACAAAGCTCTTACCACCACCTCTTTCAGGCAAGATGGAGTCAGACGAGTAAAGGGGTGGATGTGCCTGATCTCCTCTGATCTCGGAACCTAAGCACTGTCAGCCCTGGTTAGTACTTGGATGGGAGACTGCCTGGGAATTAGGCTTCCTGCGCTGAGGAGGGGGTTGGACTCGATGGTCTCGTAGGCCCCTTCCAACCCTATGATTCTATGAAACCTTGCTATGAAGAGTTGTGCCCCACTACCCTTACCCACTCAGACAGTGTCCCTTCTCCCCACAACTGCTTTCATAAGTTAGGAAGGGCAAGAATTCAGCACACTTCAGGTAGGCCTCATGTCTCCAAGTATCCTGTCCACAGACACTGTACAAATGGAAAAAGATCCATTCTAAGTGGAGAAACCGGGGCCAGAGTTACATCTGCACAACCTGTATTAACTATGGCATTCCATGTCTGCACAGATATGATTGCCTTTATCTACAAAGTGTCGCATGAATTGGCCACAAACAGACTATCAAGTGGTCAACCTCTCCCCATGGGCCTTGGGCCACCCAAACCATCAGTTCACTACCCCAACTGATAGGCCTTGGACCGCTCAAAATATCTCAGCTGGGAGATTCTGTGTAGATGTGGTGGAGATGTACGATGGCTTTGCCGCTTTCACTGCCAAGGAGGAGGCTTTCAGAAGAGTTTGGCCCCAAAAGATCTCAGTTGGGAGATTCTGTGTAGATGATTGCATTTATCTGCAAAGTGTCGCAGATAAACCTTTAGAAAGTGTTTCAAGACACAACTTTACAACTTAGCCTTTAAACTCTGCAGTTTTTAACGTTTTTAACGTTCTTTTATTGTTAAAAGTTTTTATTGTTTTAAATTGTTGCATGCTGCTTTGATGGCTTTTTCGCAGATGAGACAGTATATAAACATTAATAATAAACAAATAAATAATAAACAATTGTAAATAAATGTTAAATGACACACATGTCCACTCCAGTCTAGGAGTTTCAGTTCTGAAATGGTGAGAACCAGGTTTGTCCAAGCAGGTTTCTAAATGCTGATGTTTTCCCTGTCTTCCTAGCTTCATCCTTTCCTGAGAAACTCCCAGTTCTACAATACTTCCGTGGATGGGGTGTATTTGGACGAGAATGGAGACCTGGCAGCCCACTTTGACATTGTGAACTGGGTGGTGTTCCGCAACAGGTCTGTTATAAGAATGAAATTCGGGAGTTTAGAAAGACGGGGATCTCAAGATCTCAAGATGACCATCAACCAGGATGAGATTGCATGGCCCAAATGGTTCGACAAGGTGGGGGAAACCATTTGCTTCATCTCATTGCATTTACTGTCTTGGACGCTCTAATGACTGCGACAGGCTCTACATGGGGCTGCCTTTGAAGCGTGTTTGCAAACCTCAGCTGGTTCAAAATGCTGCAGTCACCTGAGCAGCTGTGGCTAACAGACTCCCATGCTACAACAGATTTGCTAGATAGCGGCTACCGGTCTGTTTACAGAAATGCTTCAAAGTGCTGGTGATGACCTCTAAAGCCCTAAATGACTTGGAACCAGGTTTCCTGAAGGACTGCCTGGGTTTTCATTTTTATTTTTGAAAATATTTTTTATTCTATTTTTAATCTTTATAAATGAAATAAACAATAGCAACAACCCAAACATTATCTACAGTTTCCAACAATACAGTTTTTCTTAAGAGGACAGAGCAATAACAAGAAAAAGGAGGGGGAATGCAAGCAAGCAAGCAAGCAAGCAAGAAGACAAATGGGAAAGAAAGCCAAAGGGGAAAAGGAAAAATATAAAAAGTTACTTCAAGGGATTAAATTTAAACTTCATTACACACAGACTTCAAGTATCATTCTATTTAAAACATTATACCTGTATCATTGCCAATATTGCACGGCAATACAGCATAGATAATCAACCTTAAATTTCAATATCATATCATCAGACTTATAACACGGAAGGGAGCATGCAATTCATTTCCACTAAGCATATGTTGCCCTTCAATTAATATACAATAATAGAGCTTAAAAATTTAGCCAGTTAAAAATATTACTAATAAAGGTCTCATAGTATGAAAATAATAATAGTAAAAAAAAGAAAAGGAAAAAAAGGGTAAAAAATAATAACAAATCACTATTTTTTATATTATCTATATTTTAAACAATATTTCTGGATATATATATGAATGTACACATATCTACACACACCCAAATAAAAATTTTATATAAAGTATATCATATCTAATATAAAAAAAGAAGTAAGAAGAAAACATGACTATATATAAACAATCCTCCTCACTGGCGTACTGCCCTGCCCTTGTAGCTGCCTAAACAAATCCAAAGAGCAATCTTGACTGAAGAATTCTCAGCTCACGAAGCTAGAAAAAATGTCTCCTGCATTTTATTTGTATGCCAGCGAACCGAGCCTCCGCCAATTCATGACTTAATTTTTTTTTCATCTGGCCTTCAAAAAGAATACAAAATATAGCAGGATATTTGATATAATATTGTAAATTCATTTGTCTTGCATGATTTCTTGCCTTGGTAAATTGCCTTCTTTTCTCAGCAATTTCTTTGGTGGAATCTGGAAACAGCATAACTTTATCTTGATTTGTCCCGGACAAAAGTCCTTTCAGTTCTCTAGCCAAACGCAGAATATTATTTTTTGTAGTGACTCTTGCAAATTGGACTATGACAGTTGCAGGCCCATTGGTGCCACGAGCTGCACGTGGAACACGGTATGAATGCTCAATATCTAGTAAATGATCAGCTGGCAGAGCAAGTAGCTCATGGAGAAATTTATCCAGGAATTTAGGCAGTTTTATCTCATCAGGCACACCTTTAATACCCAGGACGTGCAGGGTTGCCCTGCGTGAGTATGCCTCCAATTGAGAAATTCTAGCAGACATGACATTATGACCAGCTTGCACCGTAGTTTCTTGTGCAGAAATCTGTTCTTGGAGTGCATTGTCCTTCAGTTCCATTTTTTGCCAACAGCTATTAATTAAATCCACAGTCCCTTGAAGGATAGTCATGGACTTGGATTGTACCCAGCCTCTTATACTGTTCTGCTAGTTGGAAAGACAGAAGTTTTTATCAAGGCCAGTTGTGTTGTTGTTGTTGTTGATGTTGTTCAGTCATTCAGTTGTGTCCGACTCTTTGTGACCCCATGGACCATAGCATGCCAGGCCTTCCTGTCCTGCACTCTCTCCCGGAGCGTGCTCAAGTTCATATTCATTGCATCAGTGATGCTATCTAGCCATCTCATCCTCTGCCGTCCCCTTCTCCTTTTGCCTTCAGTCTTTCCCAGCATCACGGTCTTTTCCAGAGAGTTTTCTCTTCGTATTAGGTGGCCAAAATATTTCAGCTTCAGCTTCAGTATCTGTCCTTCCAATGAGGACTCAGGGTTGATTTCCTTTAGGATGGACTGATTTGACCTCCTTGCAGTCCAGGGGACTCGTAAGAGTCTTCTCCAGCACCACAGTTCGAAAGCTTCAATTCTTCAGCGCTCAGCCTTCCTTATAGTCCAGCTCTCACAGCCATACGTTTGTTGTTGTTGTTGTTCAATCGTTCAGTCGTGTCCGACTCTTCGTGACCCCATGGACCATAGCACGCCAGGCCTTCCTGTCCTGCGCTCTCTCCCGGAGCGTGCTCAAGTTCATATTCATTGCATCCGTGATGCTATCTAGCCATCTCATCCTCTGCCGTCCCCTTCTCCTTTGGCCTTCAGTCTTTCCCAGCATCAGGGTCTTTTCCAGGGAGTTTTCTCTTCGCATTAGGTGGCCAAAATATTGGAGCTTCAGCTTCATTATCTGTCCTTCCAATGAGCACTCAGGGTTGATTTCCTTTAGGATGGACTGATTTGACCTCCTTGCAGTCCAGAGGACTCGTAAGAGTCTTCTCCAGCACCACAGTTTCGAAAGCATCAATTCTTCGGCGCTCAGCCTTCCTTATAGTCCAGCTCTCACAGCCATACATTACTACTGGGAAAACCATAGCTTTGATTAGACGGACCTTTGTCGGCAAGGTGATGTCTCTGCTTCTTACTATGCTGTCTAGGTTGGCCATAGCTTTCCTCCCAAGGAGCAAGCGTCTTTTAATTTCATGGCTACAGTCACCGTCTGCGGTGATCTTGGAGCCCAAGAAAGTAAAATCTGTCACTGCTTCCATTTCTTCCCCTTCTATATGCCAGGAAGTGATGGGGCCAGATGCCATGATCTTAGTTTTTTTAATGTTGAGTTTCAAACCAACTTTTGCACTCTCCTCTTTCACCCTCAACAAGAGGCTCTTGAGATCCTCTTCGCTTTCTGCCATTAGGGTGGTATCGTCTGCATATCGGAGGTTGTTGATAATTCTCCCAGCAATCTTAATTCCGACCTCTGATTCATCCAACCCGGCATTTCTCATGATGTACTCTGCAGATAAGTTAAATAAGCAGGGTGACAATATGCAGCCTTGTCGTACACCTTTCCCAATTTTGAACCAATCGGTTGTTCCATGTCTGGTTCTTACTGTTGCTTCTTGACCCTCGTACAGGTTTCTCAGGAGACAGATAAGGTGGTCTGGTACTCCCATCACTTTAAGAATTTGCCACAGTTTGTTGTGATCCACACAATCAAAGGCTTTAGCGTAGTCAATGAAGCAGAAATAGACGTTTTTCTGGAATTCTCTTGCTTTCTCCATGATGCAGCGAATGTTGGCGATTTGATCTCTAGTTCCTCTGCCTCTTCGAAACCCAGCTTGTACTTCCGGTAGTTCTCGGTTCGCATACTGCTGAAGCCTAGCTTGTAGGATTTTGAGCATCACCTTGCTGGCATGTGAAATGAGCGCAATTGTGCGGTAGTTTGAACACTCTTTGGCGTTGCCCTTCTTTGGAATTGGAATGTAAACTGACCTTTTCCAGTCTTGCGGCCACTGTTGAGTGTTCCAGATTTGTTGGCATATTGAATGCAGCACTTTAACAGCATCATCTTTTAGGATTTTAAATAGCTCGGCTGGAATACTGTCATCTCCGCTAGCTTTGTTGTTACTAATGCTTCCTAAGGCCCACTTGACTTCACTCTCGAGGATGTCCGGCTCAAGTTCAGTGACCACACTATCATGGCTATCAGGGACATTCAGATCTTTCCTGTATAGTTCTTCTGTGTATTCTTGCCACCTCTTCTTAATCTCATCTGCTTCTGACTGTATGGAGCTTCTCCATCTTTGGCTGCAAAGGACATAATCAATCTGATTTCGATATTGACCATCTGGTGACGTCCATGTGTAGAGTCGCCTCTTGTGCTGTTGGAAAAGAGTGTTTGCTATGATCAGCATGTTCTCTTGGCAAAACTCTATTAGCTTTTGTCCTGCTTCATTTTGTACACCAAGGCCATGCTTGCCTGTTATCCTGGTGATTTCTTGACTTCCTACTTTAGCATTCCAATCCCCTATGATGAAGAGGACATCTTTTTTTGGTGTTAGTTCTAGAAGGTGTTGTAGGTCTTCATAGAACCGATCAACCTCAGCTTCTTCGGCCTCAGTGGTTGGCGCATAGACTTGAATTACTGTGATGTTGAATGGTTTGCCTTGGATTCGTACTGAGATCATTCTATCATTTTTAAGATTGTACCCCAGTACTGCTTTTCCCACCCTTTTGTTGACTATGAGTGCTACTCCATTTCTTCTAAGGGATTCTTGCCCACAATAGTAGATATGATGGTCACCTGAATTAAATTCACCCATGCCTGTCCATTTTAGTTCGCTGATTCCCAAGATGTCGATGTTCAATCTTGCCATCTCATGTTTGACCACCTCTAGCTTACCTTGATTCATTGATCTGACATTCCAGGTTCCTAAACAATATTGTTCTTTACAGCGTTACTACTGGGAAAACCATAGCTTTAATTCTACGGACCTTTGTCAGCAAGGGGATGTCTCTGCTTCTTACTATGCTGTCTAGGTTTGCCATAGCTTTCCTCCCAAGGAGCAAGCGTCTTTTAATTTCATGGCTACAGTCACCGTCTGCGGTGATCTTGGAGCCGAAGAAAATAAAATCTGTCACTGCTTCCATTTCTTCCCCTTCCATATGCCAGGAAGTGAAGGGGCCAGATGCCATGATCTTAGTTTTTTTAATGTTGAGTTTCAAACCAGCTTTTGCACTCTCCTCTTTCACCCTCAACAACAGGCTCCTTAGATCCTCTTCGCTTTCTGCCATTACGGTGGGGTGATATCATCTGCATATCTGAGGTTGTTGATAATTCTCCCAGCAATCTTAATTCTGACCTGTGATTCATCCAACCCGGCGTTTCTCATGATGTACTCTGCATATAAGTTAAATAAGCAGAGTGACAATATGCAGCCTGGTCATACTCCTTTCCCAATTTTGAACCAATCGGTTGTTCCATGTCTGGTTCTTACTGTTACTTCTTGACCCTCGTACAGGTTTCTCAGGAGACAGGTAAGGTGGTCTGGTACCCCCATCTCTTTCAGAATTTGCCACAGATTGTTGTGATCCACACAATCAAAGGCTTTAGCGTAGTCAATGAAGCAGAAATAGACATTTTTCTGGAATTCTCTTGCTTTCTCCATGATCCAGCGAAAGTTGGCGATTTGATCTCTAGTTCCTCTGCCTCTTCGAAACCCAGCTTGTACTTCCGGTAGTTCTCGGTTCGCATACTGCTGAAGCCTAGCTTGTAGGATTTTGAACATCACCTTGCTGGCAGGTGAAATGAGCACAATTGTACGGTAGTTTGAACACTCTTTGGCGTTGCCCTTCTTTGGAATTGGAATGTAAACTGACCTTTTCCAGTCTTGTGGCCACTGTTGAGTGTTCCAAATTTGTTGGCATATTGAGTGCAGCACTTTACCAGCATCATCTTCTAGGATTTTAAATAGCTCAGCTGGAATACTGTCGTCTCCGCTAGCTTTGTTGTTAGTAATGCTTCCTAAGGCCCACTTGACTTCACTCTCGAGGATGTCCGGCTCAAGTTCAGTGACTGCACTATCATGGCTATCAGAGACATTCATATCTTTCCTGTATAGTTCTTCTGTGTATTCTTTCCACCTCTTCTTAATCTCATCTGCTTCTGTTAGGTCCCTGCCTTCTTTGTCCTTTATCATGCCCGTCTTTGCACAAAATATTCCCTTGAGATCTCCGATTTTCTTGAAAAGATCTCTAGTCTTTCCCATTCTGTTGTTTTCCTTGATTTCTTTGCATTGTTCATTTAAGAAGGCCTTCTTTTCTCTCCTTGCTATTCTCTGGAACTTTGCGTTCAGTTGGATATATCTTCCCCTTTCTCCCTTGCTTTTCACTTCCCTTCTTTCCTCAGCTACTTGTAAAGCCTCCTCAGACAGCCACTTTGCTGTCTTGCATTTCTTTTTCTTTGGGATGGATTGAATTGCTGCCTCCTGAACAATGTGATGGACCTCCATCCATAGTTCCTCAGGTACTCTGTCTATCAGGTCTAATCCCTGAAATCTATTCCTCACCTCCACTGTATATTCATAAGGGATATGACTTAGGGCATACCTGAATGGTTTAGTGGTTTTCCCTACGTTCTTCAATTTCAGCTGAAATTTTGCAAGAAGCAGCTCATGATCTGAGCCACAGTCAGCTCCGGGTCTTGTTTTGACTGACTGTATAGGGCTTCTCCATCTTTGGCTGCAAAGGACATAATCAATCTGATTTCAGTATTGACCATCTCATGATGTCCATGCGTAGAGTCGCCTCTTGTGCTGTTGGAAAAGAGTGTTTGCTATGATCAGCGGATTCTCTTGGCAAAACTCTATTAGCCTTTGTCCTGCTTCATTTTATACACCAAGACCATGCTTGCCTGTTATCCCCGTGATTTCTTGACTTCCTACTTTAGCATTCCAATCCCCTATGATGAAGAGGACATCTTTTTTTGGTGATAGTTCTAGAAGGTGTTGTAGGTCTTCACAGAACCGATCAACCTCAACTTCTTTTGCCTCAGTGGTTGGGGCATAGACTTGAATTACTGTGATATTGAATGGTTTGCCTTGGATTCGTACTGAGATCATTCTATCGTTTTTAAGATTGTACCCCAGTACTGCTTTTCCCACCCTTTTGTTGACTATGGGTGCTACTCCATTTCTTCTAAGGGATTATTCCCCACAGTAGTAGATATGATGGTCACCTGAATTAAATTCGCCCATGCCTGTCCATTTTAGTTCGCTGATTCCCAAGATGCCGATGTTCAATCTTGCCATCTCATGGTTGACCACCTGCAGCTTACCTTGATTCATTGATCTTACATTCCAGGTTCCTAAACAATATTGTTCTTTACAGCATCGGACTTTCTTTTCACCACCAGACACATCTGGTGACAATGGCGGTGAGAAGATGAGTGGCCCCATTGAGGGTGTCTTGCCCAAGGGCCCTCAAAAACCTGGACAGCATAGAATCATAGATTCATAGAAGAGTCTACGCAGCTCAAAAGAGCATTTGCCTTTTTTGCAGCCACATTACATTTTTGGCTCATATTCAGCTTGTCATCTACAACGATTCCAAGATCCTTCTCGCTTGTAGTATTGTTGAACCAAGTATCTACCATCTTGTAAGTGTACATTTGGTTTCTTTTTCCTCAGTGCAGAACTTGGCATTGATCCCTATTAAATTTCATACTGTTGTTTTCAGCCCAGCACTCCAGCCTATTAAGATCACTTTGAATTCTGTTTCTTCCAGGGTATTAGCTATCCCGCCCAATTCTGTGTCATCTGCAGATTTGATCAGCATTCCCTGCACCTCCTCCTCCAAGTCTTTAATAAAAGTGTTGCAGAGCACTGGGCCCAGGACTGAGCCCTGCGGTGCCCCGCTCATGACCTCTCCCCAGTTGGAGAAGATCCCATTGATAAGCACTCTTTCAGTCCAATTCTGTAGCCAACAGTGGATCCACCTAATAGTTGTTTCATCTAGCCCACTTGGAGCTGCACTTCAGCTTTGCTGAAGTCGAGGGATATGATGTCCACAAGGGAGGTGACCTGATCCAAAAATGAGATCAGATTCGTCTGGCAGGACTTGTTCTTCACAAATCCATGTTGGCTTCGAGTCATCACTGCATTGTTTTCACGATGCTTACACCTTGAAATGGTACTGGGGCTTTCTCTCTGCCTCATCAACGTGCCTTCTTGGGCAAAGCTGTGTGGAAAAGCTGGGTATCGATTTTAAAAATACACAAACAAACAAACAATTCCTTGAACACCACCTGAATCACTGTTTGAGCAGGCTAATGGCTGGATGAGGGCTACAAAACCAAAGCTCAATTCAGATAAGAAGGAAGTGCTTTTAGCAGGTGGCTTGTCTCCCCAGTTCAGTGGCATTTGACCTGCCCCAGAGGGGGTTGCACTCCCCCTGAATGCAGCTAAAGGCAGGCAGCGTAAGGGTGCTCCTGGATCCATCACTGTCACTTCAGGCCCAGTTAGCCTGTGTGGCCAGGAACGCCTTCTATCAGCTGGGATTAATTCACCATCTGTGACCCTATCTGGACAGAGATAGGCTGCTGACAGTTATCTACACTCTGGTAATCTCCCGGTTGGATTACTGCAATACATCGTACGTGGGGCTACCTTTGAAGACTGTGCAGGAACTTCAGTTAGCTGAAAATAGAGCTGCTAGGTTAGTAAATGGAATTGACCGATTCTCTCACTGTTTTGTCAGCTGCACTGGCTTTCAGGCCATTTCCACACCCAATTCAAAGTCTTGGTATTGAGCCTTAAAGACCTAAATGGCTTGGGACTACAGTAGCGGAAGGCAAATCCCCTCCCGCATCGACCTGCTCAGACTTTTGGGTCATCATCAGAGGCACTCCTCCAGGTGTCCTCACCAGATGAAGCAAGGCTGGTGGCCACAAGAGAGAGGGCCTTCTCAGTGGTGGCACCCCACTTAGGGAATTAACGCCCCAAAGAGGTTCACCTGGCGCCTACGGTATTCTATTTTAGGTGCCAGGCAAAGACTTCCCTTTTCTCCCAGGCAGGTTAGAGACCTCGTTCGAGGTTATTATGGCTGTTAAATCAATTTCTGTGCTCTTTACTGCTTTGCATTATATTGTACTTTATTCTTTTAAATATCGGTATTGTATTTCATATTTTAATCTCTTCTCTGGAATTTAGTTTTTACTCCATCTAGAGAACATTAGTTATGGGGCAGATAAGAAATAGAATGAATCAGTGAATGAATAAAATAAAATGCATGAGACAAAGCGACAGTTCCTTCCCAGTTAGCTTACAGGAAGAAAACACTGGAAGGATGAATACAGGATAGCACAATGGGAGAGATGCACAGAGACGGGTTTGAAACAACCGCTGTTTCTGAAGGTGTGAGCAGTGGAGTGGAGCAGGTTGGAAACACCCAGAAGGCGTGTTTGTGGTCCTGAGGTCCATGGCTTGAGCTGTCAGCTGGAGCAGCTGACGTCTGGATTTCAGCAAGCAGGAGGTCCTGCTCCAATGAAGAGCCAAAGACAGCCAGCAAGCAATAGTTGGGGAGGAAACATAGATCAGTGGCACAACATCTGTTTGCATCCACAAGGTTCCAGGTTCCCTCCCAGGTTTGAACCAGGCAGGGCTGGCAAAGTTCTGTGCCCAGCAGTGTAATTTCCAAATTAAAACTGGATCAGGAGATCCTGCTAGACCTTTCCTGTTCTGTGACTCTTCGCCCTTGATATATTGGGCCTAACAAACACTTTTTCCTTCATCTTTCTTGAATCTATGCTTAGCCCCTGCCTCATTCTAGGTGTGTGGAAAGCTGTCACCCAGGATTCTTCAAGGTGCCTCAGGAAGGGAAGCCAGTTTGCTGCTATGACTGTTTTCCCTGTGCAGAAGGGACCATCTCCACCAAGGAAGGTCAGTGACTCTGGAGGAAAGGGCGGCCCCTGGGGAAGAGAGCAAAGATTCACCCAGGCATTTTCAGGGAAGGTGTTTTGACATTTGTTAACTTGGATCCTTTCTTGTCTTGTTTATTTTTATTAATATCCACGATTTATCCCCTCTACTCAGCACTGGTTAGGCCTCATCTGGAGTACTGCGTCCAGTTCTGGGCACCGCACTTGAAGAAGGATGCAGACAAGCTGGACGGGGTTCAGAGGAGGGCAACAAAGATGATCAGGGGACTGGAAACACAGCCCTCTCAGGAGAGACTGAAAGAACTGGGCATGTTTAGCCTTGAGAAGGGAAGACTGAGGGGAGATAGGATAGCACTCACCAAGTACTTCAAAGGTTGTCACAAAGAGGAAGGCCAGGATCTCTTCTCAATCATCGCAGAGTGCAGGACACAGAGGAATGGGCTCAAGTGACAGGAGGCCAGATTCCGGCTAAACATCAGGAAAAACATCCTGACTGTTAGAGCAATACAACAATGGAACCAATCACCTAGGGAGGTGGTGGGCTCTCCCACACTGGAGGCAGTCAAGACGAGGCTGGACAGCCATTTGTCAGGGATGCTCTGACTTGGATTCCTGCACTGAGCAGGGGATTGGACTGATGGTCTTGTAGGCCCCTTCCAACCCTACTTTTCTATGATTCTATGATTCTATAATCTGCTCCAGAATTTTCCCAGGCACTGATGTCAGACTGACTGGTCTCTAGTTCCCAGGTTCCTCCTTTTTGCCCTTTTTGAAGATAGGAACAACATTGGCCCTCCTCCAGTCATCTGGCACTTCACTCGTCCTTCATGATTTCTGATAATAGACAGTATTTTGGAGAGTTCTTCTGCCAGTTCCTTTATTACTCTAGGATGCAGTTCATCTGGCCCTGGAGATTTGAATGATTCTATGATTTCATAAATATTATTTACTCTAGTGTAAGTGTGTGGGGGCCCAGTGTGTATGACTCCCTCTGTGTGTTTGTGTGTCCTCTCCTGTTTGGCCGTTAGGTCTCAATGGGTCAGTGACTCAGGCTGTCCCTGTTTCCTGAGTGAGTGTGTTTGTGAGGGAGGTTCTCTGCTTTTTATGTTTCCTGTGACTGTGTGCAGAATAGTGCAAAAGGGGAAGCATGTGTAGGTATTTGAGTTTTTTGCGTGGACCAGGTATGAATCTTTTGCTTCCAGGAAAGCATGGGCATGATTTCCACAAAGATATGGAGTAAGAAAAAGGACTTGGCACTGCTATACCTAAGACAGATTTCTTTGACTGTGCATATGCATCTACTTGCAAAAATGTCAAGTGCGGGTTCAGTACTGGGGGCAGAGCAGACAGGCAACTACAGACAGCAAGCTTGATGAGGTCCTGTTCTTGGGTATAAGCTTGAATCCTGGAAAATATATTTGATGAAATGTTTAAAATGAGAAGAAAAAAGACTATGGTTGTCTGAGATAGTTTTGATACTTGCTTTTTGCAGATGCAGAACATTGCAGCAAGTGTCCAGAGGATCAGCATCCAAATAAGGACCGAGATCAATGTATCCAGAAGATCATAACATTCCTGTCCTATGAAGAACCTTTGGGGATCATCTTGGCTTCCTTTGCCCTATTCC
Organism: Heloderma suspectum; assembly: GCF_057233095.1. Taxonomy (NCBI): domain Eukaryota; kingdom Metazoa; phylum Chordata; class Lepidosauria; order Squamata; family Helodermatidae; genus Heloderma; species Heloderma suspectum. Next base: position 394,130,562 of record NC_139459.1, read on the forward strand.
TCTCCCTAATTACAGGCATTGTGCTAGGAATCTTCATTCGACACCTCGAGACTCCCATAGTCAAAGCCAACAACCGGGACCTCTCCTACATTCTCCTCGTCTCCCTGCTGCTTTCATTCTTGTCCTCTTTCCTGTTCATTGGGCGGCCAAGGAAGGTGACCTGCCTGCTCCGGCAAACGGCCTTCAGCATCATCTTTTCAGTTGCCGTCTCTTCACTGCTGGCAAAAACAATCACCGTGATACTGGCCTTCCTGGCCACAAAGCCAGGGAACAGGGTGAGGCGATGGCTGGGGAAAAGTCTGGCCAACTCCACTGTCATTTCTTCTTCCAGTGTCCAAGTTGTCATCTGCTCCATCTGGCTGGGCATCTCTCCACCCTTCCAAGACTCTGACATGCACTCCCAGCCTGGGCAGATCACCCTGCAATGCAATGAAGGGTCCGTCACCATGTTTTACACTGCCCTTGGCTACATGGGCTTCCTGGCTGCCATCTGCTTCACGGTGGCTTTCCTAGCCAGGAAGCTGCCCGGAGCTTTCAATGAAGCCAAACTGATCACCTTCAGCATGCTGGTCTTTTGCAGCGTCTGGGTGTCCTTTGTGCCCACCTATCTGAGCACCAAGGGGAAATACATGGTGGCTGTGCAGGTCTTCTCTATCCTGGCCTCCAGTGCTGGCTTGCTGGGCTGCATCTTTATTCCCAAGTGCTACATTCTTGTATTCAGGCCTGATCTGAATACAAAGGAGCATCTCATGATGAAAACAGAAGTCGAAATCTGATTCTTATAGCACTGTTTGAGGGGGTTGTCATATAGCACGATTCTGATTTCCCCTCTCCCCCCCCCATGTGTTTCAGATCATATATAATTATTGCTTGACAAATCTATATCTCTTGCTACTTCTCTGTTTTTTGCCACTGAGTAATAGCTATACAGTTCTCTTTTTTATTTACATTGACAAACAAACACATCACATTCAAGTTTCGTTGTTGACAGAGGGTAGTGCATTTCACATTTTCCCCCTGTGGGCATTGTGCATCACAGCATACATTTGTTGTTGTTGTTGTTGTTCAGTCGTTCAGTCGTGTCTGACTCTTCGTGACCCCATGGACCATAGCACGCCAGGCCTTCCTGTCCTGCGCTCTCTCCCGGAGCGTGCTCAAGTTCTGGGCCCAATTCAAGTATTCTCCCCCTGGTGTTTGAGCTCATCGCATCCCATATTGACAGGCATGACAGAGGGAACTTTTCCGTGCTCCTCCTCCACATGCAAAGGCACTGGAGAAGTTGAGTGAATAAGTGTATGGACCAGTTCTTTTGGCAACCATGACATTGTGCTCCCAGGTAGACCAAACAAAGCCTAGGAACCATGGCCTCTCATTAACTGGAATGGGTAGTCCATCCTACTATATACCTCTGTAATCTTTTTTTCTCCAGACCACCTGATTATTTGATTGTTTCTACCATGTGATACTTAGCCATTTTATTTTTATTTATAATACTTCTGTACTGCTGAATATTAGGGGCCGCGGTGGCTTAGTGGTTAAGACGCTGAACTGCAGACCGGAAGGTCGGCAGGACAGCAGTTCGAGACCCGAGTGCCGCATGACAGAGTGAGCTCCTGTCTTCAGTCCCAGCTTCTGCCAACCTACAGTTCGAAAGGAAGAAATTGCAAGTAGATAAATAGGTACCACTTCGGCGGGAAATGTAGCAGCGTTCCGTGCACCTCGGTGTTCAGTCATGCCAGCCACATGACCACGGAAGCGTCTTCGGACAGCGCTGGCTCTTCGGCTTAGAAACGGGGATGAGCACCGCACCCTAGAGTCGGACATGACTGGTTGGGGACACCTTTACCTTTTTACTGCTGAATATATTAAAATCTCTAAGCAGTTTATATTACAATGCAACATAAACAAAAATACAAATAATTAAAGGCAATCAAAGACATCACATCATCATAAGTGTTGAACACGGAGGTAACAGAGTCAGGAAAAGACTTGTGAATAACTTTATTTTCAAAAGGCATTGAAAACTTGCCACCATTTCTGCCACTCAAATCTAGGGGTGTACGAAACCCCGCTTACCTGGCTCCTCTGGGGTCCGCAGTTGGGGAGGTGATCAGTTCCTCCCCCCGGAATCCTCGACGGGGGGGGAGCCGAGACGTTCCTCCCCCCCGGAATCCTTCCCGGCCAGCTCCATTCCGCAGCTAGTCACAGCTCCACTCGGCAGCGGAGCCACTGGCCAGGCCAACCCACAGCGGGGCCTCCAGCCTCTGCCGGGCTGCTGCAGACATAAATGGACACATTTGCGTCCCTACGCTGGCCCGTGATTGGCTACGTATATATTTACGTGGCCTATCACGGCTAAAGCAGGGATGCAAATGGCATCCCCTACACCATTTGCGGCCACAGCAGCCCAGCAGCCGCCGCTGTCACTGCCACTGCCACTTCATCCTCCGCCAGAGCTGCCACCAGAGCCGCAGCCAGGTACGCTCCGTTTCGCGGGGATTTTGCGGGGTGGTGGGGCGGGTTGCTCCGTTCTGCCATGGATTCTGGGGGGCTAAATTCACTGGAATTTGGCCTCCCTGGGATCCGTGGCAGAATTCTCTAACATCCCTACTCAAATCACATGTGGGAGAGGATTCCAAGGAGTGGGTGCCACCGCTGAGAAGGCCCACTCACATGCCGCTTCCTGGTGATTGTCCATTGGCTGCAGAATGATCAGTAAGATCTCCTCAGAAGATCTCAGGGGTCGACTAGGTATAGATAAGGGAAGGTGGTTAGCTGTGTAAGCTGCCCCGAGTCATTTAGGGGTTTGTCTGTCAGCAGTGCACCGAAAATTTGAATATGGCTCAGTAAGGAAAGGCCCCCGCTGCAAATCTTTTAAGACGGCTATATTATGTGTATAGCTGGGTGCTCCACTGAGGATCCTACCTGCTGCGTTTTGCACAGGCTGCATTCTCAAAACCAGGCACAAGGGCAGCCTGCTGTAGAGCACATTACAGTAGACCACATCATTTATTTATTTATTTTATTTTATTTATTAAATTTATTAATCGCCCATCTGACTGGTCACCCAGCCACTCTGGGCGATGTACAACCCACCATAAACAATTTAAAACAATAAAATTTTACCATAAATTTTTTTTTAAAAAAATACCCTAACCCACCCCAAATGCCTGCCTGAACAACCACGTTTTTAATGCACGACGGAAGCTCATTAAAGAGGGGGCATGACGGAGTTCCCTAGGGAGGGAGTTCCACAGAGTGGGGGCCACCACAGAGAAGGCCCTCTCCCTCGTCCCCACCAGTCTAGCTGTCCTGGCTGAGGGGACAGAGAGAAGGCCATCCGAGGCTGATCTTGTTAAGCGGCCTGTCTGGTGTTGCTGGAGGCGCTCCTTAAGATAGGCTGGGCCAGAACCATATAGGGTTTTAAAGGTCAAAACCAACACCTTGAATTTGGCCCAGAAAACAACTGGTAACCAGTGCAACTCCTTCAACACTGGAGTGATGTGATCTCGCCAGCGGCTGCCTTTAATCAGGCGAGCCGCCGCGTTCTGTACCAGCTGCAGCTTCCAAACCGTCTTCAAGGGTAACCCCACGTAGAGTGCATTACAGTAGTCTAAATGAGAGGAGACCAGGGCATGTACTACCGATGGGAGCAGATGATCGGAAAGGTAGGGGCGCAGCCGCCGTATCAGATGGAGTTGATACAGCGCTGTCCGGCTCACAGCTGACACCTGAGCCTCCATGGACAGCTGGGAGTCCAAAATGACCCCCAGGCTGCGGACCTGGTCTTTCAAGGGTAGCTGTACCCCATTCAACACCAGGTCAACATCCCCCAGCCTCCTCTTGTCTCCCACCAAAAGTACCTCGGTCTTGTCAGGGTTGAGCTTCAGCTTATTCCTCCCCATCCAGCCACTCACCATCTCCAGACATTTGGACAGGGATTCTACGGCCAACCTTGGTGAAGATTTGAATGAGAGGTAGAGCTGAGTGTCATCCGCATATTGATGACACTGCACCCCAAACCTCCTGATGATAGCCCCCAGTGGCTTCACATAGATGTTAAATAGCATCGGGGAGAGGATGGAACCCTGTGGCACCCCACAAGTGAGTGGCCACGGGTCCGAAACCTCCTCTCCCAGTGCTACCCTCTGGTACCTGCCAGAGAGGAAGGACTGGAACCACCGCAATACAGTGTTTCCAATGCCCAACCCCTCCAGGCGGTCCAGGAGGATACCGTGGTCAACGGTATCAAAAGCCGCTGAGAGGTCGAGGAGAACAAGGAAGGAGCATTCACCCCTATCCAGAGCCCTCCTCATATCATCCACCAAGGCGACCAAGGCCATTTCTGTCCCATGCCCAGGCCTGAAGCCCGACTGAAATGGGTCTAGATAATCAGTTTCTTCCAAGTGTGCCTTCAACTGCACCGCCACCACCCGCTCAATCACCTTGCCCAAAAATGGCAGATTTGAGACTGGGCGAAAGTTGTTCAGAACTTGAGGATCCAAGGAGGGCTTCTTTAAGAGCGGTCTTATCACTGCCTCCTTGAGGGCTGATGGCATCACTCCCTCCTCAAGGGAGGCGTTCACCACTGCCTTGATCCCCTCACCCAGTCTCTCTCTGCAGCTCATAATGAGCCAAGATGGGCAAGGATCAAGTAAGCAGGTGGTTGGCCTTACAGATGAAAGCACCTTGTCCACTTCATCAGGAGGAAGAAGCTGGAACCGATCCCACAAAACCGGTTTGCCACAGGCCGCCTCTTGCTCACTAACTGTATCCACAGTGTGCAGAGTAACACACCTAATCTGATCAATTTTATCTGCAAAGTGCCTTGCCAAAGCCTCACAGGAGGCCTTAGAATGCTCCAGTGGTTCCGGAGCCACAGGACCAACCAGGCTCCGGACCACTTGGAACAGCCTCCTGGGGCAGCACTCTGCAGACGCGATGGATGCAGCATAATATTCCTTTTTTGCTGCCTTCACCGCCACGTGATAGGCTGAAGATATAGCTCTAGCCCGTGTCTGATCGTCTTTGGAGCGAGACTTCCGCCACCGGCGCTCTAGCCGTCTCACCTCCTGTTTAAGAGCTCGTAACCGCGGATTGAACCATGGTGCAGTCCGAGCCCTGTTCAGGGGGAGAGGGCGTTTCGGAGCCACCCGATCTAATGCCCCAGTGATTGCGGCATTCCAGCCACCCACCAGGGTCTCGACCGAGTGGCCGTTGGCATGCCCCAGAGAATCCCCAAGCGCGTTCAGGAATCCATTTGGATCCATAAGACGCCTGGGGCGGACCATTTTAATGGGTCCTCCACCCCTGCAGAGGGGTTGTGGAACCGAGAAGTCCAACATCACCAGATAGTGATCTGACCATGACAAGGGGGTGGTGGATATACCCCCGACTTCCAGATCACTCCCCGCTTCTCCAGAAACAAACACAAGGTCTAGTGCATGACCGGCTACATGGGTGGGCCCAGTTAGAATATGGTGCAGCTCCCAGGAGGCCATGGTCTCCATGAAGTCCCGAGGTGCTCCTGTGAGGATGGCCTCCGAATGTACGTTGAAGTCCCCCAACACCAGTAAGTTAGGGGACTGTACACGCACATCAGAGACCACCTCAAGCACCTCGGCCAGGGAGTCAGTCGTGCAGCGGGGTGGACGGTAAACGAGCAGAATCCCCAGACTGCCCTTCGGGCCCAACCTCCAGTACATGCACTCAACAACCTTGGTCTCCCGGAGAGGGGGTCTGGTGAAGACCAAGGACTCTCGGTAGATAACAGCCACTCCCCCTCCCCGATCCCCAGCCCTCGGCTGCTGTGCATACGAAAATCCAGCTGGACACATGGCTGCAAGGGTTGGAGCAACAGCCTCGGCCAGCCAGGTCTCCGTAATACATGCCAGGTCTGCACCCTCATCCAGGATCATGTCATGGATGAGGGAGGTTTTCTGGGTAACAGACCTGGCATTGCAGAGCAGCAAACGAAGGCCAGAAGATGGGGTCACGCCTCCCCCAGCCATCCTTTGGCTCTGGACAGGCCCGGAGCAGGGGACAGATACTACACATCTCTCCCTTGTTCCCCTTAGATGGCATGGCCTGCCCCTAGCGCTCCGCCAGCGCCTATCATAATAGACTAACCATGAGGTGAGGAGTGTATGGATTACAGTGCCTGGGCTATCTCAGGCCAGGAATGGCCATAGTTGGTGCACCAGCTGAAGCTGCAAATGGGAGCTCTGAGCTCCCAACCCGCAACTCACAGAGTGGTCAATGGTATACAAAGCCACGGAGAGAATGAAAAAATATACACGGGGTCGCACTCCCCGTGTCCTTCTGCCAAAGAAGATCTTCCATCAGGGTGATCAAGACCAATTCCATTCCAAGACTGGGCCTCAACCCAGGCAGGAATGGATCAAGATCATCAGTTTCATCCAAGATCACCTGCAGCTGATAGGTCACCAGTCTTTCAGCCTTGCTCAAAAATGGGGTATTTCTACACATGCAATTATATAGTTTTCTGGGTGAAGGGATGTGCTTTTCAGGAGTAGTCACACCATCACTTTCAACACAGCAGAGACTACACCATCCTGAAGCGATATGTTCGCCACTCCCCTAAGCAAACCGGTCAGTCCATCATGGCTCCCTCCATCAAGGTAGTCCACCTCCTCGGGGTTAAAAACTGAAATTGATCCCACAACAGTGGACACTTCAACAGACACTGTACTGATTGCGGTGTTCAAGTCAGTATGGAGGTGAGCAATTTTATCCTCAAATGTTTGGCAAACTCATCACAGCAGGTCTCAGAGGGTGGCAGCCCTGGATTCAGTCCAGTAGATGACAGCGAGCACTGAACCCCTCAAAAGGGGCAGCTGAATGGTTATTCAAGGATGCATCGGAGGCAGCAAAGTAAGCCTTCTTCGCTGCCTTCACCGACATGTGTAATTATGCCCTTTCAGGTGTGTTCCGTCATCCTCATGAAGAGCCTTAGGCCTCTCACATTCCAGCTTGTTCCACTGTTTGAAGCTCCTCATTAAACCAGGGAGCTGTCGGGATGCCATAGTGTCTAAGAGGGCATTCAGGAGCGATTATGTTGATAGCCAGTCAAACCGATCTACTCCATATCATGACAAGTGCTTCAACAGGATGGCCAGCTTTGGCTACTGGAAAATCTCATTCAGGAGTCCCACGGATTCCAGAGGTCTCTGGGGCCAGACTGTCTTAGTGCCTCCACTGCCTTAACAGGGCACCGCGAGAGCATACCTCCCCAGGAAGTGCGGTCACCATCACAATGGAGTGATGTCCATCCCCCCATATCCAGACCACCCTCCTCACAGCCCTGAGACAAAGGCCAGATCTCTGAGGTGCCCTCCCTATGTGCCACACCGATGACAAACTGAGACCACACCATGGAGGTTGTCATGGAGGCCCTGAAGTCTCCCGGAAACATGGAGCTCCTGTGGTTCATGATGCTATCCCCTGGTCCTTCCAGCCTGGCCTGGTGCTGAACAGGGTATGCAGGTGGACGATGCTGGGTCAGGTCTACACCGCCCAGCTAATCCACCCGGGATGCTGTAACGGACACCAGGTCAGTTCCGTCGTCCAGGATCGAATCACGGATGACTCTGAGTATGAATTGACCTGGTGTTCACCAACAGCACAACCAGGCTAGAAGGTACAGTGGCCAGGCCACCAGGAACCTGCAGGAGAAGAGAGGAAGCCATGAGGGGAAATCACATTGCCATCTAGCTCTTCCACCACTTGAAAAGATCCTCTGCCTATAATACTGGACTGTCCCCTACCAGTGACCACCATTATAGAAAGCCCCCCTTCACATTTCCAGGAGCCTGGTTCAGCTGCTCCCTCCTGCAATGCAGGTCAAAAAGTTGAGCCCCAACTGGGAGCTTTCGCAAACATCTTTTCTCCAGCTGCACATGCAGCCGCAGAGAGAGTTCAGGATAATGCAGAGGTGAAGCTACTTCACCTCCTTATAATTATAAAATAAATCACGGTGATTGATCCTTCTTCTGCTCTCCAGAGCTCCAGGGATTTTCCACCGAAGAGTGTCTTTGACATAAACATCGGAATCGAGAGCAGCAACGGAGTGCAAGGAGAGGCACATAAATGCCCCCGATGCCACTGGGAGCTCGGGACGAGGTTGAGGGCAGGCAGGGGCTGTGCCGCTGTCCTTGCTCTCATCCCCTTCGGATGTGATGCCACGGCTGGGCTGCACCTGTACGAGGGAAGCTGCTGCAGCCGCACTCACAAGGCAGGTGACTTTGCCGGGCACACGGAGGACGACCTTGCTGCTGATCCTTCTGCTGCTGCTGCTGCCCCATGCCAGCTGTGGGATCCTGAGGGCAGAGTGCCCTTCAACTCTGGCGAAGGATGACACATACCCCCTGAATCATTACAGGCCAGGAGACCACCTTGTCACCGGGGTCATCCCTGCCACTGAGGTTCGCTTTGATGGACACAGCTTCACTCTGGCTCCCTCTGTCCGCAGTCGTAAATGGCAAGTCCTTTTGCGGTGATGGAGTTAGCGCTACCTCATGCTTTTCTGACTCCAGGAGCTCCAGTCACCCCTCAGTCCCAGGGACTGGCCCCTGATCAATCCCTGTAGCGTTTGGCCTTTGGGGGAAGATTTGGGGTTGCAGCAAAGCTAAGTCCGCCGTTTCATGGGCTGCCGCTGCTCGGGGGCCTTTTGAACTGTACAAGATCATAACATATGACAGGCCCATGAGCGCTTCCTGCCCTCAGTTCTGTGTGCAGTAGAAACACCCACTTTTCCTTAAAAAAAACCCTCTGAAAAGAGGCAGGAGGCCTCTGCTAATGTCTCACCCCAACTCCCTTGGTATTCTTCGTGCAACCAGTCAGAGCACTGCTTCTCCCAGCTCTACACCACACACACACACACACACACACCTGACATCACTCTCTATTGAGACTGGAGATATTAATGACTGTGTTTGATTCGCCCCTTTCCTGTGGCGGAGGAGGACCAAATCCATGGCGAGACTCATCCGCCTGTTTTCCTCTGTTTTCACACAAGGCATCTGTTCTTTCTGGTTTACTCTCAAGCCTGCGCAATCATAGGAGGGCAGGGTTTTGGGGAGCAAATGGCACAGCACAGAATAGACAATCAGCAAAGGGATACCAGCAGGAGGGAGGCTGCACGGAGAGGCGATGAGTCGGTGGTTAGTGCGGCTGGTCCGTCGCAGACTCTGAAGGTCCGATTCTTTGAAATCTGGCCTCATTTGAGTCTGCAGCGGATTTCTCCTGCATTCCCAGGCAGAGGAAAGAAGCTGCTATGACCTTACTTGTTCTTCAGTCCACGGTAACACAGCGGATCCCAGCAGCTTACCTAGTGCTGATCACTGAAACTGCTCTCTCTGTGCCTCTTCCTCCTGGTCAGTCCCATTACAGACTCTTCACTCACCCTCTCCAAGAGGCAGAGCGGGGGAAAGCGGACAGATCAGCTACAGCAGACAGCACTTTGCCTTGTTTTCTCATGCTGGGCAGTGCAGCAGATTTGTTAAGGGGGGATGGCAGAGAACAGGCAAGGTCAACACTAGGAAGAAAGTGGGCCTACCAGCAAGGAACCGGGCATCGTACACTAGGGCCCCACAACTTCTGGAACTGACAGTGCAGCGGACTCTGTTCCAGGGATGTGGGACGTGATTGCACCTCAGCTCTTAACACACGTGTGTCCTCGTGTCTGTGCCCACGCACACACATACACACATTCAGAGTCCATGTGCAGAGACAACAGCTGTATGCCCAGTACATGTCTCAAACCAGTGGACAAACGATGGAACTAATAATGAAAAGGGGGATGACACCCGGCTGATCATAGAAAACAGGCATGTCTGTAATACCTTCAGCATTTAAAACACAATGTGAGCTGGGATGGAATTGAATTGCCACCCCCATCCATAAGGGCTCATGGAAATAAGTTCTTTTCAAAAATGTATACACACACACACACATTCTACGAGATGTGCCAGTTGCAAGCTGCAAAGTCCGTCACAAACCCTGGAACGTAGGACACCGCTATATAATGACATAATTCAGTTCAAGTGAACAGGACAGAAAACTCAATAACCACAACAGAAAAGACAGGGCAGATTACTTGAGGAAGAAACGGCAAGTGAAGTCATGGTACTCATCACATTTCTCTTTTTTTCTCTCTCTCCCTCTCTCCCTCTCTCTCACACACATACACACAAACACATGCCCCGATGGATGTGCACAATAGATACGTTCACTGGGTTCCTTCCTAATTTGTCAGCTCAGTGCTCCGTTTTAGCACAGGCACATCCACTCACTCCTCCCCTTCTGACTAAACAACACAGCACCATGTGGTCCATTTCATGAAACTTTTGAATGCTTACTTTATAAAACAACTTTACTGACACCGGAACAAAAGAATTCCCCCATCCCAACACGCCCAACCCACTGGCAGTTCTGTTTCTGGCTTTCGCGCCAGATCAGTACAAACTTGAGAACAGTTCTGGCGCTTAAATTCAGCACTTCGCATTGCCTCGAAAGGCCTGTGGACTCAAAGAATCCAGAACGGAATAGGATATTTGCACTCAGATCAGGCTGGTGATGTGCTGCATAAATTTTTACAGGAAAAAAAGTACAAGATACTGGCATATCCTCTCCTTCTTGTTTGCAATTCAAGACATCAGCCGGAATCCCCGGCTCTTACCCAACATCACCCTGGGCTACGACATCTATGACAACTACTTTGACGACAGCCTGACTTCTGATGCCTTGATAGACCTCTTCTCTACTGGCCAGGCAAATGTGCCAAACTACAGCTGTGGAAGGCGGAAGCGCCTGCTGGCTGTCCTTGAAGGGACCGACTCTGAGAACTCCATCCAGATTTCGAGCATGCTGGGCATCTACAAAATCCCACAGGTAGGGACGGGGAGGGTGGGGGGTTGCAGGCTGAGTCTCATTCCACTTTGCAAAGTCTCAGGAAACTTGTGACAGACACTGGTTTGAAAGAGAGTGTTGTAGTGACTTGAAATAGACTTCATTTCTCATGGAGGATAAACGCACATCTCTCTTTTCTCACACACTCATCTCCACTCAAATGGGCCTTTTGAAATGTCTAAACAATACAAATGTTCTGTTTATTAGAGGATGAATGCACATACCATAAGCAGCAATCCGTTGTTTAATATGGGTTGAACCAGTGGGAAAAAGCCACCTATCTCCTGTGCAGTGCGACCCTAGATATATATCCAATGGTCCAAAATCCTCCCAGTTTAAAAGACCAGGGTTACAGCTGTCTCGTGGTGGCTTGAAATCCAAAAAGTAGAAAAAGGGAAGCTGAGGCTGATGCCTTAAGAGACGTGCCATGTGATCAGCGTTGATGTTGTGCAATGTCACCGACTGTGCTTGTTCACAAATTGTCCTTCGTAATTTGTAATCTGGGGAGGGTAGAGCATGGGACCAGCAAAGATGCCCCACGTTGTCTTAAACCACACTGTACAAGTTTTATCAGTAGTAATAGTTCTTCTACTCAACTGGACTGAAATAAAGCCGTACATTTTGCTTCCAAAATGAGCTTTCTCCATGAATTGGTTCGTGTTATGATATCCACCCATTTGAATGTCAGCCAACTTGGAAAAGAGAAGATACTCAGCACATCCTTTTTTTTTCTTTTTCTTTTTTTTTGGCGTCTAAGGCAGGACCAGGACTACTGGTCTATTCAGGAACTGTGACTGCAAAGTGTTCACCAACTTTTTTTCCGAAGGCAGTGTTGACAAAGGGATGCTTTTGTGCATTCCGTTTAAAGTGTTCCTTCTCCCTCAAACTTTCATCAATGGTCCTGATGTTTTCAGGGAATGTAAAGCCTTCACTTCTGTCTGGTACTGGAAAATTTCAGAAGGATTGGTCAAACCGTTTTGATTATACAAAGGTTGGCACAACCCATCCCCCAGTCACCAAGTGAGATTTACAAGTGAGATGACCAATACGTGTGTTCGGAATTGCAGTCTTCAGGATTTGTCTTTCCTTCCTTTTTAAAGGGAGGGGTGGTCAGTGAGGCGTCCTGTATGATTCTTTCTCTGTGTATAATAGGGATGCTGGAGAAATCCATGACAGATCCAGATGTATTCAGGTTTCTATGTATCTGATCTGTGGATTTTACACTGGACATGTTTTTCTGAGCCTCTGTGAACTTGTGGACTGTGTATTTCCGTTTGGAGGGGATTTGCACCAACTTGCCCTTGTGCATGTCCGCACTTACATGAGTGCACATTGGCACAAGTGTGCATTTCCTAACAGGAACAAAATTCTCAGACATACCTTTAAAAAAAAAAAAAAAGATTCCTTCCATGAGCAGACAACAGGACAAAAGACACCTTACAATCTGCAAAACACATACGGAAGAGAGTTAACAAAATCCAGACTTTCCTAGTGTATAATAGCATTAAGTCCACTTTGGTCTGGCCACAGAGGTTGAAATCCTATCGAGACAGTCACTAGCCTCCGAAGTTATATGCGGGTGGCTATCCTATGCAGGTTGGGTGGATCAAAGAGGGGATCCTCCCCTCCACACTCTGTCCACCCTGCATTCTTGGTAGACGCACCATTTCACATGTCTGGCCAGGGCTTCGGAGAACAGGCCTGGAGACCTCATAGGAAGCAGTCTAAAGGGGCTTCTGTGGTCTCCTTCCTTAGTTTAGTTTATACGTACCATTTTGTTGGATACTAGTGTAAAGCCCGTGTCACCATGGGCACCAGTAGTCTGAGAATGCTTGGATGTTTGGTCATTTCCCTTGTGACTGAGAGCGGGATAGAGAGGGGGGAAAGGCCACCTTTCCCTCACCTGCTCTGAGCCACAGCCATCCAATACAGCACTGGCTTTGACTCCCGCCACGTGTCCCCACCTACTACCCCCCTCTCACAGAGACACACAAATACACAAACTCCACCTGCACGCAGGACATCATGGGAGGAGCAGCATCACCCCTCCTTCCTCGCTCTCTGATGCATCTCTTTTGAAACAATACAATCCGAGTGGGGAGCATGGCCATTGCCCCTAGCAACTGCCCCAAGGCCTAGCATTGCCCCTCGAAGCCTGCCTGTGAGGCAGAACGAATAAAAACAAACCCAAACTGAAACAGAAATTAGGGAAGCTGCTAGGCTGGACAAGAACAATGGGAGGCTGTTTTGCATGGAGCCAAGAAACACAGATTTTGACTATTACAGTTCGTGCTTTGAACTTCTTCACAGATTCCAAATTTTGTATACATCCACACTGCTCAAGCTTCAGTTCAAATAAAACATGAAGAAAATTGGCCTGGTAGATCTCTAGCAATGAGTTTTACACTAATATATATATATATATATATATATATATATATATATTGATGATGATCTTTCCCATCATTACGAGCCACTTTAGATTTAACAGATATTTGAGCTTTGACCTGAAACCAAAAAAAACCCAACTGGTCCCCTCCTTTCTTTGTCAGGTCACCTATGCATTCGTTTCTCATGTTTTGAACGAGAAAACTCAGTTCCCGTTTTTCTACCGGATGGTGCCCAAAGAAGGAATGCTGAATTTGGGGATTGTCAAACTGCTTCTGCATTTCAAATGGACGGCGGTTGGTCTAGTCACTCCAGACACGGACATTGGAGAGAGGTTCATGAGCACATTGAAACCTGTGCTCATCAGGAATGGTGTTTGTGTTGTTTTCTCACAAGCCATCAAAGGATTGAAGAAAAATTTCATGACATCCAGCTATGGTTCGTTTAAGTCTTGGAAACAAGCCAATGTGTTTATTTACTATGCAGAGACTAATGTCTTCATACAGGGAATATTTCTTCTACAAAAAGCAATTGAAATGTCAATAAAACCCACTGTTGGGAAGGTCTGGATCATAACTGCTTTGTGGGACATCGCTGTCGAGTTGATGTACAATGACCATTTTGCAAAGCACATCCATGGAATGTTTTCCTTCTTTATCCAGGCAAATACAGGGACAAAATATACTGACATTCGAAGATCTTACCTTACTATCCAAAACATTTGGAATGAAAGGTATCAGTGTTACTGTTCAAAGCATGCATTGCCTGTGTTGTCTGCGAAAGGCTGGAAAAGATGCACAGAGAATCAGAAACAGAGGGCCCTGCTCCAAGAGTACATTGATAAGCTCCTGTCTCTAGACAGCTACATCATTTACAACACTGTCCAAGCCGTGGCCCACGCCTTAGATGCTGCTTATTCATCCAGATCCAAGAGGAGGCGCAGGGAAGGTGGAGAAAGTTTGGAAGTTCAGAGGCTACAGCCATGGCAGGTATTCCATTGTGCGATTCCAGGATAATTGTCTTGGGATTCTGAGAAATCTCAAATGTACTGGTAAGATGAAATTTCATTTAGCATAGCCAGCAGTGAATCTCCCTGTGTTGGTCCCCTTTTTGGTCCCCTTACACCACTTTCAAAAGATGCTGTCGACCAGATACCAGACCCCATGACTGGCAGAACTCCTCTGGCTCTGCAGAGTCCCATTTCCCATGCTCCACCGCTGCACTCGGTCTCCCTGTCTGGAGTTTCCTGGGGCAAGGGAGTTGGCCCTGACTGTCCATGAGTGGGCAGCTCCTTTGATGCCTACCTGGCTAAATTGTGTCAATTCATTCCCTCGGTCAAGCTTCCACTTTTTCCTGTGCGTGCATTCCTAGACTCTGAACGAGGGGTCTGGATAAGGGTGTATGTATTCCCCACCGTCTGTTCCGGCAGGGAATCCGTGTGGGGAAGAGGCGATCCATTCCTCCCCCCCCCCCATAATCCTTTAGAGAGGTTCTGCTGTGCTCAGATTCTGGGGGCGGGAACTGCCTTGGGGGCCCTTACCTTCCCTCCTGCCAGCCAGAGCCATTTGCCTCCTCCCTGTCCCTCCCGATTGCCTTTTAAAAAAAGACTTAAAAAAAAAAAAAAGGCAATCAGCTCTGACTGGAAGAAGCAGCCGAGTGCAGTTCCACCTCCAGTCCTCCTGGAGCAGAGGTAAGTGATCCCGATCCGCTGTGGATTCCTGAGGCCAGATTCCAAAGAATCCGGCCTCATTTGAATCCTCAGCGGATTTCTCTGACATCCCTAGGTCTAGGTGGCTCCTCTCATGTTGATCAGAGCATATTCACTTAGCCAAACTTCTTGGTTTAACATGTTGCATTGAGGGCTTTCCATGTTCACTCAGCCTCCGAAAGGCAGCAAAAGTACAGCTGCCAAGGACGAGGGCCTTCACAGAGGAGTGACTTAGGCAATGTGCACCATGGCATGGTATCATACGCTGTGGTGAGTTCCAGCTTCAACATTACCTTGAAGCTGGATGGCTGTCAATGGCAGGGTGGTGGACCTGAGGCCCAGATTGGTCTGTTCACTGTGCAACGGACACTTCCATTCCATATTACAGGGACTCAAGTGGCAACCAATACCATCACCATAGAATAAGGGAGATGGAAGGGACTTTCAAGGTCCAGGTCAAGGACTCAGAAGTAACCGGAAGTCTCCATAATTGACTGTTGGTTATAGAGCTACTGCTCCCTGATACCTGGGAGAAGGACCAGAATGCTGCTGCTCTGTTCAGTGGTCTTTAGTCATCCTCCTCAGTACCCATCTTTTCTTTCTCTGTCTTTCCCCCTTCACAGTTTCCTCAGTATCTCTTTCCCAAACCTCTCTCTTTTTCTCTCTCCTAAGAAATCCTCTATTTATTGATTGATTGATTGATTGATTGGATGGATGGATTTGATTTCTACCCGGCCTTTGTACCAAGAAAATGGCAATCAAGGCAGCTCATAACCATAGGAACAAAAAATATTAAAAATAAAATTTGATTGAAACAATACAACAAATACATTAAAAATACAATTAAAACACAACAATGAAGGAATAAACATGGCACCAAACCCAGCAGACCAGCTCACATGCCAAAGACTACATGAATGAAAACATATTTGCCTTCTGGCAGAAAGACAGCAGAAAGGGAGGCAAGCCAACCTCCCTCGGCAGGGAGTTGCACAACCTGGGAGTAGCCACCAAGAACGCCCTCTCCTTTGTCACCAACAAACATACCTCTGAAGGTAGCAGACCACAGCAGAGCCTCTCCTAAACATATTAAAGCCCAAGCAGGCTTGTCTGGGTCAAGGTAGTCTTACCACCGCCTCTTTGAGGCAAGATGGACTCAAACCTTGCTATGAAGAGGGGTTCCCCACTACCCTTACCCACATACCCGTCCCCCCTCCCCTGGCTGCTTCTATATGCCAGGACAGGTCAGGATTCTGCGCACAAGGGTTAGGCCTCACCTCTCCAAATATTCTGTCCACAGCTGCTGTACAAATGGAAAGTATCCAGTACAAGTGGACCTAGATATTATCAGTCCAGTGGTGGTCAGTGAGCTTCTTCTTATTTGCTAACAAAGCTCTTACCACCACCTCTTTCAGGCAAGATGGAGTCAGACGAGTAAAGGGGTGGATGTGCCTGATCTCCTCTGATCTCGGAACCTAAGCACTGTCAGCCCTGGTTAGTACTTGGATGGGAGACTGCCTGGGAATTAGGCTTCCTGCGCTGAGGAGGGGGTTGGACTCGATGGTCTCGTAGGCCCCTTCCAACCCTATGATTCTATGAAACCTTGCTATGAAGAGTTGTGCCCCACTACCCTTACCCACTCAGACAGTGTCCCTTCTCCCCACAACTGCTTTCATAAGTTAGGAAGGGCAAGAATTCAGCACACTTCAGGTAGGCCTCATGTCTCCAAGTATCCTGTCCACAGACACTGTACAAATGGAAAAAGATCCATTCTAAGTGGAGAAACCGGGGCCAGAGTTACATCTGCACAACCTGTATTAACTATGGCATTCCATGTCTGCACAGATATGATTGCCTTTATCTACAAAGTGTCGCATGAATTGGCCACAAACAGACTATCAAGTGGTCAACCTCTCCCCATGGGCCTTGGGCCACCCAAACCATCAGTTCACTACCCCAACTGATAGGCCTTGGACCGCTCAAAATATCTCAGCTGGGAGATTCTGTGTAGATGTGGTGGAGATGTACGATGGCTTTGCCGCTTTCACTGCCAAGGAGGAGGCTTTCAGAAGAGTTTGGCCCCAAAAGATCTCAGTTGGGAGATTCTGTGTAGATGATTGCATTTATCTGCAAAGTGTCGCAGATAAACCTTTAGAAAGTGTTTCAAGACACAACTTTACAACTTAGCCTTTAAACTCTGCAGTTTTTAACGTTTTTAACGTTCTTTTATTGTTAAAAGTTTTTATTGTTTTAAATTGTTGCATGCTGCTTTGATGGCTTTTTCGCAGATGAGACAGTATATAAACATTAATAATAAACAAATAAATAATAAACAATTGTAAATAAATGTTAAATGACACACATGTCCACTCCAGTCTAGGAGTTTCAGTTCTGAAATGGTGAGAACCAGGTTTGTCCAAGCAGGTTTCTAAATGCTGATGTTTTCCCTGTCTTCCTAGCTTCATCCTTTCCTGAGAAACTCCCAGTTCTACAATACTTCCGTGGATGGGGTGTATTTGGACGAGAATGGAGACCTGGCAGCCCACTTTGACATTGTGAACTGGGTGGTGTTCCGCAACAGGTCTGTTATAAGAATGAAATTCGGGAGTTTAGAAAGACGGGGATCTCAAGATCTCAAGATGACCATCAACCAGGATGAGATTGCATGGCCCAAATGGTTCGACAAGGTGGGGGAAACCATTTGCTTCATCTCATTGCATTTACTGTCTTGGACGCTCTAATGACTGCGACAGGCTCTACATGGGGCTGCCTTTGCAAACCTCAGCTGGTTCAAAATGCTGCAGTCACCTGAGCAGCTGTGGCTAACAGACTCCCATGCTACAACAGATTTGCTAGATAGCGGCTACCGGTCTGTTTACAGAAATGCTTCAAAGTGCTGGTGATGACCTCTAAAGCCCTAAATGACTTGGAACCAGGTTTCCTGAAGGACTGCCTGGGTTTTCATTTTTATTTTTGAAAATATTTTTTATTCTATTTTTAATCTTTATAAATGAAATAAACAATAGCAACAACCCAAACATTATCTACAGTTTCCAACAATACAGTTTTGCTTAAGAGGACAGAGCAATAACAAGAAAAAGGAGGGGGAATGCAAGCAAGCAAGCAAGCAAGCAAGAAGACAAATGGGAAAGAAAGCCAAAGGGGAAAAGGAAAAATATAAAAAGTTACTTCAAGGGATTAAATTTAAACTTCATTACACACAGACTTCAAGTATCATTCTATTTAAAACATTATACCTGTATCATTGCCAATATTGCACGGCAATACAGCATAGATAATCAACCTTAAATTTCAATATCATATCATCAGACTTATAACACGGAAGGGAGCATGCAATTCATTTCCACTAAGCATATGTTGCCCTTCAATTAATATACAATAATAGAGCTTAAAAATTTAGCCAGTTAAAAATATTACTAATAAAGGTCTCATAGTATGAAAATAATAATAGTAAAAAAAAGAAAAGGAAAAAAAGGGTAAAAAATAATAACAAATCACTATTTTTTATATTATCTATATTTTAAACAATATTTCTGGATATATATATGAATGTACACCTATCTACACACACCCAAATAAAAATTTTATATAAAGTATATCATATCTAATATAAAAAAAGAAGTAAGAAGAAAACATGACTATATATAAACAATCCTCCTCACTGGCGTACTGCCCTGCCCTTGTAGCTGCCTAAACAAATCCAAAGAGCAATCTTGACTGAAGAATTCTCAGCTCACGAAGCTAGAAAAAATGTCTCCTGCATTTTATTTGTATGCCAGCGAACCGAGCCTCCGCCAATTCATGACTTAATTTTTTTTTCATCTGGCCTTCAAAAAGAATACAAAATATAGCAGGATATTTGATATAATATTGTAAATTCATTTGTCTTGCATGATTTCTTGCCTTGGTAAATTGCCTTCTTTTCTCAGCAATTTCTTTGGTGGAATCTGGAAACAGCATAACTTTATCTTGATTTGTCCCGGACAAAAGTCCTTTCAGTTCTCTAGCCAAACGCAGAATATTATTTTTTGTAGTGACTCTTGCAAATTGGACTATGACAGTTGCAGGCCCATTGGTGCCACGAGCTGCACGTGGAACACGGTATGAATGCTCAATATCTAGTAAATGATCAGCTGGCAGAGCAAGTAGCTCATGGAGAAATTTATCCAGGAATTTAGGCAGTTTTATCTCATCAGGCACACCTTTAATACCCAGGACGTGCAGGGTTGCCCTGCGTGAGTATGCCTCCAATTGAGAAATTCTAGCAGACATGACATTATGACCAGCTTGCACCGTAGTTTCTTGTGCAGAAATCTGTTCTTGGAGTGCATTGTCCTTCAGTTCCATTTTTTGCCAACAGCTATTAATTAAATCCACAGTCCCTTGAAGGATAGTCATGGACTTGGATTGTACCCAGCCTCTTATACTGTTCTGCTAGTTGGAAAGACAGAAGTTTTTATCAAGGCCAGTTGTGTTGTTGTTGTTGTTGATGTTGTTCAGTCATTCAGTTGTGTCCGACTCTTTGTGACCCCATGGACCATAGCATGCCAGGCCTTCCTGTCCTGCACTCTCTCCCGGAGCGTGCTCAAGTTCATATTCATTGCATCAGTGATGCTATCTAGCCATCTCATCCTCTGCCGTCCCCTTCTCCTTTTGCCTTCAGTCTTTCCCAGCATCACGGTCTTTTCCAGAGAGTTTTCTCTTCGTATTAGGTGGCCAAAATATTTCAGCTTCAGCTTCAGTATCTGTCCTTCCAATGAGGACTCAGGGTTGATTTCCTTTAGGATGGACTGATTTGACCTCCTTGCAGTCCAGGGGACTCGTAAGAGTCTTCTCCAGCACCACAGTTCGAAAGCTTCAATTCTTCAGCGCTCAGCCTTCCTTATAGTCCAGCTCTCACAGCCATACGTTTGTTGTTGTTGTTGTTCAATCGTTCAGTCGTGTCCGACTCTTCGTGACCCCATGGACCATAGCACGCCAGGCCTTCCTGTCCTGCGCTCTCTCCCGGAGCGTGCTCAAGTTCATATTCATTGCATCCGTGATGCTATCTAGCCATCTCATCCTCTGCCGTCCCCTTCTCCTTTGGCCTTCAGTCTTTCCCAGCATCAGGGTCTTTTCCAGGGAGTTTTCTCTTCGCATTAGGTGGCCAAAATATTGGAGCTTCAGCTTCATTATCTGTCCTTCCAATGAGCACTCAGGGTTGATTTCCTTTAGGATGGACTGATTTGACCTCCTTGCAGTCCAGAGGACTCGTAAGAGTCTTCTCCAGCACCACAGTTTCGAAAGCATCAATTCTTCGGCGCTCAGCCTTCCTTATAGTCCAGCTCTCACAGCCATACATTACTACTGGGAAAACCATAGCTTTGATTAGACGGACCTTTGTCGGCAAGGTGATGTCTCTGCTTCTTACTATGCTGTCTAGGTTGGCCATAGCTTTCCTCCCAAGGAGCAAGCGTCTTTTAATTTCATGGCTACAGTCACCGTCTGCGGTGATCTTGGAGCCCAAGAAAGTAAAATCTGTCACTGCTTCCATTTCTTCCCCTTCTATATGCCAGGAAGTGATGGGGCCAGATGCCATGATCTTAGTTTTTTTAATGTTGAGTTTCAAACCAACTTTTGCACTCTCCTCTTTCACCCTCAACAAGAGGCTCTTGAGATCCTCTTCGCTTTCTGCCATTAGGGTGGTATCGTCTGCATATCGGAGGTTGTTGATAATTCTCCCAGCAATCTTAATTCCGACCTCTGATTCATCCAACCCGGCATTTCTCATGATGTACTCTGCAGATAAGTTAAATAAGCAGGGTGACAATATGCAGCCTTGTCGTACACCTTTCCCAATTTTGAACCAATCGGTTGTTCCATGTCTGGTTCTTACTGTTGCTTCTTGACCCTCGTACAGGTTTCTCAGGAGACAGATAAGGTGGTCTGGTACTCCCATCACTTTAAGAATTTGCCACAGTTTGTTGTGATCCACACAATCAAAGGCTTTAGCGTAGTCAATGAAGCAGAAATAGACGTTTTTCTGGAATTCTCTTGCTTTCTCCATGATGCAGCGAATGTTGGCGATTTGATCTCTAGTTCCTCTGCCTCTTCGAAACCCAGCTTGTACTTCCGGTAGTTCTCGGTTCGCATACTGCTGAAGCCTAGCTTGTAGGATTTTGAGCATCACCTTGCTGGCATGTGAAATGAGCGCAATTGTGCGGTAGTTTGAACACTCTTTGGCGTTGCCCTTCTTTGGAATTGGAATGTAAACTGACCTTTTCCAGTCTTGCGGCCACTGTTGAGTGTTCCAGATTTGTTGGCATATTGAATGCAGCACTTTAACAGCATCATCTTTTAGGATTTTAAATAGCTCGGCTGGAATACTGTCATCTCCGCTAGCTTTGTTGTTACTAATGCTTCCTAAGGCCCACTTGACTTCACTCTCGAGGATGTCCGGCTCAAGTTCAGTGACCACACTATCATGGCTATCAGGGACATTCAGATCTTTCCTGTATAGTTCTTCTGTGTATTCTTGCCACCTCTTCTTAATCTCATCTGCTTCTGACTGTATGGAGCTTCTCCATCTTTGGCTGCAAAGGACATAATCAATCTGATTTCGATATTGACCATCTGGTGACGTCCATGTGTAGAGTCGCCTCTTGTGCTGTTGGAAAAGAGTGTTTGCTATGATCAGCATGTTCTCTTGGCAAAACTCTATTAGCTTTTGTCCTGCTTCATTTTGTACACCAAGGCCATGCTTGCCTGTTATCCTGGTGATTTCTTGACTTCCTACTTTAGCATTCCAATCCCCTATGATGAAGAGGACATCTTTTTTTGGTGTTAGTTCTAGAAGGTGTTGTAGGTCTTCATAGAACCGATCAACCTCAGCTTCTTCGGCCTCAGTGGTTGGCGCATAGACTTGAATTACTGTGATGTTGAATGGTTTGCCTTGGATTCGTACTGAGATCATTCTATCATTTTTAAGATTGTACCCCAGTACTGCTTTTCCCACCCTTTTGTTGACTATGAGTGCTACTCCATTTCTTCTAAGGGATTCTTGCCCACAATAGTAGATATGATGGTCACCTGAATTAAATTCACCCATGCCTGTCCATTTTAGTTCGCTGATTCCCAAGATGTCGATGTTCAATCTTGCCATCTCATGTTTGACCACCTCTAGCTTACCTTGATTCATTGATCTGACATTCCAGGTTCCTAAACAATATTGTTCTTTACAGCGTTACTACTGGGAAAACCATAGCTTTAATTCTACGGACCTTTGTCAGCAAGGGGATGTCTCTGCTTCTTACTATGCTGTCTAGGTTTGCCATAGCTTTCCTCCCAAGGAGCAAGCGTCTTTTAATTTCATGGCTACAGTCACCGTCTGCGGTGATCTTGGAGCCGAAGAAAATAAAATCTGTCACTGCTTCCATTTCTTCCCCTTCCATATGCCAGGAAGTGAAGGGGCCAGATGCCATGATCTTAGTTTTTTTAATGTTGAGTTTCAAACCAGCTTTTGCACTCTCCTCTTTCACCCTCAACAACAGGCTCCTTAGATCCTCTTCGCTTTCTGCCATTACGGTGGGGTGATATCATCTGCATATCTGAGGTTGTTGATAATTCTCCCAGCAATCTTAATTCTGACCTGTGATTCATCCAACCCGGCGTTTCTCATGATGTACTCTGCATATAAGTTAAATAAGCAGAGTGACAATATGCAGCCTGGTCATACTCCTTTCCCAATTTTGAACCAATCGGTTGTTCCATGTCTGGTTCTTACTGTTACTTCTTGACCCTCGTACAGGTTTCTCAGGAGACAGGTAAGGTGGTCTGGTACCCCCATCTCTTTCAGAATTTGCCACAGATTGTTGTGATCCACACAATCAAAGGCTTTAGCGTAGTCAATGAAGCAGAAATAGACATTTTTCTGGAATTCTCTTGCTTTCTCCATGATCCAGCGAAAGTTGGCGATTTGATCTCTAGTTCCTCTGCCTCTTCGAAACCCAGCTTGTACTTCCGGTAGTTCTCGGTTCGCATACTGCTGAAGCCTAGCTTGTAGGATTTTGAACATCACCTTGCTGGCAGGTGAAATGAGCACAATTGTACGGTAGTTTGAACACTCTTTGGCGTTGCCCTTCTTTGGAATTGGAATGTAAACTGACCTTTTCCAGTCTTGTGGCCACTGTTGAGTGTTCCAAATTTGTTGGCATATTGAGTGCAGCACTTTACCAGCATCATCTTCTAGGATTTTAAATAGCTCAGCTGGAATACTGTCGTCTCCGCTAGCTTTGTTGTTAGTAATGCTTCCTAAGGCCCACTTGACTTCACTCTCGAGGATGTCCGGCTCAAGTTCAGTGACTGCACTATCATGGCTATCAGAGACATTCATATCTTTCCTGTATAGTTCTTCTGTGTATTCTTTCCACCTCTTCTTAATCTCATCTGCTTCTGTTAGGTCCCTGCCTTCTTTGTCCTTTATCATGCCCGTCTTTGCACAAAATATTCCCTTGAGATCTCCGATTTTCTTGAAAAGATCTCTAGTCTTTCCCATTCTGTTGTTTTCCTTGATTTCTTTGCATTGTTCATTTAAGAAGGCCTTCTTTTCTCTCCTTGCTATTCTCTGGAACTTTGCGTTCAGTTGGATATATCTTCCCCTTTCTCCCTTGCTTTTCACTTCCCTTCTTTCCTCAGCTACTTGTAAAGCCTCCTCAGACAGCCACTTTGCTGTCTTGCATTTCTTTTTCTTTGGGATGGATTGAATTGCTGCCTCCTGAACAATGTGATGGACCTCCATCCATAGTTCCTCAGGTACTCTGTCTATCAGGTCTAATCCCTGAAATCTATTCCTCACCTCCACTGTATATTCATAAGGGATATGACTTAGGGCATACCTGAATGGTTTAGTGGTTTTCCCTACGTTCTTCAATTTCAGCTGAAATTTTGCAAGAAGCAGCTCATGATCTGAGCCACAGTCAGCTCCGGGTCTTGTTTTTACTGACTGTATAGGGCTTCTCCATCTTTGGCTGCAAAGGACATAATCAATCTGATTTCAGTATTGACCATCTCATGATGTCCATGCGTAGAGTCGCCTCTTGTGCTGTTGGAAAAGAGTGTTTGCTATGATCAGCGGATTCTCTTGGCAAAACTCTATTAGCCTTTGTCCTGCTTCATTTTATACACCAAGACCATGCTTGCCTGTTATCCCGGTGATTTCTTGACTTCCTACTTTAGCATTCCAATCCCCTATGATGAAGAGGACATCTTTTTTTGGTGATAGTTCTAGAAGGTGTTGTAGGTCTTCACAGAACCGATCAACCTCAACTTCTTTTGCCTCAGTGGTTGGGGCATAGACTTGAATTACTGTGATATTGAATGGTTTGCCTTGGATTCGTACTGAGATCATTCTATCGTTTTTAAGATTGTACCCCAGTACTGCTTTTCCCACCCTTTTGTTGACTATGAGTGCTACTCCATTTCTTCTAAGGGATTATTCCCCACAGTAGTAGATATGATGGTCACCTGAATTAAATTCGCCCATGCCTGTCCATTTTAGTTCGCTGATTCCCAAGATGCCGATGTTCAATCTTGCCATCTCATGGTTGACCACCTGCAGCTTACCTTGATTCATTGATCTTACATTCCAGGTTCCTAAACAATATTGTTCTTTACAGCATCGGACTTTCTTTTCACCACCAGACACATCTGGTGACAATGGCGGTGAGAAGATGAGTGGCCCCATTGAGGGTGTCTTGCCCAAGGGCCCTCAAAAACCTGGACAGCATAGAATCATAGATTCATAGAAGAGTCTACGCAGCTCAAAAGAGCATTTGCCTTTTTTGCAGCCACATTACATTTTTGGCTCATATTCAGCTTGTCATCTACAACGATTCCAAGATCCTTCTCGCTTGTAGTATTGTTGAACCAAGTATCTACCATCTTGTAAGTGTACATTTGGTTTCTTTTTCCTCAGTGCAGAACTTGGCATTGATCCCTATTAAATTTCATACTGTTGTTTTCAGCCCAGCACTCCAGCCTATTAAGATCACTTTGAATTCTGTTTCTTCCAGGGTATTAGCTATCCCGCCCAATTCTGTGTCATCTGCAGATTTGATCAGCATTCCCTGCACCTCCTCCTCCAAGTCTTTAATAAAAGTGTTGCAGAGCACTGGGCCCAGGACTGAGCCCTGCGGTGCCCCGCTCATGACCTCTCCCCAGTTGGAGAAGATCCCATTGATAAGCACTCTTTCAGTCCAATTCTGTAGCCAACAGTGGATCCACCTAATAGTTGTTTCATCTAGCCCACTTGGAGCTGCACTTCAGCTTTGCTGAAGTCGAGGGATATGATGTCCACAAGGGAGGTGACCTGATCCAAAAATGAGATCAGATTCGTCTGGCAGGACTTGTTCTTCACAAATCCATGTTGGCTTCGAGTCATCACTGCATTGTTTTCACGATGCTTACACCTTGAAATGGTACTGGGGCTTTCTCTCTGCCTCATCAACGTGCCTTCTTGGGCAAAGCTGTGTGGAAAAGCTGGGTATCGATTTTAAAAATACACAAACAAACAAACAATTCCTTGAACACCACCTGAATCACTGTTTGAGCAGGCTAATGGCTGGATGAGGGCTACAAAACCAAAGCTCAATTCAGATAAGAAGGAAGTGCTTTTAGCAGGTGGCTTGTCTCCCCAGTTCAGTGGCATTTGACCTGCCCCAGAGGGGGTTGCACTCCCCCTGAATGCAGCTAAAGGCAGGCAGCGTAAGGGTGCTCCTGGATCCATCACTGTCACTTCAGGCCCAGTTAGCCTGTGTGGCCAGGAACGCCTTCTATCAGCTGGGATTAATTCACCATCTGTGACCCTATCTGGACAGAGATAGGCTGCTGACAGTTATCTACACTCTGGTAATCTCCCGGTTGGATTACTGCAATACATCGTACGTGGGGCTACCTTTGAAGACTGTGCAGGAACTTCAGTTAGCTGAAAATAGAGCTGCTAGGTTAGTAAATGGAATTGACCGATTCTCTCACTGTTTTGTCAGCTGCACTGGCTTTCAGGCCATTTCCACACCCAATTCAAAGTCTTGGTATTGAGCCTTAAAGACCTAAATGGCTTGGGACTACAGTAGCGGAAGGCAAATCCCCTCCCGCATCGACCTGCTCAGACTTTTGGGTCATCATCAGAGGCACTCCTCCAGGTGTCCTCACCAGATGAAGCAAGGCTGGTGGCCACAAGAGAGAGGGCCTTCTCAGTGGTGGCACCCCACTTAGGGAATTAACGCCCCAAAGAGGTTCACCTGGCGCCTACGGTATTCTATTTTAGGTGCCAGGCAAAGACTTCCCTTTTCTCCCAGGCAGGTTAGAGACCTCGTTCGAGGTTATTATGGCTGTTAAATCAATTTCTGTGCTCTTTACTGCTTTGCATTATATTGTACTTTATTCTTTTAAATATCGGTATTGTATTTCATATTTTAATCTCTTCTCTGGAATTTAGTTTTTACTCCATCTAGAGAACATTAGTTATGGGGCAGATAAGAAATAGAATGAATCAGTGAATGAATAAAATAAAATGCATGAGACAAAGCGACAGTTCCTTCCCAGTTAGCTTACAGGAAGAAAACACTGGAAGGATGAATACAGGATAGCACAATGGGAGAGATGCACAGAGACGGGTTTGAAACAACCGCTGTTTCTGAAGGTGTGAGCAGTGGAGTGGAGCAGGTTGGAAACACCCAGAAGGCGTGTTTGTGGTCCTGAGGTCCATGGCTTGAGCTGTCAGCTGGAGCAGCTGACGTCTGGATTTCAGCAAGCAGGAGGTCCTGCTCCAATGAAGAGCCAAAGACAGCCAGCAAGCAATAGTTGGGGAGGAAACATAGATCAGTGGCACAACATCTGTTTGCATCCACAAGGTTCCAGGTTCCCTCCCAGGTTTGAACCAGGCAGGGCTGGCAAAGTTCTGTGCCCAGCAGTGTAATTTCCAAATTAAAACTGGATCAGGAGATCCTGCTAGACCTTTCCTGTTCTGTGACTCTTCGCCCTTGATATATTGGGCCTAACAAACACTTTTTCCTTCATCTTTCTTGAATCTATGCTTAGCCCCTGCCTCATTCTAGGTGTGTGGAAAGCTGTCACCCAGGATTCTTCAAGGTGCCTCAGGAAGGGAAGCCAGTTTGCTGCTATGACTGTTTTCCCTGTGCAGAAGGGACCATCTCCACCAAGGAAGGTCAGTGACTCTGGAGGAAAGGGCGGCCCCTGGGGAAGAGAGCAAAGATTCACCCAGGCATTTTCAGGGAAGGTGTTTTGACATTTGTTAACTTGGATCCTTTCTTGTCTTGTTTATTTTTATTAATATCCACGATTTATCCCCTCTACTCAGCACTGGTTAGGCCTCATCTGGAGTACTGCGTCCAGTTCTGGGCACCGCACTTGAAGAAGGATGCAGACAAGCTGGACGGGGTTCAGAGGAGGGCAACAAAGATGATCAGGGGACTGGAAACACAGCCCTCTCAGGAGAGACTGAAAGAACTGGGCATGTTTAGCCTTGAGAAGGGAAGACTGAGGGGAGATAGGATAGCACTCACCAAGTACTTCAAAGGTTGTCACAAAGAGGAAGGCCAGGATCTCTTCTCAATCATCGCAGAGTGCAGGACACAGAGGAATGGGCTCAAGTGACAGGAGGCCAGATTCCGGCTAAACATCAGGAAAAACATCCTGACTGTTAGAGCAATACAACAATGGAACCAATCACCTAGGGAGGTGGTGGGCTCTCCCACACTGGAGGCAGTCAAGACGAGGCTGGACAGCCATTTGTCAGGGATGCTCTGACTTGGATTCCTGCACTGAGCAGGGGATTGGACTGATGGTCTTGTAGGCCCCTTCCAACCCTACTTTTCTATGATTCTATGATTCTATAATCTGCTCCAGAATTTTCCCAGGCACTGATGTCAGACTGACTGGTCTCTAGTTCCCAGGTTCCTCCTTTTTGCCCTTTTTGAAGATAGGAACAACATTGGCCCTCCTCCAGTCATCTGGCACTTCACTCGTCCTTCATGATTTCTGATAATAGACAGTATTTTGGAGAGTTCTTCTGCCAGTTCCTTTATTACTCTAGGATGCAGTTCATCTGGCCCTGGAGATTTGAATGATTCTATGATTTCATAAATATTATTTACTCTAGTGTAAGTGTGTGGGGGCCCAGTGTGTATGACTCCCTCTGTGTGTTTGTGTGTCCTCTCCTGTTTGGCCGTTAGGTCTCAATGGGTCAGTGACTCAGGCTGTCCCTGTTTCCTGAGTGAGTGTGTTTGTGAGGGAGGTTCTCTGCTTTTTATGTTTCCTGTGACTGTGTGCAGAATAGTGCAAAAGGGGAAGCATGTGTAGGTATTTGAGTTTTTTGCGTGGACCAGGTATGAATCTTTTGCTTCCAGGAAAGCATGGGCATGATTTCCACAAAGATATGGAGTAAGAAAAAGGACTTGGCACTGCTATACCTAAGACAGATTTCTTTGACTGTGCATATGCATCTACTTGCAAAAATGTCAAGTGCGGGTTCAGTACTGGGGGCAGAGCAGACAGGCAACTACAGACAGCAAGCTTGATGAGGTCCTGTTCTTGGGTATAAGCTTGAATCCTGGAAAATATATTTGATGAAATGTTTAAAATGAGAAGAAAAAAGACTATGGTTGTCTGAGATAGTTTTGATACTTGCTTTTTGCAGATGCAGAACATTGCAGCAAGTGTCCAGAGGATCAGCATCCAAATAAGGACCGAGATCAATGTATCCAGAAGATCATAACATTCCTGTCCTATGAAGAACCTTTGGGGATCATCTTGGCTTCCTTTGCCCTATTCCTCTCCCTAATTACAGGCATTGTGCTAGGAATCTTCATTCGACACCTCGAGACTCCCATAGTCAAAGCCAACAACCGGGACCTCTCCTACATTCTCCTCGTCTCCCTGCTGCTTTCATTCTTGTCCTCTTTCCTGTTCATTGGGCGGCCAAGGAAGGTGACCTGCCTGCTCCGGCAAACGGCCTTCAGCATCATCTTTTCAGTTGCCGTCTCTTCACTGCTGGCAAAAACAATCACCGTGATACTGGCCTTCCTGGCCACAAAGCCAGGGAACAGGGTGAGGCGATGGCTGGGGAAAAGTCTGGCCAACTCCACTGTCATTTCTTCTTCCAGTGTCCAAGTTGTCATCTGCTCCATCTGGCTGGGCATCTCTCCACCCTTCCAAGACTCTGACATGCACTCCCAGCCTGGGCAGATCACCCTGCAATGCAATGAAGGGTCCGTCACCATGTTTTACACTGCCCTTGGCTACATGGGCTTCCTGGCTGCCATCTGCTTCACGGTGGCTTTCCTAGCCAGGAAGCTGCCCGGAGCTTTCAATGAAGCCAAACTGATCACCTTCAGCATGCTGGTCTTTTGCAGCGTCTGGGTGTCCTTTGTGCCCACCTATCTGAGCACCAAGGGGAAATACATGGTGGCTGTGCAGGTCTTCTCTATCCTGGCCTCCAGTGCTGGCTTGCTGGGCTGCATCTTTATTCCCAAGTGCTACATTCTTGTATTCAGGCCTGATCTGAATACAAAGGAGCATCTCATGATGAAAACAGAAGTCGAAATCTGATTCTTATAGCACTGTTTGAGGGGGTTGTCATATAGCACGATTCTGATTTCCCCTCTCCCCCCCCCATGTGTTTCAGATCATATATAATTATTGCTTGACAAATCTATATCTCTTGCTACTTCTCTGTTTTTTGCCACTGAGTAATAGCTATACAGTTCTCTTTTTTATTTACATTGACAAACAAACACATCACATTCAAGTTTCGTTGTTGACAGAGGGTAGTGCATTTCACATTTTCCCCCTGTGGGCATTGTGCATCACAGCATACATTTGTTGTTGTTGTTGTTGTTCAGTCGTTCAGTCGTGTCTGACTCTTCGTGACCCCATGGACCATAGCACGCCAGGCCTTCCTGTCCTGCGCTCTCTCCCGGAGCGTGCTCAAGTTCTGGGCCCAATTCAAGTATTCTCCCCCTGGTGTTTGAGCTCATCGCATCCCATATTGACAGGCATGACAGAGGGAACTTTTCCGTGCTCCTCCTCCACATGCAAAGGCACTGGAGAAGTTGAGTGAATAAGTGTATGGACCAGTTCTTTTGGCAACCATGACATTGTGCTCCCAGGTAGACCAAACAAAGCCTAGGAACCATGGCCTCTCATTAACTGGAATGGGTAGTCCATCCTACTATATACCTCTGTAATCTTTTTTTCTCCAGACCACCTGATTATTTGATTGTTTCTACCATGTGATACTTAGCCATTTTATTTTTATTTATAATACTTCTGTACTGCTGAATATTAGGGGCCGCGGTGGCTTAGTGGTTAAGACGCTGAACTGCAGACCGGAAGGTCGGCAGGACAGCAGTTCGAGACCCGAGTGCCGCATGACAGAGTGAGCTCCTGTCTTCAGTCCCAGCTTCTGCCAACCTACAGTTCGAAAGGAAGAAATTGCAAGTAGATAAATAGGTACCACTTCGGCGGGAAATGTAGCAGCGTTCCGTGCACCTCGGTGTTCAGTCATGCCAGCCACATGACCACGGAAGCGTCTTCGGACAGCGCTGGCTCTTCGGCTTAGAAACGGGGATGAGCACCGCACCCTAGAGTCGGACATGACTGGTTGGGGACACCTTTACCTTTTTACTGCTGAATATATTAAAATCTCTAAGCAGTTTATATTACAATGCAACATAAACAAAAATACAAATAATTAAAGGCAATCAAAGACATCACATCATCATAAGTGTTGAACACGGAGGTAACAGAGTCAGGAAAAGACTTGTGAATAACTTTATTTTCAAAAGGCATTGAAAACTTGCCACCATTTCTGCCACTCAAATCTAGGGGTGTACGAAACCCCGCTTACCTGGCTCCTCTGGGGTCCGCAGTTGGGGAGGTGATCAGTTCCTCCCCCCGGAATCCTCGACGGGGGGGGAGCCGAGACGTTCCTCCCCCCCGGAATCCTTCCCGGCCAGCTCCATTCCGCAGCTAGTCACAGCTCCACTCGGCAGCGGAGCCACTGGCCAGGCCAACCCACAGCGGGGCCTCCAGCCTCTGCCGGGCTGCTGCAGACATAAATGGACACATTTGCGTCCCTACGCTGGCCCGTGATTGGCTACGTATATATTTACGTGGCCTATCACGGCTAAAGCAGGGATGCAAATGGCATCCCCTACACCATTTGCGGCCACAGCAGCCCAGCAGCCGCCGCTGTCACTGCCACTGCCACTTCATCCTCCGCCAGAGCTGCCACCAGAGCCGCAGCCAGGTACGCTCCGTTTCGCGGGGATTTTGCGGGGTGGTGGGGCGGGTTGCTCCGTTCTGCCATGGATTCTGGGGGGCTAAATTCACTGGAATTTGGCCTCCCTGGGATCCGTGGCAGAATTCTCTAACATCCCTACTCAAATCACATGTGGGAGAGGATTCCAAGGAGTGGGTGCCACCGCTGAGAAGGCCCACTCACATGCCGCTTCCTGGTGATTGTCCATTGGCTGCAGAATGATCAGTAAGATCTCCTCAGAAGATCTCAGGGGTCGACTAGGTATAGATAAGGGAAGGTGGTTAGCTGTGTAAGCTGCCCCGAGTCATTTAGGGGTTTGTCTGTCAGCAGTGCACCGAAAATTTGAATATGGCTCAGTAAGGAAAGGCCCCCGCTGCAAATCTTTTAAGACGGCTATATTATGTGTATAGCTGGGTGCTCCACTGAGGATCCTACCTGCTGCGTTTTGCACAGGCTGCATTCTCAAAACCAGGCACAAGGGCAGCCTGCTGTAGAGCACATTACAGTAGACCACATCATTTATTTATTTATTTTATTTTATTTATTAAATTTATTAATCGCCCATCTGACTGGTCACCCAGCCACTCTGGGCGATGTACAACCCACCATAAACAATTTAAAACAATAAAATTTTACCATAAATTTTTTTTTAAAAAAATACCCTAACCCACCCCAAATGCCTGCCTGAACAACCACGTTTTTAATGCACGACGGAAGCTCATTAAAGAGGGGGCATGACGGAGTTCCCTAGGGAGGGAGTTCCACAGAGTGGGGGCCACCACAGAGAAGGCCCTCTCCCTCGTCCCCACCAGTCTAGCTGTCCTGGCTGAGGGGACAGAGAGAAGGCCATCCGAGGCTGATCTTGTTAAGCGGCCTGTCTGGTGTTGCTGGAGGCGCTCCTTAAGATAGGCTGGGCCAGAACCATATAGGGTTTTAAAGGTCAAAACCAACACCTTGAATTTGGCCCAGAAAACAACTGGTAACCAGTGCAACTCCTTCAACACTGGAGTGATGTGATCTCGCCAGCGGCTGCCTTTAATCAGGCGAGCCGCCGCGTTCTGTACCAGCTGCAGCTTCCAAACCGTCTTCAAGGGTAACCCCACGTAGAGTGCATTACAGTAGTCTAAACGAGAGGAGACCAGGGCATGTACTACCGATGGGAGCAGATGATCGGGAAGGTAGGGGCGCAGCCGCCGTATCAGATGGAGTTGATACAGCGCTGTCCGGCTCACAGCTGACACCTGAGCCTCCATGGACAGCTGGGAGTCCAAAATGACCCCCAGGCTGCGGACCTGGTCTTTCAAGGGTAGCTGTACCCCATTCAACACCAGGTCAACATCCCCCAGCCTCCTCTTGTCTCCCACCAAAAGTACCTCGGTCTTGTCAGGGTTGAGCTTCAGCTTATTCCTCCCCATCCAGCCACTCACCATCTCCAGACATTTGGACAGGGATTCTACGGCCAACCTTGGTGAAGATTTGAATGAGAGGTAGAGCTGAGTGTCATCCGCATATTGATGACACTGCACCCCAAACCTCCTGATGATAGCCCCCAGTGGCTTCACATAGATGTTAAATAGCATCGGGGAGAGGATGGAACCCTGTGGCACCCCACAAGTGAGTGGCCACGGGTCCGAAACCTCCTCTCCCAGTGCTACCCTCTGGTACCTGCCAGAGAGGAAGGACTGGAACCACCGCAATACAGTGTTTCCAATGCCCAACCCCTCCAGGCGGTCCAGGAGGATACCGTGGTCAACGGTATCAAAAGCCGCTGAGAGGTCGAGGAGAACAAGGAAGGAGCATTCACCCCTATCCAGAGCCCTCCTCATATCATCCACCAAGGCGACCAAGGCCATTTCTGTCCCATGCCCAGGCCTGAAGCCCGACTGAAATGGGTCTAGATAATCAGTTTCTTCCAAGTGTGCCTTCAACTGCACCGCCACCACCCGCTCAATCACCTTGCCCAAAAATGGCAGATTTGAGACTGGGCGAAAGTTGTTCAGAACTTGAGGATCCAAGGAGGGCTTCTTTAAGAGCGGTCTTATCACTGCCTCCTTGAGGGCTGATGGCATCACTCCCTCCTCAAGGGAGGCGTTCACCACTGCCTTGATCCCCTCACCCAGTCTCTCTCTGCAGCTCATAATGAGCCAAGATGGGCAAGGATCAAGTAAGCAGGTGGTTGGCCTTACAGATGAAAGCACCTTGTCCACTTCATCAGGAGGAAGAAGCTGGAACCGATCCCACAAAACCGGTTTGCCACAGGCCGCCTCTTGCTCACTAACTGTATCCACAGTGTGCAGAGTAACACACCTAATCTGATCAATTTTATCTGCAAAGTGCCTTGCCAAAGCCTCACAGGAGGCCTTAGAATGCTCCAGTGGTTCCGGAGCCACAGGACCAACCAGGCTCCGGACCACTTGGAACAGCCTCCTGGGGCAGCACTCTGCAGACGCGATGGATGCAGCATAATATTCCTTTTTTGCTGCCTTCACCGCCACGTGATAGGCTGAAGATATAGCTCTAGCCCGTGTCTGATCGTCTTTGGAGCGAGACTTCCGCCACCGGCGCTCTAGCCGTCTCACCTCCTGTTTAAGAGCTCGTAACCGCGGATTGAACCATGGTGCAGTCCGAGCCCTGTTCAGGGGGAGAGGGCGTTTCGGAGCCACCCGATCTAATGCCCCAGTGATTGCGGCATTCCAGCCACCCACCAGGGTCTCGACCGAGTGGCCGTTGGCATGCCCCAGAGAATCCCCAAGCGCGTTCAGGAATCCATTTGGATCCATAAGACGCCTGGGGCGGACCATTTTAATGGGTCCTCCACCCCTGCAGAGGGGTTGTGGAACCGAGAAGTCCAACATCACCAGATAGTGATCTGACCATGACAAGGGGGTGGTGGATATACCCCCGACTTCCAGATCACTCCCCGCTTCTCCAGAAACAAACACAAGGTCTAGTGCATGACCGGCTACATGGGTGGGCCCAGTTAGAATATGGTGCAGCTCCCAGGAGGCCATGGTCTCCATGAAGTCCCGAGGTGCTCCTGTGAGGATGGCCTCCGAATGTACGTTGAAGTCCCCCAACACCAGTAAGTTAGGGGACTGTACACGCACATCAGAGACCACCTCAAGCACCTCGGCCAGGGAGTCAGTCGTGCAGCGGGGTGGACGGTAAACGAGCAGAATCCCCAGACTGCCCTTCGGGCCCAACCTCCAGTACATGCACTCAACAACCTTGGTCTCCCGGAGAGGGGGTCTGGTGAAGACCAAGGACTCTCGGTAGATAACAGCCACTCCCCCTCCCCGATCCCCAGCCCTCGGCTGCTGTGCATACGAAAATCCAGCTGGACACATGGCTGCAAGGGTTGGAGCAACAGCCTCGGCCAGCCAGGTCTCCGTAATACATGCCAGGTCTGCACCCTCATCCAGGATCATGTCATGGATGAGGGAGGTTTTCTGGGTAACAGACCTGGCATTGCAGAGCAGCAAACGAAGGCCAGAAGATGGGGTCACGCCTCCCCCAGCCATCCTTTGGCTCTGGACAGGCCCGGAGCAGGGGACAGATACTACACATCTCTCCCTTGTTCCCCTTAGATGGCATGGCCTGCCCCTAGCGCTCCGCCAGCGCCTATCATAATAGACTAACCATGAGGTGAGGAGTGTATGGATTACAGTGCCTGGGCTATCTCAGGCCAGGAATGGCCATAGTTGGTGCACCAGCTGAAGCTGCAAATGGGAGCTCTGAGCTCCCAACCCGCAACTCACAGAGTGGTCAATGGTATACAAAGCCACGGAGAGAATGAAAAAATATACACGGGGTCGCACTCCCCGTGTCCTTCTGCCAAAGAAGATCTTCCATCAGGGTGATCAAGACCAATTCCATTCCAAGACTGGGCCTCAACCCAGGCAGGAATGGATCAAGATCATCAGTTTCATCCAAGATCACCTGCAGCTGATAGGTCACCAGTCTTTCAGCCTTGCTCAAAAATGGGGTATTTCTACACATGCAATTATATAGTTTTCTGGGTGAAGGGATGTGCTTTTCAGGAGTAGTCACACCATCACTTTCAACACAGCAGAGACTACACCATCCTGAAGCGATATGTTCGCCACTCCCCTAAGCAAACCGGTCAGTCCATCATGGCTCCCTCCATCAAGGTAGTCCACCTCCTCGGGGTTAAAAACTGAAATTGATCCCACAACAGTGGACACTTCAACAGACACTGTACTGATTGCGGTGTTCAAGTCAGTATGGAGGTGAGCAATTTTATCCTCAAATGTTTGGCAAACTCATCACAGCAGGTCTCAGAGGGTGGCAGCCCTGGATTCAGTCCAGTAGATGACAGCGAGCACTGAACCCCTCAAAAGGGGCAGCTGAATGGTTATTCAAGGATGCATCGGAGGCAGCAAAGTAAGCCTTCTTCGCTGCCTTCACCGAC
The DNA here is from genome assembly GCF_057233095.1 of Heloderma suspectum. Lineage (NCBI taxonomy): Eukaryota > Metazoa > Chordata > Lepidosauria > Squamata > Helodermatidae > Heloderma > Heloderma suspectum. The sequence continues at coordinate 394,166,358 of NC_139459.1, forward strand.
ATGTGTAATTATGCCCTTTCAGGTGTGTTCCGTCATCCTCATGAAGAGCCTTAGGCCTCTCACATTCCAGCTTGTTCCACTGTTTGAAGCTCCTCATTAAACCAGGGAGCTGTCGGGATGCCATAGTGTCTAAGAGGGCATTCAGGAGCGATTATGTTGATAGCCAGTCAAACCGATCTACTCCATATCATGACAAGTGCTTCAACAGGATGGCCAGCTTTGGCTACTGGAAAATCTCATTCAGGAGTCCCACGGATTCCAGAGGTCTCTGGGGCCAGACTGTCTTAGTGCCTCCACTGCCTTAACAGGGCACCGCGAGAGCATACCTCCCCAGGAAGTGCGGTCACCATCACAATGGAGTGATGTCCATCCCCCCATATCCAGACCACCCTCCTCACAGCCCTGAGACAAAGGCCAGATCTCTGAGGTGCCCTCCCTATGTGCCACACCGATGACAAACTGAGACCACACCATGGAGGTTGTCATGGAGGCCCTGAAGTCTCCCGGAAACATGGAGCTCCTGTGGTTCATGATGCTATCCCCTGGTCCTTCCAGCCTGGCCTGGTGCTGAACAGGGTATGCAGGTGGACGATGCTGGGTCAGGTCTACACCGCCCAGCTAATCCACCCGGGATGCTGTAACGGACACCAGGTCAGTTCCGTCGTCCAGGATCGAATCACGGATGACTCTGAGTATGAATTGACCTGGTGTTCACCAACAGCACAACCAGGCTAGAAGGTACAGTGGCCAGGCCACCAGGAACCTGCAGGAGAAGAGAGGAAGCCATGAGGGGAAATCACATTGCCATCTAGCTCTTCCACCACTTGAAAAGATCCTCTGCCTATAATACTGGACTGTCCCCTACCAGTGACCACCATTATAGAAAGCCCCCCTTCACATTTCCAGGAGCCTGGTTCAGCTGCTCCCTCCTGCAATGCAGGTCAAAAAGTTGAGCCCCAACTGGGAGCTTTCGCAAACATCTTTTCTCCAGCTGCACATGCAGCCGCAGAGAGAGTTCAGGATAATGCAGAGGTGAAGCTACTTCACCTCCTTATAATTATAAAACAAATCACGGTGATTGATCCTTCTTCTGCTCTCCAGAGCTCCAGGGATTTTCCACCGAAGAGGGTCTTTGACATAAACATCGGAATCGAGAGCAGCAACGGAGTGCAAGGAGAGGCATATAAATGCCCCCGATACCACTGGGAGCTCGGGACGAGGTTGAGGGCAGGCAGGGGCTGTGCCGCTGTCCTTGCTCTCATCCCCTTCGGATGTGATGCCACGGCTGGGCTGCACCTGTACGAGGGAAGCTGCTGCAGCCGCACTCACAAGGCAGGTGACTTTGCCGGGCACACGGAGGACGACCTTGCTGCTGATCCTTCTGCTGCTGCTGCTGCTGCTGCCCCATGCCAGCTGTGGGATCCTGAGGGCAGAGTGCCCTTCAACTCTGGCGAAGGATGACACATACCCCCTGAATCATTACAGGCCAGGAGACCACCTTGTCACCGGGGTCATCCCTGCCACTGAGGTTCGCTTTGATGGACACAGCTTCACTCTGGCTCCCTCTGTCCGCAGTCGTAAATGGCAAGTCCTTTTGCGGTGATGGAGTTAGCGCTACCTCATGCTTTTCTGACTCCAGGAGCTCCAGTCACCCCTCAGTCCCAGGGACTGGCCCCTGATCAATCCCTGTAGCGTTTGGCCTTTGGGGGAAGATTTGGGGTTGCAGCAAAGCTAAGTCCGCCGTTTCATGGGCTGCCGCTGCTCGGGGGCCTTTTGAACTGTACAAGATCATAACATATGACAGGCCCATGAGCGCTTCCTGCCCTCAGTTCTGTGTGCAGTAGAAACACCCACTTTTCCTTAAAAAAAACCCTCTGAAAAGAGGCAGGAGGCCTCTGCTAATGTCTCACCCCAACTCCCTTGGTATTCTTCGTGCAACCAGTCAGAGCACTGCTTCTCCCAGCTCTACACCACACACACACACACACACACACCTGACATCACTCTCTATTGAGACTGGAGATATTAATGACTGTGTTTGATTCGCCCCTTTCCTGTGGCGGAGGAGGACCAAATCCATGGCGAGACTCATCCGCCTGTTTTCCTCTGTTTTCACACAAGGCATCTGTTCTTTCTGGTTTACTCTCAAGCCTGCGCAATCATAGGAGGGCAGGGTTTTGGGGAGCAAATGGCACAGCACAGAATAGACAATCACCAAAGGGATACCAGCAGGAGGGAGGCTGCACGGAGAGGCGATGAGTCGGTGGTTAGTGCGGCTGGTCCGTCGCAGACTCTGAAGGTCCGATTCTTTGAAATCTGGCCTCATTTGAGTCTGCAGCGGATTTCTCCTGCATTCCCAGGCAGAGGAAAGAAGCTGCTATGACCTTACTTGTTCTTCAGTCCACGGTAACACAGCGGATCCCAGCAGCTTACCTAGTGCTGATCACTGAAACTGCTCTCTCTGTGCCTCTTCCTCCTGGTCAGTCCCATTACAGACTCTTCACTCACCCTCTCCAAGAGGCAGAGCGGGGGAAAGCGGACAGATCAGCTACAGCAGACAGCACTTTGCCTTGTTTTCTCATGCTGGGCAGTGCAGCAGATTTGTTAAGGGGGGATGGCAGAGAACAGGCAAGGTCAACACTAGGAAGAAAGTGGGCCTACCAGCAAGGAACCGGGCATCGTACACTAGGGCCCCACAACTTCTGGAACTGACAGTGCAGCGGACTCTGTTCCAGGGATGTGGGACGTGATTGCACCTCAGCTCTTAACACACGTGTGTCCTCGTGTCTGTGCCCACGCACACACATACACACATTCAGAGTCCATGTGCAGAGACAACAGCTGTATGCCCAGTACATGTCTCAAACCAGTGGACAAACGATGGAACTAATAATGAAAAGGGGGATGACACCCGGCTGATCATAGAAAACAGGCATGTCTGTAATACCTTCAGCATTTAAAACACAATGTGAGCTGGGATGGAATTGAATTGCCACCCCCATCCATAAGGGCTCATGGAAATAAGTTCTTTTCAAAAATGTATACACACACACACACATTCTACGAGATGTGCCAGTTGCAAGCTGCAAAGTCCGTCACAAACCCTGGAACGTAGGACACCGCTATATAATGACATAATTCAGTTCAAGTGAACAGGACAGAAAACTCAATAACCACAACAGAAAAGACAGGGCAGATTACTTGAGGAAGAAACGGCAAGTGAAGTCATGGTACTCATCACATTTCTCTTTTTTTCTCTCTCTCCCTCTCTCCCTCTCTCTCACACACGTACACACAAACACATGCCCCGATGGATGTGCACAATAGATACGTTCACTGGGTTCCTTCCTAATTTGTCAGCTCAGTGCTCCGTTTTAGCACAGGCACATCCACTCACTCCTCCCCTTCTGACTAAACAACACAGCACCATGTGGTCCATTTCATGAAACTTTTGAATGCTTACTTTATAAAACAACTTTACTGACACCGGAACAAAAGAATTCCCCCATCCCAACACGCCCAACCCACTGGCAGTTCTGTTTCTGGCTTTCGCGCCAGATCAGTACAAACTTGAGAACAGTTCTGGCGCTTAAATTCAGCACTTCGCATTGCCTCGAAAGGCCTGTGGACTCAAAGAATCCAGAACGGAATAGGATATTTGCACTCAGATCAGGCTGGTGATGTGCTGCATAAATTTTTACAGGAAAAAAAGTACAAGATACTGGCATATCCTCTCCTTCTTGTTTGCAATTCAAGACATCAGCCGGAATCCCCGGCTCTTACCCAACATCACCCTGGGCTACGACATCTATGACAACTACTTTGACGACAGCCTGACTTCTGATGCCTTGATAGACCTCTTCTCTACTGGCCAGGCAAATGTGCCAAACTACAGCTGTGGAAGGCGGAAGCGCCTGCTGGCTGTCCTTGAAGGGACCGACTCTGAGAACTCCATCCAGATTTCGAGCATGCTGGGCATCTACAAAATCCCACAGGTAGGGACGGGGAGGGTGGGGGGTTGCAGGCTGAGTCTCATTCCACTTTGCAAAGTCTCAGGAAACTTGTGACAGACACTGGTTTGAAAGAGAGTGTTGTAGTGACTTGAAATAGACTTCATTTCTCATGGAGGATAAACGCACATCTCTCTTTTCTCACACACTCATCTCCACTCAAATGGGCCTTTTGAAATGTCTAAACAATACAAATGTTCTGTTTATTAGAGGATGAATGCACATACCATAAGCAGCAATCCGTTGTTTAATATGGGTTGAACCAGTGGGAAAAAGCCACCTATCTCCTGTGCAGTGCGACCCTAGATATATATCCAATGGTCCAAAATCCTCCCAGTTTAAAAGACCAGGGTTACAGCTGTCTCGTGGTGGCTTGAAATCCAAAAAGTAGAAAAAGGGAAGCTGAGGCTGATGCCTTAAGAGACGTGCCATGTGATCAGCGTTGATGTTGTGCAATGTCACCGACTGTGCTTGTTCACAAATTGTCCTTCGTAATTTGTAATCTGGGGAGGGTAGAGCATGGGACCAGCAAAGATGCCCCACGTTGTCTTAAACCACACTGTACAAGTTTTATCAGTAGTAATAGTTCTTCTACTCAACTGGACTGAAATAAAGCCGTACATTTTGCTTCCAAAATGAGCTTTCTCCATGAATTGGTTCGTGTTATGATATCCACCCATTTGAATGTCAGCCAACTTGGAAAAGAGAAGATACTCAGCACATCCTTTTTTTTTCTTTTTCTTTTTTTTTGGCGTCTAAGGCAGGACCAGGACTACTGGTCTATTCAGGAACTGTGACTGCAAAGTGTTCACCAACTTTTTTTCCGAAGGCAGTGTTGACAAAGGGATGCTTTTGTGCATTCCGTTTAAAGTGTTCCTTCTCCCTCAAACTTTCATCAATGGTCCTGATGTTTTCAGGGAATGTAAAGCCTTCACTTCTGTCTGGTACTGGAAAATTTCAGAAGGATTGGTCAAACCGTTTTGATTATACAAAGGTTGGCACAACCCATCCCCCAGTCACCAAGTGAGATTTACAAGTGAGATGACCAATACGTGTGTTCGGAATTGCAGTCTTCAGGATTTGTCTTTCCTTCCTTTTTAAAGGGAGGGGTGGTCAGTGAGGCGTCCTGTATGATTCTTTCTCTGTGTATAATAGGGATGCTGGAGAAATCCATGACAGATCCAGATGTATTCAGGTTTCTATGTATCTGATCTGTGGATTTTACACTGGACATGTTTTTCTGAGCCTCTGTGAACTTGTGGACTGTGTATTTCCGTTTGGAGGGGATTTGCACCAACTTGCCCTTGTGCATGTCCGCACTTACATGAGTGCACATTGGCACAAGTGTGCATTTCCTAACAGGAACAAAATTCTCAGACATACCTTTAAAAAAAAAAAAAAAGATTCCTTCCATGAGCAGACAACAGGACAAAAGACACCTTACAATCTGCAAAACACATACGGAAGAGAGTTAACAAAATCCAGACTTTCCTAGTGTATAATAGCATTAAGTCCACTTTGGTCTGGCCACAGAGGTTGAAATCCTATCGAGACAGTCACTAGCCTCCGAAGTTATATGCGGGTGGCTATCCTATGCAGGTTGGGTGGATCAAAGAGGGGATCCTCCCCTCCACACTCTGTCCACCCTGCATTCTTGGTAGACGCACCATTTCACATGTCTGGCCAGGGCTTCGGAGAACAGGCCTGGAGACCTCATAGGAAGCAGTCTAAAGGGGCTTCTGTGGTCTCCTTCCTTAGTTTAGTTTATACGTACCATTTTGTTGGATACTAGTGTAAAGCCCGTGTCACCATGGGCACCAGTAGTCTGAGAATGCTTGGATGTTTGGTCATTTCCCTTGTGACTGAGAGCGGGATAGAGAGGGGGGAAAGGCCACCTTTCCCTCACCTGCTCTGAGCCACAGCCATCCAATACAGCACTGGCTTTGACTCCCGCCACGTGTCCCCACCTACTACCCCCCTCTCACAGAGACACACAAATACACAAACTCCACCTGCACGCAGGACATCATGGGAGGAGCAGCATCACCCCTCCTTCCTCGCTCTCTGATGCATCTCTTTTGAAACAATACAATCCGAGTGGGGAGCATGGCCATTGCCCCTAGCAACTGCCCC